>NC_138497.1:5937441-7141883 GCF_964252035.2 Podarcis erhardii | reverse complement strand
CTGATCTAGAGAAATGGGTAGGCAAACTAAGGCCCGGGGGCCGGATGCGGCCCAATCGCCTTCTCAATGAGGCCCATGGACGGTCCGAAAATCAGAGTTTTTTTACATGAGTAGAATGTGTCCTTTTATTTAAGATGCATCTCTGAGTTATTTGTGGGGCATAGGAATTCGTTCATTTCCAACCCCCACGCCCCCAAATATAGTCCAGCCCCCCACAAGGTCTGAGGGACAGTGGACTGGCCCCCTGCTGAAAAAGTTTGCTGACCCCTGATCTAGATAATCTCTAGACAGGGCTGAGAGACATCCCCTGTCTGAAACCCTGCCAGTTACTGTCGATAATACAGAACTAGATGGACTCAGTATAATGTAGTTTTCTATGTTCCTAAATTATATTATGTTGCCTATTTATAAGCATTTATTCCTTTTTTATAATATAATAATAATATATTTTTATTTATACCCTGCCCATCCACTCTGGGGGGCTCCCAATAGAATATTAAAAACACGATAAAACATCAAACATTAAAAACTTCCCTAAACAGGGCTGGCTTTGGATATCTTCTAAAAGTCAGGGAGTTGTTTATTTCCTTGACATCTCATAGAATCATAGAATCATAGAGTTGGAAGAGACCACAAGGGCCATCGAGTCCAACCCCCTGCCAAGCAGGAAACACCATCAGAGCACTCCTGACATATGGTTGTCAAGCCTCTGCTTAAAGACCTCCAAAGAAGGAGACTCCACCACACTCCTTGGCAGCAAATTCCACTGTCGAACAGCTCTTACTGTCAGGAAGTTCTTCCTAATGTTTAGGTGGAATCTTCTTTCTTGTAGTTTGGATCCATTGCTCCGTGTCCGCTTCTCTGGAGCAGCAGAAAACAACCTTTCTCCCTCCTCTATGTGACATCCTTTTATATATTTGAACATGGCTATCCTATCACCCCTTAACCTCCTCTTGTCCAGGCTAAACATGCCCAGCTCCCTTAGCCGTTCCTCATAAGGCATCGTTTCCAGGCCTTTGACCATTTTGGTTGCCCTCCTCTGGACACGTTCCAGTTTGTCAGTGTCCTTCTTGAACTGTGGTGCCCAGAACTGGACACAGTACTCCAGATGAGGTCTGACCAGAGCAGAATACAGTGGCACTATTACTTCCCTTGATCTAGATGCTATACTCCTATTGATGCAGCCCAGAATTGCATTGGCTTTTTTAGCTGCCGCATCACACTGTTGGCTCATGTCAAGTTTGTGGTCAACCAAGACTCCTAGATCCTTTTCACATGTACTGCTCTCAAGCCAGATGTCACCCATCTTGTATTTGTGCCTCTCATTTTTTTTGCCCAAGTGGGAGAATGTTTCACAGGGTGGGCGCCACTACCGAGAAGGCCCTCTGCCTGCTTCCCTGTAACCTCACTTCTCACAGGGAGGGAACTGCCAGAAGGCCCTCGGCGCTGGACCTCAGTGTCCCGGCAGAATGATGGAGGTGGAGATGCTCCTTCAGGTCTACTGGGCCAAGGCTGTTTAGGGCTTTAAAAGGTCAGCACCAACACTTGGAACTGTGCTCAGAAATGTACTGGGAGCCAATGAAAGTCTTTCAGGACTTGTGTTATGTGGTCTTGGTGGCCGCTCCCAGTCACCAGTCTAGCTGCTGCATTCTGGATTAGTTGTAGTTTCCAGGTCACCTTCAAAGGTAGCCCCACGTAGAGCGCATTGCATGGAGGTTCTGCAATGTCAGGTCAAGTAAATGTTATCCCACACTTTCCAGTACATCTCTCTATCACTTTCCTTACAGCAAACAGTTCGATTTTGTAGAGGAAGCAGGTTTGTTGCACATGAGTACCAAATCCACATTAATACCGCAATCTGAATTTGCCAGTATGTGATTAAATTCCACCTGAAAATAGCACCATTCTGAAAGCACCCTTGCATTTAATATGAAACTTTTGCTATGTTCACTCGCTGTTCACAGGGTGTGCACACGACACAAATCATTGCCATCCTACATTTCCCCTGTGGCTCTTACTTCTTTTTTTCAGGTTGCAGAAAGTCCTCCCCCCCCCCCCCGAAGAATGGAAGAATAGCTCAATCTCCACAGGTCCAGGTGTCCCTTGGAGCTATTTTTCTGTTTCGTTTTGTTTTAAATATTTATTTATTGTCAACACTGATCTAGGAACATGCACAGAAATGAAAGAAAAAAGAAAACCACAGTATAAAATGTGTGACGTTCTTGGACACACTTTGCATTCCCATCAGTATACCTGGATATGCAATAAGGATAATTAAAGTAATAATAATAATAATAATAATAATAATAATAATAATAATAATAATTTATTAATATCCCACCCATCTGGCTGGGCTTCCCCAGCCACTCTGGGCGGCTTCCAAAAAAATATTAAAATACTGTAATACATCAAACATTAAAAGCTTCCCTAAACAGGGCTGCCTTCAGATGTCTTCTAAAAGTCTGGTAGTTGTTGTTCTCTTTGACATCTGGTGGGAGGGCGTTCCACAGGGCAGGTGCCACCACCGAGAAGGCCCTCTGCCTGGTTCCCTGTAATTTGGCTTCTCGCAGTGAGGGAACCGCCAGAAGGCCCTCGGAACTGGACCTCAGCATCTGGGCAGAACAATGGGGGTGGAGACGCTCCTTCAGGTATCCTGGACCGAGGCCGTTTAGGGCTTTAATGGTCAGCACCAACACTTTCAATTGTGCTTGGAAACGTACTGGGAGCCAATGTAGGTCTTTCAAGACCGGTGTTATATGGTCTCGGCGGCTGCTCCCAGTCACCAGTCTGGCTGCCGCGTTCTGGATTAGTTGTAGTTTCTGGGTCACCTTCAAAGGTAGCCCCACATATAAAGACTCTATTTTTTTTCCTTAAGGAGATTCTACGGGAATATATTCACTAGATACAATTTCATACATCAAAAGAACTTAAGAAGAGCACTGCTTGAACAAGCCAAAGAAAAACAACCACCTCTCACACTCTACAAATTAGCACACGCAACATTTAATTACCTAGCAACATACAGATGACCTATGAGACACCCCCATTTGGCAGAATCCTGCCAGACGACCCTTCCAGCCATTCCCAACGGCTTGTGCTTAGGGCTGCAGCTAAAAGACTTCCCTCTGCTGCAATTGCGGGGGCTGCACGTAAACTTTGCACAGCTTTAGAAAAGTGTGAATCAATACATGAGTTTAGGACTGAAGCTCCAGGTTTAAATCCATGCTGTTTGGCTTTTCTGGGTTGTTGTGAATAGAGTTTTGTAAAAAAATAAAATAAAATAAAGGAGTGGGGGGAGGGAGGAAGAATAACACGAGCACACACCTGAAAGCAGGTCCACAATTGAACTCGCCCAGCAAAAGAAAGGTAACGAAATGGCAGAAAATGCCTGTGATTTCCTACCAAATAGCCCTGATTCAATTCTGGAATTGAGGGCAGGTGATCAAAGTCAGTTTGTGTTGTTGAAGGTGGAAAAGACATGGTGTGTGTGTGTGTGTGTGTGTGTGTGTGTGTGTGTGTGTGTGTAGGTCTGTGTTGATATAGGTTTGTGTGTGCCATATGGAGGGGCTATTTAAAAAAAAAAAAATAAAAATCTTCCCCATCGCTACATCTACTGCCCTAAACAACTTGGCCCGATTCTGATGAATTTCCTCTCTGTATTAACCCCTTCCACCCCACTCTGAACCATATGCTGCTGTTTTGCACATCTGTCTGGATAAAGGACGGGGACACCTTTTTGTTCGCCTCTTTCTCTCCAAAGCTTTTTCTTTAGAAATCTGCCCCAGGTGAAGTGCTTAGCAGCAGTCAAGCAAAGTCAGAAGCAGCTACCCCTGCCCTCCGCTGATACCCTCCTTGAACCTTTCCTTGCTGGAAACACTATTTGATCAAACGAGGCTTCGGTAAAGAGGCTGCTGTGATCTGCCTCTTGGGGGTGTTTGAGAACCATCTGGTGAATCTCACCCTACAAGGTTGGTGTGAGGTTAAAATGGATGGGGAGAGGAACACTGCCCTGAGCTCCTTGAGGGGTGACAAAATTCTTCTTCTTCTTCAAAATTCTTCTAGAATCATAGAATAGAATCATAGAATCATAGAGTTGGAAGAGACCACAAGGGCCATCGAGTCCAACCCCCTGCCAAGCAGGAAACACCATCAGAGCACTCCTGACATATGGTTGTCAAGCCTCTGCTTAAAGACCTCCAAAGAAGGAGACTCCACCACACTCCTTGGCAGCAAATTCCACTGTCGAACAGCTCTTACTGTCAGGAAGTTCTTCCTAATGTTTAGGTGGAATCTTCTTTCTTGTAGTTTGGATCCATTGCTCCGTGTCCGCTTCTCTGGAGCAGCAGAAAACAACCTTTCTCCCTCCTCTATGTGACATCCTTTTATATATTTGAACATGGCTATCCTATCACCCCTTAACCTCCTCTTCTCCGGGCTAAACATGCCCAGCTCCCTTAGCCGTTCTTCATAAGGCATCGTTTCCAGGCCTTTGACCATTTTGGTTGCCCTCCTCTGGACACGTTCCAGTTTGTCAGTGTCCTTCTTGAACTGTGGTGCCCAGAACTGGACACAGTACTCCAGGTGAGGTCTGACCAGAGCTCTTCTTCTTATTATTATCTATTGTTATTGTTATTATATTCTGCCATTTATCCGAAGATCCCAGGGCTGTGTACAACATTAAAAACATAATTTACATAGCATATAATAAACGACAATCAATCACAGAAAAACCATAATAACTGTCCCCTGTTTTTACCTGGCACCTAAAGACATGTAAGGAAGGCACCAGGTGAGCCTCTCTGTGGAAAACATTCCACAAACAGGGTGCCACCACAGAAAAGGCCCCTTTTGGTGTTGTAACAGTACCATTTTTTTAATTACTAATTTTTAAAATAACAAATATGCAACAATAGCATTTTTTTAAAAAAATTACTCCTGCATGCTCTAGTGATTAGTGTTGGACTAGGACCTGGGAGGTGAAGGTAAAGGTTCCCCTGACCATTAAGTCCAGTCGCAGACGATTCTGGGGTTGGCTCCCAGTACGTTTCCGAGCACAATTCAAAGTGTTGGTGCTGACCTTTAAAGCCCTAAACGGCCTTGATCTGGTATACCTGAAGGAGCGTCTCCACCTCCATCATTCTGCCCGGACGCTGAGGTCCAGCACTGAGGGCCTTCTGGCGGTTCCCTCATTGCGAGAAGCAAAGCTATAGGGAACCAGGCAGAGGGCCTTCTCGGTAGTGGCACCCGCCCTGTGGAACGCCCTTCCAGCAGATGTCAAAGCGATAAACAACTACCTGACATTCAGAAGACATCTTCAGGGAAGTTTTTAACGTGTGATATTTTACTGTATTTTTGCTTTCTATGGAAGCCGCCCAGAGTGGCTGGGGAGGCCCAGCCAGATGGGCGGGGTATAAATAAATTATTATTATTATTATTATTATTATTATTATTATTATGGCGCTCATCTTGCTTTACTGGCAGAGGGAGCTGGAGTTTGTCCGCAGACAGTTTTTCTGGGTCATGTGGCCAGCATGATTAAGCCGCTTCTGGCGAAACCAGAGGAGCACACGGAAACACCGTTTACCTTCCCGCCGGAGCGGTACCTATTTATCTACTTGCACTTCGTGCTTTTGAACTGCTAGGTGGGCAGGAGCAGGGACCGAGCAACGGGCACTCACCCCGTTGTGGGGATTCGAACCTCCGACCTTCCAATCGGCAAGCCCTAGGCTCTGTGGTTTAGACCACAGCGCCACCCGCATCCTGGGAGACCCGGCTTCAAATCCTTGCTCTGCCATGACACTCTCTAGGGCGGGTCACAATCTCTCAGCCTAACCTCCCTCACAGAGTAGCAACAAAATTGGGAGAAAAGGGACAAAGTGGGGAGGAAGACAAAGATGTAGCCAACCTTGAGGTCCTTGGAGGAAAGATGGGGAATGAATGGATAGTCCAATTCCTAAAGGGGAAATACCTGCAGCAGCGTTGGAGCGTCCGCCTTTGTTTGCTGCGTTTGGGTTCCAGGGGTCCCCCCCCCAATTCTATTCGCAGCATTCCGAGCACGTCGCGCATCAGCCGCAATTCCCCCCACCCAAGAAAATACCTTGTGTTTCTTGACTATAGAACAAGGTCCCGAGGGTGGTGGCTGCAAAAAAAGGAAGGTGGTGGCGGTAGAAACTATTGCAGCGCCCCGGGACAGCGTGGAGCCAGTGTGATTAGTGTCCGACGAAGACTTGGGTTCGAATCCAGCACCCGCAACCAAGCTCCCTGGATGATCTTGGGCCAGTCCCTGCCTCTCAGCATTACTACGCAGGGTTTTTGTGGGGTTCAATTGAGTGGGGGGGGGGGAGAGATAAGAACCGTGGAGCCCACGTTTTGAGCTCCTGGGAGAGAAAAAAAGTGGGATATAAGTGCAATCAATCAATCAATCAATCAATCAATCAATCAATAAGACAGGACCTCCTCGCTGGCGTCTGATGAGCCACGAAAGCCCCGCGCGTCCCTTTGAGGCGCCTCCCGCGAGGCGTTTCGTGGGGAGATTCGCGAAACCGGAGCGCGGCTTTCGGTGACCTCATTGCTAGCTTTTGTTGCCGCGGCTGTCACCAAAGCGCGGCGCCTCCTTTCTTCTCGGTCGGTACTTTTGAAAAGAACTTTCATCCTCTGACAGGGGGGGCGATGACAAAGCCGCGACCAGTAATCCCCTCCTCTCTTGCCCAGCCAGCTGCCCTCCCCTGCCCACCCCCCACCCCACAACCCGGAGATCTTTGGGCTGGGGGGAGTCCCCGGATTCTGGCCTCCCTGACGCACGTAGTGGGTAGAGGAGAAAGGAGAAAGGAGGAGACGATTCTGCAGAACACTCTGAGCACAACTGCCAAACTGACTCCGGTTCTGTTTTGACTCCAGGGGGTCATCAGGTCAAGGGAGCAACCAGCAGAGTTCATTGAAAAATGCAAAGCCGAATAATAGTAGATTTGTCTCATCCGAATGTATTTTTTCAGACAGTCGGTAGATGAGCACACATTTCATTAGATCTACTGATATTTTTTAGTAGACCTGGCAATACAGTGGTACCTTGGGTTACATACGCTTCAGGTTACATACACTTCAGGTTACAGACTCCGCTAACCCAGAAATAGTGCTTCAGGTTAAGAACTTTGCTTCAGGATGGGAACAGAAATCGGGCTCCGGCGGTGCAGCGGCAGCAGGAGGCCTCATTAGCTAAAGTGGTGCTTCAGGTTAAGAACAGTTTCAGGTTCAGTACGGACCTCCAGAACGAATTAAGTACTTAACCCGAGGTACCACTGTACTGGAATAATTGCAGGACACAAACTGTCCTTCAGTGTATCTGGAGGCCTAGTGTGCCTCAGTTTACCTAGTTCAGACTGTTCAGGGCCTAATAGCTGTCAGCCTGGGAGCATCCCTGAGCTTGTATTGCAGGTGCTTTGTTGTTGTTTAGCTGTGTCCGACTCTTCGTGACCCCCTGGACCAGAGCACGCCAGGCACTCCTGTCTTCCACTGCCTCCTGCAGTTTGGTCAAACTCATGCTGGTAGCTTTGAGAACACTGTCCCACCATCTCGTCCTCTGTCGTCCCCTTCTCCTTGTGCTTTCCCAACATCAGGGTCTTTTCCAGGGAGTCTTCTCTTCTCATGAGGTGGCCAAAGTCTTGGAGCCTCAGCTTCAGGATCTGTCCTTCCAGTGAGCACTCAGGGCTGATTTCCTTAAGAATGGAGAGGTTGGATCTTCTTGCGGTCCATGGGACTCTCAAGAGTCTCCTCCAGCACCATAATTCAAAAGCATCCATTCTTCTGTGATCAGCCTTCTTGATGGTTCCAGCTCTCACTTCCATACATCACTACTGGGAAAGGACGACAAACCTAGAAGCTGTGAATGAAGACCTGGAGCCTGTCCTGTGATATTTTTCTAAACAAAGGGAACTAACAGAATCGAGGAATTGTAGAGTTGGAAGCGACCACGAGATCATCTAGTAGTCCAACTCCCTGGAATGCAGGAATCTTTTGCCCAACATGGAGCTCAAACCCACAACCTTGAGATTACGATAATGTTCTACCAATTAAGCTATGGAGAATAGGGAATCGTCGCTGTAAGAACTTAAAGAACTTAGCAGAACCTGAACTGAAGAGCTGAGCAGGAAGACACCCAACAGCAGGGGCAACTGTAGCTGCTGGAGTCAGTTTTTGGGGTTCCTTGCTGGCTGTGATAAGCACATGCCAAAGTCTGGATCTGACACTGTACAGGGCTTGTTTTTAGTTAGCAACCAGGGTGGGGGACAGCGAGAGAGAGTGGTTTTCCTGCTTGCTTGCTTTCTTAACTGATATATATGCCCCTCACCCCTGAGCCCACCAACACCCAAACTATAACATCATATGGTGCCAGCAGTTGTCTTGTTTCCTTTGAGCCAACAGCAGCCAGTACTGAACAGTACTCTACTGACTCCAGTGTAGAACAGGCCAGCTTAAGCCACCAGCAGAGTGGTGCTTAAAAAACCATTTTGGTAGAGCTTGTTTGATGAAGCAATAGGAATACTGAAATAACTTTCAGGATCAATCAATGGCCCTTGCACAGGGGCAAGCAATAATAATAATAATAATACAGTGGTACCTCGGGTTACAGGCGCTTCAGGTTACAGACGCCGCTAACCCAGAAATAGTACCTCGGGTTAAGAACTTTGCTTCAGGATGAGAACAGAAATCGTACTCCAGCGACGCGGCAGGCCCCATTAGCTAAAGTGGTACCTCAGGTTAAGAACAGTTTCAGATTAAGAATGGACCTCCAGAACAAATTAAGTTCTTAACCCGAGGTGCCACTGTAGTAGTAGTAGTAATTTTATAATTAATAACCCACCCATCTGGCTGTGTTTCCCCAGCCACTCTGGGCGGCTTACAGCACATAAAAATGGTAAAACATTAGACACTAAAAATTTCCCAATACAGGGCTGCCTTCAGATGTCTTCTAAAAGTCAGATAGTTGTTTCCTTGACATCCGGTGGGAGGGTGTTCCACAGGGCGGGTGTCACTACTGAGAAGGCCCTCTGCCTGGTTCCCTGTAACCTTTCTTCTCGCAGGGAGGGAACCGCCAGAAGGCCCTCAGATCTGGACCTTAGTGTCTGGGATAGACGGTGGGGGTGGAGACATTCCATCAGGTATACTGGACTGAGGCTGTTTAGGGTCACTGAATTAGGATTTTTACCTTTGTGCAAAGGCCATTGGATTCTCTTCTTAGTAACTGTATAAAAAGGTAAAGGTAAAGAAGGGAACCCTGACCATTAGGTCTAGTTGTGGCCGACTCTGGGGTTGCGGCGCTCATCTTGCTTTATTGGCCGAGGGAGCCGGCGTACAGCTCCTGGGTCATGTGGCCAGCATGACTAAGCTGCTTCTGGCAAACAAGAGCAGCGTACGGAAACACAGTTTACCTTCCCGCCGGAGTGGTACCTATTTATCTACTTGCACTTAGACGTGCTTCCGAACTGCTAGGTTGGCAGGAGCAGGGACCGAGCAACGGGAGCTCACTCCGTCGTGTGTATTTGCACCGCCGACCTTCTGATCGGCAAGTCCTAGGCTCAGTGGTTTAACCCACAGTGCCACCGCATCCCTTAGTAACTGTATAGCAAACAAGAACTAGGGACTCCTGTGGAGAACCAACATGGATACGTGGCATAAGCAAAGCAGCATAGCTTGTTTGGTGCTCATTTGACTTCTTTTTTTTTTTGTATTGTGGTGTTTCTGGTGGGGAATCTGCACAGTTGGAAAATCTGCTTTACGAAACAACAAAAAATGACCTATCAGGGAACTTGAGCTCAGGTGAAAGTGATTTATTTATTTTTTGGCCTTGTTAGGTGGAAGGAACATGGGAAGGTATGTTATACTGAGCTAGAACATTGGGTCTATCTAGCTCAACAATGCCCACCCTGGCTGGCAGCAGCTCTCCAGGATTTGAGGGTCTGTCTCAGCCCTACCTAGAGATGCTGGGGATCTTCTGCAAGCAAAGCAGCTGCCTTGCAACTGGCCCACATCCCTTCCCATAAAAGTAAGAATCATGAAGTTGGGAGGTACCCAAAGCTCATCTAGTCCAACCCCCTGCGATGCAGGAATCTCAGTTGAAAGCATCCGTGACATCTAGTTCAGAATTGCCAGACAGGGAGTCTCTCTCTGAGTTCTGCCTGGAGATACTGGGGATTGAACATGAGACCTTCTGTACGGAAAGCAGACTCTCTAAAACTGAGCTACGGCCCTCCCCCTCATTTCTAACTGCGTCCAAGAACTCTCATTTCATGCCTCTTTCCTCTCTCTCATTCCCCCGCTCTTTCCTCCTTCCTTCTTGCGAGCAATTCTAAGCCCAGCCCCAACGTGCCTCTGTTCTGAGCCAGGCATATCTGGATCCCAGTATATATATATTTCAAGGGTATTTCTCTCTCTCTCTCTCTCAGTTGTTTGAGAACTGGGCTGGATGGTTTTCACGCGCACACATTTTAAGACACAAACATGCTCTCCTTGAATCTGATAGAGGCAACAGCGACGGAGAACTATCGCGACCTCTCACACTCAGTGACTTGGGTCTCAATGAACAGTTGATCGCAGAGAACGTTCCTAACCAGTTTACATAAATAAATGTTTTCAGGAAAAGGGGACCCGCTTGTTTTCCGCTCTCGTAGCGCTTGTGAGAGCAGCCTTGCTGCGTAAGAACTCCACGGGAGAACCCCACGTCTAAATGTCATCCGGGAAAGCGCGCGCGTGTTTAAACACCGGTGCCAGACATTTACCTATCTAGATCAAGTCTCGATTCCCCATTTTCACTTCCGGAAACAAGAGAGATCTCCCGCAGCTTGCCCGTGGAGTGCAGGATCGGGCTCCTCCCCGAACATCTGTGTGCGGGAGGTTGGTCACGCCACACATTTAAAACGTTCAAGGCGCATTTGAAGCTTCCCCCAATAGAATCACTGAAACTATAGTTTCCATCCCTTCAACACAGCTAAAGCACCTGGCACCCTTGATAAACTACAGTTTCCAGTTAGAGGGAGCCTTCAAGTTGGATGTGCTTTAAAAATATTGTGTGGATCGGGGCCCTCTTTTTGCATTCCAGCCAGTGCGCGTGTGCGCGTGTTTGAAATAACTGGAAGATAACTCTTGATTTGTCTACTTGGCCTTCCATCCAAGCCACACCCAACGGAGTATTCTGGGCTTGACTGACAAGCTTCCCTTCTCTTTCTGGACTACTTGGCCGTCGCGCGTTTTGGAGAGAGCTGCTGGACTTCTTGCCAGGAGCTGCGCGCAGCGCGCCGGAGCCCAAATTATTCATTCCAGTAAATAAGTGGGCTTTGCGTGCGTGGATATTTCACCCGCCTGTAACCCGTTTTCACTGCCTGGGGAATAGATACCGTTAGAAATGTGGATTTTCTCGAGATATTATTATTACTATTAAACAACAAACAAACAAACATCAACGTCATTTCCCGTTGGTTAGATGTTCTGCAGAGAGGGAGCCTTTAAAAAAAAAAAAAGTAGTATTAAAAAATGTCATCTTGTGGAGATCATTACCAGAAGGCAGATCTCTACTGGTAGATCTTTGGTTAGGATCTGCAGCTAGGTGGATTTCTGTGACTCCCAACCGTAGCAGTGAAATGACTTCTCTCTCTTCTTCAAATGCTGAAACGGAGAAGGTTTGGGGGTAAGCCAGTAGCTGTTTGAAGGGGAAGACAGGGAACCGGTACCCCACAAACCTTTCCAAGTTTGCCCCAGCCTTCCGCTGGTGGATCTCTGGAAAAAAAAGCGGATCCCTTGCTGCTTGAGACGATGAGTGGGTTGAAAAGTAAGGCAATGTAGATAAATTGGCGAGGAAGCAAAGTCAGCTCCCAAAACGAGCAACTGCCATCTAACAGCTGCCATCGATTAATCAACTGTAATTTTTTTTTTTAAAGTTGATTCACTCCAGTCCCAGCTGGCAAAGCGATCCACGTGGCACAGAATAAAGCTGGAATTAAGACAGGGTGGACGTTTTGTGGCTCAGCCAGCAGAGGGTAAAAGTGGGCCGGAGACGGAGGCGAGATTTAGAGACATAGCCCTATAAGGCCGGGTGATGAGCCATCCCGCTTGCTCCGTCGGAATCCGCGAAACGCAGCGATGCTGGCAAGCGCGAAATTTTTCGCAGGTACTCCGTCCAGCTCTGCGTGGGCGGAGCAGGAACACCCAGGAACAAAAGAAACGGCCTTATACGGGTCAGATGGCTGGTTCATCTAGCTCAGTACTGTCCACACGGACTGGCAGCAGCACTCCAAGGTTTCAGGCAAAGGACATTCCCAGCAGGAGCTGGGGTGGGGCTTGAATGCAGAACTTTCTGCGTGCGAAGCAAGTGGTCTATCGCTGAACTATGCCTTTGCTTTAAAAACAAGATTCTGAAGAAACTTCTTATTTAAAAACGAAATGGGGGAGCCACCCTAACCAAGACAGACGCTTGGCCCATCTAGCTCAATATTGTCTACACGGGCTGGCAGCAGCTTTCCAGGGTTTCACACAGGGATCTCGAATCCCCAACCCTACATGGGAGGTCCGGATCATGCTC
This sequence comes from Podarcis erhardii, assembly GCF_964252035.2. Classification (NCBI taxonomy): domain Eukaryota; kingdom Metazoa; phylum Chordata; class Lepidosauria; order Squamata; family Lacertidae; genus Podarcis; species Podarcis erhardii. The sequence goes on along the minus strand of NC_138497.1, from coordinate 7,129,315 downwards.
TACCACCGAGTTACAGCTCTTCCTCTTGTTTTTATGATGTTGTTTGATTATTATTTTTCTTGAGCGCCCAGTCATTTTAATCATTGTTTTATATTGCTTTTAATAGTTCTTTTTTTAAAAAACAAAAACAAAAACCCAAAAGTATTTGTTTTGCTGTGGAGTCTTGGAATTTTGTGAAAGGGTGGTGCTTAAATACTTTTAATAAATAAATAGGATTTATTGTGTGGTCGTCTGGGGTTGATTTTCACGAGGAACGGTTTGTAAATTGAATACATATTGTTTCGTGGGCATCATCGGCCAAGGACATACATACCCGTGTGCGCATGAGAATGGGTACTGCTGTTCCTAAGTGTCGTGTTATTACAGAATTAGGAGCAATTCTCCAACAAAGCAACACATATTCATCCAGAGGACCTTCTAAGAGAAATTTGAGCGAATGCTTATTGTCCTTTCCCTGGGAGTAATGGAGAAGAAGTTCTAGCGCCCCAAATTTAGTGCTTTTCAGTGCCACTGAATTCAAATGAGACATTTAAGCAAGGGACTCGCCAGCTCATTGAAAACAACGGAATTTTTCACAATTGCCTCTTTGCAAATGAATCGTGTTGTTGTGGTTTAGTCGTGTCCGACTCTTCCTGACCCCCTGGACCAGAGCACGCCAGGCCCTCCTGTCTTCCACTGCCTCCCGCAGTTTGGTCAAACTCATGTTGGTAGCTTCGAGAACACTGTCCAACCATCTCGTCCTCTGCCGTCCCCTTCTCCTTGTGCCCTCCATCTTTCCCAACATCAGGGTCTTTTCCAGGGAGTCTTCTCTTCTCATGAGGTGGCCAAAGTATTGGAGCCTCAGCTTCAGGATCTGTCCTCCCAGTGAGCACTCAGGGCTGGTTTCCTTAAGAATGGAGAGGTTGGATCTTCTTGCAGTCCACGGGACTCTCAAGAGTCTCCTCCAGCACCAGAATTCAAAAGCATCAATTCTTCGGCGATCAGCCTTCTTGATGGTCCAGCTCTCACTTCCATACATCACTACTAGGATGTTTCTAAAGAACAGAAGAGGCCACCTTATACTGAATCAGACCATTGGTCCATCTGATTCAGTGTTGCCTACACTGACTGGCAGTGACTCTCCAGGGCTTCAGGCAGGGGCCTCCTCCTCCCAGACATACCTGGAGATGCCGAAAATTGAATGTGAGACCCAACACATTTCTACCCAACGTGGAACTCGAACCCAAGACCTTAGGATTAAGTGTCCGACGTTTTAGCGACTGATCTAGCCAGGCACCGGAAAAGCACCTTCAGAGAAATGCTTTAACTGTATTCAGGACCAAATCCACTAGATTTCATTGTTCAGATAACATATACAGGAGAGGGAGAAGTCTTGGATGCTCTTATTGTTGGGTGTGGCTGTGGCTGCGGGTTTGAGAATCCTAAAATTGTGGAGTTGGAAGGGGACTCCAAGGGTCATCTAGTCCAACCTCCTGCAATGCAGGAATCTTTGGCCCAACAGGGGACTCGAACCCACAACCTTGAGATTAAGAGCCTACCGACAGAGTTACCGAGCGCTCAAGAGCCCCCACTGTTTTCCTGCTCCATAAACAAAAATGTATGGACCCATTGCAAGCATACCTGTGCTTGGCTGTGTGTGACCCTGAATTGGGGAGGAGGGCTTTGTAATGTTGCCATCTTGGGGGGGGGGACAGTAGGAAAGGACCTCAGGTCTTCCATATTGACTCAACACCCCTCCATTCTGCGCACAGTCTCTGGTTCCAGTCTTTCTTCCTGGCATTCTGCCAACCTCAGTTTCTTTGCCCCATCTGTATAATGGGCACAAAACAGGCCTTGCTGCTTTTCAGAGTTTTTTGCCATGGGCGGGTATGGAAAGCGGAAAGACCTGAAAAGTAAGATTCAGGAGCCAGAGTCAGATACCAGTGAAAGGTCCCGAAAGATCTTGCCGCGCCTCTGTCCCTGTTGGAAAGAAGGGTGTGCACCGATGCGGATTTGCAATGGCTGCAACTCCCCCCTCCCCCCCGCTGAACCCTCCTGGAGCGGATCGAACGGTTGCGGGTTCCCTTCGCCAGGAAAGGAGCAGCGGAACCTGCAACAAATTGTTGCAGTGCTTCCTCCCGTCTTAGAGGAGCGCCCCTGCAAAGGGCTCCAGGCAAGCGGTTTTCTTCGAGCAGGATCATCCCCTCTTCTCTCCCGTTCCTTTTCTGCCTCACCCACAACAGTCAGCCAACATGCATAAACTTGTCCAACTGGAAGGGACCCCAACCCTCTGCAATTCCCATTACCATTGAACACCGTCAGTCCTCACTGTGTATGTGTGGGGCATCTTTTATGGCTTCCCCCCTAAACTACAATTCTGCAAACCCTGGTCTTCCTTGAAGACGCTGACCCCCTCAGCCCCTCCCCCCCCCGTCTTGTTTTTCAGGTTATGGCTATACAGCCACCAACACTCAGCACCTGTTCGCTCTTAGGAGGTTTTTCTCGCTGGGGGTTTATCCTAGATTTGGCTCCCCTTAAGGTTGTGATGTTTAAAGCGTGGAGATGTAAGGAAAGCAAAGGGATATAATAATCTCCATTGCTATATAGTATAGTATAGTATAGTATAGTATAGTATAGTATAGTATAGTATAGTATAGTATAGTATAGTATAGTATAGTATAGTATAGATTACATTACATTACATTACATTACATTACATTATCTTCGCCTAAATTAATTTATTTGCTTCTTTATAACGTTGTATGTCGCCTTTCTGGCTCACTTGACTCTCAAGGCGGCTTAGCAAACCCTCGGAATGACACCAGCCGCTCCCCACCCCCGCCAAAAACAGCTTGCGATCCTAAACACGGAGCAAGCCCTGATGTGCTTAGGATGGCACCAAGCACAGTGTACTTGGGAAGAATCTGCGCTCCTTAGCAACAGCCCGCTGATCTTCACAGCACCGAAGCGTGTGTGCGTAAAAGCACACTGCAATCACCACCCTTGGTCCATTTGAGCTCTGTCGTCCTGCCTTTCCCAAGCCTTTAATTTTCTCCTTTTTATAATCCACCGGTCCGGGCCTCCCCCCCCCTTTCTCAGCAACCACATGCACGAGAGCGTGGTGTAGTTTCAGGGGGTCGCCCCACCACCACCTCCCCACAAGGGTGGGCTCAGAGATAACACCATACCAGGGGCGAGACGCTTTGTGGGGGAATGGAGAGACCGAGAAGTTCAGCACTTGGACGTTTCTCACTGTTTCTCATCGACTCCAGCAGACTAAAGGCTGAGGGCAGAGGACAGCCAGGAACCTTGCAATCCGTCTTGCGCTTTCCAATAATCCAAAGCGCTTCCCGCAGTCCGGACAACAATCCTGTAATGTAGATCAGTCGCATGATTCCCATACACTGTGCCTTAGCTAAGGTCCCCTACGGAACTCAAGGCAGAGGCTAAATCCGAAGGGCTCTGGGTGGGTGTTCCTGACTCCCTGGGTGTCAACTTTTCCTCCCAGGAGCTCATGGTTGTCCCCTCCCCATGTTATTCCTCTCAACAACCCTGTTAGGTAGGCTAGTCGGAGACGCAGGGACTGGTCCAAGGTCACCCGGTGAGGATTCGATCTATCTAAATTAGCAAATGGAAGAGTCGGACACGACTAAACAACAACAACAACAAAATATAGTTTGTCCGTGTGCGTGTGTGTGCGCCTCTATATTTCACACAGACTTATTTTGTATTGCATTGTATGTATCCTATGAAACTTCTTGGAAGATAAGTTGTTGTGCCATTTCTGCAAAAAGGCGCATCCCTAGGACACCCATTCCCTATTGCTTTAGGCGTTTTATTTCTTCTGCCGGCTCTCTGGAATTCTTTCCGATGCCTGCTTCTTTCATTTCACAGATTTCTCTCCTCCGTCCTCGTCCGCCATCTAAGAAAGAAAGAAAGAAAGAAAGAAAGAAAGAAAGAAAGAAAGAAAGAAAGAAAGAAAGAAATTCTCTTGGAGAGACAGTGAATGTGCGTGGAATCAAACTCGCGTCGCTTTACTGATTCAGGAATGCCCTGAACTCAAATTTCTGAAATCAGAACGATAAATACAAGATGGCAACAGCAGCGAGGAGTAAATAACACCGGATTTAAAATAAATAAATAGCTGTTCTTTGCGTCTCCTTGGAAACGGGCAATACTCCTTAGCGCTTGGTGGGGAGAAGGGATTTATGTCTCTTTTGTTTCAAACGAAAACAAATGATATTAAGGAACTGGAGAGGGGGAGAGAGAAAGAGAGGGAATCGGCGAGGGGGCTGGGGGCAGGGAAATCCCTCCACAGGCTCTAGCAGAGCTTAGAGAGGGGGGTATTTCTCTTCTGCCGCCTCCCCCCCTCCACACACTTTTCGCCCAACGGATTTAAAGGCAATCCCCTTTTTAGATTTGAAAAGCTAGCCTGCAGTTTGAAATTGACCAGGCTGAAGGTGAATTTCACGTTTCCGCATTAGCTTGCGCAAAAAGAGAAAAAAGTTATTCTGGCCAAGTTTTTTTTTGTGGGGGGGAGGCGGGGGAAGAAAGCAATGCAAGGGGAAGGGGTAGATTTTAATAAAACACAGGTGGCGTGTGGTATTTGTTTGTTTTTAAAAAAAAAATAATACAAAAATAAAAGCGCCCAGAGGAGGTGCGTCTCAAAAGAGAGATCATTTGCTTTACACTTCAATTCTTCTACTCGATCTTATTATCCCTGTTTACAGAGGAAATGCATGCTTATAACAGTATGAGATCGCTCATGTAACTACTCAAATAATGATGGTGATTCAGAAATGAAATATCTGTTCAGCCACAAACATATGAAAGCTTGCTCGGGAGGAACTCACGCTGCATTTCATGGGGTTTTACTCCCAAGTAATCATGGGGCCGCGTGATCCAGCGGGCCTTTCCACGCGCCCCCCTCCCCAAATGCACCTTCTTCCCCTTCTTTTTCCAGCAGAAACCTAATACAATCGTGGGTATGTATGCGCGTGTTTTAAAATCAACTCCCTGCACTCGGCAACTTGTCATTTTGGAATCCAAGGGAAAAGGCAAAGAAACGTGGAACAAGGAAATGTGCCTAAGTGAGTGGGAATCAATAGCCTAATCCTCAGGCTCAAACTCCTTCGAATCTCTCTTCCTCCCCCAACTATTCAGATGATATATTTTACCAAATTTCAGCCGTCGAATCCGCAGGAGGGTTGACTATAATATACATTATACACGAAGGATGAGTCGGGGGGAGAGAAGAGAGAAAGGGGAAATAGCCTTTTCCTGAGGGTCTGGGCAGGGTGGAGAGAGAAGGGAAATGACCCTAAAAATTAAATTAATTACCAAGACAAAATAAAAATAAAAATTGACGGTCACCTGTTCGATTCTATTTCCGGAGGGGTTAGAATTCTGCAGCAAAAGCAAGAAAAACTCTTAAGAGGTTAATCAGGGCAGCTGCTGGGTGTATTTGGCGCTCCATCTAGTTCCCTAGCATTTAGCACTTCCTTTCCAAGTAAGTGGCCGTGGCCTAGGGTTACTCGGAAGTAAATCTCACGGAATTCACTGAGCGCCACTGCCCGGGATGATAGCCTTAAATTCAGACAGGTTAACCCGAGGCTAATTTACTGTTGCTAACTGCAAACGTTTGCTTTAAATCGTTAAAAACAAAACAGAAATTACAAGCGAGATGCCTAACCAGTCTTACTTTAATCCGGTATGCGCAACTATTTGGGGAAATAAACCCCTTTGGTGAGAAATGCAAGTAGTAAAATATTCGGGGTGGCTGCGGATCGCCTATAGCGCGGGTTCTTTGGATAACTTTTGCTAAGCAGCACTGAATTCTTCATCTTTTAGACTTTAAAAATAAATTCTCTCTCTCTCCCTTTCCCAGCAACCGTTCTTAAATTGCTAGAGAACTCCACCCGACGTCTTCCTCGCGCGTTAAAATCTATCCGAACTGGTTAGCGAAAAGGAAAAATTAAAAAGGGATTTCGAGCTGCGCCAACTGACGTACGTTTTCTATCTTTTACGTTTTCCAGATAGATAATATCGAAAAGGACGCTTTCCTCCCCAGCCATTGCCATCAACTAACATTCACGCACACCCTGGACGGGGGAGGGAAGCCCTCACGCACCTCCGTTTATTTGCGATCTGATTGTTGGAGCTTTGTTTATTTGGAAAGGATAATCTGACTTGGGATGTACGGGGCACGCACCAGCCCAAAGGATAAATTCCTATTGCTTGGAAGAAAAGGAATCGTTTCCAATGCCTGCCTCCCTCCCTCTCTCTCTCTCTCTCTCTGTCTCTCTCTCCCAACCCCCTACCTTTCCCAAAATCTACCCACCTAATAGGTCGAGATTCTAGGAATATAAAATGGTCGCAAGAGTTTTTCCTGGGGGGCGCGCGCGTAATGCAATGGGTACGATGGGTGTGGTGTAGGAATAGCAAATAAACAATTTGATAAATAACTTCGGCAAGAGGTTAGTCCCTACTGAAATTAATAATAATGGATTGAAAGAGATTAGGATGTCTAAACTCATGTTAACTTGGAAGCCTTTTTTCTTTAAGGGAAATCCACGGGAACTCTGCCTCGTGTGAACGCATTTAGGAGCAGCGCATCACGCCACTGGGCCCTTTCTGTGGATTTTCTCTTTTCTCTCTCTCTCTCTCTCTCTCTCTCTCTCTCTCTCTCTCTCTCTCTCTTCTCTTCTCTTCTCTTTTTGAAGGCATTAAAATGAACTAACTCTTTAAATATATTATATATCCCAGCGCAATCTACAGCCCATAATAGACGCTAACCTGCTCGGATTTCATCCTATTCATTCGGTGCCCTCCCTGCTTAGCAGCTCATTTGCCGTTTAATAAAAATCAAAATAAAAGATCAAAACTCGGCATTGATTCCATCGCCATCACTTTGCCCTCTTAATAAATTGCACTGGGCGTCCACCCCGGAAACAGGGCGCAGATGAAAGATGGCGAGAAGATCGCGGTCCTTAGAGTGGAGGTGGGGGATATTTTTAAAGGGTTCTCTCTCCCCCCCCCCCGGTCTTTTTTAAGCAAACAAGAAAGAAAAGCTGGAAACTCGTTGAAACTTAATTTAAATGAGAAACCCGGGAAGACAATTTCTCAGCCCTGAAGAGGAAACGATTTTCCTAGCAGTTTGGGGGGGGGGAAGGCGGGGAGCGGCGGGGGGGAGCGCTGGAGGGTCTTTTGTGTCCAGCTGTAGAAATCATAGCTTTCAAAAACTTTTCCCAAACTCCTTTGTCCGGACATCACTTCTGCGTGACTGGTTCTCCTGTTCCGAGTACATCCTATCCCTTCTTAGAAAGTTTATAGGAGCTGCTCAAACACCCTTTTCGCCCCCCTCCTCCCCTCCCCAGGATCTCTCCCACCCTCCTTTATCTCCCCTCCTCTCCCTTTCAACCCCCTAAATTAATCTACAAAAAAGTCCCACTCGCACATACACCACAGCTTTCTACTCTGCCCTAACAAATATCACCCCACCAGAAAAAAAGACGTTTACAGAAGTCCTGTTCATTTCCTAACCTAACCACACAAAAAATACCCAATAGCCCCGAATCAAAGATCTGTCTCCTGGCTCCGGTGTGGAGAGATCAGTTTGTTGGTTTGGCAACCCACAAATGTTCCCAAAACGAATCACAGGGAGCTTATCTGATTATATATATCTCTTTCCTGGCATTACAGCCTAGCGAGGCGTACCCTGACCTACCTAACCCATCACCCAATTCTCTCCCTTCCTGGATCCCCTCCTCCCCTCCCAAAAAAGTGAATCCAGATTTCAAAAAGTGCCTTTGCAAGGAAACCGGAAGACACGACCACTGCTTGTGCTAGAACCATTTTAATATAATTATACATATCTGCCAAATCCAGAAAAGAAAAGGTTTATGCATATATTTCTCTTTTTTTTTTCAATTGCACATCTGCAAGCATTAAAAACAACAATGAATTTCTCCTTTTGGAAATTCAAGGTCAGAGCAATTGACCAATGTCTTAAATATTTGTCTCCTTATCCCCTCCCCCAACAGTAAGCTATTGTTAAGCAGATGAATTTTAAAAGTCCTTGTGTATTTTTGATCTATTGACAGGGTTTGTTTTCCAAATTTCGTGGTTCATTCATTCATTCAGAGACAGTTTGTTGTAAAAAGGTTTTTGTTTTTTTTTTTTTTCAGTGCAGTTTACCTCTGGTGAAAGGCAATTTTTTTAAAAAAAAAAAGAGAGAGAGAAAGGAAGAAAGAAAGAAAGAAAGAAAGAAAAGAGAGAGAAAGAGAAGTGGTCATATGTAATTCACTTGCTCAAATTTCACTGTTAATTATAACCTATTTAAAATCACAGCAGAAGCCCCTGCTGGCACGGGGTCTATGGTTGCATACAATACAGGAGATCACAGTTTTAAAGTCTAGCACAGATTAAAAACCACATATGTACCATTTATATAAGACACACACTGATTGTCTCTTAAAAACTACATATTGACTCCTTATGGACATTATTCTTATTTTTCCCCCCTCTTAAATAAAGTAGTGCAGCTAAGACAATCAGACTCACAACCCCACATTGCTCTGAACCGAGTTCTTTCTTTGTGTTGTTTCCTGGATTCTCCTGTGGCCAACTTTGCCAAACGCTGGCTCGGAAGCAATTAAAGGAGCTCAAGAGAGAGAGAGATATAGACATTGTCCTTTTTTTTGTTTTTTTAAAAAATGTTTTGAACCAAAGGGTTGGATGACAAACTGGGGAGGAGGAGAGAGGAAGGGGTGTGTTTTCTTCCCCATACACACACAAAAAGAAAGAAAAAAGAAAAAAATCTAGACATTTTCCTTTAAAAAAACAAATCACACACACACAACCAATCCAGCCCACCCCACGGAAAACTTGGCCCATAGTTGGAAAGATCTTCCATCCCATTCAGACAAAGGAACTCAACAAATAGGCTAAAACTATGAAGAACATAGTGGGCTGTGAGTCTGCCCCCATATGGTGTCCTTCCTTCTTCTCTTCCTTTCCAGAGCTTCTGAGCGAGAGATTAAATCGGCAGAATAGATCACGGCACACTGTCTTTCTTGTCTTTTCAGTTGTTTATTTACTTGCGTCCTGCTCGCGTTTCTCTTTTAATTTAAAACCAAAAGACCTGACTACAAGTTGGAATGTTCGACCTGCCATGGGCACTGTCTCGTCTGTCCTGACAACATCTTCACAATCCTTATTGTTATCAACCGTCATCATCGAGCGCAAAAGGGTTCCTAACAGGTCTTCACAAAACCTGGAACTTCCAGGAGGATGTCTGGTCTTTATAATCCAAGCAGTCAGCATTGAAGTTTAGCTTCCAGGAGGCCGTTTGGTCCTTATAATCCAAGCAATCGGTGGTCGAGTTAAACCCCAAACTTGAAGCCCCATAGCCCTGGGTGGAGAGTGAAGCCGGAGACTGGTTGAGATGGCTGGCAACGGCATTGGTGCCCATGGGGCTAAGGGCAGCCCCTGGTCCGGGGAGCTGGTGGTGCATAGGGGTTAGATAAGATCCACAGTCCATCCCTCCAAAATAGGAAGTTGAGCCAGCGTACCCTTGGGTGTAGCCAGAAGCCTGAGTGTAGGTCATAGGGTAAGACCTCTGCATGCATGAAGAAGAGGTGGACAGGGGGTCAGAGAGTGGGGAGATGGAAGCAGGGCTCCAGATGGACACTGGGGCACTGCTGCTGCTGCTGGAGATGGCAGGGACTGAGGTGCTGGTTGGAGGCGTGAACTGCCCACTGGTCCCGCTCTCTGAACTCACTTCTCGGGCTGGAGAGCTCTTCTTCTTCGCAGGCCTCACTTTGTTCTGGCCCCCATTCTGCTGCTGCTGCTGCTGTTGGCGACACTTGGCGCGCCGGTTTTTGAACCACACCTGGAAAACCAATAGGAAAAAGCGGGAACAGAAGAACGCTCGTTAGTCATGTAAATCGCAGCAAAGTTGTACGCGACAATGGCTCTGATTTCAAGCTAGAAGGTAGAATTAAGGGCAGGAGGAATTCCACGGATAAAGGCCACCGCTCTTATCAAATCTCTTTTTTCCTTCCTTCAAAATTCCTTGTGTGCTTTCTTTGAGCGGGTCAAGAGTCAACGTTGGCTCACCACAATGCAGTGCGTGGTTTGAATAGCAGGTTTCAGGCAGCAAGGAGCATATTTGTTTCCAAACTTTGCTTTTCGTGACAACTCTAATCCTAAATATGATCAGCTTTGCTCACTGAATGGAAAGATTACCTTTAGCATACCCTGGACCCCTCAAAACACAGCAGGCTCTGGTGAGAGGCAGACAACACCTACAATTCAACTCGATGAATAACCTGCCTTAATATTTCTTTTGGTCAACTTTTCAGTTAGTCTTCCCAATTTCTTTGCTCCCATCAAAATTCCTTGGGTATTTTTTTGTTTTTACCTAAGCAGGATATTTATTTATTCAGCTGAAGGAGAAAAATATGGTGATTGCTGTGATGGTAGTGTGGCAACATGGAAGCAAAGCCAGCACATGTCTAGCTTGGAGGCTTCTCAGCCTGCAATTTGAGATTCTGCGATGGTTTATCACCTGCGATTGGTCAATGGGAGCCAAGAGCTGCGGTTTGAGTCAAGGTGACCAAGGATGGTCACCATGAGATTTGAGTCCTCGGCAGCCAGATATGATTTGAGGAAGTAATAGTGCCACTGTATTCTGCTCTGGTCAGACCTCATTTGGAGTACTGTGTCCAGTTCTGGGCACCACAGTTCAAGAAGGACACTGACAAACTGGAACGTGTCCAGAGGAGGGCAACCAAAATGGTCAAAGGCCTGGAAACGATGCCTTATGAGGAACGGCTAAGGGAGTTGGGCATGTTTAGCCTGGAGAAGAGGAGGTTAAGGGGTGATATGATAGCCATGTTCAAATATATAAAAGGATGTCACATAGATGAGGGAGAAAGGTTGTTTTCTGCTGCTCCAGAGAAGCGGACACGGAGCAATGGCTCCAAACTACAAGAAAGAAGATTCCACCTAAACATTAGGAAGAACTTCCTGACAATAAGAGCTGTTCGACAGTGGAATTTGCTGCCAAGGAGTGTGGTGGAGTCTCCTTCTTTGGAGGTCTTTAAGCAGAGGCTTGACAACCATATGTCAGGAGTGCTCTGATGGTGTTTCCTGCTTGGCAGGGGGTTGGACTCGATGGCCCTTGTGGTCTCTTCCAACTCTATGGTTCTATGATTCTATGACTGTTCCATTGTACTCTCCCCCTTCTCTCAGCTTCCTCATATTTGAGACTCCCCGATTACTGGTTTCCTATACCGGGCAAGAGAGGCTCCACAGCCTTAATGCAGCAAGGGATCATCACCATTGCCTGTGTATCTCAGACCACTGAAAGGAATGTAAGAGTTGGAACCTCTTTTATGGCACCAGCTTGACCTCAGGGATTCCAACCAGTGATTCCACATGTAGAACTAAGCAAACCCAATTGCTTAAGAAGGCCACATTGGGGAAAGGGTGGGTGGGTGGGGGAGAGGAGAGAAGCCCCTCCCAAGCCCGTGAGCTTGCCAGCTTAGGGTACCCCAAGGACCTCCACTTAAGTCCTATTGAAGTCAAGCCCTTAATTAAAAAGAACAGAGTATTAGAAAGGGAGGGGGGTTTTAACAATTAAGGGAGCAATTGGGTGGGAGGGAAGCAAGCTTGTTCTTTTAAATGAGCTGCATATTCTTTCCTCTTCCAGCCCACCTACAGGATCAGGTCTTTGAATGGGGAGCAACCAGCTAGGAAGCTGAGTAACCCTCTCCCTGCTTCCCCTTCAGAGTCACAGTCGGGTTGGACTGACATTAAAGGCCTCCATCCGAGGCGCATGCAAGGGAAAGCATTCTCCAGTGGAATCAATGGGATTTGCTCTCAAACAGCCTGGTTTCAAATGGGGCGTGTGCTTGTGTGTGTGCCAGTTCCAGCTTTTCCTCCCTCGAACACAACACCCTTGCACCATCTAAGAGGCACAGTCCTCTGAAAGGCCACCCTGGGTCTCCATGGCTCCCTGACTTCCCAAGGCTAGGTCATAAGATGGAGGCTAGGTTTGTGCAGGGCAGCTGTGAGCGGTTGGACAGGATTGTACCATTTTAGACTACGGGGAGAGGGGTGTTCTTTTTAAATGTACCCCAAGTTAATAGAACTTACTGCAAATAGGATAGCTTCCATAGGGATAACTTCAGGAAAGTTTTTAATGTGTGATATTTTAGTGTATTTTTTGTCTTTGTTGGAAGCCGCCCAGAGTGGCTGGGGAAACCCAGCCAGATGGGTGGGGTACAAATAATAAAGAATAAGTTGTTGTTGTTGTTATTATTATTATTATTATTATTATTATTATTATTATTATTATTTAGGGTGATGGGCAGTGGAGTAGCCCATTATTTGATGGAAGAATTCTAACACTTTCCCTTGTATAATGAAAAGCTCTCTCTCTCTCTCTCTCTCTCTCACACACACACACACACACAACTTCCTTCTTTCCCTCCCCAGTTAATTCCACCCTTCATCGTAACATGATTAAAGGGTAGTCACGAGGTACAACTCTACATCACTAACAGCCATTAACACACCCACACCAGCAAATAAAATAAATAAATCAGAACTCAGTTTCGTATATAACATTCTTCCATCTGTCCTTCCCAAGCCTAGGCCAGTATTAGGCCAGCTCAAAAGGCCTAGTGGTATGCTTTTAAAGGTAAAGGACCCCTGACAGTTTAGCTAGCTCCAAAATCTAACCCCTGTGGGTACCTGCCTAGGTTCAGTAGGAAAAATATTCCACAGCCAGTGTGTCTCCTCCCCCAGAAGGTCCTATTTATTGTAAGTTGCAGAGTCACCGATTTTGTTTAGGGAGGGCAGAACCAAAAGGGTTCTATGATAGAATCCAAATCATGGGCAAGATGGTTCAACACAACCGCTGTTTCATGCTGTCATTTTGGTACCTGGGAGAAGAGGGAGGCTTCTGCCTGACCCCTAAGATATGTAACAAAGGCGTCAGAAGAGCCTCGCTGAGAAGAGCATTCCACAAATGGGGAGCCACCACAGAAAAGGCCCATTTTCATATTCCCACCCTCCAGACCTCTCACAGAGGAAGCACACAAAGAAGGGCCTCAGGTGATGATGACGGGGTCTGGGTCGGGTCAGGGTACCCCAGGCCATTGCCCACCAACTGCTTTGCAGTGGTTTCTGCTTGCTTTAATTTTGAATACTAAAAGTTTTGCTTATCAGGAAAAAGAGGAAGAGGGAGGAGGAAAGAAAGAGAGGGAGGAAAGAAGCAGCCGAGAAATGTGTTATATCCTTCCTGCTTTTTCCTCTTCTAAATATTGCTTTTGAATAGCAAAGTAAATGTTGCTTCTTAATATTGTTCTGGGCTGCAAGCATTTTAAATGTTTGGCATCATAGCCTACTGAGGCACCGCTGCTTTTTAAAAAAGAAATAAATTTGGTGGTGCATAATCATGCTAAGTTCGCTTTACTCATTGTGTGATTTACCGTATTTTTTGCTCTATAAGACTCACTTTTTCCCTTCTAAAAAGGGGAAATGTGTGTGCGTCTTATGGAGCGAATGCAGGCTGCGCAGCTATCCCAGAAGCCAGAACAGCAAGAGGGATTGCTGCTTTCACTGCGCAGCGATCCCTCTTGCTGTTCTGGCTTCTGAGATTCAGAATATTTTTTTTCTTGTTTTCCTCCTCCAAAAACTAGGTGCGTCTTGTGGTCTGGTGCATCTTATAGAGCGAAAAATACGGTATATTGTTGTCCACATTGATCAGTTCTAAATAGAAAACCCCAAAATAAATAAATGTCAGTCCTACTAATGTTGCAAATGTTAGGCAGATTTGTCTTTAAAGAAAGCCGCCACATCCCATTAACCTCTTACTTATCTCTTTGATTGCTCAGCCACCTAATACAAAAATAGCATCTAGGCAAAAATACACAGAATTAAAAGCATGCTGATTTGTGGTCAACCCTTCGCGGCAGGTGATATTCCAGAGTCACTGGACCACAGTGGCTTCAGAGCTACAGCACTAAGGACAGATGCCTGCCTGGTTGGCCACCTCGCTCCCCAAATTTCTCTCTAACGGCTCATCCTCTGTTCCCCCCATCAATTTCTCCCAGGAAACCCAAACTTCAGAGCTGAATTAGAATAAATGGCAATTTATTCTGCAGAGTGCCATCTGTTCTGATCTAGTGCTAAAAAACAGAAGGGTAGACAAGCCCTGAGTGTAACAAGACTGCTGCTTCATCTATGAGAGAGCATTGAAGAGAAGGCTGCTCTGTTGCAAGAGATCGCCTCTCTTAGCAGTCGGGAAGCCTTGAGCATTTCCATCAAGTGCAACTTCCTCAAGGCATGGAGAACAGCCATTTGCAGAAGGGAGCTTCCCTCTGCAGTCAGTAGAAACTGAACCGCGCACACAGACATCTCCCTTCCCCTCCACCAGGGAAGGAAATGGGTCTTTCTCTGATCCTACAGTACAGATGGTGGGGGAAGACTTCTACAGGTTGTGTCTGCATCATGTTGTGGGTGGCAAGCACGCGTTTCGAAGGCAATGCGTTTTACGAACACGTGTGCCAAAAAGCTGCCATGGCTCCTAGCTCTCCGTCTCAGGTGCCATGAGGTTTGTTGCGCATAATGCAAAAAGACCCCCAAGTCTGGTTAATCCCAATGAGGACTAGTGGCCTCTTCATATTAATTACCGGAATTTTCGCTCTAGAAGACGCACCAGACCACAAGACGCACCTAGTTTTTGGAGGAGGAAAACAAGAAAGAAAAAATATTCTGAATCTCAGAAGCCAGAACAGCAAGAGGGATCGCTGCGCAGTGAAAGCAGCAATCCCTCTTGCTGTTCTGGCTTCTGGGATAGCTGCGCAGCCTGCACTCGCTCCATAAGACGCACACACATTTCCCCTTCCTTTTTAGGAGGGAAAAAGTGAGTCTTATAGAGCAAAAAATACGGTAAACCTTTGGCACATTTTTTAAAAATGTAAAACAGAATTGCAGCGTGCACGTCACTCATACAGGCAGAGTTGGTGGCAAGCTACAACTAGCTGCAGTTTCGGTTGGAGGGCACATGTGTGAAAGTGAAGCGGCCAACAAATATATTCCAAGAAATATATTTTGAAAAGGTCAAGCTGGTGCCCTCCATTTGCATTGGACTACAATTCCCATTAATGATGTGCTGGCTGGGGCTGATGGGAGTTGTAGCCCAAAATATTTGGAGGGCACCACTGGGTTGACAAAGGCTGGAATAGGTATTAAAAATGAAAGCATGAATAAAGGTTTTTAGTAGAACTGATTCCTCTACCTCCCACTATGGGCAGATTTCTACTACAAACATATTGTGTTTACACCTGTTTAACGTGGTAGTTAACTGTGTTTAATAGGGATGCTAAGGGTCCTTTTTCAGACATATCTGTATTCCAGTTCCCAGGCTTTCCCAGAGAGAATGAAAGGCTATTAAACCAGTTTAAGTCCATGGTGTAAATTTGCCTTGCTGCTTCCTGTTGCTTAGAATACACTATTAGTGAGAGAGGTGATGTCATCAAGTGTCTCTTAGGGATGAAAGCACATATTTTTTGACATGTCTACCAAGTTTCTTGCAACCATCTAGGCAGCTCAGCCCATAACTACTGAAAAGCAAGCTTCATTGAACTAAGTGGTCTTTGCTTCAAAATTCAGAGCCCTTTCAAAGGGTAAAAATGTATACATGAAAGTCATGGGAAACTTGTATGTAAATTGAATCATGTTATGATCCAGGGGCTTGGAGACGGCTGGTGTTTGGGAGGAGGGATTTTTTGGGGTTCGTGTGTCCATACAGCCCTCTCTCTCTATATTGCACATATATCCTATGCACAAGTATGACACCGCAGACAGAATGCATCTTCAAAGCATGCATACAGAAAGTGAGCACACATGTGATAGGCTTGCCAGATTCTGAAAAGCAAAAAAAGATGACGCTATGACGACTCTCATTTTACATACCCCTTACTATATGTGGGCTATAGAAGCTGTGATATATTGCTGAGCGGGGCAGGAGAAGAGAAGAGGACAGCAAGACTTCAGCCACCAGTTATGTCTAGGTCTCATCCAGAAAGCAGAGCCGTAAACATTTTGGCAAATTTGAAAAATCCACCCAGACAGACATTTTATTCCTGAAAAAGAGGACTTGTCCTGGAAAAAGAGGACACATGGCAAAACCAGCTATAGTGTAACACTACACTGTAATCTGGATTTAGGCTTAAATTTCTTCTTCATATAACATTTCATTCTGTGTGAATCATTTTTGCATTTATGGTCAACTGCAGGGAGAAAGCTTTCCTCCATTACAGAGTTTGCATTTCTCCCAGGACAGCTCCCAAATGACACATGCCACATCGTTCAGCTTTGGGGTCAGACTACCATAGATCCATTTTTGCACCTATTTTATCCAGCAGCAGACACACTCCACTGTAGCCAATGACAAAACAGCCCCCTCCCCAATTTAGTTTTAATAGAGATGAATTTCACCTGGTTTCAATCAACCCTGTGAAGTGAACAGTGGAGGGAGATCTTTTCTGCTCTCTCTTAAAGACGGTTCAGGAATCTGGTGTGAACTCAAAGCGGAATACACAATGTGTGTAGTCATTTGGGGTGGGAGTCAATAATTTAGCATTAGGGTCTCCTTCTTTTATATGACGGAACAGATACAGAGGCCTGTCAACTCAAGGACCAATGGGTTGAGGGACTAAAGGCGATTGGGCTCAATTCTGATCAAAACAGCTGGCGAGGCCAACTAGAGAGTCAAGGGCATGTGTTGCAGCAGCCACCTGGGTCCAGTCTGTACCTGGGTGGGAGAACTACCTGGGAACCACTCGCTCCATGATGGAAGAAAGGAGAGGCATAAACATAAGATGAAAATAAAATATAGAAAGCCACAGAGGGCCTAGGAATTGCCTCCCACATCCACTCAGTGTAATCCAACGTTTATCACTCTATGATTTAAACATCTTTGCCAGCCTATTTGGTGTTAAATACCACCTGTGGACCATCTTTAGATGGTTTTCCTTTAAAGTATAGCATGCCATGAATTTGAAGTTGTTTGTCCATAGATGTTCCCATAAGTTTAAATCAATATTGTTTTCCATATCCCTAGCTCAACTAAATCACTGATGACTTGACCAACTCCTCCTTCATTTCCTATCCAGTAATAGTTTGTACGTTTTAGAAAGAATTTTAACCTTGCAACCTAATAAATTCATTTCAAACTGTGATCTCTGGTCTGCAAACTCCCCCCCCCCCGCCATCTCCGAAGGACCTGCATGTCCCACTGCCCAGAGCACATGATGGCAGAAGTGGACCACCAGATTTAACACTGAGTGCCCTGGACAGGGCCAGCCCAAGAAATTTTGGACCTCAAAGCAAAGGACCAAAGCATGGATCTTCCTTCAGCACCCGCAATGGGACAGCAGTCTCCAAGGTACCAACAGACTGTATGGAACACACAGCTCTGTCCTCCAACAGAAGAAAATGACCCTGATCCAGGCATAGGCAAACTCAACCCTCCAGATGTTTTGGGACTACAACTCCCATCATCCCTAGCTAACAGGACCAGCGGTCAGGGATGATGGGAATTGTAGTCTCAAAACATCTGGAGGGCAGAGTTTGCCTTTGCCTGTCCTGATCCCTTGGGCTTAGGAGGAACAGCCAGGAGGCTGCTCTCACTGCCTGCCCCATGCCCACCAGAACCTGCTACCTGTAGCAGTTGCCTCTCCTTGTCTCATGGTAGGGCCAGCCCCTGGCTCTGGGCAGAGCACGCAGAACCAACCCTGGCTCCTGCTGCACAACAAGTTCATCTATAGGTTAGATACATTTCCAGTCATTTGCAAATCACTCCAACCCGCTACTCCTTTCAATACATGCAGAAATCATCCTAGATTTAAACTCTCTCTCTCTCTCTCTTTTAATGTAGTGTCTTAAGAGGTGGGAATAAAATCAAGAGCTTGGGGGGGGCGGGCGAAGGGGGGCGGGGGAGGGAGAGCATGCTGGGTTTGTACTTTCAAGGCCTACATTTCAGGGGTCTACATTTCAAGGTCTACATTTCAAGGTCTACATTTCTGGGGAGATTTGATGGGTGCCCCTCCCCACCCTGTGTTTCAGGAGTTAGCTGGATGAATGGCTACTTAGCTTCCTTCTCTTATAATCAATTAAATGTGTGAGTTTTCTTTTTCTAAAAATAGGCAGGTTACAAAACGTGAATGAGTAACCCTGCTGTAAGTTGTATGAGGTTTGGGAAAGGAATCAAAGATTCCAAAATTGATTTATTTTTTGTTGCTGTATTTTAACTTTTCTGTGCTGCTTTCCCTTCGTTGTGGAACACAAGGTAGCATCTTGACGTGGTTTCCAGGTAGGCACTCACCAGCCCCAGATCTTATTAATAACAGCAAAGCAAAACCGTGACCTCGTGTGCCTTCAGATTGTGTGTATATCTGGTTAAAGCCTTGCTGAGACTCTTCCACCTCACCCTCCTGGAAATCAGACGGCACCCTGGTACATCAAACTCAAGCCAACCTGAAGACCCACACAAATTCTCCTGAATGGTAACCACATGTCCTACTGCACAGGACTGCTGTATGTGAGGAGGGAGAGGCAGGAAGAGAGACGAAGGCCTATCAAATTTATCTCTCCCCTATTCAAACCTCTTGACTGCTGCCCACCACACTAATCTGAAATGGGTGTGTGTGTCCCCTGTTTAATCTGCCTTCACTTTTTTGGGAGTGTGTATGGTACACTGGAAGCAAGGACTATTGGGAATGGTCCGCAGCCAAGTGGTACAGCGTCTGATCTATATGCAGAAGGTCCCAGGTTCAGTGTCTCCTGCCTGAAACCCTGAAGCGCTGCTGCCAGTCAGTGTAGGCAATATAGAGCTAGATGGACCAGTGGTCTGATTCCGTATAAGACGACATCCTATGCTTCCTCGCTTTGTTCTATCCATGCCTTTAGGGCGCTAGAGAAGGGAACATTGTCTACTGCACTGACCGGTGGAGGCAGTTTCACGCAGGAGCCTCTCTCCCCCCTGGAGGTGCCGGGATTTGAACCCGGGACTTCCCACAAGCAAGGCAGATGCTCTACCTCTGAGCTATGGCCCTTCAGACAGGGAGAGCCCTAACCCCACAAGCAGCAGCGCCGCCGCCGCCACTTCCTTACCTGGACTCTGGACTCCGGGAGATTGATTTTGAGCGCAACCTCCTCTCGCATGAAGATGTCCGGGTAGCGGGTCTTGGCGAAGAGGGCCTCCAAGACGTCCAGCTGCGCCCGGGTGAAAGTGGTGCGCTCCCTCCGCTGCTTCCGAGGGGTGGCTGGGGAAAGAAAACGACCACAGGGGTTCAGGAGAAGAAGCCAGCGAGACCACCACCCCCACCCCCACTCCACCCGACTGGCAAACTCGCCTCGTGCGCGCGCACGTGCCCATCCACAAGACCGTTAAGCCGGAGGCTTTGGGCAACCCCGAGGCCAAACACGTTTCCCACGGGAACGAGTCCCCACCCGGAACGCCAGGAGGCTTCTTCTAGAGTAAACACGAGGCTCGCGGCAGGGCTCCGACTGCACGTCTACTCAAGGGTAAGCTCCAGGGAATTCACTAGGATTTCCTAACAAGGAAGGGCGCATCATGCCGTCGCGATCCTTACGCATGTCCCACCGGCTTTCAACGGGAGGCGCTCGGCTTCCTCGCAGATCTGCGCGCACAGAGAGGGAAACCACGTTCCCCGGGGTGGGTGGGAATCCCTGGAGAGAAGTAGAGACTCCCCACGGCTTAATAGGATCGGGCTGTGCGGCCAACGCGGGGAGAGAAAGCCCTACTTAAGGGAACAGGACTTACTCCCGAGTAAACATGCCCGGGAGGTGGGGTTCTAGCACAAGTCTAACCTAAGGTCCTGTTAGGTGGGCCTGGTGAACAGAGGAGGTGCGCGTCTACTCGGAAGTATGTCCTGTTGAGTTTAATGAGATTTACTCCCAGGTAAGTGTGTACGGGGTTGCACCCTGATTTCAGCAGACCCGAGGAGCCTCAATGAGCGACGCCGAGCGCCTTACTCATAAGTAAGCCGCGCGGATTTCAGTGGAGCCCAAAGCAGTCTTGGAGCGAAGGAAAGGGAAAAAATCCCACCAATAATTGGGATCGGGGCAACCTCCGGCCTAGGGCTAGAGCTCAGGACTTAGGCTACAATCCTGCCGCCCTGAGAGTAAACAAACTTGAGCACAAGACGGGACTCGCTTTTGGAGGAAGCCCGCTTCCATTCGGGCTGAGAGGCATTCGCGGGTGACGGATCTTATCACCGCGGCTGCAGAATTCTCTTAAGCCCTTCTCTACCCGAAACAAGTCCTCAGCCCTTCTCCATCCAAATAGAAGGACCCCCACCCCGCGCAGGGTCACCATCTCCAGGTCCTTAAGTTTGGAGCCCCCTTCCTCCCCAAGCAAAGCTGTCAGAATCAAAATAAAAAACATAAATAAATAAAATAAATCCCTGATAAGTCTCCGGGAACGCGCCGTCCAGGAAACCCACAAAGTTACGCAAAAGTTGTCGCACCTAGGGGAAATGGAATGCTAATTTTGGGGAGATGGGATGGAGAGAGTGGGGCGATTCTCCTTTGGGCGCTTAAACATATGTGCTGTCGGAAGTCATTTCTGAAGCCTGGGAAGTAAGATTGCAGGCAGCCACAACTCCAGAATCTAGCCGGGATCCCCCCCGCCCAAAGTACCCTCTGGAAACTCCAACATGCTTTCCAGAATTTCTCTCCATCATTCCCTGTCCCGATTCCCTGAATGGAAGCCCCCGGTTTGGTTTGGTTTGGTTTTTTTGCTTACCTGGGTACCCGACGGACGGATGCAAAAGATCCATCCCGGAGGTGGTGAGGCTCAGCCCGTTGACAGCGTAAGGTGGTTGCTTAAGATAAGACATCATGCTAAAGTTGGGGCGGGGTGGAGGAAAGATGGCCAAAATTCCGGGGTGGGGATGGGAAGAGGGGACCGGATCCTCCTCTCCCGCCTTCTGGGTTTTCTTCAGGAGCCTGGCGGGCGGAGAAGTCCTCGGAAGGAAGACTGGAGCTCCCGGGTCTACTGGTTTTCAAAAAGAGGGGGAAGAGGGGAGAAGGAAAGAAAGAAAGAACGAAATAAATAAAAAGAAAGAGCGAAAGAGATGAAGGGGCTGCTAGCGGGGGGAGGAAAGAAAAGGTCCCTTTAAGGATCTCTTGCAAGATGGATTGAAAGGAGGCGCCGTCGAGGAAAACTGCTTGCAAAACCGCCAGATGCGCACTGCGGGCACATCCCTTGGCGTGGCTGCCCAGCGGTCCTCCCCCCCCCCCGCGCAAAAGTTACAGTGCATATATACAGTAATTGCCTCCTCCTTTAGGAACACCCCCCTACACACACACACACACACACACACACACAACTCATGGCTACACCGGATTGCTATGGGGGGGGGGGGCATTCGCCTGCGTTTCCCCGGGCTTAGCAAGTAGTTCATTGTCTCCGACCAAACTTGATTGGGGCCCATTTCGCAGACACAAAGAACTCCTTGGCTAAATAAATAAGGCCGCTAACAAAGCCTCTCTCCAGCCCCCAGCACCCCCACCCCTTCCACGTTTTCCTCGACGACAAAAGAGCGTATCTGTTGTCCGGACCCCCACCTCCCCCCCCCACAAGCTTTTTAATTACCCCGGATTTTGCAATTGCAAGGGAAGAAGCAACCCCCCCAAAAGTTTAGAATTAAAATGCCCACTTTAAGAGAAGATCTAAGCTGGGGGGGGGACGCCTCCCCTGCACCACCAGCCCCTCTATCATTGCATGCCTGAAGTGATTTCTTTCAGCAATTTCCCCCTAATTAGCACTTGGGCTAATTAGATTTAGAGGCAAAAAAGAAAAAGAAAAAAAGACCCCCAGTTTTCGAAGACCTTTGGAAATACTGGGAGGGGGGGGAGCTTGTTGCAAGCTAAACAAACAAGTAATTAACTTTTGCAAGAAGTGGGAAAATCTTTTTCTTTTCTTTCCCCTCCAGTTATCTTTGGCGAAGGGGGTTACCTTAATTGGGAGGATTAGAACCTGTGTGTGAGAAGCAGGAAATCAGAGATGCCGGGCGCCCTCCCTCTTCCCAATTTCGGTTTGGAGACCAATCCACAAAGATAAGGGAACTTGCACCGTTGCATTGTCCGTTCCTTCGCCCCCCCCCATTCTCTCCCCGCCCTCCAGCGGCCTTTCGGAGGTGTGTGTGTTTATTCGTTTTAACACCTATTTGGATGTCAGCCGCCCTTTGAACCGCCCTCCCCGCAAAGTCCGATTGATTCAGTCCCCCCGCCGCTAAAGCGTCTCAGTATTCCGAAAGGTGATGCTAACCATTCCTGACAGATCCAGTCCTTGAGCATTTGAAGGAAGGAGATCGGTGTCTCCAAGGATCTAATGAGCTCGAAATTTGAGGAGAATGAGGAGGTTGGACCGCTTGCCCCCACCCCGCTCGTCCATGAAATAAAGAATTTTGTGGACGGCTCGCTGTTTATAAATCGTTCTTATCTAATTTCTGTATTTTCGTTTCTCCGTGGGGGAAAGGCGAGGTTATTTCATTCTCACCTGCACAGCCCTGCGAGGTTAGGCGGAGAGAGAGTTTTGAACTCAAATCTCCCAACATTATCACCACAATCTCTCCCACCCACCCCCAAGTTTAGCAGACTTGATGAACTTGCTTCAACCCTTCCCAAGACAATCTTATAAAAACCGCTTCCATTACTGGGAGATTACAGCCAAACTAAATTGTTCCCACTTTAACAGGAGGTCCAGATTCCAAATGGAAATCCTGCTTCGTTTCTGTCCACCCCCCACCCGCTCTGAGCTATGTAGGCCAGCCATAAGGAACGTTTACTCGGGAGCAAAAGCCCTTTGACCTCAATGACATTGATCTCCAAGTTAAGCGTGACTAGAATAGCAGGAGTTTACGCCTAAAATGAGTTTAATGCATTTCGTAAAACTTCCTTGCAAGGGAAAGCTACATTCCTTACCTCCGCCCGAAGTTTACGGGACTTACTTCGGAGTAAGGATGCAGAGGCTTGAGCTGCACATCTATTCGAGTCTGCCACCGCCCTTCCTTACAGCCCCGATCCATTTATACGGAGGCAAATCCTTCCCAGGCGGATGACTCGCAAAAGCCTCATTAGAATCAAACGGAAACCCCCGCGAGGAACTGGATAATGACGCCATCTCTGGGAAAGCGAAGCCTGGAACTTAGGCCGATGACGTCACGAAACACACACACACACACACACACACACACACACGACAGAATCAACGCCCCAACCTGCGCGTCGTTCTGAACATACACCGGACCCGAGTCCACGCGTGTTTATTCCAACGGACGCGGGCCCATACAGACGACCACAAGAATCCCCAAGGAAATTCTCTCTGGGGGAACGTGCACGTCCGTATGCTCCGGCCCACAAGCAAAGGGGTCTTTTGCGGCAACCGCACATCAGGCGCGCGAGGCGCTAAAATGGTTTCCCGCATCCACGCTGTGGTGGGGCTCATTCTCACGTAGGGAGGGCAAGATATCGCAGCCTTACTTTGGAAGGAATGCGCCCCTATATCCAAGGAAGGTTCTTCCGAGATCCTGGCGCAACGCGGTCCTCCACACACACTCCTGTGGCTAGGAGTCCCCATTCATGCACCAGAGGTTTCATCAGGTTAAACGCGTGAGGAACCCATTCAGTCGACCAACTCTGCACTGGAGAACCCAGGCTGGAGGGGAAACGTCGATTAAGTAATTGCCTCCCCGCCCCCTCAAGTTTCATTAATGGAGGAGATGTTAAGCAATTCGCTCAAATTTAAAGTGAAAAGGATCGCAGCGAGCCCTGAAAGAAGTATTAATTGGAAGCTCAGGTCTCAGGGAGCCAGGATGGGGGGAAATGCGGCTTAGAGTCCTGCAGGAATATCTCTGTATAGGGAAATGCATAGCATCCGATCGCTTGCGGTGTATTAATTTTGCCAGAAACTATTAAGCTAGTATAGGCAAACTGTTAGCCCATTAAAAAAAAACCCAACAGCCATATTAGACACTGCTTTGTGATATTTTGGTCGATCTCATAAAGGCATCAGCCTCTAATGTGGATTTTAAAATATATACCTACCTAAACATAAAGGAAGACGCGCATTTTCTTTTTGTCTTAAGAATTGAAAATGAGAGAGACAGCCGATTAATGGCAACGGTTTCTAAATATATATGGGCCAAGCCAGCTAAAACTAAGAGTCCTCCAATCAGTGGGAAAGAATTCGGCAGGTGTTTAAGTTTCCCCACTGAAATCAAAAGGGCAAGTTTTTGGGCGGGGGAGGGGGAGAGAAAGTTCCCAGCTTAATTTTGCAACCATTTTGCCTGGCCTAGGAAGTGCATTTGCCTTAATAAGCATTTTACAAATTCTATTTCTGTTATTCAGAAGCTCCACAATGCCCAATGGAGATATCTGAGCTTACTAGGGAGTCCAATCCCATACTTGTTATAAAATCTAAATTCATTTGGAAGTTAGCATTATTTATAAGTAAGGAAAATGTCTTTAGGGTGGTAAAGTGCTTGTAAAATCAACTTCTCCCTCCCTTTTTAAAATTAAACAGATATAATTATATAATTCTTTTTTTAAAAAAACAACAACAATACTTGAGAAAGTTAAGGTATTTAACGCTGATCTCCAAAGAACATTAGAGCATATATATAGGACACCTGCGCTGTTGTTCATTTATTTTATAGCTATCCAGATCCATTTAAGTCAATCTCAGTTTTACAATTAATTTCAGTGATTTAACACCTTAGTACACGTACCCGGGAGTAAACCCTACTGAACGGAGTAAACCTCTGAGTAAACATGCCCAGAGATCGGGGTGCAATATTTTTTTATTAGTATCACTGTATTATTATTAACGACAGTCAGTCATCGGCAGCCGAGCTTGTGTCAGCTACACAATTATTACAGCGCCCAGGATGAGCTCAAAGGAAGCGCGTTGAAGCCGCTTTAATCGCTACTAATTATCGGCGCAATCCTCTCGGTGTTTACTCAGCAATCTGTCCCACCCAGTCCAACTGCGTTTACTCCCTTGTAAGTGCGTCTTAGGGTTGCAGTTTAAGGCTGCGATTCTGTGCACACTTGACAAGGAACACAGCAGGACTTACTTCTGAGTAAGCATGGATACGCTTGCGCTGCAATCCTAGCCGCGCTTGCTCGGGAGTAAGCCCCATTGAACTAGGTGGGGTTAACTTCTGAGTAAATATGCATCGGGTGGAGATCCCCTTTGGGTCTTTCGGGTCCGCCGCTCCCCAAACCCAATACTTTTTTTTAACCAAAGGCTAGTTAGAGAGAGATATACAGGATAAGTTTCGAAGTGCCCATCATGTTGCGTCGCTATTTTTAAAAAAGTCAGATTCTGTTTTCACGGCCTCCAAACTCTCCTCAAGTTTCCTTTAGAAACAGCATGCAAACCTTTTAGCTCTGGACCCGATCCAGCCCCCAGTCAAGCGTGTTGAAGCACCATTTATTTCACCGGGGGAGGAGAGAGAACCACGTGCTCCAGAAATCCACTAGATTTCACCTAAAGAAGTGATTTCCTTTTAAAGAGGAATCCTTTCCTCTGGTAACCAGACACGCGCACACACTTTTCCCACGGAGTGGAAACAAGACACTTGCTTTTGCGCGCCGAGGCTGCGACCTCAAGTACACCTTACTCTCGAGCAAGCCTCCTTGACACCCATGATTCTTCTGAGTAATCACCCTTCGGCTGGCGCGACTAAAACTAATGGAGACAAAGAGACGCTCTCAGTTTTGCAAAGCTTTCGGGAGGGAAAACTTTTCCCTCGCCTTCCCTACCTGATCCGAAGTCAAGCCCGTTTAAGCAAAGGACGAGTGAGCTGGCTTGTCTGGCCTTGTCCACTGAAGACGTGGATCTAACGGCTGTTCCGTGCAATCTGTCGCTTCAGCCTCTCCCTCTCCTCACCCCCCCTCTCCAGACCCCCCCCCCTCCTCAAGGACCCCATGTACCAGTTGCTCTGTCCCTGCTCAATTATAATTACCCCGTCCAAGAATTAATTATAATAAATGTTTTCTTGATAAACTAACGAGATAATCCGGGCGGCACACGTTCCTTAATTACGGGACGCCTGCAACAGCTCTCAGGATCATTTGGGTTGATTAATTTTCTGCATGGTGACGATGAAAGAAAACATTATATAGACTGGCAGAGGGGCGAGCCGAGAGCGCACCGGGTCCGTAAGCAGTTGGAGACCCCGCGTTCCACTCCATGCTTCTTTGCAGACACAAATACTTCCCAGAAGGAAAACAACAACAAAACAAAAAACAGCATATGAATGCAAAGTCCTCTCTCCCCCTCCCCCACTTCTCTTCTCTTCACTCCTTTCACAAATGCATACACCGATCTTTTTCTCAAAACCGAATTTCAACCGCGCGAATATTCCGAACCCTGGGCCTTCCCATAGTTCTGGATTCCGCGCAACCACTTTCGCACTTCTTTCCTGGGGTGGGGAGGAAGAGGAAGAGGAAGAAGGCGTCAGAAGTTCCCTATCCCCCCCCCCCCAAAAAAATGGTTTGGGGTCTTCGAAAGCCCTTCGGGCTGAAAATCTGGGAAGCCCCAAACGGGAGGGTGGGCGCTCTGACCTACACAGAGCGTCGTTCCGAATTAGTCAATTCGGTTTTTCTCCAGGGCGTTTGCTATTTGTTAAAGCAGGCTTATTTCGGCGTAGGCTGCAAACTCTGTTTATCCACTTTCTTGGGAGTAAACTCCACTGAACTCCGAGCGAGAAGATGCACATCTTAGATCCTTCGGTCCTCAAAAAATCCCAAGATCCTTTTGTTGATGGGAACAGAGGAGACGTGGGTCGAACCCGAAAGTGGGTCTCTCTGCTCGCTTAACTAGGACGTGGGTTTCGGAGGACATGGCTGACCCACGCTCTCACAACGAGAGGAAGTCCCATTGCTTTTACCTCCGAGTAAACGTGAGTAGGCTCGGCCTCCCTCGGGCCCTTTGCATTAGGACTTAAAACACCACCCAAGATTTGGAAAGTCGAATCCCACTAGGGCGCAGAAGGCGCGGGCCACGATCCCCAACGCCTCTCATGCTCTCCCTGCAATAAGAACCAAGCTGAAATGGGCGGGCTCTCCAGGGAATGATGCTTAGAACCGTGGTAGTTTCCAATAGGATATACTGCTTTGTTAAAAAAGTTGAAGCACCTAAGAGCACAGAGTATATTTTATTTTTCCTTTACAAAAGAGAGGAGTTTATCTGCCCAATCCATGTATTTATATTCAACCTTATAGCTGTGCCAATGAACACGAGAATTTACAAGGCAAACCGAGTATAATAAATAAGCTTTCATTTAAGGTAAACATATACGACTCCGATATTTTTGCATAGATGCGTGCGTCCGATTCCACACATCCAACACAAGCATGAAATACTTTCTAGCCCAATCCTCCGGACGCTGACTCAGAAGGAAGCCCAACTGAATTCAGGGGGAGTTACTCCCAGGGAAGCGCGCATTGGGATTGCAAACCCAAGACTTACGTGGAAGCAACGGAGCTGCGCGCTTAAGAGCGTGTTTGCTTTAAAATAGAAAACACAAATAAGCCTTCGGGCAACAAAAATATTTTGCCCATTCCATACTCTAAACTTCCTATTTTTTTTAATTAAAAAGAAAGAGGAGGAAATATCTCCCTGCTCACACATTCAGGAGCTACTTCTAGGAAAACATTTAGACCTATTCGGTGATTTTTTTAAAGGAAATGCTGGATCGCCTGCTTGTGTCTCAAAAGCGCGTTACGCGCGCGTGTATTGCTCGGAGACAAATGCTAGGCCCAGGCGAAGCAGGGCAGGAGGCGCCCGCGATCCTTCGCGCGTTTACTCCGCCGCAGCGCCCCCCCCCCCAGCCCCACACAAGGGAGACGATCCCCGGGACTCCACCCCACTGACGCCAAGGGGGCTTCCTTCTAAGCAAACCAAACTGGATCCGGGTGAGATGAGGAACGGTTGCCTGACGCTCCCCAGGAGAAAGAATCTGGGTCCGTTATCACGAGCGCTTTCTCAGGGTCAAACCAGGCGCAGCGAAGGGTGGTGCTGTTTTTTTGCACAAGCACAAGAGAAATCAAAACGGCTTTTCTGGTCCGCATGGAATATTTTTCCCCACCCACCATAAGAGAGAGAGAGAGAAAGAGAAAGTCAGGCTTAGGGGGTCTCCATTTTCCCCATGCGCGCCTTGTCTTGCCTGCTTCAGAGTGTTGTGCGACCCCAAAACTTGCTAGCTTAGCAACACCCGTAGTCCATGAAACCAACGAAGGCACGAAAGATAAAACGGGGAGGGGGGAGTCTCTCCACCACGTTGGTTCCTACCTGGCCAGCCCCCACCTCTCTGAACTTTACCCGCCCCCTCCCCAACTACCACTTTCTAGCTCAACTCTCTCCCATTTTAACCCAACTCTCCATTCTTAGAGTCTCCTTCGCGCGTTTCGAAGACCCAGCGCCGAGTTTGCCAAACGACCCCCGCTCCCCCCACCCCCGACTAGCGATCGGAGTCTCAGGGAGAAACCGGTTTCTCAGTAACCCGGGAGCCGGGTGGATTTAATTCCCAAAGAAAGGAAGAAAAATAAATATTGGATTCACAACATGCCAGCTAAGCCGCAAACTTTACAGCGAAACCGTTTTCGCACCCCACCCCTTACTCCGGAGGGACGGTGGTCGCAAATCTATTTTGTGTACACTGACTGGGAGAGAAGCCTATTGAATTCAGGGAGATTTACTTCTGGGTAAACAAGGGCAGCATTGGTCTGAGGCGTGAGTAAACCTAAGTGCTTGCTGAGAAGTTGCCTTTGGATTAACAGTCCGCCCCGCGCCCCCCTCCCCCTCCAAAAAAATCCCCGCTTTATATCTCTTGCATTTTCATTCGGAATGGAAATTCTGGTTTATTTTTTTATTTCCACCGCCCCCGAGAAAAGAAAAGCAATTAACCCAGAAGGCCCAGGCGGAGCCGAAGAGGCTTAAAAAAGAAAACAAAAATAGAATAAACACACTGTGTGCGCGTTTCAAGTCGTTCTGCAAAACGGAATCGAAATAATGTGACATTTTAACGACTTTTTAGGAAAACAAACAAAATATCTCTAGAACTCTATAGCCGAGATACGTTTGGTACTGTTGTAATTCCAGGGAAAAGAGCTAACCGCTTCTTTAAAAAAAACGAACAAACATATACACATGCCCTTTTCTCTAAGGAATGATAGAGGAAAGTCCCATTAAATTAAAATGCAACTTACTTTTTTTTAACGCTTCGTGGTTTTAAAAGGGAGGAAACTCTTAACGTTCCGGTTAAAGCGTTATTTTAAAATGAAATTAACAAGATATAAAACATCAATCCTTTTTTTAAAAAAAAAGGTAACAGATAGATTTCTTACTTACCTTAAAGCTTCAAGAAAATCTGTACGTTAAAAAAAAGCAGGGGCAAAACAACGCGGCCGAGTTATCCGAGTTCGTCAAAGCCAGAGTTTGTTCTTCCTACAAAAGAGACCACAAAGAAGAGCGTTAGACACCTTCCGCCTTCTTCAAGAAGTAAAAAAGCTGTATTTTAAATTTAGTTATTATTGTGATTATTGGGGGGAAGGAAGAGGAGGGTTTGCAAAATATGCTACCTGATTCTTAAACAATATTTTTTTTTGAAAAAAATTAAAAAGCACCCCCAAGCACCCCCACAACCCCCCCTCTGGACAGTGGAGGGGTGTCGTGGCAGGTTGCGCTGGAGTAAGATTTGACTTTTTGAATAATGGTGGCGGAACGCTGGAAGGGCTCTCTCTCTCTCTCTCTCCCTCTCTCTCTTTCTCTCTCTCTCTCCCTCGTTCCCTCTCCCGGGTTGGTTTGCTGCGAAAGCGCCTGTCGGGCAACTTTTTTGACGCGGGCTCTCCAACCAATGGCAAGCAGGGAATGATTGACACATCTAAGCCAGAGGGAAGAGAATAAAAACAGACAACAGGGGGAAGAGGAAAAACAGGGCACAGCGTCGCCAGGGGGGCAATCAGACAACAAATAGCAGCTACTTTTAAAGAAGACACACACACACACACACACACACAAAATATGTGTGTGTGTGTGTGTCATATATATATGAGAAATGCTACCCCCCCCCATTCTAAAACACACATGCACATATTCTGGGGAGAAGAAGTCAAAGGACCTTGCAGTTCCCAGGGGGGGCGAGCCAGGCTCGAGTTACCCTATTGCTATGGGGCAGAGAAAGGAAAGAAGAAAATGGAAGGGAAGGGGGGCGAGGGAGATGGGGACGATTAGCACCTCGGTAATGTAAGTAAATATCAGAAAGTGAGGTGTGTGGGAAGGAATCTAGCTGGCAAAAAAAAGGCAGAAGAAAGTGCAACATCGAAAACCACCAAAATAATCGTATCGGTTTATTTGCATGAATTTGTTTATTCTTTGTGAACCGCCTTGGGGCCTTTTGGGGGGAAAGGCGGCATACAAAGAAACAATAAAATAAGGTTTGGGAAGGAAGGAAGGAAGGAAGGAAGGAAGGAAGGAAGGAAGGAAGGAAGGGGTCCGTGCATATCAGGAAGACTTTCGAGTGTGTGTGTGTGTGGACACGGAGTTTAGGTCCTGCAAGTATTTCCGGAGTGGAGACAGCAACTCTGGAGGCCGAAAGAGTGGCTGGGGAAACCCAGTCAGACGGTTCAGGGTATAAATAATAAAATTATTAAAGGCCCCACAGGTCCGAGTCAAGCCGCAGTTCCATTTGACTTCATTACAGTGGTACCTCGGGTTAAAAACTTAATTCGTTCCGGAGGTCCGTTTTTAACCTGAAACTGTTCTTAATCTGAGGTACCACTTTAGCTAATGGGGCCTCCCGCTGCCACGGCGCGATTTCTGTTCTCATCCTGAAGCAAAGTTCTTAACCCGAGGTACTGTTTCGGGGTTAGCGGAGTCTGTAACCTGAAGCGTCTGTAACCTGAAGCGTCTGTAACCCGAGGTACCACTGTATTCTAAAGCTGCGGATTTCCATGGATACCAATATTGATGGGGGACACTTGGCTTAGTAGCAGTGCGTGTGAAAAGGATCTAGGGGTCTTGGTGGACCACAAGCTTAACATGAGTGGACGGTGTGGTGCAGCAGCAAAAAAGGCCAACGCTATTCTAGGCTGCATCAAAAGAAGTATAGTGCTCAAGGGAAGTAATAATACCACTCTATTCTGCCTTAGTTGGACTACACCTGGAAGACCGTGGCGGACTCTCCTTCCTTGGAGGTTTAGAAGCAGAGGTTAGATGGCCACACGCAAACACATATCTCTACTTTGCAAGGAACTGTCCAGGAACAGTTCACATTATTTGGTTGATGGGGGTGGAAGTGGGTGCCCCCCCCCGGACCTTTTTGAAAAAGTCCACCAAGTCCACCAAGCGAAAGAGGAAGGTCACGCTCCGCATTCCGAAGTCTCGAGCCGGGTAGCAAAGCAGTATGATTTATTTTATTTTTAAAGGCCTTCGAAAGCCCGGCCTCACATCCAATATGCCGCTGGAACAGGATGAAACGGAATCAGATTAAACTCAAATTTTTCGTCACAAACCGCTTCACTTCAGGGCTGGGGAACAGGGGCTATCTCTTCCAATTGCCTCACCGATGTATGCTCGGCGCTGCACAAAATAATTTGGCTGCTTCCCCCTTGGACAGCCGCCCTCCGTTTTGCGGGCGACCCTGAAGCTCGCAAACTGAATGTCTCATCAACAGGATGTGCATATTTGCACGCGAGAAATTATTATTATTATTATTATTATTATTATTATTATTATTATTATTATTAAAACTTTTCGGTCTCTGTCACGCTAGTGGAATGTGGCATTTTGCGCTATTGATGTCCTTCCAATTAAATCGCCTCTTTATGTCGCTTTCTGACGGGGGATGTGTTGCAATCAAATGCGTTTCCCACTGCAATTAACGAATTATTGCAAAGCATCCCAGCCAACGATTTTCAACCCATGACTTTCCTCTCCCTCCTCTCCACCAATCTCCGGCTGGATTGCCTTTGGAAACTCATTTCTATTTCTTATTTTATTTTATTTTTGGGGGTGGGGGTGGGTTTATTTCAACTTTCTTCATTTCTACCCAACGTTGTCCTTTCCGATGGGGGCGAGGTGGCCTGGCTGTACACAGGGAGCAGTCTGGAAGGAGACAATCCGGACACCCTCTGTCGATTGTGTTCAAGAGTTGTCGCCCTTTGGAGGCTGCGGAAATCTGGAAAGGAATGAGAAGCTGGTGGGGGGGGGGGTCTGGCTGCCTCCTCCTTTGAGTTCCGCGGGGCCCTGTTCAAGCAGAGAAGAGATAAAAAGCCTCCAGTCCTTCTCTCGCCACCCTTGTCGCCCCCACAGAACTCCTTTTAACGAGCCAGCAAAGAATTAATATCCACAACCATCCCTCGACAGTTCTTTGCAAATACGTGCGCGCGTGCGTTGCTGCTGTGTATACCTTCGACACCGGTGCAGCAGTTAGGTAATTTTAGACTCTGGACTTAATGGTCTTATTGTGGGTGGGGTGGGGGCCCTGAGTGCCTCCCCCCGCTCTTTAGATGGCAATGTGCATTATGGTAAAACAACCCTGACATATGGGCGCCCTCCCCCTCTCCTTCTCCAGACTCCTCCGCCGCAGCCCTGACCGGATTGCACCCCTGCGCCCCAATCCTACTTATAACAAACACTCCATCCTATTCCCAAGCTCTCCCTGGAAAGGAATGCCTGCTCTGTTGAAACCAAAATGGGATTTAAACAAACAAACAAACCAAAACACAAGACAACACAACACTATCCAAATCGTGCGAACCTCAGGACAAAGTTTGGGCAGGGTAGCGGAGAGCGGGGAATTTTGGGAGTTGGGAAAAAAGAGGACTGGGAAGAAGATCTGGACAATGAACAAACCAAGCAGGGAAATAGAGAAGGCTCTCACTTCACCTCGCTAGTGTGGGAGAGCATTATCCCCAGCCTGGTAATGAGCAGTTTTCGGGGGTCGAAGATGCGCGTCTGAAATGGACCTGATTTTTGGAACTGGCTCGGTCTTCTCCTGTCGCTGTGTTCAGAGCGAGCTGGCCAGCTCGGGAGAATCGACGCTCTCCCTGCCTTCTCCCTGCTCCCAGTCTCTCTTTTCTCCCTCTCCGCCCCCCCTCTCCCCTCCGCTGCTTTGCCCCCTGGTCCAATAACTTTGGCATAATCTCGCGGCCATTAATAAAATCAACTGGCCAGAAATGGGCACGGACTGCTGTGTGTTGGGCGCCTTAAATAAACAGCCCGCTCTCCCTCGCTCTTTAAAATTCTCCATCCACTTCAGATGTCTAAAAAAGCAAGATCGCCGTGATTTTGTCACGGTTTGGTAAATTTACCCCTTTAAGAGGCTTTCATAAATCCCAGAACACACCTTCAGCCAGATTTGAATATAGATTTAGGTTTTAAAACCGGGTCGCTGGGAGAACACTGCTTTATCAAAAGAGAATTTCAGCCCTTTCCTTTAGGCTTAGCTATACGGATGCCCAGACGACTCTTACAAAAATAAATAAATTAAGGAGTGCAGGAGAGAGAAAAGGAAAAGGGAAAAGGGAAAGATTGGATCTGAAAAGAGGGGAGAAGGGGGAAGCGAGGGGGGACTTTTTAGTGTGTGGAATAGAATCTGCACAGGGTTTGGGGAGATCAGCGCCTGGTACCGGCAAGGCTTTTTT
This sequence comes from Podarcis erhardii, assembly GCF_964252035.2. NCBI lineage: Eukaryota > Metazoa > Chordata > Lepidosauria > Squamata > Lacertidae > Podarcis > Podarcis erhardii. The sequence goes on along the minus strand of NC_138497.1, from coordinate 7,095,574 downwards.
TTTTTGCAACTGATGGAAAAGTTGGGGGAAAGGGTGGGGTGGGGGGGTGCAGGTCTTCCTCATCTGGAAAAAAAGTGGGTCGCGCTTTTTTTGTTTTAGTGGGGGAAGAAAAAGCCAGCGTTTCCTCCTCTCTCCGCAAGTTTCTCTATTATTTTTTCCTGGTCCAGTTGGGAATCTTTACAGCCCCATAGCCGGGATCAGCTCGGGATAAGGCGCCGTGGAAACTTGGCTGTTCCAGCTTCTTCTAGGAGGCGAGAGAAAAGCTCACTCCTAGCGCGCAGTAAGTTACTTTTGGGAGTCTCTCTTTTAAGATCCGAATTCCTCCCCCCACCCTCTCTCTTTCTCCCTACACCCCCCACCCCATCTTACCCAGCCCCACCCGGGTTTGGACTTTTCAGCGCGCCTCCAAATGATGCCCCGGTCTTTGTTTTCTTTTATTGTAAGTTTAACTGACTTAACCTGTCAAGTGCTGCTCATATTGGCGAAGGAAAAAGTGGTCCAGTAGGAAGGGGGTGTGTTTTTTATTTGGAGGAGGCCAGGAAGGTAACTCTCAAGCCAGCTCCTCTAGCACATAGCCGCCCCCACATTCCGCCCCCCCGCCACAGGAGCCGTTTCCACCACCCCAGACCCCTTTCTGAGCGCACCCTCCGAAAGGCATCTCGACCAGCCTTCCCTTCCGCGGTTCAGAGCCTCGCTCCGCGCCTCGTCCTCCCAAACTCTCCCCAAACTTTCTTTGAAGATGAGCAGAGATTTTCTCACTTCTTCTTTTTAACCCTTGACTCTCTCGGCTTGCCTTCCGACCACAGTAAACTGAGGTTAAGGTGGTGGAGAGAGAGGCGGCGGCGTCTAGTCAATTTCCCAGGAGATCTAGTCCAGTTTTAGCGCGCATCGAATGTTCTAATTTTATTTGGTTTATTATTATTATTATTATTATTATTATTATTATTGTTGTTGTTGTTGTTGTTGTTGTTGTTGTTGTTGCTGCTGCTATCTTCTGCAGGGAAAATGGGGGAAGTGGGTGAATGGGGCCAGTGTGTGTGTTTGAGTGTTTGAATTCAGTGTGCCAAAGATGATGTCCAGATTTGCACGGATTTCCTCTTCCTAAGCATATGTGTGTAGGCAAAACTAGAGGCATTATTTAGATTCACACCGTCTCTTTTCCGGAACGCCTGCTCCTAGCGCTTCAGCAATGAACTCCGAAGCAACTGTGAAAGTTGTCGCGATCTTTCGCTTCGCTTTTAATATCTGAAAATCGCTTTGCGTTGGCCGAGGGTGCAAAGGTCTTCCCGCAGAAGCACGTGCGCGCCTCGGATGCTCCAGGCACACTGGAGGGGAGCGTGCAAAACCTGTGAGGAGTAGCTGAGGCAAAGCAGTGACTGACACACACACACACACACACACCGCTGATCCCCCCCCCAACCCCCTCAGCTCAAGCGATGGGATGTGCGCTCATGCGCTACTCGTCAAGTGCCCAAGTTTTTTTAACTCTACCCGGCAAATCCTCAGCCCTCCTAAAACACCCCGCGATCCTAAGCACAGCAGATCGAAGTTCTCAGCCGCTTCCCATTCTCCTGTTTCCTCTTGGGATCGGAGAGCAGCGCGCTTCGCTTCCAAGCCTGGTGCCTCGGCGGGCGCCGCTCGAACCGAGTATCAAGGAAGCCCTTTGGGCTGGAGAAGGGAGCGCGCCCCGCTGAGCGCATCCTTCGCTGCACACCTCTGAAGTGAGATGTGGATCGCGCGGACGCTGCGCGCGGGACTTGGAGGAGCGCGCGGGAGGTGGCAATTCCCCTTAGCGTGGACTTTTATTTTATTTTACCCACCCCCGCCTCGCCTGATTCCTCTGCCCGTCTGGCTCCGCGCAGCCACCGCCTTCAATAATCCCGTCTCCATATAAAACAACCATTACAGTCCAATATATTTGCGTGTGTTGGCAAACTTTATAGAAAAGAGAGGGAGAGGAAGCGGGTGGGGGGAGGGGAGAGAAGGATCTAACCAGCCCAAAGCGAGAGGGGGGTGGGGGGGGAGGCTGCTAGGAAGAAGAAAAGGCTACCCCAGAGAGGCTTTTAAAGCAGTTCGAGACAATCTCTAATCTTTTTCGTTTGTAACCTCCCCCTCCCCGCCAAAACAGAACCTTTATTTCCACGTCGAAGAAAAGTTTCTTTATAAGGCGTGTCTCCCACAAACGCCCCCCCAAAAAACTTTCTCTATCCTTGGATGTATTTATTTTTCTAATTACAACCCAACATTTATTTGGAGAATCGATACCATATAATGCAGATGAGGAAGAGTTTAATCGGAGGGAAACAGAAAACTAAATTGGGGGGGGGGGAGCAAAACTTTTTTGTAGCCTCTGCTTGATAGCATAGGGGAATGTTCGGTTTAGGTTTCTTTTTATTTTTAATCTAACAAAACACTATTTTATGGAAGTAAACGAAGGAGGGAGAGCTGTTTGTCAAAAACAACAACCCCAAAACAAAATAAATTTCTATATCTATACAGTTAATTTTGCCTTTTTCTCTCTTTTTTGCCAGAAGAGAGGTTTTATTTTTTCTTCACCTTTTCCATCCGGGCTGCTATTCCGAGCTGACCTCTTGCCCATTTACAAATCCTCTCCCCACCACCAACAAATGTAAATTATTTGAAACACTCTCCCACCCCGTCGAAAATAATATCTGACTTGTAAAAGTCGAGAGGTGAATTTTGAATTAAATAATTACAGTGCCGGCTCCCGGGGAAAAGCTAAAACGCTTTCCAACATATGTTTCTTCTCCTATCCTTCAAGACCTGAAAATGGAAAGCAAAGCAAAGAGGAATGCTTAGGAAATGTCTTTCGAAGCTCCTTAAATTCCATGCGAAGAAATGTCTCGACTTTCAGGAGTTTTTTCCCCCCTTTGCCATCACGCGATGTCCTTTGCTTCCAAAATCCCAAGACTGGGAAGCGTGTTCAGGATGCGGGCGAAGTCGGCCAAAAACGGACTTTCTCCCCAAAATGCTTCAACCTGGAGTGGTTGAGCGAAAATCAAAACAACAACAACCACCACCTCTCCCCGAACCCCTAATGTGTAAATCTAGATCGATCTCCCCACCTCTCCATTTATCCCGCGTTGCTGCCTGATTAAACCGGTTTATTTGTTCTCCAAAGCTGAGCATTATCCAAAAGTGAGAGGCCATTTCAAAACTTGATCTCCGCGCTTTTAATGTATGCGAATTAAATTGGGGTTTGGGGAAGGAGAAGGGAGGGAATTTATTTTATTTTTAAGAGAGTTTACCCGAATAATTGCAGCTAAGAGTGGAGGAAAGTTGCTTAAAAAAAAATAAAATCATAATCGTCCTCTCGCCCAATTCCCTCGCACCTCACCCCCAACACCGGATCCGATCAGGTCGGTTAAATGACCATCGCTGTGCAATAGTCGCCATGCAATATTCTGCATTTAATCTGAAGAGAGCCACACCGGCCAGCCTCCCCGCCCCTCCGGCTTTCTGTACGAAATCCCAATTTATTTAAAAGCGTGGTGGTTTAATAATAATACACAAGAAGAAGGCCCCGGTATTTAGTTCAGACAAGAACCCCCCCTTAAAAAAAAAACTCATTTCCCTCCCTCATGGACTTTCTCGCTAATCACGTCTAATGAAAACGTAGGATTTCCCATTCTTTCGGAGTTGGGGGTTGTGCGTGTAGTTGGGGGTAGGGGGGGGAGAGAGAACAGTGAAAATATAATGTATTGTCATTAGGAGAATTGACTGTGGGGCTGAAGGCAGCTCTTAATTGAAAAAGGCAACCTGTTTTTAATGGTGCGGCGGAGGAGAAGATTACAGACTTTAGCCAAACACGGAGTCAATTAATAAGGGCTGGGCGGGGGCATTAACCCTAATGCAGATACATCGGTGTCAGCCGTCGGGGGGAGGCAGGGAAGCTCCTACCTGAGCCCTCGGGGAAGCGATGCGCACCCCCCCCCCGCGCACACACACTCTGCAATCCACGTCCACTCATTTTAAGCATATGGTCAATCCCCCCCCCCCCAGACAAGAAAAGGTTAGCAGGGTCCTTTTCTTGTCTAGTTCCATTTCTTTCTTTCTTTCTTTCTTTCTTTCTTTCTTTCTTTCTTTCTTTCTTTCTTTCTTTCTTTCTTTCTTTCTTTCTTTCCTCCCCCCCCCCCGCCCCTTGAGTGAAGTATAGCTCAAGGCGGGGATAAATTTGCTCTTTCCCTCAAAATTCATCCCAGACCCTAAAGGCTATCTCCCCCTCCCCCCCACGCAGGAGTGTACATCAAACTCTGGGATCAGGGTTCTTTTGGAGCCTAAGGCAGGGAGGGCCCCGATCCCTCGCGCCCGGCTTTACTCTGAAGAAAGTCCCACTGGGTTCAACGGAGCTCTTTCCTAGGGCAGTGTAAATGTTAAAGACTGTATTGCCGGCAAGGGGCGGGCGGAGGGGGGTGAAGCTTGCTTCAGAGTTTTGTTTTGTTTTGCTCTTGCATTTAAACCTGCTTAGGATCGCGCTGCGCGTGCTTTAAATACACAGGGCATTTTCAATCAACAAGCAACAGGGAATGGTATCCTACATTCGCCCAAGGGCACCCACACACTGAGATCGCTCCACTGGGCAAAAGCAATGTGCCTTTTAAAGCCATATATATATATATATATATATATAGCCATATATATATATATATTCCCACCTTTGCTGGAGTAAATATAACATCAGTCCCCTGAAACATTCAGACAAGCGACTACGTGTATCGACATTTTTCACACCAGTGCTCCGCGCAAACTTTAGACATCAGTTCTAAGCGTACTTGCAGCAGGATCCTGTGTTGCGTTTTTGTTCTTGAAATAAGCCTCAAAGAAGCTGCACATTTTAGGATTGCAGGCTCAAGATCCCTTCAGAAAGGACTCCTTGCTATCCCATCAGCGGGAGTTTCCTTTTGGCTGCAATCCTATGCGCTCCGGGGCTGCGCAAAAATCCCATCGACTTCAGCCACCAAAGGATGGGTGCGCGGGCAAAGCTTTCGTGTTGGGTCTTAATGCGGGGTAGGGGAGAGGCAACGGGTTGGATCTGAGGACAGATTTAGAAATGGCTCTTTCGACAAGGCGGTTCGGAAAAGCTGGAAAGGAGCAACCCTATAGAAAGCGGCAAACATCTCTTCGTGCTCCCGGGTCTGGGCTGAACGTGGGTTAAACCAAACTGGATTTGGCACGCTCTGGATTCCCAACTCGGATTACAATAATTTGTGAGTAAGCCCCATTATAAATATTCCTGTAAAACAAACTCTCCAATTTCCCCCCAAATAAAATGAGTATTGCATTCTGGGGCCTCCTTGGGGCAGAGACCTGCCTTGATAGTGAAAAAGAATGGACACACACGATTTAGGTTGGGGCCGCACATTTCTTACGAGAAGTCCCATCCTGTGGCGTTCCGAGATCTTGCTTTTACAAATGAGTTACACCTCTTATTTATTGATTTTATTATTTATTTCACGACCCATTTTATCCCTCAAACTTTGCCCGACGCTTTTCGCACTAACACAGCAATGCAACTCATATTTCTGAGAGAATATCTAACTTCTTCCCTGGGGGAGGAATAAAACACAAACCAATGAAACCTCTGTTTCTGGACTCCAAAGGCGCTTCCAGAAGGGCACAATTTCAAGTTTGTTTGGGGATGCTTTGAGCCGATGTGGATCCGGATCACTAGAAGTCGTCCCCCCCCCCCACCCCAGGCCTTAGAGTCCATTTATACTTCCCCAGAAACCTCGCCGACGCCTTGCCATTTCGCCCTGTGGGTCTTTGCGGCTTCCACTGCGTGTTTATTAGAAACTTCAAGGCGACGAGGTGAGAATCAGTGGAAATCCGGATCGAGTCAAATCGGCTTTGATACACTCCGGATTCCCCAGCCCAGATAAGCCGAAACCGGGTAACATGCTAGACAGCAGACTTTCTCCGCCGCCCCCCTCCAAGCAAGCCTTCCCTCTCCACCAAATTTTTAACGTTTGCATATTACTGTAAATATGGGCTAATAGAGAATTGGAGGACCAATCCGGTTCAGTCCAATCGGGAGTAATTGACTTTAGACCAAACATCTTGCCTGTGGGTCAGTCACGGGAGAGATTTGTGGGGAAGGTGATATAGAAATTGGGAAGGGGGGGATAGGAGGAGGGAGGGAGGGAGAAGCAGAGAGATCTGCTTTCATCCCCCTGCCACTATATAGGCTTATGAAAACTTATAAGTTATCTAAAATAAAATGAACTTGCAGTGTCCGATTTTACTATGAAGAAGGTAGGTAAGTTCAACGACGTTCCCGGGAACCTACCTTCTTCTTGAACTTACCTAAAAAACAAGAAAAAACAAAAAATGAGTCAAGAAGCTGTAAGAACTTAGTAAAATGGGACACTGCAAGCTCATTTTATTTTAGATAGCTTATAAGTTTTCATGGCATTTTGTAAGTAGTTGTCTTATTCTCACAAATTTGATAAATAGTGAAAAATTGTTTTTAAACAGGAATATTAATTGCATGAATAATTGTTGCCTATGTGCTGTACGGGTTGCACAATCATTATCAACGGCACAGGTTGTATTTCTTCAGCACTATATAGGGTTTGGGATGTGGCGCTGTGAGTTAAACCACAGAGCCTAGGGCTTGCCGATCAGAAGGTCGGCGGTTCAAATCCCCATGACAGGGTGAGCTTCCGTTGCTCAGTCCCTGCTCCTGCCAACTTAGCAGTTCGAAAGAACAAAGTGCAAGTAGATAAATAGGTACCACTCCAGCAGGAAGGTAAACGGCATTTCCGTGCGCTGCTCTGGTTCGCCAGAAGCGGCTTAGTCATGCTGGCCACATGACCCGGAAGCTGTACGCTGTCTCCCTTGGCCAGTAAAGCAAGATGAGCGCCGCAACCCCAGAGTCGTCCGCGACTGGACCTAACAGTCAGGGGGTCCCTTTACTCTTTATATAGGGTAAGGTTTGCTCATCCTTTGTTTAAAATAGGCCTCAAAAGTTAGGCACACGTTAAAAAACAATTCAAGCAAATGGAAACACCTTTAGGTCCCACTGGTTTTCATGCGACCTTGAGGTGTTTAATTTTGGATGACGCATTAACTGTTTTTTGTTTTAAAAAGGGGAGGTTCTACTCTAAGTTACTGTAAGGCGGGGGTAGCCAACATCACACCCTTCAGATGCTCTGACCTTCACCCCCCCAAAAAAACCATTAGCTTTGCTAGCTGTGGTCAATAAAAATCCAACAAGATCTGGAGAGTATAGCATTGAACTACCCTTTCATTGCATGAATCAAGGTTAAATGTAACAGATGAAGACTGCGGTGATGTCACCCAGCTTTCTGAGAAAGAGCAGGTGTTGACTGAGGGGATCAGTTTTGTTGCTCTTCATATGCCCAGTTCCTGTCACCCCACTTAAGCCCCATAGAGACGAGGGTGGCGTAGTGGTTAGCGTGTTGGACTAGGACCTGGGAGGCCCCTGACCATTAGGTCCAGTCATGACCGACTCTGGGGTTGTAGCACTCATCTCGCTTTATTGGCCAAGGGAGCCGGTGCAAAGCTTCTGGGTCATGTGGCCAGCAGGACTAAGCTGCTTCTGGCGAACCAGAGCAGCACATGGAAACACTGTTTACCTTCCCACTGGAGTGGTACCTATTTATCTACTTGCACTTTCAAACATCAGCTCCTCAAAACTCTCTGATGACCGTCCACATTGCCTGCGAAGTATTTCACTTCCTGAAAAGTCACCAGAGCAGGGAAATGCTGCAGTAATAATAATAATAATAGTAGTAGTAGTACCCTGTAAAGGGAAAGGGAAAAGGGACCCCTGACCATTAGGTCCAGTCGTGGCCAACTCTGGGGTTGCGGCGCTCATCTCGCTTTATTGGCCGAGGGAGCCGGCGAACAGCTTCCGGGTCATGTGGCCAGGATGACTAAGCCGCTTCTAGCGAACCAGAGCAGCACACAGAAACACCGTTTACCTTCCCGCTGCAGCGGTACCTATTTATCTACTTGCACTTTGATGTGCTTTCGAACTGCTAGGTTGGCAGGAGCGGGGACCGAGCAACGGGAGCTCACCCCGTCGCAGGGATTTGTGTTGAATGGTCACTTTAAAATGTGAAGGTTCATTATTGTTTCACAAGTTGTGTATGTCTTTAAGGGCCAGGGCAGATAACGAGACCCAGACTTGCAGCTGTGAAACATAGCAGGTGCTGCTAAGTTGAGTTAATTAAGCTGTGTCAGCAATTGGGTGTAGTATATAAGGAGCAGCACCTAGCTCTCTCCCCACCCTGGGGGATGGGTCGGGTCATGTTTGTTGTTGTTATTATCTTTAGTGTAAAATGAGTTTTTGTTTTGTTATTAGTTATTATTTTGTTAGCCAGTGTGGTGAAGTGGTTAAGAGTGGTAGTCTCATAATCTGGGGAACCGGGTTCGAGTCTCCGCTCCTCCACCTGCAGCTGCTGGGTGACCTTGGGCTAGTCACACTTCTTGAAGTCTCTCAGCCCCACTCACCTCACAGAGTGTTTGTTGTGGGGGAGGAAGGGAAAGGGGAACGTCAGCCGCTTTGAGACTCCTTAAGGAGAGTGAAAGGCGGGATATCAAATCCAAACTCTTCTATTAAAACCTTGTTAAAGTTATTTTTGAGTTCTTGTCATGCATGGTCTCCCCAGCAAGCTCTCTGCAGCGCTACTAACCTGCAAATAGCCAACAATTCGAACCACCAACCTTCTGATCGGCAAGTCCTAGGCTCTGTGGTTTAACCCACAGCGCTACCCGCGTCCCAAGACCTGGGAGACCGGGGTCTTAAACCCCACTTGGCCCCGAAGCTCACTGGATGACCTTGGGCCGCAGTTGCTGCCTCTCAGCCTAACCAAAACCTCACAGGGTTGTTGTGGAGATTAAATGAGGAAGGGGACGGGGAAGAGATCCATGTGCACCACCTTGGAGAAAAAAGTGGGAGACAGATGCAATAAATTACATGAATGAGTTATTCCTCTCTCTTACATGCACAGTCACCAGTTCCATTCCCCAACCAATATTATCTCAGGCAGATATTTTAAGGGGATTAGGAGAGAACTGGGAGACATTTGCCATTTTTGGCCTTTCTTAAAAGTACCACACCCCCCCCAGGACCCTTCTACTTTTGCCTGTGGCACTTTATGGTCTAGGGGAGGAGAGAACCCTTCTGAGCCCCCAGATTTAATTTGAGGAATAGGGGAAAGGGAGGAAACCCCTTCCTGCAGATGTGAAAGGGATATCTCATGAGAAGCTCTCTTATTGGTTAGTCTAGCCCAGGGTTCCCAAACTTGCTGCTTTTGGACTACAACTCCCATCACTCCTAGCTAGCAGGACCAGTGGTCAGGGGTGATGGGAATTGTAGTCCAAAATGAGCTGGAGCCCCAAATTTGGGAAACCTTGGTCTAGACCAGTGTTTCCCAACCTTGTGCCTCCAGCTGTTTTTGAACTACAACTCCCATCATCCCTGACTAGCAAGACCAGTGGCAAGGGATGATGGGAATTGTAGTCCAAAAACAGCTGGAGCCCCAAATTTGGGAAACCTTGGTCTAGACTGTCGCTACGTGTTCTGATGGGGAAAATGGCTTTCAGGAAGATGCTCTCCCTGACCTGGGAACCTGAGATCCTGCTAACTAGAGATGGTAGGATTTGAACACGGGACCTTCTGCAAGTGCAACATGTGATCTCCCACTAAGCCATGGGGAGGGACTCCATCAGGCAAGGCCTTCTTCCACCTGCATTGCCCCACCCTCCAGTCTCTGCTTCTCAATTTGTATTGTATTATTTTATGCACTGTGGCTTGCCATTGTTTTATTGATTGTAGTTTCGAAATTGTAATTGTTAAGAGTGGGTTTCTGTTTAATTTTTATATGCTGATATTATTATTCTATACTATTCTAATGATTGTTGAATGTTACTTTATTTGATGTAGATTGCTTATTTTAAAGCTGTTTTATCACATTTATTTTAAAGCTGTTTTATCACATTTTTGTATTGCATTAGATTGTAATAAGGTGTACATTCTTTGTTTCTTCAGCTTGTAATCCGCCTTGAATATTGTAAGATAGAAAGGTGGTATACAAATTAAAAGTGATGATGATGATGATGATGATGATGCAATTTCTTTAAAAAAAAACACCCAACTTCATTCACCACTTCCAAGCTGATTACTTGAAAGCTACTAAGAGTTTGCCGCATGCCTACTCTACAGCTGCCTCCCCCAACCTGGTTGGGGGAAACATCTGGAGAGCACCAGGCTGGGAAAGGCTACTCTAAAGTCAAGGTTCTTAGGTTACAATTGCATCGGTTCTTCCTCTGCCACAGCCCACACCCCTCTTGCTTTGTTTTGAACCATTTGGAGAAAAGCAATGACAAACCTAGACAGCATCTTAAAAAGCAGAGACATCACCTTCCCAATAAAGGTCCGTATAGTTAAAGCTATGGTTTTCTCAGTAGTCATGTATGGAAGAGAGAGCTGGACCATAAAGAAGGCTGATGGCTGAAGAATTGATGCCTTTGAATTCTGGTGCTGGAGGAGACTCTTGAGAGTCCCATGGACTGCAAGAAGATCAAACCTCTCCATTCTGAAGGAAATCAGCCCTGAGTGCTCACTGGAAGGACAGATCCTGAAGCTGAGGCACCAATACTTCATGAGAAGAGCAGACTCCCTGGAAAAGACCCTGATGTTGGGAAAGATGGAGGGCACAAGGAGAAGGGGACGATAGAGGATGAGATGGTTGGATAGTGTTCTCGAAGCTACCAGCATGAGTTTGACCAAACTGTGGGAGGCAGTGGAAGATGGGAGTGCCTGGCGTGCTCTGGTCCAGGGGGTCACGAAGAGTCGGACACGACTAAATGACTAAACAACAACAACAACATACCAGGGTTTCCTAAACTTGGGTCTCTAGCTTTTGTTGGACTACAGCTCCCATCATCCCTAGCTAGCAGGACCAGTGGTCAGGGATGATAGGAATTGTAGTCCTCAAACTGCTGGAGGCCTAAGTTTGAGAAACCCTGGTTTATACAATCAGCAGAATCAAGTGGTCAAACTCTTCCTCGAACTGTACCATTTCAGGCTGCGTATATATTCACTCATTCAACCCATTCCCACCCCACTTTTCCAAGAAGTTCACGTATATGCTTCTCCCCCTCTCATCCTCACACAACATCCTCACACAACAACCCTGTGAGGGAGGACAGGCTAAGAGCTGATGACTGGGCCACCCAGGAAGCAACATATGGATCCGAACTCTGTCCTCTGCAGCCCTGTGTGCATGTCCAGCTATTCCTCCAGAAAATAAACATAGACTAGGAAGGCTGAAATCCTGTCCCTGATATGCTAGCTTTCTGTGGGCAGTCATTTCCTCCTACAGGATAGTATTTACACCTCCTCCAAACTGCTGGAGTGTAAACAGTCTGGGAAAAGCATTCTGCCGGATCCCGCTGTATACTGTATTTTTCGCTCCATAAGACACACTTTTTTCCTCCTAATAAGTAAGGGGAAATATCTGTGCGTCTTATGAAGCGAATGCGTGGTCCCTGGAACCAAATTCACCATCAGATCACATAGCATGTCCATGGCTACAGCCTGCACCAAAAAAATCATACATCCACTGTTTCGTGGGGCTGCAATGGTGCCAAAATGTGGTTACAAAGCACAGATCCACATGGATTCTCAGGATTTTTGCATTGGGCTACCCCAAACTCACCGTCAAATCACATGTCATGTCTGTGGCCACAGCATGAACCACAAAAATCATACATCCACTGTTTTGTTCAGAATATTTATTGTTTTCCTCCTCTAGAATCTATGTGCGTCTTGTATTCAGATGCGTCTTATGGAGCGAAAAATACTGCATATTAGAGTGGGGAATAAGACACATGAGTGGACCGACTGATATGTTAGCATCCTTCAGGGGCGTTGGCATGTGGGTGTAGAAAGGCTGGTTCTACCTGCATGATTTCAGATGGCAGAGGTTAGAGCATGGGCACAGCCAGGATTTTTGTTAAAGGTAAAGGGACCCCTGCCCATTAGGTCCAGTTGCGGACAACTCTGAGGTTGCGGCGCTCATCTTGCTTTATTGGCCGAGGGAGCCGGTGTACAGCTTCCGGGTCATGTGGCCAGCATGACTAAGCTGCTTCTGGTGAACCAGAGCAGCGCACGGAAATGCTGTTTACCTTCCCGCTGGAGCGGTACCTATTTATCTACTTGCACTTTGACGTGCTTTCGAACTGCTAGGTTGGCAGGAGCTGGGACTGAGCAATGGGAGCTCACCCCATTGCAGGGATTCGAACCGCTGACCTTCTGATTGGCAAGCCCTAGGCTCTGTGGTTTAACCCACAGTGCCACCAGTGTCCCATACAGGATTTTTGTTAGGGGAGTGCAAAAAGATGTTGAGCTTTTCGGGAAATCACGGGTAAAAATGGAACAGGCTTTTGTTGGGGGGTGGGACTGGAGACCTACTTTCTCTTTCTGCCAGATTTTTCTCTCACATTTTCTGTCTTAATTTTTTTCTCTCCTTCTGACACCCTTTTCCGCTCCACCCTTTCCCCTCTCTTTCTAACATTCCCTATTCCTCTCTTTCGGCCACCCCCCTCTCCCTCTCTCCCTCCCTCCCACCCCATCTCCCTTTTCCCTGTCTTGTTCTCTCTCTTTCTCTTCCTCCATGCCCAGTGAGCTGAGCCTTAACCGATAATGTGCCTGAGGTCTTTTGCAATTAGGCTGAGGACTATTACATTTTGCCAACCCCTTGATAAGAGCCCCTGGAGCAGGCAAACTCGGCCCTCCAGATGCTTTGGGACTACAACTCCCATCATCCCTAGCTAACAGGACCATTGGTCAGGGATGAAGGGAGTTGTAGTCCCAAAAACATCTAGAGGGCTGAGTCCACCTATGCCTCCCCTGGAGAGTTCAGAACACACACCACCCCTGTAATGTAAGAGCCACCTCGAATATGCTTCAATACTAGAGAATCACAATATTGGAAAAAAACAACAACACCTGGAAGGAGAGCAAGACTTGAATTGTTACCAAAGTTGTCAATTTGATAAACATCAGCTCCTCAAAACTCTCTGATGACGGTCCACATTGCCTGCGAAGTATTTCACTTCCTGAAAAGTCACCAGAGCAGGGAAATGCTGCAATAATAATAATAATAATAATAATAATAATAATAATAATAATAATAGTAGTAGTAGTAGTAGTACCCTGTAAAGGGAAAGGGAAAAGGGACCCCTGACCATTAGGTCCAGTTGTGGCCGACTCTGGGGTTGCGGCGCTCATCTCACTTTATTGGCTGAGGGAGCTGGCATACAGTTCCGGGTCACGTGGCCAGCATGACTAAGCCGCTTCTGGCGAACCAGAGCAGCATACGGAAACGCCGTTTACCTTCCCACCGGAGCGGTATCTATTTATCTACTTGCACTTTGACGTGCTTTCGAACTGCTAGGTTGGCAGGAGCAGGGACCGAGCAACAGGATCACACCCCGTTGCGGGGATTCGAACCGCCAACCTTCTGATTGGCAAGTCCTAGGCTCTTTGGTTTAACTCACAGCGCCACCCGCGTCCCAAGTACCCTGTAGGGTTACCATATTTCAAACAGTGGAAGTTCCAGACAGAAAAGAAAGTTGTTGAGCTTTTTGGGTGGTGCCAAAGTTCTCTCCAATGAAAATAGGGGCGTCTCATTCCATAATGACGATTTTACTATATATACCCCACACGTCTGACTGGGCTGCCCAGGCCACTCTGAGCAGCTTCCAACATATATAAAAACATAATAAAACATTCAGCATTTTAAAACCTTCACTATGGCTTCAGATGGTTCAGGGGTAGGATAAGTCCATCCCCTCCAACATTTCTCCAATGAAAATAGGGACATCCTATGGAAAAGTGAGGCATTCCGGGGTCAAATCAGAAACTGGGGGGGCTTCTCTAAATCAGGGACGTCCCTGGGAAATAGGGAAACTTGGTCTGTGCCTGAAGTGCACGCAGCAATTTAATCAGGGAATTGGGACCATGTTCTTTGTTACTGTTTTTACACACTAATACCCCATCCTGTAGAATTCTATCAGCTATTTTTGATCTGTGCAACCGGAATGAATTTCTGCAACCAAACTGCTTTTTCTGTGCAGCCTGAGCAGGAGCAGTCACCGTTAAGATGGACCAATATATATGTGGACTTTTTCTGGATCAAGGGACTTTTCTTCTTTCAGTTCTCTAAGCTCTTAACCTAGCTCAAGGTTGTCATCTGAACTAGCCAGATATTTAACCTCAGATCAACCGCAGTCAGTCCATCATTTGGTAAATAAGACTTTAGAGCTGGCTTGGCCAAAAAATGGCAACTGGACATTTTGTTTTGGCGCCTGTAACCTTGGTTTAAGGAGCCATAGCTTGTATATCTGAGTTTCTAACACTGAAAGTAAGTTACTACCTACCCATCTTAGGTACAACTATAAAGTATAAGGCATGGGTAGGCAAACTAAGGCCCAGTGGACGGATCTGGCTCAATCGCCTTCTCAATCTGGCATGCAGACAGTCCGGGAATCAGCGTGTTTTTACATGAGTAGAATGTGTGCTTTTATTTAAAATGCATCTCTGGGTTATTTGCGGGGCATAGGAATTTGTTCATTTTTTCTTCTTCAAAATAATCTGGCCCCCACAAGGTCTGAGGGACAGTGGGCCGGCCCCCTGCTGAAAACGTTTGCTGACCCCTGGTATAAGGCATCTCTATGAGCAACAGTCCAAAATATAAGGTGGAAGAAAATCACTTACAACAGATAACAAAGAAGAAGAAGAAGAGGAAGAAGAAGAAGAGGGGGAGGAGGTGGAGGAGGAGGAAGAAGATGAGGAAGAGGAAGAGGAAGAGGAAGAAGAGGAGGAGGAGGAGGAGGAGGAGGAGGAGGAGGAGGAGGAAGAAGATGAGGAAGAGGAAGAGGAAGAGGAAGAAGAGGAGGAGGAGGAGGAGGAGGAGGAGGAGGAGGAGGAGGAGGAGGAGAAGAAGAAGAAGAAGAAGAAGAATTTTATTATCTATATCCTGCCCATCCGGGTGGGTTTCCCCAGCCACGGCAGGAAGGTAAATGGTGTTTCCGTGCGCTGCTCTGGTTCACCAGAAGCGGCTTAGTCATGCTGGCCACATGACTCAGAAGCTGTACACTGGCTCCCTCGGCCAATAAAGGGAGATGAACGCCGCAGCCACAGAGTCGGTCACGACTGGACCTAATGGTCAGGGGGCCCTTTACCTTTACCTAATGCATGAAGCACCTACATTTTGTTTATTTCGAAACCTCAGACTGGTATTCCCTCCTTGATGCAAACAGTAAATGCTTTTGGTAAAATATCCGATTAATCTATTGATTGGTCCAAATTGGAAATGATGCCAATAGATCAAAATCTGATCACACATTCATTTAAGGAATATCAATTCCAGATTTGTTCCGAATATGTTCAACATCTAGGTGCGTTAATACCAAGAGATATAGGAGAGTTAGTCACAAATAATATAAATTAATTAATTAAAAGAGGTGGATATTGACAGGTGGGAGTCATTGAACCTTGCCCTTTGGAGAAAAGGGTGAATGCTCTCAAAATGAATATTATTCCCAGGTTTATTTATATTCTACAAAGCAGGTGCTCTATTACTGAGCTACAAGCTTTCCTTTAAGACACAGGGACACTGAAGAAGAGTTTGGATTTGATATCCTGCTTTATCACTCCTCTTAAGGAGTCTCAAAGCAGCTAACAATCTCCTTTTCCCTTCCTCCCCCACAACAAATACTCTGTGAGGTGAGTGAGGCTGAGAGACTTCAGAGAAGTGTGACTGGCCCAAGGTCGACCAGGAGCTGCATGTGGAGGAGCGGGGAAGCGAACCCAGTTCACCATATTACGAGTCCACTGTTCTTAACCACTACACCACACTGGCTCTCCATCTAGGAGCCCATCTAGGAGAAGGAAAACTCTGATCCTGAACCTCCACTGTCTTGTGGGACACCTTCGAGAGAAGAAAAAGCTCAGGAGTAAACCTTACACAAATCCAGAGTGAAATCCCTAAGATGGTTGGATGGTGCCCCTTGGAAGTCCATTTCGTTGTCTCTTGAGACAGAGAGATGCCAACCACAACATCAATATACCCCTTTTTCCTCAAGATGGTCATATGGTTGTCTTCCTCCACGTTTTATCCTCACAACTACCCTGTGAGGTAGGCTAGGCCTGGCCCAAGGTCATCCTTGTGAGATTCAAGGCTGAGTGCAGATTCAAACCCTGGTCTCCCAAGTCATAGCCCAAGGTCACCCAGCAGCTACATGTGGAGGAGCAGGGAAGTGAACCCGGTTCACCAGATTACAAGACTACGGCTCTTAACCACTACACCACACTGGCTCTCTAACTCTCTAACTTGGAGTCCAAGTCAAGATTTTGGGTCCACCCAGTTCAGTGCTTTCTGCACAGTCTGCACCAACAGCGTCTCTCCAGGATTCCAGCTCCTAACTAAAGTTTTTGGGGACTGAATCTGGATGCAAAGCAGATGCTCTACCACTGTCCTAACAATTTCCCTCCTAACAAACATTATTTGGTACTACCAGGCAGAGGGCCTCCTTGGTAGTGGTGCCCTCCCTGTGGAACGCCCTCCCTTCAGATGTCAAGGAGAAAAAGAATTACACAACTTTTAGAAGACATCTGAAGGCAGCAGCTCTTTGGGGTTTCAAGCAGGGATGTTTTCTGGCACTACCTGGGGTTGCCAGAGTTTGGCATCTGGGACATTCTGCGTGCAAAGCAGATGGATTTCCTTTAGAGTTTATAAAATGGGTTAAAGTAATGCATGAAGCATGGGACGCGGGTGGCGCTGTGGGTTAAACCACAGAGCCTAGGACTTGCCGATCAGAAGGTCGGCGGTTCAAATCCCCGCGATGGGGTGAGCTCCCGTTGCTCAGTCCCTGCTCCTGCCAACCTAGCAGTTCGAAAGCACGTCAAAGTGCAAGTAGATAAATAGGTACCGCTCCGGCAGGAAGGTAAATGGTGTTTCCGTGCGCTGCTCTGGTTCGCCAGAAGCGGCTTACTCATGCTGGCCACATGACCTGGAAGCTATATGCCAGCTCCCTCAGCCAATAAAGCGAAATGAGCGCCGCAACCCCAGAAACGGTCACGACTGGACCTGATGGTCAGGGGTCCCTTTACCTTTACCTTTAGGTGAGATATTGTAGGGATTCCTTGTGTGGGCAAGTCTTGGGTGCTCCCAGGAGGAGCTAAATGAATGAAAACTATACAGAGGCATGAAAGGAGGAGTTTGGGACGGCAGAGCAGGAGTAAGGATGAATTCTTTGGCGATCACTTGTAGCCGATAATTTATCACCCATTACGATCTCACTGAAATGTCCCTTCCTCCGTTTCTGCAGATCTGCTTTTCCCCCAGTGAGTTTCACAAATTATTTTATGCTTTCCTACTGAATCCAGCACATTTCCACTTGTAACCAGTTGGAACTGGAGGCAGCAATGCTTTTGAATACCTCCTTTGGCGATCCCTCGTAGTCAAGTAAGATTGTCTCCCATAAACAAAGTATTAACAGTGAGTCCATAAGTGACTGGGGAGGCCAATTCTGGATCCACACATCCTTCCACAGTGGGGACATAGGTTTCTGGTGGGAGTTGATCACGGTGAGGGTTTGCCAAGCGTGCCTTCCTCTTAGCACCTTTCTCCCTTACGTCCTGAGTTCGAGTGTCTTCGACAGTGGAATTTGCTGCCAAGGTGTGTGGTGGAGTCTCCTTCTTTGGAGGTCTTTAAGCAGAGGCTTGACAACCATATGTCAGGAGTGCTCTGATGGTGTTTCCTGCTTGGCAGGGGGTTGGACTCGATGGCCCTTGTGGTCTTTTCCAACTCTATGATTCTATGATTCTATGATTCTATGATTCAAAGTCCATGACACCTTTGGTAAAGGCTGTTCTCCAACTGGAGCGCTCGCAGGCCAGTGTTTCTCAGTTGTCGCGGATGCATACCCTCCAACTGTCCCGATTTTCCAGGGACAGTCTGGGAATTACAGAAGCCATCGTGGTTCGACCTCCCCTCCACATCTTGGAAAACAATTATAAACGTGGTGTGTGTGTGCTGTTGTGAAAAACGGAGCTCTGTTTAGACTGAAAATAAAATACCTGCACCAAATGAAGCAAACAGTGAAGATGGCGTACGAAGCCCTTTCTATAATTTTGAAGGAAAAGGTCACCAATCTGCTTTAAATTCTTTAATTGCAATGCTTCGGTACCTAGCAATTTTTTAGGAAACATGGGGCGTGTTGATTCTGTTGTTATGTAAATTGAGCCTTACACTGTCTACTCAGAAGTAAGTCTCACTGTATTCAATGGAGCCCAGGCAATGGAGGCAATGGAGCCCACTGAAGTCCTAAGCATTTTTACTCAGAAGCAAGTCCTACTGAGTTCAATAGGATTTACTCTCTGGTATGTTCCTGATCATTTTCACAGTCTCTATTATTATTATTATTATTATTATTATTATTATTATTATTCTGCCATTTCCCCTGACAGGGTCTCAAGGCAGCTTACCGCTAAAATTCCATTTCATTCCACTTATCCGTGGAACGTGTTGAGCACAATCCCTTCTCTCACACATTTTCCCTTGACCACAACCCTGCGAGGTAGGAGAGGCGGAAAGGTTGCCCTTGGCTCAAGGGGACCAATGTCTTGAAAGACCAACATTGGCTCCCAGTACGTTTCCGAGCACAATTCAAAGTGTCGGTTCTGACCTTTAAAGCCCTAAATGGCCTCGGCCTAGTATATCTGAAGGAGCGTCTCCACCCCCATTGTTCTACCCGGACACTGAGGTCCAGCACCAAGGGCCTTCTGGTGCTTCCCTCACTGCGAGAAGCCAAGTTACAGGGAACCAGGCAGAGGGCCTTCTCGGTGGTGGCGCCCGCCCTGTGGAACACCCTCCCACCAGATGTCAAAGAGAACAACAACTATCAGACTTTTAGAAGACATCTGAAGGCAGCCCTGTTTAGGGAGGCTTTTAATGAATGATGTAGTACAGTATTTTAATATTTTTTTTGGAAGCCGCCCAGAGTGGCTGGGGAAGCCCAGCCAGATGGGCGGGGTATAAATAATACATTATTATTATTATTATTATTATTATTATTATTATTATTATTATTATTATTTTGATGTGCACATGATGTCCATGTGTGCTGTGAGATTGGGAGAAGCTTCCTGGTGTAGACCAGGATGCCCTTGGTTTCGTAAGAGAAATGTTGGAGGCCATGGAGTTGGGTTCACATCTGAGGCCTATGTATCCCCAGGGATGGGGAGGGCGGTCTTCTCATCTCCCCTGCCGGGATTGGTACCCAGCTGGCCAGGCTCCTGGGCCTTTCGGCCTCTAGCCCGCCACTGGGATCCCTTGTTCTCGTCTTGTTGACGCCAGAGTGAGGGAGGAAGCCATGTGTCGGGTCTGGAGTCGACAATGCTGGCTCCTGAGCTTTCCTCCCCGCCGTTTGCCGCACAAAGGCGACGGCGGCCTCCTCCCAGCCTTTGCCAAGCCAGATTCCAGCCAGGCTAATCTCTGAGGGGAGGCAGGAGCAGAGAGACCTCTGCCCCTGTTTCCCTCCCTCCCTCCTTTCCTCCTTGCCTGCAAACCATGCCCAGCTGCCTGGGCAAGCATCCCTAGAGTAGCAGGCAAGGTCTCTTCCCAGCGGATCTGGATGCCAGGCCCAGCCGCCCGCCTCTCCACCTCTCCCCAGACCCCAGGGCAAAGGCAGAGGCAGGCTTGGCCCTCCGGCGAAGCAGAGATGGGCAGCCCTCCTTGCAGACAGAAGGCTAGAACCAGCTTTGTCTCACGGATTAAGTCGGATAGAGATGGAAACGGCGTTATTTTATTCTTCCCGAGCTGTCTTTTCAGACAAGCAGACGGGGCCCCAGCCAGGTGGAATGGCAACTTTTGCCTTTGTTTTTTTGCAGCGCGGCAGGCGGACGTTCAGCCGGTGCAGCTTTGCTTTGGGGGAAGGGAAAAGCTTCACCTGGTGAATTTCCGCCAGTCTATAAAGAATTCCTGCCAGCTGCTATAAAAGAGATAGGAACCCCGTTTCTTTTTGGAGAGTTGGGGGCGGGGAGAGGAAAAAAAGGGCTGACACTTCCGCCGCCTGGCCACTCACCCTCCAGAAACGGACCGCCAAGCGGGCAGATGTATATTGCCCCAATTAATATCTCTGCCTTTGTCAGGGAGACAAGCTGTAAGCCACCTGCTCCTGAGAGACAGGGAGAAGGGCTAAGCTGGTTTCCCCGGCACAGACGGACAAACACACTGAGAATTGTTCCATTATCAGTTTCTTTTCACGTACAGATGGACGCTGCTCTAAGGCAGGACCTTGTCAAAGAGGCTCGGGTTGCCAGAGTTCTAAAAGTGAAAATCCGGACAGAAATGTTATTTGAGTAAAATCGGACGTATGGCAACCCTAGGCAGAGAGAGGCTTATGGGTCGCCTTCCTGTCAGGCTGTGACAGAAGCCGACACAACCAGGCCGGCTGTGGGTTCAGTCAGACAACCTGCTGGGGAACCGACACCCAAAATTGGTATTTCGGAGTGTGTTTGTGTGAACACAACACCAGCAAGGGGCGAAATAGCTGTTCTCTAGGTGGTCTGAGGCCTCTTTCAAAGGGGTGCATTTTTAAAAGAAAGAAAGAAAGGGAAGCTGGGCACATTTTTATCCTCCCACATGATGTGTGATTACCCCACAAGTACCGTATTTTTTGCTCTATAAGATGCACCAGACCAGAAGACGCACCTAGTTTTTGGAGGAGGAAAGCAAGGGGGAAAAAATACAGTGGTACCTCAGGTTACATATGCTTCAGGTTACATACGCTTCAGGTTACAGACTCTGCTAACCCAGAAATAGTACCTCGGGTTAAGAACTTTGCTTCAGGATGAGAACAGAATTCGTGCTCCGGCGGCACGGCGGCAGCGGGAGGCCCCATTAGCTAAAGTGGTGCTTCAGGTTAAGAACAGTTTCAGGTTAAGAATGGACCTCTGGAACGAATTAAGTACTTAACCTGAGGTACCACTGTATTCTGAATCTCAGAAGCCAGAACAGCAAGAGGAATCGCTGCGCAGTGAAAGCAGCAGTCCCTCTTGCTGTTCTGGCTTCTGGGATAGCTGCGCAGCCTGCATTCGCTCCATAAGACGCACACACACATTTCCCCTTACTTTTTAGGAGGGAAAAAGTGAGTCTTATAGAGCAAAAAATACGGCAAATCTTGCTTCAGGTTCAATAGGGCAGGCGGATAATTTGAGCTCACATCCATATGTGTGGCCAGTGCAGTGGTTAGAGTGTCGGACTACGACATGGGAGGCTACAAACTTTGGTCAGTCCCTGCCTCTTGACTTAACCTGCCTCACAGGGCTGTTGTGAAAATTAAACGAGGAGTGGGGTGGGGGGAGACCCATGTATGCCAACTTGAGCTCTTTCTTGGAGAAGCAGGTGGGATATCGATGCAGGAAATAAGTAGATAAATATTTAAAGCCAATGGGTTCCCTCAAAGAACCCTGGGAATTGTAGTTCACCTCACCCAGTGCCTCGGCCCAGTATACCTGAAGGAGCTTCTCCACCTCCATCGTTCTACCCGGACGCTGAGGTCCAGCGCCGAGGGCCTTCTGGTGGTTCCCTCACTGCGAGAAGCAAAGCTACAGGGAACCAGGCAGAGGGCCTTCTCGGCGGTGGCCCCCGCCCTGTGGAACGCCCTCCCATCAAATGTCAAAGAGAAAAACAACTACCTGCCATTTAGAAGACATCTGAAGGCAGCCCTGTTCAGGGAAGTTTTTAATGCGTGACATTTTAATGTATTTTTAATCTTTATTGGAAGCCGCCCAGAATGGCTGGGGAACAAATAATAAATTATTATTACTATTGCTATTATTATTATTTATTATTACCCCCAGCACCCTTAGCAAACTACAGTTCCCAGGATTCTTTTGGAGGAAGAAGCCATGTGGTTAAAATGTATGTTGGGGAGACTCTGGACTTAATGGCCTGATAGCAGCCCCACACCTTTCGATGTCAATCTGTTTTATTTCAGTTCTGTTAGGCCAGCTCTGCTGTGTTTCTGGCCTTTCCTGCTTCTTCCATTTAGTGGGGCCCCAAACCTCTGTCCCAGAGTCCTAACCCAATGGCACTGGCATTCTGGGCTTTTCTGGTTTTTCTGATATTTAAACCAGGAGTTCCATAATTCCACAACCACTCTCAAGTGGATTCTTCAAAGGGGAACACCCGCTCCACGAAGCTGTGCACCTAATTCTGGGCCAGCATTGTTGCTGACCAGAACCACCTCAGCTGGCAGAGCACGAGGCCCTTAATCTCAAGGTTGTGGGTTCGAGACCCACTTTGGGTGAAAGATTCCTGCATTACAGGGGGTTGGACTAGATGACCCTCAGGGTCCCTTCCAACCCTACAATTCTATGATTCTATCTTGGATCAAGATTTAGAGTCCTCAGTTCACATAAAGTGCCTAGGAAATGGTTCGAGAACACCTCAGGATGTCGCTGGAATCAAATGGAGAGGAGATGGGAAAAGTTGTTTTGTCTATTTCTTTTCTATTTTAATGTTTCAATATTTTAATGTTGTATTTTAATCTTGTTTTTAAGTTGTATTCATTCAACTTGTTTTTATTATTGCTTGTTAGCCGCCCTGAGCCTGGCCTTGGCTAGGGAGGGTGTGGTATAAATAATAATAATAATAATAATAATAATAATAATAATAATAATAATAATTACATTTCTATCATGCCTTCCAGTCATTATGAAACCCAAGGAGGTGAACGTGTGGCTCCATCCAATCACTGACAAGGTCCAGATCTGCGTAGCTTCAGCAAGAGAGTGGCCTCATGTGCCTAGAACACAGGGAATATTTCCAGACCCCCTTCCCCAGGCACTTTCATGCTGGTGTTAAATGGTATGAGGGACAAGGTGGGACATCCAACCTCTGCTTAAAAAATCTTCAAGGAAGGAGAGTCCACAACCTCCTAAGGGAGACCGTTCCACTGCTGAACAGCTCTTGCTGTCAGAAAGTTCTTCCTGATGTTGGAATCTCCTTTCTTGTAACTTGAAGCCATTGGTTCAAGTCCAGAGCAGGAGAAAACAAGCTTGTTCGCCCTTCCATGTGGCAACCCTTCAGATATTTGAAGATGGCTCTCATATCTCCTCTCAGTCTCCTCTTTTCCAGGTTAAACATGCCCCGTTCCTTCAACTGTTCCTCATAAGGCTTGGTTTCCAGACCCTTGATAATCTTGATTTCCCTCTCCTGCACACGTTCCAGCATGTCATCATCATCATCATCATCATCATCATCATTAATAATAGTTTATGAATTGGTTCACATGAGACACCCAAAAGCAATTTAACAACACGAAAGAGCTTTATGCAGGATGAGGGCCATTGTGAGGGGGGTACTGTTATACAGGGCCCATGAATAACAGAGGCCCCAAACCCTGAGCTTTCATTCTTTTTCTTTTTTTAAAAAAAAAGTCTCTATCCCTCCCAGAAAGAAAGTTATGAAGCAAAATGTGGAGGAACCCTTCTAAGTGATTTCTGAGAGATTAGACGGCCATTCGGTGCTTTTAGCCAATCAACAAAGTCTGAGTGAGTTCTTTGGATAAGAGGCAGAAGGAATCCCCGGGTGCAATTTCCCTGCTTCGGTCTTATTTTCTAGTTGTAGGAATCTAGTTGCTATTTCCCCTTCCCTAGCAACCAGGATGCCTCTTTCCTATGGTGGGCTCTCTGAGATTGCATACACTCTAGAAGTTATTTGAATGGCCTACATGGGGGAAAAACCCTCTCTGAAAATAGCAAACCAGCACACAAGGCAAAGAGGTGGGCTAGGACCTTTATCACTTATGCACTAGTATTCTACTTGCAGGGATATATTTTGGGGGGTGGGGAAGGATTACAAAAACTTTTCCCCCACCTGCATCATAAACTGATACAGCCCATTCTACTAAACTGACTTATCTTGCATTTCAGAGAGTTGGACTAGGGGACCCTTCAAATTCCTTCAGTTCTATGATTCTATGACTCTGATATCTCATTCCCATACATGTCTAAAGGTAAAGGGACCCCTGACCATTAGGTCCAGTTGTGGCCGACTCTTGGGTTGTGGCGCTCATTTCGCTTTATTGGCTGAGGGAGCCGGTGTACAGCTTCCGGGTCATGTGGCCAGCATGACTAAGTCGCTTCTGGCAAACCAGAGCAGCTCACGGAAACGCTGTTTACCTTCCCACTGGAGCGGTACCTATTTATCTACTTGCACTTTGAGGTGCTTTCGAACTGCTAGGTTGGCAGGAGCAGGGACTGAACAATTGGAGCTCACCCCGTCGTGGGGATTCGAACCGGCGACCTTCTGATCGGCAAGTCCTAGGCTCTGTGGTTTAACCCACAGCACCACCCGTGTCCCTATACATGTCTAAGTCCCACCTAAAATTTGGAAAAGGGAGGGTTGCTGGTGTAGGAAAAAAAAAATCCCCTTTGCTGAAATGTGATTCCTGCATGTGTATCCAGAGGACATTTCAAGAGAGTTTGGGAAACAAAGGAGGGCCCAATTTTTCTAATTTTAATACAGCATTTAACAGTAATCCTGACACACACACACACACACACACACACACACACGAGTACCAAACTATTTATTTAACTTATTTGTTTACAAATGCATAACCCACACTTTCATAGAAACATAGCAAGGCGGAACACACCAGATCAGAGTGAAAACCACAAATATACCCACAAAAACCTTTGTTTTAAAAGTTTTTGTTTTTTTAAAAAATTAGAAACATTGAACTAAAGCTTTTCCAAGAGAATTTTTAAAATATATATTTTTACCTGATACGTTTCTCTCCTCAAAAGACTCAGGAGCTGGGCCAATAACACAGGTGGCAACACTACACAGAGATGAGGGAGAAATAGACTTGTCACCCGATTGCTGAATCTGGGCTAGACACGGCCGTTTTGGTGCCTGCAATCGGCGAGAGCAGAAGACGGATTTTGTGCCACGGGGGTGTGTATGTGTGTGTTCATCAAAAAGAAATGTTTTAAAATTTTTTATATAAAAACAAAAAAACCAAAAACACCAGCCAAAGCAGTTCAGAGAAGAGTACGGCGTCCAAATTGCATGGCAGCCCCAGAAGCAACGGCAAAATCCACCACTGCTGCCACCGTCCTCGGCTGCTTGTTGCGGCTTGCCAATAAGCCAGATGCTGCCGGTTGCTCAGGAAGAGTCTTCCACAGCTTGATGTCCAGGCCCTGTGAGCTCCTTCCAAAAAGCAGCGGTGCAGCCTGCCGAGATGAAGGGGATGCCAGCACCCCATTACAATGACTCCCTCCTCCTGCTAACATTTCAGATTTGAAAAGGGGGCTTAGAAAGGATCTCCTGAAACTAACTCTCTCTCTCTCTCTCTCTCTCTCTCTCTCTCTCTCTCTCTCTCTCTCTCTGTGTGTGTGTGTGTACCAGGCAAGCAAATCAATTTCTTTCTTTTTTAAAAACGCACACACCAAAAACACCCAAAACTGAATGCAAAACTCTTTCTCCCCCCTTTGCAACGGATGCGCTTATTCTACAACAGTTTGGCTTTGGAAAAGTGGACAGTGGGTATATTTAATTGCAGGGCAGGATAGCTGTGTCAGTCTGCTGCAGCAAAACCCACAAAAAGTTCTTGCCCATGAGGTTCTGCTCAGAATAGACCCATTGCAATGAAAGGGCCGAAGTTGGTCATGCTCTTTAATTCTACCGGCCCTACTCTGAGTTTTGCAGCACCTTAACTATTAATGCATGTATTCTCATAGATTTTCATCAGCTACAGTGTACGTTTGCAGCTGAGCTGCAAGGATATATAAAAGCTCAGTTCCTGGAACGCTTCAGCTCCCAAATGCCCCAAACCTGGAAGTAACTGCTCCAGTTTTCAAACAATTTTCAGAAGCCAAACAGCTTTTGAGCTGTGTTTTTCATTTCCCCCCATTGACTTTGCAGCCAGCCCATTGATCCTCGGTTTTCGAACTTTTCAGAAGCCAAATGGTCTTCCGGAACGGATTAAGTTTGAAAATTGAGGTTCCTCTGTACACACATTGTGTGTGTGTGTGTGTGTGTCTGTGTGTGTGTCTGTGTCTGTGTGTGTGGATTGTGAAGGGAAACGCAGAAAGTACAGAGATATTGCTAGTTATGTTATGTTACAGGCCACCCGAATCTCCAAGTAGTGAGCAATTCCAGAGGTTACTCAGGGTTTGGGTTTCTTGGAATGAAAGTCAGCAGAGACCTTGCTGGACAGGACTATTGGCAAGGCAGCTACGGCAACGGCTCTCGCCTCTACAAAAAGGTCAGGGAGAATGTGATGCTGACAACCAAGACCAGGACCAAGACCAAAGTCTACCAGGCTTGTGTTTTGAGCATGCTGCTTTATGGAAGTGAGTCGTGGGCAACTTACAACCACCACCAGCGATGTGTCAACATGCCCTGCATCAGGAAGATTTTGGGCATCACATGGCAGGACAGAATCTCAAACAAAGATGTGTTCTCCCACGTCTACGTTCCCAACATGTTTGCACTCCTGTCTCAGCGACATCTACAGGGGGTTGGACTCGATGGCCCTTGTGGTCTCTTCCAACTCTATGATTCTATGATTCTACACCAGCTTGGCCATGTCGGCAGAATGAAAGGTGACTGGATCTCCATGGACGTGGTCTACGGGGTTATGTCCTACTCAACTGGCACCCAAAGTCACAGAACCTAAGTGTAAGGATGATTTGGCAGGAGTGGGTGTTTGGGCATGTGCCACAGAGACAGGAGGACTCGAATGCCCAGCATTTTCCAAGCAAACGCCACAAGCAAATGCCCTATGAAAGGAAATCTGCAATGTATGGAGCTTTTTAACTTAGAGAAAAGGCAAAGCTTAAAAGGACCCTGGCAGCTTCTTAAGGGGGCCGATTCTCCCTTCTGCAAAGAGAAATGGTCCAAAGTCAACAAACACACTGGGCTGTTAAGAATTTTATGGGTATGTGTACTGGCTCCCCGCCAACTAGCGGGGCCAGTCCAGGAATTTTTCGAACCAAGATAGATCGATAGAGATTTTGAAATGGACAGTGTTATTTGTGAATTTGGACACATCACCATAAATTGGATGAAAGCACATTTTGCTCTGCCATCTTGATTCAAAATGGCACCAAGCACCCAGATGTTGATGAAGACTACCACCTCCACCCTGAGAACCCTTGTGCCAAGTTTGATGGCGATATCTCAGGAGGCACATAACCCTATGACAAAAAACAGGCATGCCAAAGTGATGTTCCGGTCTGCCATCTTGATTCAGAAAATGGTTTATTGTTTCCCAAAATGGACTAAGACTGCCTCCCCCAGCTCAGGAAAACCTCGTGTCAAGTTTGACGACGGCAGTATCTTGAGAGGTGGCCAAATCTATGCCTTTAAAAAAACCACAGGTGAAGTCACGCCAAAGTCATGTTTTGGTCTACCTGATTTGATTCAAAATGGTGTCCACACAGTGATGAAGACTGCCACCCACATTTTGTGGACCAAATTTTGTGACGATATCTCAAGAAGCGGATGAACCTAGGCCAAGAAATGGGAGAAGTCACATCGAAGTCGTGTTTTGGTCCGCCATCTTGAATGAAAATGGGGCCCAGCAGGAAATTGCCAATTATTACTGCCAGCCGCTACCTCAGTTTGACGATGGCACCTCAAGAGGCAGCTAAACCTATAGAGAGCAAACAGACAAACAAACCACTTTCCAGAACATATAGTACTTTATTTTTTTATTTTTTTAATGTACTAACTAAAGGGCCAGGAGCCACTGAGTGTTTCCTTCTCTTGCTTGTCCACCCTGAATACAGAAACAGAATTCTGCTGTAAAAGAGTTGGGATGTGTGAGGAGAAAAACAAGGATGGAGTAGATGGGGGAGGGTGGGAAAAGTGTGAGTACATAAAAGAAAAGGAGAGAGCGAGAGAGAGCGCAAAGCTTTCTTTTTGAACGAAGCCTCGGTAAATTCCATTTACAAGATCCCACAACATGGTCTAAGAAAGGACAGCACAAGGCGAAATCGCAGCGTGTAATAGATGTTGCTGCAGTCGGACAGCTACAAACACACACACACACACACACGGTTCAGCTGCTTTCTGAGTAATCAAGTGTTTCCGCCCTGCCTTGTTTGCAACAAGGAAGAAAATGGAAAGATCCTCCTCTTTCATTAGAGTCTGTGGGTCTGTTATTGTGAAGACCTAATGGGGCCTTTCGAAGCACCAGAATTGGCAATGGCAGGACCAAGGCTGCAGAACCTCCCACACTGTGATCTCTGGGGTGTTCAGTGCAGAAGGACGGAGGCCCAGACAAGCGCTTCTGCACATGGAGTACTGCATACCCTCCAACATTTCTCTGACGTCAATAACAACAACAACAACAACAACAATAATAATAATAATATCCCACCCATCTGACTGGGTTGCCCCAGCCACTCTGGGTGGCTTCCGGCACATATAAAAACATAACAAAACATTAAGCATTACAAAACTTCCCTATCCAGTGCTGGCTGCAGATGTCTTCTGAAGGTTGTATAGTTACTGATCTCCTGGCTCTAGGGTCGCATAAGTTCATACCCTCCAACATTTCTCCGATGAAAATATGGATGTCCTAAGGAAAAGTGGGACATTCCAGGATCAAATCAGAAACTGGGAAGGCTTCTGTAGCTCCGGGACGGTCCCTGGAAAATAGGGAGACTTGGGGGTGTGTGTGTCTGTAATAATAATGAAACCTAAGGCCAAACCCTGAGACATGGCAACCGTATAGCTAGTCTGCCTTCCTTCCTTCCTTCCTTCCTTCCTTCCTTCCTTCCTTCCTTCCTTCCTTCCTTTTCCCTTCCTTCCTTCCCTCCTTCCTTCCTTCCTTCCTTCCTTCCTTCCTTCCTTCCTTCCCTCGTTCCTTCCTTCCTTCCTTCCTTCCTTCCTTCCTTCCTTCCTTCCTTCCTTCCTTCCTTCCCTCCCTCCCTCCCTCCTTCCTTCCTTCCTTCCTTCCTTCCTTCCTTCCTTCCTTCCTTCTTTCCTTCCTTCCTTCCTTCCTTCCTTCCTTCCTTCCTTCCTTCCTTCCTTCCTTCCTTCCTTCCTTCCCCAGAAGTACAACAGGCAAAAGGGTCTCCAGCCTTTGTCTGATCCCTTCCTGGCTGCCACATCCACACCCCTCTATTCCCAAGTTCCTTTTATTTCTTATGAGTGTGTCACGGCTTTGCAATATACACGGAGACTGATGATAAAATCTCATCAAGGCCCGCTAAAAAGATCTCCTTTATCTGTTTCGATTGGCTTGATTACACTGATTAGGGAAACACTGGAGAATTGCATGTGATGGGGATTAAATAATGCAATTAGCTTTAATAATTTCACTAAAAAGTAGAATTACATGGGAACAAAGGGAAGAAATGGAGGGGGGGGAGGACCTGCTCTGTGTACAGCCTTTCAGATAAGTCACAATTCCATCCATCCATTCTTCCATTCTTCTTCTTCTCCCCTTTCCTATTATTCCCCCTACCCTGTGATCCTGGCATTTTAACACCTAGATGACTGCATAAAAAAAGAGGAAATGTCACAGGGTTTTCTAGCTTGGTTAGCTACAGGGTTTTCCCCATTTCACTGAGGCACCATGAGGCAGCAATAGGGGAGTGGTCAGTGGGCATGTTCGGCCAATTGGTGCCAAAGAAGGATAGAACCTTCTTTATGTATGCTACAACAGCAGCAAGAATACTTATTGCAAAGTACTGGAAGACACAAGATCTACCCACCCAGGAAGAATGGCAGATGAAGGTGATGGACTACATGGAATTGGCGGAAATGACTGGTAGAATCCGAGACCAGGGAGAAGAGTCGGTGGAAGAAGATTGGAAGAAATTTAAAGTCTATTTACAGAAACATTGTAAAATTAAGGAATGTTAGAAGGAGGCTGGAATGAAGTTATGTGGCTTTAGCAGAAGTATTATAAAGGATTAAGTAAAAATAGATTGTTAATGGATGAAAGGAGGGAAGGTAAAGTTACACTGTATTAGGATAAAAATTGGGAAGGATGGAAAGGATTTGTTGAAATAGCTAACCGAACTAGAATACAAAAAAGGGAGGTGCGAGGAGGTCAAGGAAACAAGTAAATGAAAGATAAGCTATGGGAAGGTTCGTTGTATTTTTTCCCCCTTTTTTCCTTTTTCCTTTTTCTTTTTGGTTTAATTGTATCTATTTTTCTGTTTGTTAACTTGGTGTGTTTTCTTTTTCTTTTTGTAACCTTTAAAACCTTAATAAATATTATTTTTTAAAAAATAGGGGAGTGGTCAGAGACATAAAGTAGGTAAACAGTTCAGTAGAAGAGAGAGTGGGTAAATTAGAATACAGTGGTACCTCGGGTTACAGACGCTTCAGGTTACAGACGCTTCGGGTTACAGACTCCGCTAACCCAGAAATATTACCTCAGGTTAAGAACTTTGCTTCAGGATGAGAACAGAAATCGCTTGGCAGTGGCGCAGCGGTGGCTGGAGGCCCCATTAGCTAAAGTGGTACCTCAGGTTAAGAACAGTTTCAGGTTAAGAACGGACCTCCAGAACGAATTAAGTTCTATACCCGAGGTAACAGTGTAATAGAATTGGAGAGGTGGAAGGGACTGGCATATACCCTACAGCATTTCTCTGATGTTTATAGGGATAATAATAATAATAATAATAATAATAATAATAATAATAATAATAATATTATTTATACCCCGTCCATTTGACAGGACTGCCCCAGCCATTCAGGGAGGTTTCCAATACATATATAAAAACATAATGAAACATGAAACTTTTTTAAAAAAACTTCCCTATCCAGGGCTGGCTGCAGATATCTTCTAAAGGTAGTACAGTGGTACCTCGGGTTAAGAACTCAATTCGTTCTGGAGGTCTGTTCTTAACCTGAGGTACCACTTTAGCTAATGGGGCCTCCTGCTGCTGCTGCCGCCCCGCAATTTCTGTTCTCATCCTGAAACAAAGTTCTTAACCCGAGGTACTATTTCTGGGTTAGCGGAGTGTGTAACCTGAAGCATCTGTAACCTGAAGCGTCTGTAACCCGAGGTACCACTGTATATTTACACATCTTCTTGGTTTCAGGGTCACATAACTCCATACCCTGATGAAAATAGGGACGTCCTAAGGAAAAGCGGGACATTCCGGCATCAAATCAGAAACCAGGATGGCTTCTGTAAATCTGGGACTGGAAAATAGGGATGCTTTGGAGGGTCTGGAACTCAAGCAGTCATCTAGTCCAATGCAATGCAGGAATTGCAGCTCATCAAAGCTAAGTTATGGTGGCCCATCGCTTTGGATAGAAACCAGCCCGCTGTACAAAGGGAACACTGACATTTGTTGCTCCGCCTACTTTTGCATCTGGCCCCGCCCACCACAGGCATGTTGCTCAGAAGGAGCTCTGACCCTGGGTGAACAAGGGTCCCCCTCTCTTCTGCTTTGAACACCTGGGCAGGCCCCCCTGTGACTTGCGGCCCATGAATCCCAACAAACCAGGCTTACTCCGAAGGGTATTCCCCACCTCCACCTTTTGCAATGATAGGATCCCTGTTATTGTTGTTTAGTCGTTTAGTCGTGTCTGATTCTTCATGACCCCATGGACCAGAGTACGCCAGGCACTTCTGTCTTCCACTGCCTCCTGCAGTTTGGTCAGGCTCATGTCTGTAGCTTTGAGAACACTGTCCAACGATCTCGTCCTCTGTCATCCCCTTCTCCTTGGGCCCTCCATCTTTCCCAACATCAGGGTCTTTTCCAGGGAGTCTTCTCTTCTCATGAGGTGGCCAAAGTCTTGGAGCCTCAACTTCACGATTTGTCCTTCCAGTGAGCACTCAGGGCTGATTTCCTTCAGAATGGATCGGTTTGATCTTCTTGCAGTCCATGGGACTCTCAAGAGTCTCCTCCAGCACCATAATTCAAAAGCATCAATTCTTCGGTGATCAGCCTTCTTGATGGTCCAGCTCTCACTTCCATACATCACTACTGGGAAAACCATGGCTTTAACTATACGGACCTTTGTTGGCAAGGTGATGTTTCTGCTTTTTAAGATGCTGTCTAGGTTTGCCATCGCCTTTCCTGCAAACTTCTTTTGGCCATCATGACTGCAGAACAATAGCTGTGACGGAACCTAAACACCATGTGCCGATATGGCAGGGAAGGACACTGAGCTGTTCAATAAATATTTCTCATCAGAGCCCAAACTGGCATACATTATTTTCCCTATCGGGGCATATCTCAAGATCTTGTTTACTGTAGTGAAGTGCTAATTGGGCTGCTTCAAAGCCTTTTAGTTGAATAATCATTATCAGCAAATAGCATTAACTGTTTCATTAAGTACCCTCTGTTTCCTTCCTCCTGGCATATCCTTTTGGGAAATGGGAGTGGAGGAGGGGAGGGCAACTTACCTGAGCAATCTCAACCTGGGTCTGATCTTTAAAAAGGTAAAGGTAAAGGGACCCCTGATTATTAGGTCTAGTCGTGGCTGACACTGGGGTTGCGGCACTCATCTCGCTTTATTGGCCGAGGGAGCCAGCGCACAGCTTCCGGGTCATGTGGCCAGCATGACTAAGCCGCTTCTGGTGAACCAGAGCAGAGCACGGAAACACCGTTTACCAACCCGCCAGAGCAGTAGCTATTTATCTACTTGCACTTTGACGTGCTTTCGAACTGCTAGATTGGCAGGAGCAGGGACTGAGCAATGGGAGCTTACCCCGTCGCGGGGATTTGAACCACCGACCTTCTGATCGGCAAGTCCTAGGCTCTGTGGTTTAACCCACAGCGCCACCAGCATCCCTGGGGTCTGATCTTTAGAATCATAGAATTGTAGAGTTGGAAAGGACTCCAAGGATCCATTACTCCAACCCCCTGCAATGCAGGAATCTCAGCTAAAGAATCACTGACAGATTTGGTCAGAATCTCCTTTCTTGTAACTTGAAGCCATGGGTTCGAGTCCTGCCCTCCAGAGCAGGAGAAAATAAGCTGGCTCCATCTTCCACGTGATATAGCAAAGCCATGGATCAGCAATCCACCTGTCATAACCTCTGCCATTTGCCCCATAAGTAACAATAACAACAACAACAACAACAACAATAATAATAATATATTATTTATACCCCGCCCATTTGGCTGGGTTTCCCCAGCCACTCTGGGCGGCTCCCAACAGAATATTAAAATACAAAACCTATTAAACATTAAAAGCTTCCCTAAACAGGGCTGCCTTCAGATGTCTTCTAAAAGTCTTGTAGTTGTTTGTCTCTTTGACATCTGATGGGAGGGTGTTCCACAGGAAGGGGTGCCACCACCGAGAAGGCCCTCTGCCTGGTTCCCTGTAACTTGGCTTCTTGCAGTAAGGGAACTGCCAGAAGGCCCTTGGCACTGGACCTCAGCATCTGGGCAGAACGATGGGGGTGGAGACGCTCCTTCAGGTGGGAGTGCACGAGATCGCCCTGCTGGATCGAGGCAAAGGCCCATCTAGTCCAGAATTCAGTTCTCACATATGTCTGTGGGAAGCCTGCAAGCAGGACCCGAGTTCAAGAGTCCTCTTCCCTGCTGTGGTTTCCAGCAACTGGTTTCCAGAAGCATTGCTGCTTCCAGCTGTGGAGGTAGAACAAAGCCATTGTGGCTGGCAGCCATTGATATAAACATAGTTCATGTTGTACGTACAGTGCAGGAATCAATGAGCTTCATAGGTGTGCTTCCAACCTGTAGGACACATTTCACTATAGCTTCAAAAGTCGGCTAGCACATCTGCTACAAATCCAGCTAGACCTGAAACACGGTTTTGCACCGATTTGCAATATTTCAGTATTTGAATTTAATAGGGAATTGTTGGCAAGGAGAGGCGGGAGTCCTCTGACAAAGCTGCACACCCAGGTTTGTGTTCCTTGGCCCGCTGAGATTCACTGATCCTTAAACATAATGCCCATTGTATATACCCATAAGCAAAGAGGGAATCTCTGTTAAATTGGCCAAGCTCCTTTGAATAACACAGTTTTTTCCCCTGCCTAACCACAAGGGAATGTCATGATTGGTTCCCGGCCACACACACAGCCCTAACATGTTGTGCACTGTTAGAGTTGCAGTGTTTGGAACAAATCCTCGCAATTTTAGGCTGCAGATGCAGAATTGGTTGCAAGGGAACGTTCCCTTAAAAAGAACAGAGGCCAGGACACTGAACTTCTGCTTCACCTTAATATTGGGAGAAGGCAAGAAGAAGAGTTCCCTGAAAGAAAAACCAGCCAGCTTTCTTGGGTGGGTTTTTAGACTTCATGATCATATAGGAGATTGAAAATTAATGATATATGTTAGACTTTTGAAGTCTCAAGTCAACTTGCCCTCTCTGTGAAAGTTGAAAGCTGTTTTATGTTGGTTCAAGTAAAAAAGAGCTATAAAAGGATAATTCCTGGATGCCAAGATTCAAGTTTGGGGCAAGCAGTCTTTGGTAAGAAATTTTAAATCACAAAATATGCATGGAAATATAGGTTGTTAGACCTTATAAATATGCCCCTGTGAGTTCCAAAATAGTCTCTCTTCCTTCAGGAAAGTTAAGAATTGATTTACTTACAAATTCTTCAAAGGCCACGTTCATGTGCTTTTCCATGCATCAGTCAGAAAGGTCAGACAGACAGCAAAACTTAGTTTATTTCCCAAGTGGCGAAAGCTTCTAAATTATTGGTATAGGAAGCCAGGAAGGGCTGCTGAGAGCCATGCGGCTGAGCTGGAGGAACAAGCTCAAACCTCTGAATTGAGCTTCTCAGTTAGACTGGGGGAGAACAAAGACTTGATTACCTAGTTCCTCCCAAGATGGGGGGGGGGAGTGGACATAGCTAAGCCTAGCAGGATAGCTTACTCTATGGTATTAACCCCTTCATGCATTATTAGACTTAAGCATGTTGGTTATATGAGACTGGTTACCCACATCCCTCAATGGGATCCCTCTCAGTAAATGCCACCTCTGTCCTGGGGGGCAGTGTTGCCTCCACCATGATGATGCTCCTAAGTGTAGTCATTTACCTGTGCTGCCTCAGGAAGATTTTGGTTATCACATGGTGGAATGAAGTTTCAGAAAAAGGTGTGCTCTCCCAAGCCACATTCCCCGTATGTTCACACAGGGAGGAACGTAGAGGAAAAGGCATTGCCTAAGGAACCCAGAAGAGACATCACCTTCCGACAAAGGTCCGTATAGTTAAAGCTATGGTTTTCCCAGTAGTGATGTATGGAAGTGAGAGCTGGACCATAAAGAAGGCTGATCGCCGAAGAATGGATGCTTTTGAATTATGGTGCTGGAGGAGACTCTTGAGAGTCCCATGGACTGCAAGAAGATCAAACCGATCCATTCTGAAGGAAATCAGCCCTGAGTGCTCACTGGAAGGACAGATCCTGAAGCTGAGGCTCCAATACTCTGGCCACCTCATGAGAAGAGAAGACTCCCTGGAAAAGACCCTGATGTTGGGAAAGATGGAGGGCACAAGGAGAAGGGGATGACAGAGGACGAGATGGTGGGACAGTGTTCTCGAAGCTACCAGCATGAGTCCAACTCTTTGTGACCCCATGGACCAGAGCACGCCAGGCACTGCTTTAAGAATGGATAGGTTTGATCTTCTTGCAGTCCATGGGACTCTCAAGAGTCTCCTCCAGCACCATAATTCAAAAGCATCCATTCTTCGGCGATCAGCCTTCTTTATGGTCCAGCTCTCACTTCCATACATCACTACTGGGAAAACCATAGCTTTAACTATACGGATCTTTGTCGGCATGGTGATGTCTCTGGAACCATAAAGGGGGGCGGGGACAGGAGCCATGACGTTGACCACCAACAGTTAGCTGTGACCGGCTCAGCAAACTGAGTAGCCGCACAAGGCCTCTGGTGTCTTTCCCCACTTGGGTGAGATATGCTGTGTTTTTATTTAAAATATAGTGACTATTTCTCTGTCAGCGTCTGTACTTATCAGTCGGGACGTCCAGGTGTTGTGCAAATCTGTGCCCCCTTTTCTGGTGATTCCCATGTGGCCGCCCCTTTTTGTAATGAGCAAGCAAAGAGAACAGAGAACGGCAGTTTACCTCTCTCATAGGGACGGGGAAGAAATTTGATTCAGTGTGCATTGAAAGACAAATTTGCAAAATTTGTGCTTTCTGAACCAATACGCAACCCCCCAGGACACAGTCATCCTTTGAAATTTTCACTTCTACGAATTTTGCAATGCCGTTGTCCGGCCAAGCGATGTATCCGAAAATGCATTTACTGGGGTAAAGTGTGCATTAAAATGCATATAATTAGTGAAGATATACGGGGAAACCGCCTTGCAAAAAAAAATTGTGTGTTAGGAGAAAATCACACTAACATTCTGGTGAATTTTCATGAGGATTTTTGTATAATAAATGAATGAATGATGAATCAATCAATCAATCAATCAGCCACTGATATGAAATGTGGAGAACTGAACTTAATATTGGAAAAGAGAAAATATACCCAGGTGAAAGTGACAGATTTGCCCCTCCCCCCCTTTGGTTTTCCATTGGAGAAAACTCCCCATCTATTTCCCCTTGGACACAAAACTGCTTTCCTTTGAGGATGTCCTCTTAACACTTGAGCGCCAAAGTAGCACAGAAGGCACAACACAGAAGGCTGTTGGTGGGCGCGATGTTTTATACATGCAAGCAGAAAACTCCTGCCTGAGTCCCATTTCAATGCTGACTATTTCGTTCCGCTTCACGAAATCCCCTTCTGCCGCCTCTGATTCTCCCACATGCACACAGACCTACTGATCTCCATATATTTGGTCATATTATACAAGCATCAGAACCAGAGCTACAGAGGAGGGAGGCTGTGTGTGAAAAAGCAAGGGATGCACTCAGCTACATCAACAGCATTTGGAACAGATCAGGAACAGGGATTTGGGAACGCACAGAGCGCTTCCAGATTTCCAGCAGCAAACTGAGAAGCCATTGCATGAACAATGCGAGTTGTGGTTTCGTTTGTCTTGGATGAAAGGGAATTTCAGAACCTTCTGCAAATACCATGGGAAGCTTAGAACATTCAGGATTGTCTACACCAGGGTTTCCCCAACATGGGTTTTCGGGGGTTGGGGGGGGTTGGACTACAACTCCCATCATCCCTAGCTAGCAGGACCAGTGGTCAGGGATAATGGGAACTGTAGTCCAGAAACAGCTGCAGACCAAAGTTTGGGAAACCTTGGCCTACACTAACTGGCAGTGGTTACCCGGGGTTTCAGATAAGGAGGCATTTCACAGTGAAGACATGTTAGGGAACCAGGCAGAGGGCCTTCTCAGTAGTGGCGCCCTCCCTGTGGAACGCCCTCCCATCAGATGTTAAAGTGAACAACAACTACCAGACTTTTAGAAGACATCTGAGGGCAGCCCTGTTTAGGGAAGCTTTTATGTATTACAGTATTTTAATATTTCTCTGGAAGCCGCCCAGAGTGGCTGGGGAAGCCCAGCCAGGTGGGTGGGGTATAAATAATAAATTATTATTATTATTATTATTACCCAGCTCTTGCCTCAATGAATGATATGTGAATCTCAATGAACCTTGAGGGAGTGGCGGCTCAGATTCCCCACATCTGTTTCAGACTCGTTTTTCAAGGCCACATCTGCTGAACTTAAAGCATCCTTCCCTGACTGGGGCTGATAAGAACTGTAGTCCAAAACATCTGGAAGACAGTTCATGTCTAGAGAAGGCTGTCTTAAGGAATGGGAGCGCTCCTAAAAAATGTTCCCCCCCCCCACCTACACTTGTTACATATGTTATGCCACCTACATATTTACACAGACACAGTGCTTTTTTTTCTTAAAAAATGTTTAGGGGGTACTCTCATTTTGACTCAAGAAAATCACCATTTTATAGTTCAAATTGGGGAAAATAAATACAGTAAATACAACGAAACTGACCAATCGCCGTGCTAGATTCCAACTCCTACTTCACACATTAAACCAGGCATAGGCAAACTCCGGCCCTCCAGATGTTTGGGACTACAATTCCCATCATCCCTAGCTAACAGGACCAGTGGTCAGGGATCATGGGAATGACTACAATTCCCATCATCCCTAGCTAACAGGACCAGTGGTCAGGGATCATGGGAATTGTAGTCCCAAACATCTGGAGGGCCAGAGTTTGCCTATGCCTGCTAAACGCTCACTTCCATCTCAGACTCATTAGGGGCAGGAATGGAACTGACGATTCACCGTGCTAGAGAAGAAACTAAAAATTTATTTTTCTAAGTTTCTTCTCCTGTTAGATTCACAAAATGTTTAGGGGTATGAGTACTCCTGCGTCCCCCCAGGAAAAAAGCACTGTTCAAAAATAAATTCCAGCAGGGTGGTATTGGACCACAGATACCAATACCTTGTGTGTTCAGCACACTGCTTTACAGAAGTGGGCAATTTACAACCACCAGGAATGATGTGTCAACACCTTCCACATAAAGAAAAATTTGAGCATCACATTGCACAGGGGTCGGCAAGGCTTACTGGGAATGGGCCGGATTACTCCCACGGAGATCCTCTGTGACTGGGCTGGTGCAGCGCGAAGCCAGAAATCGCATCTGTGCATGTCCGCGGTGCAGGAAATCGCTTCTGCACATGCCCAGACATCGAAAATCACACAGAAACGATATCCGGCATCTGGGCATGCGCAGAAGCGATCTCCGGAGCTGTGGACATGCACAGATGCGATTTCCGGCATCTGAGCATGTGCAGAAGAGATTTCTCCCGGTATGCCCCGCGGAGGACCTTAAGGTCCATAAATAGCAACACCCTAGACAGCAGCCACGAAATTAAAAGACGCCTGCTTCTTGGGAGAGAAGCAATGACAAACCTAGACAGCACCTTAAAAAGCAGAGACATCACCTTGCCAACAAAGGTCCGTATTGTTAAAGCTATGGTTTTCCCAGTAGTGATGTATGGAAGTGAGAGCTGGACCATAAAGAAGGCTGATCGCAGAAGAATTGATGCTTTTGAATTATGGTCTGGAGGAGACTCTTGAGAGTCCCATGGACTGCAAGAAGATCAAACCTATCCATTCTGAAGGAAATCAGCCCTGAGTGCTCGCTGGAAGGACAAATCCTAAAGCTGAGGCTCCAAAACTTTGGCCACCTCATGAGAAGAGAAGACTCCCTGGAAAAGACCCTGATGTTGGGAAAGATGGAGGGCACAAGGAGAAGGGGACGACAGAGGACGAGATGGTGGGACAGTGTTCTTGAAGCTACCAGCATGAGTTTGACCAAACTGCGGGAGGCAGTGGAAGACAGAAGTGCCTGGCGTGCTCTGGTCCATGGGGTCATGAAGAGTCGGACACGACTAAACGACTAAACAACCAGAACAGAGGTCCTAGACAGCATCTTAAAAAACAGAACAGGGAACACATGGAGACTTCTAAGGCTTGCTCCTGTCTAGATGAAGTCGTTGCCTGGACTGGCTTGCAACTCTCGCTTCACTCCCTATCCCTCTGTGTCAGGTCTGGGGCGGGGAGGAGGGCTGCAGGCTGTTAGCAGAGAAGCTGGTGGAGCTGCCAAGTTTGGTTCCTGTCTCTGTCCTGTGTGGGGCACTTGCCTGCTTCTTCCTTTTCATCCTCCTCCAAGCTCCCAGCCTCCAGTACTTCCCAGCTCTTTCCCTTCTCTGGGGTTTGGCCAGTTTCCCACCCCCAGGAGCCAGCTTCCAAATACTCTCCCTCTTTGCTTTCCCTGGGGGGGGGGATCTTGGTTGGCAGCTTCCACCACACCGCCACATCCTGCCAGCCCTGCCTGGAGACACCAGGGATCAAACCCGGGACTCTTGGCACACAGGGAATGTGCCCTGCCACTGAGTTACAGCTTGCATAAGGCCCTCAGCCAACCTTCAAGGGGTGCTTGGCCAATTTCAGTGGTAGGAGACCTGTGGCCTTCCAGATGTTGCAGGAGTCCAGCTCTCATCGTCCCTGATCTTTGGCCATGCAGGTTGGGGCTGAATGGAGCTGGAGAGCAGCAACATCTGGAGGGTCATGGATTCCCCATCTCTGGGGTAATTTCATGCAGGTGGCAAGGAGCAGGGTAACAGGTGGAAAGGGGTTGGCAGAGGGAGAAAAGTAGGTAGTTCCAGCCACTTTGGGGACTGGAAGCCCAGCCAACTTTCAGCTCTTGCAACTGCCCCCGCAGATATGTGACCCATAACAGCAAAGCAAAAAGGTTGCCCAGTCCCATTGCCAGAGCTGGGTTGTGTACAGAACATACATTTACACAATATTATTTTTAGGAACCTGGAAATACTGTGATTTTTAAATGGGTACTGTAATTTGTGAGTCTGGGCCCATCGTGTCAATAATTGGGACAACATGCCAAGGTCACAGTTCATTCCACCATTGAGATTCAAAATGGTGCCAGGTATTGGCTGGGGAAACCCAGCCAGATGGATGGGGTATTATTAATAATAATAATAATAATAATAATAATAATAATAATAATAATAATAATAATTCTTCAAATGGCAATGAATGAAGACCACCGAACCCCTCTCGGGAACCCTTGGTCTGAGTTGATGATGATATCTCTAAGGTAAAGGTAAATGGACCCATGACCATTAGGTCCAGTCGTGGCCGACTCTGGGGTTGCGGCGCTCATCTCGCTTTATTGGCCTAGGGAGCCAGCGTACAGCTTCCGGGCCATGTGGCCAGCATGACCAAGCCACTTCTGGCGAATCAGAGCAGTGCAAGGAAATGCCGTTTACCTTCCCGCGAGAGCGGTACCTATTTATCTACTTGCACTTTGATGTGCTTTCGAACTGTTAGGTTGGCAGGATCAGGGACCGAGTAACGGGAGCTCACCCCGTCACGGGGATTCGAACCGCCGAGCTTCGGATCGGCAAGTCCTAGGCTCTGTGGCTTAACCAACAGTGCCACCCGCGTCTAGAGGTGGCCAAACCTATGTCATAAAATTAGTGCAGTCATGCCCAAATAACATTTTGGTTGCCATCTTGATTCAAAATGGCACCCAGCATCCAAACGGCAACAAAGTCTGCTGCCCACCTCAACTCAGTAACCCTTGTGATGAGTTTGGCGATGATATCTTGATAGTTGGGCAAACCAATGCCAAAGAACATTTCAGTTGCCATCTTGATTCAAAATGGCGCTGGCGTCCCCAAAGTGACAAAAAGCACCCTTACCTTGGGGACCCTCTTGCCAAACCTGGCGACGTCATATCAAGAATTGGCAGATGAGAGACAGACAAACTACTTTCCAAAGTATATACTAGATTTAAAGGGCATCTCCCCACAAGAATCCTGGGAATTATAATTTACCTCTCACAACAACATTTCCAAATGTGATGGCCTAGGATTCGGACTCGGAGGCTGAACCTGAGGAATCCCAGCCTGTACAGGAGTCCCCACCTCCAGAACCAGCTGAGCCGGGGCTGGGACATGAGCCTGAAGGGTCCTCACCTGTGCTGGATCCTCAGGTGCAGGCACCAGCTGAGTCTGCTTTGGCTCCTGAGGTGATGGAGGACCCACTGCCTGCAGGTGCTCCACTCTCAGCCCCGTCAGAGGAAGCTGAGGTTGTCTCTGGGTCCGGTAACCCTCCAGCCTCTCCTGAGCTGCAGAGGCTCAGGGCAGAGAGGCGGAGGGAACTAAGTTCTCGCAGGAGGAGTGCTCGCCTCCAGGCCAGGAGAGGTGAGTCACCTGTGGACCGGGGCTGCCCTATGTCTCGGGGCAGATAAAAGCCAGCCAGCCCCAGTCCCAGGTTGCGGGAGCAACGTTGTTGGTAGCCTGTTCCTGCCTGCACCCTGTCCTGCTCTTCTGCCAGAGTTCCTGACCTCACCCGACTCCATGCCTTGGACCCAGCTTCAGCTTTGACAGACTGCCTCCTTACTGCACCCTTGACCTCGGACCTCACCTCACGGTTACCCTCGGGACCAGCACACCAAGCACCCTTAACAAACTACAGTTCGCAGGATTCTCCTTGCCTCCCGTTTTTGTGTGGAGGCGGGGGACATCCTTTAAATGTGCTTTCAGTGTACGGTGTGCAATGCAACCACGAATGTTCAGCTTGCCTAGACATAAAACACTCAGACACAGTTTCCTTTTCTTTTTGGTAAGGAGAGCTTACTGGGCTCAGAGTGAAGAGGAATCTGAGATCCCACTGATGTGATGGATAATGATTTATAGCCGGAGAGCCACACACCTCCAGTAAATGAAATCCATTCTGTGACAAGGCATGGCTTACATGGTGCACCATGTAATGTATCTGAAGAAGTGTGCATGCACATGAAAGCTCATACCAAGAACTGACTTAGTTGGTCTTTAAGGTGCTACTGGAAGGAATTTGTTTTGTTTTGACTATGGCAGACCAACACGGCTACCTATCTGTAAATGGTGCACCATGTTGAAGCCGCAGGGCCAGTTGGATTCAGCCCTGAACTGCTCTTTTCCAGTGTGTTTTATTTAAATGAGGATGTCGAAACGAAACCTATTCCAACCCCCCCCCCCGCTCTCTCCACCCCCCACCCCTTTGAACTGGGTTGAATGCACATATTATTACGGCTCCCTTCTCTGTTCTCCGTTTCCCCCTTTTAATTTACAAAGGAAATGCACCACCCTGATAGTATAGCACGCACCAAATCAATGAAATATTCTGAGTTTCCTATTCATTAGGCCCCTAAAGCACTATGTGTAAATTCTTTCGCTTTAATTACACACCTCAGGGATGTGCAAGTCAAAAAAAAGAGAGAACAGGGTAGGGGAATCAGTCAGACAAAATGCCAGATCCCTGCCAAAACAGAAACGGGGAGTTGGGGGGGGGACCCATTAAACTGGTAAACATTTATTTTCAGCTGGGAAATTTGCTATTAATTCATATAGTGGCTTTCCCGGCCGAAATAATGAGCCAAGCTGAGCGAACCAAATGTTCACAGGGAGCTGTGGGGAGAACAGGCTGGGGCTTTGCAGGGCATGGCTGGGTGGGGGCCGGAAAATTATTTTTTGCTTCCCCAAGAATTTTGATGTCAGATATTCCCCAGTTGCACTCTGGAGGAGTCAAACTCTTGCCAAATATTTTCTGCATTGGGCATTCGAAGACGTTTGTTTCAGGATATCTCTGATGGTCAAATTCAGAGAGTGCCAGTATTTTGGGGGCCCATTTGCAAACCACACCGACCACCAAGGGCACCAACCGCTCGCCGCAACTCTCCCCTATCAAGCTGTACCCCCCTCCCCCAAATTGTCCCCAAGCTGCAATTATTCTTTATAAAAAAAGGGATAGCCCACCACCCTTTTCTCAGTGGCCAACCAGATGCTTGCGGAAAGCCCCAAAGTGGAATCTCAGCACAAGAGTTGTGGGAAGAATATTCAGGGCACTGCCACTTATTGTGTAAAACAGGCAGAGGCAAAGTCCGGCCCTCCAGATGTTTGGGACTACAATTCCCATCACCCCTAGCTAACAGGACCAGTGGTCAGGGATCATGGGAATTGTAGTCCCAAACATCTGGAGGGCTGGAGTTTGCCTATGCCTGGTATAATGTGTGAAGTAGGAGTTGGAATCTAGCACGGCGATTGGTTAGTTTCATTGTGTTTACTGTACAGTGGTACCTGGGGTTGAGTACTTAATTTGTTCTGGAGGTCCGTTCTTAACCCAAAACTGTTCTTAACCTGAAGCACCACTTTAGCTAATGGAGCCTCCTGCTGCCGCCGCACCGCCAGAGCACGATTTCTGTTCTCATCCTGAAGCAAAGTTCTTAACCTGAAGCACTATTTCTGGGTAAGCGGAGTCTGTAACCTGAAGCATATGTAACCTGAAGTGTCTGTAACCCGAGGTACCACTGTGTTTATTTCTCCCGATTTGAGCTATAAAATGGTGATTTTCCTGAGTCAAAATGAGAGTACCCCTAAACTTTTTTTAAGAAAAAAAGCACTGTGTCTGAGTAAATATGTAGGTGGCATAACATATGTAACAAATGTAGGTGGGCATTTTGTAGGAGCGCTCCAATTCCTTAAGGCAGCCTTCACTAGATGTGAACTGTCTTCCAGATGTTTTAGACTACAGTTCTTATCAGCCCCAGCCAGGGAAGGATGCTTTAAGGTCAGCAGATGTGGTCTTGAAAAATGAGTCTGAAACAGATGTGGGGAATCTGTAAAACCAAGGACTACAGTGGCATAGCGTGGGTTGCCAGAACCCAGGGGGTGGAAGAGGGAAAGGAACAGAGTATGCATGTGATTCAACTGCCTAATGGTGTCCATGTCACCCAGGAGATTGCAGTTGCAGGGATAAGAAAAGAAGGGCCCTTCCTTTGCCTGGAGAGGTCACTTCCTGGTTCACGTGGAGAAGCCGTTTTCAACAGAGCCCGGTGATGGAAGCTCCCAGCTGCAATGAGGCAGCACCGGGTGTTGACATTTTGCGCCCCTAACAATTTTGCACCTGGGGCAACTGCCCCTTGTGCCTCCCCCATGCTACGCCACTGAGGGACTATAATACTCCTAGGAAGTCCAGAAGCAATTCCTCCATGCGGTTTGGTATTTGGCGGTGAACTGTCCCCTGACCCTGAACGCTCTATGTTGTTCCTGTGGTTCAGTCATTGATTCAGTCTCCACCCCCATCGTTCTGCCCGGATGCTGAGGTCCAGCGCCGAGGGCCTTCTGGCGGTTCC
Organism: Podarcis erhardii; assembly: GCF_964252035.2. Lineage (NCBI taxonomy): Eukaryota > Metazoa > Chordata > Lepidosauria > Squamata > Lacertidae > Podarcis > Podarcis erhardii. The sequence goes on along the minus strand of NC_138497.1, from coordinate 7,050,892 downwards.
CTCATTGCGAGAAGCAAAGCTACAGGGAACCAGGCAGAGGGCCTTCTCGGTAGTGGCGCCCGCCCTGTGGAACGCCCTTCCAGCAGATGTCAAAGCGATAAACAACTACCTGACATTCAGAAGAGATCTTAAGGCAGCCCTGTTCAGGGAAGTTTTTAACGTGTGATATTTTACTGTATTTTTGGTTTCTATGGAAGCCGCCCAGAGTGGCTGGGGAGGCCCAGCCAGATGGGCGGGGTATAAATAATAAATTATTATTATATTATTATTATTGATAGACCTGCCCTCCAAGGACTCTACCAGCTCATTCTTAAGAGATCTCCATGACAATAACCATCACTACATCTTATAGGGGTGAATTCCAGAACTTAATAACATACCCTTCAACATTTCTCCAGTGAAAACAGGGACTTCCTATTCCATAGTAATGATGATAATAATAATATTTTTTCTACCCTGCCCATCTGACTGGGTGGCCCCAGCCACTCTGGGTGGCTTCCAACTTATATAAAAACATAATAAAACATTAAACATTAAAAAGCTTCTCTATACAGGGCTGCCTTCAAATGTCATTTAAAGGCTGCATAGTTACTTAGCTTCTTGGCTCAGGGGTCACATAACTCCAGACCCTCCAAAATTTCTCCAGTGAAAATAGGGATGTCCTAAGGCAGGCATAAGCAACCTTCCATCCTCCAGATGTTTTGGACTACAATTCCGACCATCCCTGACCACCGGTCCGGTTAGCTAGGGATCATGGGAGTTGTAGGCCAAAACATCTGGAGGGCCGAAGGTTGCCTATGCCTGTCCTAAAGAAAAGAAAAACCTACATTGTCCTGAAAGACCTACATTGGCTCCCAGTATGTTTCCAAGAACAATTCAAAGTGATGGAGCTAAACGGCCTGGGTCCAGTATGTGGGAATGTTCTGGGGTGCAGGAGAGGATATATTGACTAATTATATCCTTATCCAACTTGTGCTAACAAGTTCCCAAAATATCAGCAGAGTTTATGACATTCCCCTTTAAGTACGCAACGGTAACGCTTGCACAGGTTCGCTAGAACCTCTGTAATAATTACTCTGGTAATTTCCCCTTTGTTCCCTCTTAAAATACAAGACACGACACAGTCTTTATAAAAGTATAAAAGAGTTTACTCACGTTCTGTTCACAATATGATCCCAGAAGGTAGGCAGGCTTAAAAAGGTTACATGCACTTAGAATCTATCTTGTAGCAAGATAGTACTGTCCTCTCTTGGCTGGGAGCCAAGAGGGCATGTTGCTCCTTCAGAAGATGAAGATGGCAAAGAGGCAAGAGGCAAGAGAGAGAGTGGCTGCCTGCCCTGTGCTTTTATCATTACCTGCACAGGTGAGGCCACACCCACCTCTGGTCACATGCGGAGGAAGTCCGTCCCCAGGAAGTTTACCTGCTTGCTGGACAGACATCCCTCCCCATGTTCTAACATGTACACTCTAGGAATGTTGTCATTGACTGCTCCTGTGTTTACATCCCACATACCCCTTCTCAGGCAATACAACATACACAAAACATAAACAACTTTATTCAACCACCCAGAGTCCCAGCTTGACACGTAGATTCTGGAAACTCTCTCTTGGTAGGGGTTTCGTCAGGATGTCAGCAGTCATCTCTTGGGTGCTGCAGTAGGATAGTTCCACAAGTCCATCCTGGATCATCTGGCGTATGTAGTGGTATTTAATCCCAATGTGTTTTGTTCTGGCCAGGAACTTCTCACTCTGTGTCAGCTTCAGGCAACTTTGATTGTCCTCTAGCAAGCTGACAGGCCCTTTTCTCACCAACCCAAAGTCCTTCATGAGTTGATCAAGCCAGGCGATCTCTCTGCAGGCTTCTGTTGCTGCAACGTATTCTGATTCTGTGGAAGATAATGCTACACAGCTCTGTTTATAACTGCCCCATGAAACAGGTCCATCACCAAACATGAAAACATGACCACTTGTTGATTTATAATCAGCATTATCCCCAGCCCAATCCGCATCAGTATACCCAACCAACTTAGGGTCTCTGACGGCTGGTAACCTTAATTTACAATTCATGGTACCCTTCAAATATCGCACCACCCTCTTTACACCTGCCCAATCATGCTCAGTGGGAGAATTCACTTTTCTGCTAAGAATCCCCACAGCATTAGCTAAGTCAGGTCTACATGTGGTAACTAAATACAAAAGTTTACCAATCGCCGACCTGTAGTCATTGTTGTCTGGCAACTGCTTCGAATCCTGCTGATTCTTCAGGAAGTCAGTAGCCATCGGTGTAGCAACTGGATGTGCGTCTTGCATCTGCATGTGCTCAATCAGCTCGTGGATCTTCTGTCTTTGGCTGAGAAGAAATGAGCCGTCCTCTTCTCTTTCCACCTGGATCCCGAGGTAGTACTGGACATCTCCTAGCTCCTTGACCTCCACCTCTTTGCTAAGGTGTTTTACTATCTGTGTATAGTCTTTCTCACTTGCTGTGGCAATAATCAGGTCATCAACAAATGCTAAGATATATGAGAATTGTCCATTATTTGACTTACTGTACAAGCACTTGTCAGCGTCGCCTTGCTTGTACCCAAGTTGCGTCAGCATTTTATGCAACTTCTGGTTCCAGGCTCTAGCAGCCTGTTTAAGTCCATAAATTCCTTTCTGCAGTTTGCACACTAAATGTGCCTCATGTGGTTTCACAAAACCTTTGGGCTGTTTCATATAGATTTCTTCAGAAATCTGCCCGTGTAGAAAAGCGGTAGCAATGTCTATGTGTTTCACTCTCATTTTCTTGGAGGCTGCAATGCTTAAAAGCATTCTTACGCTGCTGTACCTCACGGTTGGTGCAAAAACTTCATCATAATCTTCACCAAAACGCTGTGAAAATCCCTGTGCTACAAGTCTAGCTTTGTAGCGCTGCACTTCTCCTTCTGACCCCTTCTTAACCTTGAAAACCCATTTACTGCCAATGGCCTTCTTACAGGGAGGCAGCTCAGTGAGTGTCCAGGTCTTGTTCTGATGCAGTGCATCCATCTCCTCCTGCGCGGCCTTCCTCCAGAGACTGGCTTCTGCAGCTGGCATCTCCTGTATCTTTTCCCAAGTGGAAGGTTCTTGTGGAAACGCCGACCCTGCAAAGTAGGACAACCGTAATGGTGGGACACCTTTGTTGGTTCTGGACGAGCACCTGACCTCTGGTTCTGCGACCGCATCAGCTTCCTCATCCTCCTCCAACGCAGGCATGTCCCCATCTGAGTCCTCATCTTCGTCTCTGGTGCCGCCAGGGTTCTGGTCCTCTGCGTCTTCTGGTGCGTCGCCTGTAGGGGGCGCTGTAACACTCGAAGGCAGATTAGTACTTTGTGGGGTCTCAAAAGGGAAATATACAAACTCTTGAGTCCTTTCTGACTCATCTGAAGAATCCACAACAGTGTTCTTAGTGTCTACCTTTCCATATTCATCAACATAAACCGCATGGTATGCATTTGTCTTACCAGTTTGTAAGTCCATAATTCTATATCCTTTGCCTCCAGAGGCGTATCCCACAAGGATACCTGCTTTTGCCCTGGAGTCAAGCTTGTGTCTGTGTTCCTTGGGCACGTGGAAGTAACACGGACTTCCAAACACACGTATGTGCGACAGATTGGGAGCTTTCCCATGCCAAAGTTCAAATGGTGTGCGCTCTGCACCTTTAGTTGGCAGTCTATTCTGCAAATAGACCGATGTGTACACTCCTTTGGCCCACAGCTTCTGTGGCAAACATGCATCCTTTAGCATGCACCTTGTCATGTCCATAATGGACCTAAACTTTCTCTCAGCTATGGCATTCTGCTGTGGTGTGTAAGGAATTGTGGTTACATGTGCAATTCCTTCCTTGGCCAGGAGAGCCTGCATTTCATTTGAGCAGTACTCACCTCCATTGTCGCTCATTAGCACAGCTGGAGCTCTTTGGAATTTATTCTTGACCATGGCAATGTATTCCTGGAGCTTGTCCACTGTCTCACTTTTCTCTTTGAGGAAATACACAACACAAAATCTTGAAAAGTCATCCAGAAATATTAAAATATATCTATTCTTTCCCAGTGAGGGAACACTCATGGGTCCACATATGTCAGTGTGCACTATGTCAAGCACTTTGTTGCTTCTTTGTTCTGCACAACGTGGAAATGAAGGTTTTACAGCCTTCTCAGTAATACAGCTTATGCACTTTGCTGGAGCTTTGTCGCTCTGCTTTACCTGCAAACCTCTTACAAGATCTCTTTTCTGTAGATCCAGAATGACGTTGGTGTCTCTATGTCCAAGCCTTCTGTGCCATAGGTCCAGATCTGCTTCATCCTTCTGGCTGGAATGTGCCACTTTTGCAGACTGATTCTCTGAAACATCAAGCTCATATACACCATTGATTAGCTTTGCTTGAGCAAACACTTTGCCATTTCTAGTCACTTTACATTCTCCATTTCCAAATGTGATCTGGAAACCTTTCTTGTCCAAAGTGGACACGCTGATTAAATTGCAGCTCAGCTCTGGAACATACAAAACTCTAGAGATTGTGTTCTCAATGCATTCATTATTTATATTGCATTTCAGCCTCATGGAACCTGCACCTTTTGCTTTAACAATGTTGCCATCTGCAATTTCAATTTCAGATCCTTCTTCATCATTTATCTCATTAAAATAGTCCTCTTTATATGAAAAATGCGAGCTGGCACCTGAATCAATTATCCATTTATTACGTCTATTTTCACGATTCTGGACAGTTAAATTCCTTTCTTGCAGTAGCCATGTGCATTCACATTTCCCCTTCTTTTCTCCTTTTGGCTGAAAGGGGTGGGGTTTCTTGGCTTTAGGAGCCCTGCAATTCTTTGCAATGTGTCCTTCTTTGTTACAATTGAAACAAATCACTTTCTTAGGCATCTCTTTGGACTTTGTAAATTGCCTAGATGCATAACTACTGTCTTTGCTTCTAGCATTTCTCACTGGAGATTCAGCTCTATCTCTGCATTCTTCTTTTAAATAACCAATCAAGTCTTTAAAAGTCAGACCTTGTCTATGATCCATCAAACTTACAAATGCGCTAAAGCGTGGTCCAAGTGATGACAACAAAAATGCTATCTTTGTATCTTCATCAAAAGCTTTGGGAGTCAAATCAATTCTCTGAATAATCTCAGTGAACTTGTTGATGTGCTCTGTGAATTCCTCTTTTGAATTCATCCTCACTCTGGTTAATTTACACACCAAGTTTCTGAAGCAGTTTATGCTAGATTCTCCATACACGCGCTCAATATCTCTTAAGATTTGAGATGCATCATCTGTACTATTTATTAATGATAGCTGCTCATCACGAAGTCCACTCAAAATTATGTGTCTAGCTTCGCTGTTCATGCGTTTCCAAGCACTTATCTTGGCTAAAGCTTCCTCAGACGATCCCGTAGGTTGAGGGTTTAAAGCTTCCAAAATGTGCTTATAATCTAAACATGCTATCAAGCGCTGCTTCCAGTGTATGAAATTGTGTTCATTCAGCACAGGCATTCCTAGCTTTGCATCACTATCAAAAGCTGCTCTAGCCATCTTAAAATCCAAAAATTTGAAAATTCTTCAAAATTTCAAAATTTCTCAAAATTTTAAAATCAAAATCTCAAAAATCTCAAAAATGCAAAACAATTCTTCACTGCCTTGGGTCACTGTGAACTCTGAGGGAAGGGGGGGTGCTTAATCCCCACTGCACAATGGAACAAAGGACCATGTGCTTACCAGGAAGTTAACTCAGAAAAATACTACTCAACTCAAAATCACAATCCAACGCAATCCTTCAAAAATACGCAGAAATATGCAATACTGGGGCCAATAACCCTTTGTGGGAATGTTCTGGGGTGCAGGAGAGGATATATTGACTAATTATATCCTTATCCAACTTGTGCTAACAAGTTCCCAAAATATCAGCAGAGTTTATGACATTCCCCTTTAAGTACGCAACGGTAACGCTTGCACAGGTTCGCTAGAACCTCTGTAATAATTACTCTGGTAATTTCCCCTTTGTTCCCTCTTAAAATACAAGACACGACACAGTCTTTATAAAAGTATAAAAGAGTTTACTCACGTTCTGTTCACAATATGATCCCAGAAGGTAGGCAGGCTTAAAAAGGTTACATGCACTTAGAATCTATCTTGTAGCAAGATAGTACTGTCCTCTCTTGGCTGGGAGCCAAGAGGGCATGTTGCTCCTTCAGAAGATGAAGATGGCAAAGAGGCAAGAGGCAAGAGAGAGAGTGGCTGCCTGCCCTGTGCTTTTATCATTACCTGCACAGGTGAGGCCACACCCACCTCTGGTCACATGCGGAGGAAGTCCGTCCCCAGGAAGTTTACCTGCTTGCTGGACAGACATCCCTCCCCATGTTCTAACATGTACACTCTAGGAATGTTGTCATTGACTGCTCCTGTGTTTACACAGTATACCTGAAGGAGCGTCTCCACCCCCATCATCCAGCCCGGACACTGAGGTCCAGCACCGAGGACCTTCTGGTGGTTCCCTCATTGCGAGAAGTGAGGTTACAGGGAACCAGGCAGAGGGCCTTCTCGGTAGTGGCACCCGCCCTGTGGACCGCCCTCCCATCAGATGTCAAGGAAATAAACAACTATCTGACTTTTAGAAGGCACAAGCAACGCTGACACCAAACTCTACATACATTAAACATAATAGAAACACTGCCACCCGACCCCACCCCCATCCATCCTCTCTCTCCCCACCCCCCCTTTCTTTTTTCTTTCTGTTTTCTTCTCCCCCTAATGCCTCAACAAATGAAACGGATTTGTAAAAATGTTACATGGAAGAAGAAGGAAAAAAAAAATACGAGGCACTACACTTCTGTAAAACAAGAAAATCCTTAATAAAAAATATTTTTTTTAAAAAAAAAGAAGGCAGCCTTGTTTAGGGAAGTTTTAATGTTTGATGTTTTCTTGTGTTTTTAATATCCTGTTGGAAGCCGCCCAAATTGGCTGGGGAGGCCTGGCCAGATGGACGGGGTATAATTAATAAATTATTATTAGTAGTAGTAATATTAGTATTAAAAGTGGGACATTCCAGGATCAGGTCAGAAACTGGGATGGCTTCTGTAAATCTGTCCCTGGAAAATTGGGGCACTTGGAGGGTCTTTTAATCAAGCATGGCTTGAAACCATTCTTTCAGAGATAGTCTGGAACATTTTGCTTCCTTAGGTTGAAGGAGAAGCGTACACAGCTTTGCCACCTGATATCTCATTGCTGCTCATTCACTGCTCGCAAGAACCTAGCAGATCTGCTGGTCAGGCCAGTGGTCCATCTCGTCGAGTATCCTGTTTTCACAGATTCCTGTGAGGAACCCACAAGGATTCAGGCACAAGAGCACTCTACCTTCCTGTGGTTTCCAGCAAATGGTATTCAGAAGCATTTCTGCCTCCAGCTGAGATTGGACAATGGCTAGAGGCCATTGTTCAACCTTTTAAAACCATCAAAGCTGGTGGCCATCACAGGGGCACATTCCATAGTGCTGTATGAAGGAGCTCAGTCTGTAATGGTATCTGTGCGGAGATCAGGTGCCAAGCATTGTAGGACACACCAAATATATCCTGAAAGCACCTACAGCAGCAAGAAGCTGAGGCAATCACTGAAGCTGTGTAACCTTCAAGGACGAAACTGTTAGGAGTTTTATCTATCCGAGCGGCTGCAGTGAGTACTGTGGTACTATGATTTGTGTACATCATGTGAGTGTCTGAGAAAGCGTGAGAAAGGAGGTCTGAATTATCTCTTCCTGTACTGTTGGAAGTTGGTTTCACTTCTGTTTGTGTCGTAGTTCTGTACAGTGGTACCTCGGGTTACATACACTTCAGGTTACAGACGCTTCAAGTTACAGACTCCGCTAACCCAGAAATAGTGCTTCAGGTTAAGAACTTTGCTTCAGGATGAGAACAGAAATTGTGCTCCGGCGGTGTGGAAGCAGCAGGAGGCCCCATAAGCTAAAGTGGTTAAGAACAGTTTCAGGTTAAGTACGGACCTCTGGAACAAATTGAGTACTTAACCTGAGGTACCACTGTACTGGTGTTCAAAGAGCACAGATGTACTGGTGAAGTCTCTGTATATAGACTGTAAATAAAAGTAGTTTTAGAACTACAATTGAGTCTTTCTTCTGCTATGGTAAGTCAGAAGATTAGCGTGCTCTTCTCAGGAGAGAAGGGCTGCTTGTCACTGGTCTCTCTGGACTGAGGGAGATGCACAGCCAGAGAGGACCCCCGGAGAGACGCTCTGAAGACTTGGGAAGTTGGTAGCCTATCCAAGGCATGTTTCCAACAGAAGCAAGTAGCTAGGCAACCAAATGTTCAGGTGAATGCCATGAAGTTTTTATTTGGGTTGGAGAAGTCCTCAATTAAATTTGGTTCTAGCTTCATTATGTTAGGCTGCCAGCATTGCAGTGCAGTCTTCCTGTATATTAGCCATGGGGATTGTTGGACCTGGTAATTGTGGAGAAAGAGGATGTGTCTTCAGGCTGGTGGGTACAAGTGGGTGAACATAAGCACATGTGGGATGATTGAGGGAAAGGCGGGTTTGTGGGTACCTGTCTGGGTCTTGGACAAGCAGAGGTCAAACCCTGCTTAGTAGAATTTAAACTTTTGCATTTCATTTTTATTTTTTCATATATTGTCTGATTTTCCTTGTGATCTTTTCTGGTGCAGTCCATAAATACAAGTTTAACAGTATACATTTCAAGTGTACAAAGGCTTGAGGTACATAAATGATAAATAAGTAAACAATGGTATACAAATAAGTAAAGAAGAATCATAGTATCATAGAATCATAGAGTTGGAAGAGACCACAAGGGCCATCGAGTCCAACCCCCTGCCAAGCAGGAAACACCATCAGAGCACTCCTGACATATGGTTGTCAAGCCTCTGCTTAAAGACCTCCAAAGAAGGAGACTCCACCACACTCCTTGGCAGCAAATTCCACTGTCGAACAGCTCTTACTGTCAGGAAGTTCTTCCTAATGTTTAGGTGGAATCTTCTTTCTTGTAGTTTGGAACCATTGCTCCGTGTCCGCTTCTCTGGAACAGTAGAAAACAACCTTTCTCCCTCCTCTATGTGACATCCTTTTATATATTTGAACATGGCTATCATATCACCCCTTAACCTCCTCTTGTCCAGGCTAAACATGCCCAGCTCCCTTAGCTGTTCCTCATAAGGCATCGTTTCCAGGCCTTTGACCATTTTGGTTGCCCTCCTCTGGACACGTTCCAGTTTGTCAGTGTCCTTCTTGAATTGTGGTGCCCAGAACTGGACACAGTACTCCAGGTGAGGTCTGACCAGAGCAGAATACAGTGGCACTATTACTTCCCTTGATCTAGATGCTATACTCCTATTGATGCAGCCCAGAATTGCATTGGCTTTTTTAGCTGCCACGTCACACTGTTGGCTCATGTCAAGTTTGTGGTCAACCAAGACTCCTAGATCCTTTTCACATGTACTGCTCTCAAGCCAGGTGTCACCCATCTTGTATTTGTGCCTCTCATTTTTTTTGCCCAAGTGCAATACTTTACATTTCTCCCTGTTAAAATTCATCTTGTTTGTTTTGGCCCAGTTCTCTAATCTGTCAAGGTCGTTTTGAAGTGTGATCCTGTCCTCTGGGGTGTTAGCCACCCCTCACAGTTTGGTGTCATCTGCAAATTTGATCAGGATGCCCTTGAGTCCATCATCCTTGAGTTCTTCCTGGATCAGGTCCATGCCTTATTTAGTCCTGTTCTCATAGTGCCTGATCCCATATCTATGGGAAATCCACAAGCAGGATTCAAGCACAAAAACATTGTCCCCTCCTGTGGTTGCAAAGTTCACCAGTGTCAAAGCAATAATTCTTCACCATCAACTTTGTTGGACTGGTCATGTTGTGCAGATGCCTGATTATCATCTTCCAAAGCAACTACTCTTCTCTGAACTTAAAAATGGAAAGCGTAATACTAGTGGTCAATAAAAGAGGTTTAAAGACTCTCTCAAGGCAAATCTTTAAAAATGTAGTACAAACACCGACAACTGGGAAACACTGGCCTGTGAGCGCTCCAATTGGAGAACAGCCTTTACCAAAGATGTCATGGGCTTTGAAGACACTCGAACTCAGGACGCAAGGGAGAAACATGCTAAGAGGAAGGCACGTTTGGCAAACACTCACTGTGCGCAACTCTTGAACAGAAACCAATGTCCCCACTGTGGAAGGATGTGTGGATCCAGAATTGGCCTCCACAGTCACTTATGGATTCACTGTTAATACTTTGTTTATGGAAGACAATCTTACTCGGCTACAAGGGATCGCAGAAGAAGAAGAAGAAGAAGAAGAAGAAGAAGAAGAAGAAGAAGAAGAAGAAGAAGAAGAAGGTGGTATTCAAAATCATTGCTGCCTCCAGCTCCAACTGGTTGCAAATGGAAATATGCTGGATTCAGCAGGAAAGTATAAAATCATTTGTGAAACTCACTGGGAAAAAGCAGATCTGCAGAAATGGAGGCAGGGACATTTCAGTGAGATCGTAATGGGAGATACAGCGTCTGATTTCCCCCCCAAAGAGAGGAGAGTTCCATACAAAAAAATTAAAAATGGCTAAACCAGCAGTCATCTGTATCAGTCACGGCAGCTAAAATGCAGTCAATATTAGGAAGCAATAATTGCCATCAGGTCTATTTAATGATCGATGCAGCTGATGATCTATATCACCCCACAAAAATGCTGCAGATTAATCAATGCATGAAAGGAAGAGTCCGATTCACAGCTCAGTTGTAATAAAATGGCCTGGACACCCAGACCTGCGGCTCCATCGGATGCAACATTTAAAACCATCCATTTTGATCAACTAGACTATGGATTGGTTTAGAAATATTCTGAGTGGATGGGTGGGACATCCTACAGATGGGTGTGCATGTGTGATGGGATAAAATCCAGTGCTTTTTTGGGGAGGGGGGGAAACCAGCCTCATTTTGAGATTGCTCTGCATTTTTTCGTCCTCTGGAGCAAGAGGCGTCCTCCCCACCCCCCCACCCCGGTTCTCTCTCTCTCTCTCTCTCTCTCTTAGTACTGCTTGAGTGGCTGTTCCTTTGAAATCCAAACATTAGCATCCTATCGCTTTTTCCCTAAATAAAATTTAGCAGGCACATCATATTGGTTAGCAATGAATAAATGAATAAGACGGGCGAGAAACCAGCACCCCCCCTCCTTCTCCTCCCCACACTTCTATATGAAGAAGCAATGCCCTATTAATTTTGACAGACAAGTTGGCACTTAGTTATTTGAAAATTCAACATGGGATAAAGTTATGCAGCCTTGATTTTCCTTTTTTTTTTGGCCAGGGGAAGGAGGGAGGGAAAACGAGGATTTGGCTGGGTGTTTGGTTTTTTTTTGGTTTTTTTTTTTTTAAAAAAACCACCCCACCAAGCAAGCGCTTTGTCAGCCAGATTGTTCAGCTCTGTGTGGTGTTCCCAGCCACCCTGCTGGGGTTTTAAGGCTGCCCATCACCGCTCCCCAAAGCCCCTCCCCTGCAATTAGACAAAGTCAACACAGCAACTGTTTTGAGAACAGCTCAGAGTCGCAGAGTTGCAGCTATCAGAACACGCCCCGGCCCAGGAATTCAGAGAGTCTCTGAATGCAATGGCTATTGCAACTTCGTTGTGTCTGGGCAATTTGTCGCAGGCATCCCTCGCCCATGCTCCAAACATGATACACTGGGTGCATTTTAAATTGCTGCGGGGGGACGGGACGGGGGACTGGAAGGTGGGGTGAGGAGGGGGCCCCTGGAGGAAGGAGGTGGTGACGGGTGTGAAACACAGTTGTGTGGGTTTTTTTCCTTTTTCTTTTTTTAAAGTCAGCTTGCAGCTAGGAAGCAGTTTCCATGCCTACTACAGCCTGGGCTGAAGAATGTGTTGGTCGCCACGCAGAACTCAATGAAAAAGATGAAGTAGGGAGTTGCAAAGGGGGAGGGGGGGCTGGAGAGAGAGAGAGAGAGAGAGAGAGGAGGCAAAGCTTGCTTGGCAGGGATGGTTCGGAATCCGCGACAGAGGCCTTGGTCTGGAAGGGCCTCGCTCCATGCAATTTGCAAACATGCCAAAACTTCAGCGGCATGTGATGGATGCCAGGTGGAATGCAGAGGTCGGATGGGGTCTGCCAGAAACTGGAATAGCCTCAGGAGGACTCTGCGTAGTCAGGAGACTGAAAGGGAGAGAAAGGGGAGGGGTCCTGCTCCCCCCCCCCTTTTCCTTCTTTGCAAAGTTGCGGGATAACATATTGGGTGCTATGCCTAACAGAGAATTCATACGCTGCAAACCCTCCAACATTCCTCCGATGAAAATAGGGACGTCCTAAGGGGATGTGGGTGGCGCTGTGGGTTAAACCACAAAGCCTAGGAATGCCGATCAGAAGGTCGGCGGTTCGAATCCCCGCGATGGGGTGAGCTCCCATTGCTCAGTCCCTGCTCCTGCCAACCTAGCAGCTCGAAAGCACGTCAAAGGGCAAGTAGATCAATAGGTACCGCACCTGCGGGAAGGGAAATGGCGTTTCCGTGTGCCGCTCTGGTTCTCCAGAAGCGGCTTAGTCATGCTGGCCACATGACCCAGAAGCTGTACGCCGGCTCCCTCGGCCAATAAAGCGAGATGAGTGCCGCAACCCCAGAGTCGGCCACGACTGGGCCTAATGGTCAGGGGTACCTTTACCTTTAAGGAAAAGTGGGACATTCCGGGATCAAATCGGAAACCGGGACGGCTTCTCTAAATCAGGGATGTCCCTGGAAAATAGGGACATTTGGAAGGTCTGAGGCTGCTGCCACCAGGCTCGAGAATGACATTGGGGTCCTTTGATGCCCTTTCACCAGTTCTTCCTTCAGACTGGTTTTCCAGTGGCAATGGAATAAGCAAGCCTCTATACAGGGTTTTTTGTAATGCCCTGCAATACCATATAGCTCAGGCTGTGTTTTCCCCCCGGTGGCCTCTGCACAGGCAAGCATTTTTGCTACATGGAGGTGGCGGTGGCACACATGGTTCTTCCCCTTCCTCATTTAATCCCCACAACATCCCTGTGAGGTATGTTTTTTTTTTTTTTTTTTAAAAATAATATTTATTAAGATTTTGGAAATTACAAAAAGAAAAAAGAAAAGTTAAACATAGAAAAACAAAAACGAAAACGAAAACACTACATAAAACATTAAATTAGCAAAACAAAACAAAAACAATTAAAAACACTTCCAATATTTTCGATCTTAACTTTCATACACTTGTTTCATTGACTTCCTCAACGCCTCCCTTTTTGTATTCCACTTCAATTAACTATTTCAGCAAGTCCTTTCCATCTTCATCTATTTTCTGTCTTATAGTTAACTTTAACATATTGTAACCTAGTTTTTTCCCCTTTTAATGCATTAACAATCTATCTATACCTAGTTCCTTCTAACATTTCTGCCAAAGCCATATAACTTTATTCCACCTTTTTTTCTAAAGCTCCTTAATTTTACAGTATTTCTGTAAATAATCTTTAAATTTTTTCCAATCTTCCTCCACCGACTCTTCTCCCTGGTCTCGGATTCTGCCAGTCATTTCCGCCAGTTCCATATAGTCCATCACAACCCTGTGAGGTATGTTAGGCCTCAAGCCCCTTGGAGGAAAAGGCAGGATATAAATGCGGAGAGAATAATTGGGTGCACTCTTCCCACCTTGGATCAAATCTATGCTGCCAGGTGCCATAAGAAAGCTGCAGAGATAGCGCAGGATAGTGCGCACCCTGGAAAAGATCTCTTTCAGCTTCTGCCTTCTGGAAGAAGGTACAGGGTTATAAAGAGTAGGACTAGCTGCCTGAGAAACTGTTTCTATTCAAATGCGATTTTGGTTTTAAACACAGTGTAAGGTAGTCTCTATGGGACGTGGGTGGCGCTGTAGGTAAAACCTCAGCGCCTAGGGCTTGCCGATCGCATGGTCGGCGGTTCGAATCCCCACGGCGGGGTGAGCTCCCGTCTTTCGGTCCCAGCTCCTGCCCACCTAGCAGTTCAAAAGCACCTCTAAGTGCAAGTAGATAAATAGGAACCGTTTCTAGCGGGAAGGTAAACGGCGTTTCCGTGTGCTGCGCTGGTGCTGGCTTGCCAGAGCAGCTTCGTCACGCTGGCCCCGTGACCTGGAAGTGTCTCCGGACAGCGCTGGCTCCCGGCCTCTTAAGTGAGATGGGCGCACAACCCTAGAGTCGGACACGACTGGCTCATACGGGCAGGGGTACCTTTACCTTTACCTTTAAGGTAGTCTCTATGGGAGTATATTGTATTTAATTATGGGGTATCAGAGTTTTTAGGGGGCTAACCAGGCTGGGATACCTGGGATAGCAGGCTTGTTGGTTTTTGAAGGTCTGATGTAGATCTTTTTCAATTTCGTTGTTCTGTATGGGACAATGACAATAACAATAAAGATTATTGTATCGTATCGTATTGTAATGAATAAACGGGTAACAGTGATGCCCCGACAACATTGCGAGAAAGGTCAGCGGCAGCCGCAGGGGCCCGGAGTTGCTTTTAACAGCAGAGGCTTGTTGTCAGACAACAACTCCCATCAGCCCCTGCCGTCAAAGCTAATGGCCAGGAGGAGGATGGGAACTGTAGTCCCGACAAGATATGGATGGCATCAGGTTGGGGGAAGGCTGCTAAATATGTCAGCTTATTTACCAAGAGCCTGGCCTGGACCAAGCTGAGCACTTTTAATTAAACCTCTTTGGTTTCGGCAGGAGAGAGATGAAAGCGCAGGCTTCAGTTTTTCCTTGTTGAAATAAACGGCTCAAAGAGGATTACCATTCGGCACGGTCCATTCAGTGTTTACTAGCGGTCAGCTATAGGGTGCTGCTGAGAGACCGTTTGCACACTCCACCCCGTGGAGCAAGGCGGCTTGGGTCAGGGACACAGTGCACCCCAACAACTAGATCCCTGACAACAGGGATGTGATCACTGAGGGACCATCTAGGGACCTTGGCTGAACACGGATCATGGACCCCTTTGTGTCTCTTTTAGTTCCCCCTCATCCATGCAATGTTTTCCTCCAATTGCTGCTGTCCCCCAATTTCTCCTCCATAATCTGGAGGTTTTCTATGCAACCGATGTAGCTCTCCTGTTTGGATTTCCAAAGTACAGTGATACCTCAGGTTACGTACGCTTCAGGTTACATACGCTTCAGGTTACAGACTCCACTAACCCAGAAATAGTGCTTCAGGTTAAGAACTTTGCTTCAGGCTGAGAACAGAAATCGTGCTCCGGCGGCGCGGCGGCAGCGGGAGGCCCCATTTGCTAAAGTGGTGCTTAAGGTTAAGAACAGTTTCAGGTTAAGAACGGATCTCCGGAATGAATTAAGTACTTAGCCTGAGGTACCACTGTTCTAAAATCTGGTTAAATAACATTAGGAATGTGGCTCTATCCAAATGCCTTACTTGCCACAGAAGAGTAATTAAAGGTATTTCAAGGATAGACACTTTGGGTGAGACGTGGGCTTCCATCCTTTTGCTTTATAAATGAGACAGAAGACACTTTTATTCTTCCCTCAATGCAAGAGTCTCTGTGGAGTGGCTAGTTAAATTGCTAATGCACAAATAAACTCAGTGCTGCATTCCCAAATGGGTAGAGTAGGCACCGGGGCCCCACGACAAAATAATATTGATTTGATCGTGATCCTGTTGGTTGGTAAAAACAAAAATACATTAGGAGATCGTTTGTGAGGGCCCACCTGAGATTTCGACTGCCTAGGGGCCTCCACAGGTTTAATCCGGCACTGATGAAACCACTGGACAAGTTACTGTAATTATACATTGTTCCTGTATTTAAAGGAAAAACAAGGAAAAATTATTGGGGGAGGGAAGTATAGGGAACTTTCGGATTTAGGAGAAAATCTGGGAAGGAAATAGTTGGGAGAAGAATGCTGCACAGACGAGGCAGAATTAAAGGAGGCCCAGGAAGTACACAATCTGTGTTAAACTGAGGTATGGATGGACCCCTATAATCAGGGACTGAGGGCAAGTGTTGCTCTCACTTCAGTAGCATAATATTGTCGTTGTTTAGTTGTTTAGTCGTGTCCGACTCTTCGTGACCCCCTGGACCAGAGCATGCCAGGCACTCCTGTCTTCCACTGCCTCCCGCAGTTTGGTCAAACTCCTGCTGGTAGCTTCGAGAACACTGTCCAACCATCTCGTCCTCTGTCATCCCCTTCTCCTTGTGCCCTCCATCTTTCCCCACATCAGGGTCTTTTCCAGGGAGTCTTCTTTTCTCATGAGGTGGCCAAAGTATTGGAGCCTCAGCTTCAGGATCTGTCCTTCCAGTGAGCACTCAGGGCTGATTTCCTTCAGAATGGATAGGCTTGATCTTCTTGCAGTCCATGGGACTCTCAAGAGTCTTCTCCAGCATCACATTATGCAGAGCCAAATGGCAGCTGTGGTTTATGTGGGAGAAATAAAAGAGGCTAATGGAGAAGGGGACGACAGAGGACGAGATGGTTGGACAGTGTTCTCAAAGCTACCAGCATGAGTTTGACCAAACTGCGGGAGGCAGTGGAAGACAAGAGTGCCTGGCGTGCTCTGGTCCAGGGGGTCATGAAGAGTCGGACACGACTAAACCACTAAACAACAACAATGGAGATACAGTTGGGATGAAGGGAAGCAGAGGTATAAGTTTAGCGGCTCCCTCTCTGCAGTGTCCAGAAATGGATCTAACTTACGTTGTCCAATATAACCTATTGAACACAAGAACATCCCGGCTGCTGGATCAGGTCGAAGGTGGCCCATGTAATTCAGCACCCTGTCGCCAAGCAGATGTCTCAATGGGAAACCCCATTTAAGGCGTTTCCACCCCTATTGTTCAACCCAGACCCCAAGGTCCAGCTCTGAGGGCCTTCTGGCGGTTCCCTCATTGCTAGAAGTGAAGTTAGAGAGAACCAGGCAGAGGGCCTTCTCGGTAGTGGCACCCCAGTCAGACAGGCGGGATACAACCCCCCCCCCCAAATTATTATCATTATCATTGTTATTAGTTCTAACCCTGCCATTGCAAACGGGCACACAGACACAGCTGTAGCACTGGATCTGGGTTGCCAACTCACTCCACTATTTTAACTGCAAGGCTTGCGACCTTACGCAGCTCCTTTCTGGAGAGTGTCTCTCTTTCTGAAGGAAATCCCTTACACGCAAGGGAACACACCACAAAAAATACGGGTGTTTTGTTTTTGCCTGGGTTGCATTCCATTTATTGGTATGTAGACGAAGGCGGGGGAGCAAGGGAGGCTTATTTGAATTCCTTAATGCAACTTGGGAGGTCAATTAAAATCATAGAAACATTGCATTTTAAGGTTAAAGAGGCAGGGGCAGGCAGGCTTCAGCCCTGTGTGGTCTTGCTGGTTTCCCTTTCCTCTCCTTTTTGCTGAAATCCTGCGGCTCAGTGATGTGTTATTAACGTAAATTGATAAAATAAGAGTGCATACTCAGGGTCTCTCAGCAGTTAAGGCATAATAAATCTGGGTTAAGTGATCCTAAGTATCAGCTCTTCCCTAAGAGTATAATTGCTTTGTTGCGTCGAACGGAAGTCCAGCTAAAGTACAACAACAACAAATAATAATAATAATTTTAGTATTTATATCCCTCCCATCTGGCTGGGTATCCCCAGCCACTCTGGGTGGCTTACATCATATCTAAAAACATAGTAAAAACATCAAACATTAAAAACCTCCTGATACAGGGCAGCCTTCAAAGGTCTTCTAAAAGTTGTGAAATTCTTTATCTCCTTGACACCTGATGGGAGGGCGTTCCACTGGGAGGGTGCCACTACTGAGAAGGCCCTCTGCCTGGCTCCCTGTAACTTCACTTCTCACAGTGAGGGAACCACCGTTCTGCACTTAGAAGATGGTTTGAAGGCTGCCTGCTTCCTTTGTCTGTAGCTCCTTAGAGCAGCTCTTTGGCCAGTCAGGAATATATATTTATACTCCCAGGAAGTGACTGCACTGTGACTGTAACATGCATTTCCTTCCTTTGAAATTGTTTTGGTGGGGGGAGAAGATGTCTGCCCCATAGGGGCACGGACTCCCCAATTTGCCATAAGAACATGAGAAGAACCTGCTGCCGGATCAGGCCCATGGCTCATCTAGTCCAGCATCCTGTTTTCACAGTGGCCAATCAGATGCCTGTGGGAAGCCTGCCAACCAACACTTTGAAAGCCAACCAGGTTGGTGAACATTGCTGCCTCCAGTGGAAGTGAGTTCCATAGTTTAACTACGTGCTGCACAAAGAAGTACTTTCTTTGATCTGGCCTGAATTGTCCAACATTCTGTTTCATTGGATGCCCATGACTTCTAGTGTCAGGAGAAAGAGAGAAAAACTGCCCCCTATCCTCTTTCTCTGGGCCTTGCTTTATTTTATAAACTCCTTGTCACGTCACTTTGTCTTGTCTTTTCTTGTTCCTGTCCATCACATAACTTAGGGAATTTTTCTAATTCTAAATGAGTACAGTGGTACCTTGGGTTACATACGCTTCAGGTTACATACGCTTCAGGTTACAGACTCCGTTAACCCAGAAATAGTACCTTGGGTTAAGAACTTTGCTTCAGGATGAGAACAGAAATTGTGCGGTGGCAGCAGCTGGAGGCCCCATTAGCTAAAGTGGTGCTTCAGGTTAAGAACAGTTTCAGGTTAAGAACAGACCTCCAGAACGAATTAAGTACTTAACCCGAGGTACCACTGTAATGGCAGAGTGAGTATCAGAGAAAGGGGTCGGGCGAAGGGGAGGCAACTGCAACGTTGCTTCGGCTTAGACATGACAAATCCAGCAGCAAAGGCAACGGCCCTCTGTGCATGCTCAGAGGTGCTCTCCACTTCATTGGTTTCAGGCTCGCCCCTGCTGTTTTTAGACAGGTTCCAGGACTGCGCTTAGATGTACCCTTTTCTGTCTGAAAACCTCCACATGAATTTGAGATTTCTGAGTCAGGAGCATGATGAGGGATTTCTCCATCTCAGTTGAGCTGTTACAATGGTGTTTCCTTTAGAAAGAAAATAATCTTATGCTTGACATAAACTCCCACACAGTGACTGACATCGAACCTGTTCTGCTCTCGGCTGATTTCCACAATGTCTGTTTTACAGTGTCCCCTGTCATAATGTTTTGTCATTTTCTCTCCCTGTTCTCCATTGACTGTCTTTAAGCTTTCTCTAGGCTGGAAAGCTCTGGGAGATTTATTTCAGGGGGCGAAAAAAAACACACACACACCAATCTCTTCTGAAAAAGAGAATTTACTCTCTGGGTGGGTCTCCCCCCTCGCCCAGCCTTTTCAAGGGCTTATTCTACCGTCATATGTTGGTGGTAAATACCAGATTGGTAGCAGCAGGAGGATATCAGCGCTGGAAAGGGCAGAAAGCCAGAAGGGACCCAACGGGTGCATCTTCTAGACCGAGAGCAAAGCTTCCACATTTTATGGCGGAAGCACCTCAACCTTCCAAACACAGTTCGGATTTTGTAACTTCACTGCAAAATGCAAGCAGAATCAAATTCTCCCCATCGCTAGTCTGGAGGGGCACTAATTCTCATCAGGCAGGTTCATGTTGCTTCATCTCCCCAGCCCTGGCTTAACCCCATGGCTTCATTGTTTCTTGGTCATCTCCCTCTCCAGTTCAGTAGACCATCACTACTCCATGGTCCATAGGTCCTGTGGATGATGTCACCACCATGACATCACCAGCTGCAGGACCAATCTCCCCCTTTCCCCCTGCCACCTGATTTACATGCTCAGATTCGATTCGCTGCTACTTTACCGCAGGAGGCTTCAGATGTAGGGAAAGGAGACAATGACTCCAACGCTGGAGATGATTTACACAGCACAAAAAGACAAGAAATGCCTTTTATTTTTTTGGTGTGTGTGTGTTGGGGAGGGGGCTAAATGTTTCCCTTTGATGTTGTAGCATCCCATACATAGGATGAATGGAGTTTTCGCTGGGCTCCAGCAGTGTTGGAACAATTCGGGATGCGGTTACTTTGCCCTCTTCCAGCAGCATAATTTGAAAAGGCAATTTTAATTAAGTCCTGGGTTGTTGTTTTTTTGTTTTTTTGCATGCATTTCATGGTTTCAGTGTTCCAAAGAGTGTTTTCCCCTTCATGTTTGTTTCAGACAGCTGCGCGTATAAAACACAGAGACAACTTGATCTTAACCGACGACGGGGAGGGTTATTTGCAGTAGCCAAGAGCACTGTGTTGGAAGGTGAGTTGCCCACGGTGACATTGTCTCTTGATATTGTTATTTGTACAAATGGGGCGATAAAATAAGTAACAGAGATCCATGAAGGGCCAAAACAAGTCTAGCTGAGAACCGTTCATAGGCCTGTAGCGAAATTTGTGGGTGCGAGAGAGAAGACTTCATTTATTTATGATTTATTATATCTATATAGGGGCAGGTGGGGCTCTTCCACCTGGGAAGGGAGAAGAAGAAGAAGAGTTTGGATTTGATATCCTGCTTTATCACTACCCTAAGGAGTCTCAAAGCGGCTAACAATCTCCTCCCCCTTCCTCCCCCACAACAAACACTCTGTGAGGTGAGTGGGGCTGAGAGACTTCAGAGAAGTGTGACTAGCCTAAGGTCACCCAGCAGCTGCATGTGGAGGAGCGGACCCGCGAACCCGGTTCACCAGATTACGAGTCCACTGTTCTTAACCACTACGCCACACTGGCTCTCCATCTAGGAGCCCATCTAGGAGAAGGAAAACTCTGATCCTGAACCTCCACTGTCTTGTGGGACACCTTCGAGAGAAGAAAAAGCTCAGGAGTAAACCTTACACAAATCCAGAGTGGAATCCCTAAGATGGTTGGATGGTGCCCCTTGGAAGTCCATTTCGTTGTCTCTTGAGACAGAGAGATGCCAACCACAACATCAATATACCCCTTTTTCCTCAAGATGGTCATATGGTTGTCTTCCTCCACATTTTATCCTCACAACTACCCTGTGAGGTAGGCTAGGCCTGGCCCAAGGTCATCCTTGTGAGATTCAAGGCTGAGTGCAGATTCAAACCCTGGTCCAACCCTCTAACCACTACACCACACTGGCTTTCCCCAACCTGATGTCCTTTGGATGCTTTAGTTGTTATAGTTGCATCTACACCATACATTTAAAGTGCACTGCATCCCCAAAAGAAGCCTGGAAAATGTAGTTTACCTCTCACAGAGCTACAGTTCCCAGAACCCAGAACAAACTACAGTTTCCAGAATTCTTTGGTGAAAGACATGCAATTTAAATCTAACATGTACCGTAGTTTGGGCCCAGTGACAGCCCAGACAGAATCAAGATTTGATGAGGAACTAGGATGGTGAAGATGCAGGTGACCCCTGTTAGAAGTGGTTTAATAATAGTAATAATACAGTGGTACCTCGGGTTAAGTACTTAATTCGTTCTGGAGGTCCGTTCTTAACCTGAAACTGTTCTTAACCTGAGGTACCACTTTAGCTAATGGGGCCTCCTGCTGCCGCCGCCGCGCGATTTCTGTTCTCATCCTGAAGCAAAGTTCTTAACCTGAGGTACTATTTCTGGGTTAGCAGAGTCCGTAAACTGAAGTGTCTGTAACCTGAAGCGTCTGTAACCCGAGGTACAATAATAATAATAATAATAATAATAATAATAATAATAATAATAATAAAAAATACCCTGTGCATCTGGCTGGGTTGCCCCAGCCACTTTATTACATTTCAAATTTTGCAAGCTATATTTTTGTTGTTGAAAGCTAGCCTCAAAATCCAGCATTCACATTTTGGAGTCCGAAGCAGTTCTCAAAATTTAGATTTCTGCTCTCTCAATTGGCTAAGTGAATGGATGAATGAAGGTTATCTAAAATCCAGGCAATCCTGGCCGAGATGACTGGCAGAATCCGGGACCAAGGAGAAGAGTCGGTGGAAGATTGGAAAAAAATTAAAGTTTATCTTCAAAAATATTGTAAAATTAAGGATTGCTAGACAGATGTTGGGAAAAGAAAATTATGTGGTTTTAGTAGAAATGACATAAAGGATTAAGTAAAAATGAATTGTTGAAAGAGAGAATGTAAAATCATAGTATATTAAGACAAATTATTAAGATAAAAACAAGGTTGGAAGGATTTGCTGAAATAACAAACTGAATTAGAATACAAAAACGGGAGGTGTGAGGAGGTCAAGGAAATAAGTAAAGGAAAGAAAGTGATGTAAAGGTTTGATTTGGTTTTTTTTTTTTAACTGTTTGTATTTTTTCTGTCTTTTTATTTTTCTTTTTTCTCTTTTTTCTTTTTGTAATCTTTAAAATTTGAATAAATATTATATATAAAACCCAGGCAATCCTACTGCAAGTCATTGATCTGATACTGTCCTATGTCCACTGCAGCAGCAGCCTAGGAGCTACCACGAAATCTGCGGCTGTCAAATGCAAGTGCTAAAGATCTAATATTATCCACACATCCAGAGAATATTTGCAGAATATTTCACCTTCAAAGAGATAGCCAAGTATTGGGTGGTCTTTCATTGACCGCATGACTCAACAGGGTAGGGAATATTGTCGGATGCTAGACTAGATAGGCCCTGACCCAGCAGGCTCATCTTATATTCTTAAGCCCTGGTGGAGAAATTGATGAGTCCAGTGCATATCACTCAGTTTACAAAGTTTGGTACGGTTCTGTTGTGTTAGTTAATTTTGTAGATCAGGGGTCAGCAAATGTTTTGAGCAAGGGGCCGGTCCACTGTCCCTCAGACCTTGTGGAGGGCCGAACCACCGTATTTTTTGCTCTATAAAAAGTAAGGGGAAATGTGTCTGTGTATTATGGAGAGAATGCAGGCTGCACAGCTATCCCAGAAGCCAGAACAGCAAGAGGGATCGCTGCTTTTGCTGTTCTGGCTTCTGGGATTCAGAATTTTTTTTTTTTTGTTTTCCTCCTCCAAAAACTAGGTACGTCTGATGGTCTGGTGCGTCTTATAGAGCGAAAAATATGGTATATTTTGAAAAGAAAGAAAGATAAAAGACCGAATTCCTATGCCCCACAAATAACCCAGAGATGCATTTTAAATAAACGCACACATTCTACTCATGTAAAAACACCAGGCAGGCCCCACAAATAACCCAGAGATGCATTTTAAATAAAAGAACACATTCTACTCATGTAAAAACACGCTGATTCCTGGACTGTCCGCGGGCCGGATTTAGAAGGCGATTGGGCCGGATCCGGCCAACAGGCCTTAGTTTGCCTACCCATGCCTTAGATCAAAGACCACCAAGATGACCAGAAGGATATCGAAAGACTTGCTTAGCTGATCTCTGGCATCTTCAGCCAACGTATGTGTGCATCTAAAGTCAGGTCCTCACTCCTACGATGTCCCAGGTTGCTATCCCTTTTCCTGGAATCTCTGCCCCAATTTTGGTTTGTTTGTTTTCTCTTGGTTTGCTCTGGGCTGTATCATCGTGTTATGGTTATTTGAAAAAATGAATAAAAACATTCTTTTCAGAAATATAGATGAAATTTGGATTATTATTAATTTTGGGGGGGTGGGGGGAAAGGTAAGGGGAGCAAATTCCTTTCAGCTTTATTTTACATCCTTGAAGTTAAGGCCGTCCAGAAGTCCCCTTGTTCTACTTCAGTTGTCCCCCCCCCCCCCGCCACAAACATTTGGTGCATGACAAACTTTAATGGGACTGAGCAGTCTATGTTCTTGCTTATCTGCACCTCCCCAGGCCTTTGCTTGCGATAACGCTTTCTCTCGCTCTCCTGTAGCACAGAGCTCTGGTTACTATGCCATCCCTTCTGATCATCACCATGGAGAGTTTCCACGCCAGCAATAAACACCCAGAATTGCTTTTAATACCTTGTTTGTATGCCAGGTGAACAGCTTGATCTTTGCAACTGTTCCAAAGAAGGGGAGGCCAAAGCTTTCCGGTTCTAACCCAGGATCACCCCAGGGGTGGCTACACTGTGGGCCCTTCAGATCACAGAATCGTAGAAGGGACCCCAAGGGTCGTCTAGTCCAACCCTCTGCAAGGCGGGAATATGCAGGTGGTCTGTACGGGGGTCAAATCCACGACCCTGGCATTCTCAGCATCACGCTCTAACCAACTGAGATAACTGTTGGACTCCCAGATGGATGAGAAGCGGTTGAAGGAGCTGGGTATGTTTAGCCTGGGAAAGAGGAGACAGAGAGGAGATATGATAGTCATCTTCAAATTTCTCAAGGGATGTCCCATGGAAGATGGAGAAAGCTTGTTGATGACTCCAAGAGTCATAAAGTCCAACCACTTTCAATGCAGGAATCTCAGCTAGAGCATCATCATCATCATCATCATCATCATCATCATTTATTTATACCCCGCCCATTTGGCTGGGCTTCCCCAGCCACTCTGGGTGGCTTCCAAGAAAATATTAAAACACAGTAATGCACCAAACATTAAAAGCTTCTCTAAACAGGGCTGCCTTCAGGTGTCTTCTAAAAGTCTGGTAGTTCTTCTTCTCTTTGACATCCGGTGGGAGGGCGTTCCACAGGGCGGGTGCCACTACCGAGAAGGCCCTCTGCCTGGTTCCCTGTAACTTGGCTTCTCGCAATGAGGGAACTGCTAGAAGGCCCTCAGTGCTGGACCTCAGTGTCTGGGCAGAACGATGGGGGTGGAGACACTCCTTCAGGTATACTGGTCCGAGGCCATTTAGGGCTTTAAAGGTCAGCACCAACACTTTGAATTGTGCTCAGAAATGTACATCCATGACAGATGACCATCCAACCTCTTCTTAAAAACCTCTAAGGAAGGAGAGTCCACCACCTCCTGGGGGAGACCGTTCCACAGACGAACAGCTCTTCCTGTCAGAATGTTTTCCTTGATGTTTAGTCAGCATCTCCTTTCTTATAACTTGAAGCCATGGGTTCGAGTCCTACCCTCCAGAGTAGGGTCATGAAAACCCTTAAGCCATCCTGACTTCTCACAATGCCTCCCCAAATTCTGCAAGTGGGGAAGAGGCAGCGGCGGCCCAGCCCCTCACGGTGGCACAGTGGGACTCGTGGGGAGGGGGCAGGGCCCTTCTGCAGTCATAGCCACCAACCATAGAGACCACATTGCTGGTGGAGAAGTGCTACCTTGCAAACATCTGACATGGGTGCCTCTTCTGATGCTCAAGGTGGGCTGATGGAAGCATCACAGTTTTGGTATTCTAAGGCTCCCACATATAAACAAGACAATTGCCGGCATGGTATTGTTACATACGCCTCTTGATAACAGCCATGGGGGCAACTCAGCCAGCCCCACCCTTTCCCCATATTCATTGACAGTGCGTGTAAATAGATGACCCAGGGGAGGGGACACTGATGTAGAATGAATTGTCCCTGCTGTCATCTGAGGAATGTTGGAGGGTAGGCAGGCATAGTTGAATATTCTCTCTGTGTGTGAGAATAATTTGTTCCAGAAACAGAGAACAGGGCAGAAGTTTCAAGAAGCAGCAGAAGGCTGAGGTTTTTGTCTATGCAAGGAAGCTTTCTGTGGGAACTGTTCACAGTATGACAGGAAGTACGGATAACATGGACTATATGGAATTGGCGGAAATGACTGGCAGAATCCGAGACCAGGGAGAAGAGTCGGTGGAAGAAGATTGGAAAAAATTTAAAGATTATTTACAGAAATATTGTAAAATTAATGAGCTATAGAAAAATGGTGGAATGAAGTTATATGGCTTTGGCAGAAATGTTATAAGGAACTAGGTACAGATAGATTGTTAATGTATTAAAGGGAAAAAACAAGGTTAGAATATGTTAAGATTAATTACAGGACAGAAAATAGATGAAGATGGAAAGGAATTGCTGAAACAGTTCATTGAAGTGGAATACAAAAAGGGAGGCGTTGAGGAAGTCAATGAAACAAGTGAACGAAAGTTAAGACTGAAAATATTGGAAGTGTTTTTAATTGTTTTTGTTTTGTTTTGTTAATTCAATGTTTTATGTAGTGTTTTTGTTTCTGTTTTTGTATTTTATTATGTTGATTTGTTTAATTCTTTTTCTTTCTTTTTGTAATCTTTAAACTCTTAATAAATATTATTATTATTATTTTAAAAAAAGGAAGTACGGATAACAATGGTTCTGTGCAACTTGTTCTAACTTCTTGTGAGTCTCTTGCGGCGAGAGAAGCAGAGAGAGAGTGAGTCTTGGACTTCTGCTGGATTCTAAGCATGCCTTGACCATGACAGGGGTGAAGGTCTGTACATTCGTACCTTGACAGTCGAACGGAATCTGTTCCTGAAGTCTGTTCGACTTCCAAAACATTCGGAAACCAAAGCGCACCTTCTGATTGGCTGCAGGAAGCTCCTGCAGCCAATCGGAAGCCCCATCGGACGTTCGGCTTCCAAAAATAGTTCGCAAACCGGAACAGTCACTTCCGGGTTTGCGGCGTTTGGCAGCCAAAACGTTCAAGAACTGAGCTGTTCGAAAACCAAGGTACAACTGTGTATATTGGCTACCAATATGCTTTTATCCCTGTCAAGTAAACCTCTACACTTGACTGAATCTTTATGGCATCAGTGAGTGTTTATTGCCAACTGTGTGTACCTTCAACCTTGAAGACGCTTCCAAGGAAGGAGCTGAGTTGAGATGTAACTCTGCTGAGTAGGAATACTGGCACACATGGGCATCCTTCTAAATCACCCATCAGAGGTTGATGGATGTTGTGCTGTTCTCTCTGGCTTAGTCCTAACCTGATTCAGGTTGGCTGCTGTGAGCGCAGGATACTGGACTCGATGGTCCTTTGGCCTGATCCTGCAGCAGAGCTCTTCTTACTTACTTACAACATGCCAGGAGTGCTCTTATGTGGGAGCCAGGAGCCTCGTTCATCACTGGAATAAAAGGCCACATGTGCTAACTAGTCAAGTGAGTTGTTTCCAAAGAAAGTGTGTGGTTTGAGTCCCCGTTCCCCCCCGCCCCCCGCCACACACACTGGAAGCCAATGTGAAAAATTTGATCTTGACTTTAACTGAAGCATGGTCGGTCCAAGGCAACTGTGTGTTCAAAGGGGTGACTCTGTTTAAAGTGGAAATGAAGACATTGTGTATGTATGGCAGTGCTACTGGTGATAATGTCTCTGATCTCCCCCTCCCATTTTTTATGAACACAACTGGCAAGGACTGGGCTTTTTTTGTTGCTGTTGTCTGGGTCAGACAAGTATTTCATCTAACCTCCAGTCAGGCCAGCCAAGGCGGAGTGAAAGCCAAGACTTTTCCCGTCACCATCTTGGACTCAAGTTCAGAGGGAGCTGAGTCTCGTTCTTCAGATCAAAGCCAAGCACTCTAGCAAGGGCTTGGCGGAGAGGATAAAGCCCTGACTGTTGAACTTGTGACCTTGGTTGTTGCCCAAATTGGAGACTCGAAAGGAACGGGGAGACTTGCGCCCTTCCCAACTCAATCGCTGGGAGACGGTTGCCCGTATCACTAAAGCACCATCCTTGATTCCCCTACACCACCCCCTGTTCTCCCAAGTCATTTGGCAATCCTGGCATCCTTTTGCCAAGGAGAAATCCGGGGTTAGGTTAAGGCACAGAGCCGACGTTCCATCTCTGCTTGCCATCCTGAGAGATGCCAGCGTTCAAAATCAGACCAAGGTGCCTTCGAATCAGAGCCAGTGGAAAGACTCCAACCTGGCGAACAGACAAAGGAATCTGTTTGAGGGCTGGTGTGTTTTCAAGATGATATTCTGAAGGCCAAAAAAAAAAGAGAGAAGGGGGAACAGGGGAAGGGGGAGAATGAAAACATTACACACAAGCCTTTCAAGGATTTCCATTTGCCGGACAAGTGTTACGGCGATCATATGATCTCTCAATAATGCTGATAAGCAGCAGGGATTTATTTGGGGGATGGCAAACTTCTGCATATCCTCAAAGGCCATTTTGCTATCCCATCACTCACCTGTGTGTATGTGTGGAAGTACGGTAATCATGCAAACACAAACGTGGATGGTCAAAGTTCCAAAACTATAAGAAGGAGTGCACAAAAAACAATAAAAATAGGAGATGCATATTAGCGTAATGTTTGTAAGATTCATTAAAGGAGAATATAAGGCTATGCACCCCTTGCGGATGGTCCGTAGGCCGCTGTTGGTGCAGAATGTGTTGGCTACATTGCTTGGAGGGGTGAACTACTAGCAGAATGTAACGCTTTGCCCATGCCGTAGATGAGTGCTGTCTGAGGGAGAGCTTCTTCTGCAAATTCGAAAGATACCAGAAAGTAACTTGGAGCAGGGCTCTCTTTGGGGTGGCCCCTATTCTGTGGAATATCATTCCTCAAGAAATACAACAGATACCCACTATCTGCACCCCAGGGAAGCAACTGAAAACATTCCCCCCCCCTCCAAACAGGCTTTCTCAGGTGGGTGACTGGGTCATTGTCACGAATGTTCATTTGTTAGGGTTTTAGCTTTGATTTAAATGTATCCCTTCACAACTTATAGCTCCCCAAATCATTTGGGGGAAGACATGACTGTTTAAAGTGCTTTAAATGTGTGGTGTGAATGTGGCCTAGGTCTGGCATCTAAAATTACCTAACTGCACCACTGACTATCTGACACGCTCCCATAAATGTTGCCACTTTCTAAAGTATCCTAGGTGGCAACAGGGCAGAGGGCCTTTTCGGGGGTGGCACCTCACCGTTTGCAAAGTTGTCTCCTGTCTGCCTTTCTCGGTGACTCATTTTTATCCTTTCGACGCCAGGCAAATAGCTTTTTATTTCCCCAGGCAACAAAAGGCAGCCTGTTTATTCATCACTCATCCTGATTTGTTTGCAGGGAGCTTAGAGGATGTTGGCTATTTAAAGCGGCATCCGCTCTGATTTGATTGTGGGGAGAAGAGATGATGTTGCATCAGAGCAAGCACCAACTGTTTCCCTGGGCATTTCCTCATCTCTTTCCTGATCTTTCAGAGAAGACCTTTCTGGGACAGAACACCCAACCAGCTGTAATTGCACATCTTGAATTTGCTGGCGCGCAGTTGACTCCTACCTGAAATTAGCAGCAGCCAAGAAATGCCCTAATTTCAGATGCCCTCTCTTTATGTATTTATTTATTGCATTTATAAAATGTCCCTATTTCCATCTGAGGAATGTTGGAGGGTACATGTCCATTGAGACCAACCTTGTCAAGAAGAGGCAGTTGTGACCTGCCTGCTCCCTGAATAAGGTGTTTGTTTTGGCCTCACAATTCCAGCCAGTGTGGTGTAGTGGTTAAGAGTGGTGGACTCGTAATCTGGGGAACCGGGTTCGCATCCCCGCTCCTCCACCTGCAGCTGCTGGGTGACCTTGGGCCAGTCACACTTCTCTGAAGTCTCTCAGCCCCACTCACCTCACAGAGTGTTTCTTGTGGGGGAGGAAGGGAAAGGAGAATGTTAGCTGCTTTGAGACTCCTTTGTGTAGTGATAAAGTGGGATATCAAATCCAAACTCCTCCTCCTCCTCCTCCTCCTCCTCCTCTTCTTCTTCTTCTTCTTCTTCTTCTTCTTCTCTTGGCCAGGGGTCAGCAAACATCTTCACAGGTGGCCAGTCTACTGTCCCTCAGACCTTGTGGGGGCCGGACTATATTTTAGAAAAATATATATGAAAAAATTCCTATGCCCCACAAATAACCCAGAGATGCATTTTAAATAAAAGCACACATTCTACTCATGTAAAAACACTCTGATTCCCGGACTGTCCGCAGGCCGGATTGAAAAGAAGGTGATTGGGCCGGATCCAGCCCCCGGGCCTTGGTTTGCCTACCCATGCTCTTGGCGATAGGCCCAAGCCACCTTTTCTGAAGGATCTGGAGGTGAACACTTCTCCATGAGCAGCTGACAGCATTATCTAAATTGCACTTTGAGGGGCCAAGGTGGGAGGGTTGTGCCACAGCACTCCCGAGTTTCCAGAGCAGTGTAGCTCTGGTTGCACATGCAAGTGCAAAAGGAATGGCCTCTTCATTCCCACACAGCTCACGTTACGTCACGAAGCTGGTCGGGTCGGTTTTTCCTCCCCCCCCCTTCTTCCTCTGGTTCCTTCCCTCCCATCCTGTTGTTCTGCTGCTAATATGCTGGAGTCTGCATGCATCACCTTCAGAACTACGACACAGGTAAGCAGGGCTGGCTCCATCGGCTGCTTGGATGGGAAGATGTTGCTTGGACCACTTTGCAAGGTTTGGGAGGAAGAGAAGGATGTAAGTGTCATTTATAAATAAATACATAAAACACAGAAGTCATGGGGGGGGGGGGAGACGGAAACAGCTTTGCAGGCGTCCACAAAAGGTTGATTTCCTCACTCTTTGCAGACACAACCCATCTTTAAACTAAAAAAAGCGGGGAAATGGATTACAAGCTTGGAGCTTGTAAGTGGTGATAAAAAAGCAATAGCATCCATTAATAGCAAGTAGGGCTCATGGACATCCGCAATGGGGGCAGTTCTCTCCCCCCTCCACCCGGATGAACCATAATCCCAAGAGACCTAGCTTTTCAGTTTTTAAAAAGAGAAAGTTATTAGAACCTGAGATACGAGGCAAAAATGTACAAACACAATTCTTCTCATTTTTTGTTTGTGTGTGAGAGAAACTAATCCCTCTCCTCTTTCTGGGTTTTATTCCCCCTCAAAAGAAAAGAAATTTCTATGGGCATCCATGGCAATATTCACTTTATTAATTGGTTGAATGTCTAGATTAATAGGTTATGATATTTTTACTTAACTATTATTATTTTTTGCAAGTATTTATAAAAGCTGCTGACAGCCAGAACCATTTCAAAAGCGGCATTTGCCCCTTTTCTAGGTCGATGTCTGCTGCAACAAATGTGTACATCACCTAAAAGCAAAGAAGATAAGCGCCTTTGTTTTAGTTTAGGTTTTTTATTTAAAAAAATGCAAATTCAGTTAATCAACTATAGTCACGTGCAATCAATTAATCAACCGTGAAAGAGAATTCATCTGATCCGCTAAATTCAAATGCAGTCATAAAACATAATGTACATAATTCAATTAACCAACTTAATTCAAATGCAATCAGTTAATCAACTGAAACTCAGAGAATTACTCAATGTTAAAAGAGGCTGCTAAACGAACCTTGTTGTGTTCATGTTCTCCTTAAAGGTAAAGGTAAAGGGACCCCTGACCATTAGGTCCAGTCGCGGACGACTCTGGGGTTGCGGTTCTCATCTTGCTTTATTGGCCGAGGGAGCCAGCGTACAGCTTCCGGGTAATGTTGCCAGCATGACTAAGCCGCTTCTGGCGAACCAGAGCAGCGCACGGAAACGCCGTTTACCTTCCCGCCGGAGTGGTACCTATTTATCTACTTGCACTCTGACGTGCTTTCGAACTGCTAGGTTGGCAGGAGCAGGGACTGAGCAACGGGAGCTCACTCCGTCGTGGGGATTCGAACCGCCGACTTTCTGATCAGCAAGTCCTAGGCTCTGTGGTTTAACCCACAGCACCACCTGCATGTTCTCCTTAAGGGCCTCCAACTGAAGCATCTACTTGGCTACTGTGAGAGCAAGATGCTGTTCCTTTCATTCCCCATAATATTTCATTAAAGCTTTCCCATAATACATTGCGTGACCAGGCAGTGACCGCCCTAGCCCCCAGGGACCACCAGAAAGGAATAATGACTCGTGACAACGTGTTATGAATTAAAATTTGGCCACAACTTTATTAAACTTTGAAATGTAGGAAGACCTTGGCTTAGGCATTGGGCGTGTATCCCTCCCAGCCCCCCAGCTGGGGAAACGGGGGCTCCTCAGGGTAAATGGGATATGGGGGTGCTCTGCAAGATGCATGTGTACACAGGCAGCCCACCCCCATATCCTCGCACCCAGGGTAGTTCACTGACAACCTTTCAGTGTATGGCCAGTGACACCCATATTACAACCCCTTTAAGAGGGGACCCTGGAATCGCCACTGAAGGGGGGGTTGAGTCATCACTTCATTCCCCCACCCCCATTTTAGGGAAGAAAAGGCGAAAGGATTCCGCCCAAGGCCTTAAACCGCCAAAGTTGTGATGAATTGCTACGGGGAAGACAAAACCTGCCAATGCAGGAAAATTTCTTCCTGGTTCTTCAACAGCAACCAGTCAAAAGACCGTAGCAGCATCTGCTAAACAGGAAGAAAAAAGGTTAACCTGCAAACAAGAAACATTAAACAAAGGGAAGGTTGGGTGGGTGGGTGAAGCTCCTGAGCTGATTGCCTGGCTGCTGCTGGCTCCACCCCCTACTTATGGGACTGGCCCCACCTCCCAGCAGTGTAAATTGACTAACTGAGGTTGGGCGTGAACCTCCAAAGAGCAACACTGAGAGTCAGGCCAGCCCATAAGCAGTAAGTTCACTGCGGTCCTAAGCTCCGCGTGCGATCCTGCAAAGGACACCCACAATGTAAAGTGTGAGTGGTCAATAGAACAGAAGAAACTAAACAAAAACAGGGAAAGGAAAAGAAAAGGCAGAGTCCTCACTCAAAGGTACCTCTTCACCCTTGTCATGCACAGAAAGAGATGGACCTTTCCAGCTCTCACCTGGGACCTCTCCTTTCTTCTCCCAGCCTCTTACCCAGGGAGATCTTCCATCCTCTGCCTCTCTCTCAGAGTCCATCACCAACCATACATCACCTTCATGTGTGTGTGATCCTTGGATCCCAGAGCAGATGACACCAATTGTACTGGTCCTGAGGCATAACCATGCGGCGAGGTCCAAGTCCAGTCCAAGGTTGAGGGTGCGGTATAGAGGCTGTCCGTCAAAGCTGTAGCGGGGTCCAAGGCAGGGAGTCGGGTGAGGTCAGGAACTCTGGCAGGAGAGCAGGACAGGGTGCAGGCAGGAACTGGCTACCAACAATGTTGCTCCCGCAACTTGGGACTGGGGCTGGCTTTTATCTGCCCTGAGGCACAGGGCGCCCCCGATCCTCAGGTGACTCGCCTCTCCTGGCCTGGAGGTGAGCACTCCTCCTGCGGGAACTTAGTCCCCTCCGCTCTCTGCCCTGAGCCTCTGCAGCTCAGGAGAGGCTGGAGGGTCACCAAACCCAGAGGCAACCTCCTCTTCCCCTGACGGGGCTGAGAGTGGAGCACCTGCAGGCAATGGGTCCTCCATCACCTCAGGAACCAGAGCAGACTCAGCTGGTGCCTGCACCTGAGGATCTAGCACAGGTGAAGACCCTTCAGGCTCAAGCCCCAGCCCCAGCTCAGCTGGTTCTGGAGGCGAGGACTCCTGTGCAGGCTGGGATCCCTCAGGTTCAGCCTCTTGAGTCCAAATCCCAGGCCATCACACCAATGAAAACAAAACAGAGAGAGAGAGAAGAGGAGAAGGAGGAGGAGAAGAAGAAAAAGAAGAAAACAAAAGAAGGAAAGAACAGAAAGAGGGGGAGAAAGAAGAAGAAAGAGAGAGATAAGAAAGACTTCTGATTTCATACCTGTCTTACATAAAAGAAATTATTCAAAACAGATGTTCCTCATGAAGAAAAGTCATGAGGTGCACAAAGTTCCCCTGCCCTTGGTCTCCTTTTCTGGAAGGTGTAAGGAAGTCCAATCTTCAGGGGCTGTTGGAGAATATATGAACCAAACTCCAGATTTCTATGTGTTAGAGAAGTTCCTCAGCTCTCCTGATGTTCTCCATCACTGTGCCCATGAAACTCTGGACAGCTACCAGGGGCCAAGGGTTGCCCTGACAGCCCTTGGGATGCCATAATAGGGCGTGTCATTATAGGGGGTGAAATTTCTTCACTTAAGGGTCTTAAAAATAAGTTTTAGGGTCCGAAGGATTCAAATCTGCTGTTATTTTTGCACCTGGGCAACATTTAGCTTGGTAAGTCTACGTTTGACAAATAAGCACATAAACTGCTTTCGGAAAAACCAAAGGATTTTAATTCTACCTTCTGAAAGTGTCAGGTAATGCGAAATAATAATAATAATAATAATAATAATAATAATAATAATAATAATAAAGTAATGATATTAATGTATAATAACTGCATGTACTTGGCAATCATTTGTAATGATTTCTATGCAATTTTACACGGATTTTACTTACCAAGCAAAACTAACTTATTAATTTAACCAAAATATTTTTGAATCCCCAAGTTACGTTACAACTTTTTAGCCCCCCTCATTTTTGGAATTTGAAAGCTGGAAAATTCAGCACCCTAGGCTGCTGTGCCAACGCTGGGGTTTCATTGCCCTCTCCCCACAAAAGAACTGCACCACAGGACTTAACCATAGTACCTGGGACAAGAGCACCAAAGCCAAGGGGGCATTGGGAAGAGACTATCATCTTGCAAGACCTGCTCCTTGCTATGCCTAAACTATCAGAACCTGACCTAGGAAGATAAGGACTGGTCTGACTCGACTTCTACTCCTCAGGATGTCTAGAGGACAGCAGAGTGTGGTACTCTTTAGGGGCTGTTGATGGAGGTCAAGATTTGTGGATGCATTATTCTGGATGTAAGTTGTCAGGAATGAGCCAGATCAAAGCAAAGGTTTGCAGCCAACTGCAGAAAGCAGTCAAGAACAGGGGGGCTTTGATGTTTGGCAGGAGAGAGCTGGCAACTGCAGACTTCGGCTCTTCCTGACCTGGACGGGCCAGCAGATAAGGTAGTAGCTGAGAGCAGGCAGCCAAAGCTTGCAGGAAGCACAAACAGGAGCAAACAGACTCAGAGACAGCCTCTCAGAAAAGGAAGAGGTGAAAGCTGATCCACTCACTCCTAAGAGCTGGCGAATGGGAGGGCTGATAGATAGGAAGCAAAGCAAGAGCCGTAAAGTTCATGAGTTCAATATCTGCTGGCAAGACTGGAAGAAGTCTTCAGAAGGGTCATCTTGAGTAATGGTGCTTCGTTAGAGCTGTCCAGAGCTATCTGTTTCTTTTTGCAATAAATCCTCCTTTTTCATTATCTACGCTTACTGTGTTATCAAGCTGGGAACCTGGGGACCTCACATAAATCCAGACTACATTCTTGTATTTCTATTGTTAGACCTCATTCTGAATCATCCATAGATGGATTTATGTTATTGTCTCTTCAATGACTGGAGATGTTCTCATTAGCTTATTTAAATTTTGCCATGAGTGAAAAATGTAAGCTTTCTTATGTTGGGAGCTGCCTTGAACATTGTTTACCATGGGAAAAAAACGACATACAAATAAACAGTTTTTTATGGGTTAGTTGCTCACATTCCATCGACCATCTCTGTTTGTCTTCTTCAGGCCTGTTTCCTGGTCCAAAAAAAGACAAATAAATCCATATATAAAGTCATATAGGTCTGCCTTGAATTCAGCCGGGCATCTTATTAGCCTGATGTGGGGGTCAGTCACATGAACGAGCGGGAGGACCGAGGCCAGATCTTCATCTCTTCAAGCCCAAGACCTCCTGGTCCTCTCTCTGCCCCACCCCACACTGCACCGCAGGCAAAAAAATGCTCACAGCTAACCAGAGGATCCCAAAACAACAGTTCAGCCAAACCTCATAGCCCATATTCCATATGGCACAGACACAATTTGGGCAAAGATGTTAATGAGAGCTGGCGCCTGTTCACACAGCAGAAGTGCAGAGAATGCATTATTTAAGAGGGAGGTAAATCGAATCGAATTAAATTCGTAGCGAGCCCATTTTGATGGGGAGCAGGATGTTGCACCCGTTTGAGGTGCGTCCCGTTAAATGCAGCGTCTGGGGGTGCGAATGCCCCCTCCCGCCTAACCCTGCTAGAGGTTTTAAGAACAAAAAAACCCCGCACTGTAAACAGATCATTTCCATACAATTAGTCTTCTGTCCTCACGAAGGAACAGCTGGAAGAGTTTCCAAACTTTTCCTTCCCCGCTTTCTCTCTTCCTCCCCTTCTCTCTCTTTCTCTTTCTCCCCCCACCCTTGTTTAAATTTGAGCAGAAAACAAAAAAGGATGAAGCAAGCCTGATGGTGACTTCTTACATTGTCTTGTGACTAACAGTGTTTTGTGTGCGTGTGTTTAAAAAAAGAGAGAGAGAGAGAAGGAGCTCAACCTTGTGAAGTATCATTGCGGTGTTTTAGTTCTAATGCTACTTCTATCTTTTATCCTTTTTAATTAGAAGGCAAATTCTCAGACCGCCCGGCCTAATCCCTACACAGTTGAACAAAGCCCACTAAAGCCTTTGAACACTGTTGAGGGGGGCCGCAGCCCCCTCCCCGGTAACTGTTGGCAGAAGGAGTTAGGCTCTGACCTTATTCTCAAGCGTTTTTTCTGGCTCCTGATGTCTCCCTGCCCTTTTGGAACCTGGTCCCTTGTTCTTCTGTTCGGGCTGAATGGAGGAAGGGTGGGTGCGGGGAGAGAAAAGCAGGGAATAATATAGGGATCCCAGGAGATTTTCTAGGTGGGACGTAAGTTGCCGGGGAGGATTGCCAGAGGGGGAATGGTGCTCCTCAGGAATCAACCCAGCCAAGGGAACTGGAGCAGCAGATTATGGCCTTCGGTTCAAGAGATTTCTTCATCCCTCACTAAATCTTTTCAGGGACAATGCCATTTTTTAAACAATTGTTGCGTTTCCAATTAAGACAAGGGTGCGCTTGGACAAATGTGGGGTGGGGTGGTGGTGGCAGAGTTGCTGGTGGGGGTCCGAGGAAGGGGAAGGAGGGGGGCAGGAGATAGAACGCCTCCCTCTTCAAGTCTGCTCCTATATTAGATATTTGCCTCCCCATAGATCCTCGGGTGAGGGGGCGGAATTGAAATTTAATTAATAAATAAAATAAATAGATGTAACTGTAGATGCTTACACAAAGGACCAGATTCACACGTAACCGCTGGCAAGTATTAATAAGCAATTACTCTATTAGTAGGCTGCTAGGCTGTGTCGATACATTGCGGGTAGAGCTCCCTTTATTAAGGACCAGGTGAAATATCCCCAGGTTGCGAGCAAGCGTGCAGGTTCTCTAGAAGTCTTCTTCAAACTGGATGCTGAGCAAAAGTAACACACACCTATCTTAAGGTGACAAATGTCTGACAAAGGAATAACATGCCGTCAGCTGAATTCAGTATCTGAGTGTGCAGGGAATAAGTGCAGGCAAACTCCCCCATTTCGGTTCCTCCCAGTTCCTTATTTTTCCAATCTTAAATTCAGTTCTCCACACCCTGCTACAAAAATAATAAAATATTCTGCAAAAGTTCAGTTCTCCACATTTTCAGAAGTTCACAATTTTTAAAAGAAAGTCCTCGTGCACATTCATTGGCATTTTGCAGATAGTTTCTTCTAATATGTGTGCAATTTTGTCTGTGTCTTTTCCCCCCATTCTTACAAAGCCATCTCCCTTGTTGAAATGCATTTCTGCATGTTGTCCTCACCAATAGGTAAAGGTAAAGGTACCCCTGCCAGTACGGGCAAGTCTTGACAGACTCTAGGGTTGTGCGCTCATCTCACTCTAGAGGCCGGGAGCCAGCGCTGTCTGCAGACACTTCCGGGTCACGTGGCCAGCGTGACGAAGCTGCTCCAGCAAACCGGCACCAGAGCAGCACACGGAACACCGTTTACCTTCCCGCTATAAAGCGGTCCCTATTTATCTACTTGCACCCAGAGGTGCTTTCGAACTGCTAGGTTGGCAGGCGCTGGGATCGAGCAACGGGAGCGCACCCCGCCGCGGGGATTCAAACTGCTGACCGTGCGATCGGCCCCGTCCTCACCAATACCTTCATTCTAAAGCACACTTACAATGTTGTATGTATTAATTGGCTGGAGAGGGGCATTGAAAAATTCAAAGTGAAAATTTTGAAGGCTGACTTGAGTTTTGGTTCACGTATTGTTTCAGAAAGCAGGAATTAGGTATGTTTGGCTTAATGAATCATTCTCCCCCCCCCCCCAATACCTTGCAGAGAGCAACAATTATGACACACACACAAACACTCTGACACAAACACTTTCCCTTAACTGGCTATGGTGCAATGTGCATCCTAGTAGTTTGGCAAACTGCAGATCCCAGAACAAACTTAGTTGGTCTCTAAGGTGCTACTGGAATTTTTTTTTTGTGTGTGTATTTTTAAAATTTATTTTGACTGCGTCAGACTAACACAGCTACCAACCTGAATGCAGATCATCAAACAGAGGAAGAACACTTGCTGCTATTAAATGGCCTTGGCTTCCAGAACTAAGAGAATTTCTATTCAGTTCACATTAAGAGCTGCATTTATCAAATTTGTACCTTCCCTCAAAATTCATGCTTATCTGAATTTTGCAATGCAATTCTCCAACCAGCAACGGTTTGCAAGTACAGAAGTACAGGATCAGGTTTAAGGTGCTGGTTTTAACCTTTAAAGTCCTATACGGCCTAGGACCCTCATACTTACAGGACCGCCTCTCCTGGTATGTCCCATGGAGGACATTACGGTCTTCAAAGAAAAACATCTTGGAGGTCCTGGGCCACAGGGAGGTTAGGCTGGCCTCAACCAGAGCCAGGGCTTTTTCAGCTGTGGCCCCGATCTGGTGGAACGCTCTGTCATAAGAGACTAGGGCCCTGCGGGACTTGACATCTTTCCGCAGGGCCTGCAAGACAGAGCTGTTCCAATGGTTGCCATTAATTTGATTCTGAATTGATTTTAGAATTTTTTTCAATTAATTGACTGTGATTTTATGTAAATTGTGCTATTTTTATTGTTGTTAGCCGCTCTGAACCTGGCTTTGACTGGGGAGGGCGGGATATAAATAAATTATTATTATTATTATTATTATTATTATTATTATTATTATTATTATTATTACACTAGATCAAGGGTGGGGAATCTTTCTTTTAGCCCAGGGGTCTCATTCTCATCTGGGTTACCTTCTGGTGGCCATGTCGCAATGGTGCATGGGGCTAGAGGCAATCGTAAGTGGAATAAGCGGTTGAAAATGCACATTTGCCCAGTGGGCATTTCTGCACACCCCACTCTCCATTCATCCACCTGACCTAGCAAGGGGCTTTGTTCAAGGACACATTCCAGTCCGGCAAAAACACCCAAGGAAGAGTACGAAGTAGGGCTGGGGAGGGGTGTGGCCTGGGAAAGAGTCTCAAGGGCCAGATGGAGAAGTTTGGAGGTCCATGCTTGGCTCTTGGGTCTAATGTTCCCTGCATGAAATCAGGAAGAAGAAGAAGAAGAAGAAGAAGAAGAAGAAGAAAAGTTTGGATCTGATATCCCGCTTTATCACTACCCTAAGGAGTCTCAAAGGGGGCTAACATTCTCCTTTCCCTTCCTCCCCCACAACAAACACTCTGTGAGGTGAGTGAGGCTGAGAGACTACAGAGAAGTGTGACTAGCCCAAAGTCACCCAGCAGCTGCATGTGGAGGAGCGGGGAAGCGAACCCGGTTCACCAGATTACGAGTCCACCACTCTTAACCACTACACCTCACTGGACCCACGCTGGAAAGAGAAAGTGGGCACAGCAATAGGCAGACAGAGAGGAGATGAACTCAGATGTTTTTGCTGCCCCAGTATTTTGGGTTAGGCTAGAAATTCTGCTTCAGTGTGTTCAGTTCGGCCACTTGTTAATGTTGGTCTTTGAAGTCCTAATGAGACTCAGGCCCAGGCTGTACTACTGGGCTGGGACCGTACCACTTCCGACTGCTAGTGGCATTCGCATGACTGAATGATTATCTACGTCAGGTGTAGGGAACCTTTGGCTCCCCACACAAACTACAACTCCCAACCTCATCCCTGGCCATTGGCCATGCCTGGTAAGGCTTTTGGGAGTTGTAGTTCAGCTGCATCTGGAGGGCCAACGTTTCCCCACATCTCATCTACACGAACAAACATACTTGATTGGGAGCTGCCCAGAGTGGGTATAAATAATAAATTATTATTATTATTATTATTATTATTATTATTATTATTAACCACTACACCTCACTGGACCCACGCTGGATGGATGTCCGTATGAAAACTAAAACAAAACAAACTGTCAGAGCAAAGGTTCTAGGCTAGCCTCCTCCCTCTCCTCTCCCCCCTTCTTCTTCCTATTCCTCCTCGGTTCAGAGGAGCATTCATTCACATAAAGGAACCATTGACCATGTAAGTCCCCACACCTCCAACACCTCATTTTGGACTCACAGATGTCCATGGAGGCGCAGGTTAATTCTGTGTCCAGGGCAGCTGTCTACCAGCTCCACCTGGTACGCAGGCTAAGACCCTACCTGCCCGCAGACTGTTTCACCAGAGTGGTGCATGCTCTAGTTATCTCCCGCTTGGACTACTGCAACACGCTCTACGTGGGGCTACCTTTGAAGGTGACCCAGAAACTGCAATTAATCCAGAATGTGGCAGCTAGACTGGTGACTGGGAGTGGCTGCTGGGACCACATAACACCAGTTCTGAGAGATCTGCATTGGCTCCCAGTATGTTTCCGAGCACAATTCAAAGTGTTGGTGCTGACCTTTAAAGCCCTAAACGGCCTCAGTCCTGTATACAGTGGTGCCCCGCAAGACGAACGCCTCGCAAGACGGAAAACCCACTAGACGAAAGGGTTTTTCGTTTTGGAGGCGCTTTGCAAAACGAATTTCCCTATGGGCTTGCTTCGCAAGACGAAAATGTCTTGCGAGTTCCTGCGGGTTTTTTCCCCTTCCCCCCCTTTTTCTAAGCCGCTAAGCCGCTTATCAGCTGATCCGCTAAGCCGCTAAAAGCCGCTAATAGCGCTAATCCGCTAAGCTGTCAATGGGCTTGCTTCGCAAGACGAAAAAACCGCTAGACGAAGAGAATCGCGGAACGGATTCTTTTCGTCTTGCGAGGCACCACTGTACCTGAAGGAGCGTCTCCACCCCCATCGTTCAGCCCAGACACTGAGATCCAGCACTGAGGGCCTTCTGGCAGTTCCTTCATTGCGAGAAGTAAGGTTACAGGGAACCAGACAGAGGGACTTCTCGGTAGTGGCACCCACCCTGTGGAACACCCTCCCTTCAGATGTGAAGGAAATAAGTAGCTATCCTATCTTTAAAAGACATCTGAAGGCAGCCCTGTTCAGGGAAGCTTTTAATATTTAACTCTGTATTGTTTTTAATACTTGATTGGGAGCTGCCCAGAGTGGGTATAAATAATAAATAATAAATTATTATTATTATTATTATTATTATTATTATTATTATTATTATTATTATTACCTGTGTCTGAAGTGGTACAGACCAAGCACAGGTTGACTACCTCAGTGAGAAAATGCACGATGGGGGAACTTTTGTAAGCTTTGGGGAGAGGAGAGTTGCAGGTCTGGCCTGGCATATTCTTTGTTAGGTAAACTAGTGATGATATGTTGCTATGGGAATTAAATAGTTGGCCAATTGCTTCTTGGTACAGGATCATTTGGCAGAATAGTCTGACCTTCCCCTCTCACAGCTAAAGATGAAAGCATCCAGGTTTCTTGCCTGTGGAAAGAACAATAGACTACAGGTTGAGAGAGAGAGAGGCTGAGAAAAATACAAAGATCTCAGTTCGTAGGCTCTGGAAGCTAACAGCATTTTTGCAAAGAGGGGGCTGCCTATCTCCCTGGAGATCTGACGTGAGAGCCGTTCATTATGGCTGTTTGATGACACACTTGAGCTGTGCTCCCTTCCATGCTCAACCTGTGTATTTGTAAATAAAAGCAAATATTACAAAACTGCAAATAAGCCTCCAGTGGCCTCTTTCCAACGGAAACCAAATCTGGGTAAGTCCTGGGCCCCTGCAAGTTCTCACTGTTCAGAGAAGTGGGGTGCACATAACAGAACTCTTCTAATGGACTAGATTGCCAAACAAATTCAGCAAAAAGGTCTGGCCTGCACATCCATGAGAGAGAGAGCTGATGTAATCCCGAGGATGTAAAAAACCCCATCTGATAACAGATGGGTGATGCAGTTATTGGGACAGAGGGGAAACCTAACTGCCTCCAAGCAAAAACCGACAGAAAGGAATTTGAGGAATTTGCTTTCTGTGACTTCTAATGTTAATTGATTTATGCTCTCTGGACTAATGTGCAGATAGGAACATAATTATCCATTGGATCTCACTCTTCTCCAAATTTTATTAAGCATAGATTGGCTCAGGTATGTCCCAGAATACATATGTTAGGATGAAATGTAGGAATGTTTACACCGAGATAAAATGTACACTTAATAGAGATTGTGTGATAAAAAGCATATTTAATACAACTTTTTGAACAGATGTTTGAAAAGTCCATTGATTAAAGTGAAAGCAGGATGGAACAGACGTGTGAATGGGCATGGGCAGGAGAGAGACTGATCCATTCATACTTTATGCCAAGTAAAACTATTTATCCTCCTAGCCCAGTGTTGTGTGCTTCGATTGGCATCAGCTCTCCAGGGTGTTACTCTCCAGTTGCTAATCTTTTAATTGCAAGGAGAAATATATATATATATATATATATATATATATATATATATATATGCAAGGGGAACATTTTTTAAAATTTTAAAAAACTGCATTCCCTGGTTGCATTCTGAAGTAGTACAGTCCGTTCTGTAAAAACACATACACCAACACACACTACTTCATTCTATTATCAATGCAGGTATGCCCAAACACAAAATAGATTTAAGTCCAGGCGAAGGTCCGATTCACAGCCGCTGCAAACACCCAAGGGCAGGGGTTGGGTGGATCTGGGGTGAATTTGACAGGAGCTAAACATGTGTTGAGCAGCCTTGATGAATCAAATCAAAATCCCACCTCATCATTTTCCTCTCACCAAAAGGGTCCAATTTTATGTGCCAAAGGAAGCTAACAGAACTGGAGAAGATAGCCAGTCCCTGATACTTATATGTTAAAAAATCATGGCAGTTGGATGGAGAGTCACTGAGCTCAAAGATTTGCTCTCCTCCATTCCTTCCAGCCACCCTCCTTAAAACGCTTGTCAACACATCTTCAGAAAGTAGGAGGCCATCTTTTTCTGCTTTTCGATCTAGCTAAGTCTGGATTGTTTAATATATCCCCCACACGTTGTTGTTGTTGTTGTTGTTGTTGTTGTTGTTGTTGTTGTTGTTGTTGTTGTTGTTGTTGTTGTTCTTCTTCTTCTTCTTCTTCTTCTTCTTCTTCTTCTTCTTCTTCTTCTTCTTCTTCTTCTTCTTCTTCTTCTTCGGAATTAAATATTATAACCAGGGCAGACACCTCCACAAATAGGGATTCCCACTTGCAGCCCTGTACCCGGCCTGTGTAGAAGAAGCCCTTTCTTCCTTTGCATCTGCCTCCCATCGTCTCCTCCACATCAACATTACTCCGAGCGCTTCTGTGCGGGGTTTTTTTTTTGACGAGCAAAGCCCCACCATCGCCCCCTTTCCCCCATGAGTGTTAGGGATCAAACATAACATTCTTTTCTGTCTGGTACACTTAGCGGACCTGCCTCCTCGCCGGTGGGATGAAAGGGACTCGCTAAACTGTTGCCATTTTGCAACATCTGCTATAATTCCCCTAAATCCAGATTTGTCTGACACAAGGCCCTCCCGCGCTGACATCACAGCCATGTGACAGTGTGAGGCCAGTTGCATCAAACTCGGAAAGACGGGAGCCTCCGGGCTATGGTTGCACGAAGCAAACCGGATTCTCTCCCTCTCCCTTTCTCTCTTTCCAACCCTCCCCCTTCCTTTCCTTCTGCTTTCTTGCCCGGGGGCCAAACACTTGTGGCAAAGACTTATTCAAATGGCAAGTTTATATCTCCCCCTAGAAAAATACCCAGGAACGCAGGAAACATGTGCCTTTGTGAAACAAACAGACAAAAAAAAAAAAAAAAAAATCCCCCCAGAAAACAACACAATAAGAAAATCTAGCTGGGCAGCTCGTAGTCAAATGACCTGATCGCAAAGTACAAAACCCTGTGTCCCAATTAATTACGGCTAAGAAGCTCTGATACACAGAGAAGAGAAGGAGGATGTTAATCCTCCGCTCTGTCCTACATTCTTAAAATAGC
Organism: Podarcis erhardii; assembly: GCF_964252035.2. Classification (NCBI taxonomy): domain Eukaryota; kingdom Metazoa; phylum Chordata; class Lepidosauria; order Squamata; family Lacertidae; genus Podarcis; species Podarcis erhardii. The sequence goes on along the minus strand of NC_138497.1, from coordinate 7,007,063 downwards.
CCGCATATATCACAGATAGTCACCCGCGGAAATAAAAACAAAAATGGCTGCAGGAAGGGTCCCAAGACCAAAAAACTTGATGTGGGGGAAAGGATGTGGGGAATGTCGTATTTGTGATAGCATGGAGCCCACAGGTTTCTGGGTGTGGACGGAAGGGGGGGAAAGAGGGAGAGAAGCAGCAGCTCTCTGCTTCAGGGAAGGGGAGAGAGGGGGGGATAAGGAGCAAATTCTCTCCGGGTTGCCTGTGACTCCAGAAAGGGAAAGGTCACTCCCACCATGGGGTGGTTGCGCCTTGGTCACAGCAAAACCAGGAGCTGCTGGATGCCCACCCTAGTTGTCGTGGTGTGAAGTCCCATCTTCACCACGGTGGCAAAGGCCGCATCTTCCAAACGGTTGGCTGCAAAACAAGAGTTTGGCTGCTGGGTGTATGAAGAGCAGAGCATCTTTGCAAAAATTTCTCTTTCTCCTTCGAAGAGGTCCAAGGTGGCCCAGGGTGAAGGAATGCAAATGAAGCCCTTAAAAAAACTCTGAAACTCTCCTGCACGTTCTCAACACATCGTGGCTGAGGAAACTCAGCCAGATGGGCGGGGTATAAATAATAAATTATTATTATTATTATTATCGTCACCCAACATTTCCCTTACTGTGGCTCCTGCTGCTGTTTTTGCTTGCCTTTGTACAGACAAATGCTTCCAGGGATTCTGAGTCCTTCCAGGCCGAGTTCATCTGAATTCCTCATGGTTTATATCGGGAATCAAAAAAAATGGGAAAGGAAGCAAACCTACATGACACCACCCATTCCTATCACAAATGGCTGCTGGGCAATCACATCAGACAAATGAAATGCACCTCCATCCCCAAACTCCCCAAATGGGCAGAGGAGACAGCAGATACCAAGAATGGACAAATCATTCTATTTCCAGTATGCCTTAGTGAAACATGTGTTCATTCACATCTCTGTTTTGTTCTGCATTAATCTCCTATTTTGTTTTTTAAAAAGAGAAGCATGAAAATGCAGATACTTGAGTAAAATTTAATAGTATTTTGGAATACCTAGCTATGTATCTGAATAATACATATTTAAATAACATTCAATCCAATGTAGGCATCTCCAGATGCATTTTATTCTAAAATACATGATTTGTAATGTGCTTTGGCGCACTATCTGATCTGAGGAGTGTGAAATCTGAAGGAGCATTACCGTTTGAAGCAGACTTTTACTGCAGAAGGTGTAAATCAGATCAGTTTATAGTGGTACTTCGGGTTACAGATGCTTCAGGTTACAGACTCCGCTAACCCAGAAATAGTACCTTGGGTTAAGAACTTTGCTTCAGGATGAGAACAGAAATTGTGTGGCGGCGGCAGCAGGAGGCCCCATTAGCTAAAGTGGTACCTCAGGTTAAGAACAGTTTCAGGTTAAGAACGCACCTCCAGAACGAATTAAGTTCTTAACCCGAGGTACCACTATACTTTAAAATTCAGATAAACTGCATGACTCAGGCACCCATAGTGCACATGGTGCCTGGTTCTTTATAAGTGAGTTTCTCTTGGCTGGTTGGGGCACTAGGTAGAGTCAGGACACTTAATGGAGCCTGCACCAGGTAAACAAGTATTTATCGGGAGTATTTTAAATCTGAGACACAGCCAAAGAGGTTCAGGCAGGTATCTGGTGACTTCTTGCATTTCTTCCTCTTTGAGGTCCCAATTTTTGTGAACGAGATCCACTTTTGGGAGTTCACCTGGGACTGATGGGAGTTTGTGTGTGTGTGTGTTTTCTCCCAGTAAACATGTCTCCAGCACACTGAAGCCTCCCTGGATGCCCTATTCTTCCTGATCTGAGACAGCTGCACGTGTGGAATTACATCACTATATCTTCCCTCAGGATTTAAAGTGCAGGCACCCAGGGAGGCTGCACCTTGTGGACCACTGGCAAGAGGATGTGCTGAATGACGGAGCAAAATTGTGGCTGTGATCCAAGTCTGAACATGCCCCAGTGTGCTCTCATAAGCAATGTCCTGCTGATCTAACCCCGTTTTCCATGCTTAGACACCCCCTCCCAAGTTTATTGGTGCTCCATAATTAGGACACATGCCTCAACTGGCCTGTAACGGAAACAAGGATTTAACCATTCCTCAAGAGCTGCTTTATGTGGGTGGCTGTTTAATTAAACACAAATCATGTCCTTATTTTAATGCTTTTGCAAGTCACACCTTCATGGCAATTGCCACTCCTCGGTTTTAACTTTGCCCTCCCTTCCCTCCCTTTAAAAAAAGAAACACTCCACCAGCCTCCCTAAAAATGGCTCCCTCACGACGTCGTTTTTTTTCTAATACCCCCTGAAACTCCTCAAACTCTTTCCTGAAATACTTTCCTTGGTAAATGTATGTGTCAGAAAGGAGGAGTTGGGGAGGGGGGAAAACAAAGGCTACTGTCAAATTGATTAAGTGAAGGCTCATTAGAGAAAGTAACAAGAGGCAAAATCTGCATATGCATTGCAGAATTGTGTCTGATCTTGGCTAAGTCCTGAAAAGACAAAATGAGTCGAAACGTTCCAAGTTGTTCAAGGAAGAGGGGAGGAAGGGAGGAGAGAGAGAGAGAGAGAGAGAGAGAGAGAGAGAGAGAGAGAGAGGAAAGAGCCTCATTTCAACAAACCCTCAACTGGCTGTCACTCCTTATAAATACGCATTAGGACAACCGTTGCTAGTGCCACTTCAGTGAAGTACCTGCCAGTTTTTTAATGATAAATCTTGCATTTCAGGGACCGCGGAGCCAGCCAAATAAAACAATAGCAACAACAAAATCATTATGGGCCAGTCCTTGATAGACAAGGCCACAGATTCAGTTGGTGAGTGATTTGAGAAGGAAAAATTATAATTGTAAAACTTATTATTATTATTATTATTATTAGCTAATTGCCAAGCCGTTATAATAAAAAAAAACTAGACTAAAAAAAATATTTATTTTTAACCTCGAAAGGTAAGATAAAGCAACTTCTGGCTGGCTTCAACATATCCATCAATAATTGCTAAAACAGGAGTCATGTGGGAGAGAACACCATAGGCTTAAGCCTTTGCTCAAGAGACACATATTATGGATGCTCAAATATTAACATTGCACTCTTAGAAAAAGAGAAACAAAAACCACAAGCGTTGTTTAATAGGAGGAGGAAAGAAGAGGCTACACCCTGGGAATGAATGGAAGGCAAACTGCTGAAATCAGAGGCTGTCTAGATGCTGTTGGGACTCCACCTCCCATCATCCTGACCACTGGCCTTGCTGGCCAGAACCTGATGGGAGTTGAGGTCCAACCACATCTGGAGGGCCACAGATTCCCCATCCCTGGTTTCATAGAATCATAGAATCATAGAATCATAGAGTTGGAAGAGACCACAAGGGCCATCGAGTCCAACCCCCTGCCAAGCAGGAAACACCATCAGAGCACTCCTGACATATGGTTGTCAAGCCTCTGCTTAAAGACCTCCAAAGAAGGAGACTCCACCACACTCCTTGGTTTAAACCATGCCTGTTCGTAGGAACCGGAAGAAAGCAAAACACGGCAATCCACTTCTCCATATTTAGTGTCCTATTTCCAGGGATGAAAGATGGACCATAAAGAAGGCTGATCGCCAAAGAATTTATGCTTTTGAATTATGGTGCTGGAGGAGACTCTTGAGAGTCCCATGGACTGCAAGAAGATCAAACGTATCCATTCTTAAGGAAATCAGCCCTGAGTGCTCACTGGAAGGACAGATCCTGAAGCTGAGGCTCCAATACTTTGGCCACCTCGTGAGAAGAGAAGACTCCCTGGAAAAGACCCTGAGGTTGGGAAAGATGGAGGGCACAAGGAGAAGGGGACGACAGAGGACGAGATGGTTGGACAGTGTTCTTGAAGCTACCAGCATGAGTTTGACCAAACTGTGGGAGGCAGTGGAAGACAGGCGTGCCTGGCATCCTCTGGTCCATGGGGTCACGAAGAGTCGGACATGACTAAATGACTAAACAACAACAAACTCAAAATGAAAGCACCCGTTTCTCCTGTTGCACCGCCCCCCAGACTAACCATGCCCAAAACTTACTTTCTTCCACACGAACGTACCTGAGAGCTGAGAAATGCAGCAGAGGCACTTTTCCGCAAGGGCCTTCAAAGGCAAGGCCAATGGAAGCTGGGAAGGGACTTCCTAGAGCAGCCTTTCTCAATCTCCCATGATCCCTAGCTTGCAGGACCAGTGGTCAGGGATGATGGGAGTTGTAGGCCAAAAACATCTGGGGACCCAAGGCTGAGAAAGGCTGTCCTAGAGGAAAGGCCCTGGTTATGGCATAGCCTTCTCAGGTAGAGTCACCCAGCAGGGCACCCTCACTTTTATATTTCATTCTCCAGATCAACGCTTTCCTTGTCTTCCCAAGTCGTTTCGATGAACACAGAGCACTGTCTGTAGCACAGATAATTATATTTGCCCAGAGACACTTTGGGCTAGTCGCCATCTCTCAGTTTCAGGACATCGGGATAGTTGCTGTGAGGATGAAATGGGGGAAATAAAACAGATACAGAAAGCCCTGAGCTCCCTGAAGTACGAGCAAGAAAGAAATATGACCAATACACACTAGAAACTACAATTTTTAAAAATGGAGACTGAGGAGAACAGGAGTCTCCCAGCAGAGCCTCCAAGTGTCCCTATTTTCCAGGGACAGTCCTGGATTTACAGACGCCGTCCTGATTTCGGATTTGATCCCAGAATGTCCCACTTTTCCATAGGACGTCCCGATTTCTATCAGAGAAATGTTGGAGGGTATAAAGTTATGTGACCCTCAAGCCAAGGAGAAAAGTAATTAAGCAACCTACAGAAGACATCTGAAGGAATGCTCAATTTGGAATTGGAGAATTGGCTTTCTTAATTGTATTGTGATTTGGTATTGTATTAACGTGGCATACGTTGAATTGTTATTAATGAAAAATTAATATTTAACAGAACAAAAACAGAAGACACCTGACAGCAGCCCTGTATAGGGAAGTTTTTTGAAAAAATGTTTAATGTTTTATTATGTTTTTATATATGTTGAAAGCTGCCTAGAGTGGCTGGGGTAGAAATAATACAATTATTATTGTTATGCAACAGGACGTCCCTATTTTCATCAGAGAAATGTTGGCAACTGAGTTCTCTTACCTTTTAAAAATCAAATATTTGTGTGTGCGTGGGGCTCTGGAATGGATATACCGTATTTTTCCATGTATAAGACGCTCCCATGTATAAGACGACCCCCATTTTTTTAACCCCAAATTAAGGAATTAAGTTGTTTAGCTTTTTTGGGGCGGGGGAGGTCACTTCCGCCAATCACTCCCCCGCCTGGCCGCCACTGCCGATCGCTTGCCACAGCCATTGCTGATCACACACCTTGCCACAGCCGCCTATTGTCTGCCCACTCACTGCCACCCTATCCGCAGCCGCCAATCGCCTGCCCAATTGCCACAGCCGCAGCCAATCGCCAGCAGGCCCTGCCGCAGCCACCAATCACCCGCCCAATCGCCGCTGCCAATCTCCTGCTTGGTGCTGCCATTAATCGCACATTCACTGTGCATTCACTATCCGTGTATAAGACGACACCCAATTTTTTTTGCCTTTTTAAAAGCAAAAAGCATAGTCTTATACACGGAAAAATACGGTACACCCAAGTCCCGAGCCAAAAATCTGCCTGTATCTGTAATCAATAAAGTTGAGACCATTTCTAATCCAGACCATTGTCTACTTGAGTTTATTAATCACATATTGTGGGATGGGTGGTTGTGGCACTGCAACTGGGTCCCCAATAAACAAACTTTGTGATGAGTTTCCCCACCTTTTTCCCCAGAAAAAGTACTGCTTTGGGGGAAGACATGACTGTTTAATAGTGGTTCAGAATCATGGAACTGTAGAGTTGGAAGAGACCCTGAAGGAAATCTAGTCCAGGCTCCAAAACAGGAAGCCTTAGCTGTATGAGGTGACTGTGGCCCTGGCAAGTTTTTAAGTAAGATGGCAGGCAGTGGACCAGCCACCCCTATCCCAGAGTTTCTTTTTTCCTCCCAGAGCCGGGCTGGCTGACGCTTTAGGAGTCCGCCTCAACACTGGCAGTCGCCGTTCTCTCCGAATACTCAGACAGCCCCAGCTGGCTATCTAAGTAACCTCTCCATCAAACTCCAGATTTGGTTTATCTCCATTCTCGCCTGTCTCTCTCTTTTTTAAACACTACAGTGGTACAAGGGAAGCAGCCTCTCCGTGCGACAGGCCGCAAATGACGTGATAGCTTTGACTGTAATCCATGAAAGACAGACACTTGGCTATTAAGACTTAAAAAAAAAAAAAAAAACATTGCGGAAACATTGCGGAAAGACACCCCTCATGCAAAAGCAGCTTGGCTTGTGGTGTCAGGTTTTAAAGCACACACACATACTGAAAATATGAATATGTAAACGCATCACTTTTCAGAAATTTAAACAGATATGTCCTCGGTTGGGAGCCTGTTTGCTCGTCTCGCAGTTATGAAACACACACACACACAAATCCTAACCCTGCAACAAAACAGATTTATTGCCAGGCGCGTTCTTTGGAAATGCGCAAATTATTGTATTGCCACAAAACTGTTTTTATCGCAGTGTCAGAAAGGCCTTTTTTTTATAGTGCTGCTGTTGTTGTTGTGGTTGGCGGCTCCTTTCCCCCAAATCAGCCTAAAGTCATAATATTATATATTTTGGCAGATCGTAGTAATCACAAATGTGAAACTTAAATCTTAAGCATTTCCCTTGCCCCCCCCTTTTCCTTAAATGCTCTTAAATGGCCCCATAGGAATTCTCACTTTGGGCTTTCCGGCAGACCCCAAATACCAGGTGGATTCCAGCACTTTTTAAATATAATGATATTTATTAAAGTCGCTCTGAAAAGAAATGTTGAAATGAACAAGCATTGGTGTTCCATTGAGACCCAAAACCGTGCACCAAAAACCTCTCCCCAAATGGGCTGGAACTGTTTAATTAACAGAGGAAGGGGTGGGGGGTTAGGGGAGGGAAAGGCAGGCTGTTAATCAGAAAGGATATTATTGCGCGACATGGATATAAAATCTGGATTTTTTGTTTGGGAAAGGTCGAGGGAAATATGTAATAATATATAGAGATTTCCACCCCCTCCGAAAGAGAAGGGGGGACAAAGGAAAAATGATTGACACGGCCGGGTAATAGTTGCACCATGGTGAAGAAATAAGTATGTGGTTTAAGAAAAGCACAGCACGGAAGATAATGTTAGTCAAATGTGCTTTAGCGCAGCCCAAGCTGGGGAAAAAAATGCTCTTTTGCATTTGGTCGGCGGCGGCACTTCTCGCGAGCTGTAAGCAATTTAGACACAAGTGCACCTTTTAAACTAATTCCTTATGCCAGAGAGAGAGAGAGAGAGAGAGAGAGAGAGAGAGAGGAGCCTGCCTCATTAATATGCCAGAATGGTCAAATGAGAGATTAATGACAAAGTCACCTGCTAAAGCACCAAGGAACCTGTTGATTACGAATAAGCCTTCGAAAATAAGATACCGGTCTGTGGAGCAAAACGGAGACCAAAGGCAACAAGTGTTCCCGTAATTTATTCCTGCTTTGTACAAGGGCATAAAGCTCCTTTTATGAGCGTGTTTGTGGGCCCCGCTGTGAACCCTAGGTGTGTGCTTTTCCGCTGATTTATTAATTTTAGTTTCAATCAAAGTGTGTCACCTGCAGACACAAAAATGCAGACTTCGCCTCCAAACATAACAGCAAAAGGGTTGGGGGGGGGGTTGGAGAGAGAAAGCATTTAATTCTGAGAAAATAAAAGAAAAAATAAGCGTCAGCATTTTTTTTCTAAAAAAGAAAATAATAATAACGAATATGATATTAATACAAACACTAGACGAATCGACTCTCTGGCAGAGACGCCGAAACGGTTCTTGGCAATGCAGCTGAGAGTGTGTTGCTGAGGAGGAGGGAGAAATGCCCTCGAAATTAAATTAGACATTTTTGTCATACTTTGAAAGTCTGGGGGGAGTAAAGCTAACGGGGATGCTGTCCTTGGAGCAGCCGTCCCCCTGTCATGGGCAAGGGTCTGCATTCTCCCACAACGAGCTGTGTGAACAAGTCCCCCGGCCCCCCCAGCCAAATGTGCAAAAAATTCTCAATTAGTTGTCTTTATTTGGTGAACACTATGGGGTACTCAGCTCCTCTATAGAATTATGGCGGGGAAGCCTGCCTCTTCACCGGCTTATTAGCATTCTCGCAGGGTTGGAGTACAGCTGATAGCAGACTGTTGCCTTCGGAAACTGTTGGTGGGATCCTCACCACCCTCGTTCGGCTTTTGTCCTTCCTAGCCCCCCTATCCCAGCCAGCAGGAAGTTCTGCCCCATGTCCAAAGCCTTCTGGGATACCTTCATCGCATCAGCACTTTGCCTGTTTGACAGGCTCCCATCCTCTTTGTCTACCAGCGGCAAAAAGTCGCCCTCGTGTCCCACCCATTGCCAGCATGCAGCCCCCAAGGGATTAACTGCAAGGGGACATGGCCCTCACTAGGATCTGTGCCAACAAACCTAGACAGCATCTTAAAATCAGAGACATCACCTTGCCGACAAAGGTCCGTATAGTTAAAGCTATGGTTTTCCCAGTAGTGATGTATGGAAGTGAGAGCTGGACCATAAAGAAGGCCGATTGCCGAAGAATTGATGCTTTTCACTTATGATGCTGGAGGAGACTCTGGAGAGTCCCAAGGACTGCAAGAAGATCAGACCTCTCCATTCAGAAGGAAATCAGCCCTGAGTGTTCACTGGAAGGACAGATCCTGAAGCTGAGGCTCCAATACTTTGGCCACCTCATGAGAAGAGAAGACTCCCTGGAAAAGACCCTGATGTTGGGAAAGATGGAGAGCACAAGGAGAAGGGGACGACAGAGGACGAGATGGTTGGACAGTGTTCTCGAAGCTATGAACATGAATTTGACCAAATTGCAGGAGGCAGTGGAAGACAGGAGTGCCTGGCGTGCTCTGGTCCATGGGGTCATGAAGAGTCGGACACGACTAAACGACTAAACAACAACAAGAATCTTTGCCATCCAGGGGCTTTACTAGCAGGGCCACTTGGCTTGAAATTGGTTCCGATGCCTTCTGCATCTGCTTCTGTTTTTGTCTTTGAGGAACCCTGGTTAACATATTGTGAGCAAGAGCTGCGAGGTGGGTCTGCTCCACTCTAGCATTTACAGAAGTTAAATCTCCAATGGCAGCGGTGATTGGTAGAGTTAGGCGTGTTTTGCGGGGAGCCTCCGTGGCACATCATGGCAGGAGCGTTGGCTTGTCTGAGCTGCACCGCACAGGGCCTCACTCTTGCCACCAGTGACCTGCCTTGGGAAGCCAGGAGAACAATGGTGTCCCACCTCAGTGGCCGCTACTGATTAGGAGAAATCTCCACGTAAAAGCTGATGAATTACATAAGGACTTTTTTCTTACACAATCACACATTGATGCAAAGAACTGAACTATGGAAAAATAAGAGACTGGGGAAAACTGAAATTGACAAAATTGCCCATCCATCTCTGTGGATCAGCTACAGAGGCAACCAGGCAACTGACTAGAAGAGGGTGGTCCAACATTTGATGCCCAAGCCCTCACACCATCTTCCAGGTAAGTGAGGCACTGGGCTTTGAGAAGGAGGTGAGAGGTCTCTGACAGGGGCCTCAAGTCCTTATGCCTCCTTCCTAAAGCTTAGTTAGCACTTTCCCGACTTTGGGATGGAAGTGGGAGGGCTCTAGGATCCCGCCAGAGCCTCTGTGACTGACTGGAGATGGTTGGGGGAGGGTGGGTGGTGACTAACGGATTGAGATTGAATCCTGAAAAGATGGAAGTGCTGTTTCTGGGGAACAGGGGGCGGGCAGGTGTGGAGGACTCCCTGGTCCTGAATGAACCTGTGTCCCTGAAGAACCAGGTGTGCAGTCTGGGAGTCATATTGGATTCACAGCCATCCATGGAGGCACAGATAAATTCTCTGTCCATGGTGGTTGTTTACCAGCTCCATCTGAGACCCTACCTGCCTGCAGACTCTCCGGCCAGAGTGGTGCACGCCCTGGTTATCTCCTGCTTGGACTAATGCAATGCGCTCTATGTGGGGCTACCTTTGAAGGTGACTCAGAAACTACAACTAATCCAGAATGTGGCAGCCAGACTGGTGACTGGGAGCGGCCACCAGGAGCACAAAGTTTTTCAAACTTGGAGGGTCTGCAGCACCCTTGGGCTTCATGACAGGAGAAAGGCAGGACAGATATCTTAGCAGAATAACTCATAAATGTCTTGGAGGGGGAACTGCAGCTTATGCATTTGGAGAGAGTGGGCAGGGGCCTCCTAGCAGCTATTCATCATCAGTCTACATTTTACAGCTCAGCATAGAGTAAGGCATAAGGGTCAGGTGGCACAATTTTAATTCAAGTGGAACGGCAAAAAATCTTGGAAGTAGATAATTTTAGCCCAATACACCTGGTGTGTGTGTGTGTGTGTGTGTGTGTGTGTGTCGTTTTGGCTACTTCTGCCTTCATTTATACCCAAACTAGGTTCTTGGGAGTGCTGCCTCCCTCTCCTTTACACACAGACACACGGACATATCTTGCGTTCCGAATGTCTTTTCCAAGGAAGAGGGTATTTGCTGCTGTAGGGAAAACTCCCGCATTGACTAAATAAACAAGTTGTCTTATCAACTACTATAAGCCTTGAAGTCTAATTAATTTAGTTCTGATCAATACCCTTGAATGAGGCATTGATTTCTGGAGGTTTAATTCCCCCCTCCCCTCTTCCTCTCAAGGAAGTGGGAAAGAATTATGTACTCTCTGCTTTGCCCTTATTTTATTTTTTCTAAAAGGGTTCTTGCTGCTAAGGTGTTTCATACTGCTCACCTTTCAATGTGTTCCTCAAACTTGGGTAGGTGTGGAAGTTGGACGTAGAGCAGAGGAGTAAATTTCAAATTATTAGTGTTCTTTGTCCCTGGCCCAGAACTGCCTTCTAGGTGTGGGAATATCATCTTCTTTCTTTTTAAAGATATCCACAGCTAGAGCATTCTTTTTAAAATAGGCATTTCCTCCAAACTACTATGATTGCTATCCCTTGGATCCAGCAACCTCCTTGCTCTTTTCTTGCTTTTAAATACCTGGCAATATTGGCCTCACAGTCAGAGACGAAGAAGGAACTGCGACAGTTGGGGAAAAAAGGTTTTCGGAAAAATATAATGATTTCAAAGTAAGCAAAATTCTTATCTTTACATTGCAAGGGCAATGCTGAGGTTCAGCTTGAGGGCAGTTAGAAAAAGAAATAATGAGAAGGTCAGGAACTTTGTGGTAGAGTACAAGGTTTGGCCAACTTGGGGTTCTCCAGCTGTTTTGGATTACAACTCCCATCAGCCCCAATTGAACCCCCAAAACTGGATCTCATCCCCACAAACTGAAACTACAAAGAAGAAGTAGTTCAACCAGTCACTAGATATGTACCTGCCTATACTTCTTGGACTGAGCTACAGGCTTAAACGCTCCCAATAAATACATGCTTACCTGATGCAGTCTCCATCAATTGCCCTGACTCTACTCAGTACCCCAGTCAGCCAAGAGAAGCTCACCTGAAGAACCAGGCACCACGTGACCTGTGGGAACCTGAGTCATTCATGTTCCTCTGAATTCTGACTTACACCTTCTGGAGTAAAATTCTGCTTTGAACGGTAATTCTCCTTTGGACTTCACATGCCTCTGAATTTTGCAATACAGTTCTGAGATCAAACAGTGTGCGGAAGTGCATTGCAAATTGCGTATTTTGGAATAAAATGAATCTGGAAATGCATTTGATGTTGGCATCCATCTGTCCTGAGAGACAATGGAGTGCGTCTCCAGGGGTGAAGCCAAACTGCTACAATATCAACACCGAAGCGACCTCACTGAGGCACAGGCCTGGGAAGTGTATACGGGGGTCCTGGGCTGCCCGGGTAACAAGAACCCCCTCTCAGCCTCACTGATGTGATCCAAAGGAAAGCAGAGCAATATGTTTGGTGTCATCTTGGCTGCAGGGTTTGCCAGAAGGAGGTGTATCAGGATCCATTCAACTGTCTTAGGGAGTACAGTGGAACCTTGGTTTTCGAACATAATCTGTTCTGGAAGACTATTTGACTTCTGAACACCGAGGATCAATGAGCAGTTGGCAAAATCCATTTTAAAAAAGGAAAAACACACAGCGGAAGCTGTTTGACTTTCAAGGCACGTTTGAAAACAGAAGCAATTACTTTCGGGTTTTCGACATTCGGGTTCTGAATCGTTCGTCAACGGAGACATTTGAGAACTGAGGTTAAACTGACTCCTTAGCATTTCTTCTGAAGATATCTTGCAAGCCAGTGGAGGTTTAGGATCAGAGTTTTCCCTTTCCTAAATGGTCTACCTTCCCAGGTTGATGAGCCCATCTGCCCATACATTGAGACAAATGTTATTTTTAAAGATGTATTACTTAAATGCACATTGAAGTATTAAATGTTAATACGCGGGAACCAGAGTAAACAATTATGTGTCCATGGTCTATGCTTCAAGTCTGAAGATTGAACTAGTCTTGTACCCGTGTTCAAAGGTGCATTGAGACTTGTTTCTTTTCAAAGGAGGAGTGGTCAGAATGGAGAGGTGCGGTCCAGTGGACCTGGTTAACCCAAGGATGGGTCTACAAGACTGAAACTTACAGCCTACAATAGTTTGTTTTTTTCTTACTTATATACTACTGTTGAGCACAGGTGTGATGGCCTGGGATTCGGGCTCAGATGCTGAACCTGAGGGATCCCAGTCTGCACAGGAGTCCCCGCCTCCAGAACCTGCTGAGCTGGGGCTGGGGCTTGAGCCTGAAGGGTCCTCACCTGTGCTGGGTCCTCAGGTGCAGGCACCAGCTGAGTCTGCTCTGGCTCCTGAGGTGGTGAAGGACCCATTGCCTGCAGGTGCTCCACTCTCAGCCCCATCAGGGGAAGCTGAGGTTGCCTCTGGGACCGGTAACCCTCCAGCCTCTCCTGAGCTGCAGAGGCTCAGGGCAGAGAGGAGGAGGGAACTAAGTTCCCGCAGGAGGAGCGCTCGTCTCCAGGCCAGGAGAGGCGAATAACCTGTGGACTGGGGTCGCCCTATGCCTCGGAGCAGATAAAAGCCAGCCACCCCCCAGTCCCAGGTTGCAGGAGCAACATTGTTGGTAGCCTGTTCCTGCCTGCACCCTGTCCTGCTCTTCTGCCAGAGTTCCAGACCTCACCCGATTCCCTGCCTTGGACCCCGTTACAGCTTTGACGTACAGTGGTGCCCTGCAAAACGAACGCCTCACAAGACGGAAAACCCGCTAGACGAAAGGGTTTTCCGTTTTGGAGGCGCTTCGCAAAACGAATTTCCCTATGGGCTTGCTTCGCAAGACGAAAATGTTCCTGCGGGTTTTTCCCCCTTTCCCCCCCTTTTCCTAAGCCCTAAGCCGTTTATCAGCTGATCCGCTGATAAGCCACTTATCAGCTGATCCGCTAAAAGCCGCTAAACCACTAATAGCGCTAATCCGCTAAGCTGTCAATGGGCTTGCTTCGCAAGACGAAAAAACCGCTATACAAAGGGCCTCACGGAACGGATTAATTTCATCTTGCGAGGCACCACTGTACAGCCTCCATACCGCACCCTCGACCTTAGACTGGACTCGGACCTCGCCTCTCGGTTAGCACCCGGGACCAGCACAACAGATCTCCCATTTGGGGAAAAGGCTGTGGCTCAGTTGCAGAGCACCTATGTTCAATTGCCGTAGGTTCAACCATCAGCATCTTCAGGTAGGGAAGAAAATGTACCCTGTCTGAAACCCTGAAGAGCTGCTGCCAGTCAGAGCAGACAGTGCTGAGCTAGCTGGAACACTGGCCTGACTGGGTTAAAAGGAAGAAGAAGAAGTGGTGGTGTTTGGATTTGATATCCCGCTTTATCACTACCCGAAGGAGTCTCAAAGCGGCTAACAATCTCCTTTCCCTTCCTCCCCCCCAACAAACACTCTGTGAGGTGAGTGGGGCTGAGAGACTTCAGAGAAGTGTGACTGGCCCAAGGTCACCCAGCAGCTGCATGTGGAGGAGCGGAGACGTGAACCCGGTTCACCAGATTACGAGTCCACCGCTCTTAACCACTGCACCACACTGGCTTCTTAGGTTTCAGAAACGCTTCACAAAACTTTGAACCTGATGTGAGGAAGATTCCCTGAGGTGGAGCATTAAGTATTCAGCACGATCACAACTATTATCGTTTTCAATTTTCCAAAATGATCTTAATTGAAGAAGTGCAGGGAATATTTGGAAAAGAGCTGCCCTCCGCAAAAACTTGAAATTAAACTTGAAGATTTTGGAAATCTGCTCCGCAACCAAAGACACAATTGTTGTTTGAGAGTGAGAAGCCTACAGTTCAGCCTTGCACTTATTAACACCCTTGGTAGCCATAGGCGACCAGGAATTCCGGACAGGTGAGTGCATGGAAAGGCACAATCACAATTATTATTAACGTGGTTTAAAATGGTTCTCGTGCACAGTGAGGCCGCAAAGATTACGGAAGAATCCTTCACACCATCTCGGCTGCTTTTGCAAAACCATGGGGTAACTTTGGCAGAGTTGGGCCAACAACAAAGGGAATTAGCACACCCCCTCCCTTCCCCACACTTACAAATCAGCTTAAATTTCAGCCGTCTGTCCTAAAAGAGACTAGTCAGACCTTGCAAGCGCCCTTTTATTTCCACCCGCCCCCGCCCCCCCCCGTGTCCGGCAGGCTGGAGTGCCAGGGGTTGGATTCTTTTATGAAGGCTTTCTGGTCCAACAAAGCAGTATAAAATAGATTCCACATCCTGCTCCCCCCCCCCCGTTTCCGACTCCTTTCAAATCTAAATATAGAATAACGAATGTTTATTTTTAAGAGAAAGTTTCACCAGTTTTTGCCCTTTCAAAGTAAGGTGTTAAAAAAGAGAGAAAGAAAGTTTGGGGAGAGGAAACATAGGATTTCTTGCTAAATTCCAGCCCTTAATCTCTCTTTTGGGGCTGGGTCGGGGGGGGGGAATTGGAGTGATTTGTGTGGGGAGGGAGGGAACTTGACGAGTTTCCATAGACTTTTATTTTTTATTTTTTTTTACAAAAAAGCTCTCTTACTGGAGAATGGGTTGAACAAACTTTCCTGATATGTGTGTGCCCCCCGCAATCATTAATTGCCCCCCTCTCGTCCGCTAAGGCCTATGTAAATACCCTTGCATAATGTCCCTGGCTTTTGTGAGGGGATCGCCAAGCAGTCGCCACTTAGATGTGGGTGTTTTGTGGGGGTGTGCAATCCCCCCACCTTTCTTTTTTTTAATTTCGAGGCGTCATTTTAAAAGACTGAAAAGACGTTTGGCCTTAAGCTGTTTACCAACCGGGCCCAAAGCTGCCCAGAGTGCCACAGAGGCGAGCGGGGAGAAGAGGAGGCAGGCAGCATCGGGAACACGCCAGCACAATGGCAAGCGGCCATTTTCAGCCCCGAATTATTAGCCTAACCCCGAACGTCTCCTAATCTACACTTCTTTTTAAAGGACAAACGCCCTGCGCGTCACATGAATGAGCCAAAA
This sequence comes from Podarcis erhardii, assembly GCF_964252035.2. Taxonomy (NCBI): domain Eukaryota; kingdom Metazoa; phylum Chordata; class Lepidosauria; order Squamata; family Lacertidae; genus Podarcis; species Podarcis erhardii. Next base: position 6,991,459 of record NC_138497.1, on the reverse strand, counting down.
CTATTCCAAGCCCCCCACCACTTGGGAAATCCTCTGCAGTGACCGTGAAGCACAATGTTGTTGGGTAATCTCATTGTTTCCTTCGCCGGCGACCAGCGTTTTCTGAGTCTGCCTATGTTCGATTGCATGCGGTGGGCCTTTTTGGGGGGGCTGTCAGTTATTAAAACACAGGCAAGTCCTGAATGGACAGCACAGGACTAATGCCAGGGAGACAGCTGGATGTTTTTGCAAAGCTCAGGCAACAGGGAAGATGCGTTATACAGAGTCAGGCCATCGCTCCATGGGGCTACCTTTGAAGGTGACTCAAAACGACAACTAATCCAGAATGCGGCAGCTAGACTGGTGACTGGGAGCAGCCGCCGAGACCACATAACACCGGTCTTGAAAGACCTACATTGGCTCCCAGTACGTTTCCGGGCACAATTCAAAGTGTTGGTGCTGACCTTTAAAGCCCTAAACAGCCTCAGCCCAGTATACCTGAAGGAGCGTCTCCACCCCCATCATCCAGCCCGGACACTGAGGTCCAGCTCCGAGGGCCTTCTGGTGGTTCCCTCACTGCGAGAAGCAAGGTTACAGGGAACCAGGCAGAGGGCCTTCTCGGTAGTAGCACCTGCCCTGTGGAACGCCCTCCCATCAGATGTCAAGGACATAAACAACTACCTGACTTTTAGAAGACATCTGAAGGCAACCCTGTTTCAGGAAGTTTTTAATGTTTGATGTTTTATCGTGTTTTTAATATTCTATTGGGAGCCGCCCAGAGTGGCTGGGGAAACTGACTTCACAGCAACCAGATGTACATCCACCTCCATAAAGCCAGTGTGGCATAGTGGTTAGAGTGTCTGAGAACCGGGACATTCACAGGGAAATCAAAATGCTTGTTTACAAAGCTACTGTACTACCAACCTTACTGTATGCTTGCGAAACGTGGACCACCATCTCCTACTCCTCGAAAGATTCCATCAATGGTGTCTCCGGAAAATGTTACACATCACTTGGGAAGACAGGTGAACTAACGCCAGTGTACTGGAAGAAGCAAAGATCACCAGTGTCGAAGCAATGATTCTTCAACATCAACTTCGTTGGACTGGTCATGTTGTGTGGATGCCTGATGATCGTCTTCCAAAGCAACTACTCTATTCCCAACTTAAAAATGGAAAGCGTAATGCTGGTGGTCAACAAAAGAGGTTTAAAGACTCTCTCAAGGCAAAACTAAAAAAAAAATGTAGTATAAACACTGACAAATGGGGAACACTGGTCTGCGAGCGCTCCAGTTGGAGAACAGCCTTTATCAAAGGTGTCATGGGCTTTGAAGACACTCAAACTCAGGACGTAAGGGAGAAACGTGCTAGGAGGAAGGCACGCTTGGCAAATCCACACCGTGATCAACTCCTGCCCGGAAACCCATGTGCCCACTGTGGATGGATGTGTGGATCCAGAATTGGCCTCCACAGTCACTTATGGACTCACTGTTAAGACTGTGTTCATGGAAGACAATTGGCTACAAGTGATTGCCGAAGAGGAGGAGGAGGAGGAGGAGGAGGAGGAGGAGAGTGTTGGGCCAGGGCCTGGGAGACCAGGGTTCAAATCCTCATTCTGCCATGAAGTGAATCATGGAATCATAGAATCATAGAATCAGAGAGTTGGAAGAGACCACAAGGGCCATCGAGTCCAACCCCCTGCCAAGCAGGAAACACCATCAGAGCACTCCTGACATATGGTTGTCAAGCCTCTGCTTAAAGACCTCCAAAGAAGGAGACTCCACCACACTCCTTGGCAGCAAATTCCACTGTCAAACAGCTCTTACTGTCAGGAAGTTCTTCCTAATGTTTAGGTGGAATCTTCTATCTTGTAGTTTGGAACCATTGCTCCGTGTCCGCTTCTCTGGAGCAGCAGAAAACAACCTTTCTCCCTCCTTTATGTCACATCCTTTTATATATTTGAACATGGCTATCATATCACCCCTTAACCTCCTCTTCTCCAGGCTAAACAGGCCCAGTGCCTTGAACCAGTCACTCCCTCTCAGCCGTACCCACCTCGCAGGGTTGTTGTTGTTGTGATTAAACAAAGCGGGGAAGAACCACGTAAACTGCCTTGAGTTCTTGGAGGAAAACGTGGGATAAAAACGCAATTAATAAAAAGTGAACAAAGAGATCCGTCTTAAGAGATTATTGATCGCTTGCACGCTTATGGGAAGCCAAGAAGGGTTTAAAAAGTGCCTATATGTGGCCAAGGAATTGTCTCCTTCCATGGATGGGAGGCAAAAATCTGGTTAATTACCATCACAATGCAACTGACTACAGCCACCATCTCCCTTAAAACCTTTTCTGGCGAGGATGCTCTGTGCCACCTTGCCTCTGCAGGTCACCTCCACAGCTGATAACCTTTCCAGCAGACAAATGCATGTCAAATTGGCTCATCTAATTAGAAAGCTGGGGGAAGGTGGGGAGGAGAAGGAGGAGGAGGAGGGAAGAAAAAAAAAATACCAACAGACTCCCAGAGAGAGAGAGAGCCTGACTGTGGCTGCAGATGAAGTCTCTCCCCTCCCCCACTTTGCTCTGGATGGAAACTGAGTCACTTAACATTTCAATAGGTTAATCAATCACCAATTAAAGGGAGAAATTGGTTAACTCGGCAACAATTAACATGACACTCTATTAAGCACACATTTCTAATTGCCACAGCAGAGAGCGAAAATTAGCATTGGGGTGGGGGAGCATCTCCATAGGCAGCGGGGGCCACACATGGAGGTGGGTCCGGTGTTTGCTAAGAAGGGGATGATGCAGGTTGAGGTGCTGTGAGGGGAGGAATAAAAACAGGATTTTCTCTTGGGCAGGGAAAGGCCTAACCACCTGCCTTAGATTTAGCTAGTGAGACCCAGCGGTGGCGTAGCGGTTAGAGTGTCGGACTAGGACCCTGGGAAACCAGGGTTCAAATCCCCACGCTCAGACATAGAGGTCCAGCTCCAAGGGCCTTCTGGTGGTTCCCTCACTGCAAGAAGCAAGGTTGCAGGGAGCCAGGCAGAGGGCCTTCTCGGTGGTGGCGCCCTCCCATCCGATGTCAAGGAAATGAACAACTATCTGACTTTAAGAAGACATCGGATGGCAGCCCTGTTCAGGGAAGTTTTTAGTGTTGGGTGTTTTATCGTGTTTTTAATATTCTGTTGGGAGCCTCCCAGGGCGGCTGGGGAAACCCAGCCAGATGGGTGGGGTGTAAATAATAAATATTAAATTATGATGATGACCTTGGGCCAGTCACTGCCTTTTCTCAGCTGAGCCTACCTCACAGGGTTGTCGTGGGGATTGAAGTAGGAAGGGGAGAACCATGTACGCCTCTTTGAGCCCCTCGGGATATACATAAATGTAAGTAGATATATAAGGGACGCGGGTGGTGCTGTGGTCTAAACCACAGAGCCTGGTGCTTGCCGATCGAAAGGTCGGCAGTTCGAATCCCCGCAATGGGGTGAGCTCCTGTTGTTCGGTCCCTGCTCCTGCCAACCTAGCAGTTTGAAATCATGTCAAAGTGCAAGTAGATAAATAGGTACCACTCTGGCGGGAAGGTAAACGGCGTTTTTGTGTGCTGCTCTGGTTCTCCAGTAGCGGCTTAGTCATGCTGGCCACATGAACCGGAAGCTGTCTGCGGACAAACGTCGGCTCCCTCGGCCTATAGAGCGCGATGAGCGCCATGACCCCAGAGTCGTCCGCGACTGGACCTAATGGTCAGAGGTACCTTTACCTTTACCTTTAAGTAGATATACAGTGGTACCTCAGGTTAAGAACTTAATTTGTTCTGGAGGTTCGTTCTTAACCTGAAACTGTTCTTAACCTGAAATACCACTTTAGTTAATGGGGCCTCCTGCTGCCGCCGCATGATTTCTGTTCTCATCCTGAAGCAAAATTCTTAACCCGAGGTACTATTTCTGGGCTAGCGGAGTCTGTAACCTGAAGCGTCTGTAACCCGAGGTACTACTGTATAGCGTGTATGCAGCCTAATGGCATGAATCAGAGATGGCTAGACTTTCATAGCATCATAGAGTTGGAAGGGACCCCCAGGGGTCATCTAGTCCAACCCCCTGCAATGCAGGAATCTCAGCTAAAGCATCCATGACAGATGGCCATCCAACCTCTGCTTAAAGGACTCCAAGGAAGGACAGTTCACCGCCTCCCGAGGGAGACCGTTCTACTGCCAAACAGCTCTTACTGCCAGAAAGATTTCCCTGATGTTGAGTCGGAATCATGAACTAAAAAAGGTATTTAAGTTTACCTTCCCTAAGAAACCAGAGGCCTTCCTTTTGGGCATTGACGGCCAATTGGTGCCAAAGAAAGATAGAACACTTTTTATGTATGTAACAACTGCAGCAAGAATACTCATCGCAAAGTATTGGAAGACACAAGATTTGCCCACTTTGGAAGAATGGCAGATGCAAGTGATCGACTACATGGAATTGGCAGAAATGACTGGCAGAATCCGAGACCGGGGAGAAGAGTCGGTGGAAGAGGACTGGAAGAAGTTCAAAGAATATCTCCAAAAACATTGTAAAATGTTTGAATGTTAAAATGATGTTGGATATAAAGATAATATGGCATCAGTGACATGGTAAAAAGAAATATGTAAAAATGATTTGAGAAAAAAGGGGTAAGACCAGAGTATTATTATGTCGAGACTAAACAAATGATACAAGGGATTAAGTTATAAAGAACATGTGATAAATGGTTTTAAAAGGTAAAGAAACCAAAGGCATAATAGGTTGAAATGTATAATAGGGTATAAGATTGGAAAGAGGGCAGGAAATTGCTGAATTTGATTGTGTAAAGGGGCACAGAAAAGGGAGATGTGAGGAAGTCAGGAAAGAGGGTTATAAAGACAGTAAGCAAGGAATAATTTTTTCTCTGTTTTTTGTTTTTTTTTGTCATTTTTGGTTCGTGTTATTTTTGATTGTCTTTTTCTTTCTTTTTTCTGATTGTGATAGCTGTTTTATTATGTAAAACCTTAATAAATATTTATATATATAAAAAAAAGATGTTGAGTCGGAATCTCCTTTATTGTACTAAGGGCCCCATTGGCGCATGGCAAACCTTGGTTCAGGGGCATAAAGTGGGTGCAGCCAATGCACTGTTTTTTTTATAAGTAGATGCAGTCAGAACAGGAATTCTCAAGGGCAGTAAACAGGCGACACACAGGAGCGTTCAGTCAAACCAACCCAGTAGCCGGTGTCCCCTATGCAATTGCCTGGGTCAACTGCCTCTCTCTCCAGGCCTTGTCTGTGCTTAAGCGGGATTGCAGTCTCTCTGTATTTTCCTCCCTCGTATTCCTTTCTGACCTTAATTATGAACTTCCCAGCCTCTTGTAAATGAAGGCAATTGCAATTGAGCTCCCTTATCTCAGAAAGTGTCAGTCACACTCGCCCCTAAAACACACGCACAGATCGACCTAATACAACACATTAGCTTCAACTTTGCTTGTCGAAACTCTCGCTTATCCCTGTGGGGGGAAGAATGTGTTTCTAGTACTAGATGGTGTGTTTTTTTTGTTTGGTTTTTCCCCGAAGCTCTTCCAATAAATCAAGGTGGGGAGGGGGAGAAGGGATTTGTTTTGTACATAAAGCACCATCAGGAGGCTGAACAACATCGAGTCAGATGTGTGACCCACAGCTTTCGCCCTGTGGGCTGCTGCCACACACAAAACACGCACAGAGATGGAAGAAAATGAGCACAGATCCTGCTGAAAGTAGGCAGGAAGGGAAGGTTGTAGATCGGGGAAACTCACAGGACTACAGAAGACAACTCCTAGATGCTGAGGGGGTTTCTCCCTCCTATAAAATATTCTCCTATAAAATATTCTGATGGAAATCAGCCCTGAGTGCTCACTGGAAGGACAGATCCTGAAGTTGAGGCTCCAAGACTTTGGCCACCTCATGAGAAGAGAAGACTCCCTGGAAAAGACTCTGATGTTGGGAAAGATGGAGGGCACAAGGAGAAGGGTACGACAGAGGACAAGATGGTTGGACAGTGTTCTCGAAGCTACCAGCATGAGTTTGACCAAACTGCGGGAGGCAGTGGAAGACAGAAGGGCCTGGCGTGCTCTGGTCCATGGGGTCACGAAGAGTCGGACATGACTAAACCACTAAACAAACAAACAAACATAAAATATTTAAGGGGGCTTGACCACCTCAAAGTTGATGGGCATTGCCCTGCGTCATGTGATTGATTATGCAGCCTCTCCCCCCAATATTGTATTCAAGTTGGTACCCTTGCACTCGTAATGGCAACACAAATCAAGCTGAAATTGAGGCTCCTTTGTTCAAGATTTTCCAAGCCAATTAATATCCTAAGGTTTTTCTTTTGCAACTCCATACCCTTCAACAGACTTTCAGCCTCTTCCATTTATTTCGGGCGTTGTGTGCTCAAGCGCCTGCGGCCATTTCAAGGAGGGTGGAACATTAGTCCATCTAACTCAGTAGCAGCAGCTCTCTATGGTCTCTATCCCCATCGTCCTGCCCGGACACTGAGGTCCAGCACCGAGGGCCTTCTGGCGGTTCCCTGTAACCTCACATCACTGTGAGATGTGTGGTTACAGGGAACTAGGCAGAGGGTCTTCTTGGTGGTGGCACCCATCCTGCAGAATGCCCTCCCGTCAGATGTCAAGGAAATAAACAACTATCTGGTTTTTTTATAGCAATTTATTAACCCCCCCCCCAAAAAAACAAAAATAGAAACAACAACAACACGAAATCAAAATAATCCACAACAAATTGACTCCCCCCTAGTCCCTTCCTTGGCTCCATTATTTGTCAATGTACCGCATGCCCATTGTTAACTTTGAAAATCATTTAAGTCCATTCATAACAAAATTACAAGGGATCCTAAAACCCTGCTAATGTATTAATCTGTGTACAATGTTTCTGTATGTGTGCAATAAACACCTTCCATTCTTCCTTAAATTCATTGTCGTCTCTTCCTGGGAAATAAACAACTACCTGACTTTTGGAAGACATCTGAAGGCAGCCCTGTTTAGGGAGGTTTTTAATATTTGATGTTTTTAATCATGTTTTTAATATTCTGCTGGGAGCTGCCCAGAGTGACTGGGGAAACCCAGCCAGATGGGCAGGATATAAGTAATATATGATGATGTTGATGATGATGGTGGTGGTCGTGGTGGTGGTGATGATGTTTCAGGCAGGGACCATTTCCTACCCTTCCTAGGGATGGCATAAGAACATGAGACAAGCCTGATGAATCAGGCCAGTGGCCCATCTAGTCCAGCATCCTTTTCTCACAGTGGCTTCTTGGAAGCCAGGGCATTTGAACACCAGAACCCTCTCCCTTCCCATTACTGCCTCCAGTTGCGGAGGTCAAGCATAAGCCTCATGCTGAGTAGCCATCAACAGTCACCTCCTCCATCAATACGTCGAATCTACTTTAAAAACCACCCTGGTTGGTGGACATCACTGCCTGCAATGTACGGTAAGCGAGTTCCAGAGTTTAACTTGGCACTGCACTCGAAGGAGCACTTTCTCTGTTCTTTCCTGAATCTTCCGCTATGCAGCTACAAACACTACCGAGGATTGAAGGAGGGTCTCCACCCCCATCGTTCAGCCTGGACACTGAGATCCAGCTCTGAGGGCCTTCTGGCGGTTCCCTCACTGCGAGACGTGAGGTTACAGGAAACCAGGCAGAGGGCCTTCTCGGTGGTGGCGCCCGCCCTGTGGAACGCCCTCCCATCAGATGTCAAGGACATAAACAACTACCTGACTTTCAGAAGACATATGAAGGCAGCCCTTTTTAGGGAAGTTTTTAATGTCTGAAGTTTTGTCATATTTTTAATATTCTGTTGGGAGCTGCTCATTATTATTATTATTATTATTATTATTATTATTATTATTTTATTAAATGTTAGATCTTCTGCAAGCAAAGCAGATGTTCTACTGCTGAGCTGTGGTCCTTCCTCCCAGGGGTGAATTCAGGTTGTCCCCACATTGGATGAGAGTAGTCACATGATTTGGCCATGTCGTTGTAGGAACATCAGAAGTTGCCATAAACTGAGTCAGACCATTAGTCCATCTTGTGGGAGATGAGCAGACAAACCTAACAAATGCATATTCTTGCTAGTTAGCATGAGAAGGGGCTAAGTCCATGCAACTGTATTGCTGGTAAACAGATACTCAGACCATAGAAATACAATTGATAGAGAGGGCTCTGTGTGACGTCATTTCCCTTCCCCCTGCTGGGGAGGAAGGAACATAGAGTACTTCCTGTTACTACCCCTTTTCCTTTGTCCAGCATTGGATACAGACATGCCTCCGCTCCTGAAGCTGGTTATACTGTAAATATAAGTATTTCGCCTGCATAGTTCTTTACTGCTACTGTTGCTGTGAACCAATGCACGATTATATATATATATATATATTTAAATAATATTTATTCAAGTTTTAACAATTACAAAGAGAAAAAAGAGAAAAAAGAAAAATAAAAAATACAGAAAAAATACAAACAATTAAAAAAAAAAACAGATCAAACCTTTACATAGCTTTCTTTCCTTTGCTTATTTCCTTGACCTCCTCACACCTCCCATTTTTGTATTCTAATTCAATTTGTTATTTCAGCAAATCCTTCCAGCCTTGTTTTTATCTTAATAATTTGTCTTAATATACTATAATTTTACATTCTCTCTTTCACCAATTCATTTTTACTTAATCCTTTATTTCTTTTCTGCTAAAACCACATAATTTTCTTTTCCCAACATCTTTCTAGCAATCCTTAATTTTACAATATTTTTGAAGATAAACTTGAATTTATTCCAATCTTCTTCCACCAACTCTTCTCCTTGGTCCCGGATTCTGCCAGTCATTTCCGCCAGTTCCATGTACTCCATCACCTTCATCTGCCATTCTTCCCGGGTGGGTAGATCTTGTGTCTTCCAATACTTTGCGATGAATATTCCTGCTGCTGTTGTGGCATACATAAAAAAAGTTCTATCCTCCTTTCGCACCAATTGGCCGACCATGCCCAAGAGAAAGGCCTCTGGTTTCTTCTGGAAACGATTATAAAGCAAGATTATAAAGATGCACGATTATAAAGCAAGCAAATCTCATGTTTAAATTTGCTTCACAAGTTGTTGCCTGATTCTTTGTTACGAAGGGAGAAGTCAGCTTTCTTTGTAGATGGGCTTGCTCAAAACAAGGTTTTGCAGCCTTATTCCCATACGTTTAATTTGTGGTTAAGGAGGGGAATTTTTAAAACCGTGTTCAACTCATGGATGTGGCGGCCAGGAGGGATAAATCAATAAACCTATTATAACCCCTGCCACACATCTAGCTCTGCATTGCCTACACAGACTGGCAGCAGCTCTCCAGGTTTCAGGCAGGGGTCTTTCCCATCCCTACCTGGAGATTCCTCACTTGAATTTGAGACCTTCTGCTCAAGGGAAGGCTCAATCTCAAGGGCCGAAGGCAGCAGCCAGAAGTGTTCCTACTGTGCCTGCGCTGTCCTGACCTCCCCACTGCTTCCTTCCTCCTCCTCCTGGTTGTTGTTGTTTAGTCATTTAGTCGTGTCCAACTCTTCGTGACCCCCTGGACCAGAGCACGCCAGGCACTCCTGTCTTCCACTGCCTCCCGCAGTTTGGTCAAACTCATGCTGGTATCTTACTAAAAATTAATAAAAATTATTCTGCAAACTCATGCTGGTAGCTTCAAGAACACTGTCGAACCATCTTGTCCTCTGTCATCCCCTTCTCCTTGTGCCCTCCATCTTTCCCAACATCAGGGTCTTTTCCAGGGAGTCTTCTCTTCTCATGAGGTGGCCAAAGTCTTGGAGCCTCAGCTTCAGGATCTGTCCTTCCAGTGAGCACTCAGGGCTGATTTCCTTAAGAATGGAGAGGTTGGATCTTCTTGCAGTCCATGGGACTCTCCAGAGTCTCCTCCAGCACCAGAATTCAAAAGCATCAATTCTTCGACAATCAGCCTTCTTTATGGTCCAGCTCTCACTTCCGTACATCACTACAGTAGTACCTCGGGTTACATACGCTTCAGGTTACACACTCCACTAACCCAGAAATAGTGCTTCAGGTTAAGAACTTTGCTTCAGGATAAGAACAGAAATCGAGCTCCGGCGGTGCAGCGGCAGCAGGAGGCCCCATTAGCTAAAGTGGTGCTTCAGGTTAAGAACAGTTTCAGGTTAAGAATGGGCCTCCGGAACGAATTAAGTACTTAACCCGAGGTACCACTGTACTGGGAAAACCGTAGCTTTTACTATACGGACCTTTGTTGGCAAGGTGATGTCTCTGCTTTTTAAGATGCTGCCTAGGTTTGTCATTGCTTTTCTCCCAAGAAGCAGGCGTCTTTTAATTTCGTGGCTGCTGTCACCTCCTGGTTATCAGAGTGATTTCAATATGGGGAAGTAACACTGTCCCCACACATTGCCCTGGCTGGCTGCTCCTGCCTGCAAGCTAGTCTCTCTGGTCCCGAGGACTCGACACAGGCCATCCCACCTCATTAGCCAAACCCCTTCTCCCCAGGCCACACCCCTTCCCACTCCTGCCTTGCATCACCTTTGAAAGCTTTTGACTGACTTGAATGTGTCTGTGAGCTCTGATCATGCTTCTCGCTTGCCTGAATGGAGGCTGGAGAGGCGTGTGTGAAGAGCGAGCCTACCGTACCAAGGAAAAATTAACATTTCTTGCCCCACCCACTTCCCCTAGCCCCGCCCACCCCTGGTATGCGGCCCCTGGGAGGTTGCTTAGAAGGGCATGGACCCTTCAGCTCAGGAAAAAACCACACACCCCTGCCCTAAAATAACCTTGGGGTAAAATTACACCTGTTTGTTTGGTCCCAAACCTGTGCTGTGCTGAAAAGGGATGGATGTGGAGGTGTTTGAAGAGGCATGCCAGCAAGAAGGGGAAGAGGGTGCTTAACCCCTTCCCCACCAACAGTTTCCTCCCTGAAATGTTTCCCAGGGAGGCATTCGTACTTACGTACTGATTTGTTTGTTTAATAATAATAATAATAAATTTTATTTAGACTCTGCCCTCCCCAGCCAAGGCCGGGCTCAGGGCAGCTAACACCCAATATAAAAACAATTGATTGAAATACAACTTAAAAACAAGATTAAAATACAACATTACAACATTAAAATACAGCCTCATTTCAGTGGAAACTCAAATCAAAAACTTTTTGGGGGATGAAAACGTCAAGTCTTCACCAAGGCTAACTTTCCAGACTGGTCCTATGTGGGCCAGAAAAAAGCCAGGGAAGTCCCCAAATAGGAGTTCCATCATAGAAAAAGAAAGGAAAAAGGAAAGAGGGGAAGGGGATCAAGTTGATTCCAAGCCAAAGGCCAGGCGGAACAACTCCATCTTACAGGCCCTGCGGAGAGAAATCAGATCCTACAGGGCCCTGGTCTCATGAGACAGAGTGTTCCATCAGGCCGGGGCCAGTGTTGAAAAGGCCCTGGCTCTGGTTGAGGCTAATCTGACTTCCTTGGGGCCCAGGACCACTAGGGTATTGCTATTTATGGACCTTAAGGTCCTCCGTGGGGCATACCGAGAGAGGCGGTCCCATAGGTACAAGGGTCCTAGGCTATGAAGGGCTTTAAAGGTCAAAACCAGCACTTTAAATCTGACCCTGTACTCCACCGGGAGCCAGATGTGTACCGCAGAAAAGTTTCTAGTGTCCTAGAGCAGCTTGACGGGGGCACAATTAAAAGCTACACGGGGGGGGGGTGTTATTTGCAGGAAAGAATCATCGGGGTGGCAGGGGTCAAGTACTCTCTTGCTTGCTCTGGGCCGGCCCAAGACATTTTGCCACATGAGGCGAGCCAGAAAATGGTGCCCCCACCTGCCATGCAACATTACTAGGACAGTGAGCAGTCACCAGGAGAAAACGACCACCCCCTGTGATCTTAGGTGCACCCTCATAACCATTCCCTGGTCCTGAATGGGGTAACTGTGCCCCTGAAGGACCAGGTGCGCAGCCTGGGAGTCATTTTGGACTCACAGCTGTCCATGGAAGCACAGGTCAAATCTGTGTCCAGGGCAGCTGTTTACCAGCTCCATCTGGTACATAGGCTGAGACCCTACCTGCCTGCAGACTGTCTCGCCAGAGTGGTGCATGCTCTGGTTATCTCCTGCTTGGACTACTGCAATGCACTCTACGTGGGGCTACCTTTGAAGGTGACTCGGAAACTACAACTAATCCAGAATGCGGCAGCTAGACTGGTGACTGGGAGTGGCTGCCGAGACCATATAACACCGGTCTTGAAAGACCTACATTGGCTCCCAGTATGTTTCCGAGCACAATTCAAAGTGTTGGTGCTGACCTTTAAAGCCCTAAACGGCCTCGGTCCAGTATACCTGAAGGAGCGTCTCCACCCCCATCGTTCTGCCCGGACGCTGAGGTCCAGCACCGAGGGCCTTCTGGCGGTTCCCTCATTGCGAGAAGCAAAGCTACAGGGAACCAGGCAGAGGGCCTTCTCGGTAGTGGCGCCCGCCCTGTGGAACGCCCTTCCAGCAGATGTCAAAGTGATAAACAACTACCTGACATTCAGAAGACATCTTAAGGCAGCCCTGTTCAGGGAAGTTTTTAACGTGTGATATTTTACTGTATTTTTGGTTTTTATGTAAGCCGCCCAGAGGGGCTGGGGAGGCCCAGCCAGATGGGCGGGGTATAAATAATAAATAATAAATTATTATTATATTATTATTATTATTTTCAGAAGACGGACCCCCATCAAAATCTGCTGTCACTCCCACAGCTCTGAATATTGTCAGACGCCTCAGGTTGGTCAATAGTAGGGCTGGTCCCACGCTCGCTGATTCTCCACTGTGCATGATGTACTAAGATACGCATGCCTTGGTTTCATAGAGGAAACACTGATCCTGAAACCTCAAAGAGATTTTTTTGTCACACACACATAGTTCCACCTTGGGGTTGCTTCAAAGGCAAATTTGAGGAACCGCTTCTTCCTGATTTTGTGATTTGGAGGGAATATTTTGATTTTAGCCTCATCATCACAATACCATTTGTTGATTGCATGGCTCTCTCTCCCCCCCCCCCCCCGCCGCAATACTGCTGTAATAATTCCTAATTGTCTTGGAGCCGCGAAAATGTTTCCTTTAAGAAGGTTAAACAAAGAGCGTATTGACATTAGCAAAGATTGGTTAAAGAAAACATTATTAAGTAAAAGGAGCTTTATTTAAACACCAAATGAATCATTTAAAGGCAAATTAGAGGTCGTTAACGCCAACTAAACAAATAATGTTAAACAATAATTAGATATCCGTTTCAGATTAGAGTCAGACACTTGGGTTCATCAGAAGAAAAAGCGGAAAACCCGCACATGCGCGGGGAACCCAAGTTTCCCCTCATCTCTACGGGTTTGTTCGATAGGCATAATTAAATGCTGTCCTGTTTAATTTTTTCCTCAGTCTCTCCCCTTCAAGATTAAAAGAAGAAGAAAGGTTCTGTTCGTCCATTCACGTCATATTTGCTACTAGATGATAAAACATCTTGAAAGCGCCGCTTTCATATAAACAGAGGAGAAGATGTGAGCTTTCCGAGAGATCTCCTATGGAGAGGAATCGATCGTCCTAAGCCACTGGTTATACTTATCAGCCTTATCAAGCTGGCGAGTGCCGGCGTGATCCAAAAACCACTCCCAGCATTTTGATCCTCTCTCCCTTTCCCAAAGCTGCCCTCTCAGACACAGCCGTGCTTTATGGACGGGTTATCTGCGCCATAATTACAGTTCCCCACGCATGCCTCCTTTTCCAACAGGCCTCTCTTAAGTGTCAGATAATATATTTTCTTCTTCTCGTTAAAAAGAGAGAGGAAGCAACAGTTTGCTGTGTCGTTCCCCTTTTCGTGACAGTGTTTGGGTGCTCCGATTTGGGTTCTTTCGCCTCCTCTCCCCTCTAGGCGACAGGGAGCTGATGCCACGCTGGAGATGGCTGAAAGCAATATCGAGAGTTGGCTTTATCATCCTGTTTCAAAGAGGCAATACTTGCAGAGAACCAGGCGACACAAGCGGAAGAGGCTCTCTTGACTGCTGGGTTTTCATTAGGGCCTCCTCGAGATGACGACGGCTGTGGAGTCCTGACAGCTACCGTCGCACTAGGGCTGCGAGACACAAGCGCCGGATTTCCTTTGCACCAGTGCCAAGAGCTTTCATGAAGAGGCACTAGGAATCTCCCTGCCTGCCACCCCCCATTTATAGGAACACAAGAGTTAAGGAGTTAGTTTAATGAGATCAGGCATCCGGGCTGATAAATAATGACAAGACACAAAGCTTTCTCTTTCCAGGATGGCAACATCAAAACGGCACAGGCGGATCAAAATTCTGGGGAAGAATTGTCCTCCGAAAACACAATAAAACACAGACCTGGGGGGCGGGCAGGCGGGCAGAGGGAGGGACCAGAACATTCCCGATGCCACCGTGAGCCCACAAACTGTGTGCCATCCAGTTCTGCGTAGCCAAGAGGCAGCCTGTTTTGAAGAAAGGCTGTGCCCCATTAACAATCGAAAGATGTAGACCCCGCAAGGCGATGGAAAAGAAACCCTGTTTGTTCTGCATTGTAAGCAGGTCGGCTGTAGTTCTGCAATGGTGTACACGCACTGCTTCTTGCTGCGGGTGACTGCTGCCCATTGGTCCGACCCTCTCGGCACACGAAACGCCCTACATCGCGGTGATGTTGCACATGTGTTCCATTGGCACGCAGAAGCCAGTGCATGGCAACATTCGAGACCTGTGGGGCCCGACTGCTTTGCCCTTGGCAGAGTTCTGCATGGCTCTCATGAGCTGAGCAAGGATCTCTAGGTAACCAGAACCTCCCGTCGCATCTTCTGCAACGGAAACGTTCAGCACTCAAAACCAGGTCCCTGTGGAGTTCCTTTCCTGCACTCCTCCCCTCAAAATAACAGACACTCCAAGTGTCCCTCTTTTCCAGGGACGCTCCCAGATTTACAGAAGCTGTCCTGGTTTCTGATTTGATCCCAGAATGTCCCGCTTTCCCTTAGGACATCCCTGTTTTCATCAGAGAAATTTGGAGGGTATGGAGTTATCTGACCCCTGGTCCAAGGAGATAAGTAACTATACAACCTTTAGAAGACACCTCCAGGCAGCCTGTCCAATTTAACATTTTTAATGTTTTATGATGTTTTTATATATGTTGGGAGCCGCCCAGGGTGGCTGGGGCAACCCAGCCAGATGGGCAGGATATAATAGTAGTAGTAGTGGTGATTAATAATAATAATAATAATAATAATAATAATAATAATAATAATAATATAGGACATCCCTATTTTCCTCAGAGAAATGTTGGAGGGTATGGAATAACTTCACAGGGGAAAGTTTCTTTGACAAATCTTAATATCTCTTACTAACTAGAGAGCACAAAGGGACAGAACAGGGCCTTCCTCATTCTGTTATTCGTGTGGATGTGTGCTAATTTCTTCCGCAATTGCTGAATTTGCACACGTGCAACACAAAGAAATACACTGCGTGTGTAAGGTTAAACAAGTTTCCGCACATTTTCACCTCCCCCCTCCCCCCCAAAATTTAAAAAATCTTGAACTACCACCCTAGCCTTCTTCCCTCCCCTCCGTGCTCTAATGTGTGGTTGCTGAAATCCTCAGCTGTGATAAATTAAGCTACTTATTAATCTAATTACCGTACATTCATCCCAGAAACTTTCATGTGACTTGAAAAGACTATTCAACCTTTTCCCTCCCCTCCTAGAAAGGCCTCAACCTTTCGCCAATTAAGATTATTCTGAAATAATGCTCTCTTTTTCCTTTTTTTTTTTTTTTTTTGAAAAAGAAGAAGAAGAGAAAGCGAGAGCGAGCGAGAGAGTGTTAGCCCCCTTTAATCATCCAATGGAACACGGCCTCATCAGAAGCGCAGTGAAAGCTATGGGAAAAGTTTAGGTTACCTTGACGCTCCTAGACTTCAGGTTTCACGGCGAAGATATAATTATAGGACATTTATCTCTTTCCTCCACTGCCAGAAATTAGCCAGTGCCATTGTCTGGCAAATGGATCCTGCTTGCTGCTACAACAATACACGATTTCCTCTGAAACACCAGGAAGAAGCAAAAACAGCCCAGTCAAATCCAGTGTTTGCCTAAATGGACACTTTTTTTTTTGAAAAAAAAGAGATTCCCGGAGAGCATATTAAAAATGCAGAGTTTCTAAATAAGGCTTCCACTCTTTAGGGCTAATCTATTGATATTAAAATATACCAATCCTAATGTCAGCTCAATTTAGGATTAAAAACAACAACAAGAAGAAATATCATATCTTAGTACCCATTCATTGCCAAATGACTTAGTTAACTCTCTCTGTGTGTATATGTGTGTGTGTGTGTTTAAATAATGGGGCAGCTATTTTGCATCCAAATTAAAGTAGGTATTAATTTGAATGCAAAACAGCTCTGCTTGTGCATGGAGTTTTGACGGCAGGTCTACCCAAAGAAGGGGTGTTTATTGAATTTTGTTTCTGCTCCCAAGTGGGGGAAGACGATTCAGTGTCGCCACCCCCACCCCCCCAAAAGCCCCCCAAAACCTAAGAACATTGTGGGTGTGAAGTTCCTTTTATTTATTTCTTTTTTTTTAAAAAGGGGGAAGATTAAAAGAGCAGAATTATAAAGTATAATTACATTTTATTGAAACTTGAGGGAAATAGAGGGGAGGGCGGGGAGAGGAAGAAGAAATCCAGCAGGAAACTTTTCCGTGGAACATGATGTGTTGTCATTATCGTGGAAAGATAAAAGTTCCATACTGTTTTTATCTGTTTTTTTGGATGGAGTCCAGCCTCCGCAGTCACGCAGGAAACAAAAGAGAGAGAGAGAGAGAGAGAGGGAGCGAAAGAAACCCCTGAAAAAGAGGGAAAGCAGGAGTAATTATTAAAACTGTGTGATTTGTTATCTCAGCTACTGTCTTTCCAAATGGTAATACGATATCAGCAGCTGCAGACAGCCTCCAGTTCCCTCTATTAGTAAACAACTGCTTTGGAGACCTGTGTGAGGCTCTTTAAGCTCAGCGCTCCCCGAAGTGCTGTCAGGCTTAACTTCTAATCCATGGTATTTCTGAGCACTGGAAATTCATCTTTATAAAACCTGAACAAAAAAGGGAATAGTGCCTGGAGGGCATGGGCTCCCTCTGGTGAGACAAATGACATGTTCATTTATTAATGAAACAATAACCCTGGAAGGAGGATCAAAGCGCATTCCGTCCTCACTTTACAATCCCCAATTTTCTCAGGCCGTACCATTTAATTGAGCCGTGACAATGGAATACTTAATTGTTGCATGAAAGTTTGAAGAAGCGACTTCTTCAGAATCCGTGTTCGCTCCTGGATTATTGCGGGAGGGATCGTAAGCCCGGCTTGTGGCAACGCTTGTTTGATCCTGACACTTTCCATACATATGCACGCACATGCACAAACACATATCCGCCTTCCCGGCGCTTTGTGCCAGGCTCTCTCGAAAGGCCTCGCGTCGCCCCCTTTCCCTCTCGTCGACAACAGCGTGCTTTCCTTTCCAGACCTTCCTTTGGGGCGCATACCCTCACACGACTCTCGTTTCGTGAACCGGGAGCGTTCGCCGTGCTGGATCTCTTGGCTTCCCAGGATCTAGACCAGCGAAGTGCTTCTACAACCTCTGGGTCCCTCTGGGTTTTCCCAGTGAAGAAGGGGCAGCACAGCATCTGAAATCTCAGATTTCAAGCTGGTTTCAAATACAGATGGGCCGAGAAGGCTATTTCTGTTCCAGGGCATATTTCCAGCTTCATAAGTCCATTTTGTCCTGTTTTTCGCACATCAACCTGCCATTGGAAAAAATCCTCAAATGTGTATTTTATCCTGAAATCTGAATTTAAATAAGCATTTTCTTTCACCAAGTGCATTTCTTTCATGCATTTAGGTGCATTTCCTTTCATAGAAGTGGAAAATACAAAGATAAGAATGTTCTGCTCTGTGGGAATAAGGAGGTGGGAATAAGGTCAGTATGCTTACGGACAAACAAAATTATTTGCGTCAATTTCAAGCCAGATTAATTCATATAACACATTTAGAGTGTTACATCACCTTTACAATAGCTCTGCAAGGTAGGTCTGTATTAGTATGCGGGTGGCGCTGTGGGTTAAACCACAGAGCCTAGGACTTGCCGATCAGAAGGTCGGCGGTTCGAATCCCCACGACGGGGTGAGCTCCCGTTGTTCAGTCCCAGCTCCTGCCAACCTAGCAGTTCGAGAGCACGTCAAAGTGCAAGTAGATAAATAGGTACCGCTCCGGCGGGAAGGTAAACGACGTTTCCGTGCGCTGCTCTGGTTCGCCAGAAGCGGCTTAGTCATGCTGGCCACACGACCCGGAAGCTGTACGCCGGCTCCCTCGGCCAATAAAGCGAGATGAGCGCGCAACCCCAGAGTCGGCCATGACTGGACCTAATGGTCAGGGGTTTCTTTACCCTTATTGCAGACAGAGGCTGAGGAGAAAATAAGTACCTTGTGAATTTTTGGCAGAGGTAAGATTTGAGCTAGAGATTTCCTGATTTGCAAACTGAATTGCTCAGCCACTGTTCTACATTAGCGCCCCCTGAAGGAACAGTTCCCAAGGCCCCTTTATTGGGAGCCGTGGAAACTAGCCAGGGTTGTAATCCGTTAAAACTCTTACTACAGACACGCAGCATGAGTTGGGTGGCAGCTTACATATCACCAAAAGGAATAAATGGATCACTAGAGAGCAGAAGAGAACACAGATTTGCATAGAATACATGACAGACCATGTGCTGAGAGCTAAGAAAGGCAAAGAATGGAACCTTAGATTTGTGCAGCTGGTTCTTCCTGCCTAAGTGCAGAACCTTACATTTGTCCCTATTTGTCAAGTTTCTTCTTCAGCAGTTCCTGTAGGGCCTGCATTCCCCCCACAAACTGCTTCGCCACTGGCACCAACAAGGTGCTCCATGGCTCTGGAAACGCTCTTGGATGTCTTCTGTAGTTGGCCATAACTGAATGAGCATCTCCCCAATTCCTTCATCCAAGATGTCGAACAGCAACAGGCCCAGCACAGTAACAACAACAACAACAACAACAATAATAATTTATTATTTGTACCGCGCCCATCTGGCTGGGTTTCCCCAGCCACACTGGGCGGCTCCCAACAAAGATTAAAAATACATTAAAATGTCACACATTAAAAACTTCCCTGAACAGGGCTGACTTCAGATGTCTTCTAAATGTCAGGTGGTTGTTTATCTCTTTGACATCTGATGGGAGGGCGTTCCACAGGGCAGGCGCCACTACCGAGAAGGCCCTCTGCCTGGTTCCCTGTGACCTCACTTCTTGCAGGGAGGGAACCGCCAGAAGGCCCTCGGAGCTGGACCTCAGTGTCCGGGCAGAACGATGGGGGTGGAGACGCTCCTTCAGATATATTGGGCCAAGGCCATTTAGGGCTTTAAAGGTCAGCACCAACGCTTTGAATTGTGCTCGGAAATGTACTGGGAGCCAGTGTAGGTCTTTCAAGACCGGTGTTATGTGGTCCCGCCGCCACTCCCAGTCACCAGTCTAGCTGCCGCATTCGGGATTAGTTGTAGTTTCCGGGTCACCTTCAAAGGTAGCCCCACGTAAAGTGCATTGCAGTAGTCCTGCAGGACCCCACTTTTGACTTTTTGCATGATGATGTGTACCATTGATGAGCACTCTTTGGGTTTGGTCAGTCAACCAGCTAAAAAATGCCACCTAACAGTCATCCCATTCGACTCAGATTTTAGTAGTTTCTCCACAAGAATATAATGGGAGGCTTTGTCAAAAGCCTTATTGAAATCAAGATACACTATGTCCACATTCCCCTGATCCACCAGCTTGTAGCTCTATCAAAAAAAGAAATGGGAGTTGTCTGGCATGACTTGTTTTTGAGAAACCCGTGCTGAGTCTTAGTAATCATAACTTCATTTTCTAAGCTCTCACAGATTGACTGTTTAATTGTCTGTTCTGGGATCTTTCCTGGTATCAATATCAAGCTCAATAGTTGGTAGATACCTGTGTCTCCTCCCCCTCCCTCTTTTTGAAGACGGGGACAACATTTGCCTGCCTCCAGTCTGCAGGGACCTCACTTGTGCTTCAAGAATTCTGAGAATTTAGGCTGAATCTCTGAGATTACATCCTCAAACTCCTTTCGTACCCTTGGGCGCAGCTCATCAGGCCCTGGACATGAGCCAACAGTGTGACGCGGCAGCTAAAAAAGCCAATACAATTCTGGGCTGCATCAATAGGAGTATTGCAACTAGATCAAGGGAAGTAATAGTGCCACTGTATTCTGCTCTGGTCAGACCTCACCTGGAGTACTGTGTCCAGTTCTGGGCACCACAGTTCAAGAAGGACACGGACAAACTGGAACGTGTCCAGAGGAGGGCAACCAAAATGGTCAAAGGCCTGGAAATGATGCCTTATGAAGAACGGCTAAGGGAGCTGGGCATGTTTAGCCTGGAGAAGAGGAGGTTAAGGGGTGATATGATAGCCATGTTCAAATATATAAAAGGATGTCACATAGAGGAGGGAGAAAGGTTGTTTTCTGCTGCTCCAGAGAAGCGGACACGGAGCAATGGTTCCAAACTACAAGAAAGAAGAGTCCACCTAAACATTAGGAAGCACTTCCTGACAGTAAGAGCTGTTTGACAGTGGAATTTGCTGCCAAGGAGTGTGGTGGAGTCTCCTTCTTTGGAGGTCTTTAAGCAGAGGCTTGACAACCATATGTCAGGAGTGCTCTGATGGTGTTTCCTGCTTGGCAGGGGGTTGGACTCGATGGCCCTTGTGGTCTCTTCCAACTCTATGATTCTATGATTCTATGATTTGAACCTTTTCCAACTCTGCAATTTCATTTTGGAGGTGAGGTAACCCAGACTGCACCATGTATTCTAAGAGTATTTGCACCATAGATTTGAATAAAAGAGATTCTGATATTGGTCATTTTATTTTACGTCCTTTTCCTAATGGTCCCTAACACAGATTTCTGCCAGACTCTGGGTCAGCATCCTCATCAAGCTACCCACTACATCTCTCTGCAAGTCAACCGAAAACAGAAATAAACTTTTCTTTTTCTTTTAAAATTGGCCTTTCAGATGCTACACTGTCTTCTTATAAAATGGGGTGCATAAGCCCGTTTAACACTGGCGCGATTTTTCAGTAAGAGGCAGGGTGCTTAAGATTCTCACTAACAGTATCTCCCATAGAAAATAGCAGGTCATTCCCTGGAGATTCTTGCTGGTTTTCTAATTTTTTAAAAAAGCCATTCTGCGTCTGTCAAACCTCCAGACCCATCAGGCCCAGCTGCCTGAATTTCCAACAGGGTGACCACTCACACTTTGCCAGAAAAGGGAACGAATGGAATGATTCTGGTTTGCATAAAATTTTCAGGTGCCGATTTATATGTACAAATGCAAAACTGAAATGACCGCTCCCCACATTAAATGGGGGGCGCCCTTTGCATGGTTGCTCGCAGCCCCTGGACCCTATGCGGCTCCATTAGCGCAGGCTTGGCTTCGCCTCCCCCCAGGGGGGATACCTGGAGGTCTCCACCTACCTCAGCAAGTTGTCCAATCCCACCTGGTTGGTACATGACACCAGTCAAGCTTGCAAAAATCTATCATTTGCCCGATAATAAATGTTGGAAATGTAAAGAGGTTGAAGGCACATTCTTTCACCTTTGGTGGTCGTGCCCAAAGATTAAGACCTTCTGGGAGATGATCTATAATGAAATGAAAAAGGTATTTAAATATACCTTCCAGAAGAAACCAGAGGCCTTTCTCTTGGGCATGGTTGGCCAATTGGTGCGAAAGAAGGATAGAACTTTTTTTATGTATGCCACAACAGCAGCAAGAATACTCATCGCAAAATATTGGAAGACACAAGATCTACCCACCCGGGAAGAATGGCAGATGAAGGTGATGGAGTACATGGAACTGGCTGAGATGACTGGCAGAATCCGGGACCAAGGAGAAGAGTTGGTGGAAGAAGATTGGAATAAATTCAAGTTCATCTTCAAAAATATTGTAAAATTAAGGATTGCTAGAAAGATGTTGGGAAAAGAAAATTATGTGGTTTTAGTAGAAATGACATAAAGGATTAAGTTAAAATGAGTTGGTGAAAGAGAGAATGTAAAATTATAGTATATTAAGACGAATTATTAAGATAAAAATAAGGTTGGAAGGATTTGCTGAAATAACAAATTGAATTAGAATACAAAAATGGGAGGCGTGAGGAGGTCAAGGAAATAAGTGAATGTAAGTAAGTGATGTACAGGTTTGACTTGTTTTTTATCTTTTTTCTTCTGATTTTTGGTTTTTGATGATGTTTTTTCTTTCTATATATGTATTGTTTTTTTTCTTTTTTCTTTTTTGATTGTTATTATTTTCTCTTTTTTTCCTGTAATCTTTAAAACCTTAATAAAAATTTATTCAAAAAAAAAAAAAAAGTTGTCCAATCCCACCTGGGGAGGCGTTGCCAAGGTGATCAGGCCAGGTAGGGGGGAGGGACCACCCTGCCCACACAATTGGGGGAGGATCTTACCTGGGAATCGTCAGTTGGCTCCAGAGCTTCTCCCAGACTTCTTTTGCAGGTTAACCTTTTCTGCACAGGTACGCGGGCGCTGCTACGTCAAAGTCGCTGTTGAAGGTCCAGAAAGGAATTCCCCTGCATTGGCAGGTTTGCATTTCCCGTAGCAAAACGTCACAACTTTGGCGGTATCAGGCCTTGGGCGGAATCCTTTAGTCTATCTTCCCTAAATTGGGGGTGGGCGTGTAGCCCCCCTTCTCTTTGTGACAGCGATACCAGGGTTCCCCGTTAAAGGGGTTGTTTTGAGGGGAGGCTCTGGCCGTACGCCGAGAGGTTGTCATTGCTCTCCCCTGCGACGGTGGCCTAACGGGGGCGGGCTCTCTCTGCTTGAACATATGTTCTCCAGAGCCAGCCCATCTCTCACACACACTCTGGATAACCCTGATGTTCCCCAGATCCCCGGCGGGGGACTGGGAAGGATAAACGCCCAGTGCCTGAGCCAAGATCTACCCACATCTGAAATATTATAAAGTTGTGGCCAATTTTAATCCCATAGCATGTTGTCTTGAGTCATTATTCCACAGGGGGGCCACCCAGGGTTTGGGGGACTCCGCCTGTCCACGGAAATGGTTCCTTTCATTTAACTAGAAATAACACTATGTCTCGGGATAACAGGGAAGATTGTGAGCAGGTCCTCTGTGTGTCTGCTCAGTCTGTAGCCCCAGTAAGATATTTAGGAGATTACTGGAGAAGGTTGGTTGGCATCTAAGTGAAGAACCATTTATCATGGGCCCCATTATGCCAACTGGCTGGGAGGAGGCAGGTGCTGTCAGATGAGCTGTCAGAAGAGGGCAAGGAGGACAACAACTCGCTCCCTGTCCAGCTCCATCCATGGAGTGGAGACATTCCTTAGCAACAGAGGAGAAGGTCAAACAGCCAGGAGAGGAGGCTGGACAGCTGGAGGAAGAAGAGCCACAGCAGCTGACCTCCATCCCATCACCAAAACTACAGCTACTTTTGTAGGGCACCCGCCCTGTGGAACACCCTCCCACCAGATGTCAAAGAGAAATTACCAGACTTGAAGGCAGCCCTGTTTAGGGAAGCTTTTAATGTTTAATAGGTTATTGTATTTTAATATTATGTTGGAAGCCGCCCAGAGTGTCTGGGAAAATTGTTCTTACTGAAGTTAACAGGGCCTTCTCAGTGGCTGCTCCCAAATTTTGGATCTCCCTTCCTAAAGAAACCAGACAGGCTCCTTCCTTATTGTCCTCCCACCAGCATGCTAAAACTGTTTTATTCAGACATCTGACTGTTTATAAGGAAAGGGCTTTAGATAGCGCTGCACTGTTTTTCTTAACTGTATTTGAAAAGATTTTTTTTCTTTTCTTTCTTCGATTCTATTACAGTTGACTTACTTTTAAACAATTGTCATATATATATATATAGTTTTTTTTATGCTAGCGTTCAATTGACTTTGGAGAGAGACTGAGTTGAGAAATAAGACCAAGGGTACATATTGATATAGGAATGTATTAGATAAAATGTAAAGAAATATACAATAATAAGAGTACATTCATTTGTAAAAAAGGAATATACAACGGGATAGACGGGAAGTCTGAAGTCTTGGTATATATACGATTTTGGAATAGTTTTTTGCCCTTGTCCCCCCCCCCCTTTTCTTTTTTCCCCTTTTAGTATATAAACTTTGTATACATGTTGAAAATTATAGTACAATAAGCCTTGTGATGTAATATGATAATGTTTACTGATGTAACGTAAGAACTTTAATAAATAAATAAAATTCATATATGTGTGTCTGTGTGTGTGTATTTTATCTGTGTTGTGTTAATTTGTGTAAACCACCTTGAGTCTGGGGAAAATTCAGGATTTAAATAAACAACAACAACAACAACAACAGGATTAAAGTTACTTAAATCCAATTGCTACAGATCTTCACTGTGGATTATGGTCTCATTTATGGAGCAGGTTGCCATGCCAGCTGGGCAGACGTCAAGAAGTAACCAGCGGCCTTGTTCTGCCTCCAGCTTGAACTTGGATTTCAGTTTCTCCCAGAAACTTCCATGCTCAAATCAGCACATACTGTAGTCAATGCACAGGTCAAAGGCATGACAGGCGCAAGGCAGGGCTAAGCAAGCTAAGATGTTGAGCCAATGGTTGACGTGCCCCCAAGACTCCTTGCTATAAGGATGGCTTCAGTGCAGCAAGTGAGATACGATACGATACAATAATCTTTATTGCCATTGTCCCATACAGAACAACGAAATTGAAAAATCTACATAAAACATTCAAAAACCAACAAGCCGGCTATCCCAGCTATCCCAGCCTGGTTAGCCCCCTAAAAACTCTGATACCCCATTTTTAAATACAATATACTCCCATAGAGACTCTTTACACTGCGTTTAAAACCAAAATCGCATTTGGGTAGAAACTGTTTCTCAGGCGGCTGGTCCTAGTCTTTATAACCCTGTACCTTCTTCTAGAAGGCAGAAGCTGAAAGAGATCATTTCCGGGGTGCGCACTATTCTGCGCTATCTCTGCAGCTTTCTTATGGTACCTGGAAGCGTAGATTTGATCCAAGGTGGGAAGAGTGCACCCAATTATTCTCTCCGCAGTCTTTACAACCCTGGACAGCATTGTTTTTCCCCTGACCGTGCAGCTCCCAAACCACACACACAGTCCATAAGTTAATACAGTCTCAAAAGAACAATGGTAAAACGCCATCAACAGGTCCTTTGAGAGATTTTTTTTCTGGAGGATTCTCAGAAAATCTAACCTCTGCACATCTTTGGACTGGAGAAGCAAACGGGAGCTCCTCCTAGTGGGTTGGGCTTGAGCTGTCTGTTCACACTAGCACTGGCGTCTCCATGATCTAGGTCAGGGGGCGGCAATTTTTTTAAGCTGTGGGCCAGTCCACTGTCCCTAAGACCTTGTGGTGGGCCAGAGAAGCAGGACCGGGGGGGGGGGGGAGGTTGGAAGAAGAGGTGAGGGGGGCAAGAAGTCCTCCTCCCCACCCCCCAGCCCCAGCCCTAGACGCTGCGCTTACCTTCCCCGGGGCTGCCATGTTTGTGGGTATTACAACTCATGCAACACGTTGGCGACTATGGATCCATCGAAACCAGACATTATAAGTTCAACTTAGGTTGGGTAGTTCGCAAGTCTCTGTGGCTTTGCATAAGGTTTTGTATTTTTCTCAGAAGATTGATAAAGAATGTGTAACTATTTTGGTAATTATTGTGTGTATATTGTTCTCTCCACTCTCTGGCCTACAGGAGCACCAGGGCAGTGGCAGCGGAGGGAAGATGAGCAGTGAGAAAGGGCCGGTGAAAGGCAGCGCTGCTTAAAATGGCGCTCAGCCAGCTCAGCCCAGCCCCCTTCCTCCTCTAGGCAGGGCGGGGAGAAGCCAGAAGGAGGGAGGGAGGAGGCGCCGCTACTGTGTGTGTGAGGGGGGGTTGGAATGGCGCGCGGGGGGGGGGGGGAAATGGTGCAACCAAACAAACAGAATCCCCACGCCGATCCACGGAGAGTCCGGAGGCCAGATCCTGAAGGCAATTGGGCCTGATCCGGCCCGCAGGCCTTAGTTTGCTGACCCCTGACCTAGGTGACGGAGGAGGAGGCTACCAGAACCTGACTTGGTATCTAAGGCCTCCTCCGAAGGTGGAAGCTTGCCATCAGGATTGGATGAAGGGGTAGGTTCTGGCGGCAGGGAAGGTAGTACCGGGGCTGTGGGCTGGGCCTCCATGAATCAGCTGGGTGAAAGTCCGATGAGTCCCTCTCCAGGACTGGATTCTGTATCTGCTAGGTCCCCTTCATCCCTGGGCAACTAAGATGTTTCGTGCTAGATGTTCTCCTGGGACCATCTTTCTCTATCTTCTCCAGCTCCTCCCATCCCTCATCCTGACCTGAGCACCCCTCCACAATGTCTCCTACATGCATGCAGAATGGCAGCTTTGTTGTCCATGCCAGCCTTCTTCAACCTGGTACCCTCCAGATATTCTTGGACTGCAACTCCCGTCCTCCCTGACCATTAGCTGTGCTGGCTTGGGCTGCTGGAAATTCTAGTCCAAAATATCAGGGGAGCACCAGGTTGGCGAACGCTGGTTCACGCACTGGTGGTGGCCTGTCGATGACCCATGCAATGAAGTCAACAACTTTTGTGCTCCAGAACTCACAGGGCTTGCTTGGGAGGCATTTGAATCTCATTGGAAATTGGTCTCTTACTTCAAGTTTATGATAATAAACTCGACTGCGTAAGCAGACTCCATGCAGAAATGTTTTAATTATCCTTCTCACTATTATGAGGAACTTCTGCATCTCTTCAGGTTATTATACAGTAAATAACCAGTTTTCTAAAGGACAGAGCTGTTTTAATTATATGACAATGAATGCATAATTATTATGTTTGTTAGGAGTGAATCACAAGACAACAGACTTGATACTGCTGCTCTAGTTAGTGCATCTTAATTACTTTTTCATTTATTTTGCATATAAAAGCTATTTGCTAATTGTCTTTGCTGTAAATATGCAAAATATAATTAGTCATTCATAATTCTTTATGTGTTATCTAACTGTACATTTGTTACTGAGGAATATATATTAAAGTTTGAATATTTAATGGGCTTTGGCGGCACAGAATATTTTTGTACTAACTTTGCCGGGGAATATTAGAGGGACATCATGCGAGCCTTCGTTTAACCCCTTTCCTTGTGCAAATAAACGTTCGAAAACAGATAGTGGAAAGGCACGGCCCAGGCTGAAAGCTGTTCTGTGCTCCTCAGATTGGAAAACAAATTCACTGGCGAATCAGTGGGACATACAAAGCTGCCTTATACAAACTCTTGGTTCATCTAGGAAACGGGGGAGCTTTAACTGGTGATGCTAAGGATTGGACCTGTAACCTTCTGCATGGAGAGCACTAATGGTTAAAGCAAAATCAGGATAAGGATATCTTCTCTTATATCTATAAGCAGCACTTTCATGGAAAATACAGGCATCTACAACAGAAAAGGGATGCGGGTGGCGCTGTGGTCTAAACCACAGAGCCTAGGGCTTGCCGATCAGAAGGTCAGCGGTTCAAATCCCCGTGACGGGGTGAGCTCCCATTGCTCGGTCCCTGCTCCTGCCAACCTAGCAGTTCGAAAGCACGTCAAAGTGCAAGTAGATAAATAGGTACCGCTCCGGTGGGAAGGTAAACGACATTTCCGTGCGCTGCTCTGGTTTGCCAGAAGCGGCTTAGTCCTGCTGGCCACATGACCCGGAAAAACTGTCTGTGGACAAATGTCAGCTCCCTCGGCCAGTAAAGCAAGATGAGCACCACAGCCCCAGAGTCATCTGTGACTAGACTGTCAGGGCTCTTTTACCTTTACCTTTTTACAACAGAAAAAACACAATACCATGGCAACAACAGTAAGAACATCAGTAACATATCAATAAAATATTGTTGGTAAAAAAAAATTTTGCACTCCAAAGATCTGTCTGAACAAGATAGTTTTTAAAAGATGTCTGGAAGAGAGCAGGAAAGACTCCTTCTGAACACCTGTTGCGTGTCGAGGTCCCCAGGGCCACCCCAATAACTCACACATCACACAGAAATTTTTGTTTAAGATTTTTGGCATAATTTTGGCCACAACTTTATTAAAATACAAATTTGTGAGTGGTTGCGTAGGCATTGGTTGCGACTATCTGCACCCCCCCATGGGGGACAGACTGACATTCCGCACGATGCGAAAGTCAGAATGGGGGAATACACTTAGGGGTTACGCAGAGCAGGGAACCTGCCCTCACCCCAAATGCAACCAGGAGCTCATTGCTATGGCCCAAGCCCCCTTGACGGAGTGGACAAGCAATAGTTAGCTCCCAGTTCCTTTAACGGAATCCCTTGCAGCAGCAGCATTGGAGGGGCAGGCACAGCCAATCCATGCCCCCCAACCAACCAAACCATAAACCAATGCCTAACCGCGAACCTTACAAGTTGTGACGATTTGCTACACAGTAGGCAAAAACCAAATGGCCCAGCCAATCAGCCAGATGGACAAAATTCCTACCAGGCCCCCGCTCCAAAGCAGACGACCCCATGACAGGCATAGCAAGGTCAAAGCAAACAACCCTATTCTAGGGAGGGAGAGACGGGCAATCCAATGCACGGGCGAAAAGAGGAAGCCCTAGCCTCGTGCAAGGAGTTTTACTATTTCTGGCTGTCAATCAATAAATGGCAACATTAACTTCTTCCCAACAACAAGGGAAGCCCCAATCGCATCAGTGACCAACGATCAATTAGCCCGCCCCCCCAACTTTGGAGTGTCCTGGCGGCCCCCACCGCAACACATACTCTCCATGAAGGAGAACACGCTTTGCAAGATGTTCCACAGAGCAGGGCCTGCCACACTGAAGTGAGGGACCAATGCGGAAGGTCTGCCCCCGGAGACTTATGGAACCGGATGGTTTCATGAATGCTCTGGGGGATTTCTCAGGGGACAGAGGCTGACCAGATGGGTTCAGGGTATGGTGAAGTCCTTCCTCAAGGAAACGGAGACCATGGTCCAAGAATCCAAGAAGCCTTCCTGATGACACCACCTGCGCAGCCAGTGGTTTACTTCCAGTATTTCCCTCTCTCTTCCAGGGCCACGACCTTCAACAGGAAGCTGTGATGAAAAAGCCACCTGTGCCCTTCAGCTTCCTGCCCAGAGTCTCATAGACCCTTGCTACACGTTGAAGGCTGTGTCTGGCACCCTTCTTTTATCTGTCCATCATCCAGCTTCATCAAATGTCCACAAATTCTTCTGTTATGAGCGAGGGAGATATGGGCATGCATTCTCTCTTAAAGAACAGGCCTGGAATATGAGGGTGTGCCTGGATCCATCTTCGTCACCAGAGGCTGAAGAAGCATCAGGGTCTAGGATTCGTTTTGACCAGCTGCAGCCGGTATGCATATGCAGTTGTTCTTGGGCAGGGATAGTCTGGCCACAGTGATTCATGCACTGTGATCATCTACTTCTGCTTCATTGACTATGCAAAAGCCTTTGACTGTGTCATACTATGGCAAGTTCTTAAAGAAATGGGAGTGCCTGATCTCCCCACCTGTCTCCTGAGAAATCTCTATGTGGGACAAGAAGCTACAGTTAGAACTGGATATGGAACAACTGATTGGTTCAAAATTGGGAAAGGAGTACGACAAGGCTGTATATTGCCTCCCTGCTTATTTAACTTATATGCAGAATTCATCATGCGAAAGGCTGGGCTGGATGAATCCCTAGCCGGAATTAAGATCGCCGGAAGAAATATCAACAACCTCAGATATGCAGATGACACAACCTTGATGGCAGAAAGTGAGGAGGAATTAAAGAAGCTTTTAATGAGGGTGAAAGAGGAGAGCGCAAAATATGATCTGAAGCTCAACATCAAAAAAACGAAGATCATGGCCACTGGTCCCATCACCTCCTGGCAAATAGAAGGGGAAGAAATGGAGGCGGTGACAGATTTTACTTTCTTCGGCTCCATGATCACTGCAGATGGTGACAGCAGCCACGAAATTAAAAGATGCCTGCTTCTTGGGAGAAAAGCAATGACAAACCTAGACAGCATCTTAAAAAGTAGAGACATCACCTTGCCAACAAAGGTCCGTATAGTTAAAGCTATGGTTTTCCCAGTAGTGATGTATGGAAGTGAGAGCTGGACCATAAAGAAGGCTGATCGCCGAAGAATGGATGCTTTTGAATTATGGTGCTGGAGGAAACTCTTGAGAGTCCCATGGACTGCAAGAAGATCAAACCGATCCATTCTTAAGGAAATCAGCCCTGAGTGCTCATTGGAAGGACAGATCGTGAAGCTGAGGCTCCAAGACTTTGGTCACCTCATGAGAAGAGAAGACTCCCTGGAAAAGACCCTGATGTTGGGAAAGATTGAGGGCACAAGGAGAAGGGGATGACAGAGGATGAGATAGTGGGACAGTGTTCTTGAAGCTACCAGCATGAGTTTGCAGAATAATTTTAAGTAATTTTTAGTAAACATACATACATTCATATATTACATGTATAAGTTACATATTTAAACTAGGCTCTACCGAGCCTCAGACTTCCCTCCATTCCTTTGGTAAGTATCAAATAAATTCTAGAATCTCGTATTTTACATATTTTACACATATCATATGCTACCAGCATGAGTTTGACCAAACTGCGGGAGGCAGTGGAAGACAGGAGTGCCTGGCATGCTCTGGTCCAGGGGGTCATGAAGAGTCCGACATGACTAAACGACTAAACAAAAACAACAACCTCAAACCTCCGCTGTTGCAGTGAGCTCTGCATGGGGCTACCTTCAGAAGAGCCAGCTGATGCAAAAAGATGCAGCTGGACCTTTGATGGGGACAGACTTTTGCCAAAGGCTCCAGCCTTAACAAACAGAAAAAACACTGTTCAGTGCATGTTTGAGAAAGAAGGACCTCCTTAGAAAGCCAAGAGTGAAAGAAGGAATAATAGGCAAAGAAATGGCTGTAAATGCCTGTACCCACAAGGGCCCTGTATTTTGAAACTCTTCAAATGAGTCGCATTTGTAGATGCATTTGCAGATGTGTGCACTTTGCTCTGCTGATATATAATAAAGGAATGCTTTTATTATCTTGGTTTCGATTGGAGTTTGTAAGCTGCTTTATGGAGAAAGTTCCTCAAAAAAGCAGGGTATGTTTTTTTGAGTTTTTATTTTAAACTAAACTAAAATAAATGACCTTTGAGTAGTTCCAGTGTTGTCAATTTTCTATTTTAACAAAAGCAAAGTTTGTTCATTTTTCGGAACCGATCAATGCTACCCCAGATTTTGCAGAATCAGTAAGAGCAACTGCCATCATGTTGAAATGGGCGAGGGGAACCTTTTTCAACCAGGGGGGCAACATTCCCTTCTGGGTAAGCTTCCAAGCGCCGGGGCGTGTGTGCAAAAGTGGGCGAAGCAATGTATGCAAGTATTACCTTTGTATACAGAATCATAAAATTGTAGAGTTGGAAGGGACCCTGAGGATCATCTAGTCCAACCCCCTGCAATGCAGAAATATGTTAGTGTCCCATATGGGGATCAAACCTGCAACCTTGCCATTATCAGCACCAAGCTCTAACCAACTGAGCTATCCAGCTCTATCCCAAAAGAACTCTCTATCTTCCATCCAGGGAGAAAAGGAGGATACATTCCACCCTGGTAAAGCACTTGGGGGGGGCAGCAGAGTTAGTAAGGGGTGTGCAGCCTGAGGGCCAAATAGAGGGCATGTGACCCGACCCCCAGGCCTGAGGTTCCCCTGTCCCAATGTCAGATCTCATCTCAATATATTCTTGGTGCAGGTCAATAGAAATAGCATTGGATCACACAGCAGTTTTGCATACCATTTATTTCTTACACCTCTGCAGTCCTGGACTGGTTGGATGCAGAGGAATGGTGGGGTAAACCAGTTGGGGACCCCCCCCCGGCAAGGAAGAAGGCTCAGAGCCTGGAAAGTGATGGTGGGACGACGATGAATCGTCCGAGGGAAAAGAGGGAGCAGACTGGGAGGAGGAGATGTCGGAAGCTGGGGAGGTAACAGGGCTTAGTGAGCTGGGAGAATTTGGCAGACAGAATTGGAGGCTGAAGCAGAAGAGGATGGAGGCCAAGCCGCAGAGACGAGTCATAAGTATCTTCCCCTCTTACTGCAACAATCTCTCCTCCCGCTTCTGTCCCAGAACCAGAAGAGGCATGAAAAGAGCACAGGAGAGGTTGGCTTCATGCAGACACAGTCTCTGATTGCTTGGGAAAAGGGGACTTAGATAACTGTGTGGATGCAGGGACTTTCAGTCTTGGCAACTGAGTTTTATGGACTTAGACCATTGGGCATGAGCTGCT
The DNA here is from genome assembly GCF_964252035.2 of Podarcis erhardii. Lineage (NCBI taxonomy): Eukaryota > Metazoa > Chordata > Lepidosauria > Squamata > Lacertidae > Podarcis > Podarcis erhardii. Next base: position 6,959,059 of record NC_138497.1, on the reverse strand, counting down.
CTGCTCATTAGGCCTGACACTCAGCCAAGTCTGTGGAGATCATGTTTTTGCTGATAAGGAGTCAACTCCAGCTTTGAACTGTGTGATTACTGGCCGGCACACTCCTGTGACATCTGCATCGACCCATCACTCATAGAACTGGTTCCCCTTAACTGCTTTCTCCCAGCATGCTTATTTATATGTGTCAGCATCGCCCGTGAGCCAGTGCCACCAACTGGACTCATACACTTCAGCCCCGACTGGGCTAGGCGAGCTGGGTAGCACTTCCAGAGACCACCTTCTGGACAAGAACAGGTCAAAGTGCTGTGGACTCTCAGCTTAGAGTTGTGAGCACCGGATTCACTTCCAGAAGAAGACAGTCGTCGCACAGCAGAGTATAGCAGAGTATAGCAGAGCATAAACAACTCGGAGAGCAGCTCTGTAGAATATCTTCTTTATTCTATCTACAACTATAATATACAACTATATACAGAGCTAAATGAGGTCTAAACTAAAATGAATGCTGAACTGGAGAAGGGGACGGCAGAGGACGTGATGGTTGGATAGTGTTCTCGAAGCTACCAGCATGAGTTTGACCAAACTGTGGGAGGCAGTGGAAGACAGGAGTGCCTGGCGTGCTCTGGTCCAGGGGGTCACGAAGAGTCGGACAAGACTAAACGACAACAACCTATTAGATGTTCTCATCAGGACGTCTCCTTGAGAAGGGTGTTTGTGTGTGTTACTCTTGAGGAGACTTTGATACCTGATGAGTCTTTGCCTGCACTTGGGCACTTCTCCTGATGGGATGAGTCTCCATCTCGCATTTTCTGCCTGGCATCCAAGATGCCCACCTTTCCTTTGAGCTCCCTGCTTGCTTGGACAAACTCACCCATGGGGAGGCCCACAGCCCCTCTTTGGCCTTGCCCAAGGATCCTGACTCCTCACCCCCATATAGAGTGTGGCCCAGGGCTTGTGACCGACCCATTCGGTAGAAGGCTAGTAGCTCCCCATACCCCACTCCTTAGCAGGCTAGTAACTTTTGTGGGTGTATTTACAATGCCGGATTAAAAAACAACAACAACCACTCCCGTGATCAGTGGCATAGCGGTGGTTGTCGGTGCCCAGGGCAAGCACACAGCAGGTGGGGAGGATACCAGCTCAGTCCTCGCCACTGGAGCAAAATGGGGTGGGGTTGCACATTCCAGGGGGGAGCCCGGCTGGCCGACACAACCCTTGATGGGCGGAGAGCAGTACCAGTTCGTGCCAACTCAAAAATTGTGCGCCCGGAGCCTTGGGGCCCCCCTCCTACGCTACGCCACTGCCCCAGTTTCTTTGGAACTCACTGGCTTTTGAGACCATCTTCACAAGAACGGTCACTCAGAGCCATTTGATTTCCCTGTGAGCGGAAGCTTCTCTCCCTCCGCCTCTCTCAAGATCGACTTTCCCCCTAATTAGTACTCAGTGCGGCCTACAGTCTTTGGGAATGTTTTACATTGCGATTAGATTCATTACAGAGAGATTGGCTGGTTAAAATGGGCTGCGTGTCTCCCCAAAGTTGCATTAAAGTAGAAGTCTCAAGAACCTTGCCGGATAATTATATATTATCTTTTTCTTCTCTTTCCACATCCACCCCCCCCACCTCCCCGTCTGTTCATCTCGATGAAATGCTGCCAGTTCATTCTAGTGATGCATGTCACATTAGACATTTCGCTTTCCCCTCCAGCCCTGATTCCACCCCCACCCCTCATCTCAAACATTTGATTTACTATCCGGTTGTACTGTTAATCCCATGTCATGACACCCCTATTCACTCCTGCTTTTCAGCTGAAAGGAGCTTCCTACAAAGATAATACTAGGTAAAATCCATTGTACGGGGAAGAATATCTTCAATGCGGCTATCATATCGAAAAGAAAACACACTTTTGCTCTCTTCACCCTCTAGACATTCTTGAATACCTCCCTTAATGATGGAGTCAAAGAGAATAGCCACCAAGAATGCACTGTAGGGTTATTTCGCTCCCCGTCTCTCTCCGCCCCCCCCCATCCTCTCCCCCTCCTCCCCCCCCCGCACGCAATTCTCTCAGAAGTAATCCCGTTCTGTAATTCTATAATTGTTCTTATTTACATTGGGTAAATCTTTTTAAACTAACATATATAAAAACAGAGTGACAGGAGGGTATGAATGAGAAGGGAGCTATCTAACATGCCTTAGTAAATTGTGATATGAATAAATCATACAGATCCCTACTTATCAAACAAGTATTTAGAAGCAAATTTAAATAATGCCCTTTAATGCCACCACTTCCATAAAACCCACAACTGTCAGTTACACGGGTTCCCCCCCCCCACAAGCAGTTGACTACTTGAGCTATAGATTAATTTTTTAAAAAAATAAATAATATTAAATAAATGTGTTGTGTATACCAAGCATATATATATATATATATATATATATATATATATATATATATATGAGAGAGACTTCTTTAAATGACATTCCACTTAGACACAAAAGATGAGACCGGGAAGCTGTTTAATCAACCAAAATCCCAAAGCTCAAGACCCGATATCCCCTATCGCTGACGTTTGGAAGACGGGGGGTTAGAGCTGAGTGCAATTTAGAACAGACATCCTTTCAGTTTGAAATGAGGGGAAAGGGGGAAAGGAAGTGGAAAACAGGGCCTGCACCCCATCATTCATGTCTTAAGCACATGAACATTTGACCGGGCTTTACGGTAAGGCATCATGGTTCAGCTGGCAGGCTTCGGTATATGGATCTTGAAGGCCTGGCTTCCATTTAGTCCCTCTAATTCTGAAATCAGGATAGCTGTTAAGCAAAACAGACACAAGAAGCAAAGGGGGGGGGTCTATGCATGTAGAAGCCTGCTGTACATCATTTATTCAAAAGATGGGGTTCAAGATAGCAAAGGATCTGCGTGGAGGACAGGCAAGTTGTCTGTTCTACGTGGGCTTGTGGTACACTGTTCAGAAGGAGGTACATAGCCTGGAGGTACTCCTGGATACACCAGCCAGCGTGGTGTAGTGGTTAAGAGCAGTGGACCCCTAATCTGGGGAACCGGGTTCGCGTCTCCGCTCCTCCACCTGCAGCTGCTGGGTGACCTTGGGCCAGTCACACTTCTCTGAAGTCTCTCAGCCTCACTCACCTCACAGAGTGTTTGTTGTGGGGGAGGAAGGGAAAGGAGATTGTTAGCCGCTTTGAGACTCCTTAGGGTAGCGATAAAGCGGGATATCAAATCCAAACTCCTCCTCCTCCTCCTCTTCTTCTTCTTCTTCTTCTTCTTCTTCTTCTTCTTTCTGATTCAAGGCCCAAATGACATCTGCAAAGCTGATTCCCAGGTGAGTTGAATTAGGACTGCAGGCACTCTCTCTACAACTGAGTGTACACTTGCCATTTAGACATAGAATGGTAGACTTGGGTTGGAAAAAGGTCATCTACTAGCTGCAATGGAGGAATCTCAACCAAAAGATCCATGACAGATGACCATCCAACTTCTACTTAAATACCTCCAAGGAAGAAGAATTATCCAGCTCCCAAGGGAGACTGCCAAACAGCTCTTACTGTCAGAGAGTCCTTCCTGATGCTGATTCGGGATCTCCTTTCTTGGAACTTGAAGCCATGCGTTCGAGTCCTACCCTCCAGGGGTAGTGATTGGAAAGCAAGCAGTGCTTTCACAGACACAAACAGAAAGTGGGATCCTGCATAACCATCTCAATATTTTCATGAGCATAGTTGTTGTTGTTGTTGTTGTTGTTGTTGTTGTCATCATCAGGGATTTCCCCCCAGCACCTCTCAGGTGGGCACCATTGCCATTCTAAGAGAAAGAGGGAGGCATTCTTGGTGAGTTCTGGCACATCTTCTTCTAGAATCACAGAATCACAGAATTTTAGAGTTGGAAGGGACCCCAAGGGACATCCAGACCAACCCTCTGCAATGGAAGGATCTCAGCTAAAGCATCCATGACAGAGGTCCATCCAACCTCTGCTTAAAAACCTCCAAGGAAGGAGAGTCCACCAGCTCCAGAGGGAGAACATTCCACTGCCAAACAGCTCTTACTGTCAGAAAGTCCTTCCTGATGCTGATTCAGAATCTCCATTCTTGTAACTTGAAGCCATGGGTTCGAGTCCTACCCTCCAGAGCACTGATTATTATCATCTATATCCCATCTTTTCCCCAGACCAGATGTCTTACGGATCAATGAATGCAGACTGAAAAGGACATCTGCAGAGGCCCTTTGTGTCTTGGCATCCCCTTGATCATTTGGGTTGCCCTTTGGGGACCATATTAAAGAGCATAAGAAGAACCTACTGGATCAGACCATTGGTCCATCTAGTTCAGTCCACAACCTCCCAAGAGAGACCATTCCACCGTCCAGCAGCTCTTCCTGTCAGAAAGTTCTTCCTGGTGTTTAGTCAGAATCTCCATTCTTGTAATTCGCAGCCATTGGTTTGAGTCCTACCCTTTGAAGCAGGAGAAAACCAGCTTGCTCCATTTTCCACGTGACAGCCCTTAATAGATTTGAAGACGGCTATCATATCTCCACTCAGTCTTCTCTTCTCTGGGTTAAACATACCCAGCTCCCTCAACCATTTCTCATAAGGCTCAGTTTCCAGACCCTTTATCATCTTGAACACTGTCCTCTGTACATGCTCCAGCAAAGGCAGACACAGTTTATTTCTAAGTAAAAAAAACAAAAAAACAAAAAAAAAAAACATAAGGGAGGGTGAAATAAATGCATTTTAAGTTTAATTTCACTTCTAAGATGAAGATTCAGGATGGTCAAAGTGGGCAGCCAAATCCAGATGTTTCTCCCCATTTTGCACGATGCATTCCATTCCATTGGTTAATAAAATTCACAAAAGGAAGCAGATTAAGGCTGAAATCCTAACCCCAGTTACTTGGGGGCAGCCTCACCAAATTCATTGGGAATTACTTCTGAGTACACATGGTTCAGATTGCGGTCTAGTGCAAAAATGTATTGTTGTTGTTAAAATTTATATACTGCTCTTCATTCACAGATCTCAGGGTGGTTAAATATTTTTTTGTTTTTTGTTTCATTCCTTGTTTGCCCCCCTGGTCCCCTTCTGGAGAAAAGTGGGACAGAAATTTAATAAATAAATAAAAGTGTGCTGCCTTTAGCAACAAGCACTTTAGAAATAAGAAAGGCGGCTGTTTGCAGGAAAGTAATATAGCATTTAATGTGAAGCATTTTACGTACCCTTTTACATATAGTGTGTGCATGTTTTTTTAAAAAAATGGTTGCAGAGAACCAACCTTTCACAGCAGGAGTCCTTGCCACTGTGGGGACTGAATGGGCAGACAGAAGGAAATTCACTTGATTGTCCTGGAAAGATGGAAGATCTGTGGGTGTGTGGCTCCAAGGGTCCAAGAAATTGGTGCATTGCCAGCCCTGGACGAGGTTGCACTCTTTCTGAAAGAGCAAGTGCATAGTTTGAGGGTGCTCCCGGAACTAGGTCCTGGTGGCTAGAAGCGCATTGTACCAACTTTGGTTGGTAATACAACTACAGCTGTTCCTGGATTGGGATAGGCTGACCACAGTTGTCTATGCATCGTAACCTCACAAGTTGAAGAGTTGCTCCTAGACTATATGAACAAGGTAAAAAGGTAAAGGTAAAGGTAAAGGACCGCCTGGACAGTTAAGTCCTGTCAAAGGTGACTATGGGGTGAGGTGCTCATCTTGCTTTCAGGCTGAGGGAGCCGGCGTTTGTCCACAGACAGCTTTCCAGGTCATGGGGCCAGCATGATTAAACCGCTTCTGGCGCAATGGGACACCGTGACGGAAACCAGAGCACACAGAAACGCCGTTTACCTTCCCGCCGCAGCAGAACCTATTTATCTAATACCACTGGTGTGCTTTCAAACTGCTAGGTTGGCAGGAGTTGGGACAGAGCAATGGGAACTCACCCCACCATGGGGATTTGAACTGCTGACCTTCCAATTGGCAAGCCCAAGAGGCTCAGTGGTCAAGACCACAGCGCCACCCATGAACAATACTGATCTGGCTGGACCAGTGACCTAATCTGGGTCAAGGCAGCTTCTTCTGTGTAAAGATGGCAACACGGTGGTGCTTCTCTCCACTAGGAACATTGGAAGCTACCTTATACAGAGTCAGACCATGGGTACTTTCAGCTCAGTATTCCTCTGACCGGCAGCTGCTCTTCAGATTTTCCTATGAGGCATATTCCCAGTCCTTATTTGAGACGCTGGGGGTTGAATCTGAGACCTCAGTGCTCTGTCACTGAGCTACGGCCCTTCTATTCTGAGAAGCAAGCTTTTTGTTCTCTATCCTAATCTGTATAGTTAAAGCAATGGTTTTCCCAGTAGTGGTGTATCGAAGCGAGAGCTGGACAATAAAGAAGGCTGGTCACCGAAGAATTGATGCTTTTGAATTCTGGTGCTGGAGGAGACTCTTGAGAGTCCCATGGACTGCAATAAGATCCAACCTCTCCATTCTGAAGGAAATCAGCCCTGAGTGCTCACTGGAAGGACAGATCCTGAAGCTGAGGCTCCAAGACTTTAGCCACCTCATGAGAAGAGAAGACTCCCTGGAAAAGACCCTGATGTTGGGAAAGATGGAGGGCACAAGGAGACAGAGGACGACAGAGGACGAGATGGTTGGACAGTGTTCTCGAAGCTACCAGCATGACTTTGACTAAACTGCGGGAGGCAGTGGAAGACAGAAGTGCCTGGCGTGCTCTGGTCCATGGGGTAACAAAGAGTCGGACACGACTAAACAACTAAACAACAACAGTCCTAATTAGCAGATTTGAAAGGTATGCAAGATCTCTGTAAAGAGAGTTCAGCGTGGCTGAAGCTTGCAAGGTTTGGTGGGAAAAATATGTGTGGGAGCGGTAATCATGTTCTAGTCCATGCTGTTATTATTTTTGGACTTGCAATCTGAAAATTCATTTACCACCCTCTGCAAATGGCATCACATCATATCCTACTTCCAAACCCAGAGCTAGAATATAGCTAACATGAGCCACGGCAACTGACAGCATTATCCTCCACGAATATATCTAACCTCCCTTCAAAACCTTCTAAGCTGGTGGCCACCACATCACATGTTAGCCTTCCATGGGGATAATGTGTCAGCAGGGCAAGGAACAAAAGCAACAGAGCAGGGTCATTGACATTCCTGCTGTAGAGATGCTTCACATGAGATTTATTTATATTCTGCTCAGGCACGGAAGAAGGACAAAACATGAAGCACCAGCTTGAAAAAGCTCGCACATGCTTCAAATGTGGGTTTTCCTTTTCCAAATGCATAGGAATGTCAAGTGGGAAAAGATTGGACTCCTCTAACTTCTGGGTAGTTTAAAGGGATTTGCATGCCTGGGTACGCTTGCCAAAACGAAAACTTTTTAGCAGGCGCTAAGAACGATGCAATGAAGGCACTTGCCTAATGTCAATTGGCAAGGAGTTCCAAAGTGCAAATGCTGTCACACCAAAGGCTCAATTATTTGCAAGTGTGGAATGAACACTGAAAGCACTGTGTGTTTGCAGGTGGCAAAACTGAAGGTCTCCTTGCTGAATATTCTTGCGGGGTGGCGGAGGTAGATGTAACCATGCCTCCAACAGTTGTTCTCAAGAAGTTCTCAAGATGTTCTTTCAGCTCACTAAATGCTGAATGAAATTTGATTGGTTCATAATTGGTGGGTGAAAGAAGCTCTGGGCAACAGGGTTGTTCTGGAAGGAACAGAGTTCAAGCCCATTGCTTCTTTCAACAATATTAAAATAATATTAAACAACAATAAAACTGGGACCACTGCTGCATCCAGAATTTGTGGAAGCGGAACTTGGTGAGGCAACCGAAAAACAAACCATCTCTCTCTTTTTGGAAAATTATTTTTGGCTCAGACGTTATTTGAATTCAGGATTCCTTGGTCCATAACACAATCCCTTAGCACAGCGTTCCAGAGCTGGGTGTCATCCAGATGTTCTGGATCACAATTCCCATCACGTGAGATGTGGATTACCTCTGGAGAACACCAGGCTGGTGAAGATGGTTGTAGAGTTTTCAGGAGGCATCTTGAGGACCTTCCCTCTGGTAACCAACATAGAAGTAGCCAATGAACGTGGAAAAGTAGGGAGCTGTCTTCTACCAAATCAGACCATTGGTTCATCTAGTGCAGTATTGTCTACACTGACTGCCAGCAGGTTCCGAGGGATTGGGACCATCTTTCCATCCCTTACTGGGGATTGAATCTGGGAGCTTCCGCATGCAAAGCAGATGCTCTACTATGGCTCTTTGCCAGAGAGGAATGTTTACAAGCTGCCAGCTCCAACTTCATCTCTGAAAGCAACTGGATTTGCATCTGTATGGTTTATGGATGGAAAACGGTCTTGAATAATAATAATAATTTTTTATTTATACCCCGCCCTTCCCGGTTCAAAAACTGGGCTCAGGGCGGCTAACAACAAATTTAAAACACTTAATTATAAAAGCAGCATAAAATACAGTATAAAAAACATGAATAACAATAAAATTCAAAAATAAAAAATCAATCAGATAATCCCCAGGGCTAGCTGGCTGAATTGGTCCTACTTCGGCCAGCGAGGAGGCCAAGGGAGAATTAGCTGTGGGGTCTCAGAGCGGGTGATCTTCATAAAAGGGGGAGGGGGAGGGAAGAGAAGGGAAATAAAAGATCAGGCTGAATTCAAATTAAAGGCCAGGCGGAATAGCTCTGTCTTACAGGCCTGACGGAAGGAGGTTAAATCCTGAAGGGCCTTAGTCTCATGGGACAGAGCATTCCACCAGGTCGGAGCCATCACTGAGAAGGCCCTGGCCCTGGTGGAGGATAGTCCTACTTCCTTAGGGCCCGAGACCTCTAAACTATGGTTATTCATGGACCTTAGGTTCCTCTGCAGGGCATACCAGGAGAGGCGGTCCCGTAGATACGAGGGCCCTAAGCCACAAAGGGCCTTGAAGCCATCCATGAAACCACTTATCATTGGGATAGCATCCTCTTCCAGCTGTGTGATTAAGCCAGCCTTCCCCAGCATGCCCGATGGGACTTGTAGTCCTATGGGGGCAATGGGAATTGTCTGGAGGACACCAGGTTGGAAACAGCCACTCCCCTGCTTGCTGTTTTCCCGCAGGCATCTGATCGGCCACTGCGAGAACAGGTTCCCGAATTTCATGGGTCATCGGCCTGATCCAGCGGGTATCTCTTTCGATGTTTACTATAGACCAGTAGTGGAGAATCGTTTAATTTGTTGTCTCTCTCCCACCCCCCACCCCCCCACGCGCAGTGGTTGCTGATAGGGCATGTTGTGAGAACAACAGATAAATATGGGGCACAGAAGTAAACTTTGCAGCAAGTTGAGCTTGCGTTTGAGCAAACATGTCAGGAAGAAGATTAAACACGAGAAACACGACTTCGCCTTTGCCATCTAAAAGGATCATCACCCTCTTCTCCTTTCAAAGAAGTTTGCGAGATTAGCCACTTTGGGTTTCAGAACATATAATCTTTATACCCAAGCCCCCGCTCTGTTTTTTCCTTTTTAATGAAGTATCATGTCAGAATAATGCACAAAGGCTTATATTAGTAACATTATATTGGTAATGTTATGCAGGATAAAACTCACAAGAATGTTAATGTGAGGAGCGACTGATAGAGATGCGATAATTGAAGCAAAGCGCACAGGAAGATTGCAATCTAGTTGTTGTCTGGGAACTTCTTAGACTTCTAAAGTTCTGCGAGGATTTTCTTATAATTCCTAACATTTTGCCCAAACCCAAGGCTCCAGGCAACAGTTAGGCTCTGTGTATCTTTTTCTAGGAAGAAGGCCAAAACTATTTTCAGTTTTTCATGAATGTTTCTGGCAGTTCCGGGAAATGAGCTCCTTTTCGTGTGCGTGTGATGATTTGTCAAAATGTCAAAATGTTTGCCTGCTACCTTTATATCCAGCCGGACTTAGGAAACATGGAGAAGAGGGCTATCGATGGCTGCCAGGTGTAATGGCTAAATTCTGCCTTCATAGTCAGAGGCAGGCGGGTGTGGAGGACTCCCTGATCCTGAATGGGGTAACTGTGCCCCTGAAGGACCAGGTGCGCAGCCTGGGAGTCATTCTGGACTCACAGCTGTCCATGGAGGCGCAGGTCAATTTTGTGTCCAGGGCAGCTGTTTATCAGCTCCATCTGGTAAGCAGGCTGAGACACTAGCTGCCTACGGACTGTCTCACCAGAGTGGTGCATGCTCTAGTTATCTCTCACTTAGACTCCTGCAATGCGCTCTATGTGGGGCTACCTTTGAAGGTGCCCCGGAAACTACAACTATTCCAGAATGTGGCAGCTAGACTGGGGACTGGGAGCTGCCGCCGAGACCACATAACACCGGTCTTGAATGAACTACACTGGCTCCCAGTAGTTTCCGAGCACAATTCAAAGTGTTGGTGCTGACCTTTAAAGCCCTAAACGGCCTTGGCCCAGTATACCTGAAGGAGCGTCTCCACCCCCATCGTTCTGCCCAGACACTGAGGTCCAGCACCAAGGGCCTTCTGGCAGTTCCCTTACTGTGAGAAGCCAAGTTACAGGGAACCAGGCAGAGGGCCTCCTTAATGGTGGCACCCACCCTGTGGAATGCCCTCCCATTAGATGTCAAAGAGAAAAACAACTACCAGACTTTTAGAAGACATCTGAAGGCAGCCCTGTTTAGGGAAGCTTTTAGTGTATAATAGACTATTGTATTTTAATATTCTGTTGGAAGTTGCCCAGAGTGGCTGGGGAAACCCAGCCAGATGGGCGGGGTATAAATAATAAATAATAAATTATTATTATTATATTATTATTCTGAATACCAGTTGCTGGAGACCACAGGAGGGGAGAGTTGCTCTTGTGCTTGGATCCTGCTTTCTAGTTTCCCACAGGCATCTGATTGGCCTCTGTGAGAATAGGATGCTGGACTAGATTGGCCATTGGCCTGATCCAGAAGGCTATGCTTTGTTGTTGTTTAGACGTGTCTGACTCTTCGTGACCCCATGGACCAGAGCACGCCAGGCACTCCTGTCTTCCACTGCCTCCCGCAGTTTGATTAAACTCATGCTGGTAGCTTCAAGAACACTGTCCAACCATCTCATCCTCTGTTGTCCCCTTCTCCTTGTGGCCCATCAGCGTCTTTCCCAGCGTCTTCTCTTCTCATGAGGTGGCCAAAGTATTGGAGCCTCAGCTTCAGGATCTGTCCTTCCAGTGAGCACTCAGGGCTGATTTCCTTCAGAATGGAGAGGTTGGATCTTCTTGCAGTCCATGGGACTCTCAAGATTCTCCTTCAGCACCATAATTCAAAAGCATCAATTTTTCGGCAATCAGCCTTCTTGATGGTCCAGCTCTCACTTCCATACATCACTACTGGGAAAACCATAGCTTTTACTATACGGACCTTTGTTGGCAAGGTGATGTCTCTACTTTTTAAGATGCTGTTCAGGTTTGTCATTGCTTTTCTCCCAAGAAGCAGGCGTCTTTTGATTTCGTGGCAGGCTATGCTTATGTTCTTAAAATTATAGAATTGTAGAGTTGAAAGGGACCCTGAGGGTTGTCTAGTCCAACCAGCTGCAATGCAGGAATATGCAGGAGTCCTATATGGGGAACAAACACGCAATCTTGGTGTTATCAGCAGCACACTCTAAGCAACCGAGCTATTGTGACTGGAGTTGTAGTTCAACAACGTCTTGAGGGTTACTCATCCATGCTGTAAACGTTATAGGGCAGTTTCCCTTCAACAAAGTGTAGGATCATGACAATGTTGGACTGGTCATGTTGTGCTGATGCCTGATGATCGTCTTCCAAAGCAACTATTCCATTGCAAACTTTAAAATGGAAAGCGTGATGCTACTGGTCAAGAAAAGAGGTTCAAAGACTCTCTCAAGGCCGCTTATAAACGCCATCTCCAACTCCTTGAAGGATTCCATCAACGGTGTCCAAAAAATTCTACACATCACTTGGGAAGACAGGCGAACTAATGCAGGTGTACTGGAAGAAACAAAAATCACCCGTGTTGAAGCAATGATTCTTCAACATCAACTTCATTGTACTGGTCATGTTGTGCGGATGCCTGATGATTGTCTTCTAAAGCAACTACTCTATTCCGAACTTAAAAATGGAAAGCGAAATGCTGGTGGTCAACAAAAGAGGTTTAAAGACTCTCTCAAGGCAAATCTTAAAAAAAATGTAGTATGAATACTGACAACTGGGAAACACTGGCCTGTGAGTGCTCCAGTTGGAGAACAGCCTTCACCAAAGGTGTCATGGGCTTTGAAGACACTCGCACTCAGGATGCAAGGGAGAAACATGCTAAGAGGAAGGCACGCTTGGCAAACCCACACCATGATCAGCTCCCACCCAGAAACCAGTGTCCCCACTGTGGAAGGACGTGTGGATCCAGAATTGGCCTCCACAGTCACTTATGGACTCATGTTTAAAACCATGTTTATGGAAGACAATCTTACTCGGCTACGAGTGATCGCCAAAGAAGAAGAAAGAGGAAATGTTATAGGAAAGAGAGAAGGGGAAAGGGAACCACAGGTTAAGCCTTTGCTCTACTACATGGCTTTTAACTAAGACTAAACCTTCTCCTAACAAAATCTTCTACTCACTGCAACTACTAAATAGCCAGATAGTTGGCTCAGGCAACCCACTTGAGGGTCCCAAATCACAAGGGAAGAACAGTGTTTTGTAGAATCTGGAGCATCTCTACATATACCCGATTTTGGTTCTTGCAGCCAGAGTCTCACCGAAGGGCCCTAGCTCGTGGGTAGAGCATCTACATTGCATGCGGAAGGTCCCAAGTTCATTTGCCAGAATATCTAGGGAAGAGACCCCTTGCTTGAAACTCTGCAAGTCAGTGCAGACAATACTGAACTAGAGAGAAGAAGAGGAGGAGGAGTTTGGATTTGATATCCCGCTTTATCACAAAACAATAGTTGGCCAACAACTGCACAAGACATATGATTTAGGACTGAAAAAAGAAAAGAGCATTCATAATAAATAAATTTCAAAATGTGGATCTGAAAGATTTTCAGCCTGAAAATGAATTATTAAAATCTCACAATATTTTATTCTCAGTTCAAATTTTTTTTTTGGGGGGGGGGGTGTCCCATGAAGGACAACACAAGGGACTATTTGCGGCAGCAACACCAGAATTTGAGTGGACAAAATACACACCACACGCATTTACATAGCCCATCAGCCTAGATAGGAAATCCAAATTTGTGAGTTACACAAACGTTTCTGGTAACTTCCACCCTAAATGCTGACCCTGAGAAACAAGAGTATTGATCCTTCCAGAAATTTCTTTCAGTATGCTTGTGTGTGTGTGTGTGTGTGTGTGTGTGTGTGTCTGTGTGTCTGTGTGTTTTAAAAAATAGATATTGTAATTTTCATCCCCTGAGAAACTTTTATTGCTTTATTGCCCCATTTTCTGTGGCTTGCTCTTACGCGCGCCGCTAAAAAAGACGGATAACCAAGCGCTATATAAATGTCTTAAATAAATAACAGAAATTCTGCACATTTTATCAGCCCTGTCATCTGCTTTGATGTTTGTTCAGGAGAGATGTGTGTTGTAAAATATTTGCATGTTGAACTTAAAACTTTTGGTGATTATATTAAAATTGCCTTTTTTGTAGATCTCCTACCAATGCCACCCACATGCTAATCTCTATAGATACAGTTCCATTGGTTGATGATTAGTGTATACCTGCCCCCCCCAGCTGCCCTTTTTTTTTGGTGGGGGGGGGTCTGTCACCTGCTCTGAGCCCATGAAGTATATACAGGTTAGGAATCTAAGAACCGTACAGAGAAACAATTGGTGGGTGTCTGGAATAGGACCCAACCGTCTTTCTCTTAATTTTTTTTCCTTTTTTTTTTTTTTTTAAAGAGAGCAAACACTTCATCTCATGTGTTTGTGTTTGCGAGGATCAATTGTGAAACAAAACCCCATTTCACCAGTCAGCAGCCCACTGGTCATGGCGGCGGCGCTTGGAAATTCCTTCGTCTCGAGAAGTAGCTGCAACTCGACCGAACAATCTCTCACAAAACATCTGCAACCAACTGACCCGGACCTTAACCTTTAAATCTATCTTTTCATATTCATCTCAAAAGACCTTGTCAATGGCCAAGGAGACTCAAGAAAAGGATTCTTACACAAACACACACACACAGAGATACAGAGGAAATTCAACCCAGATTAGGTAGCAAGAGATTAAGGCGCCTTGCTCATTTTTATTCCGCTGCTCAAACCGGAGTTGAATTCATTGTCAGTTTATCTTTATTCATGTTATTTAAACATAACATTCATTAGGATTGTGAACCACAACAGATAGGGTGGGGGTGGGGGACGGAGGACAAAAATCCTCGCCAAAATCGGTGGGCATCTGTTCCGAACTGGAGACGGACCACAGCCAAGTTTGGATGGATCCTGCCATTTTCTTCCCCTCCCCCCCCCCCACAAAAAGCAACACCACCTTCCATTTCTTTCCTCAGAATCCATTTCAAAGTCAATTCAACAGTTTACGACAGTGTTTGTTCAGACTTGCCATCCACAGAGTGAAATGTGTTTGCTGCTATCAGCATCATTTTTTAACAACAACAACAACAACAACAGGATAAATCATTAGCAACAGCCAACTGTTTGCCTTTTGAAAAAACATCATGAAAACATGTTTTGCGGCAGAAGATGGTGGCCAGTGAGAGGGTTTGGTTGTGTTGCCTAATAAAAGCTGAGTGTTTTTTAAAAAGCGAAAAAACAACAACCCCAAAACCCAAGAATTTGGAGGCTGCAGATAAAATTATTCCGAAGGCGAATCTCAGAATGACGTTAACAGAAAACTCTCCCCCCCCCCCAAAAAAAGATATAAGTTGTTCGTTTATCTGCTTATGTTTTGCTTTAATAACAAATCAGTCACTGAAGACGTTTACTTGGAAATAAGTCCTCTTCGAACTTCGGTGGGTTTTAATGCTAAATAAATTGCTCAGAAGACAGCTTACATATAACATGGGTATTTTTTTATATATAAAAAGAATCAAACCAATTGAGGAATGTATCGATCGTAAGCACCTCACAGGGTGAACGAAATCCTGTTGCTATAGACTGAAATGACTTCTGTGCCATGCCTTTATAACTAGGTCTCTGCCTATCTGAAGTCCAGCAACGGAATAATGTGGAGATCTTTTTTGAGCCAGCAAAGAGTCTTGTGGCGCCATAAAGACTAACGCACTTATCGTGATGTAAGTTGCGGCCTAGAGCCCACTTCAGTTTATGTTGCAAAAAAATGGCTCAACATATCTAATGCAATAACTGTATTAAAAGCTGCCGCAAACATTGTTTTCTTTCTTTCTTCTGGCAGACTACCTCAGGAGCTTGTCAATATTAAGATGACATTTCTCTCTTGCATATATTGGCTAGAAATTAAAGCTGTCACCTTGGACTCCAGTCTTGTATCTACTTAAGTAAACAGGCCCCTTTGAAATCAATGCAACTTACACATGCAAAATACAGTCTTGCAATCTTAAAGAGCTGTCAGGCACGGTGATCTCCAAAGGAATTGGAACAGCTACCATCTTAGTGTGCTTCACTTGTGATTTTGTAGTGGGAGAGAATTTTTGAAAATGGAGATTAATTGCTGCAAGGTTGGGGGGTATGATAGGGAAGAGCTCAATATTTATTTTAGGGTTTGTTTCTTCTTCAAGAAAGGGTTGTATATGGCTGGACGGGGTGTGTATGTGGGGGGGGGGGGTGGCAGAGATTTGTGTCCTGTACTCAACGACGTTACAGATACAGTCCAATAGGCACTTGCTCAAGCAGGGTGTTGGGCTTTCTAAGAGGCAAAGAGGGCTGTATCTTGCTTTCAGTAGCATCCATAACAGCCTTGTGCAACATAGGAAAATGCTAGATTAGTCCTGGGTCTTGCTCTTCCTTGTGTACCCTAGGCATGCTGTAGAATGTAGGTTTATTCATGTTTCATTGTACCAAAAAAATAAAAATCACAGACATTTAAAGAAGAGTTGTAAAACTTCATGAATTGAAGTGGAGATGAGATGAATCGGTGCTGTCACAGGTGCTAGCCAATAGGCTTCCTCCACAGCCAGCTTTTCCTTATTAAATCTGAACTGTATAGAAAGCCCACGCTATCCGTGCTGGCTCAGCTCTCATCCCAACAGAGACAAATAAAAGTTTATGTACAGAGCTACCAAACCTCCTCCAGCACTTCCAAACTCTTACATCTGCCTCCCTTCTTGCACTCTCTAGCAGTGATGATGTTGCACAACATGGGACATGAATCACAATTTGCCAGCAAGCACAACTGGCGATTGGAGTACTGGCAAAAAGCAGTTTCCTTCAATTTCAGGGGAAGCCATCTCTATCCCTCACAACGAGGGACGTGCAAACCAGTTTTTCCTAAGTCTCTCGCTTTTCCACATCAATTTTTGATTACAATTGTTATTATTTTCCAAGCACTCTGGAAAATTCATCAGCATTACAGCGGTAATTTCTCATGATATCCACATTTTGGGTGCAATTTTGCCTGAGATACTCATTTGTGCAAAGACGTTTCCTCTAAATATAGCATCTTTTGGGTTTTATTTTCAGAAATGTGTGCATTTCCCCCACACTTTATCCTAGCATTTACATTTTTGCACAAGTGACTTGGCTTGCGAACTGCATTGCAAAATTCGGAGAAGTGGACAATTTGAAGGATGGCTACATTTTTGTTTCACAAGCGCGAATGTGGTTGATTTGCCTTTTAATGCAAACTGAGTCGAATTTCTTCCCTTCCCCTAGTTACAACCAAAAGGCTGCACTTTGGAGGGGGAGGGGCGAGAGGGAGAGAACCATCAGCCATGCAGCGTTAGTGAAGACGTCTCACTAACTTGCTAGGAAAAAATATTATTATTATTTTAATTGGGAAAAAGCACCACTCTCCCCCACCATAACTAAACACTGCAAATTGCCACCACATTAGCCTGGCTTTCTCCCTCCTTCCCTCCCTCCCAGTGTTTAGTCATCTGCTGCTTTTCCATGACCTTGCTGGGCACTTGTCTGCAAAGCGCTGACAATTTGCTAATGAACTGTTTTTGTTTTTAATTGCTTACTTAATTATGAAGCACTAACATAATAGCATTTCTAATTTGTCCCATAATTGTATGCAGAGATGAAATGTTAGTGTCCGTCATATTTCTTCCTTGTAATCATCTCTTGTTCTTGGGGAATTTCTAAAGAGATACGTTCTCTCCAAGGAAGATGACTTTTCGGAGAGGCGTTTTCTCTTCTGCTTCCATAATGTGTCCTAGGAAGACGGGGCTGGATGTTAGAAAAGGGTGCTTACAAGATATTAGCAGCTTTGGACGGCCGGATGAATGCTATGGTTGCAAAACCACAAGCCCTCTTTTTTTGGAGGCAAGCAGAAGGATAACGGAAATTTCACAGTACTGGACGTTTTTAAACAGAATGAATTGATTGTCAACCAAAAGTTGCATTATTTTCTCTGTGTTTTATGCATGCCTAAGCAAGAGAGAGAGAGAGAAGCAGAAAGAGAAGAGAGAAGAGACATTATTCCTCATCGATTCTTTAAAGAATTGCTATTGTTTAGATTTGTGCAAATGAGCATTTATACTGAGCATCAGAGAGCATCATAGCACTAAAATTCATGGATTTAAAGATGATCATGGGCCACAGATTTTAGTTGTACTAAGGCTGCATTCCTAACTCTAGAGTAAGTCCCACTGTATACAATGGGACTTATTTCAGGGCAAACCTGTGTGAAGTGAAGCCGCAATAACACCATCTTGTGTTTGTAACTCGCACAGAGAAAGCAAAAAAACCATTCAAACGTCCAACTTGTCTCCCAGTCTCCCCATCGGCGTGTTACATTAATGTTTAAAGTCATCTCTCTGAAATATCAAAATATTTCACCCTTTTGAAAAAAGAGACCTGTAAATGTAAACTGGAAAAAACAGACTATTGGTGTAAGCCTTAGAAATAACCACCACCGTTCCCTCGATGGAGGTTTTCCCGTACATATCCAATCTGCAAAGTCTAATTAAGCAGAGGCTTAATTGCAGGCCTAACAAGAGAGATCAAACAGGACGAGCCAATCTATGTATCCAAAAATGTCAGTAGTGGCCTACTTCATTGTCACCAGCACAAAGACCTGGAGCCTAAAATCCTTTACTCAACTAAATTCTTAATAAGTAAACTGAGACTAACCCTCTAATACCAGATTTGTTAAACAACGTGATTTCAGCCCCTGCTATTCATGCACCTTGTACAAGTAAAATGACTGTTAAGGCTAAGAATCATGAAAGAGTCATTTTATTTAGCTGCTAAATTCCCCTCAAATCTCCTTGCAACTTAACGAGTAAAGAAAGCTTCAACATGTAATACCGGCTAATGTGGTTTATGCTCGAAAATACTATCAACCTATCTTTGTGGCTTATCTAAGCCTGGATAATACTTTTAGCCTTTATAGTAGACCCAACTCCATTTTTTCCCCCAACTCTTGACTATGTATTTCCTAAAATCCTTTTGCAAAGAGTTAAATTGGATGTGAAATCTGTGCTAGGCTCCAGAGTTCTCTTTGTTCTAAGACTAGCCAGCAAAGTCTTCCTTCTGTATCACTTTCATTGCTTTCTGATTGAGCTTGACAGTGTGACAGAGAAGCAAAAGAGAGGCAATCTCAGCCTGAATGCGGGCCTTTTTCAGCCAAACAGCACTCGGCTCCTTAGCCCCTGAGAAAAAGAGGGAACAGATGCTGGTCGCAAGCTCCCCTAACAAAGTCCTAACTTTGATGCAGGCTGGAGGGGAGGGAGGGGAGAAATATATAAAAAGATTGCCTCACTTCAGAAGACCTTGAAAGGCACACAAAAGGAGAAGTTGCTGGAGCAGAGGGGGAGAGCGGGTGAGAAAATCAGGGATTCTGGGATGGTTTCCGAAGGCTTTAGCACTTTTGAGGAATATGGTGTTGGAAAGGTTTCAGCACCAAGACGAGCTGGAAAACGAACTGGGTGCTGTTGTGCAGGGTTTTACTTTTCCATTCTGTATTTTCCCGTAGTGATGGCAAGGGCTCTGCAAGCACAGAAACAGGGGCGTCTTGTTTTCGGAAAGTCAAAGCACCTGCCCCACATGTGCAAAACGACATGCTATAGGATAAAAACCTGGAAATGTGTCTTCCGTTTTGGAGCAGCAGGCCTTCTCAGATCTCGCTTTGCCACACCTTGGTGTCTTTTTTAAAGACTTGTCTCAAGAGAGGATGTGGCCAAATGGCAGCTCTACAATCCCAAACACAAAACAACAATAAAAAACCACAACCCCCATCACTGCCCCATGGACAAAGTCAGAATAAATAAATAAAATCTATGGGTTTAACACATTAGTCTTCAACCCTTTCATACCTAAGACCAGGGATTTTTTCCCACCAGAACTTAGTTCTGGCACCTCTCAGGTGCCATTGCCATTATAACAGAACAAGGGAGGCGTCCATGGAAAGTTTCTGGCACCTATTTTTCTATTAAAAAATAGCAGTGTCTAAGATCCATCTTTGGGACACGGGTGGCGCTGTGGTCTAAACCACAGAGCCTAGGACTTGCCACTCAGAAGGTTGGTGGTTCGAATCCCCACAATGGGGTGAGCTCCCGTTGCTCGGTCCCTGCTCCTGCCAACCTAGCAGTTCGAAAGCACGTCAAAGTGCAAGTAGATAAATAGGTACCGCTCCGGCGGGAAGGTCAACAGCATTTCTGTGCGCTGCTCTGGTTCACCAGAAGTGGCTTAGTCATGCTGGCCACATGACCTGGAAGCTGTATGCCGGCTCCCTCGGCCAATAAAGCGAGATGAGCGCCGCAACTCCAGATTTGGACACGACTGGACCTAACGGTCAGGAGTATCTTTACTTTTAGGATCCATCTTTAGCTCTGACCTTAGCAAGGGAACCTCTGTCCCTTTGTCTTTGTCTATCTATCTATTGTTTATCTATCTACACACACATTCAAAATTATAACTATTACAGTGGTACCTCGGGTTACAGACACCTCAGGTTACAGACTCCGCTAACCCAGAAATATTACCTCGGGTTAAGAACTTTGCTTCAGGATGACAACAGAAATCACATGGCTGCAGCGGGAGGCCCCATTAGCTAAAGTGGTGCTTCAGGTTAGGAACAGTTTCAGGTTAAGAACAGACCTCCAAAATGAATTAAGTTCTTAACCCGAGGTACCACTGTATTGATTTTGGAAAGTTGTTTTTTTTTCTGCTGTTTGCTATGCATTTGAACACCTTCAACACCGTAACCAAATTTCTCATAATGGTTCCTGAGATCAAAGCACAGGTTTTTAATTTTACAACTGGGTGCTATTTTGAATCAGGTGGTGCTGATTCAAAGCTGCACTGTTTTAACCACTGGTTTCAAACCAACAACACAAGTTTGGGGAACATTGGTTTAGCTAACGGTGAAGGGAAGGGCCACAGCTCAGTGGCAGCGGATATGACTTAGAATCACAGAATCGTAGAGTTGGAAAAGAGCCCCAGGGTCATCTAGTCTAACCCCCTGCAATGTTCAATCTCTGGCATTCCCAGGTAGAGATGAGAGATAAATTCACTTTTCCGAATTTTGCAGTGCAGTTCTCCAGCCAGGTAACTTGTACAAAAATGCATATTCTCGAGTAAAATGCACATTAAAATGCATTTATTCATGAAAATAACATTTAAAAAAATGCATTACTGGAACTACTAAAGGTGCCACATAATATCAGTTCTGCCTTAGTAAGAACACGTTTATTCAGTGTGGCAGGGCCTGCACTTTGGAAGTCCTTGAGAAACAATAGTCTCGTTTAGACAATGCTTGGAAAGTTGTGGTAATTTTAATCTGTTTTGATACTGTAACGTTTGTATGTTTTAATTGGTTTCAGTTTTTTTGAATTTTGTACGTTTTCAAGTACGGTTGTGAATTTTCTTGATTTTACTGTTTTATCTTTTGTAAACCTCTTTGAGATCTGTGGGATTTTTTTTACAGGCAAACAGTATGTAACTTTTGTGAAATAAAGAAATAAAATTATATTTGGGGAAGTCGGTTTTTAAAAAATGTGCATATTTGGCAAAATTGTACAGAGAGAGAGAGAGAGAGAGAGAATGAATTGCTGGTGAATTTTCAAGAGGAGATAAATGCACTGATCTGGAAATATGGAAAACCGAACTTATGAGTGAACAAATGAGAAACAGAGGAACCTGGAAAGGCACTGCCAGTGAATGTAGACCAGGGTTTTCCAGACTTGGGTCTCCAGCTGTTTTTGGATTACAGTCCCCATCATCCCCGACCACTAGTCCTCCTGCTAGCTAGGGATGATGGAAGTTGCAGTCCAAAAACAGCTGGAGACCCAAGCTCGGGAAACCCTGAAGTAGACAATCTGGCTGGAGCAACAGTCTGACTCTGTATAAAGGCAGCTTCCTGTGTCTCTGTAGGCCTACTTGTTGAGTTCATGGCAGAGCTAAGAAGGGAAGCAGCTCGCTATCTTAGCCACCAGGTCGAGGGAGTGGATCCTTCCTCCTGGGGACCAAATGCAGCCCTCTAGACCTCTTCATCCAGATCTCTGAACTCTCTTTCTTGGCCACATACTTTTCTTATCGTACCAGGCCTCACCCCTCAGCTTTTTTGGATGGAAGATGTGCATGCAGGGGTGTGGCGTCCAGTGCCATCATTCTATTAGTGTAAGGATTTACACTTGCACAACATAACTTTCCCCCTATCTCCTCTGCCCCTCTCCAACCGGGGAGAAACTCAGAAGGGATTTTGGGAAGCAGTGCAGGGAGAGGAGACAGAGCAAAGTTCTGTTATCCTCTACCAGGGCCAGGGCCTTCTCAGTGATGGCTCCGACCTGGCGGAATGCTCTGTCCCATGAGACCAGGGCCCTGCAGGATTTACTGTATTTTTTGCACCATAACACTCACTTTTTTCCTCCTAAAAAGTAAGGGGAAATGTCTGTGTGTGTTATGGAGGGAATGCCTATGGGTGGCATGCCTACAGATTTTCCTCCTCTAAAAACTACGTGCGTGTTATGGTCGGGTGCGTGTTATAGAGCGAAAAATACGGTAACTTCCCTCCGCAGGGCCTGTAAGACAGAGCTATTCCGCCTGGCTTTCAATTTGAGCTTAGCCTGATCTTTTATTCCCCTTCCTTCCCCCCTCCTCCCCTTTTTATGAAGATTACCCACTCTGGGATCCCACAGCTGGTCTCCTCACTGGTCCAAATAGGACTAATTTAACCAGCTAGCCCTGGTGATCATCTAATGTTTATTAGATGGATTTCCCCCCAAATTGATTTTTGAATTCTGAATTTATTGTTATTCACGTTTTATACTGTATTTTATGCTGGTTTTTGTTGCATCAATGAAGTGTTTTAAATTTGTTGTTAGCTGCCCTGAGTCTGGTTTTCTGGACTGGGAAGGGCAGCGTATATATATTAAAAAAATATTTATTTATTTATGTTGTGCAAGAGCAGACCTTTGCACTAACGGAACGAGAGACTGACTACTTTGAAGACAAAACTGTGTGCATATATACCTCTGGTGTTTGTGCGGTTAGAATGTACAAATGCAGGCAACCCCCATTGACGCTTGTGCAATATATGCGTGACTGCACATACGCACATCAGCCTGAACTTGGAAGTGGAAGAAATGGCCGGAAATGGCTCAAAAATGGCACAGAAAGGTATAAAAAAAGGCACAAAAACTGCGCTTTGCAATCCCACAAGCCTTTGCAAGTGCATTCCCATGAGCCCTTGCACCAACCACATACCCTCCAACATTTAATGAAAATGTTACCATCCTCTCCAACATTTCTCCAATGAAAATAGGGACATCCCAAGGAAAAGCAGGACATTCTGGGATCAAATCAGAAACTGGAACAGCTTCTGTAAATCTGGGATGTCTCTGGAAAAAAGGGAGACTTGGAGGGTCTGTGATCGTTGTGGTCCATGGGGACCTGGAGTCTGAGCAAGGAGGTTTGGAGGGAGCGATTGCCACCATTCATGCCATTCGGATAAGTGTGGCTGGTTTTTTAAAGGGTTTCCCCAGGGTTTTCAGAATTTCAGAGGGTGTTTGCAGGCCTTTCAAATGGTGTTTCAAATATGCACAGTCTCACTGACTCATGTGGTGCCTCGGAACATAACCCCTCGTAAATGGGGAGTTGCCTGCGCATAAAAGCCACATGCTGGAAAAGAGGAGACTGAACCATTTCAAATATCTCAAGGGCTGTCGCATGGAAGAGGGAGCAAGCTTGTTTTCTCCCGCTCTGGAGGGTAGGATTCGAACCAATGACTTCAAGTTGCCAGAAAGGAGATTCCGACTAAACATCAGGAAGAACTTTCTGAGAGTAAGAGCTGTTTGACAGTGGAACAGACTCCCATGGGAGGTGGTAGACTCTCCTTCCTTGGAGGTTTTTAAGCAAAAGTTGGATGGTCATCTGCCTGGATGATCTAGCTGAGATTCCTGCATTGCAGGAGTAGATGACCCTTAGGTTCTTCCAACTCTACAATTCTATGATTCTATGACCCATTACTCTGACCCCAGCAAGAGTAGTAAAGGTAAAGGGACCCCTAACAATTAGGTCCAGTCGCGAATGACTCTGGGGTTCTCGCTTTACTGGCTGTGGGAGCTGGCATACAGCTTCCGGGTCATGTGGCCAGCATGACTAAGCCGCTTCTGGCGAACCAGAGCAGCACACGGAAATGCCATTTACCCTCCTGCCGGAGTGGTACCTATTTATCTACTTGTACTTTGACATGCTTTCGAACTGCTAGGTTGGCAGGAGCAGGGGCCGAGCAACAGGAGCTCACCCCGTTGCGGGGATTCGAACTGCCGACCTTCTGATCGGCAAGCCCTAGGCTCTGTGGTTTAACCCACAGCGCCACTCACGTCCCAGCAACAGTACTACTACTACTACTACTACTACTACTACTACTAATAATTTATTTATTTATACCCCACTCATCCAGCTAGGTTTCCCCAGCCACTCTGGGCGGCTCCCAACAGAACATTAAAAACACGGTAAAAGATCAAACATTAAAAACTTCCCAATACAGTGCTGCCTTCAGATGTCTTCTTAAAGTCAGATAGCTGTTTATTTCCTTGACATCTGATGGGAGGGCGTTCCACAGGGAGGGTGCCACAACTGAGAAGGCCCTCTGCTTGGTTCCCTGTAACCTCACAGTGGGGGAATTGCCAGAAGGCCCTTGGCGCTGGACCTCAGTGTCTGGGCTGGACGATGGGGGTGGAGACACTCCTTCAGGTAAACTGGGCCGAGGTCCTCATAATGTTCTCCTTGAAGGAATGCGCAGGGGCAGAGCTTCATGCTCTGGCAACGGGGGGCGGAGAGCAGGCGGACGCGGGGCTGGGGCACGGCCTGGGGGCAGGGCACGCAGCACGCAGCACACGGGGAGCTTGGGCCAGCTGCAATGGTACCCTGGGGATCGCGCTGCCAGTGGGAATGAGTCCCTTAGGGTAAGATTGTTCCAATGCAACTGGGGGGGGGGACGGTTTGATAGCTAGCAAAAGCCTTTATTGGGTCATCTGGAAATGTATGCAAGTGTTGAGCTGATCTATTCTGTTTTAGCGATCGAACTGAATCCAAAGTGGTATTTCATCCGAACAAAACAACTCCGGAGATGGAAACGCCTTCGGAGAGTTTTTCGCAGGGGAGCAACTGACTGGCAGTATTAGGCCAATCCAGGAGGCATCTTCCCAATCCGCAGCTCAACTTACATAACAGACTAAAGCCTATAACATTTCCTTGAGCAGTAATTACAGCCAGCTATGTCAATACACCTCTGGTATGCACACATTTAAGTCACACAAATGCGCCACCAACCCATATTTATGGATTAATGGCATGCCAAATTTCAAATTAATATTTAAACAGGGGAGTCTTCCTCCGGAGTAATTGATGCATTTGAGAGAGAGGGGGCTAATTTAATTATTTTTCACCTCTGTCATTTGACACCCAGGATAACTATTTCTTTCTTCCCCCTCAAATATTGTACAAAGGATTTGCTCCCGGGCATAGATTTTGTTTGCTAAGTTTTAGTCCTACAGTATGTACATTTAATAAGTGAATTAAAAAGAGGGGGAAGGGAGGAGGGGACGGCTTGAGATTTAGACATGCTATATTGGTGTAAATGGCAATTATACCTCGAAAAGGAATTGACTGGCTCCTACATGCGCATCGAGGGCTGTTATAGGTATGAATGAGCCTTCATAGACCCAGTGCCACAGCTGGTCTTGTGCACCTGAGTCATGCTAGGAATTTATTTATTTCACGAAAGTCACACACTGTGAAAAACAACAACAACCTCAAAGCATTTTACAAAGAGATAAAAAAAATAAGGACGAGAAAATTTCACAACTGTACTTTAAAACATACAAAAGTTAAAATACAAACACAGGTTAAAATCACCTTCAATGTCCACACAAAAACACTGGAAACAACAACAACAACTCAAACTATGACCCAATCTGTGCTATACATGTAAAGCCCTATGATACCACTTTAAACAGTCATGGCTTCCCCAAAGGATTCTGGGAACTGTAGTTTTTTCTAAGGTTGCTGAAGGTTCTAGGAAAACCCCTACTCTCTTCACAGAGCGACAATTCTCAGAGTGGTTTAACAGTCAACCCCTCTTCCCAGGTATCTGTGGGAAATGCAGCTCTGTGAGAGGAATAAAGGTAAAAGGACCCCTGACCATTAGGTCCAGTCGTGGCCGACTCTGGGGTTGCAGCGCTCATCTCGCTTTACTGGCCGAGGGAGCCGGTGTACAGCTTTCGGGTCATGTGGCCAGCATGACTAAGCCGCTTCTTGCGAACCAGAGCAGCACACAGAAACGCCGTTTACCTTCCCGTCGGAGTGGTACCTATTTATCTACTTGCACTTTGACGTGCTTTCGAACTGCTGGGTGGGCAGGAGCAGGGACCAAGCAACGGGAGCTCACCCCGTCACGGGGATTTGAACCGCCGGCCTTCTGATCAGCAAGCCCTAGGCTCTGTGGTTTAACCCAAGGAATAGGGGCCTCCTAACAACTCTCAGCACCCCTAACAAACTACAGCTCCCATAATTCTTTGGGGGAAGCCATGGCTGTTCAAAGTGGTCTCATAGGGCTTTCAATGTGTGGTGTGCATGTAGCCTCAATCATTCTCCCCCAGCCTTTGCCATGATCCCTTGCAGATACAGGAGCGTTCTGCAAAGATCACCAGTGTCAAAGCAATGATTCTTCAACATCAACTTCGTTGAACTGGTCTTCTTGTGCGGATGCCAGATTATCGTCTTCCAAAGCAACTACTCTATCCCGAACTTAAAAATGGAAAGCGTAATGCTGGTGGTCAACAAAAGAGGTTTAAAGACTCTCTCAAGGTAAATCTTTAAAAATGTAGTATAAACACTAACCATTGGGAAACACTGGCCTGTGAGCGCTCCAATTGGAGAACAGCCTTTACCAAAGGTGTCATGGTCTTTGAAGACACTCGAACTCAGGACGCAAGGGAGAAAGGTGCTAAGAGGAAGGCACGCTTGGCAAATCCACACCGTGATCAACTCCTGCCCGGAAACCAATATCCCCACTGTGGAAGGATGTGTGGATCCAGAATTGGCCTCCACAGCCACTTATGGATTCATTGTTTATGGAAGACAATATTACCCAGCTAAGAGTGATCGAAAAAGAAGAAGAAGAAGAAGAAGAAGAAGAAGAAGAAGAAGAAGAAGAAGAAGAAGAAGAATCGCTTCAGTTATAGTGTCTTCCTCCTTGACGTGGAAAGTGGGGAAAGCCTGTGTGCTGTGGTTGTTAGCATGTTTGACTGCCGCGAGGAAGACTTGGGTTCAAATAGCCATACAGCCAAGAAGCTCACAGGCTGACCATCTCTCAAAGTCGCTTTCCAACTCACCTGCTGCTCTCTCTCCCCAACCGGAAGTCAGGTTCTGAGGTCACGGGGCGTGTGACATCATGACGTCATGCTGCGTTTGTGCTGGGCACCCATAACTTGGGGCCCAAGTCAGCGCTTCTGGCAGGTGGAACCACGCCTAGTAGCTACTTGGGCAATCTGAAGCTGTTCCTTTGCTGAAGGCAAAGGAAGAAGGCTGCTTTTGCAGGAAATGCATTGGAAATCATGACTTCTGGGACATCTCATACAATGTGAGGCCTTTCTCCGTGAGCCCCTTCTACAGGAGGTGTGGAGGGTGGCAACAGGCCTTTTCCATGGTGGCCCCGTGATTGTGGAATGATTTCCTCAGGAGCTCTCCTTTTCATGTGGGTTTTTGGGCATCAGTTTGAATGGGTTTTTATGTAGTTGTGCCCCTTTTTGGTGGGCTAGGGCCTGCCTTTTATTTGTTTGCTAGGTTTTTATTTACTGTGTTAATTGTAATTGATTTTTTTAAAAAATAATATTTATTAAAATTTTAAGGGTTACAAAAAGCAAAAGTAAAAGTAATAACATCATATTAAACAAAAACAAAACAACACATCACAATAAGGAAAAAAGAAGGAAAGAAAAAAAAGAAGGAAAAAAAACACAACTAATCTTCCCATAACTTATCTTTCATTTGCTTGTTTCCTTGACCTCCTCACACCTCCCTTTTTTGTATTCTAATTCAGTTAACTATTTCAGCAAATCCTTTCCATCTTTTCCAATTTTTGTTCTGTAATTTATCTCAATATGATGTAACTTTACTTTCCCTCCTTTCACCAATTAACAGTCTATTTTTTCCTAAACCCTTATAACATTTCTGCTAAAACCACATAACTTCATTCCAACATCCTTCTAACATTCATTAATTTTACAATGTTTCTGTAAATAGTCTTTAAATTTCTTCCAATCTTCCTCCACCGACTCTTCTCCCAGGTCTCGGATTCTGCCAGTCATTTCCACCAGTTCCATGTTGTAATGGGAATTGGGGTTGCTTGTGCATAAGCCGCAAACTGCTCCAGGCTGGGTTGTCTGGCTAAAACCTTTCCCTGGCTGGACAGCCCTCACACCGTGGCTGTCTCAGTCACTGGCAGAATCCGTCAGTGGGCGTTTCCTGAACTTCTTCCAACATAAAAGTTCTTTGACACCAAGTTTCCACCTAGCCTCCCTGCGCGGAAGCTTTCTGCACAGAGTGGGCGTGCCAAGCGGAGGTCCTGTGCTCTCCCCGCTGGTCTCGCTGGAAGAGTCTCGGAGCCCTCCCTCCGAAGCCCTCTCAGCCTCCCCTTTCTTCCTAGCGTCACGCTTATTTCCTTCCCCAGCGGAAGCTCTCCCTCTCTCCTTGCTGGTTCCCTCTCCGGCGTCATTGGGGAGCCTTACCTCCACCCTTGGCTCCTATGGCAGTTCCCTGACACATGTAATCCATCACCTTCATCTGCCATTCTTCCCGGGTGGGTAGATCTTGTGTCTTCCAATTAATTGTAATTGATTTTAGCATTTGCATTGTTTTCGTGTGAGTCGCTTTGAGTCATTTTTATGAGTAAAGCAACTGATAAATCATCAGCAGCATGAATATGCATGAACTGAATGGAGGGATGGAAGAGAACTTTGGTTCGTTTCACATGTTGATCCAAACCTAATTTGCACTTCCTGAAACCATGTGCAAACCATAGCAGCCCTTGAAATCCATTAATTTTGCGACGTAGTGCTGCAAACAAAAGAATGTGTATAAAAATGCTTATGCGTTAGTGTGCATTATTTCGTATATTAGTGAAAATAATATATACAGATACATTATGCTGCATGCAAATCTCAGTTTTTCATGTGGACGTTTTGTAACAAACAAACAAACAAACAAACAAACAAACAAACAAACAAACAGAAATGGGGTAAAACTGAGCTTCAGGTTGGAAAAATGCCAAACTAGAATTGATAAATTCCATTCATCCTTGGCTGAAGGTGTCCAGCCTTATGCTGAAATTCAGATTGGACACTTATATAGTCATTATATAAATGCACAGCAGAGTCTCATTGAGGGCTTAAATTATGGATAAATTTGAGGGGGCACTGGGCAGTTGTTTTAGTACATTATGGATTAATTAAGCCCTATGAGTAGCTAATTGCCTTACTGATGGGGCACAATGACCCACTCCACTTCGGAATGATGGAGCTGTCCTAGGTGGGCTACAATCATATAACAACAACGCCTCTCCCCCACCCCTGAGCCACCCATGTTGTGGAAAACCAAGAAATCCCACACATTTCGCAGTTGCCCCTCTGGCAAACTACAGCTACGGAATGTGCTACTGTCAACAAAGCACACAGCGATCGACCAAGGCTTGCTGCTTGCAAATCACCAACCAAGCAGAGAGAGGGGGTGATGAGTGGATTAGCCACAGGAGCAGCAAATGTAATATGAAAATATATAAAAAAGCACAGAGTGATTTGCTATTGGCACGCACAGTGGTTTAGCCATGTGGGAGCAATCCAGCCACCTCGTATTCATGCTGATCGAGCTGCCACTTACACCAAACCTCCATGCTGCGCACGCATGCACACAAACGTGTTTGCATACATTGCGAAATGCTTGCGTTTTGCAGTCCTAGAGGTCTCTTGAAACTTAAACCAGATGAGGAAGAAGTGCTCTTGGTCAAGGCGGAACAGGGAACAGGGATTCAGCAACACTCTCTCTGAAGCCACAGGTTCGTCCTTTGGGTGTGCTCTGGGACTCATTCCTGAGCATGGCTTTGCCAACAAAGGTCCATATAGCAAAAGCTATGGTTTTCCCAGTAGTGATGTATGGAAGTGAAAGCTGGACCATAAAGAAGGCTGATCGCTGAACAACTGATGCTTTTGAATTATGGTGCTGGAGGAGACTCTTGAGAGTCCCATGGGCTGCAAGAAGATCCAACCTCTCCATTCTGAAGGAAATCAGCCCTGAGTGCTCATTGGAAGGACAGATCCTGAAGCTGAGGCTCCAATACTTTGGCCACCTCATTAGAAGAGAAGACTCCCTGGAAAAGACCCTGATGTTGGGAAAGATGGAGGGCACAAGGAGAAGGGGACGACAGAGGACGAGATGGTGGGACAGTGTCCTTGAAGCTACGAACATGAGTTTGACCAAATTGCGGGAGGCAGTGGAAGACAGGAGGGCCTGGCATGCTCTGCTCCATGGGGTCACGAAGAGTCGGACACGACTAAACGACTAAACAACAACAACAATGGCTGCGTAGTCTCTGCAGTAGCCAAAGGCACATTCACACCATTAAAGCTAGTGCACCAGCTACACCCGTTCCTTGAGATGTCTGATTTGGCTGCAGTGACAAATCCTGCTTGGATCACTGTAACTGCTCTACGTAGGGCTGCCTTTGGAAAGGGTGCAGAAACTTCAACCTTCCTCAAGAGCTGCAGCCAGATTGTCGACTGGGGCTAGTTAGGAGCAGATGACTTCCTTGTTACAATTATCCCTTGGGGATAATTCAGACGGAAATCCCCAGGTGTCAGAAAAGGTTATTTATGTATGCCACTACTGTGTAGATTTAAGGGACGTGGGTGGCACTGTGGGTTAAACCACAGAGCCTAGGACTTGCCGATCAGAAGGTCGGTGGTTTGAATCCCCACGACGGGGCTAGCTCCCGTTGCTCGGTCCCTGCTCCTGCCAACCTAGCAGTTCGAAAGCATGTCAAAGTACAAGTAGATAAATAGGTACCGCTCCGGCGGGAAGGTAAACAGCGTTTCCGTGCACTGCTCTGGTTTGCCAGAAGCAGCTTAGTCATGCTGGCCACATGACCCGGAAGCTGTTCGCCGGCTCCCTCGGCCAATAAAGCGAGATGAGCGCCGCAACCCCAGAGTCGATCACGACTGGACCTAATGGTCAGGGGTCCCTTTACCTTTACCTTTACCTTTACTGCGTAGATACTGCATGCTTCAGCCTGTGTTTTGTCAGCCCAAAAATGGAAAACGAGCGAGGTCCCAACCAAAGCAGAATGGCAACTTAAACTGATGGAATATGCGCAGCTTGCGGACCTAACATACAGAACAAGAAGAACATACATTTAAAGAAGATGGGAAATGTTTATTGAATGTATGGGGGAAAATTGAAAATGCTGACAGCATTAAGATAAATTCAGCAGCGTAAATAAGTTTTGATGGATGTAGTAATGGAATACTGCGGGCAGATAGGGTCTTAGCCTGCGTACCAGATGGAGCTGGTAGACAGCTGTCCTGGACACAGAATTGACCTGTGCCTCCATGGACAGCTGTGAGTCCAAAATGACTCCCAGGCTGCACACCTGGTCCTTCAGGGTCACAGTTACCCCATTCAGGACCAGGGAGTCCCCCCCACTTGTCTGCCCTCTGTCCACCAAAATCAGTACTTTGCCTTGTCAGAATTCAACCTCAATCTGTTAGCCACTATCCATCCGCCAACTGTCTCCAGACACACACACAAGACATTCACTGCCATCCGCCTGTCCTCCCAAAGACGATATGGAACCCATGTCACTCAGTGTGTAACCAGTGGTTTTATTTCCCAAAGTTAGGGTATATTCACACACACACACACACACACACACACACACACCCCTGTGCCTTCGTTGCCCTCCATAAACGAGACTCCCGGTTATCCGAAGCGTCTGGTCATTGGAATGTTTTGGGCATCCCTCAGGTCATTCAGATAAATGTAATTGCATAAATAAGATTATCGTGCCACTAAGGATAAAAATGGGAACAGGGTGTTAGACTGCATTACGAATGTGGAAGCAGACTAATTCAGAGGGATTATAATGCTATTATACAAATCAATGGCCTGCCCTTATCCAGAACACTGTGTAACGTTCTGGTCTCCTCATCAGAATTGCTCTCAGCGAACAGGGTGGTGGTGGTGGTCCTCCGAGAAGGGCATATGGGGGGGGGTGGAATGACTCAGAGGCCGGAGAGCTTCAGGGGGCGTAGAACGGCTTGTTTCATTTTCGTTTTGTTTTAAAAAGAGACATCTTGCGGGGGGCATAGAGGAAAAACATAACATTACACCCTGCAGGGTTTCATTTCAGCAGAGATGCAACAGGTTGTCAGCCACTTATCTAGAGATGCAGTGAGGCACAGCAAGTTTGAGGGTCAGCTTAGGACCTGGAAGAGACCAGGGTTCAAATCACTGCTCAGCCATGAAGCTCATTGGGCAACCTGGGCCAGTCACTATTCCTCAGCCCAGCCTACCTCACAGGGTTGTTGTGGGGACAAAATGAGCAGGGGAGGGGGAACCATGTACGCCACCTCGAGCTCCCTGGAGGAAAAAGGTGGAATATGAATGCAATAATAAAAAAGGAAGACTCGTTGAACACAATGGGAACTTGTGCTGAGTAGACATGCATAGAATTGCACTGCAAAATAACGCTGACCTAAGAAACCGATTCAGGTGCTGGAGACTGGCTTAAGCAGTGCCAGAAATCTGCCTCTTAAAGACCAGACTAGATGAGAAGGGAGAGCTGTGTTTGTTTTGAGTATTTGTATCTGGCCACTGGAGTTCTGTGTCAGGTTCTGGCTGCTACAATTTAGAAAGGATATTGACAAGCTGGAAGGTGTGCAGAGAAGGGCAATCAACACACCCTCCTACAATAGGGACGTCCCATTCCATAATGATAATTTTACTGCTTCCAACATATATAAAAACATAAAAGAAAACTTCCCTATACAGGATTGCCTCCAGACGTCTTGGGGGTTGGATAACTTCACACCCTCCAACATTTCTTTGATTAAAAATAGGGACATCCTAAGGAAAAGTGGGACATTCCGGGATCAAATCAGAAGCTGGGATGGCTTCTGTAAACCCAGGACTGTCCCAGGAAATTAGGGACATTTGGAGGTTCTGAACCAAGATGACCAGGGGTCTGGAAACCAAGCCTTATGAGGAACAGTCGAAGGATCTGGGTATCTTTAGCCTGGAGAAGTAAATGACCACCCAGTAAGAAAGGGTGTCTCATAGGTAGTGGTAGATGCTGGTAGAATGGGGAAAAGCCGGTGACTTGATATCTTCCAAGGATGCCCACCTTAGCACTCGACCACCGAGCCTGGCAGTCACATCTTTTCCATGGCTGCACCCCAGCTCTGGCATGCCCTACCCTGGAAATTCAGTTGGCACCCACACTGCTGGCTTTCAGGTGCCAGGTGAAAAACCTGGCTGTTTGTTCAGGCCTTGGGCATTAGAACTGCCGTTGTTTGACTTTGCTGATAGTCTGTTTTCATCGTACTTTCTCTGGAACGTGCATTTTTAACTGCTGCGTGGATTTTATTCTGATGCACCCGGAGATTGAAGATTGTGGGTCAGGATTCAAATAGCCTACATGAAGAAATCTTAATGAAATTGAGCATCCCTGTTAACGTTCTTGCAGACATATTCCAGATAAAGTTTCCAAGCTACCTTCAAAGGCAGCCCAACATAGACTGCAGGACAGAAGCCTAGCCTAAAGGTTTCCCGGGGCAAAGTTGCCTATAAAGGATACGATGATACGATACGATACGATACGATACGATACGATACGATACGATACGATACGATACGATACGATACAATCAATACAATACAATACAATAATCTTTATTGTCATTGTCCTATATAGAACAACGAAATTGAAAAAATCTACATCAGACCTTCAAAAACCAACAAGCCTGCTATCCCTGCTATCCCAGCCTGGTTAGCCCCCTAAAAGCTCTGATACCCCATAATTAAATACACTATACTCCCATAGAGACTACCTTACACTGCGTTTAAAACCAAAATCGCATTTGGATAGAAACTGCTTCTCAGGCGGCTAGTCCTAGTCTTTATAACCCTGGACCTTCTTCCAGAGGGCAGAAGCTGAAAGAGATCGTTTCCGGGGTGCGCACTATTCTGCGCTATCTCTGCCGCTTTCTTATGGCACCTGGAAGCATAGATTTGATCCAAGGTGGGAAGAGTGCACCCAATTATTCTCTCCACAGTCTTTGCAACCCTGGACAGCATTGTTTTTCCCCTGACCGTGCAGCTCCCAAACCATACACATAGACCATAAGTTAATACACTCTCCGCAGTACAATGGTAAAATGCCATCAACAGGTCCTTTGAGAGATTATTTTGCCGGAGGATTCTCAGAAAATATAACCTCTGCTGTGCTCTCTTCGTCAGGTCTTTGCTGTTTTCTCCCCAGGTTTGGTCATCTCTCAACTCCAGAGACGTAGAGCAGGGTGTTAGTCTTGTCACTAGCATCCTTCAGAGGCAAGAGCAGACCTTCAAGTGTCCCTGTTTTCCAGGGACAGTCCCCGATCTACAGAAGCCGTCCTGGTTTCTGATGTAATCCTGGAATGTCCCACTTTTCCTTAGGACATCCCTATTTTCATCAGAGAAATGGTTGGAGGGTATAGAGTTATGCAACCCCCCAAGCCAAGGCAATAAGTAACTATACAACCTTCAGAAGACACCTGTCAGTGCCGGATTTACGTATAAGCCCAGGGCCCCACTCTCTTGGGGACCCCCCCAAAAAAATTTAAAGGAAAAAAAACCTGGATGCACATTTCCAAACTCAGTTCAACAATTACTTTGAAAAAATACATATTTCGTTATGTGTGAATAGCTTTAGATACCTAATAGGTCGATAAATGACCATATAGCATATATTCAACAACAAAAAACAGTTACAATTTTTTGTTGACAAAGGACAGCTGGACATATCAAGGGCCCCATTACCTTCAGTAGCTTAGGGCAGGGGTCAGCAAACTTTTTCAGCAGGGGGCCAGTCCACTGTCCCTCAGACCTTGGGGAGGGCCGGACTATATTGGGGGGGGGGTGAACGAATTCTCATGCCCCACAAATAACCCAGAGATGCATTTTAATAAAAGCACACATTCTACTCATGTAAAAACACACTGATTCCCAGACTGTCTGCTAGATTTAGAAGGCGATAGGGCCGGATCCGGCCCCCGGGCTTTAATTTGCCTATCCATGGCTTAGGGCCTCATCAAACCTAAATCTGGCCCTGACACCTGTATAGGTAAGTTTTTAAAGTTTTATTACGTTTTTATATATGTTGGAAGCCACCCGGAGTGGCTGGGCAACCCAGCCAATGGGGCTGGTGCTATTATTATTATTATTATTATTATTATTATTATTATTATTATTAAATAAGGTAAAGGGACCCCTGACCATTAGGTCCAGTCGTGACCGACTCTGGGGTTGCAGCGCTCATCTCGCTTTATTGGCCGAGGGAGCCGACGTACAGCTTCCGGGTCATGTGGCCAGCATGACTAAGCCGCTTCTGGCGAACCAGATCAGCGCACGGAAACGCCGTTTACCTTCCCACCGAAGTGCTACCTATTTATCTACTTGCACTTTGACGTGCTTTCGAACTGCTGGGTTGGCAGGAGCAGGGACTGAGCAACGGGAGCTCACCCCGTCACGGGGATTTGAACCGCCAACCTTCTGATTGGCAAGTCCTAGGCTCTGTGGTTTAACCCACAGCGCCACCCGCGTCCCTATTATTATTAAATAGAGCCTCCCTATTTTCATCAGAGAAATGTTGGAGGGTATGCAACAGATGTGGTTACCAGTTTATTAACCCTTTCCTCTTAGGTGTGCCAAGCTTGAGTAAAATTGGCCTCTGTCACCATGTACACACTGGCTCAACCAACTGAAATAACTCACATATTGCAAAACTCTCACATCATCATCAAAAAAAAGCCACCCTGGAAATGAAGGAATTTTTATACATTGTTGGTGGGGTCAGGCGGGGGAAGTATACAACTTCTATGCTCACTGATGCAACCAAAACACCGAAGAGTTATTATAATGCGCGTTCCCTTGACACAGACTTTTATTTCATGCAAATGACTATGATTAAGATTCAAATTCTTTTTTCCCCATTTTCACACATTACTTAATCAATGTGAAGTACTGTGTAAAAATTGCATCTCTTCATAACAGTGATTTTGACCAAGTCAAGTGTTGCTGCTAGAATTCTAATCCAAACTTGTGATTCAATTATCATTTGGAGACTTTCTAAATTCAAATTAAGTTTACCAAAGAAAAAAGGGGAGGGGGAGAAGAGATGGTAATAGAAGAAATATGGATCACTTATGAGAAAACTCTTAGAATAACTCCCTTCTACATGGAAATGTAAAATATGCTGATGTTTTCTATTAAAAAAAAAAACAGTTTGCAAAAAGGATTATGAAGAAGGAAATTTGGGAATTAAAATATGCACTAAGAACTACACCTTTCTGTTTACTGATGTCAAACCAAATCACTCCCATTTTCTCTATTTCATTTTTATTCATTTATTTTAAAAATGCATCCCTTTTCCCTTTATTTTTCCTCGGCACACTTTTCAAGAGCCATTGTGATATTGGCCTTTGACTGGCGGGTCCTGCGTTCAAATCCTCAACACAGCTTTGAAGCTTCCAAAGTGATCTTGGGCCAATCGCACGCTCTCAGCCTAACCCACCTCTCAGGGCTGCTGTGACTATAAAAGGAGACAACCGACAACCATGTGCCACTTCCAGTTCCTTGGAACAACCCTGAGATTGAAAACATACCATTAAATATGGTATATAATGTAATTAAAGTCGCTTAGAGACCTTTGGGTAATAAGGCTCCACACAATCAATATGTAAATATTCCTTTTTTAAAAATAAAAAAAAATCAGAAAAGTGGCACTGAAAGAAGTGGTGTGAAATAAGGCAGCAGTTGTTTATTTTTTAAAACAAATAAAAAATAAAAAATCTGTTTTTCAGATAATATGACTGCTGATTTAGTAAAAAAATTCCACCATGTGGTTGTGTGACAAGGGGAAGACTTTTGGGGATTGTGTGTATAATGAGTTAAAAAAGATATTTAGGTACACCTTTAATAAAAAACCGGAGGCATTTTTGCTAGGAATGGTTGGAGAGGACATTAAAAAGGAAGATCAGAAATTCTTCCTGTATGCCACAACAGCAGGAAGACTACTCCTTGGACAGAGACGGAAACAACAGGATATTCCGACAATCGAAGAATGGCAACAGAAAGTATTGGAGTATGCATTAATAGCAAGGCTAACTGGAAGAATCCGACAGCAGGACGATGAGAAATTACAAAAAGGGGTACCTTTACCTTTACCTTTACCTTTACCTTTAAGGAGTCTCAAAGGGGCTCACAATCTCCTTTCCCTTCCTCCCCCACAACAAACACTCTGTGAGGTGAGTGGGGCTGAGAGACTTCAGAGAAGTGTGACTAGCCCAAGGTCACCCAGCAGCTGCATGTGGAGGAGCGGGGAAGCGAACCCGGTTCACCAGATTACGAGTCCACCGCTCTTAACCACTACACCACACTGAAGGCGGTGAAGGTCCTGTGTGAGTGTCTGGAGGCAGTTGGAGGATGGATGGCAGCTAACAGATTGAGGTTGAATCCTGACAAGACAGAAGTACTGTTTTGGGGGGATAGGAGACGTGCAGGTGTGGAGGACTCCCTGGTCCTGAATGGGGTAACTGTGCCCCTGAAGGACCAGGTGCGCAGCCTGGGAGTCATTTTGGACTCACAGCTGTCCATGGAGGCGCAGGTTAATTC
Source organism: Podarcis erhardii (assembly GCF_964252035.2). Lineage (NCBI taxonomy): Eukaryota > Metazoa > Chordata > Lepidosauria > Squamata > Lacertidae > Podarcis > Podarcis erhardii. Next base: position 6,921,544 of record NC_138497.1, on the reverse strand, counting down.
TGTGTCCAGGGCGGCTGTCTACCAGCTCCACCTGGTACGCAGGCTGAGACCCTACCTGCCCACAGACTGTCTCGCCAGAGAGGTGCATGCTCTGGTTATCTCTTGCTTGGACTATTGCAATGCGCTCTATGTGGGGCTACCTTTGAAGGTGACCCGGAAACTGCAATTAATCCAGAATGCGGCAGCTAGACTGGTGACTGGAAGTGGCCGCCGAGACCACATAACACCGGTCCTGAGAGATCTGCATTGGCTCCCAGTACGTTTCTGAGCACAATTCAAAGTGTTGGTGTTGACCTTGAAAGCCCTAAACGGCCTCGGTCCAGTATACCTGAAGGAGCATCTCCACCCCCATCGTTCAGCCCAGACACTGAGATCCAGCGCCGAGGGCCTTCTGGCGGTTCCCTCATTGCGAGAAGTGAGGATACAGGGAACCAGACAGAGGGCCTTCTCGGTAGTGGCGCTCGCCCTGTGGAACGCCCTCCCTTCAGATGTGAAGGAAATAAGCAGCTGTTTTATCTTTAAAAGACATCTGAAGGCAGCCCTGCTTAGGGATGTTTTTAATATTTAATGCTGTATTGTTTTTAACACTCACTTGGGAGCTGCCCAGAGTGGCTGGGGAAACTCAACCAGATGGGCAGGGTATAAATAATAAACTATTATTATTATTATTATTATTATTATTATTATTATTATTATTATTATTATTATTATTAATTTATACCCCGCCCTTCCCGGTTCAGAAAACTGGGCTCAGGGCAGCTAACAACAAATTTAAAACACTTAATTGATGCAACAAAAAACAGCCTAAAATACCTTATAAAATGTGAATAACAGTAAATTCAGAATTCAAAAATCAGTTTAGGGGGGAAATCCATCCAATAAACATTAGATGATCTCCAGGGCTAGCTGGCTAAATTAGTCCTATTTGGGCCAGCGAGGAGACCAGGGGAGAATTAGCTGTGGGATCCCAGAGCGGGTAATCTTCAAAGAAAGGGGAGGGGGAGGGAAGGAAGGGGAATAAAAGATCAGGCCAAGTTCAAATTGAAAGCCAGGTGAAATAGGCCCTGCGGAAGGAAGTTAAATCCTGCAGGGCCCGAGTCTCATGGGACAGAGTATTCCACCAGGTCGGAGCCATCACTGAGAAGGCCCTGGCCCTGGTGTAGGATAATCTGACTTCCTTAGGGCCCAGGACTTCTAAACTATGATTATGAAGAATTATGGTCTTTTACCTGGAGAGATCTTATCTAGCTAGGCTGTCTGGGGCCACTTGTGGTCACTAGGATGTGAAAACTGTCTAACTGTTCATCTTATCAGTATTTCAAAATAGAGTATTGACTCTCCAACACCCACCCAACCCTGCTTTCTTGCTTGCCGGCAACTCAAAGGAAGATACTTTCCGGGCTGAGAAAATTCTCCCCTTTGTTTCTTTTTATTCCACCCAGACACATTTTTCAATTAAAACAGATTTGTGAAAATTATTCTGAATGCACCACAAATCTCTTTGCACGGTTAAAGTTGATTAATCGGGGGATGGGAAGCGAAAATTAAAAAACGTCAATAGCTTACAGAAGAGGAGGAGAAGCTAGCGAGGAATAAGAGTGCCTCTCCTGGGCCCTCCCTGCAGGATGGAAAGTCGCATGGCTTTGAAAAGGGTCTCGCCTCTTCCGTGACAAAACAGACGGAGGCTGCAAACCGAGGCAAGCTTCGCTGGGAGAGAGCTCTGCGGAAGACAGAGGGACTTGCATTAGAGTAAGCATGTGGGGCAAGGCAGGTGGAGAATGAATGAGTTTTAATGGATTTACGCATGGAAGCTGGTAGTCAAATTCTGCTCACATTTGAACACTAATAATAATAATAATAATAATAATAATAATAATAATGACAATAATAGTGACATGTTACATATAAACTTATGTACAAACTAACCATAGCCATACAAGCAATAACAGAATCATGTTGTTGTTGTTTAGTCGTTTAGTCGTGTCCAACTCTTCGTGTCCCCCTGGACCAGAGCATGCTAGGCACTCCTGTCTTCCACTGCTTCCCGCAGTTTGGTCAAACTCACGTTCATAGCTTTGAGAACACTGTCCAACCATCTTGTCCTTTGTCATCCCCTTCTCCTTGTGCCCTCCATCTTTCCCAACATCAGGGTCTTTTCCAGGGAGTTTTCTCTTCTCATGAGTTGGCCAAAGTCTTGGAGCCTCAGCTTCACGATCTGTCCTTCCAGTGAGCACTCAGGGCTGATTTCCTTCAGAATGGAGAGGTTGGATCTTCTTGCAGTCCATGGGACTCTCAAGAGTCTCCTCCAGCACCAGAATTCAAAAGAATCAATTCTTCGGCGATCAGCCTTCTTTAGGGTCCAGCTCTCACTTCCATACATCACTACTGGGAAAACCATGGCTTTAACTATATGGACCTTTGTTGGCAAGGTGATGTCTCTGCTTTTTAAGATGCTGTCCAGGTTTGCCATCGCCTTTCTCCCAAGGAGCAGGCGTCTTTTAATTTTGTGACTGCTCTCACCATCTGCCGTGATCATGGAGCCCAAGAAAGTAAAATCTCTCACTGCCTCCATTTCTTCCCCTTCTATTTGCCAGGAGGTGATGGGCCCAGTGGCCATGATCTTCGTTTTTTTGATGTTGAGCTTCAGACCATATTTTGCACTCTCCTCTTTCACCCTCATTCAAAGGTTCTTTAATTCCTCCTCACTTTCTGCCATCAAGGTTGTGTCATCTGCCTTCATGGCTAGGAGCCATCAATAGCCCTCTCTAGGGGAAGCTCACTGCTTGGCCAGTGTGAGAGAAGGATGTGTGCTTAAATGGATGACAACAACAACAACAACAACAACAACAACAATTTATTATTTATACCCCGCCCATCTGGCTGAGTTTCCCCAGCCACTCTGGGCAGCTCCCAATCAAGTGTTAAAAACAGTACAGCATTACATATTAAAAACTTCCCTGAACAGGGCTGCCTTCAGATGTCTTCTGAATGTCAGGTAGTTGTTTATCTCTTTGAAATCTGATGGGAGGGCGTTCCACAGGGCGGGTGCCACTACCGAGAAGGCCCTCTGTCTGGTTCCCTGTAGCCTCACTTCTCGCAATGAGAGAACCGCCAGAAGGCCCTCGGCGCTGGACCTCAGCGTCTGGGCAGAACGATGGGGATGGAGACGCTCCTTCAGGTATACAGGACCGAGGCTGTTTAGGGCTTTAAAGGTCAGCACCAACACTTTGAATTGTGCTCGGAAACGTAATAGAAGCCAATGCAGATCTCTCAGGACCGGTGTTATGTGGTCCCGGCGGCCACTGCTAGTTACCAGTCTAGCTTCCGCATTCTGGATTAATTGCAGTTTCCGGGTCACCTTCAAAGGTATCCCCACGTAGAGCGCATGGCAGTAGTCCAAGAGGGATGAGGAACTGACCTAAGGAAACATCTTCATTCCTTGAAGAGAAGCACAATGCGTGGTTCTCCTGAGTTTATCTTTAGGGACACGTTTGATACCCAGGTGTTATTTCCTATTATAAGCTTGTTCCTTTAGGTTTGGTGCTTAAAAAGGAAAAGGAAAAACCTCACCGAGCGACCCCTGGCATCCTTGCTATTAAGCAGGTGAACTTGGTTGGCCGCTTAATATTTCTCTCCGTACGGCCCTGATAAAAGCATTACCGGGGGAATTCAAAAGCCGGCACAAAAACCAGCATAGCTAATTTAGGCTAATTAGTATGGCGGAAGCTGAGCCTTGTACTTCAGAGGTTCCCATGCCCTCCTGCGACTCCACCTGATCGCCTGGTCCAGCCGCAAACCCAGGGGGCACTGCCAATTAGATCATAACCTCTTCAAACACGGAGCCACTCCAGCTAATTTCATCCTATTAAGCAGGCAGAAGGATTCAGAAGAAAAGGGTTTCTCTCCACCACCACCCCGCCAAAAAGAGAAAGGAAGGAAAAGAAAGCTTCAATTACCAGTTTCCCTGATTACCATCTCGACAAATCCTATATGCTATCGTTAAATACTTTTATTACTACTGTTATTGTTGTTTGCTTAGTGTTGCTTTCTTGGCGGAGATGAAAAGAGAGCATTAAGTGCACATCTTTTCAACTCGAACGAGTGACATTAATAAAGAGCGCTGGGTGGGGAGAGGATGAAATCTCTCTCGTTTATTAGCGTGGCTAATCAAAGTCAAGTTTGGGAGCGTTCAAAGACAAGTGTGATCAGGGATGGAGCCGGGGGGGGGAGGGGGGTTGGACGGAGGAAGGAGGCAACATCTCTCAGCATCATAGCATTTCCGGGAGCCAAAGGTAAGCGCCGCAAACACATCCCAAGAGTAGGAAGGTAGGCAAACAAAGCAGCCCAAGTTGAGCAGGAAAAGGGGAGCGAGATGGGAATAAGAAGGGAAAGAGATTATTGCAGCCCCCGCTGGTGCGCTAAGTAAATCTGATTGCGTTAATAGGTATCAAGAGATATGGCAGATAATGCAAGTCTTTTTGTTTCAACCAAGAGGCACCTTATCCACTAGCCTGCCGTTTCCTGGAGAGGAGAGGAGTGCTGGGTTTCAGGCAAGTGGATTCAGCACGTTTCAGCACTTCTGGTCCTCGGAGTCCAGGCAAGGGCGGAGGGGGCATTCCATAAGCACAAATAATAATATTATAATTCATTATCTATTAACTATTCTACTTTTAAAAGACACCTGAAGGTGTTTAGGGAAGTTTTTAATGTCTGACACTTTTTGATATTTTTGATATTATTATTATTATTTTCAGATGTCTTCTAAAAGTCAGGTAGTTGTTTATTTCCTTGACATCTGATGGGAGGGCGCCACCACCAAGAAGGCGCTCTGCCTGGTTCCCTGCAACCTCACTTCTTGCAAAGAGGGAACCGCCAGAAGGTCCTCAGTGCTGGACCTCAGTGTCCGGGCTGAACGATGATGGTGGAGATGCTCCTTCAGGTCTACTGGGCTGAGGCCATTTAGGGCATTCAAGGTCAGCACCAACACTGTTAATTGTGCTCGGAAATGTACTGAGAGAAACGTACAAAAGAAAAGCCTTGCTAGAACAGGCCACTTGCTCACCAATCCAGCATCCTCTTCTCCCAGGGGCCAACCAGATGTCATCCTCTTCTCCCAGGGGCCAACCAGGATCTGAACATAAGAGCCTCCTGCTCTAATATTGTTTCCAGCAACTGGTATTCAGAAGCATCACTGCCTACAGCTGTGCAGCCTTCAGCTTTGTTAGGCACCCACGAGTTCTAGTGTTATGGAGGGGGGGGGCCAGGAATTCTCTATCCACTTTCTACATTCCATGAATAATTCTTTAACTCTTATCATGCGGCCTCTAACTCTCCCTTTCTCCATACTCATTTTGGCTGCCCTTTCCAAAACTTTTCCAAGGTCATTTGATGTCCCAGTGGTCCACAGTCCTAATGGGCAATTCTGGAGGAACCCACACGGTAGGTAGCCAAAATTGTTCATTCATTTATTTATTAGCATTGAGATGACACACTCTCTCTCTTTGTGCTCTCAAAGTGTGATCTTGTCCTCCCTACAACCCTGTACTGATATTCCTGTTAGAATTCCTGCTCCATGATTGCAGTCATGGGATTTTTGCCTTTCACAGAGTGGGAATTGACGGAGACAGGATGTTTGTGTTACTGTGTTCCGTGAAGTGGGACTATTGTCCTTTGTCCATTTTCTCTTTGCTGTCTGATGCTAGAGAGAGAGGGAGCCATGTTGCAGTGCTCCGTGTGTGTTTATATGTAAATAAAGCAGATTAGCCGAAATGCTGAGTTCCTGAGGTCTGTCACGCAATGATGCGAAGACTCTGCGGATCCCTAAGTGTGCCAATGTCTGTTGGCATCGGTCGCTGTGATGTTCGGGCTGAAGAAAGCTTTTGAAGCTCCCGAACGATCGACCAGGAGGGAGAGAACATGCCAGTCAGACATGTGTCTCTGCCAGGGTCCTACTCGAGTGTAGGCTGAACTCCTGACAATTCCATGGAAGGCGAGGGTGAGGGCTGAGACCACCAGGGAAGGATTGGCTTAAACTGGAGATTCCTGATTCACGGTTCACACAGTCCTATATCTGGGTACCCTCTGGGAATGTCCCCAAAGCAAGGAAGCGTGTGTGCTCTACATCTGCACCAAATAAATGCACAGTTCAGTATCGGGTCCAGAATTCAGACTCAGCTTCCGTTTTGAAATATCTCCATGTGTCTAGCCCTCAAGGCTGTAATGATAGGCCACCTCACTGGGTAGGCTGGGGGAGGGTGTGTGTGTGTGTGTGTGTGTGTCACAACAATTTGTTATAAATAACCCATAGATGAATCAACAGTTCAAAATAGAACTTTACCAGAATGCGAACAGAGAAGGCAGACAGGATATGTACCAAATGGCAACTTGATGTGGGCACAAGTTTATATAGATGTGCATCTAAAGTAAGAGGCATGTCACTCATGAGTTTCTCATCCACGGAGAGATTTAAATTCTGGAGGCCCTGGAGACGGACCATGCTAGCAAATAGTCCTAATATTTCTAATAATAATCCTAATATTTTCCCTCTGGGCACTCCTTACCTTGTATAACTCTGATACCTCTGCCTGAACACTCTGATCCTTGAGAGACACTCTTGGACCCCGTCTATGCTATGCATTTAAAGCACTATAATATCATTTTAAAGAACCACGGCTCCTTCCAAAATAGTCTGGGAAGTGTCATTTGTTAAATGTGCAGCTGCCCTCCCAGAACTATCTTTGCCAGAGGAATTTTAACAGTCAACTCCTCTTCCTAGTGAAGTTCTTTGGACTGAATGGCCATTACACCCATTTGAAGTGTGGCGTGTCCTAAATCTTCTCTTCCAATGCTTGCCTTTACTTACGGAATCATAGACTTGTAGAGCTGGAAGGGACCCAAAGTCATCTAGTCCAGCCCCCTCCAACGGAATAGACTTCTTCCAAATTTAAATCATGCAGATATGCATGGTGGTGTTTAAAAACCTGCCTTCTCTCTTTAAAGGGATTTGCAAGAAATAACCTTAGACTAATTACAAGGTTCTTTCTGTTTTCCCCCTGGTCAATATATGCTCAAATTGCAAATTGGTGACTTAAACACCTGTGGGGTGTGTGTGTGTGTGCAAATTGTGGAGGCCAAGGAGTTTAATCTCCTCTGACATTGTTCCTCAAGGCTGCGTGTGAAAATGTTATCCCCTTGTTTTTAACCCACCCTGCATTTTCGCATCAGACTGAGTGGTTTTCACACCATCTCTCCCTTATTGTCAGTGTGGCTTCAGTAAACGCTTATCTCAGAAACAATCTGGCCTGTGGAAAAAAAGAAGAAGAAAAACAGCAGCTAAGCAAAGCTACCACCTTCCCCCTACCAAACCTATTTGCACCCCACCTTTTTTTGTCTTAATGTTTTCCCAAAGCCTAATCTGTTGGCCTAAGTGTTCTGGGACATTAGCAGCTCAGAGTCCACCATTCCTCTTTGCTGACAGAAAACAACATGAAATTCAAGGAGCCCATCTTTAAACGATGAGTAAACCCCCAATCAGGGTGCGTGTGTGGGGTCCCTTCCAGCATTGGCTATGAAATGTGACCATCTTTCCATCTGCCATATCTCACCCCCACCCCCTGGGGCAATCCTCCCTGCTCACAGACAGCTCCTAGAATCATAGGGTCCCAAGGATCTAGCCCAACCTCCTAAAAGGCAAGAATCTGAGGAATCAATGACAGGTGGTCAGCCAACCTCTGCTTAAAAACCTCCAAGGAAGGAGAGTCCACCACCTCTCGAGGGAGACCGTTCCACTGGTGAACAGCTCTTGCCATCAGAAAGCTGTTGTTGTTGTTTATTAAATTTGTATACAGTGGACGCTCGGGTTACAAACGTGGTCCATGCGGGAGGCACGTTTGCAACCTGCAGCGTTCGCAACCCGCAGCGCCACTTCTGTGCACGTGCGGGTCGTGATTCGGTGCTTCTGCGCATGTGCAAAGTGCGATTTAGCGCTTCTGTGCATGTGCGAGCGCCAAAAACTGGAAGTAACCTGTTCTGGTACTTCCGGGTTTCGGTGCATCTATAAACCAAAAATGTAACCCGAGGTATGACTGTACCTCCGTATACCGGCAGGTCTCAGGGCAGGTCACAGGATAAAGTCAGAATATAAAACGACAAAATACATAATCAAAACAAAAACAACTCAATAAGCCCCCCGCCAACACATGATGTTTAGTTGGAATCTTCTTTCTTGAATCCATTGGTTCGTGTCCTACCCTCCAGAGCAGGAGAAAACAAATAATAAAGTTGTAGTTGTTGTTGCTGCTGCTGTAAATCCCTATTTTCATCAGAGAAATGTTCTTTTCTGAGCCTCATAAGAACATAAGAAGAGTCTGCTGGAACAGGCTGGGCAGTGGCCCATCTAGTCCACCTTCCTGTTTTCACAGTGGCCAACCAGATGCCTTTGCTGGAAAACCTTCAAGCAGGATTCGAGCACAAGAGCCCTCTCCTTTCCAGAGGTTTCCAGCAACTGGTATTCAGAAGCCTTGCTGTCTCCAACTGTGGAGGTGGAGCATAATCACCATGGCTACCTGCTCTCAATAGGGACGTGGGTGGCGCTGTGGGTTAAACCACAGAGCCTAGGGCTTGCTGATCAGAAGGTCGGCGGTTCGAATCCCCATGACGGGGTGAGCTCCCGTTGCTCAGTCCCTGCTCCTGCCAACCTAGCAGTTCGAAAGCACATCAAAGTGCAAGTAGAAGGTAAGTGGCGGGAAGGTAAGTGGCATTTCCGTGCGCTGCTCTGGTTCATCAGAAGCGGCTTAGTCATGCTGGCCACATGACCCGGAAGCTGTACACTGGCTCCCTCGGCCAGTAAAGCGAGATGAGCACAGCAACCCCAGAGTCGATCATGACTGGACCTAATGGTCAGGGGTTCCTTTACCTTTACCTGCCATCAATAGTCCTCTCCTCCATGAATTTGTCTGGTCCTCTTTTAAAGCCACCTAGATTGGTGGCCATCAGAAATCTCTGAGGTTCTGGGGCCCTGGCAGGACTTACCCCATCGTTCTTTGGGGACCTTCTGCCCGAGGTCACGACAGGACACCCTGGAGTGGATGATGAAGGCTGTCGTGCAGTTATCTCCAAGAAATCATAGAGTGATAGAATCTTGGAGTTGGAAGGGACCCAAGAGTTATCTAGTCCAACCCCTGCAGCACAGGAAACTCAGCTAAAGCATCCAGGACCTCCTCCAAGTGGGGGCATCCAATCTCTGCTTAAAAACCTCCAAGGAAGGAGAGTCCACCACTTCTCTTTTTAAAAATAAATAAATAAATAAATTTTATTAGTTTTTTAACATATCATTTTCAACACAATAATTAAACATACTTTTATATCTTATACTGTTTTTTTTTTACTTCCATCAATCACGTCTGAAAATTTTCCAATCTATTCACTTCATTTACATTTCTTACTTTCACTATTACATTTAAGTCTCACAACTAATATCTCTCTTCTTTCTCTACTTTGCAATGTTTCATATATTCCTCCTTACAAAACTTTTCGTAGTCCTACTAGCGTAATTTGTTGATTACAGTTGCTCTTCAAATAGTTTGTATATTTCTTCCAATCTTCTGTGAATCTCTGGTCCTGCAGGTTTCGAATCCTTCCTGTCATCTTATCTTATTCTGTGTAGTCCATTAATTTTATCTGCCATTCTTCTTTTACCGGAATTTCTTCTTGCTTCCGAGAGCCCACCACTCCTCATGGGAGTCTGTTCCACCACTGACAAGCTCTTACTATCAGAAAGTTTTTCCAAATATTTAGTCAGAATCTCCTTTCTTCTAACTTGAATCCAATGGTTCGGATCCTGCCCTCCAGAGCAGGAGAAAACAAGCTTGTTCCCTCTTCCATGTGGCAGCCCTTGAGATATCTGAAGATGCCTATCCTATCACCTTTCAGTCTTCTGTTCTCCTGGCTAGACATGCCCAACTCCCTCAACCATTCTTCATAAGGCTTGGTTTCCAGATCATCTTGGTTGCCCTCCTCCACACACATCCCAGCTTGTCAACATCTTTCTTAAACTGACTGTGCAGGGGTAACCCTTGAAATGCAGTCCAGGACCGGTCCAGAATCCAGAGGTTCCGCTGGGAGTCAGTCCAACAGGACCAAGGCAAGACATGAGGCAGGAAACCAGGCAAGGACAGGTACAGGATCTCAGGCAGGATCTGGCATACAGCAATGTTGCTCCCACAACCTGGGACAGGGTCCATCAGCCTTTTATCTTTGTCGGGGTAACGGCCGGTTCTGATCCCCCGGTGACTCACCTCCCTGTCTTGCCCGAAGGCGAGCACTCCTCCTGCGAGTACTCAGGTCTCTCCTTCTCTCAGACCTTAGTCTCTGCAGCTTGGGAGACGTTGGTGGGTTACTAGACCTAGAGGCCGCCTCAGCCTCCCCTGACCCAACTGGTAGTGGAGCAGCTGTAAGTGATGGCCCAGCTGGAGGCAACGAGGTCATCCCCACATCTGGAGCCAGGGCAGGCTCAGGCCCCTGACTCGGCCCAGCTGGTACTTGTTGCAGGGGAACCTGTGCAGACTGGGGCTCTTCAGAATCAGGCCCCAGACTTGGTTCAGGCAAAGGATCTGATGCAGACTGAGACTCCTCTGGTTCCGAGTCTGAGCCTGAGTCCCAGGCCATCACACTGACAAGAAGTGGGCACACTATTCCAGGTGGCATCTGACCAAGGCAGAATAGAGCAGTACTATGACTTCCCTCCATCTGAAAGGAGAATTGGGTTTCTCTGCTGTACCAGCTCCAGACTGATGCAGCAGAGAAGCCCAGATTGGACCTGCTACCAGTAGCTGAACTGGCTTAGGATCCAGCGGATCCTTGACCGGCCTAGCTCTCCTCCTTCTCCACTGCATTTTGGGAGATCCTCTCCATCAGCAGAGCCTGGTGCAGCCAGGCAGACCTGGCAACGAGACTTCTCCACCTCATTTCTCCACCTCCATCTGTGCAGCAGGAGTTTGGATGGTTCTAGACTTCTCTCTTCCCCAAAAATAAAATGCCCCAAAGTAATTTACAACAACAGATTTAAGCTATAGAATCAAAACAAATCAGTAAATGTAATTTAAGCAGAATCAGACCATGCTGCAACAGAAAAAAAAAACCGCCAAATGCAACAGCAATGCTATTGACCAAGAACTAGGCTGCATATTACCTTTTCTGAGAACATGGGGCGTTTCAGAAGAAAAACAAGATCGTTGGGGAAACAGAGATATGTACTCTGTCTCTTGGGGAAAGTTGGACCATTAATGGAGTCAACAAAAGAGGGAGGGTGTCCCCCCCCCCAGCCTCGCATTGTTATTAACACTGAAAACAAATTTCACACATCCACCAAAAACAACAAAATCCAATTTAAGTTTCCTTTAAAAAAAAAAAAAGAACTAGCAAATAAGAAGCAAAGTTAATTGAAGCACATTCAAATTACAATAAACACATACAGGCCCAATTATCTTCTTTTGACTACTGTGTGGCTTAGAGATGGTGGGTGGTGGGGTTTTGTTTTTTTTAATCTTTTGTTTATTGCACTATTAAAAATTATGGAGATGCAGCAGCCACAAGATAGCCCCGGCAAGGAGTTGAGTTATGGGCTTTCTCCATTTATATTTAAATAACCGTCCCCGCCAAATTATACACAAACGGTGCAATAATTCTCCGGTGAAATGGCTATTTAGAAAATAAATAAATAACGGCCCAGTCGCACCAATCCCTTTCTTATTAAATTGCCCATTTTCTGTAGATCATATACTCTTCCGCCGGGCCGCCTCGATATTAGCCCCGCACAATCGGCTTGCAATGCTAATGAGGGCGGGTGGAATGAACATTTCTACAGGCTACACTTGTTTATGAACAATGGGGGGAAACAATGGGGGAGATGAAGAAGGATATTGGAGCTGTTGCAATTTGCGTATGTATATATTTCCCTGGTTGGCAATTAGTTTTGTTTGGGGGGGGGGGAGGGTGGAATGTCACATGGTCCATGCGAATGTGTGTTTGGCTCGGGTGGTGGTTTAGGTAGGCATTATGTGATGGCCTGGGATTCGGACTCGGAGGCTGAACCTGAGGAATCCCAGCCTGCACAGGAGTCCCCGCCTCCAGAAACAGCTGAGCTGGGGTTGGGGCATGAGCCTGAAGGGTCCTCACCTGTGCGGGATCCTTAGGTGCAGGCACCAGCTGAATCTGCTCTGGCCCCTGAGGGGATGGAGGACCCATTGCCTGCAGGTGCTCCACTCTCAGCCCCGTCAGAGGAAGCTGAGGTTGCCTCTGGGTCCGGTAACCCTCCAGCCTCTCCTGAGCTGCAGAGGCTCAGGGCAGAGAGGCAGAGGGAACTAAGTTCCCACAGGAGGAGTGCTCGCCTCCAGGCCAGGAGAGGCGAGTCACCTGTGGACCGGGGCTGCCCTGTGCCTCAGGGCAGATAAAAGCCAGCCAGCCCCAGTCCCAGGTTGCGGGAGCAACGTTGTTGGTAGCCAGTTCCTGCGTACATCCTGTTCTGCTCTTCTTCCAGAGCTGCTGACCTCACCCAACCCCCTGCCTTGAACCCAGCTACAGCTTTGACGGACTGCGCCCTTGACCTCAGACTGGACTCGGACCTCACCTCACAGTTAACCCACAGGACCGGCACACATTAGTTTGGGCCCTGGTCATGTTGTGTGGATGCCTGATTGTCATCTTCCAAAGCACTACTCCATCCCAAACTTAAAAATGGAAAGCGTCGTGCTGGTGGTCCACAAAAGAGGTTTAAAGATTCAGGTAGGTAGCCGTGTTGGTCTGACGCAGTCGAAATAAATAAAAAATTGTCCAGTAGCACCTTAGAGACTAACTAAGTTTGTTCTGGGTTTGTTCTTTCATTTGCATGCACACTTCTTCAGATACACTAAAATAGAAGTCACCGGACCCTTATATACTGTAGCAGCGGTTCTCAACCTGTGGGTCCCCAGATGTTGTTGGACTACAACTCCCATCATCCCTGAGCTCTGGCCTTGCTAGCTAGGGGTGATGGGAGTTGTAGTTCAACAACATATGGGGACCCACAGGTTGAGAAAAGCTGGTATAGTGGGAGGGTTTTTTAAAACCCCACCCCACCCTCCCACTATATATAAGGGTCTGCTGACTTCTCTTTCAGTGTATCTGAAGAAGTGTGCATACACACAAAAGAACAAACCCAGAACAAGCTTTGTTGGTCTCTAAGGGACTACTGGACAATTTTTTATTTATTTCAAGGTTTAAAGACTGTCTCAAGGCAAAATTTTAAAAAATGTAGTATAAACACTAACAATTGGGAAACACTGGCCTGTGAGTGCTCCAGTTGGAGAACAGCCTTTACCAAAGGTGTCATGGGCTTTGAAGAAGAAGAAGAAGAAGAAGAAGAAGAAGAAGAAGAAGAAGAAGAGTAGGAGGAGTTTGGATTTGATATCCCGCTTTATCACTACCCAAAGGAGTGTCATAGAATAGAATCATAGAATCATAGAGTTGGAAGAGACCACAAGGGCCATCGAGTCCAACCCCCTGCCAAGCAGGAAACACCATCAGAGCACTCCTGACATATGGTTGTCAAGCCTCTGCTTAAAGACCTCCAAAGAAGGAGACTCCAACACACACCTTGGCAGCAAATTCCACTGTCAAACAGCTCTTACTGTCAGGAAGTTCTTCCTAATGTTTAGGTGGAATCTTTTTTCTTGTAGTTTGGAACCATTGCTCCGTGTCCGCTTCTCTGGAGCAGCAGAAAACAACCTTTCTCTCTCCTCTATGTGACATCCTATGTGTCAAAGCGGCTAACATTCTCCTTTCCCTTCCTCCCCCACAACAAACACTCTGTGAGGTGAGTGAGGCTGAGAGACTTCAGAGGAGTGTGACGAGCCCAAAGTCACCCAGCAGCTGCATGTGGAGGAGCGGGGAAGCGAACCTGGTTCACCAGATTACGAATCTACCTCTCTTAACCACTACACCACACTGGCTTTGAAGACACTTGAACTCAGGACGCAAGGGAGAAACGTGCTAAGAGGAAGGCACGCTTGGCAAATCCACACCGTGATCAGCTCCCACCCAGAAACCAATGTCCCCACTGTGGAAGGATGTGTGGATCCAGAATTGGCCTCCACAGTCACTTATGGACTCACTGTTAAAACCGTGTTTATGGAAGGCAATCTTACTCGGCTACGAGGGATCGCCAAAGAAGAAGAAGAAGTTTGGGTCCTACTCTCTGGAACAGGAGAAAACAAGCTTGCTCCATCTTCCATGTGACAGCCATTGAGATATTTGAAGATGGCTATCCGTTCTCCTCTCATATTGGCACAAGTTGTAATTTGCTGCGCCAGACTTGTCCCACTTTGCCTGTTGCATGCAGAAGAAGCAAAAGTCCAGGCCTCAGCATCTCCTTCTAAAAGAATCTCAAGCAGGACAGGACAGGAATGATTCTGCCAGCCTGAGTAGGCAATATTGGACTAGATGAACCAATAGGCTGGCTTTGTATAATGACTGTATATATATGATCCTATCCAGTTTATTGTGGCTTATTGCATTCCTTTTTTGTTTTGTTTTTTGGCTGATGCAAAACTAGAAGCTTGCTTTATTAATTTATACTATTTATGATATTAATTTATTTGCATACAAAATGCTGCTTATCATGTTTGGGGCAGGGGGGACCTCTAAGAAGTTTACAAAAGTCATCGTTGTATTAAAAACCAGACTATAACAAATACATTTTAAAAATCCGTCAGTTATAGAAACACCGATGAGATTGCATTGGAATGTTTACGGTCTTTATCATTAATTGATACGTCTCAATGGTTGACAGTCCAACACTGTATGATGACATTCAAAGTGTTGCAATGTTTGTTTAATCCGCCTTGTTATTTGTTGGGTTGTCGGGCTGCGTTTTGAAGCAATTTATTGTCACAAGTTGGTGATTTGCAGCCTTTGTTCTTCTGCTGTGAGCCACTTTGAGCGTATTTTTTATGGGAAAGTGGCATGCAAAATTTAAATAATAAATAAATAAGCAGCTGGATGGGAGAATCCTGCTAAACTTCAGAAAACGCCTAAGTAAACACAACAGGTTCTAAAGTGATGTTTAAAAGCCTCTCAGCTGATGGAGCTTCCTGAACATCTCATGGGAGGGAATTGCAGAAGGTTGGGTCTACAACTGAAAAGGCCTCTTCCCATGAGACGTTTGTCAAGCCCTTGGTGGTCTTTGGGGCTGAAGTCCAACCATTGGAGAGTTACAGCACCTGCTGTGGCCGTAGAGACTGATACAGGAGAGACATGTTTTGTTGCAGCTGGGGCAGAGGAAGGCAGCCGGTTCACTGCTGCAGATGCACCAGGGTGTTTCTTCTCTCTGTGCTCCTCCCAGCGGTCATTGCTCCTCTGGTCACTACTGTAGATGCACAACCTGGCTGTCCATCTCCAGGCATTGCAGTCATCTGCAAGGGATTCCAGCACAGCAGGGTTCATGTTGCCAGCCTTCATGTCCTGTTTGCAGACATCATTGTAACACAGACTTAGTCTGCCCATATACAGTGGTACCTCGGGTTACATACGCTTCAGGTTACAGACTCCACTAACCCAGAAATATTATCTCGGGTTAAGAACTTTGCTTCAGGATGAGAACAGAAATCGTGCTCTGGCGGCGCAGTGGCAGTGGGAGGCTCCATTAGCTAAAGTGGTGCTTCAGGTTAAGAACAGTTTCAGGTTAAGAACAGACCTCCGGAACGAATTAAGTACTTAACCCGAGGTACCACTGTATCCTAAAGACATCATATTCTCTACTGTCCTCCAAGACTACAGTGGTACCTCGCAAGACGAATGCCTCGTAAGACGAAAAACTGGCAAGACGAAAGAGTTTTTCGTTTTTTGAGTTGCTTCGCAAGACAAATTTCCCTATGGGCTTGCTTCGCAAGACGAAAACGTCTTGCAAGTTTGTTTCCTTTGTCTTGCAAGTTTGTTTCCTTTTTCTTAAAAATGTGCATTCAGGGGGTGCAGTTGCGACTTGACTTCGAGGAGCAACTCATAGCACGTGGTGTGGTAGCCTGTTTTGAGGTTTTTGAAGACTTTGGTATTTTTGAAGCTTTTCCAAAATCCGTGCTTCGCAAGACAAAAAAATCGCAAGACGAAAAAACTCGCAAAACGAATTAATTTTGTCTTGCGAGGTACCACTGTATATAACACCGGTCCTGAAAGACTTCCATTGGCTCCCAGTGTGGTTCAGAGCACAATTCAAAGTGTTGGTGCTGACCTTTAAAGCCCTAGAAATATATAAAAAATTGTCCAGTAGCACCTTAGAGACTAACTAACTTTATTCTTGGAATGAGCTTCCGTGTGCATGCACACTTCTTCAGATACACTTGGTATCTGAAGAAGTGTGCATGCACACGAAAGCTCATACCAAGAACAAACTTAGTTGGTCTCTAATGTGCTACTCGACGTTTATATCTATCTATCTATCTATCTATCTATCTATCTATCTATCTATCTATCTATCATCTATCTATCTATCTATCTATCTATCATATATCTATCTATCTATCTATCTATCTATCTATCTATCTATCTATCTTGTAGGTGATGAATGTCAAGCTTGACCAAAGATGTATCTTCTCAAAGCTCTGCTGCATAAATCTGTGTGGTGTATTGGAGACCTCCATTTGCCAGGCATCTGTACATACATACATACATATGTTGTTGTTGTTGTTGTTGTTGTTGTTGTTGTTGTTGTTGTTGTTGTTGTTGTTTAGTCGTGTCTGACTCTTCGTGACCCCATGGACCAGAGCACGCCAAGCACTCCTGTCTTCCACTGCCTCCCGCAGTTTGGTCAAACTCATGCTGGTAGCTTCCAGAACACTGTCCAACCATCTCGTCCTCTGTCGTCCCTTTCTCCTTGTGCCCTCCATCTTTCCCAGCATCAGGGTCTTTCCAGGGATGCTGTCTAGGTTTGTCATTGCTTTTCTCCCAAGATGCAGGCATCTTTTAATTTTGTGACTGCTGTCACCATCTGCAGTGATCATGGAGCCCAAGAAAGTAAAATCTCTCCCTGCCTCTATCTATACTGCTTAGGACAGCTTGGTGTCCCAATCTGGTGCCTAGCAGATGTTTTGGAGTACAACTCCCACCAGTGCCAAACAACTGGAGGGCACCAGGATGGGGAAGGCTGTATGAGCAAGTCTGATGATCCTAAGGATTGCAAAAAAAAGGGGTAGAGAAATCATCCTGTCTCTTTTGCAGATACTCACTCCTTAGCCTGTTCCACCCTGCCTCTACATTAATTTGCCGGTTATCTTTTTAAAAAGATATTTGAGTATGTAGTCTAAAACCCATGTTCTTTCCAAGTATGCATTTCTCAACACATTCTCCTCCCAAGTACACTCTTCTAAATGCACACAGTATCTCAAAATATGCATTTCTTTATCTCTATGCATTTCTAAACATACTTTATCTCAAAAACAGGCATCTTAAAATGCATTTTGATATGGTTTTCAAGCTGGAATGTCTGGAAAGGTGTGCAATGCAGTGGAAAACTCTGTTCCAATCCCTGCATCAGCCCAGGGGGTACAGATTGAAGTGTGGTTCTGGCTTAACCCCAGCCTGCCTCTTTCGAAACCTACCACCGACTCCGTTTCCATTTCCTGGAGACAGACAAACCACACAGCTCCTGCCAACTCTCCATACACATACAGAGGAAAACTTGCGGCCCAGCAGGGAGCCAGCAGTAGATAGCACTCCTGACAGCCTAGGGATAAGGGGGATAAATTTGGTTCAGATCTATAAACAAACTTACCCGATTCACAGCCGTCCAAACTTACCGAAAAGCAGCCGTCCTTCAAAATTTGCACTTCTCCAAATTTTGCAATGCGCTTCTCCAATAAAGCAAGGTTCACAAAAATGCATATTAGTTGGGTAAAATGCAGAAGAAGGAAATCAGCTCATTGGAAGGACAGATCCTGAAGCTGAGGCTCCAATATTTTGGCCACCTCATGAGAAGAGAAGACTTCCTGGAAAAGACCCTGGTGTTGGGAAAGATGGAGGGCACAAGGAGAAGGGGACGACAGAGGACGAGATAATAATAATAATAATAATAATAATAATAATAATAATAATAATAATATATTATTATTTATACCCCGCCCATCTGGCTGAGTTTCCCCAGCCACTCTGGGCTGCTTCCAATCAAGTGTTAAAAACAATACAGCATTAAATATTAAAAACTTCCCTAAACAGGGCTGCCTTCAGATGTCTTTTAAAAAGAAGATAGCTGCTTATTTCCTTCACATCTGAAGGGAGGGCGTTCCGCAGGGAGGGCGTGTCAGAGATAACGATCTTTGGAGCCGTGGCCACTGATAGCTTTACGATCCCAATCAGTGATTTACAGCGTCCGGCACGCTTCCTTCCCAGCTGCGCAACAAATTCTGCTGTCTCTTTAGCCACGGCTTAGCAGAGTAGCATACAGCGGTGTAAAACAGTCTTTTTCTCCTTTTTCTCCATGCAAGCATACACAGACAGGTTCGTCTATTTACAGCTCTTTATTGGAACATTTGTCCATCACTGCTTGCAGCCATCTCTCTCTCAAACACAGAGAGAAAACAACATGTCCGTCTCTCTCAAGACACACAGAGAGAACAACAAGAAATTACAGTCTCCTCCCAGACTCCTCCCAGCTTCGACAGCTGACGTCAGAAAGGTGACGCACACCTCAGAACACTTAACCAGTTAAGTTCTGAACTCTCACAGGGCGCCACTACCAAGAAGGCCCTCTGTTTGGTTCCCTGTAACCTCACATCTCGCAGTGAGGGAACTGGCAGAAGGCTCTCGGTGCTGGACCTCAGTGTCCGGGCTGAACGATGGGGGTGGAGACGCTCCTTCAGGTATACTGGGCCGAGGCCGAGATGGTTGGACAGTGTTCTCGAAGCTACCAGCATGAGTTTGACCAAGCTGCGGGAGGCAGTGGAAGACAGGAGTGCCTGGCGTGCTCTGGTCCATGGGGTCACGAAGAGTTGGACACGACTAAACGACTAAACAACAACAACAACAAGTGGAATTAAAACAGCCAATAATACATTGTGATCCAGCACAGTGCAGTGTTTAAAGAGTGTCTGACAAGGACCTCGGAGAGACCAGGGTTCGAATCCTTACTTGGCCATGAAGCCCACCTTGGGCCAGTCATTGCCTCTCAATCTAACCTACCTCACAGGGTTGTTGTTGTGTGATTCCATGAGGATGGGGAGAACCATGTACACGGCCACAAGCTGCTTGGAGGAAAAGGTGAGATATGATGCAATAAATCAGGGCTGGCCCAAGATATTTTGGCACCTGAGGCGAACCACAAAACGGTGCCCTGCCCACCCACCAGGGGATAATAAGGGCTGAATAAAGATCTAGACTGGGAACAAGGGAGGAATGACAATGTATTCTGAGAACAAGATGGGAGTGCAGCGGTGGCAACAGAGGGCGATGCATTTGTATTAAAGTTAAAACCGCGTGTTAAAATTGCATGTCTTTGTAGGCTTGCCTAATTTTTTTAAAAAAATTAGCAGGCGCTGATAGGAATCCAGTCTAATATAAATGAGTGAGGAGTTTCAAAAAGTAGGTGCTGCCGTATTATCATCGGTGTGGTTTAATAGTCAAATTTTGTATTGCTCATTGCCAAGTTTATTTCTGCTCTCAATGAGTGGTCCCATCTCTCTCCCTCTCTTGGTTTGGATGGCAGGTTGAAGACTTCAAGAACTTAAGACTTAAAAGACTTTGGCTGTGTACACACCATACCAGCTCTCAAAGCATCCTGGGAGCTGTAGTTGGTTAAGGGTGCTGGGAATTGCAGTTCTTTGTGGGCTAAACTACTGCAAGATTCTTTGAGGGGAAGGGAATGTAATTAAACATATGATGCATAAACAGGCTTAAGAAGAGCTGTTAGCTGGGTGTGATACAGGTGTTGACAGCGACCACAAAGGCCATCACTGACCTGTTTGTTTAATCTCCTCCTCGTACATAGAAGCAGATCGTGTGGCTAAATCTTTTCTAACAGGGCTCCTTTCGCCTTCATGCATCATCAGTGATTGCAGCCAATCAGGGACCTGATAGTGAATGTGATGATGTCATAATGCTGCATGTGCTGACATCACTCTCAGTAAATGAGGGTGACGCCTCCCCCCGAATTAGCGACATGGGAGATCCACATCAGGCTTAGAATCCGTCTATCACTTTCCTGACTGGATAGCTCAGCTGGTTAGAGCCTGGTGCTGATAACGGCAAGGTTGCAGGTTCGATCCCCGCATGAGACTGCTGAAGATTGCAGCATTGCAGGGGGCTGAACTAGATAATTGTCAGGGTCCCTTCCAACTCTACGATTCTATGGTTCCTTCCTTCGTTCCTACTTCCTGGAACGCCCCTTTTTTTGCTCAATATGCCCAACCACATTTAGCCATCGAAAGGCCTTATCATCATCATCATTTATTATTTGTACCCCGCCCATCTGGCTGGGTTTCCCCAGCCACTCTGGGCGGCTTCCATAAAGACCAAAAATACACTAAGGTGTCACACATTAAAAACTTCCCTGAACAGGGCTGCCTTAAGATGTCTTCTGAATGTCAGGTAGTTGTTTATCGCTTTGACATCTGATGGGAGGGTGTTACGAGAAGGCCCTCTGCCTGGTTCCCTGTGGCTTTGCTTCTCGCAGCGAGGGAACCGCCAGAAGGCCCTCGGAGCTGGACCTCAGTGTCCGGGCAGAACGATGGGGGTGAAGACGCTCCTTCAGGTATACTGGACCGAGGCCGTTTAGGGCTTTAAAGGTCAACACCAACACTTTGAATTGTGCTTGGAAACGTACTGGGAGCCAATGTAGGTCTTTCATGACCAGTGTTATGTGGTCTCGGTGGCCACCCCCAGTCACCAGTCTAGCTGCCACATTCTGGATTAGTTGTAGTTTCCGGGTTACCTTCAATGGTAGCCCCACATAGAGCACATTGCAGTATTCCAAGCGGGAGATAACTAGAGCATGCACCACTCTGGCAAGACAGTCTGCAGGCAGGGAGGGTCTCAGCCTCCGTACCAGGTGGAGTTGGTAGACAGCTGCCCTGGATACAGAATTAACCTGGGGCTCCATGGACAGCTGTGAGTCCAAAATGACTTGCAGGCTGCGCACCTGGTCGTTCAGGGGCACAGTTACCCCATTCAGGACCAGGGAGTCCTCCACACCAGCCCGCCCCCTGTCCCCCCAAAACAGTACTTCTGTCTTGTCAGGATTCAACCTCAATCCGTTTGCCGCCATCCATCCCCCAACCGCCTCCAGGCACTCACACAGGACCTTCACCGCCTTCACTGGTTCTGATTTGAAAGTGAGGTAGAGCTGGGTATCATCTGTTCTCGTTTAAACCACGCTGTCGTTGCTCTGCACTCCTGGAACCACCCTCCAGGATGCCTTCGTGCGAAACCCTCCCTTCTTTCCATTAAGCCTCTCTTCCAAATTCATTTTTCTCTCACCCCCCCCCCCGGTCTCTATTGTCGCTAACCCAAAAGGCATGCAGTTGGCAGTCACCCTATATTCTGCGCCTGTCTCTGCTTCCTCCCTCCTGCTGTTGCTTCCCTGGCTCTGTTGTGGACTGTAATCCCCTTGGGACAGAGACCTGCCACATCGGCTGTTTGCAACGAACTGTGAGCAAAGAGGGTGCCATCTAAATAAATTGTTGTTGTTGTTTAGTCATTTAGTCGTGTCCGACTCTTCATGACCCCATGGACCAGAGCACGCCAGGCACTCCTGTCTTCCACTGCCTCCCGCAGTTTGGTCAGACTCATGCTGGTAGCTTCAAGAACACTGTCCAACCATCTCATCCTCTGTTGTCCCCTTCTCTTTCCCAACATCAGGGTCTTTTCCAGGAAGTCTTCTCTTCTCATGAGGTGGCCAAAGTATTGGAGCCTCAGCTTCATGATCGGTCCTTCCAGTGAGCACTCAGGGCTGATTTCCTTCAGAATGGATAGGTTTGATCTTCTTGCAGTCCATGGGACTCTCAAGAGTCTCCTCCAGCACCAGAATTCAAAAGCATCAATTCTTCTGTGATCAGCCTTCTTTATGGTCCAGCTTTCACTTCCATACATCACTACTGGGAAAACCATAGCTTTTACTATACGGACCTTTGTTGGCAAGGTGATGTCTCTACTTTTTAAGATGCTAAATCATCTAAATAAATAAAACCTTGCTTTCTGCTGTGACGTCACAAAGGGGAAACAAAGCAGTTTTAGGGTAAGGAAAAGTACGGGTGCTTCTTTCAGAGCAGAAGGAGGCTTCAGAAGCTCATCTCAAAAGATTGTCAAACGGCGCTTTTCGACTCTGCCTCCACTCCCACAAAAACCTGTTGTTGTTGTTGTTGTTTAGTCCTGTCCAACTCTTCGTGACCCCCTGGACCAGAGCACGCCTGGCACTCCTGTCTTCCACTGTTTCCCGCAGTTTGGTCAGACTCATGCTGGTAGCTTCGAGAACACTGTCCCACCATCTCGTCCTCTGTCGTCCCTTCTCGTTGTGCCCTCCATCTTTCCCAATATCAGGGTCTTTTCCAGGGAGTCTTCTCTTCTCGTGAGGTGGCCAAAGTATGGGAGCCTCAGCTTCAGGATCTGTCCTTCCAGTGAGCACTCAGGGCTGATTTCCTTCAGAATGGATAGGTTTGATCTTCTTGCAGTCCATGGGACTCTCAAGAGTTTCCTCCAGTACCATAATTCAAAAGCATCAATTCTTTGTCGATCAGCCTTCTTGATGGTCCAGCTCTCACTTCCATACATCACTACAGTGGTACCTCGCAAGACGAATGCCTCGTAAGACGAAAAACTCGCAAGACGAAAGAGTTTTTCGTTTTTTGAGTTGCTTCGCAAGACAAATTTCCCTATGGGCTTGCTTCGCAAGACGAAAACGTCTTGCAAGTTTGTTTCCTTTGTCTTGCAAGTTTGTTTCCTTTTTCTTAAAACTGTGCATTCAGGGGCTGCAGTTGCGACTTGACTTCGAGGAGCAACTCATAGCACGCGGTGTGGTAGCCTTTTTTGAGGTTTTTGAAGACTTTGGTGATTTTTGAAGCTTTTCCAGAATCCGTGCTTCGCAAGACGAAAAAACTCACAGAACGAATTAATTTCGTCTTGCGAGGTACCACTGTACTGGGAAAACCATAGCTTTAACTAACTTTAAAAAAAACCACACCCCTGTGTTTTGGAGTGTGCCTTAAATAATGTACAATTTAATTCGGATCAACTTATAAGGACATGGTAGAAGGTAGAAGTAAGTGACAAGTTTGCCTCTAGCAAGTAAATGAATACTCAGTGCTTTGGGAAGGTATACTTGAAGAGCGTCACATCCACTCCTAACAGAAATTCTATTTTTTTAAAAAAAATGTTTCTTATCCTCCTCCTTTGTTGTGTAAGTCTCTGGTGCAGGACGAGGAGAGAAAACTTTTCGACTCATTGCAGTGGCTGCGTGATAAATTTTAAAAAAACAAACACGGTGTCCTCCCTCCTCGCCCTGATTTTTCCTGGAGTAAACCCAGCTTCTGTGTGCAGAATTTGCATGGCACGTTCAAGAGCGCAACCTGGAAAATATTCTGAGCGCGGGTTAGGCCAGCTGTAGAGGAAAGAAAGAATATAACAGCCAGATAAACTTTCCATTTTCTGATATTCTAGCCAGAGATAGGAGCTAATTTGCCTTGTTCCCCCCCAGCAAAAAATAAATAAAAAAATCCTCAGAAAATGGCAATTGGGGGCGGGGGGGGGGGAGAAGGGGTGGTTGAAGAGGGACTGTATTCACTAATTATACATACTGAAAAGATTTTGGTGCAATGCAAGATGATCCTTGTGATATGCTAATCCGTTTTTTCCTGCTTGGTGTTGCCTGAAGCTTCTCTGTCTCTCTGCCTCTTTCTCTTTCGCTCCCCCCCCCTCCACCTCCCCACTGTATGACAATATAAACTTGCAGCCACAAAGGGAATCGAATGGGTGAGCTGGAGGAGGGATATAACTCGAACACATGGCAGGACCTCCTTGCCCCCTCCCGGAGGGCTGGCCCTTTGTGGCCTCTCGGTTTCGTATCCTGAAGTCAATAGCAGAAAAGGCTGCCACCTCCACAACTTAGTATGACACTCTGCTCCCCCCCCCCTTCTCTTTGCATTCATGAATAGTCAGCGAGCAGCAGACAAAATAGAACTAATCTTTTTTGACAGAATTGTTCAATTTTAGAGGGGCGGCTTTGAGAAGATCAGGCAGGCATTTGCAGGGGGCGAGGAAAGGGGGGCAAACAATGGAGGCACCATCCCCTTGGCTGCTGGCCTCATTGTTTCGCAAAAAGCACAATCGCATTTATTTTTTATTTATTTTTTTAATAAACAAAAACAACCAGCGACGTCTAATTGACCAGCTTTGAGAAAATAAGTGTGAAGAGAGGGGGAAATAGAAAGTTGAAAGCCTCACAAAGTCGGGTAAAGTTGTGCGTTAAAAGATCATGAGGATTATTATTATTATTATTATTATTATTATTATTATTATTATTATTAAAAAGGCGATGTTTCCACCATCATTGTCATAAATACTTGCGCAATCCACCAGAATATTTGCAATATCAGTGGGTCTGTTTCTTTCTTGATCCTTCCATAATATGGTCCCTTCTTTTTTGCTCCTGCCTGTTTCTCATTCCTGTTTTTTATTGTTATCCAAATTGTGTTCGATCCAGTAGTTTTTGTGTGCATACAATTTTTTTTATTATTATTATTATTTAGATATTCCCTATCCATTTGCAGGCTTAGGACTACCGAAGATTTGGGAGATAGAGATAGCTAGAGAGAGGGGTCGCCGCCCCCCCCCACAACACCGTCTCTCCCTCTCCTTACACTTAGGAAGGAGACAAACAAAAAAACACAAAACCCAGCCCACCAGCCACCCATCTTCCCAATGCATGGGCAAAAGCCCAGAAGTTAGCAGCGTGGCCCATGCAGCTGCAACATTGCATTTCAAATTCAGTTTACTCATAGGACGAGGGCTAATCCTGCCCCCGTAATTCCCTACAGCCAAAATCTGCCCCCTCCCTGAGTGACAGTGCATTGCAAAGACAGTACCACGCTTATCTTTCCTTACCAGATGGCCGACTTGGATCAATGCACACATGCCACGATCAATGGGAGCGATAAAGAATTAGGAAAACAGTGGTACATGCTCCCAGAAAAGCTTGTACACTGCATAATTATTTTATGATTCTACACATGGTTACATGTGATACTGGAGTCGAGAAGGAAAGGATAATTAGAGAGCCAGGGAGAATTTTCGTTCGGCGCTCGCGCACTGCTGTCGGTCAGCAATTTCCACTCAGTTAAATTCAATTCTTTTCAGGGTTTGTTTGGGTCATGTGTGTTTAACATGTCTCCCTCCGACTTTCCCCGAATGAAATATTGAGGGAAATATGTACACATCTCGTGGGGGACTGATCCTGCTTTAAAGGTCCCAGTCCGGTGCAATTTGGGGCTGGGGTGTGTGGAGATAAACAGCAAGTTTGCCCTGTGATACAACCAGCCAATGTTTGGCTGAAGGTAGGGGCGTGTTGAGGGTATGCCTGGGTTACAGATGCTCAGGAAATTTGATCTTTGCAGATTTCAATATGAGCATTTCAGATTAACATGTGGATCGGAAACGCAATTCCTAGATTCCCCACTTTTATGGACACTGCAAAGCAAAGCTCTGGGTGGTTAAGTCATTCTGCAAGTTTTGAAATGCACATTTTAAGAGAAAATAAAGTGAAAGAGAATACTTAGGTAGATTTAAATGCTGGTGCAGATTTGAGGTTTGTTTCATTTTTAGTAGATGAATGGAATGCAACAGAATGAATGCGTGTGAAAATGACAACACACACACAGAACGATGGTTTCACCAATCCTTGGCATTGATGGTAAGGTAGGCTTCATTTAGCCTCACCAATCTATTTATTGCGGACCACCAGACCCCAGACTAGGCTTGACATACGTCCATAATTTCCCAGACATTGTCGGAATGTGGCAGTCGGAAGCAGTGTCCGGGCGGAAATCGCTGAAATGTCCAGGGAAAGTCTATATTTTGGTGAATTATCCCAAAAAAATAATAATAATCTTGAAAATGTCAAAAAAGAAAAAAAGAAAAAAAGAAAATGTCATCAACTTTGCTCCAAAAAGCCCAACCATTTTTGTGTCCGGATTTTCACTTTTTGAAATATGGCAGCCCCTACCCCAGACCCAATTTATTGGTGCCGTGAGAGCACTTTTGTATTTCCGGAGCGCTCCAACCAGCTGCAAGACACTTTTCCTGTGCTGAGTTTGCTACAAGTAGGGAGCGCAAAGGAGCAAGGTACATGGGGCTTCGTCTTGGAACAGAGCCTTTTAAAAAATATATCATCTAATTGTGGGGTGTATGTGCTGGGCTTGAAGGTGACTTTTTTCTCCCTGTCCAGATCAGTGCAGGGAAATCTGTTGAAACCCCCATTTCCGTGCCCCACTAGTGCCCTGTAGTTGAGAGGGGGTGATGGGGAGGCAGACTAAGTGTGCATGTGTGCTATCTGTGTGGGTAAGTAAGTCTCTTTCTGCGGTGGGCCTGTGTGTGTTTCTGCATGCACCTCAATCGAGAGACAGCGAAGGTCCCCATTTTGACCACACCTGCTTTCCCTTTGGCCACGCCCACTGCTGACATGTGGCCCTCGAAGGTTTGGCCAACAGTGAATGTGGCCCTCAAGGTGAAAAATGGATTAGCTACCCCTGCTTTACAGATTAATATACCAAAGACATGGCTACAACCTTACAATGCACCCCTCTACCCTCGCCTCTGACACCCTGGAAGTCTGTATTTTGGAGACCCACCCTATTTTAGTGATTGCAGGTTCCTTTAAACTGCTTTTGATGTTGAATTATAAGTTCTTCTAACCTGCCCTGGGACTTTAGGGTGAAAGGCTGGTAGTTAATGGTGATTGTGATGATGGCATCAGTAGGAGAGAGAGGGGAAAAACAGGGAGACACAGGTTAAGGGAGGGTTGTTAGCAAACACTGTTATGCTCTTATGATTTGTTGAGGTTGAGTAAAAAACAAACACCTGAAAGAGACATGTAGGTATAGCTTGGTATAAAGTGGATGCTCGGGTTGCGAACATGATCCATTTGGGATGCACGTTCGCAACCCGCAGCGGCGTGTCTGCGCATGCGCAGGTTGCGATTCGGTGCTTCTGCGCATGTGCGACCGCCAAAACCTGGAAGTAACCCATTCAGGTACTTCCGGGTTCCAGCAGTCTGCAACCCGAAAAAATGCAACCTGAAGGGTCTGTAACCCAAGGTATGACTGTACAATTTTTGGTATAATAAATTAGGCAGGGAGTTCCAAAGATTAATTTCTTACAGACATGGAAGCTTCCCTTTCCATGCTCTGAAGGGCTGTTGTTAAAGAATGCAATGAAATAATGTACACAGAGAAGCACTCTGAACACTCTAAAGGTACAGGTAAAGGGCCCCCCGACCATTAAGTCCAGTCATGACTGACTCTTGGGTTGCGGCGCTCATCTCGCTTTATTGGCCGCTGGAGCGGGCGTACAGCTTTTGGGTCATGTAGCCAGCATGACTAAGCCACTTTTGGCGAACCAGAGCAGCGCACGGAAACGCCATTTACCTTCCCGCCAGAGCGGTAGCTATTTATCTACTTGCACTTTGACGTGCTTTTGAACTGCTAGGTTGGCAGGAGCTGGGACCGAGCAATGGGAGCTCACCCCGTCACGGGGATTCAAACCACTGACCTTCTGATTAGCAAGCCCTAGGCTCTGTGGTTTAGACCACGGTGCCACCCATGTCCTCAAAAATCTTATATAAATGCAAAAATTAATAAATATGTGGGATATTCTGGAAGGGAGTTCCGGAAATAGGCAGAGAGAGTAGAGATGGGACGAGTCTTTGAAAAGAGCAAAGATCCCCAGAGAGCTGAGGGTGATACTGTCCCACAATCAATTCTGTATGCAGGGATGTATATTGAGATATACCTTATTTTTCGCTCTATAGGACGCATGTTTCACCTCCAAAAATTAAGGGGAAATGTGTGTGCATCCTATGGAGCGAATGCAGGCTCCTTGGCTTCAGCGATAGCAATGCGAAGCCTCCGAAGCGCAGAGTGAGCGCTTCCTCTGTGCTCCAGAGACTTCGCACTGCTTTCGCTGAAGCGTGGAGAGCGAGAGGGGTCGGTGCGCACTGAAGCCTTCGGAGCTCAGCGTGAGTTCCTGCTGCGCTCCGCAGGCTTCAGGTTCCTTTTGCTGAAGCTGAGAGAGCAAGACTCTCTGGCTTCAGCAGAGATGGAGAGCTGCGCAGCGCCCCTTCAGCGAAGTGGGAGGAGAAATGGAAGGGGCTCCGTTTCTCCTGCCGCTTCGCTGAAGGGGTGTTGAGCAGAGAGGGGGAGTTGTTTTTTCTTGTTCTCCCCCCCCCCCTAAAACAAGGTGCATCCTATGGTCCGGTGCGTCCTATAGAGCGAAAAATACAGTATTTTCAGGGAGCTCCTCAGTTCCCAATGCATCATCAGTGGAGTTGCCTTTGCTGAACAAAAAAAGTTGCCAGGTCCTCCTAGCAAATTGATGCATTCACCTTCAAAAAGAGGTTACATGCAGGACTGCAGCTGTGCAGACTTCAAGTCTCGCTGGCTATAACTGGCCAGAGGATTGGTGTTATTGTGAACGTGAGTGGCTCAGAGGCAGGGCCGCCGCCACTGCTGTCACTCGGGATAAGCGCCGTCTCGTCCTCCTCCCCAAGCTTGGCGGCGGCAGCACTGGTAGGGGAAATAGGGACATTCCAGGATCAAATCAGAAGCTGGGATGGCGTTTGTAATTCCAGAACTGTCCCTGGAAAATAGGGTCACTTGGAAGGTTTGATGAGGCCCTCAGCTCCTGAAGGGAATGAGGCCCTTTATATTGTTGAGATAACGATCTTTGGACCCCGATCTTTGAGCCGTGGCCTCTGATAGCTTTACGATCCCAATCAGTCTTTTACTGCGTCCAGCACACTTCCTTCCGAGCTGCGCAACAAATTCTGCTGTCTCTTTAGCCACGGCTTAGCAGAGTAGCATACAGCGGTGTAAAGCAGTCTTTTTCTCCCTTGCTCCATGCAAGCATACACAGACAGGTTTGTCTATTTACAGCTCTTTATTGAAACATTTCAGCCCATCGCTGCTTGCAGCCATCTCTCTCTCAAACACAGAGAGAAAACATGTCCGTCTCTCTCAAGACACACAGAGAGAACAACAAGTACAGTCTCCTCCCAGACTCCTCCCAGCTTCTAAGCTGACGTCAGAAAGTGACGCACATCTCAGAACACTTAACCAGTTAAGTTCTGAACTCTCACACCCCCCCTTGCGTTGCTTTCTGACAAGACCTGTGTAACATCTTCAGCAACACCCTGTGAGATCAATCCCTTTCCCAATGCCTTGCGCCCTCCCTTGGAGTACCTGTTAGGCATCTGTGGAACCACCTCACAACTCTCAGAATCGCACTGTGCGAAACTTACCCACGCACCTGTGGACTGGTACCTCTCAGGTGGAATAGCTTTGGTTGTGTGACTGGAACGCCTGGGCACAAACTCTGGTGTTTCCTCTGGCTCACTGTCACCAGCAGGTGTGTCCTCTGTATCACAGGATTCACCCTCTGATTTAAAGCGTCTTTGAATCCTTTCCATTACACTCACAGGAGAACTAGGCTCACTCTTGGGCTGTCCTTTTCTAACAACTCGTGGAGACGCCCCATCCTGCTCCTGACTTCTGGTCAGTGACCTGATCGTCATCAGCAGACTCAGCCTCTCCTTCCTCCTCAACAGAACTGTCCTCTGGATCAGAGAGACATTCTGAAAGAACATCACGCTGTGCAGAAATCTTTGGTCTTTCATCCTGCTCAAAGAACTCAGCGTGTTTACTGATCAGCACCTTACTCTGATCACCTGACGGGTAAGCAAACCTCCAAGCACGAGCGTCTGGCTCATACCCACAGAAGATCATTTTCTGGACTTTGGCTCCATCTGGCCCTTGCAAAGCCTTAGGCACAGGGACAACCGCAGGAGATCCAAACTTGCGCAGAAAGTGAACCTGGGGTTTTCTGCCATTCAACAAAGAGTACGGTGTGTCACCTACCAGTGAGTTGTAGACACGATTCCAGGTGAAAGACACACAACGGATTGCCTCCAGCCAAAACTTCGGAGGTAATCTAGCTTCTGTCAGCATCACCTGTGCAGCCTTAACCAGAGCTTCACTCCTCAGCTCTGCCACCCCCCCCTCTTACTGGGTGAAGTAACTGTGTAACTTATCCCTCTTTTGTGAAAGAACTGCTGCAAAGCAGAACCAGTGTACCTAGCATTTCTGTCACTGATGATTGCTTTCACCTTGGTGGAGAACCTTAGTTCCACCCCCTCAATCCAGCTCCTGATCAGCTGTGCTGCATCCTCCCTGGATTTGAGACCGTGGGTCCAGGTGTTCTGCGAAAAATCATCCTGAAACGTTAGCAGATACCTGGCCCCCCCTAGACTCTGTTCCCTGACCGGATTGAACAGATCTATGTCTACCAGCTGAAAAGGTTTAGTGGTTACCCGTTCCACCTTTGGGTAACTGCACCCTTTCTTCTTCGCCTGCTTGCATGTGGCGCAATTAATGGCACGTCCACAATCTCTAATTTTACACCCTCTGGTAACCTCAGGAAGCACTTGCAGTTCTTCTAGAGAACCATGAAAAGTCCTCTGATGCCATGCACAAGCACATTGAACATGAGTGGGAACTGTAGCACGCTGCGCCTGTGCTCTCTCAACCTTCCCCTCACCCCCAAGAGACGTTTTAAGAATGAAAAGATCATTCTGCCCCTTCTTAACCTGGGCAAGTACCCTCTCCCCTTTGGAGATTGTGCAGACATCATCCTGGAAACAAACCTGAAACCCTTTTTTCAACAAATAAGGCACAGATAACAAACAGTGATGCACCTCTGGGACAATACAAAACTCCATCCTTTCCTGCAAAACAGAAAGATAGGCATTAGCAAACTTATAAACTTCAGCTCTTTGTCCATTTGCAAACTTAACAGTCTGTCCCTGTCCTTTTGGAACTGCCGTGCAATTCCACATCTCGACTGCAGGGGTCCCTGGAACCATGTTGCGGTTAGCTGCAGAGTCGATGACAAGATTCAGCTCCACACGGCTGTCTTCAAACAAAGCCATGCTAGCAGTGACTTGATAAGACTCTTCCTGTTGTTCACCACGTCGGCCGGACTCAATCCCACGCCTGCCTGCCTTTGCAGGCTTGTTGCCATGGAAACCCGCCTGATTCCCATGAGAAGTGTCCTTCACAACATCCTGTCTTGGCCCTGTGCTCCGGTGGGGGCAAGTGCGACGCAGACGTTGAACTCCAGTGGAAAAACACTGCCCGGGGCTCCTCCCAGCTGGCCTGGCCTTCCTTCTCCTGGAACGGCGCCTCCCACCAGCCTTGCCCCTCCTGAAACTGCCTCTGAAGCTCCTCTCCGCTCCAGCACTTCCTGTGGAAAGTTTCTTAAACTTGCCTTTGGAACTCTTCGCCCCCCCGATCTGCTCACCAGCGCTCCTAGAGGCCGATACATCGGGAAATGGGCCTGCCAGTCCAGCGTCTCCAGGGCTCTGGCCTTCTGCTGAAGCTTCACACAAGCCCTTCAGCACATCCCAGGCAGCCCTTGCTGACTGTACACCCTCCAAATGGGGTTTCAGCGATGCATGAATGCATGCTCTGAGCATATCCAGCTCTCTCTGAAGCATTTTCTGCTGGCCATCTTCCCAGCTAAGGGGTGGTGCTTTTGGCTCCCTCTGGCTTCCTTCCCAAAGCCCATGGACCAGGAACCAGCCCCTTACTCTTCTGCTCCAGGTTGCCCAACTTCTTAAAGTGAGCTTCTCCACCGGCATATCCTGGCTCTCTGCCATTTTCTCCCGTTCTCCCAAGGTGCCCCACAAGCTGTACTTACTCAGTACCAGCTGATTCCGGCTCCTGTCCGTGGAGAAACGGCCCAGCTGCTCGGCTCTCCCTTCCGTGGAGGAACGATTTCAGCTGCTCTCAGCGTTTAGCTCTGTCTCTCAGCAGCTCTCTTGCCTCTCAGAAGCAGGCAAAAACTCCCTCTGCTTCCCGGCATCAGGCTAGACTCACGGAATGCAGCTTCCAACCTCCGGCTAGCTTCCGTGCGGACTTCAAAGCATTCCAGTGGCTCAAAGCCGACTGTTTTACGAGCGTTTACTGACCTCCATAACCTGTTGAGATAACGATCTTTGGACCCCGATCTTTGAGCCGTGGCCTCTGATAGCTTTACGATCCCAATCAGTCTTTTACTGCGTCCAGCACACTTCCTTCCGAGCTGCGCAACAAATTCTGCTGTCTCTTTAGCCACGGCTTAGCAGAGTAGCATACAGCGGTGTAAAGCAGTCTTTTTCTCCCTTGCTCCATGCAAGCATACACAGACAGGTTTGTCTATTTACAGCTCTTTATTGAAACATTTCAGCCCATCGCTGCTTGCAGCCATCTCTCTCTCAAACACAGAGAGAAAACATGTCCGTCTCTCTCAAGACACACAGAGAGAACAACAAGTACAGTCTCCTCCCAGACTCCTCCCAGCTTCTAAGCTGACGTCAGAAAGTGACGCACATCTCAGAACACTTAACCAGTTAAGTTCTGAACTCTCACATATATGTCCAGCTGTCCTTTGTCAACAACAAATTGCCACTGTTTTTTTGTGTTGAATATATGCTA
Organism: Podarcis erhardii; assembly: GCF_964252035.2. Lineage (NCBI taxonomy): Eukaryota > Metazoa > Chordata > Lepidosauria > Squamata > Lacertidae > Podarcis > Podarcis erhardii. The sequence goes on along the minus strand of NC_138497.1, from coordinate 6,888,794 downwards.
TATTGTAAAACCTAATAGGTATCTCAAGACATTTGCCCACGTTGCCATGCAACCAGTCCATGCAGAATGTAGGCACCCTGTATATAGAAAGGAGCAAACCAGTGATATTTTAGGGAGCAGGCTAGCAGGCAAGGCCCATTACTTACATCATAGGCGCCTACACAACACAACACACTGTTGCTGTATGGAGGTTTCATTTTATTTGTTTTTTATCTTATATTTTGGAAATGTACATCCAGGTTTTTTTTCCCTTTAATTTTTTTGGGGGGCCCCAAGAGAGTAGGGCCCTGAGCTATAGCTTGTTTTGCTTATATGTAAATCTGGCACTGCTCAGAGGAATCTGCATCCCTGTAATGCATCTTCATCCCAGGTGCCCTAATCTCCAGGTAAGAAGTTGGTCATCGTCCTTTCTGTCTGTCAACCTTTGTTCTCAGGCTCAAGCTCAGCTCACTGCCAGAACTGCACCAGTCAATAAGAGAGGAGGGGTAGAAATGCAAGGATAGAAATTTAAGAAAGGTGTCCATTGGGGTAGAGAGTAGACCTCATTCTTCATTTTAGACCACATCTGAATATCCATCAGGAGTCTGTCCTGAACACTGAATCGACCCACTAACTGTTGGTGCTGACCTTTAAAGCCCTAAACGACCTCAGCCCAGTATACCTGAAGGAGTGTCTCCACCCCCATCATTCAGCCCGGCCACTGAGGTCCAGCTCTGAGGGCCTTCTGGCAGTTCCCTCCCTTCGAGAAGTGAGGTTACAGGGAACCAGGCAGAGGGCCTCCTTGGTGGTGGCACCCTCCCTGTTGAACACCTTCCCATCAGATGTTAAGGAAATAAACAACTCTCTGACTTTTAGAAGACATCTGAAGGAAGCCCTCTGTATAGGGAAGTTTTTGATGTTTTATCATGTTTTTAATATTCCGTTGGGAGCCGCCCAGAGTGTCTGGGGAAACCCAGCCAGATAGGTGGGGTATAAATAATAAACTTATTATTAAATATATTTTTTTATTGTAGCTCTGTCAATGGAGCCCGAGACTCTTAATCGCAGGGCTGTAGGTCCAAGCCCCACATTGGACAAAAGATACCTGCATTTTAGAGGGTTGGACTAGATGACCCCTGTGGTCCCTTCCAACTCTACAGTTCTATGATTCTGCGACTCCAGTCGGTGTGTGCAGTGAATCTATACATGCCGAAGCCACTCATGCCTTTCCTTTATAATAAAGGAGGTGAAAGGGGCGAATTCTTTGAACTTGGTTGCTATGGGTATGAAAAAGAAAAATAAGTGCTGCAACATAATCACTTCAAATGCATAGTTTGTTGCAAGGGGCGGCTGCTTGTGCTTTGTGTTTTGCTTTGTTTCCCCCCAAATTTAATCTCGGAACAGAGCTTGGCTGAAACGACTTCTCATCTCATATGTTTTCAGCAGCCTCAAATAACAGCTCACAATTTTGGGTGACTTGTGAGGGCACAACTTTACCCAAAATGTCAGCCAGCTTTCTCTTGTTTTCCCCTACTTCGGGATATTAAGAACAGAGTAAGTGGCCTAATGGGACGCGGGTGGCGCTGTGGGTTAAACCACAGAGCCTAGGAGTTTCCAATCAGAAGGTAGGTGATTCGAATCCCCGAGACGGGGTGAGCTCCCTTTGCTCGGTCCCTGCTCCTGCCAACCTAGCAGTTCGAAAGCACGTCAAAGTGCAAGTAGATAAATAGGTACCGCTCCGGCGGGAAGGTAAACGGCGTTTCTGTGCGCTGCTTTGGTTCACCAGAAGCGGCTTAGTCATGCTGGCCACATGACCCGGAAGCTGTACGCTGGCTCCCTTGGCCAATAAAGCGAGATGAGCGCCGCAACCCCAGAGTCGGCCACGACTGGACCTAATGGTCAGGGGTCCCTTTACCTTTACCTTTAAGTGGCCTAATGCTCACTCAGATCACTGGTCTACCTAGGTCTGTATTCTGCAGGTGCAGAAGGCCGCGGCGAGGCTCCTTACGGGGATCACATTCATCCATTGCTTTACCAACTGCACTGGCTCCCGGTGGAGTACAGGGTCAGGTTTAAGGTGCTGGTTTTGACCTTTAAAGCCCTATGTGGCCTAGGACCCTCATACCTACGGGACTCCCTCTCCTGGTATGCCCTGCAGAGGACCTTAAGGTCCGCAAATGACAACACTTTGGAGGTCCCAAGTCATGAGGTGGTTAGATTGGTCTCAACTTGGGCCAGGGCCTTTTCAGTACTGGCCCCGACTTGGTGGAATGCTCTGTTACAAGAGACTAGGGCCCTGCGGGACTTGACATCTTTCCGCAGGGCCTGCAAGACAGAGCTGTTCCACCTAGCCTTTGGTTTGGATTCACTCTGACCCTTATGTTTTCCCTCCCCTTATGGTTTTGATCTATGGGCTACTATTAAAATGAGGATGCATTTTAAATTACAGTGGTACCTCAGGTTACAGACACTTCAGGTTACAGACGCTTCAGGTTACAGACTCCGCTAACCCAGAAATAGTACCTCGGGTTAAGAACTTTGCTTCAGGATGAGAACAGAAATCATGCAGCGGTGGTGCAGTGGCAACAGGAGCTAAAGTGGTGCTTCAGGTTAAGAACAGTTTCAGGTTAAGAACGGACCTCCAGAACGAATTAAGTTCTTAAATGCCAGGGATGGAGTCTGAGACCTTCTACATGCCAAGCAGATGCTCTACCACTGAGCTACTTCCCTTCCAAACTTCTTCACTCTGCATTGCCCTCACTTGTCCCCAGTGACATTATGCATTCTATCATGTAGAGCAGTCATTCCAAATTAGGCAAGCCATGGACCCCTTGCTTTTGAAAACATTGATACCTCTGTGTTAGTTTTCATTTTGTGAATGGTGCCAACACACCCTACAACATGTCCCAGCACCAAATTGGGGTGCGTGTTTTCTGGGCCATGCTCCCGTGCGAGTCATGTGACCCACGTGAGAGCACAGCACCCAAAGATGCATGTTTCGGGGTGCTGTGACCAGCTGTGATTTCACACGTCTTGGGGTGCCATGCTCTTGCATGAGAGTATGCCGCCCAATGGGATGTCCCAGACAGTTGATGGGTTTATGCCACGGACCCCCCTGGGTGAGTTATGTGGATGTCTGGGGTCTGTGGACCACCAGTTGGGAACCACTGATGTCGGGTGAGGGTAGCCAATTCAGCGCCCTTGCGATGTTCCCGTACTACAACTCCCATCATCCTTGACTATTGGCCATGCTGGTTGGAGTACGTTTCCGAGCACAATTCAAAGTGTTGGTGCTGACCTTTAAAGCCCTAAACGGCCTCAGTCCAGTATACCTGAAGGAGCATCTCCACCCCCATCGTTCAGCCCGGACACTGAGGTCCTCCTTTGAGGGCCTTCTGGCAGTTCCCTCATTGCGAGAAGCAAAGCTACAGGGAACCAGGCAGAGGGCCTTCTCGGTAGTGGCACCCGCCCTGTGGAACGCCCTTCCAGCAGATGTCAAAACGATAAACAACTACCTGACATTCAGAAGACATCTTAAGGCAGCCCTGTTCAGGGAAGTTTTTAACGTGTGATATTTTACTGTATTTTTGGTTTCTATGGAAGCCGCCCAGAGTGGCTGGGGAGGCCCAGCCAGATGGGCGGGGTATAAATAATAAATTATTATTATTATTATTATTATTATTATTATTATTATTATTGGAGCGGCTGGGACTTGGAGTCCTATAACATCTGCAGAGCACACCGTCGGCCAATCCAGATGCAGGATAGTTAGCACTGGGGTGTCATTTCATATGCTGGCCCTTGATTGGATGGGATCGCCGACGTGAGTAATCATTGGAAGGAGGAAGGAGCAGCCCAGAGAAATGAAGGAGCAGAACAGGATTGAGTTAATGGTCACAATCTTGATGGTTTTTCTGAAGAATCTCCCATGCCACTATTATTAAACATTTGAAATGGGCAAATATTTGGCACAGACTTGTGTTATTTCATATGGCTTGGGAGGTAAGAGAGGACTGGGGCCAACGCTAGAAGCCACAGGTCCTCAGTGACGGACACCCACCTCCAAGCATGGAGTAAGCCACAATTCAGAATGGGGAGAAATTTGGTTTGGTCTGCCTTTCTTTTAATGAGAAGCTGGCAAATTCACATCTCAAACTGATAAAGGTAAAGGAACCCCTGACCGTTAGGTCCAGTCGTGACCGACTCTGGGGTTGTGGCGCTCATCTCGCTTTATTGGCCGAGGGAGCCGGCGTACGGCTTCCAGGTCATGTGGCCAGCATGACTAAGCCACTTCTGATGAACCAGAGCAGCGCACGGAAACACCGTTTACCTTCCCACCGGAGCGCTCCCTATTTATCTACTTGCGCTTTGACGTGCTTTCAAACTGCTAGGTTGGCAGCAGCAGGGACCGAGCAACGGGAGCTCACCCCGTCGTGGGGATTCAAACCGCCGACCTTCTGATTTGCAAATCCTAGTCTCTGTGGTTTAACCCACAGCGCCACCGGCTTCCCCTCTGGAACTGATACACGAACACAATTATCTTTTGAAATTCAAACTTCCCTGAATTTTGCGATGCAGCCAAACAATGTGTTCAAAAATGGATTATATTAGGGGAAAGTGTGCATAAAAATATATAGATTTGTGAAAACAGCATACAAAATGCACCGTATCAGGGGGAAACTGCTTGCAAAAATGTTTATGCGGGGAGAAATTTGCAGCATGATGCCGATGAAATTTCATGAGGACTCCCCCCTCCTTTTTACTAAAAAATTGCAAATCGCTGCCAGAATTTGGCAACCTGAACAATTAGAATTGGGAAAACGAGACACTGAGAGAAACCGAAAGTGGTAGCTTTACTCGCCATTCCTTTTTAGAACCTGCCCTCTGAAATCTGTCTTTCCCCAGCCGCCCCAGAAATCTGCGATGCTGCCCTTGAAGAAAAGCTCTGGAAGAAACTATAGTCTTGCTCCAGGTTGCTTGGGGGGGGGGGGGGCTTCTGACACAAGCTGAATCCAAGCCCACCCACTGGCAAGTGGAGCCTTTTGCAGACAGAACAGCCTCAGACACCCATCCAGCAGGGCATCTCAGGTTTTGGACAGACTGCTTCGCCATCTGATATCCCGGGCATTGCATGTTGTTGCATCGTTGGGCAGATAAGCTGGCTCTCAGATTTTCCTTTGCAAAGTGCGCCCAGTTCACAGAGCAGGAACCGGGCACCTCTTTGCCCTTCCTGCAAACCAAGCAGGGGAGGCCTCCTCTTTTATTTCTCCTGCGCGTGCAACTCATTTGAGCGCTTTGGCTTGCAAAATGCCACCACAAGCTGGCCTGGTGGCACGGGGAGGCAAGCTCCGTTCCAGCTGGGTTCTTCCGGAGACGGCGGGTGCCAGTGAGCAGACGAGGTTGCCTGGTGTGCTCAGCTGCTAACCTGGAAGGAATTCCACCGGCGAGGGTCACCTCTCCAGCAGGCGACATCGGCAGAAGCCAGCAGAATCTGGACCTGAAGGCTATGACAGGGTGCCAACACGAATGCAGGCCGACTGGCCAGAAGATGGCTGTTGCTCCTCAGAGGTTTGGCAGAGGGTTTTCCTTCCCATTGAGCTGGGCTTGCTTTTGGATGAATAAGACCTCCGCTGGTCTTCCGCGAAGCTGTCTGCCAAGAGGAGCTGCCTTCTTACTGAAAGGTGTGAGGGAGTGGGAGGAGAAATCGGACCAGAGAGGAAAACAGGACATGGAAGTGGAGAGGTCCTTGCATAGCCCATCTAGCCACGCATTGTCCTCCAGGACCTCTTCCATGTTTTGTTTTGTTTTTTCAAAAAAATATTATTGATTTTCCAAATTTTTCACACAGAAAAAAGAAAAAACATGACAAAACACACAACGAAGACGATAAACACGTAAGAGAATTATTACTTCAGATACTTAAATCTCTTAACATTGGTAACTGACTTCCTCGAATCCCCTCTATCTGAATTTCATTATATCACCTGTATAACAGTTCTCCAGTTTCATATTTCTAATAGTATTAACTCCTTTCATTAACTAACCTCTTCTCCTTTATTATTATTCTAATTGTGCTCTGGCGGCGCGGCGGCAGCGGGAGACCCCATTAGCTAAAGTGGTACCTCAGGTTAAGAACAGTTTCAGGTTAAGAACGGACCTCCGGAACTAACTAAGTTCTTAACCCAAGGTATCACTGTAGTTGAACAGGGCTGCCTTGATTTCTTTTAAAGATAGGATAGCTACTTATTTCCTTGACATCTTATGGGAGGGCGTTCCACAGGGCGGGCGCCACCACTGAGAAGGCCCTGTGCCTGGTTCCCTGTAACCTCCCTTCTCGCAGCGAGGGAACCACCAGAAGGCCCTCGGCGCTGGACCTCAGTGTCTGGGCTGGACAATGGAAGTGGAGATGCTCCTTCGGGTATACTGGGCTGAGGCCGTTTAGGGCTTTCAAGGATCCCAGTGATGCAAAAGCACTCACATGCGGGCACAGAGCAAAACCAGGGAGGGTTGTGGCCTGAGTAGAGTTCCTGGGGAGCGGTCTGGAGGGCTGCGGTGCAGGGGGTTGGACTAGATAAACTATGGGGTCCCTTCCAACTCTACAATTCTACTATTTGACACACAGATTGAGCCCCCACAAAAGAACACAACTTGCATGAGGCAGAGGGCAGCGCTGATGTTCTGACATCAGGCTCTGTCTACAGGGCTCCCAAACCATACAGTTTTGTCCTCCTCCTCCTCCTCCTCCTCCTCCTCCTCCTCCTCCTCCTCCTCCTCCTCCCCCTCCCTAATCCCCTTCGGAAATTCCCCGAGCACTTGCCCAATTCAAGGCGATCACTTTCCCTCTAAATCAAAATCCTTTTTAGTGGAGAGTTTTACATCCTTAAACCACAGAGGGCTTTTCGGGGGAAGAAATATTGGTGCTCTCTTCTCCGGCGTACACTTAAAACACATGCTATTTGTTTTTGGTCTCCCCTTCTGCAAGGAGGACATTTAATATGTACAATAGAATTAATAGGGATGGAAGTGTGTAGCAGGACTTGCATTAAATCAAACCCCCACACTTCCCGCAAAACAAAGGAGCAGCTGTGAGCATGCAGAGAGCCTGCCGAATATTCTTCCGCCCACGTTTGCTGAAAGATTTGCTCTGCAAAGTTTTATCTAATTTCTCATTCATTCAATTAAGCGGGGAGATAAAATGAACTGATCCCGAGAGATTAGGAGAGAAACTATGTTTAGCTCCTGCTTAGGGTTGCAATCAAGACTGCCTTTAGTTTCAAGATTAGAGGCAAGAAGACGATGCCATCGAGGGACTCATCCTGAACGGGGCTGGGTAACTTCCAGGCAGCTCCAGAAGACTTCCCTGGGTTTTGAAAGAGCTGGGTGTCAAGCAGCAGTGTTGCGGGGTAGCTAAATGTTTGGGGAAAGGGCATTGCTAAGTGTTAAAAGAAGAATACCCCATGGTCACACCCCGGGATCTCCAGGTAAGTCTGGGAGAGACCCCTGCCTAAACCCAAGGAGAGGCACTCAGTGTAGACAGTACTGAGATAGATGAACCAATTGTCTAGGATTGTATAAAATACTTATTCCACACATCATAGAATTGTAGAGTTGGAAGGGACCCGAGGGTCATCTAGTCCAACCCCCAGCAAGACAGGAACCTCAACTAGATCATACAGGGCAAGTAGCCATGCAACATCTGCTTAAAAACCTCCAAGGGAGGAGAGTCCACAACTTTCCACTGTCATACAGCTCTTACTGTCAGAAAGTTCTTCCTAATAATAATAACAACAACAATAATTTATTTATACCCCGCCCATCTGGCTGGGTTTCCCCAGGCACTCTGGGCAGCTTCCAACAGAATATTAAAATACAATAGTCTGTTAAACGTTAAAAGCTTCCCTAGCCAGGGCTGCCTTCAGATGTCTTCTAAAAGTCTGGTAGTTGATTTTCTCTTTGACATCTAATGGGAGGGTGTTCCACAGTGTGGGTGCCACCACCAAGGAGGCCCTCTGCCTGGTTCCCTGTAACCTCCCTTCTCGCAGGGAGGGAACCGCCAGAAGACCCTCGAAGGAGGACCTCAGTGTCTGGGCTGAATGATGGGGGTGGAGACGCTCCTTCAGGTATACTGGGCCAAGGCTGTTCAGGGTTTTAAAGGTCAGCACCAACACTTTGAATTGTGCTCGGAAACGTACTGGGAGCCAGTGGAGGTCTTTCAAAACCGGTGTTATGTGGTCTTGGCGGCCGCTCCCAGTCACCAGTCTAGCTGCCGCATTCTGGGTTATTTGTGGTTTCTGGGACACCTTCAAAGGTAGCCCCACATAGAGCACATTGCAGTAATCCAAGCGAGAGATTACTAGAGCATGCACCACTCTGGTGAGACAGTCTGCGGGCAGGTAGGGTCTCCGCCTGCGTACTAGATCGAGCTGGTAAACAGCTGCCCTGGCCACAGATTTGACCTGTGCCTCCATGGACAGCTGCAAGTCCAAAATGACTCCCAGGCTGCGCACCTGGTCCTTCAGGGGCACAGTTACCCTATTCAGGACCAGGAAGTCCTGCCCGCCTCCTGTCCCCCCAAAACAGTACTTCTGTCTTGTCAGGATTCAACCTCAATCTGTTCCTCCTTTCTTCTTTCTTGGATCCTATGGTTTGGTTCCTACCTTCCAGAGCAAAAGAAAACAAGCTTGTTCCATCTTCCACTTGGCTCAATATTGTCTACACTAACAGGGTAGCAACTATTCAGGGCTTCTGGTAAGGAGTCACTCTGCTTCTCTATATGTAGATGCCAGGAACTGAACCAGTGCCGGATTTACTTATAAGCTAAACAAGCTATAGCTTAGGGCCCCACTCTCTTGGGGGCCCCCAATTTTTTAAAAAACAACAACAACTGGATTTACATTTCCAAAATATAAGATAAAAAACAAATAAAATAAAACCTACATACAGCAACAGTGTTTTGTGTTGCGTAGGCTCCTATGATGTAAGTCATGGGCCCCACCTGCTAGCCTGCTCCCTAAAATATCACTTGTTTGCTATTATTATTTCATATTATAGCAAGTTTCTAGAGACTAGATTATGAGTCTTTGTAAAGTGTGTTTCTAAAGGAACTTTTGTTATTGCCAAATGCCAATGTGTTTGCATTATTAAGTTTGTTAAGAATAAAATATCATTTTAAGTTAGAGCTGAATAATTATTTCACTATTAATATACTTCTTAAGTGTATTTCACTATTAATATACTTCTTAAGTGTATTTCAGTTCAACAATTACTTTGATAAAAATACATATTTTGTTATGTGCAAATGGCTCTAGATACCTATTAGGCCCATCAATGACCATATAGCATATATTCAACACAAAAAACAGCGGCAATTTGTTGTGTTGACAAAGGACAACCGGACATATAAAGGGCCCCATTACCTTCAGGAGCTGAGGGCCTGATCAAACCCTGAACTGAACCCTAAGTCCTTCTGCAAGCAACGCTTGCACTCTGCCACTGAGCTTAAAAAAATAAAACAAAAGCAAGATTCCAGTCCTCATTGGTCCAAAGAAAAGGCTGAACTAGCCCTTGCACAAGATGCATATTTCACACTGGAATATTCTGAACCACAGCCCCATTGTATGCCTGTGTTTTGATGTCGTAATTAACTCCCTGTGCATAAACAAATTAGTGCACTACTTTGTTTTGATCTTCCATTAAACATCAACAGTGATTAAGTCACACACGCACACAAAGTGGCGGGGAAGGGAGTTGCGCATTTAAGATACTTGTTAGTGTACATCTGCTGAAGGAACAGCAGCGGTCTCGATCAAAAAGGAGCACATCGTTTCCTTTGAAGTTTGGCAGTGAACGTATGGCCTGATCCTGCTGATCGGGTGTTGGCAACCAAATCAACCCCGCTGCAAAAGCCGGCCCTCGACAGGTGAACAGGAAACACATCAAGAGCTGGGCTGAATTTGCAGGGAAACAGTCAATGCACAGGGGAACTGTTCTAAATTAAATCTGATGGCCTGTGGTTTGCAGGTCCTGCTTGGGGGTTCGTGAGAAGGGAATGCTGAACCAGGTAAGAACACCAGAACATCAGAAGAGGCTGCTGGATTAGGCCAATGGCCCATCTAGCTGAGCAAGCTGTTCTGAAAGTGGAAAAAACACAAGCACGATTCAAACACAAGAGCTGGAATCGGAGGCAGCAGCCATGGGAGAAATGAGACCCTCTTGGAGCTCAATGGTGTGAGTCCCTCCATCGTAGGCTCAGGTTGTGTGTTGTTGGTGTTTAGTCGTCTTAGTCGTTTTCGACTCTCTGTGACCCCATGAACCAGAGCATGCCTTGGAAACTCTTGCTTTCTTCTCAACTCTTCTCGTTTTTTTATGTCCATGCGGTTTTCTGGGCAAAATACCGGAGTGGTTTGCCAGTTCCTTCTCCAGGTGGATCACATTTAGTCTAAACTCCTGTGATGGCCTGGGACTCGGGCTCGGACTCAGAACCAGAGGAGTCTCAGTCTGCACCGGATCCTTTGCCTCAGGCGACAGCTGAACCAAGTCTGGGGCCTGATCCTGAAGAGTCCCAGTCTGCACAGGTCCCCCTGCAACAAGCACCAGCTGGGCCGAATCAGGGGCCTGAGCCTGCCCTGGCTCCAGATGCGGGGATGACCTCGTTGCCTCCAGCTGGGCCATCACTTACAGCTGCTCCACTACCGGTTGGGTCAGGGGAGGCTGAGGCGGCCTCTGGGTCCAGTAACCCACCGACGGGATTTACCTCGTTGCCTCCAGCTGGGCCATCACTTACAGCTGCTCCACTACCAGTTGGGTCAGGAAAGGCTGAGGCAGCCCCTGGGTCTAGTAACCCACCGACATCTCCCGAGCTGCAGAGACTGAGGTCTGAGAGAAGGAGAGACCTGAGTACTCGCAGGAGGAGTGCTCGCCTTTGGGTGAGACAGGGAGGTGAGTCACCGGGGGATCAGGACCGGCTGTTACCCTGACAGAGAGAAAAGGCTGCTGGACGTGCATGCACATGAAAGCTCATACCAAGAACTAACTTAGTTGGTCTTTAAGGTGCTACTGGAAGGAATTTTTTTATTTTGTTTTGACTATGGCAAACCAACACGGCTACCTATCTGTAAGTGAATGAAAGTTAAGATTGAAAACATTGGAAGTGTTTTGAATTGTTTTTGTTTTGTTTTCAATGTTCTACGTAGTGTTTTTGTTTTTGTATTGTATTATATTTATTTGTTTAATTCTTTTTCTTTCTTTTTGTAATCTTTAAACTCTTAATAAATATTTTTTTTAAAAAAAGAAGAAGAAGCTGCCCAGCTGGGCATGGTACATGTAACAATATTATTATTATTATTATTATTATTATTATTATTATTATTATTATGCACTGTATAGTAGGGGAAATTGTGTACAGAATGTGCCCCTTAGGAGAAATACATGCAAAAATTCATGTGCATGCTTTTTTCTTTTCTTTTCTTTTTAGGAAATGAATGATTGTAAACCAATGTGAAAAATGGGGCAAACTGAACTTAAGGCTCAGGGGAAAAGAGCAAGAATATAAGGTGAAAGTAACAAAGCTCTCCATCCCTTCTACATCACTGAATTTCAGTGGTGGCATTTGGGCGGGGGAGATACCAGGAGTTAAATGTTAAAATTTCAAATGAATGTCAAATTCTTTCTTGGATCTAATCAGTCCCTATTTTAGGGGATGGTGGGAAGAGATGTTCCAGGCATCATCATTATTATTATTATTATTATTATTATTATTATTATTATTATTATTTTCTGCCCTTGCTCCCAAGGTGCCCAATTTGGCAACCGCAAGCGATAAAACAATAGAATAGAAACTTTTTTTAATGAAAATCTTAAAAAGAATTTCAATACAGATGGTGACATTATTATTATTATTATTATTATTATTAATAATAATAATAAAACCCTGCCCATCTGGCTTGGTTTCCCCAGCCACTCTGGGACAGATCTTGGCTCAAAAGGCTTCTTGAAACAGGAAAATAAATATACAGGCTTCTTGAAACATTGCTGATGTAGGATTCAGCTGCTAGTCCCATCAGTTTCTGCACAGTGTGTGTGTGTCTGTGTGTAGGGTTGTGTCCCCTTGTCCTCTGCCTCAGGCAGCAAAACATCTTGGGCCGCCCCAAAGGACCCAGTGCATTGCGAAATGTTTCCCTGCAAATGCCTACTCTAAAACAAACAGAGACAGAAGCCAGGTTGCTGTTGTTTTAATCAAGAACAAGGACACCAGCTTCCTAAGCGATTATTTACACCTGCAATTCCCCAGGGTCACCCAGGCTGTAAATCCTCTAAACCAAAAACAGAAAGAAGGGAGAGTACCTTTCCTTCTGAGGTTCCGAAGGAGGTGTGCGTGGTGGCGGTTGGGAAAACAAACTTCCCAAAAGGTGTTAAATTTCATCTCCCCCCCCCCCCAAAGTACTGGGTGCTCATAAATCCCTGCTTATAGATATTAACACCATGTTAGTTCCTTGACAATAAACGATGGTTTGGACTGTTTGCTTCCCAGAAAGGATGGCCGAGGTCAAAATATGGGCTGTGCGCCGTGTGTTTTTGCAGGTGTGGTGCTCAGGGTGGCGACACTTCTGCCCTGGCCCCCTTCTTCTGGCCCTTGGATTGGGACCAGAGAGCCACCCCTGGAATTACCCACAATGCTCCAGAAAACAGGTAGCGGCCACCAGCCAGCTGATGTCTTGACTGTTCTGCTGTCATCAACATCTTCCACTTCCTCTTCTCATTTGCTTCTTCTGTTAAGCTCACCTGCCCAGTCCATGCTGGGTGGCAAGGCCAGCTCTGCTGTTTTTGTGTTTTCTTTGAAATCGTTTTTATTTCGCCAGAGAGGTGCATGCTCTGGTTATCTCTCGCTTGGACTACTGCAATGCGCTCTACGTGGTGCTACCTTTGAAGGTGACCCGGAAACTACAACTAATCCAGAATGCGGCAGCTAGACTGGTGACTGGGAGCGGCCGCCGGGACCACATAACACCGGTCTTGAAAGACCTATATTCACTACCTGTACTCTTCCGAGCACAATTCAAAGTGTTGGTGCTGACCTTTAAAGCCCTAAATGGCCTCAAAGGCCCAGTATACCTGAAGGAGCATCTCCACCCCCATCATTCTGCCCGGACACTGAGGTCCAGTGCCGAGGGCCTTCTGGCGGTTCCCTCCCTGCGAGAAGCCAAGTTACAGGGAACCAGGCAGAGGGCCTTCTCAGTAGTGGCACCCACCCTGTGGAACGCCCTCCCATCAGATGTCAAAGAGAACAACAACTACCAGACTTTTAGAAGACATCTGAAGGCAGCCTTGTTTAGGGAAGCTTTTAATGTTTAATAGACTATTGTATTTTAATGTTCTGATGAAAGCCACCCAGAGTGGCTAGGATGGCCCAGCCAGATGGGTGGGGTATATTATTATTATTATTATTATTATTATTATTATTATTATTATTATTACATTTTACAAATATAGAGTTTAAAAAATACCAAATGCATATCCATATATAGAGATTTCTCTGAATCTCAAGACTTCCCACCATCCCCTCCATGGGTCCTGTTGTCAACATTTTCAACTGCATATTTTTTAGTAATCTATATTTCAAAACTGTCCATATTGTCCATAGTGTTTGTTACATTGCAGGTGTTATTCAAATCCTGCTAATGTTTTCATCTGCGAACAGCCGTCTCCTAAATCAATTATGAATTTCCCTCATTCTTTCTTGAAGTTTTTGTCTTCTTGGTTCCTGAGCTTTCTGGTCAGTTTTGCCATTTCGGCGTAACCCAACAGCTTGGTTTGCCATTCCTCTCTGGCAGGGATTCCTCCTTCTTTCTGGGCTAGTAGCATCCTTGTGGCTGTTGTTGCATACATAAAAAGTCTTTTCTGCTCCTTTGGGATGTCAATACCTACAATTCCCAATAAAAAAGCTTCTGGTTGTTGTTTTTTTACAAAAGTTATTTTAAACATTTTTTTCCCAATTCATTATATATCATTCCCCAGAAGGCTTTTGTTACCTTACACAACCACATTTGGTGACGCATGCCCTTCTGGCTTGCGCTCTTTATAAAGACTTGAGGGATGAGATTACCACCCCTCTTTTATTGTCCATTCCAGGTTGCCCAACCACTGCCACAGTGTCCTTTCTCTTGGCAGATCAAGATGAGCGGGCGACAGCAAAGGTTGCAAGGTTTTTAGCTGGGCCAATCACAATAAGATCCACTCTTTGACTATTGATTCAAAATCCTAAAATGTATTTTATATAATTGACTTTTTATTTCTATTCTTTGCACAGTGGTATCTTGGGTTATGAACTTAATCTGTTCTGGAGGTCCGTTCTTAGACCAAAGCATTCTTAAACGGAGGCGCGCACTTTCCCTAATGAGGCCTCTCGCCACTGGTGTTCAGCTTCTGTTCGTCTTGCGGGGCATAGTGCGCTAACTGGAACACCTACTTCCGGGTTTGCGGAGTTCGCTGGAGGGAGAGGAAGAGGGAGGGGAGGGCAACGAACGGGCACATGGGCATGCACACACATGAGACTGGCCCCATGTGCCACCCGATGTCCACCCTCAGCTTCATGCTCTCTCCTCCTGGGCCCACCCCACTTTGGCCAAAGGTACTTGAATTTCCTTACATGTCTGGAATGTTCCAGATGTATGGCAAGCCTAGCCCTTGCCTATCAGCTCCTTAGTCTCCATGTTGCCCTTGGACATCTCAGCCAGGAGGAGGAGAATGGGAAGAAAACTAGAATTAGTTGCCTCCACCTGGTGGTGCTGTGGATTAAACCACAAAGCCTAGGACTTGCCGATCGGAAGGTTGGCGGTTCGAACCCCTGTGACGGGGTGAGCTCCCATTGCTCAGTCCTTGCTCCCAGCATCACCCATGTATTGGTTGAGGGGAGTTGGAAGTGAGACAGCAGAGATCATTCTGCTGGTCAATGAGGGATGGAGGTGCGGCTTAGCAACCAAGCAGAGTAGCTTGGTCAGACGTAGCACGTGATCTGATTGGCTGAGTAGTTCTTGGAGAGTTTTTCCACCATATGTTTGGCTGTCTGTCTCCCTGCTTTTACAAGGTCTCACCTAAGAAGAGCTGGCCTTAAGGGCGGGTGAACCTGGGGCACTTAGGTGAGGAGGACACCAAGCTGAGCTCACTGCTTGTGGTTTTTTAAAGGTACTGTGTGCAGTGAGCTAGCGTGGCAAAAAGTAAGCTGTATTTCAAGGTCCTGCAGATTGTTGGGGCACTAACCACAAAAATGATTTCCCTTCAATTAGCTTTAAAGTATGTCCCCCCGCCCCAGTTTCCACTTTGATGTCATTTGTGCTAGGTAAAAATTGGTGGAAGACAGCTTTCCTTTGCCGTGATGTTATTAAGCACTTAGCACTTCAAATACTCTAAAACACCATAAACCTTCTATAAATGATAATAAAGCCATGAGATTTAAGAGGTCAGTGGGATACCTTTTTATTTCAACTTTCCTGTGTTATAGTTACAGGTAGGTAACTTGTTCTTCTAACATTGTGTGTGCCATCAAATGCCAATAGTGCCCTTCAGCTCTCTATACAGTGGTACCTCGTGTTACAGACGCTTCAGGTTACAGACTCTGCCAACCCAGAAATAGTACCTCAGGTTAAGAACTTTGCTTCAGGGTGAGACCAGAAATTGTGCTCGGATGGCGCGGTGGCAGCAGGAGGCCCCATTAGCTAAAGTAGTACCTCAGGTTCAGAACAGTTCCAGGTTAAGAACGGACCTCCAGAACGAATTAAGTTCTTAATCCGAGGTACCACTGTATTGGACAAACAGGCCAAAGCCTACACCAAAGGATAAATGGACATAAATCTGACATCAGGAATCACAAGACAGAGAAACCAGTAGGAGAATATTTCAATCTCCCAGGAGGTTCCATACAAGATTTCGAAGTAGCTGTCTTATTACAAAAGAATTTCAGACTGGAAAGAGAAGTTGCTGAATTGCAACTAATTACCAAACTTAAAACCATGGAGAGACCTGGTCTGAATAGAGAAATTGGATTCTTATCTCATTATACATGATAAAGCTATTTTTAATTGCAGTCATTAACAGTCGTCAACTGGTTTACCAGTACTGCCCGGACACTGAGGTCCAGTGCCAAGGGCCTTCTGACAGTTCCCTCACTGCAAGAAGCCAAGTTACAGGGAACCAGGCAGAGGGCCTTCTCGGTAGTGGCACCCGCCCTGTGGAATGCCCTCCCACCAGATGTCAAAGAGAAAAATAACTACCAAACTTTTAGAAGACACCTGAAGGCAGCCCTGTTTAGGGAAGCTTTTAATGTTTAATAGGTTATTGTATTTTAGTGTTTTGTTGGAAGCTGCCCAGAGTGGCTGGTGAAACCCAGCCAGATGGGTGGGGTATAAATAATAAATTATTATTATTATTATTATATTATTATACCACACCTATCAGCCAATCACCCATTCCCACCACCCTTCTGAGTAATACCCCTCCCCACCCTCTCACTATATATAAGGGTCCGGTGACTTCTGTTTCAGTGTATCTGAAGAAGTGTGCATGCACACGAAAGCTCATACCAATAACAAACTTTGTTGGTCTCTAAGGTGCTACTGGAAGGAATTTTTATTTTATTTTATTTTTTTCCCTTTGTTATTTTATTCCTCCCCTAACATCTGGGCTACCAAGGTTGAAGAACACCAGAAATAATGTAGGAGTACACCTGCCACCACCCACATCCATTTTAGCTGATCTGCAAGGATGATGGGAGTTGTAGTCCAACACTTGGGCTCCCAAGTTTCAAGAACCCTGGTCTGGCAGAAGTTTCCCCAGCCCTGCCTGGAAGTGCAAGGGATCAACCTGGGGTTTTCTGCCTTCTGCCACTGATCCGCATCCCTTCCACCCCTGTGTACATAGGCGCCGACTCCATGGGGCCTGAGGGGGCCCGAGCCCCCTCAAAAATTCGTTTGGGGGGGCTCTGCCCCCCCAATAATTTAAAAAAATTATTAGTTATATTATGCTTTGTAAAATCATAAAATTATGTTGGTATTTTTTATTTTCCTTGTTTGACGATAGTTACCTTTTAAAATACATTCAGTAATGAGTTAAAACAAATAATTATTACGGTAGTAAAAGAGGCGGCGCGAGTAGTTTTGCTCGGTGCGTGCGACTGGCCCAGCCCCTCTTTCCTTTTCCTCTCTTCTGCTCTCCCGCCGGGCGCCTGAGGGAGAGTTACTTAGCGGTTCGGAGGAGCCGCTGTTGTTTCGGCAGGGGAAAAACCGCCGCCCGCGAACCGCCGAGCTCCCTCTCTCTTTCCAGCCTCTCTCTCTCTCTCTCTCTCTCTCGCTATGGCCAAGGAGGAGAAGAAGCCCTTCAGCCAGTCTATGGCCGAGTGGCGGAGGTTCATCTACAACCCCAACAGCGGCGAGTTCCTGGGGCAAAGGCCAAGAGCCCACCACGCATCTCTCTCCTTCTCGGTCTCTCTCCCTCCCTCAGCTGGCGAGGGGGCCACGAGGCGGGCGGCAGCAGCAGCAACGGGCCGGGAGCGGCTCTTAGAAAACTTCCCGGGGCAGGACCCCGGTATGGCCCCCCCAATATTTTTTATAAGTCGGCGCCCCTGCCTGTGTACCTGGGAAGGATCGCATTACCAAACGCTCAACCATCTCCTCCTCGTATTTAAATATTCTCCAGCACGGTTTCAATAATAAAACCGCTCGCTTATAAAGATGGGCTTTCAGAACATGCGGCTGGGTCTGAGGTTTACAACATCATTATTTGGTTTTATTTGCCAAATGTCTTACCTGGTATATTATCTGCTTTTACAGATGTGTACCGCGTTTGATTTTTTAATTGGTCTTATTTACCAAATGTCTTACTCATTAGACTATCTACTTTTTCAGATGTGTCCTCTTTGATTTCGCGGAGAAGAGAACAGGCATAGCAAATCAGGAGCGTGATTAGCGTCGGGAGAATTTTCCAGCATTCTGTTCCCTCTCCTGAAATCCAGTGGCTCTGAATATCACGCCTACTGTACAACAAATACCTCCGCTTCTGTCCTTCAGTTCAGTGTGGAATGCATAATCATCCCAGCCAATTAAACATGCAAAGTTAATAAGACCCACAATGATAACGGAGGAGCGGGGAAGGATTCTGCTTTCATATGCCCAGTTCTGCGGCCAGCATTATTATTATTCAAGTCAACCACGCTGCCAGGGCTGGCCTGAAGTCTCCAGGTTTGCCTGGTTCCCCCTCCTCCGAGTGGCGAGTTTCAGCTTGGCAGGAAGCGGCTGCAAATGATAGCACTGAGCAGTCACGCCAACTCCTAGGGGCAGAGGTATCTTCGACCCCAATAAAATATGCTGGCACAGGGCCAGGCACCCTCAATGTTGAAGGGGTGGAGGAGGCTGGTAGCCAAGCCAAGGGCTGTGCAGTCCAGTGGCTGGCTCCTCCTGAGCCCACGAGAGGAAGCTGCGCTGTTCTCTACACTCAGCCTCCTATTGATGCTGCAACGTTGCGCATGACGTCACAGTCTTGGGCGCAAGGCAGTGACTCTGGCATAGAGACTCCGGAGGGAGGTCTGCCCTCCTCTCCCAGTTTATCCCCTGGTATAGCTCAGATATCCTGCCAACCTAGCAGTTCGAAAGCACATCACAGTTCAAGTAGATAAATAGGTACCGCTCCGGCAGAAAGGTAAACGGTGTTTCTGTGCGCTGCTCTGGTTCGCCAGAAGCGGCTTAGTCATACTGGCCATAGAATCATAGAATCATAGAATCATAGAATTGTGGGAATGTTCTGGGGTGCAGGAGAGGATATATTGACTAATTATATCCTTATCCAACTTGTGCTAACAAGTTCCCAAAATATCAGCAGAGTTTATAGACATTCCCCTTTAAGTACGCAACGGTAACGCTTGCACAGGTTCGCTAGAACCTCTATAATAATTACTCTGGTAATTTCCCCTTTGTTCCCTCTTAAAATACAAGACACGACACAGTCTTTATAAAAGTATAAAAGAGTTTACTCACGTTCTGTTCACAATATGATCCCAGAAGGTAGGCAGGCTTAAAAAGGTTACATGCACTTAGAAACATGCACTTATAGGAAGATAGTACTGTCCTCTCTTGGCTGAGAGCCAAGAGGGCATGTTGCTCCTTCAGAAGATGAAGATGGCAGAGAGGCAAGAGGCAAAAGGGAGAGTGGCTGCCTGCCCTGTGCTTTTATCATTACCTGCACAGGTGAGGCCACACCCACCTCTGGTCACATGCGGAGGAAGTCCGTCCCCAGGAAGTTTACCTGCTTGCTGGACAGACATCCCTCCCCATGTTCTAACATGTACACTCTAGGAATGTTGTCATTGACTGCTCCTGTGTTTACATCCCACATACCCCTTCTCAGGCAATACAACATACACAAAACATAAACAACTTTATTCAACCACCCAGAGTCCCAGCTTGACACGTAGATTCTGGAAACTCTCTCTTGGTAGGGGTTTCGTCAGGATGTCAGCAGTCATCTCTTGGGTGCTGCAGTAGGATAGTTCCACAAGTCCATCCTGGATCATCTGGCGTATGTAGTGGTATTTAACCCCAATGTGTTTTGTTCTGGCCAGGAACTTCTCACTCTGTGTCAGCTTCAGGCAACTTTGATTGTCCTCTAGCAAGCTGACAGGCCCTTTTCTCACCAACCCAAAGTCCTTTATGAGTTGATCAAGCCAGGCGATCTCTCTGCAGGCTTCTGTTGCTGCAACGTATTCTGATTCTGTGGAAGATAATGCTACACAGCTCTGTTTATAACTGCCCCATGAAACAGGTCCATCACCAAACATGAAAACATGACCACTTGTTGATTTATAATCAGCATTATCCCCAGCCCAATCCGCATCAGTATACCCAACCAACTTAGGGTCTCTGACGGCTGGTAACCTTAATTTACAATTCATGGTACCCTTCAAATATCGCACCACCCTCTTTACACCTGCCCAATCATGCTCAGTGGGAGAATTCACTTTTCTGCTAAGAATCCCCACAGCATTTGCTAAGTCAGGTCTACATGTGGTAACTAAATACAAAAGTTTACCAATCGCCGACCTGTAGTCATTGTTGTCTGGCAACTGCTTCGAATCCTGCTGATTCTTCAGGAAGTCAGTAGCCATCGGTGTAGCAACTGGATGTGCGTCTTGCATCTGCATGTGCTCAATTAGCTCGTGGATCTTCTGTCTTTGGCTGAGAAGAAATGAGCCGTCCTCTTCTCTTTCCACCTGGATCCCGAGGTAGTACTGGACATCTCCTAGCTCCTTGACCTCCACCTCTTTGCTAAGGTGTTTTACTATCTGTGTATAGTCTTTCTCACTTGCTGTGGCAATAATCAGGTCATCGACAAAAGCTAAGATATATGAGAATTGTCCATTATTTGACTTACTGTACAAGCACTTGTCAGCGTCGCCTTGCTTGTACCCAAGTTGCGTCAGCATTTTATGCAACTTCTGGTTCCAGGCTCTAGCAGCCTGTTTAAGTCCATAAAGTCCTTTCTGCAGTTTGCACACTAAATGTGCCTCATGTGGTTTCACAAAACCTTTGGGCTGTTTCATATAAATTTCTTCAGAAATCTGCCCATGTAGAAAAGCGGTAGCAATGTCTATGTGTTTCACTCTCATTTTCTTGGAGGCTGCAATGCTTAGAAGCATTCTTACGCTGCTGTACCTCATAGTCTTCACCAAAACGCTGTGAAAATCCCTGTGCTACAAGTCTAGCTTTGTAGCGCTGCACTTCTCCTTCTGACCCCTTCTTAACCTTGAAAACCCATTTACTGCCAATGGCCTTCTTACCGGGAGGCAGCTCAGTGAGTGTCCAGGTCTTGTTCTGATGCAGTGCATCCATCTCCTCCTGTGCGGCCTTCCTCCAGAGACTGGCTTCTGCAGCTGGCATCTCCTGTATCTCTTCCCAAGTGGAAGGTTCCTGTGGAAACGCCGACCCTGCAAAGTAGGACAACCGTAATGGTGGGACACCTTTGTTGGTTCTGGACGAGCGTCTGACCTCTGGTTCTGGGACCGCATCAGCTTCCTCATCCTCCTCCAACGCAGGCATGTCCCCATCTGAGTCCTCATCTTCGTCTCTGGTGCCGCCAGGGTTCTGGTCCTCTGTGTCGCCTGTAGGGGGTGCTGTAACACTCGAAGGCAGATTAGTACTTTGTGGGGTCTCAAAAGGGAAATATACAAATTCTTGAGTCCTTTCTGACTCATCAGAAGAATCCACAACAGTGTTCTTAGTGTCTACTTTTCCATATTCATCAAAATAAACCGCATGGTATGCATTTGTCTTACCAGTTTGTAAGTCCATAATTCTATATCCTTTGCCTCCAGAGGCGTATCCCACCAGGACACCTGCTTTTGCCCTGGAGTCAAGCTTGTGTCTGTGTTCCTTGGGCACGTGGAAGTAACACGGACTTCCAAACACACGTATGTGCGACAGATTGGGAGCTTTCCCATGCCAAAGTTCAAATGGTGTGCGCTCTGCACCTTTAGTTGGCAGTCTATTCTGCAAATAGACCGACGTGTACACTCCTTCGGCCCACAGCTTCTGTGGCAAACATGCATCCTTTAGCATGCACCTTGTCATGTCCATAATGGACCTAAACTTTCTCTCAGCTATGGCATTCTGCTGTGGTGTGTAAGGAATTGTGGTTACATGTGCAATTCCTTCCTTGGCCAGGAGAGCCTGCATTTCATTTGAGCAGTACTCACCTCCATTGTCGCTCATTAGCACAGCTGGAGCTCTTTGGAATTTATTCTTGACCATGGCAATGTATTCCTGGAGCTTGTCCACTGTCTCACTCTTCTCTTTGAGGAAATACACAACACAAAATCTTGAAAAGTCATCCAGAAATATTAAAATATATCTATTCTTTCCCAGTGAGGGAACATTCATGGGTCCACATATGTCAGTGTGCACTATGTCAAGCACTTTGTTGCTTCTTTGTTCTGCACAACGTGGAAATGAAGGTTTTACAGCCTTCTCAGTAATACAGCTTATGCACTTTGCTGGAGCTTTGTTGCTCTGCTTTACCTGCAAACCTCTTACAAGATCTCTTTTCTGTAGATCCAGAATGACGTTGGTGTCTCTATGTCCAAGCCTTCTGTGCCATAGGTCCAGATCTGCTTCATCCTTCTGGCTGGAATGTGCCACTTTTGCAGACTGATTCTCTGAAACATCAAGCTCATATACACCATTGATTAGCTTTGCTTGAGCAAACACTTTGCCATTTCTAGTCACTTTACATTCTCCATTTCCAAATGTGATCTGGAAACCTTTCTTGTCCAAAGTGGACACGCTGATTAAATTGCAGCTCAGCTCTGGTACATACAAAACTCTAGAGATTGTGTTCTCAATGCATTCATTGTTTATATTGCATTTCAGACTCATGGAACCTGCACCTTTTGCTTTAACAATGTTCCCATCTGCAATTTCAATTTCAGATCCTTCTTCATCATTTATCTCATTAAAATAGTCCTTTTTATATGAAAAATGTGAGCTGGCACCTGAATCTAAAATCCATTTATTACGTCTATTCTCACGATTCTGGACAGTTAAATTCCTTTCTTGCAGTAGCCATGTGCATTCACATTTCCCCTTCTTTTCTCCTTTTGGCTGAAAGGGGTGGGGTATCTTGGCTTTAGGAGCCCTGCAATTCTTTGCAATGTGTCCTTCTTTGTTACAATTGAAACAAATCACTTTCTTAGGCATCTCTTTGGACTTTGTAAATTGCCTAGATGCATAACTACTGTCTTTGCTTCTAGCATTTCTCACTGGAGATTCAGCTCTATCTCTGCATTCTTCTTTTAAATAACCAATCAAGTCTTTAAAAGTCAGACCTTGTCTATGATCCATCAAACTTACAAATGCGCTAAAGCGTGGTCCAAGTGATGATAACAAAAATGCTATCTTTGTATCTTCATCAAAAGCTTTGGGAGTCAGATCAATTCTTTGAATAATCTCAGTAAACTTGTTGATGTGCTCTGTGAATTCCTCTTTTGAATTCATCCTCACTCTGGTTAATTTACACACCAAGTTTCTGAAGCAGTTTATGCTAGATTCTCCATACACGCGCTCAATATCTCTTAAGATTTGAGATGCATCATCTGTACTATTTATTAATGATAGCTGCTCATCACGAAGTCCACTCAAAATTATGTGTCTAGCTTCGCTGTTCATGCGTTTCCAAGCACTTATCTTGGCTAAATCGTCCTCAGTTGTTCCTGTAGGTTGAGGGTTTAAAGCTTCCAAAATGTGCTTATAATCTAAACATGCTATCAAGCGCTGCTTCCAGTGTATGAAATTGTGTTCATTCAGCACAGGCATTCCTAGCTTTGCATCACTATCAAAAGCTGCTCTAGCCATCTTAAAATCCAAAAATTTGAAAATTCTTCAAAATTTCAAAATTTCTCAAAATTTTAAAATCAAAATCTCAAAAATCTCAAAATACAAAACAATTCTTCACTGCCTTGGGTCACTGTGAACTCTGAGGGAAGGGGGGGGTGCTTAATCCCCACTGCACAATGGAACAAAGGACCATGTGCTTACCAGGAAGTTAACTCAGAAAAATACTACTCAACTCAAAATCACAATCCAACGCAATCCTTCAAAAATACGCAGAAATATGCAATACTGGGGCCCATAACCCTTTGTGGGAATGTTCTGGGGTGCAGGAGAGGATATATTGACTAATTATATCCTTATCCAACTTGTGCTAACAAGTTCCCAAAATATCAGCAGAGTTTATAGACATTCCCCTTTAAGTACGCAACGGTAACGCTTGCACAGGTTCGCTAGAACCTCTATAATAATTACTCTGGTAATTTCCCCTTTGTTCCCTCTTAAAATACAAGACACGACACAGTCTTTATAAAAGTATAAAAGAGTTTACTCACGTTCTGTTCACAATATGATCCCAGAAGGTAGGCAGGCTTAAAAAGGTTACATGCACTTAGAAACATGCACTTATAGGAAGATAGTACTGTCCTCTCTTGGCTGAGAGCCAAGAGGGCATGTTGCTCCTTCAGAAGATGAAGATGGCAGAGAGGCAAGAGGCAAAAGGGAGAGTGGCTGCCTGCCCTGTGCTTTTATCATTACCTGCACAGGTGAGGCCACACCCACCTCTGGTCACATGCGGAGGAAGTCCGTCCCCAGGAAGTTTACCTGCTTGCTGGACAGACATCCCTCCCCATGTTCTAACATGTACACTCTAGGAATGTTGTCATTGACTGCTCCTGTGTTTACATCCCACAAGAATCATAGAGTTGGAAGAGACCACAAGGGCCATCGAGTCCAACCCCTTGCCAAGCAGGAAACACCATCAGAGCACTCCTGACATATGGTTGTCAAGCCTCTGCTTAAAGACCTCCAAAGAAGGAGACTCCACCACACTCCTTGGCAGCAAATTCCACTGTCGAACAGCTCTTACTGTCAGGAAGTTCTTCCTAATGTTTAGGTGGAATCTTCTTTCTTGTAGTTTGGAACCATTGCTCCATGTCCGCTTCTCTGGAGCAGCAGAAAACAACCTTTCTCCCTCCTCTATGTGACATCCTTTTATATATTTGAACATGGCTATCATATCACCCCTTAACCTCCTCTTCTCCAGGCTAAACATGCCCAGCTCCCTTAGCCGTTCCTCATAAGGCATCGTTTCCAGGCCTTTGACCATTTTGGTTGCCCTCCTCTGGACACGTTCCAGTTTGTCCGTGTCCTTCTTGAACTGTGGTGCCCAGAACTGGACACAGTACTCCAGGTGAGGTCTGACCAGAGCAGAATACAGTGGCACTATTATTTCCCTTGATCTAGATGCTATACTCCTATTGATGCAGCCCAGAATTGCATTGGCTTTTTTAGCTACTGTGTCACACTGTTGGCTCATGTCAAGTTTGTGGTCAACCAAGACTCCTAGATCCTTTTCACATGTACTGCTCTCAAGCCAGGTGTCACCCATCTTGTATTTGTGCCTCTAATTTTTTTTTTGCCCAAGTGCAATACTTTACATTTCTCCCTGTTAAAATTCATCTTGTTTGTTTTGGCCCAGTTCTCTAATCTGTCAAGGTCGTTTTGAAGTGTGATCCTGTCCTCTGGGGTGTTAGCCACCCCTCCCAGTTTGGTGTCATCTGCAAATTTGATCAGGATGCCTTGAGTCCATCATCCAAGTCGTTGATAAAGATGTTGAATAAGACCTGGCCCAAGACAGAACCCTGTGGCACCCCACTAGTCACTCTTCTCCAGGATGAAGAGGAACCATTGATGAGCACCCTTTGGGTTCGGTCAGTCAGCCAGTTACAAATCCACTGAGTGGTAGCATAGTCAAGTCCGCATTTTACCAGCTTCTTTACAAGAATATCATGGGGCACATTGTCAAATGCCTTGCTGAAATCAAGGTAGGCTACATCCACTGCGTTCCCTTCATCTACCAGGGTTGTAATTCTGTCAAAAAACGAGATCAGGTTAGTCTGACATGACTTATTTTTCAGAAATCCATGCTGACTATTGGTGATCACAGCATTCCTTTCTAGGTGCTCACAGACTGTTTGCTTAATGATCTGCTCTAGAATCTTCCCTGGTATTGATGTCAGACTGACTGGGCAGTAATTATTTGGGTCCTCTCTTTTCCCCTTTTTGAAAATAGGGACAACATTTGCCCTCCTCCAGTCTGCCGGGACTTCGCCTGTTCTCCAGGAATTCTCAAAGATGACTGCCAGTGGTTCTGAGATCACATCTGCCAGTTCTTTTAATACTCTTGGATGCAGTTCATCTGGCCCTGGAGACTTGAATACATCTAAACTAGCCAAGTATTCAGAAGTGGCTTAGTCATGCTGGCCACATGACCTGGAAGCTGTACACCGGGTCCCTCGGCCAATTAAGCGAGATGAGCACTGCAACCCCAGAGTCGGCCACGACTGGACCTAATGGTCAGGGATCCCTTTACCTTTGCCTTACTAAAATGAGCTGTATTTTAATTAACTGTTTGTTTGTTTGTTTGTTTGTTTGTTTGTTTGTTTGTTGTTTCTATTACATTTTATTGTAATTCATATTTGGTGTTAGCCGCCCTGAGCCCAGCCCTGGCCGGGGACAGCAGGGTATAAATAATAATTTATTATATTATTATTATTTATACCAACTTTCTTCTAAGGAGGACAAGACGACATGCGCACTTCTCCTGCTCCACATTTAATCCCCACAACAACCCTGTGAGGTAGGTTAGACTGAGAAAGTGGGTGACTGGCCCAAGGTCAGACTCAGTGAGTTTCATGGCTGAGTGGGAATTCGAACCCTGATCCCCCAGCTCCTAGCCAGACACCCTAACCACTACATTACCGCAGTGCTCAGTGATTAAATAAGGAAAAGGAGAACCACATACTCCCCCTTGCAGAGAAAAGTTCGGCTATAAATGCAATAAACTTATAGGAAATAAATGGTGGTGGAGGTGGTAAATATTCTTCTTATTAAATAAGGTTGCAATTCTAGACAGACACCAGACGCAGCATCGCTTCCTGAGCTGTCAGTGACTTAACTCTGCTGCCCTAGAAAGAATTTATAGAAGCCTAGAGCTGAGCCAAAACGGAAGGAAAGTTGTGCTTATGCAACTTTCAACTTTTCCGTAGCTAATGGGGACAAAACAGCCCAATGCTGTGCACTCACTCATGATGCAAACAGGCACACTTTGACCCAAAAACAAACCCCTGTGTTGCAACATAGACAAGCTGAACAATATAACACAACACAATGGCCAATAACAATGGCACCAAACCCTATTTATAGACTAATAACAATAATCAGAAATTACAACCAAAGTCTCTAAATTTTCTCCACCAGTCGCGGTAGAATAATTCAAAAGTTCAATATATCCATAATCTGTCACCAAATATCGCCGGAGAAAGAGTTTCTGGATAACCAATCTATTTCGTTCAATGCTTCATCAGCCAATCTTGATCAGTTCTTCATCAGCCAGACTTGTAAGAATTAATATGAGAAGAATGCAGTTCAGTTTCTTAACAAGCCAATCTGACATGTAAGCAAATATAAACGCTGTAGAAAATATGCTCTGTATCAGTGCACATATGATACTGTAGTCACTGATTTTTATTTTTTTAAACCACCCTGCATCAAAAGAATTTTGACAAGGATGCTTATAGCAAAACATTGGAAGGGGGGGGGAATCCCATCAGTAAAAGAATGGCAAATTAAACTTTGTAAATATATAGATTCGGCACGATTAACGGCAGTCTTAAGGGGACACTCAAAACAAAAATTAATAAAAGAATGGGACTGCGTTAAAGAGTACATGGAAAAACACTGTTCTGGAGCAAAAATATTGGTATGTAACGAGTAAAGTTTTGCAAGGTCAAAGAAATGGTTATAATAGGTTTAAAGCTATCAGTAATATAAATATAACACAACAATTAAGAAGACTGAAAATTTGAAGTCCCAAAACAGTGGAAGGAAGTCAAAGTCTATGTATGTTTTGTTATGTATTGTGAATATTATGGGTTTTTTTGGGTTCTTTTCTTTTTCTTTTTGGTTTTATGTGTATAATTTATGTTGTGATTTTGCATTGAAAAAACATAAAATAAAAAAAAAATTTAAAGGAAAAAAAGAAAAAGAGTTTTGACAATGCATCATCTGGAGTTCTGGCGAGAAGGGAAGTCCGTCGGCCAAACGAAGGAGAGAAAGTGAGTTTGAGCAACTGAGAATTCTTTGGCACAGGGAAAGGTTAAAGAGGCAAACCTGAAAGTCAGGAATGAAAAGCGTCAGCTTCTAAATTAAATTCTGTTTGCAAAGTTTAATTAACGGGGAGGCACACAAACTTGCAAATTGAGAACCCCGTTGTTGCCTGGACAGTTCCACGGCTCGACATTCCTTAAGCATTTCTTGGCCAAATGGCCCCTGGAGAAATTTGTCAGCCCAGCATTATTATTTTTTAACGTTACAGTGATCTGACAGCAGGGTAGGTCAGAGGGAGAAATTTAGAAAGGATGGATAGATAACCCAATAGTGCGTTGCAGGAGGCAGTAAAAAGGTAAAGGGACCCCTGACCATTAGGTCCAGTCGTGGCCGATTCTGGGGTTGCGGTGCTCATCTTACTTTATTGGCCGAGGGAGCCAGCGTACAGCTTCCGGGTCATGTGGCCAGCAGGACTAAGCCACTTCTGGCGAACCAGAGCAGCACACGAAACACCATTTACCTTCCCGCCAGAGCGGTACCTATTTATCTACTTGCACTTTGACGTGCTTTCAAACTGCTAGGTTGGCAGGAGCAGGGACCGAGCAACAGGAGCTCACCCCATCATGGGGATTCGAACTGCCGACCTTCTGATTGGCAAATCCTAGGCTCTGTGGTTTAACCCACAGCTCCACCCACGTCCCATCGCAGGAGGCAGTAGTGGCCATCAACTTGGGTGGCTTAAAAAGAGAACTGGAAAAATTCAAGGAGGAGAAGGCTCCTGTGTTCGAATCCTGCTTGTGGGTTTCCCAGTAAAGGCATCCGACTGGCCACTGTAGGAACAGGATTCTGGACCAGATGGGCCACTGGCCTGATGCAGCAGGACTGTTCACTTATATATATAATTTCTATTGGTTTTTGCACATGTTTTCCAAACATAACAGCCCATCAACAAACCTTTGGCTATCTGAGCCTAGGACTTCCGCCAACCTTGACTAATGGTTTTCTAACTTTCTTTCTGATTTTGCATTTTATTCTAATGGTTATTGCTATAAAGTCCATATCCTAAACAAACTCCTTCTTAGTCCTTTTTGGCAACAATTCATATAGTTCTCCTTACAAAACTTCTTGCAACCCTGCAAACGATGTCAGCTGATTACAATTGTCTTTCAAATATATCATAAATTTCTTCCGATCTTTCATTTTTTTTAAAAAAAAATATTTATTCAAGTTTTAAAGGTTACAAAAAGAAAACACTAAATTAAACAAGAAAAAACAAAACAATACATCACAATAGATACAAACAGGGAAAAAAGGGGGGGAAACACAGAAAAATACAAACAATTAAAAAAATGAAAAGAAAAACAAGTCAAACCTTCCCATTACTTATTTTTCATCTGCTTGTTTCCTTGACCTCCTCACACCTCCCTTTTTTGTATTCTAGTTCCATTAGATATTTCTGCAAATCCTTTCCATCTTTGTTTTTATCCTAATAATTTATCTTAACATACTGTAATTTTACATTCTCTTCTTTCACCAATTAACAATCCATTTTTACTTAATATCATTTCTGCTAAAACCACATAACTTCATTCCAACATCCTTCTGACATTCCTTAATTTTACAATGTTTCTGTAAATAAACTTTAAATTTCTTCCACCAACTCTTCTCCTTGGTCTTGGATTCTGCCAGTCATTTCCACCAGTTCCATATAGTCCATCACCTTCATCTGCCATTCTTCCCGGGTGGGTAAATCTTGTGTCTTCCAATTCTTTGCAATAAGTATTCTTGCTGCTGTTGTAGTATACATAAAGAAATTTCTGTCCTTCTTTGACACCAATTGGCCGACCATGCCCAGGAGAAAGGCCTCTGGTTTCTTCTGAAAGGTATATTTAAATACCTTTTTCATTTCATTATAAATCATCTCCCAGAAAGTCTTAATCCTTGGTCATGTCCACCAAAGGTGAAAGAATGTACCTTCGGTCTCTTTACATTTCCAACATTTATTATCGGGCAAATGATAGATTTTTGCAAGCTTGACTGGTGTCATGTACCACCTGTATATCATTTTCATTATATTCTCTCTTAAGGCATTACATGCTGTAAACTTCATACCTGTGGTCCATAACAGGTGGAATTTCTTCCAATCTTTCAGGAAAGTCTGGTTTTGCTGGTTCTGAGTTTTCCCAGTTAATTTCGCCAACTCAGCATAGTCCATCAGTTTCACCTGCCACTCTTCTTTTGTTGGTAGTTCTTGTTCTCACTGTGTTATCTTCTCTTCCTTCATGCCCCATTGTGAGCTATCAAGGCAGCTTGAAAAAGTAATTTATGAAAGGTTAGGACGGAAGTTTGATGGGGAAAATGTTCCCATTGTTCTTGCCTGACCTTCCTCTCTCATAAGTTGCCATCTTTCCGACGTACCTGTATGCATCGAAAACTTCCCATTCCCCTTTCCAAAGAAGAAAAAGAAGATGTTACAGAGAAAAATGTTTTTTATATATATAATCCTGCTTTTGTTCCCAATAAAAGTAGGTCAGCTTGTGCAGAGTCTGATGTCTGCATTCTGCTGTGAGCACATTGTTAGTTAAGTCATAGGCATCTGAAAAGTACACTTGCGCCTACCCCCCATACCCCCCCAGCACATAGCTGTCAAGCGTCCCTTATTTGGCGGGACAGTCCCTTATCCCAGCGCCATGTCCCGCTGCTGTCCCTAGGTAATGGGGCCCTTTCTATGTCCAGCAACAAATTGTTGCTGTTTTTTGTGTTGAATATATGCTATATGGTAATTTATGGACCTAATAGGTATCTAAAGCAATTTGCATGCAACAAAATATGTATTTTATCAAAGTAATTGTTGATCCCTTATTTTGGCTGCTGATCCCTTATTTTCGAGGCTGCTGGTCCCTTATTTTCAAATCTGTAAGTTGACAGCTATGCCCTAGCATCTCCCAGTGGTTCTTCCACATTGAAGTACAGTGGTACTTCGGGTTAAGAACTTAATTCATTCTGGAGGTCCGTTCTTAACCTGAAACTGTTCTTAACCTGAAGCACCACTTTAGCTAATGGGGCCTCCCACTGCCGCCATGCGATTTCTGTTCTCATCCTGAAGCAAAGTTCTTAACCTGAGGTACTATTTCTGGCTTAGCAGAGTCTGTAACCTGAAGTGTCTGTAACCTGAAGTGTCTGTAACCTGAGGTACCACTGTATATGATGACATTTCCATTTCACCTTAAGGAACAGGCATGAGATTGTTGTGTGTCACATATCTGTTTACATTCCAGCACAGTATGCTGGGAACTTCCATTTCTGTATAGCTTTTGCTTTTGCTGTTCTCTCAGAGATGACATGAGAGAGAGACAACATGTTTCTTTGTTCTGATTTATGTTGATTAAATCTGTAGCTGACTTAAGGCCTCACACCTACTTCGGTGTGCGCAGTACACTCTGCTAATTGCGTGCCTTGGCTATTGAAGTTCGGGTCGCTGATTTACGTCGGAGCACTGGTCCCATCATCTCCTGGCAAATAGAAAGGGAAGAAATGGAGGCAGTGAGAGATTTTACCTTCTTGGGCTCCATGATCACTGCAGATGGTGACAGCAGCCACGAAATTAAAAGATGCCTGCTTCTTGGGAGAAAAGCAATGACAAACCTACACAGCATTCTAAAAAGCAGAGACATCACCTTGCCAACAAAGGTCCGTATAGTTAAAGCTATGGTTTTCCCAGTAGTGATGTATGGAAGTGAGAGCTGGACCATAAAGAAGGCTGATCACCGAAGAATTGATGCTTTTGAATTCTGGTGATGGAGGAGACTCTTGAGAGTCCCATGGACTGCAAGAAGATCAAACCTATCCATTCTGAAGGAAATCAGCCCTGAGTGCTCACTGGAAGGACAGATCCTGAAGCTGAGACTCCAATACTTTGGCCACCTCATGAGAAGAGAAGTCTCCCTGGAAAAGACACTGATGCTGGGAAAGATGGAGGGCACAAGGAGAAGGGGACAACAGAGGACGAGATGGTTGGACTGTGTTCTCGAAGCTACAAACATGAGTTTGACCAAACTGCGGGAGACAGTGGAAGACAGGAGTGCCTGGTGTGCTCTGGTCCAGGGGGTCACGAAGAGTCGGACACGACTAAATGACTAAACAACAACAACAATGGGCCGATGGAAGGAGATGTCCGAGCTGGGCTTGCCAGCTGGCCTCCTGGCCCCTCTGCATGTCGACAGTATAATGTCCAGATCAAGGGAAGTAACAGTCCCATTCAGCAGCGCTGGGCATATGGGGCTCACGGGGCTCCAGACCCCTCAATATTTTGAAGCAGGGGGCCCAGCCCCACCAATACTGAGGGGGCCAACATCCCCCGCTGCTGCTAGGTGCCCTCTGTGTCCCACAGCTCCTGCTCAGGATCCCGGGAGATTCCATGCTGGGAGGTGCATACAGAGAAGAAACACCCTGGTGCATCTTCAGCAGCACAACTGGGTGTCTTCCTCTGCTGCAGCTGCAACAAAACATGTCTCTCCTGTATCGGTCTCTACAGCCACAGCAACCTTCCAACAGTTTGACTTCACCCCCAAAGGTACACTCCTCCCGAGACAGATGGGTGTTAGATTTTGTGTTAGATGGGTGTTGGATTTTGATGAAATGTATTCATGGCTGCTCTTGGCTTGAAATGTGAGGAATGGGCAAATACTATTCAGGAATCCAGTATTAGTTGCAATTTCAGCTGAATTTGGGGGAAACCACTGAAAGCATCTGTTGTGTTGAGCTAATTCAATTGCTTTTGTTTGATTTGCTCATTGCAAACTGCTGAAAGTCTGCAAATTTGGAGAATAAACCTGATTTGCAGTGGGGGTTGAATAATTTCGATTGCAACTGTAAGTAGAATAAAGAAATAACAGTTGTAACAGTGATGCCCAGCTTGCAGTACAAGGGCCCCCCATGCCTCTGAATGTCATTTATCAGGGTGTCATGAAGAGGGGGGTGCTGCTGGTGTGCCTGTGGCCTGTTTTGTGGGCTTCCCAGAAGCATCTTGGTGACCAGGAAGATGAACAAATGATGGACTAGGTATGGCTAGGGCTCTCCTCATGTCCTTATGCTCCTCTTGAGGCATTTGTCCAACTGTATGAAGGCAAAAACTGAAGCAGAAGCAGCCTTGAGCAATAGGTAAAGGTAAAGGTAAAGAACCCCTGGGCGGCTAAGTCCAGTCAAAGGTGACTATGGGCTTGCAACGCTCATCTCTCTTTCAGGCTGAGGGAGCCGGCGTTTGCCAACAGACAACTTTCTGGGTCATGTGGCCAGCAGGACTAAACTGCTTCTGGCACAACGGGACACAGTGACAGAAAACAGAGCACTAGGAAACGCTTACCTTCCCTGCAGCAGTGGTACCTATTTATCCACTTGCACTGGTGTGCTTTCGAATTGGCAGGAGCTGGGACAGAGCAACAGGAGCTCACCCCGTCGTGGGGATTTGAACCACCGACCTTCTGATCAGCAAGCCCAAGAGGCTCAGTGGTGTAGACCACAGCGCCCCCCGCATCCCCCTTGAGGAATATTGTTGCCTGACGGCAAGATGGCACATTCCCCATTCTGTGCATAACATCTGACAATTATAATTATCTATTAAATTTATTTACCGCCCTTCATCTGAAGATCTCAAGGTGGTTCACAAGGTAAAAATAAAGGATCAAAGCACAAAATAAATAGTTGGAACAAAAACAAAACAAAACAAAACAATACCCCCACCGCTGTCGCTGCCGCCGCCAACACATTTATCATCCATAGGCAGGTTGAGAGGAGTTCCCTACCAGGACAGACTTTGCTCGTGTGCTCAATACATCAATTCCATAAAACATATTTTGCTGCACTGTGCAAAATATGAGCAAGCCAGGGCTGAAATGATATTACCCTTGCTGGTACCTTTCCCGGGAAACTCAGAGGCTCACTATGTCAGGTTCCTATTGGAAGACCAGACAAATGCTAGAACATTAGCAGTGGCAAAGTTTTTATCAGTGGTTGCAAGAACCAATGATCCTTATCTTTTGAACAAAATGCTTATTTAACCTGGAGGTATGGTGCTGGAGGAGACTCTTGAGAGTCCCATGGACTGCAAGAAGATCAAACCTATCTATCCGTAAAGAAATTAGCCCTGAGTGCTCACTGGAAGGACAGATCCTGAAGCTGAGACTCCAAGACTTTGGCCACCTCATGAGAAGAGAAGACTCCCTGGAAAAGACCCTGATGTTGGGAAAGATGGATGGCACAAGGAGAAGGGGATGACAGAGGACAAGATGGTTGGATAGTGTTCATGAAGAGTCGGACACGACTAAACGACTAAACAACAACAACAAGGCTGTGTGAATTGTGCATTGCTTTGTAACGATTTGTTGGGTCTCTGGACCGTAATAAAGATTGATTGATTGATTGATTGATTGATCACCCAAAGACCTAGTTGAAGAGTTCCTTCCTGGAACTCTTGCAGCCAAGCTTCTGGGCCTTTTGGCTAAGATCAAGTGTAGTGGGGCCAAATATATTGCTCTGCTTTCCTTGGGACCCCCAAAGCAAGGCCGAGAGAGGGCTTTTGTTGTCTGGGCAGCATAGGACCTCCATACACACTGGCCAAGCTTGTCCCCTAGAGGCCACTTAGGTGCTATTCACACAGCAAAAACAACACGGGAGGCAGCACTTGCGAGTTACCAGTCTCCACAGCCACTGCAGGTGCTGTGATTCTCCAGTGGTTTGGCTTCACCCCCGGAGATGCACTCCATTGTCTGTTGAGACAGACGGAAGCCAACAACAACAACATCAGAGGTGTGGAACCTGTGGCTCTTTGGATATTTTTTCAGTCCCAGACAGCACTGCCAATGGTCAGGGATTGCAGGAGTTGTCATTTGGCAGCATTCGGAGTATCGTGGGTTTTCCCCACGCCTGGGTCACATGGTAAGATGGCCACTTCAAAGTTGGTCGTGAGTCTTTGTCTTCTTTGGCAATCACTCGTAGCCAAGTAAGATGGCCTTCCATGAACATGGTTGTAATAGTAAGTCCGTAGGTGACTGTGGAGGCCAATTCTGGATCCACACGTCCTTCCACAGTGGGGACATATGTTTCCAGGTGGGAGTTGATCACGGTGTGGATTTGCCAAGTGTGCCTTCCTCTTAGCACCTTTCTCCCTTGCATCCTGAGTTTGAGTGTCTTCAAAGCCCATGACACCTTTGGTAAAGGCTGTTCTCCAACTGGAACGCTTGCAGGCCAGTGTTTCCCAGTTGTCTGTGTTTATACTACATTTTTTTAGATTTGCCTTGAGAGAGTCTTTAAACCTCTTTTATTGACCACCAGCATTACGCTTTCCATTTTAAAGTTCAGAATAGAGTAGTTGCTTTGGAGGACGATAATCAGGCATCTGCACAACATGACCAGTCCAACAAAATTGATGTTGAAGAATCATTGCTTCGACACTGGTGAACTTTGCTTCTTCCAGTAAACTGGTATTAGTTCGCCTGTCTTCCCAAGCGATGTGTAAAAATTTTCGGAGACACCATTGTTGGAATCTTCTGAGGAGTTGGAGATGGCATTTATAAGTGCTCCATGTTTATAAGTAGGGACGCGGGTGGTGCTGTGGGTTAAACCACAGAGCCTAGGACTTGCCAATCAGAAGGTCAGTGGTTTGAATCCCCGCGACAGAGTGAGCTCCCGTTGCTCGGTCCCTGCTCCTGCCAACCAAGCAGTTCGAAAGCACGTCCAAGTGCAAGTAGATAAATAGGTACTGCTCCTGCGTGAATGTAAATGGCGTTTCCGTGCGCTGCTCTGGTTCACCAGAAGCGGCTTAGTCATGCTGGCCACATGACCCGGAAGCTGTACGCCGGCTCCCTCGGCCAGTAAAGCGAGATGAGTGCCACAACCCCAGAGTCAGTCACGACTGGACCTAATGGTCAGGGGTCCCTTTACCTTTATATTTATAAGTGGTTGTAGGTATTCACCCATTAACTGTTGTCAGGGGATGCCTGGGTTATCCGGCCTCAAAGGAAGGGCTTGGCCCTGATAATTCATGGTGATCCTTTCCAATTCTTAAGGTGCTGTGGTTCTTAGGCGATATTTTAAAAAATAAAAATCATCTTTTCCAAGGAGCCAAGTGAGTGTGGTATTTACAATGCTCTTTGAGAAAAGGTCAGAGATTTGTCCTTTGCCAAAGAGTGATGGTGTACTTGCAGTCGACAAACGGGGGCTGGGGGGGTGGCAGGCCTGCTGTACCAGCCTGGCACCCTCTGGAAGGGGCCACAAAGGCAGAGGGCGTCACCCAGCGGCTTTTAATTCAATGCCTGTCATTCCGATTGCGGCGGGTTAGAGATCAGAGGCAGGCAGCGATATCTACTGAAGAGACATCAGACGGTGTAGTAAAAAGGGTAATCCATTTATTTTTAGAGAAGTTTTCCACTCGGAGATCATACACATGACAGATCACAGAAACACATGCAAGCATGAAATTTAATTTTTGAGAATTCTCTTTCCCGGGGCTTCCATGTAAAATAACAGCGAATGGAGGGGAAAGGAAGAGAAGGGGGAGGTGTGGCAGCGGGGGGGGGAGGGAGAGACCCTAATCGTGACAAGACAATTACTGCGATTTAAGAGAGAGAAGGAGAAAATTATATATTTGCTATGCGTGAAACGAAACAAAAACAAATAAAGGGCCCTTTTGTTCAGTCTGCTCATTCATCGACTGAAGCCTAAAGAGGGGTCTTGCAAATCAAGCAGGCTTTAAAGGAACTTGGAAGATGATGTTTCAGGGGAGGGCTGTGGCTGAGCGGCAGGACACCTGCTATGCATGCAGAACGTCCAAGGTTCAATCCCCAGTCTCTCCGGGTTGGGCTGGGAAAAAATCCTGCCCAAACCCTCTGGAGAGCTGCTCCCATTTAGCATAGTCCATGGTTTTCCAAGCTTGGGTCTCCAGCTGTTTTTGGACTACCATTCCCATCATCCCTGACCACTGGTCCTGCTAGCAAGGGATGATGGGAGTTGTACAGCTCCACCTTGGAACGCAGGCTGAGACCCGACCTGCCCACAGACTGTCTCGCCAGAGTGGTGCATGCTCTGGTTATCTCCCGCATGGACTACTGCAATGCGCTCTGTGTGGAGCTACCTTTGAAGGTGACCCGGAAGCGACAACTAATCCAGAACACAGCAGCTAGACTGGTGACTGGGAGCGGCCGCCGAGACCACATAACACCGGTCTTGAAATACCTACACTGGCTCCCAGTACGTTTCCGAGCACAATTCAAAGTATTGGTGTTGACCTTTAAAACCCTAACGGCCTCGGCCCAGTAGACCTGAAGGAGCGTCTCCACCCCCCATCATTCTGCCTGCTGAGGTCCAGCGCCGAGGGCCTTCTGGCGGTTCCCTCACTGCGAGAAGCAAAGCTACAGGGAACCAGGCAGAGGGCCTTCTCGGTAGTGGCGCCCGCCCTGTGGAACGCCCTCCCATCAGATGTCAAGGAGATAAACAACTGCCTGACATTCAGAAGACATCTTAAGGCAACCCTGTTCAGGGAAGTTTTTAATATGTGACATTTTAGTGTACTTTTCATCTTTGTTGGAAGCCGCCCAGAGTGGCTGGGGAAACCCAGCCAGATGGGCGGGGTACAAATAATAAATTATTATTATTATTATTATTATTATTATTATTATTATTATTATTATTACTACTACTACTACTACTACTACTACTACTGGAGACCCAGGTTTGAAAAACCCTGGTGTAGACAATACTGAGCTAGAGAGGCCATTGGACTCTGCATATGGCAGCTTCACCATTTCCTATTTAAATGAGCAGCTCCAGAATCACAGGGACTAGCATCTTACTGTTTTTAAGCAAAGGTCACAGCGCAGCGGCAGGTCACTTCCTTTACGTTACGTTCGTTCCGCATTATCTCCAGGCTGTGCTGAGGAGGTGCCCTGTCTAAAACCCCAGAGAGCGGGGGAGAAAGGCACCTTCAAAAAGGATATTGTAAAGTTGGCAAAGGTTCAGAAAGGGGCAAGCAAAATTACCGTGGGGAGGGGG
This sequence comes from Podarcis erhardii, assembly GCF_964252035.2. NCBI lineage: Eukaryota > Metazoa > Chordata > Lepidosauria > Squamata > Lacertidae > Podarcis > Podarcis erhardii. Next base: position 6,851,079 of record NC_138497.1, on the reverse strand, counting down.
AGACTCCCCAAGGAAGAAAGCTTGCAGAGTTTGGAGCGTCTTCGTTCACATAAGAGGCGGAGGGAAGGGTGGCTGGTGAGCAGAGCAGGATCCCCTGATAATCAGTAAGACTGATAAGCCCAAGAATTTTTTAAAAAAGAAGAGTTGTCAAACTGACCTAGAGAATGAGTGAGGAATGATTCAATGACTCTAGAAAAAGATGTGCCGAAACTCACTAAGAATGCCTCTCTCTTTCTCCTAGAATGGCGATGGTTCTACAGTTCTATGACTCTACATTTAAGAAGCAAACAAGCAAATAAACAGAACTACTTTACCTCTTCCCTTTGACATGGCCTTAATCTCACGGCTGGAAGCGTGATGGGAATATGTACAGCCGGCCTGGAAACTCATCCTGGCAGCTTCGCTGGGCATCTTCCGCCCGACTGCTTTAACTTCACATCAAACTCGTTTGCTCCCCTTCTTTCTGTGGTGCAGGGATGGGGGGCAGAGAGCCATGCTCCCCACATCTTTGGCTGCAACCAAAAGGCTGGCTTTCGAATTAATCACCCTTCCCCCTTCCTTCCAGTCTCAAAATGCAGTTAGAGCTACTTAGCCTCCCATACACACAGAGAGATCCCATCTGCACCACACATTTAAAGCAGTATCACCCCACTTTAAAGGGTCGTGCTTTCCACCCCGCACCCCAAAACACCCTGGGGACTGTAGGTTGTTACAGGTGCTGAGGGTTGCTAGGAGAGCCCCCCTCACAGAGCTACAATTCCCACAGCTCCCTAGGAAAAGGGGTTTGTTGTTAAAGCATTCTGGGAATAGGGGTCTAACCTAAGACAGTCCTTACCCACAGCCTTGCAATCTAATAAAAACATAGCACACAAGGGCAGAGGAACAGGGAGAGAACAGGTAATTTTTTAAAAGTCACCAATTTCTGCTCCCGTTTCTATTTTCATCGAACTCCTACAACTTCCCTACTTGGGACACAAGTGCCATTAAAAGCGATGAGGTTCACTTCTAAGTGAGCACAACTCGGAGTGAGTGGTAAGCGCTTCGACTCTGACCCCTGGTTCAAAGGGTCTCAGATCTTCCATTTGTTTGTTCTGTGTCCAGGGTAGCTGTTTACCAGCTCCACCTGGTATGCAGGCTGAGACCCTACCTGCCCGCAGACTGTCTCGCCAGAGTGGTGCATGCTCTAGTTATTTCCCGCTTGGACTACTGCAATGCGCTCTATGTGGGGCAAGCTTTGAAGTTACCCAGAAACTACAACTAAGCCAGAATGTGGAAGCTAGACAGCTGAGACCATACAACACCAGTCCTGAAAGACCTACATTTACATAGGCCAGTGTGGTGTAGTAGTTAAGAGCGGTAGACTCGTAATCTGGGAAACCGGGTTCGCATCTACGCTCCTCCACTTGCAGCTGCTGGGTGACCTTGGGCTAGTCACACTTCTCTGACGTCTCTCAGCCCCACTCACCTCACAGAGTGTTTGTTGTGGGGGAGGAAGGGAAAGGAGAATGTTAGCCGCTTTGAGACTCCTTCGGGTAGTGATAAAGTGGAATCTCAAATCCAAACTCTTCTTCTTCTTCTACATTGACTCCCAGTACGTTTCTGAGCACAATTCAAAGTGTTGGTGCTGACCTTTATTGCCCTAAACAGCTTCGATCCTGTATACCTGAAGGAGTGTCTCCACCCCCATCGTTCTGCCCGGACACTGAGGTCCAGCGCCAAGGGCCTTCTGGTGGTTCTTTCACGGCAAGAAGCAAGGTTATAGGGAACCAGGCAGAGGGCCTTCTCGGTAGTGGCACCTGCCCTGTGGAACGCCCTCCCATCAGATGTCAAGGAAATAAACAACTATATGACTTTTAGAAGACATCTGAAGGCAGCCCTGTTTAGAGAAGTTTTTAATGTCTGATGTTTTATTATATTTTTAATATTGTGTTGGGAGCCGCCCAAAGTGGCTAAAGTCTGTATGTAACTATCAAGGAGCATAAAGCAAGATTCTCTCTTCTCCTGCACCTTGTTAAATCAAGCCATTGTTCCTGGGAGTTCTGTACCAACAGGGCTTGATAACAGCACTCAACTTTACTCTTCTGAAGGGGGAAGATTAACATTTTCTGGAACTTTACCCTAATCCTTGTTTTGAGTTAACCTCAAGGAGACAGGATTAGTAACTCTCACCCACCACCCACCAGAGGAGAGGAGAATTACGGGCTGCAACAACCAGATGCATTGTAACCTCCCATGCATTATGTTCGCGAAACAGGATGGTGAGCAAGTAAGGAAGAAAGCAGGATTCTGTGTCAAAGGCAGATGCCCTGATCTAGGAATCAGATTCATGTGGGAAAAGATCCCATAGAAGCCAGAGAGCCTGTAGCTGGAATGGCCCTTCCTACCATTTCAAGGGAAGGTTCAGAAAAGGGCAACCAGGATTATTGAGGGATGGAGAGACCCCCCCTCCCCCCGAGGAAACATGGCAGCATTTGGGGCTTTTTAGTTGAACAAGTGAGAGGTAAAAGGTAAAGGTAAAGGGACCCCTGACCATTAGGTCCAGTCGTGACCGACTCTGGAGTTGCGGCTCTCATCTCGCTTTATTGGCCGAGGGAGACGGCGTACAGCTTCTGGGTCATGTGGCCAGCATGACTAAGCCGCTTCTGGCGAACCAGAGCAGCGCACAGAAATGCCGTTTACCTTCCCGCCGGAGCGGTACCTATTTATCTACTTGCACTTGGACGTGCTTTCGAAGTGCTAGGTTGGCAGGAGCAGGGACTGAGCAACGGGAGCTCACCCCGTCGAGGGGATTTGAACCGTCGACCTTCTGATCGGCAAGCCCTAGGCTCTGTGGTTTAACCCACAGCGCCACCCGTGTCCCTAAGTGAGAGGTGGCATGATGTAAAATAATATAAAATTATGCACGGAATGGAGAAAGTGGATAGAGAACAGTTTTTTCTCCCTGATACTAGAAATGGTGGACATCTAATGGAGCTGAGTGATGGAAGATTCAGGACAGATAACAGAAAGGACTTAATTGTGCACCACAGTTAACGATGGAAATTGCTCCCCTAGGAGGAAGTGATGGCCGCCATCTTGAATGGTTTTAAAAGTTGTTGTTGTTTGTTGTTTAGTCGTTTAGTCGTGTCCAACTCTTCATGACCCCATGGACCAGAGAACGCCAGGCACTCCTGTCCTCCACTGCCTCCTGCAGTTTGGTCAGACTCATGCTGGTAACCTCGAAAACACTATCCAACCATCTCGTCCTCTGTCGCCCCCTTCTCCTTGTGCCCTCCATCTTTCCCAACATCAGGGTCTTCTCCAGGGAGTCTTCTCTTCTCATGAGGTGGTCAAAATACTGGAGCCTCAGCTTCACAATCTGTCCTTCCAGTGAGCACTCAGGGCTGATTTCCTTCAGAATGGAGAGGTTTGATCTTCTTGCAGTCCATGAGACTCTCAAGAGTCTCCTCCAGCACCAGAATTCAAAAGCATCAATTCTTCGGCGATCAGCCTTCTTTATGGTCCAGCTCTCACTTCCATACATCACTACTGGGAAAACCATAGCTTTAACTATACGAGCCCCTTCATGGATCACTGCCTTGCCGTGGCAAAGGGGCTTGAAGAACTCAGAGAAGCTATGAACTATGCTGAGCAGGGCACCCAAGATGAACAGGTCATAGTGGAGAGTTTTGACGAAACGTGATCCACCTGGAGCAGGAACCGGCAAGCCACTCCAGTATCACTGCCAAGAAAACTCCATGGACAAAGACAACAGGTTTTAAAAGAGGACCAGACAAATTCATGGAGGAGAGAGCTATTGACGGATACCAGCCAGGAAGGCTATGCTCTGCCTCCGCAGTTGGAGATAATTAATACTTCTAAGTACCAGTTGCTGGAAACCACAGGAGGGGGGAGGGCTCCTGTGTTCGAATCCTGCTTGTGGGTTTTCCAGCAAAGGCATCTGGTTGGCCACTATAAGAACAGGATGGTGGACTTGACTGGCCAATGCCCAGCCTGTTCCAGAGGACTCTTCTTATGTTCATCCTTGTGAGGTTCTCTCTCAGCCAGGGCCGTAGTTAGGGGGTGGTGAGGTGGGCCCCCACCAGGGGGGCAGGAAAGGGGGGCACAAAATTGGCTGCCGGGACCCTCCACCAGGTGCCCTGTCTGTTCAGCGCTCCCTGCCCGCAGCCCAGGCAGAGCAAGAGAGAGGGTGCTCTGGGCAGCAGCTGCTCCCAGCTGCCCCTCTCACCCTTTGGCCCTCCTGGCAGCCAGGCACCAGGATCTGAGCCAGTGTGGTGTAGTGGTTAAGAGCGGTGGACTCATAATCTGGTGAACCGGGTTCGCTTCCCCGCTCCTCCACATGCAGCTGCTGGGTGACCTTGGGCTAGTCACACTTCTCTGAAGTCTCTCAGCCCCACTCACCTCACAGAGTGTTTGTTGTGGGGGAGGAAGGGAAAGGAGAATGTTAGCCCCCTTTGAGACTCCTTGGGGTAGTGATAAAGCGGGATATCAAATCCAAACTCTTCTTCTTCATCATCTGTAATATCCAAGGCAACATGATGACCAAACACAATATGATATCAGTATACACTCTTTATATAATATGAATTATATGAAATCACATAAACAGAAAACTTATGAATCTCTGAAAGTCACAAAATATGCACTCTTAATGAATTCTCTTGAAAACATAAAACCAAATAAACATAAGTTTATGTTCTCAAGAGAATCCATTAAGAGTGCATATTTTGTGACTTTCATATATTTCATACAGTGGTACCTCAGGTTACGGGCGCTTCGGGTTACAGACGCTTCAGGTTACAGACTCCGCTAACCCAGAAATAGTACCTCGGGTTAAGAAATTTGCTTCAGGATGAGAACAGAAATCATGCTCCAGCAGCACAGCAGCAGCAGGAGGCCCCATTAGCTAAAGGTTAAGAACAGTTTCAGGTTAAGAACGGACCTCCAGAATGAATTAAATTCTTAACCCGAGGTATCACCATATTATATAAAGAGTGTATATTGATATCATATCAGTGTATTTGGTCAGCATGTTGCCTTGGATGTTACTGACTATTGTTTGCAACACAGGGGTTAAATTGTTTGGTTACTTAGGGGTGCAAGATCACCCAGCTAGCGCTCGGCTCTCACCCACAAAAAGCAGCGTCACATCCTTTGGACTGTGCATCCATGATGATTGTGCTCAAGACAGCACTATGGCTGTTATCCCCACAATCCCACTTTTAATACCGTTTCCCCCCTGCAAAACTTTCAGGGGAGACACGCTGCTTTGTTTCCCTTCGGTGCATGTCCTGTAACCATCTGCTGAATCAAAGAATCTTGGAAGGAACCTAAGGTGACATCCAACAGAAAAGAAGTACCGTACTTTTCCATGTATAAGACTAAGCTTTTTAGTTTAAAAATCATGCTAAAAAGTGGGAGTAGTGCATAGGGTGAATGCTTGATTGGTTGCTGCTGAGGCTGTCAGCGGCTATTGTGTGTGTGATTGGTTGCTGCATCAGTGGGGGATGTTGATTGGCTGACGCTCCGTCGGTTGGGTGGGCGATTGGCAGCTTCTGCCGGCGACGGGACAGACGGGAGGCGGATTTAGCAACGCGTGCGGGTGAGCGATTTTCGGCAACCCCACCCAAAAAAAGCTCAGCAACTATGCGCCATCTCCACCCATTTTCTTAAATTTGAGTCCCCCAAAATAGGAGGCGTCTTATACATGGGGGCGTCTTATACACGGAAAAGTATGGTAACGGAGATAAGATGGGCTCAGAATCATCTGATCCATCACGTCACTTCCTTTAAAAAAAAAGCCAGAGGATTCCCCTGCCTTAAGGAGCTGGTCTGCACTGTAGAGGACCTTAAGGTCCATGAATAATCATAGTTTAGAGGTGCCGGGCCCTAAGGAAGTCAGATTATCCTCCACCAGGGCCAGGGCCTTCTCAGTGATGGCTCCGACCTGGTGGAATGCTCTGTCCCGTGAGACCAGGGCCCTGCAGGATTTAACTTCCTTCTGCAGGGCCTGTAAGACAGAGCTATTCCGCCTGGCTTTCAACTTGAACTTAGCCTGATCTTTTATTCCCCTTCCTTCCCTCCTTCTCCCCTTTTAAGGAAAATTACCCGCTCTGGGATCCCACAGCTAATTCTCCCCTGGTCTCCTCACTGGCCCGAATAGGACTAATTTAGCCAGCTAGCCCTGTTGATCATCTAATGTTTATTGGATGGATTTCCCCCCTAAATTGATTTTTTAATTTACTATTCACATTTTATAAGGTATTTTATGCTGTTTTTTGTTGCATCAATTAAGTGTTTTCAATTTGTTATCTGAAGGAGCATCTCCACCCCCATCGTTCAGCCCGGACACTGAGATCCAGCGCCGAGGGACTTCTGTCGGTTCCCTCATTGCGAGAAGTAAGGTTACAGGGAACCAGACAGAGGGCCTTCTCAGTAGTGGTGCCTGCCCTGTGGAACGCCCTCCCTTCAGATGTGAAGGAAATAAGCAGCTATCCTATCTTTAAAAGACATCTGAAGGCAGCCCTGTTTAGGGAAGCTTTTAACATTTAACGCTGTATTGTTTTTAATACTTGATTGGGAGCCGCCCAGAGTGGCTGCGGAAACTCAGCCAGATGGGTGGGGTATAAATAATAAATAATAAATTATTATTATTATTATTATTATTATTATTATTATTATTATTATGAAACCCGCAGAGTGCCCAGCATAGTGCCCCTGATGGTGGGTGTAGAACGTAGCCATCGTGGCTAATAGCCACTGGCTTTTCTCTACATGAAGCCCCAGAGAGAGGCTTCCAGTCAAAGTAGACACTACAGGACTAAATAGATGGGCAGTTTGATAGGACAAACCCAACCTCCTTTGTTTCTGCTCTTTGGGCCTGGAACCGGCTGATTCAGCTCCCCCAGTGCCCTTCTCGATTTGTGAGCACGCCGGCAGATCTTGATACGAACTTGGGAGCGGATCGAGTCGCCTAAAGGGGGGAAGATTTTTCATTATGTTGTCAAAAATAGCAAATCCATATCCTATGGTGAGGGTCACAGTTTTAGAAGGAGTGCTTCGTATACTTTATTATCTGCATGTTAAGTGGTTTTGCTCTATTAATTATCGTTATCATCCCCCCAAATACTCCACATTTAATGAAAATGCCGAAGCGGCTCCTTGAGCTCAAGGAGGAGGATGTAATCGACCGTAAGATGTGTAATTTTCAGGAAAATTTTGCATGCATGCGGATCTTGTGAACTGACAGGCACACTTTGTTTGAACTTTATTATAGCCTTTTCATTGCTCCGTCTTCCTTTATTGATAATTTGCTCCTTTAGTGCTCAATAGGTTCCTTTCACATCCACGGAACTGTATCAGACGCCTCCTGCAGCTTGCTGAATAGCTGAGCGCCCTCGTGGGTGATAAGCAACCCCAGCGCAGGATGCAAGCGCAGAAGCCACTGAGCAAACCTGACGGCATCTGAAAGGGCCTCTCCAAAGGCTTATGGCATAGCTGTCAAGCGTCCCTTATTTGGAGGGACAGTCCCTTATCCCAGCGCCGTGTCCCGCTGCTGTCCCTTATTGATGGATGTCCCTTAAATTTCCCGGGTTACAAAGGAAGCAGCTCCTCTCCCTCCCTCCCTCCCTGCTGGCCAGGGAGGAGGGAGGCTCCAACTGCGTTGCTTGGCTGCCCGGCCCGCCCCCCTCCGGCCTCCTCTCACCAGCCTTGGCCCCCGGGAGCCCCTCCCCGCGGGGACTGGCGGGAGCCTCAGGCCCTTCCGCCACCATCCTCCTTGCAGCCGCTGAACTGAGCGCCTCTGCCTGGGGCCTCCCCTCTGCCCGGCGCTCCCGCTAGGCCATACTGCGGCTGCGCCACCGAAGGACCCGGATGAGATGGGCAGCCTAGCGTGGCCTATGAATTGCTGAGGAGCCTTGAGAGGAGAGCGAGGGCAACCATAGGAGAAAGCAGTTCAGAGGGAGGAGGAGGAGGAGGAGGAGGAGGAGGAGGCGGCGGAGGCGGAGGCGGAGGCGGAGGCGTGGGCAGGTGTTCCAAGGGCTACAAGGGAAGGACCGCAAGCGCTTCTCCCATAGATTTGTACTTGTTTGGAGGTTCTAGCAGGGGAGCACAGCTATCGTATAGCCTTGACCAAAGAACGGTACACTCCTTCTATCTGGGATGGTCGTCCTCTTCCACCGAGCGCGCAGCTTCGGGAGGGACGCACATGGAGCGGTGAGGGAGGAAGGGGACCAGTGGCTTAGCGTGGGGGGTGCAGGGGGGGCCAGCTGCACCGGGCGCAACATCTGGGGGTTAGGGTTAGGGGGCGCAAATCCACGGGTTAGGGGGCGCAAATCCACAGGTTGGGGGGCGCAAATTATTTGCCTTGCCCCGGGTGCTGACAACCCACGCTATGCCACTGAAGGGGACACCTGCCTAGCTAGCCAGATCAGCCGAATCAACCCTGGCGATCAATGGGGTGACAGATGTCGCAGCCAGATCGCCCTCACTAGCATAGATGCATAGATGGTCTGATCTGGGGGCTTACTTCGGGCGCTATTTTCCCCCCCTTCCTCCCGCCCCGCCTGATGGAACTGAGAGCTGCAGATGGAGCACGAGAGAAAAGATACAGAACTGCAGCAGCATCTTCGTAGCTTGGACTTCGTTTTGCGCGAAAAGTGGTTGCTGCTTGTAGTTATTTAATTGCAGTGTTTCATCAGCTGGTGTCTTGAGCAGCAACCTCTGGAAACGAAGGGCTAAAAACTGGCGCTGCTCTCCCAAATTATCTGGTCCCTTTTAACTGGTTGACTAAAATCCCTTATTTTGGCTGCTGGTCCCTGATTTTCAAGGCTGCTGGTCCCTTATTTTCAAATCTGTAAGTTGACAGCTATGGCTTATGGGTCTCTGAAGACACATGAACACACACTGATGCCTCCTGCCTTCATGCTTTAGAAGTGGACTTGCTGGACAATGTTGGTCTTGGAGTTATCCTGCTGCTCTTCCATGAGAGCACAACACTGGACACTGCCTTGCAGCAACTACTGAGCTCAGTATCATCTAGACCAGGCATCCCCAAACTCGGCCCTCCAGAAGTTTTGGGACTACAATTCCCATCATCTCTGACCACTGGTCCTGTTAGCGAGGGATGATGGGAGTTGTAGTCCCAAAACATCTGGAGGGCCGAGTTTGGGGGTGCCAGATCTAGACTGACCTGGCAGAAGTTTCTCATTGTTCCATGCAGGGGACATTCCTTGCCTCGCCTGGAGATACTGGGGATTGGACCACCTCCATCGGTCAGCCCAGACACTGAGGTCCAGCTCCAAGGACCTTCTGGTGGTTCCTTCACTCAGAGAAGGGAGGTTACAGGGAACCAGGCAGAGGGCCTTCTCGGTGGTGGTGCCTGCCTTGTGGAATACTCTCCCATCAGATGTCAAGGAAATAAACAACTATCTGACTTTTAGAAGACATTATTATTATTATTATTATTATTATTATTATTATTATTATTACTACTACTACTACTACTACTACTACTACTACTTGGGACCTTCTGCATGCATCAGAACGGTTTAAGAAAAAGCAAATCTGAATGACATGAGTAACATATATATATATGTAGCCATAAGATTACCATGAGATTACTGGCGCTCGTGTAATCTCACTGTATATAAATTGTACAAGTGACAATAAAGTATTTCAATATTAGTGAGTGAACGAGACCTTCCTTTATTTACTTATTTACTTAGCACACCAGGCACTCCTGTCTTCCACTGCCTCCTGCAGTTTGGTCAAACTCATGCTGGTAGCTTCGAGAACACTGTCCAACCATCTCGTCCTCTGTCGTCCCCTTCTCCCTGTGCCCTCCATCTTTCCCAACATCAGGGTCTTTTCCAGGGAGTCTTCTCTTCTCATGAGGTGGCCAAAGTCTTGGAGTCTCAGCTTCAGGATCTGTCCTTCCAGTGAGCACTCAGGGCTGATTTCCTTCAGAATGGAGAGGTTGGATCTTCTTGCAGCCCATGGGACTCTCCAGAGTCTCCTCCAGCACCAGAATTCAAAAGCATCAATTCTTCAGCCATCAGCCTTCTTTATGCTCCAGCTCTCACTTCCATACACCACTACTGGGAAAACCATAGCTTTAACTATACAGACCATTGTTGGCAAGGTGATGCCTCTGCTTTTTAAGATGCTATCTAGGTTTGTCATTGCTTTTCTCAGAACTTTACCTCAGGATGAGAACAGAAATCTGACAGCAGGAGGCCCCATTAGCTAAAGTGGTTCCTCAGGTTAAGAACGGTTTCAAATTAAGAACGGACCTCTGGAATGAATTAAATTTGTAACCAGAGGTACCACTGTATGCTAAATTTCAGCTTTCTGGGTAGTGGTGAAATTCCTTATTCCTTTGGAGTCACCTTTTCTCTGTGCCAGTGTGAGTGAGTGATGTACATATGTCCTGTTTTCAGATCCTTCTGGTAACCAGTCCATCCTGGGCAGTGGCGTAGCGTGGGGTGTGCAGGGGGGGCCGGCCACACCGGGCGCAACATCTGGGGGTTAGGGTTAGGGGGCGCGAATCCACGGGTTAGGGGGCGCAAATTACTTGCCTTGCCCCGGGTGCTGACAACCCACGCTACGCCACTGATCCTGGGTAATGCAAGCACTATCAACTTCCTGAGTCATGTGGCCGGTCCCCAAGCATTTTAATTCCTCCCCGAGTCTCTGAGTGAGGTCCAAAGACCATGTGTGTGTCAATATATATTTCAGGTCAGGAGCCGAACTGAGCAAAATGGGCACAGTGTACTCTTGAAATGTTCTTAGTATCACATGTGAGCCACTCTGCGTTCAAATTAAGGAGGATTAAAGTGGCTCAGCTGTTTCAGCTCAGGGCAGCCTGGATCATGTGGCAAAAGGAGTGAATAGCTTTGAGTCGGTTGCACCAGCCTAAATCAGCGCTTTGACCTCCCCGTTAATTTGTGAATTGGGCAATTGTTTCATTTCTTCCTGGCTTGTGTGTGTGGTCTTCAAGTGAAATGTGCTTAAGGAACCAAGAGAGGCGAGGAGACGACATAAACCCTTTATTTATGAATGGGACATACTAGATTTAAAATATTTATTTAAAAAAACCTCCCACAATGCAATATTGTGTGACAGGAAAATGATGGAAGATTGCCAGGTGGATGAAGCATCTTCTACCCTTCAGATCTGCAGAGCTTCTTAAAGCAGAACACAATGTGGTAAGGGGACTGGAGATCCCCAACTAGTTACTAGGGTGGTCGTGTGCCCTATTACGCAGAGGGCAGTTCTCCATTTCACTGATGTAGAACCTATAGCTTTTCCAGAAGTTGCTAGGCTACAACTCCCATCCTCCCTGACCATTGGCCAATGGGCGCTGGAAGTCTAAGAGCTTCTAGAGCAGGGGTCAGCAACCTTTTTCAGCAGGGGGCCAGTCCATTGACCCTCAGACCTTGTGGAGGGCCGGACTATATTTTGAAGAAAATAATGAACGAATTCCTATGCCCCACAAATAACCCAGAGATGCATTTTAAATAAAAGGACACGTTCTACTCATGTAAAAACATGCTGATTCCCGGACCATCAGCGGGCCGGATTTAGAAGGCAATTGGGCCGGATCCAGCCCCCAGGCCTTAGTTTGCCTACCCATGTTCTAGAGGGTCACAGATTCCCCATTCTTGCTATATTCCAATGGACTTCAAACTCTGTGAAATGTCTTGGAAGGTTGCATCCAACGTTGTCAGTGGCAACAAAAAAATTATTGGCTATCAAAATAGTGAATATAATTGAATATATGAGTAGAGTTCCCTCAGTGATGGACTTTCCAGACTTGGTTAGGGATGTCAGTTCTGATTTTCCCCATTTCACATTTTCCCAGTCCTAAATTCAGTTCTCCACATTTTCTGCAGCAAGTTTGTTTGTTTGTTTGTTTAATATGCATACCGCCCTATACCTGGGCGGTTTATAACATAAAACCACAACATAAAAACCACAGGAGATGTAATAAAAATAAAAATGACAACCTGATAACCCTCCCCCCTTTCCACAACACATTTTAAAAGTGCATTGGATATCAATCAGCCCAAGGCCTGGAATGTATTTGCCTGGACCCAAAGGTGTTTAATGAAGGCACCTAGAATCATAGAATCATAGAATCATAGAATCATAGAGTTGGAAGAGACCACGAGTCCAACCCCCTGCCAAGCAGGAAACACCATCAGAGCACTCCTGACATATGGTTGTCAAGCCTCTGCTTAAAGACCTCCAAAGAAGGAGACTCCACCACACTCCTTGGCAGAAAATTCCACTGTCAAACAGCTCTTACTGTCAGGAAGTTCTTCCTAATGTTTAGGTGGAATCTTTTTTCTTGTAGTTTGGATCCATTGCTCCGTGTCCGCTTCTCTGGAGCAGCAGAAAACAACCTTTCTCCCTCCTCTATGTGACATCCTTTTATATATTTGAACATGGCTATCATATCACCACTTAACCTCCTCTTCTCCAGGCTAAACATGCCCAGCTCCCTTAGCCGTTCTTCATAAGGCATCGTTTCCAGGCCTTTGACCATTTTGGTTGCCCTCCTCTGGACACGTTCCAGTTTGTCAGTGTCCTTCTTGAACTGTGGTGCCCAGAACTGGACACAGTACTCCAGGTGAGGTCTGACCAGAGCAGAATACAGTGGCACTATTATTTCCCTTGATCTAGATGCTATACTCCTATTGATGCAGCCCAGAATTGCATTGGCTTTTTTAGCTGCCGCGTCACACTGTTGGCTCATGTCAAGTTTGTGGTCAACCAAGACTGCTAGATCCTTTTCACATGTACTGCTCTCAAGCCAGGTGTCACCCATCTTGTATTTGTGCCTCTCATTTTTTTTGCCCAAGTGCAATACTTTACATTTCTCCCTATTAAAATTCATCTTGTTTGTTTTGGCCCAGTTATCTAATCTGTCAAGGTCATTTTGAAGTGTGATACTGTCCTCTGGGGTGTTAGCCACCCCTCCCAGTTTGGTGTCACCTGGCAAACTTCCCTGGGGAGAGTATTTGTGGGATGTAAACACAGGAGCAGTCAATGACAACATTCCTAGAGTGTACATGTTAGAACATGGGGAGGGATGTCTGTCCAGCAAGCAGGTAAACTTCCTGGGGACGGACTTCCTCCGCATGTGACCAGAGGTGGGTGTGGCCTCACCTGTGCAGGTAATGATAAAAGCACAGGGCAGGCAGCCACTCTCTCTCTTGCCTCTTGTCTCTTGCCTCTTGCCTCTTGCCTCTTGCCTCTCTGCCATCTTCATCTTCTGAAGGAGCAACATGCCCTCTTGGCTCTCAGCCAAGAGAGGACAGTACTATCTTCCTATAAGTGCATGTTTCTAAGTGCATGTAACCTTTTTAAGCCTGCCTACCTTCTGGGATCATATTGTGAACAGAACGTGAGTAAACTCTTTTATACTTTTATAAAGACTGTGTCGTGTCTTGTATTTTAAGAGGGAACAAAGGGGAAATTACCAGAGTAATTATTATAGAGGTTCTAGCGAACCTGTGCAAGCGTTACCGTTGCGAACTTAAAGGGGAATGTCTATAAACTCTGCTGATATTTTGGGAACTTGTTAGTACAAGTTGGATAAGGATATAATTAGTCAATATATCCTCTCCTGCACCCCAGAACATTCCCACAGTATTCCATGAATAGGGGGACACTGCAGAAAAGGCCCTGTTCTCGAATTGCCACCCTCCGGATCTCTCGAGGAGGGGGCACATGAAGAAGGGCCTCAGAAGATGATCTCAGGGTCTGGGTAGGTTCGTTTGGAGAGAGGGAATTGCAAAACCCATCAGCATTCTACACCGAATTTCTCCTAATGCTGTTTTGTCTGTGACCATAAAAAATATGCAAGCAATTATCCCTAATGTAAGACATTTTTGTATGCCATTTTCACTAACACATTGGCTTTGACACAGGCTTTTTCCCAATATATGCATTTTCGTAATCATTGTTTGCTTGGAGAATTGCATCGCAAAATTTGAAGAAGTGCAAATTTCACAGGAGAGCTGCATTTCAAACGACGTTTCAGAAAGTGAAAATCCAACAGGTTTGCTTTTAAATGTGAAGGAAATTCCTCCCACTATATGCGATGCTTTTGCAGCTAGCTGGGAAGACCTCTAGAGCCAGAGTGCGATGGGCAATTGCTTCAACAAAGCCACTATTTCGTGGTTCCCCTCTAATAGCCCCTAGCTGGGCCATAAAATGTCCTCCTTGAGTCTTCCCATTGTCTGGTTGTCAAGTTTGAGAGGAGGACCTTGAATTCCACCAGGCTTTTTGAAGAGTCGATGCTCCGAGATATGGCATGTATTTGTTCTGGAGTCACCTGAGGAGCGTGGAGTTTGCTCAAGGAATTTGCTTCCTTCCCCAGGTATCGTGCTAATTAATATTCCCTGTGACTAATTAAGAGAGGTAAATGGGGCTCATTACTGAAGAGTGTAGGCGGGTTAAAAACAAAATTCTGGGCACTGCAGTTGCTCACACCAGAAAGACTGTACTTTTGTCTATCCCCTGCCTGGCCGTGAAACAGGGGTGCCAACTTGAATAAAATATTGTGGGGGCCCAGGTAAGCCCCATCCCAAATAATCAATAACATGAAGCAGTGCACACACAGCATTTGAATGGGAATGCCCATCAACTTGTGGGAGCCCGGCCCCCTCAAATATTTTATTGTGGGGGCCTTGGTCCCTAAGAGTTGGTCCCTAAGATAAGCCCCTAAGAGTTGGCTTATCTGCCATGAAATGCTATAGAGGTTTTTAAAAACGGTGTATGACATGGAGAAAGTGGGAAGAGAAAAGTCTATATCTATATATCTATATCTATATCTATATCTATATCTATATCTATATCTATATCTATCACCAAAACTAGAGACGCGGGTGGCGCTGTGGGTTAAACTACAAAGCCTAGGACTTACCGATCAGAAGGTCGGCGGTTCGAATTACCACGACGGGGTGAGCTCCTGTTGCTCGGTCCCTGCTCCTGCCAACCTAGCAGTTCAAAAGCATGTCAAGGTACAAGTAGATAAATAGGCACCACTCTGGTGGGAAGGTAAATGGTGTTTCCGTGTGCTGCTCTGGTTCGTCAGAAGAGGCTTAGTCATGCTGGCCACATGACCCGGAAGCTGTACGCCGACTCCCTCAACCAATAGAACAAGATGAGCGCTGCAACCCCAGAGTCATTGGCAACTGGACCTAATGGTTAGGGGTCCCTTTACCTTTTATCACCAAAACTTGTGGACAACTCATGAAGAGGAATGTTGGAAGATTCGTGGCAGGTTTTTGAAAATAACTTTTTCATGCAGCATATAAACTTTGGAACTCTCTGCCACAAGAGGCAGGGACGGCCACCAGCTTGGACGGTTTTAAAAGCAGATTTGACAAATTCAGTGGCTACCATCCAGGATGGTTACGCACTGCCTCACAGCCAGCATGGCCGAAGTCCGGCCATGATCGATGTGTCACACATTGCCGACCCCATCCTTGGAGGACAATGGTCAAGTGATCCTGGATTCCCTTGTGGGCATTGCACAAAAAAGTCTCCTTCCTCCCCGACCTTTTTTTAAACAGTTATTGCGATCCTTCGCTCCCCACTTCCTTGTTTGTTTGCGAGCGCCTTACTTCCTGTAGTCCTAGCAACTGAATATTTTAACTCCTATCCCGAGTTGCAATCATTTAAAAAAAAAAAAACCACACACACAAGAGTAATTAATTTTTACTCCATCATTACCAGAAAGCCATCTGCTCTGCTCTGCTGCAAGAAAGCGGCCAACAAGAAAGGAAATACACAGTTGTTTTTTCTCTGCCAAGGCCCCCTTTCTTGTGCGCTGCTGTTTGTGTTTGACAAGCACTTGTTAGCGCCGGGCCTGACAGAGGGAAGGAACGGGAGGACGGTGCTGCTGTCTGTCACACTTGCAGAGGTCCCCTTCGCTGAGTAAAGGCACAGCAGACCTCCCCGATGTGCCGTGGGAGATGGCGTGATGCTGCAAGGAGCCGAGGGACGGAGGAGAGCAGAATCTGTGCCGCGTTTTAAAATGAACCAGCCTAATCTTTTTGCCAGTCTCTGATTTATATGCAGGTTGGAAGGAACACAGCTGTCAACTGAGTTGTGCGCTTCTCGGAATTGCACAACACAGTTTCAGTTAAAATATGCACATCCCTAAGAATGTAGGACGCTGGCTGGGAGTGACTGGTGATTGGGAGCAGCTGCCGAGACCATATAACACCTGAAAGACCTACATTGGCTCCCAGTACAGTTCCGAGCACAATTCAAAGTGTTGGTAATCACCTTGAAAGCCCCAAACGGCCTCAAAGGCCCAGTATACCTGAAAGAGCGTCTCCTCCCCCATCGTTCTGGGCGGACACTGAGGTCCAGCTCCAAGGGCCTTCTGTCAGTTCCCTTGCTGCGAGAAGTGAGGTTGCAGGGAACCAGGCAGAGGGCCTTCTTGGTAGTGGTGCCCTCCCATCAGATGTCAAGGAAATAAACAACTACCTGAATTTAAAAGACATCTGGAGGCAACCCTGTTTAGGGAAGTTTTTAATGTTTGATGTTTTGTTGTGGTTTTAATATTCTGTTGGGAGCCACACAGATGGCTGGGGAAACCCAGCCAGATGGATGGGGTATTATTATTATTATTATTATTATTATTATTATTATTATTATTTGCCTGGGAAGATTCATTTCCTGCCCCTCTGATACAGAATAGCCGAGAACAGAAAGATCTGAAGTCTGTAATTATATATCATGGAGCATAAAACAAGATTCCCTCTTTTCCTGCACGCCGAAGAATGGATGCTTTTGAATTCTGGTGCTGGAGGAGACTCTGGAGAGTCCCATAGACTGCAAGAAGATCCAACTTCTCCATTCTGAAGGAAATCAGCCCTGAGTGCTCACTGGAAGGACAGATCCTGAAGCTGAGGCTCCAAGACTTTGGCCACCTCATGAGAAGAGAAGACTCCCTGGAAAAGACCCTGATGTTGGGAAAGATGGAGAGCACAAGGAGAAGGGGACGACAGAGATGGTTGGACAGTGTTCTCGAAGCTACCAGCATGAGTTTGACCAAACTGCGGGAGGTAGTGGAAGACAGGAGTGCCTGGTGTGCTCTGGTCCATGGGGTCACGAAGAGTCGGACACGACTTAACGACTAAACAACAACAACAACAACAACTATCTATAAACAGGACCCTGCTATCTGCTTGCTCCCTATGTGAAAATTCACTTATCCAAAAGTAAAGAATTATGCCGAAACTTTGCTATGCACTCCACAGATTCCGATATCCTAAACAGCCAGAATTTGCCCCACTTCCTCACTTGTTTGGGCTTTGCTGGTCAGTCATTTTCGGGCAGAAACCATGCAGGAATCCAGCAAACGAGATTGGACGAATCAGAGGAGAGATCAGATAAATCAGTTTTTCCTTTGTCTCTCTTTTGCTGGTTGGCTGCAGCCATGTCAGGAAGAAACCATTGAAAAAGCGGTGCAGGGGTGTTCGGACAAATCCCCGATTAGAAATGTCCCCATCGGAATCAATGGAAATCATGGACTCATTATGTGAATGCTCGCCTAACGAACGATTTCTAGGGAGCATGTTGTGTTTGGTAAACAGGACCTGCATATATTGTTATTGAATTTTTGTATTTAGATTCTGTGTATGTACCACTTTGAGCACACATTTTATTTGTGGGAAATTTGGCAATGGCAATAGCTAGAACATGGGCTCATCCAGCAAGGTGAGTCTTGTGTTCGTCTACACTAGGGATGGAGAACCTGTAGCCTTCTAGGCGTTGCTACAATTCCCATTATCCCTAACCATTGATGATGATTGCCAGGGCTAATGTGAGTCCAAGAACATTATGCTGCTGTTGTTGTATATTTATTTATATCCTGCCTTTTCACGAGTGGGAACCCAAAGTGGCTTACAGATAAAAATAAGAGCAAGCTAAAAACATAGAGGGGAAACCTCATCACACACAAAAAATCAGGGCACAGAATTCAGCTTCCTAATTCCTTAAAAAGAAGCAACTTTCTAGTCCTTAATGTTGTGAATATAGAAGATAACATAGGGATGAGGTCATGTAGTCCTGCTCTTCTTTTGCAGTTTTTCATCTTATAAATTATTGGGATTATTATTTTTTTCAGAGATACAAACATTACCTTTGAATGCCAATGCCTGAACTTTATAGACTTTCTTTACAGGAAAAAAAAAGTATTAACATTCAACTCGGTTGAAAACTTAAAATGCCGAAAAACTTTAATGCAACCTTAACATAATGCAAATCTGTTTATATGGGAGCTGAAATTAAAAACTGCTACATTCCAAAGATAGGTGAAGTATAGATATATGGAAATCAGTTGATTTCTAAAGGAAAATAAAGTTATTCATGAATCTTAATATTTATGTGAGAGAAGAGGTTTTTTTTTTAATTAGGATTAAAAATATTATCTACTAAAATGTGCCCAAGCATATAGTTCTGCTGAAGCCTATAGCTACACCTATAACATCAAAATGAAACCTGCTTCCTCGTCTTCATTTTCCTGCCCCAAGAAAGAAGGAGGCCCTGTGTGATAACTAATTTAGATAATGCTAATTATATTGGTTTGAGACTTGTGAAGGGATAGCTTGTACGGAAAGTTGATTAGGAGAAGGTTTTTCTATTTAAAAAGATCCTCGTTTCTTCCAAAGCTGTCCAAGGAACATCCCTGTTCTGTTCAGCCTGTGGCCACTTTGGTTGTGGCATCGAGAAAGAACGGATCTGGTCATTCTCTCTGGGAAAGGAGCACGGAAAATCAGGGAGGAAATCACAAATTTATCTCTGCCGTCAGCAGCGTGTCACTCCCTTTCCTCCCTGCTGGTTTCCATACTGTCTTCAAGAGCCTTTTCTTTTCATTTCAGAAGGCCAGGGCTGGCACAAAACATTTTGCCTCTTGAAAATGGTGCCCCCACCTCCACTGGCTCTCCCGCCGCCACCGCCTGAGGCAACTGGAAGCAGTCTGGGGAAGCCCTCGTGCTCTGAAGGCAGTGCCAGATTTATGTATAAGCTAAGCAAGCTATGGTTTAGGGCCCCACTCTCTTAGGGGCCCCCAAAAAAATTTAAAGGGGAAAAACTGGATGTACATTTCCAAAATATAAGATAAAAACAAACACAGTGGTACCTTGGGATGCGAACAGGATCCGTTCTGGAGCCCCGTTTGCATCCTGAACAGAATGCTAGATGCGACTGTGCATCTGTGCATGCGCGGGTCGCATTTTGCCGCTTCCGCGCATGACGTCATTTTGACCGTCTGCACATGCGCAAGCGGCAAAACCCGGAAGCAACGCACTTTGTTACTTCCGGGTTGCTGCGGAGCGCAACCCGAAAATACTTATCCTGAAGCGTATTTATCCCGAGGTATGACTGCATGTGGACCAAGAACTCCCAGAAGTGCAAGCTGGATTTAGAAGAGGCAGAGGAACCGGAGACCAAATTGCAAACACGCGCTGGATTATGGAGAAAGCTAGAGAGTTCCAGAAAGACATCTACTTTTGCTTCATTGACTATGCAAAAGCCTTTGACTGTGTCGACCACAGCAAACTATGGCAAGTTCTTAAAGAAATGGGAGTGCCTGATCACCTCATCTGTCTCCTGAGAAATCTCTATGTGGGACAAGAAGCTACAGTTAGAACTGGATATGGAACAACTGATTGGTTCAAAATTGGGAAAGGAGTACGACAAGGCTGTATATTGTCTCCCTCCTTATTTAACTTATATGCAGAATTCATCATGCGAAAGGCTGGATGGGGGTGGAGACACTCCTTCAGGTATACTGGGCCGAGGCTGTTTAGGGCTTTCGAGGTCAGCACCAACACTTTGAATTGTGCTCGGAGGAAATGTCCCTATTTTCACCTGAGGGATGTTGGAGGGTATGTGAAGGCGGTGAGGGAGAAGAAAGGCGGGCAGAGAGGAGCAGACAGTGGCAGCCATGCCTCTCCGTTGCCATTGATCACTTTCTCCCTCCCCGCTGAAATCGAAAATGCCACCCCAGTTTTGGCACAAGAAATATTTGTTGGACACTGTACTGTTGTCTTTGTTCTCTAGGATTGTCCTAAAGCATGATGGAGTCACTGATGGCAAGTGAGGACAAGGGGTAAGCGAGGGCATTTCACGAGAATGTGAACATTTTAGGGGAGGAAAAATGGAAACGTGGCCAGAAAGGGGAGGTGTTTTTCCACGCCGTTAAACACGTTGGAGGAAATGCAGTGAGCAATCTTGTCTTTCAGCCCCCGTTACGCTACCTGGTGACCCCCTTCCAAAGAAAGATGCAAAGAATTCCTTGCCGGTCGCCCTGCGCCATCAGTGGACATGCATTCAAGGTAACTAAATAAATACCGGTTAGCAGCTTGGGCTAAAACGATTAAGTAACATCAGGAAATGGCAGGTAACTCCAGGCCCCTGGGGGAAAGATGTCCCGGCCAGGAAATGGGTTGACGAGCCTGATAATATTGGCGACATATATTAAGCACCGAGAAACCTTTGCTTGCAGCAGCAGTCTCGTTCTGGGGAAAAGGAATGCAAATCCTGTTATTCACCTCCTTTTTCATCTCGGGGAAAGTTGCAGAGACTACGGCAGGAGGCTGCGAGGAATGACCCCCCTTTGCCCCCACCATCCCAGCCCTCTGGTTTCCATCGAGCCCATCGTGGAAGGCAACACAAGTTAGGCATCTTCAGAGCTCAGTTTAATAAAATCAAGGCAAAGTGCTCCTAAGCGACATGGCCGCACTTCCGGGGCAAAGTAGCAGGTAAACTCCAAGTTGACTGCATGTTACTCTGTGCTTTCTTACTTATCTGACCTCTTTTGATGCAGCAAAGCAGGCGGGAGAGGATTGAGATGTGAAGCAAATTGATTATCCTTAACTTCAAAGGTCACAGAAGCGCACTTGGTATTCTCGCCGTGATTCACTCGCATTCTTATGTATTTATTTATTTATTTATTGCACCTCGCGTCTGGATGCTTTGAGAATTCCCTTGTTGCAGCAGATCGAGGTCCATTTAGACCAGGCAGATTCTGCAGGGAAGATCATGCAAGGGAGACATGGGCAGAGGACAGCCATTTGTCGTGGCTGGGAGCCAGGATCTGGCTAGCAGAGACACTGAATTAATATTATTATTATTAGTTAGTCACATTTCTCCCAAAGTAACCCAAAGCAACTTGCATGAATGTAGAGGTTCTGACTGAGCTGAAAGGGCCAGGAGCCATCAATAATTCTCCATGAATTGCTCTATATCTAATCCTCTCTAATGGCCACAACCATGTCTTGTGGCCACAAATTATGTTAGGTATATGATACGTTTGCTCAAAGCCCTGCCTGGCAATACAGGAAAATGGTAGACCAAGAAAGGAGCGAGAAGAAAGGGCAACCCAGATGATCGGGTGGTTGAAGCAATTTCCCTATGTGAAAAATGTGTGGGGTTGGTTTTTTTTCCCATTTAGGAAAAATTGGTGACTGGATAGGACTGAGGTCTACAAAAATTGTGGAAAGTGTGGAGAAAGGCTATTGATGGCTACTAAACAGGTAGGCAGCATCTTAAAAAACAGAGACATCACCTTGCCAACAAAGGTCGGTATAGTTAAAGCCATGGTTTTCCCAGTAATGATGTATGGAAGTGAGAGCTGGACCATAAAGAAGGCTGATCGCCGAAGAATTGATGCTTTTGAATTATGGTCCTGGAGGAGACTCTTGAGAGTCCGATGAACTGTAAGAAGATCAAACCTATCCATTCTTAAGGAAATCAGCCCTGAGTGCTCACTGGAAGGACAGATCCTGAAGCTGAGGCTCCAGTACTTTGGCTACCTCATGAGAAAAGAAGACTCCCTGGAAAAGACCCTGATATTGGGAAAGATTGGGGGCACAAGGAGAAGGGGACGACAGAGGACAAGGTGGTTGGACAGTGTTCTCGAAGCTACCAGCATGAGTTTGACCAAACTGCGGGAAGCAGTGGAAGGCAGGAGTGCCTGGCCTGCTCTGGTCCATGGGGTCACGAAGAGTCGGACACGACTAAACCACTAAACAACAACAACAAACAGGAAAGCTATGCTCTACGTCCACCGACGGAGACAGGATACCTCTGAATACGATTACAAGGAATCACAAGCAGGAAAAAGTGTTCTTGTGCCCAGATCCTGCTTCTGGATATCCCACAAGCATCTGGTCAGGCCCTGTGAGAACAGGATGCTGGACTACATGGGCCTGATCCAGGAGGCTCATCTTTTGTTCATAAGTCAAAAGATACATTATTTTTTTCTTGTGCTGCTCTTTTAATATTAGAACCCAGGGTTCTGCAACAAATCTGGTTGACAGGAGATCTGAGCCAGACAATCCCACCTTTAATTATTTTATTTTTTGAAGTATCATTTATTCATTATTTATATATTCGGTTGTCATGCGTCTGTTTCAGGAGGCAACGAAGGAGTGCGCCTTTGGGGGTGAGGTCAAACTGTTGGAGAGTTACAGCTACAGATACCAATATGGAATGTTTTGTTGCAGCTGGGGCAGAGGAAGTTGTCCGTGTCAGTGTTTGAAAAGGATGAAATATACTCGGAGTTGAGAGTGAATTTCATGCACTTTATTCAGCTCATAGTGGTGAGGAGGAATGGAGGTTCCCCCAGAATGTCTGCTTTATATACATTATTTACACAATGGGCCCCACATGATTGGCTAATTCCGGGATTCTCCTGTAGGCCAATCAGGTTGCGGATTCACTTCCACCTGGAGCTGGATTGGGTGGCTCCTGTGGACCAGTCAGACTGCTGCATTCTGGATCCTATTGTTCTAGGACCAATCAGACTGCTGCATTCTGAATCCTATTGTTCTAGGACCAGTCAGACTGCTGCCTTTTGGATCCTATTCAACTCAGTACATAACAACAAAGGTTCTGACCTCCTTTCTACTAATTCCCTAGTCCTCAGACCTTAGTTGGCACAAAAGAGTCTTTGAGAAAGAGTATTCTTGCAGAGTATTGCTGCTTTTATTCTTAAAAAGTCTTCTACAACCACGACCGACAGCTTTTTTTACACACACCAAACGCAACCAGCTTTTTACCATCCAACCAACACAACACAACACTAACATTGACCACTCTATATATACAGGTACAATTTGGTGAAAGGTTGCATGAGTCATTGTAGGCCACTGACTCATGCTGACTTGGTTCTTTTAGCATTAAAGAAACAGCGGCCAATTTTTAGCCATGACAGTCCAGTTGTGCCGCTGCAGATACAGCAGCAGTTTCTGCTGCAGTTTCTTCTCTCTGTGCTCCTCACAGCAGTCATTCCTCTTCTGGTGACTTCTTGCATCAAGCTTTCTCTCCCAAGTAACCCCAAAGCAGTTTACATAAACCAGCACAGTAACATCCAGGGAGTTCACAGCATATAATCAAAAAGAGCAATACAGCAACACTCCCACGAAGAAATGCAAAGATTAAAGGCTGAAATTAAACCAGACTTGGCCTATAAGCTTGGGGAAATAGATCAGTAGCTATCAGAGCAGCTGTGAGCACAGCTCAGGCTGGTTGATATGGAGAGAGGCACTCCAGCAATGGCTTAGGTCCCAGGCCACTGAGGAATTTATATGTTAATGTTCATCCTTTAAACAAGGCCTGGTAGGTGATAACATACAGACGTGCAGTGCAGATCTCGCAGAATCAGTGTAATATGACATTACACAGAGGTGCCAGTTAAGATGTTTCCTGCAGCTTTCTGCGCTAGTTTCTGGACTGTTTTCAAGGGCTGCCCTACAAAGAGCACATTGCAGCAGTCTATAGCTGAGGTATCTTAAAAAGCAGAGACATCACCTTGCCAACAAAGGTCCGTATAGTTAAAGCTATGGTTTTCCCAGTAGTGATGTACGGAAGTGAGAGCTGGACCATAAAGAAGGCTGATCGCTGAAGAATTGATGCTTTTGAATTCTGGTGCTGGAGCAGACTCTTGAGAGTCCCATGAACTGCAAGAAGATCCAACCTCTCCATTATTAAGGAAATCAGCCCTGAGTGTTCACTGGAAGGACAGATCCTGAAGCTGAGGCTCCAAGACTTTGGCCACCTCATGAGAAGAGAAGACTCCCTGGAAAAGACCCTGATGCTGGGAAAGATGGAGGGCACAAGGAGAAGGGGACGACAGAGGACGAGATGGTTGGACAGTGTTCTCGAAGCTACCAGCATGAGTTTGTTTGTTTTTTTAATAATTTTTATTAACTGGCCAATCACATCAAATTAAATCACATCATATAAATTCCAAATTACAAAGCCAAATTTTTAAATTTTGTTGGGGGAACCCATACTTCAAGATCCAAAGGGGGATTCAGATCATCTTCTTATTACTGCGTTAATGTCCAAATCAGGCCCAATCAGTCCAAACAAAGTTCATAATTCTATCCAGTCTTATCTTGGTGTTGCCACATCATATCTTGTTCGTATAATTTCTCTTTTTCCTTTACGATCTCTTCTGTTAGTCTCCTTAAGCCGATAGCAAGTGTTATATTCCTGTGTGGATTTCCCGTTCCTCCACTAAGTCCAGATGGTTTCCATATATCTCCTTCGTAGATAACGTCACTCTTTCCATCGTAAATTTTGGCATTTGTCGCTCTTAAGTCCCACCGAGAAGTTGATTCACGATATGTAAACAACTCTATTTCTCTCTTTCTCCTCCCAGACCCAAGAGCTCCCACAAAGCCTCACAAAATGGCGACGGCATTTTTTCCTGACTGCGTCACTCCAAAACTCTTAGCTTTCCAGCTTCATCTTGAAACATTGCTTTGGATTGAAAGTTTATCTCCACACAGCCTTAAATCCATAGCTTAAGTCCTTAATTTCTGACTCATTAGGGGAGGGGGATTCTTGTTAAATCACATAGAAAAGGGAAAGGCAGGTTTTTTTCCCCCTCCCCCCTCAGTCATTTATCATACCGTATCTTGACGTATCTTCTCGTATTTTATTGTTGTCTTGTTATCAGAGATCTCTTCTGTCAGCAGTCTTTACTCCCCTTTTTCCTTGATGTATGTGCAATTAATCTCATAGAATCATAGAATCATAGAGTTGGAAGAGACCACAAGGGCCATCAAGTCCAACCCCCTGCCAAGCAGGAAACACCATCAGAGCACTCCTGACATATGGTTGTCAAGCCTCTGCTTAAAGACCTCCAAAGAAGGAGACTCCACCACACTCCTTGGCAGCAAATTCCACTGTCAAACAGCTCTTACTGTCAGGAAGTTCTTCCTAATGTTTAGGTGGAATCTTCTATCTTGTAGTTTGGAACCATTGCTCCGTGTCCGCTTCTCTGGAGCAGCAGAAAACAACCTTTCTCCCTCCTCTATGTGACATCCTTTTATATATTTGAACATGGCTATCATATCACCGCTTAACCTCCTCTTCTCCAGGCTAAACATGCCCAGCTCCCTTAGCCGTTCCTCATAAGGCATCGTTTCCAGGCCTTTGACCATTTTGGTTGCCCTCCTCTGGACACGTTCCAGTTTGTCAGTGTCCTTCTTGAACTGTGGTGCCCAGAACTGGACACAGTACTCCAGGTGAGGTCTGACCAGAACAGAATACAGTGGCACTATTACTTCCCTTGATCTAGATGCTATACTCCTATTGATGCAGCCCAGAATTGCATTGGCTTTTTTAGCTGCCGCGTCACACTGTTGGCTCATGTCAAGTTTGTGGTCAACCAAGACTCCTAGATCCTTTTCACATGTACTGCTCTCAAGCCAGGTGTCACCCATCTTGTATTTGTGCCTCTCATTTTTTTTGCCCAAGTGCAATACTTTACATTTCTCCCTATTAAAATTCATCTTGTTTGTTTTGGCCCAGTTCTCTAATCTGTCAAGGTCGTTTTGAAGTGTGATCCTGTCCTCTGGGGTGTTAGCCACCCCACCCAGTTTGGTGTCATCTGCAAATTTGATCAGGGTGCCCTTGAGTCCATCATCCAAGTCGTTGATAAAGATGTTGAATAAGACCAGGCCCAAGACAGAACCCTGTGGCACCCCACTAGTCACTCTTCTCCAGGATGAAGAGGAACCATTGATGAGCACCCTTTGGGTTCGGTGAGTCAGCCAGTTACAAATCCACTGAGTGGTAGCCTAGTCAAGTCCGCATTTTACCAGCTTCTTTACAAGAATATCATGGGGCACCTTGTCAAATGCCTTGCTGAAATCAAGGTAGAATACATCCACTGCGTTCCCTTCATCTACCAGGCTTGTAATTCTGTCAAAAAACGAGATCAGGTTAGTCTGACATGACTTATTTTTCAGAAATCCATGCTGACTATTGGTGATCACAGTATTCCTTTCTAGGTGCTCACAGACTGTTTGCTTAATGATCTGCTCCAGAATCTTCCCTGGTATTGATGTCAGACTGACTGGGCTGTAATTATTTGGGTCCTCTCTTTTCCCCTTTTTGAAAATAGGGACAACATTTGCCCTCCTCCAGTCTGCCGGGACTTCGCCTGTTCTCCAGGAATTCTCAAAGATGACTGCCAGTGGTTCTGAGATCACATCTGCCAGTTCTTTTAATACTCTTGGATGCAGTTCATCTGGCCCTGGAGACTTGAATACATCTAAACTAGCCAAGTATTCTTGTACTATCTCCTTAGTTATTCTGGGCCGTGTTACCTCTGCTGAATCATTTGCTCCAAATTCTTCAGGTCGGGCATTGTTTTCTTTATCGGAGAAGACTGAGGCAAAGAAGGCATTGAGGAGTTCAGCCCTTTCTGTATCCCCTGTTTGCATTTCACCATCTTCTCCTCTGAGTGACCCCACTGTTTCTTTGTTCTTCCTTTTGCTACGAACATACCCATAAAAGCCTTTTTTGTTGCTTTTATTTATTTATTTTTAATAAAATTTTTATTATATTTTCAGTTTACAGAAAAGAAAGAAAAGGATAGAAAAGAAAAAAGAAAAATAATCCAACTTTCAGAATACATTTTTAAGTTGTTAACTGAACTTCCCCACATCTCCCTCACCCTGCGTTCTTTACAATAAAACATATCAGCAAATTATTACCTTGTTTCATGTCTTATTTATATCTTTCAAAATATTTTACTTCTAAATTTAAAGTACCTTTTGTCAAATATTTATACCTTAAAATAATACATATAATAGCTTTAAATTTCAACTTTTTCTTACTTATAACTTAATTTTCTGTTTTCTCAATCTAGTTGCAGGAGCTAAATTTTCCAAGTCATGCAGATTCTTAACATTCATACAACTTATAATGTTTTTGTAAATAGTCCTTAAATTTTTTCCAGTCTTCTTCCATTGTCTCTTCTCCCAAATCTCGGATTCTGCCAGTCATTTCAGCCAGTTCCATATAGTCCATCAACTGTGTCTGCCACTCTTCCAGCGTGGGAAGATCTTGTGTCTTCCAATATTTTGCAATAAGTATTCTTGCTGCTGTAGTTGCATACATAAAAAGTGTTCTATCCTTCTTTAACACCCTTTGGTCCACAATGCCCAGGAGGAAGGCCTCTGGTTTCTTGGGAAAGGTGTACCTAAACACCTTTTTTAACTCATTGTAGATCATTTCCCAGAAGGCCTTCACTTTTGGACAAGTCCACCAAAGGTGAAAGAATGTCCCTTCAGCCTCCTTACATTTCCAACATTTATTATCAGACCGATGGTAAATTTTTGCAAGTTTGACTGGGGTCATGTACCACCTATATATCATTTTCATAATATTCTCTTTCAGGGCATTACATGCCGTAAATTTCATTCCGGTGGTCCATAACCTTTCCCAGTCTTCGAACATAATGTTGTACCCAATGTCCTGAGCCCATTTTATCATGGCTGATTTAACTATCTCATCCTGGGTATTCCATTTAAGCAGCAAGTTATACATTCTCGAGAGTACCTTGGTCTTAGGTTCTAACAATTCTGTCTCTAATTTCGATTTTTCCACCTGGAATCCTATTTTTTTATCCAACTTAAAAACCTCTTGAATTTGAGCATAATGAAGCCAGTCTTGCACCCTATTCTTTAATTTTTCAAAGCTCTGCAGCCTCCAATTATCTCCAGTTTTTTCTATTATTTCCCAATATTTTGGCCATCCGACCTCCATATTGAGTCTTTTTCTGGCCTTGGCCTCTGCTGGTGATAACCACCTCGGAGTCTTACCTTCTAATAAGTCTTTGTATTTTGTCCAGACCATAAATATAGCTTTCCTGACAATATGGTTTCTGAACATTTTATGAACCTTTACCTTGTCATAGCACAAATATGCATGCCATCCAAAAGCATTATCGTACCCTTCCAGATCTAGGACATCAGTGTTCTCAAGAAGTAACCAATCTTTCATCCAGCAGAAAGCCGCAGCTTCATAATATAACCTTAAATCTGGCAGGGCAAACCCCCCTCTCTCTTTGGCATCTGTTAATATTTTAAATTTTATTCGGGGCTTTTTGCCCTGCCAGACAAACCTAGAGATATCTTTCTGCCACTTCCCAAAACACTCCACTCTGTCTACAATCTGTAGGGTCTGAAACAAAAATAACATCTTCGGCAATACATTCATCTTTATAGCTGCAATTCGGCCTATCAAGGAAAGTTTCAATCTTGACCAAATCTCTAAATCTTTCTTAATTTCTGACCAGCATTTTTCATAATTGTCTTTAAATAGATTCAAATTTTTGGCAGACAAGTTTACCCCTAGGTATTTTACCTTTTTAACAACATTTAATTCTGTCTCTTTCTGAAACCCATCTATTTCCAAAGGTGTCAAGTTTTTCTCCAGGACCTTGGTTTTTTGCTTGTTCACTTTTTTGTTGCTTTTAACCTCTCTAGCAAGCCTGAGTTCATTCTGTGCTTTAGCTTTTCTGACTTTGTGTCTACACGTGCTGGCTATTTGTTTGAATTCCTCTTTGGTGGTTCCCCCCTTTTCCATTTTTTGTACACATCCCTTTTTAATCTTAACTCAGTTAAAAGTTCTTTAGATAGCCACCCTGGCTTCTTTAGGCACCTTCCATGTTTCCGTCTCATTGGTATTGCCTGAAGTTGTGCTTTTACTATCTCCCTCTTAACAAACTCCCAGCCATCATGAACTCCCTTTCCTTTTAGTATTACTGTCCATGGGATCTCACCCAGCACTTCCCTAAGTTTTATGAAGTCGGCTTTCTTAAAGTCAAGAAATTGAGTCCTAGTATGCTTGGCTGTTCCTTTCCGCTGTATAGTAAACTTCAGAAGAGCATGATCACTCGCGCCTAATGATCCTTCCACTTCTACTCCACTAACCAGGTCATCAACATTGGTTAGGACCAGATCTAAAATGGCTTTTCCTCTTGTTGCTTCTCCCACTTTCTGGACAATGAAGTTGTCTGCAAGGCCAGTGAGGAATCTGTTTGACCTTATGCTCTTGGCTGAGTTTGACATCCAGCAAATATCCGGGTAATTGAAGTCCCCCATTACTACTATTTCCCTTCCTTTTGCATGCTTGGCCATCTGTTCCAGGAAGGCATCATCTATGTCCTCCGTTTGGCTTGGGGATCTATAGTAAACTCCCACAATGAGGTCCCTGTTATTCTTCTCTCCCTTAATTTTGACCCAAATGCTCTCACTTTGGCTTTGAGGTTCTAAATCTTGGATCTCTTCACAGGTCCAAATTGTTTCTTTTAAAGATCATTGCAACCAGCGGCGCGAATCAGGGATGGCGTCAAGGAGTGCCGAAAATCCCACAGGAGGGCTTTGTGCCTAGTGCCCCCACCCCCACAAATTCGGGGGTGGTATAGGGCACAGCAGGCAAGGGCCGTCCCCACCACAATCCTGGTGGGGTTAAGGAGGCTAATTACCCCCATCATAGCCTCCAAATTACCTCATGTGGGTCGGAGAGATGTTATTGTCAGCCATCTTCCGATGCGCCACCTAGTGGCCCCCGCTACCAGCATGAGTTTGACCAAACTGCGGGAGGCAGTGGAAGACAGGAGTGACTGGCGTGCTCTGGTCCATGGGGTCACGAAGAGTCGGACATGACTAAACGACTAAAGAACAAGAACAACATCTGAGGTGTCTAGAGAACCCAGTGTTGTGCCTGGAAAAGAAGAGACTTGGAGAAAATATGATCGCCATCTTCAAATATCTCAAGGGCTGTCACATGGAAGATGGAGCAAGCTTGTTTTCTCCTGCTCTGGAGGGTAGGACTCGGACCCATGGCTTCAAGGTTGAAGCAAGGAGATTCCTACTAAATATCAGGAAGAACTTTCTGACGGTGAGAGCTGTTTGACAGTGGAAAGAGCAGTTTACAAATATTCAAAAAGGAGAGAAACAGTAATCATGGGGGACTTCAACTTCCCCGATATCTGTTGGGACTCAAACTCTGCCAAGAGTGTAAGGTCTGACAGATCCCTCCATGGAATCACTGGCCATTTCATTTCCCAGAAGGTGGAAGAACCAACAAAGGGATCATCTATCTTGGACCTGGTCCTCACCAATAGGGAGGAGCTGATTGATGAAGTAGAAGTTCTCAGAAACTTGGGTTTGAGGATACAGAGGCAAGGAGAAACTGAGTGTAGTCAGACACGCACTCTGGACTTTAAAAAGGCCAATTTTGAAAAGCTGAAGGAGCTACTGGGTGTGATCCCGTGGTCAGAAATACTCAGCGAGAAGGGAGTCGTCCAAGAAGGATGTGAGTTTCTAAAAGGAGAAATATTGAAGGCACAAATGCAGACAATAGTGTGAGTCAATGGTGTGATGCAGCAGCAAAAAACGCCAGTGCTATTCTAGGCTGCATCAACCTAGAGGAGGGAGAAAGGTTGTTTTCTGCTGCTCCAGAGAAGCAGACCCGGAGCAATGGTTCCAAACTACAATTATGAAGATTCCACCTAAACATTAGGAAGAACTTCCTGACAGTAAGAGCTATTCGACAGTGGAATTTGCTGCCAAGGAGTGTGGTGGAGTCTCCTTCTTTGGAGGTCTTTAAGCAGAGGCTTGACAACCATATGCCAGGAGTGCTCTGATGGTGTTTCCTGCTTGGCAGGGGGTTGGACTCGATGGCCCTTGTGGTCTCTTCCAACTCTATGATTCTATGATTCTATATGATAGCCATCTTCAAATATCTCAAGGGCTGTCACATGGAGGAGGGAACAAGCTTGTGTTCTCCTGCTCAGGAGGGTAGGACTCGAACCAATGGCTTCTAGTTACAAGGACGTTCCTACTAAACATCAGGAAGAACTTTCTGACAGTTCAGTAGTGGAACAGACTCCCACTCCTTGGAGGTTTTTCAGCAAAGGTTGGATGGCCATCTTGTCATGGATGCTTTAGCTGAGATTCCTGCATTGCAGGGGTTGGACTAGATGACCCTTGGGTCCCTTCCAACTCCACAATTCTACGATTTTATGATTCTATTTTGATCCACGAACTGCTGTAGCTGGTGAACCAGGCATAGCTGGAAGTAAACTCCCCTAACTTACAAGACCACCTGACACAATATTGTGAGAGGTGGCTGAAAATGTTCAGCCGGTTAAATGCAGCTCAGTACTATTTTAAGCAGAATCTAGTTATTTAATCGATTGATAATAATAATAATAATTTATTATTTATACCCCGCCCATCTGGCTGGGTTTCCCCAGCCACTCTGGGCAACTTCCAACAGAACATTAAAATACAATAGTCTATTAAACATTAAAAGCTTCCCTAAGCAGGGCTGCCTTCAGATGTCTTCTAAAAGTCTGGTAGTTGTTTTTCTCTTTGACATCTGGTGGGAGGGCGTTCCACAGGGCGGGTGCCACCACTGAGAAGGCCCTCTGCCTGGTTCTCCGTAACTTGGCTTCTCGCAGCGAGGGAACTGACAGAAGGCCCTTGGAGCTGGACCTCAGTGTCAGGGTAGAACAATGGGGGTGGAGACGCTTCTTCAGGAATACTGGGCCTTTGAGGCCGTTTAGGGCTTTCAAGGTCAGCACCAACACTTTGAATTGTGCTCGGAAACGTACTGGGAGCCAATGTAGGTCTTTCAAGACCGGTGTTCAAGATCGATGCTTCAGACATTCGGTCGGAGGCTAACCACATGGAATAGGGACATGACTTGTGTGTTAAGTCAAGAAAAATGGGAAAGTGTGAAATCTTTAGATTAATTAATTTAGATTAATTAACAAATATTTAATTGGGGTTTAGGTGTGGTGAAAGAAAGAAAGAAAGAAAGAAAGAAAGAAAGAAAGAAAGAAAGAAAGAATACTAGACAATTACATCATTGCACCCCACAAGTTAATCTCTGGGGTTGGGTGTTTGTGCATGTGTAGGAAATACCGGGGGGGGGGTTAAAATAGGACAACAAGCACAAAATGCAATATGGTCCCTAGTATCGCTTTGAACTGCCAGTAGCTTTCCATGTAACAGCAGAAGGAGCAAGCATGGAATCTGCTAACTTCAGCAAAGATTTTAATTGCATAGAAATGGCACGATTCAACAACCCCTTCATTGAAAGAATGGTTTGGGAAGATTTCAAGACTGGCTGAAATTTCCGTGTCAGCTGAATGGATCCCCTTGAGAGAGAGAGCAGAAAACAATTACAGACCTCTGTGTGGTGGTGGTCGAGGCGATAGTCCCCTTTTATTAACTTTACAAAAGCTAGATATTATTTTGATATTAATGAGCACAACAGCTTTCCTCTGTTGGGAGCGGCCTGCTGATACTTCTTTTGTATACAAAAGGCATTTAAATGTTTTGCACATTTTCCTCCTCATAATAAAATCCATTAAAAAAAAGGGGGCTTCTCACAAGTCTTAAAAGTTTGCTGACAGATTCCAAAAACGGTTGGAGCAAACGTTCATAGCTGGTAAACTGATTCCTCGGTAGATATGTGCATTTTTCTTAAGTCTTTGCTCCAGAGTTATGGTGTGGTTAAGTGCAAATGTTGGCCGCGGAGAAAAAGATTACTCTGAAGTTCAGCTTCTATATGCAACCGCAACAAGTGTCCTTCTTCCACTCCCCAGGGGAAAAAATGCTTCTTAAAAAAAAAAAAAAACAGAATACCAGAAGTCCTGGAAAATAGCTGACCCCTTTAGCAGAACGCTTAAATATTCTAGCGCTGTGCCAAGGCAGTGCGCAGAGTGTAAATATTTTAATCCCTAATTAATCACTTTGGTTAGATTGGAAAAACAGAAGTCTAATGAAAATAATTTGAAATTTCCTTCCTGAATAATTGCATTGTTCAAGGGCTTCTGGGAAGAGTCAAATCGCCTGACCTTCCGCTCTCGGGACGGCTGGATTGCTGAGAGATGCTTAATATATGTCCTTCAAGCCCCTCATCTCAGTCGCTGACCTGAGATTAAAGAAATACCTTTTCACACAGTTGGGCAGGGACTGGGTCAAAGGAGAGGGCAGGTGGCTGGGAGGTGGCAGAAATAAACAAATACCCATGGTTCTCTGCAAGGAAGTATAAGGGCATAGGTCATGCCAATATCTTTTTTGATTACATTTGCGTGGACAGGCGGAGTCCCCAAAACCTTGTGGAATAACGACTCAAAACAATGTGCTATGGGATTAAAATTGGCCACAACTTTATTATGTTTCAGATGTGGGTAGACCTTGGCTCAGGCAGTGGGCGTTTA
The DNA here is from genome assembly GCF_964252035.2 of Podarcis erhardii. Lineage (NCBI taxonomy): Eukaryota > Metazoa > Chordata > Lepidosauria > Squamata > Lacertidae > Podarcis > Podarcis erhardii. The sequence continues at coordinate 6,817,502 of NC_138497.1, read as the reverse complement.
TCCTTCCCAGTCCCCTGCCGCAGATCTGGGGAACATCAGGGTTATCCAGAGTGTGTGCGAGAGATGGGCTGGCTCTGGAGAACATACCGTATTTTTCGCTCCATAAGACACACTTTTTTCCTCTTAAAAATCTAAGGGGAAATGTCTGTGCGTCTTATGGAGCAAATGTGTGGTCCCTGGGCTGGGGGGGGGACCCGGGTTCCCCCCACCGCCAGCCCCACAAGCTCGGGGAGTAGCGGGAAGGCCCTCCCTCCTCGGGGAAAAGCCTGCAAGCGCCACACACACGCTCCACACGGCTCATGAAAGGGAGCGCTGAGCAGAGCCTGGCATGCATACAGGCTCTGCTCAGCGCTCCCTTTAAATAATTTTGTTTTCTTGAATTCCCCCCCCCCCAAAAAAGCAGGTGTGCCTTATGGTCAGGTGCGCCTTCTGGAGCGAAAAATACGGTATGTTCAAGCAGAGAGAGCCCGCCCCCGTTAGGCCACCGTCACAGGGGAGAGCAATGACAACCTCTCGGCGTACAGCCAAAACCTCCCCTCAAAACAACCCCTTTAATGGGGAACCCTGGTATCACTGTCACAAAGAGAAGGGGGGCTACACGCCCACCCCCAATTTAGGGAAAGCTAGACTAAAGGATTCCGCCCAAGGCCTGATACCGCCAAAGTTGTGACGTTTTGCTACGGGAAATGCAAACCTGCCAATGCAGGGGAATTCCTTTCTGGACCTTCAACATCGACCCTGACGTAGCAGCGCCCGCGTACCTGTGGAGAAAAGGTTAACCTGCAAAAGGAGTCTGGGAGAAGCTCTGGAGCCAACTGACGATTCCCAGGTAAGATCCTCCCCCAATTGTGTGGGCAGGGTGGTCCCTCCCCCTACCTGGCCTGATCACCTTGGCAACGCCTCCCCAGGCGGGATTGGGCAACTGGCTGAGGTAGGCGGAGACCTCCAGGTATCCCACCTGGGGAAGGCGAAGCCAAGCCTGTGCTAATAGTGCCGCATAGGGTCCAGGGGGCTGCGCGTGACCACGCAAAGGGCGCCCCCCGTTTAATGTGGGGAGCGGTCATTATATCCCATTTTTCCTCCGAGGTCCCCCAGTGAGCCTCCTGGCCCAGTGGGGATTCGAACTGTGGACTTCCAAGTCCTAGTCCCGCAATCTAAGCACTGCACCACATCACCTCTCTTTGTTACTATTCAAAACATTTCCATTCCTTGCTTTGCTTCCCAAGGTGGTTCGGACTGCTTTATTAACACGTTCACTCACGTATTAAAATTTATTTTAGGATTGCATTTATATTCTGCCATTCACCCGGGGAACTCAGGGTAGCATGTGTGCCATGGGTTCTACCCCACCCACCCTGTTTCATCCTCACAACGACCTTGCGAGGTAGGTTCGCGTGAGAGGCAGCGACTCTCATTTAACGAGGAACTGGTTTGATCAGCTCTGCTGGAACAACCTGCAGTCTTTGATAAGAGGTTTCCCCTGGGGGAAAACACACATTTGGGATGCTGGGTGGCATTTCAGAGCAGGTATTCATCTATATGTTCTGCTGCTTTACATTTCCATCGTTTTGATTCTTTCCTGTGGGCGCCTTTGCTTCTTTCATTCTCTCCCGCCCCCCCTCCCCATTTCATCCATCTGTTCCAGAGCAGCTATTTAAAAAAAAAGAAGAAGAGCTCGTAAATAATTGTGAGGAAGTTGTGTGAGCAGATACACGGCTTCAGGGATTTCAAGCTCAGAGGCCAAGCCTGGGTGTTATATGTTACTTGCAGGAATGGCGCGTTCAGTAGCTAGAAAAATGGCTTTCGGGTGTTCTGGAGCCTTGGTAGCTAAAACTTTGAATTAGGACCAAGTAGGCACAAGATGTTCTGTTTTGGATCTCCTCCCAGGGACTGGCAACTGTTTTTTTTCCTGGCACTTCTGGAGCCAGAGCTCCTGGCTCCTTCTCCATTGCTGCTTCCAGTATTCTTGGGGACATTTCCTCCCCAAGTTTCAGACCACAAAAGATTAGTTCTCGGCTGAAGTATTTGTAACTGTGGGTTGCAGCATCAAGACAAAGCCTGGTGTAGGAAAATTTGGGGCCTCACCAGTCATTGAACAACTCCCATCACCCCACACCACTTAGCATGGGTGCTGGGGTTGATTAGAGATGTGGTTCAGCACCACAGTTGGTGCTTTGAAGGTGACCCAGAAACTACAAGTAATCCAGAATGCAGCAGCTAGACTGGTGACTGGGAGCGGCTGCCGAGACCACGTAACACCGGTCTTGAAAGACCTACATTGGCTCCCAGTACATTTCCGAGCACAATTCAAAGTGTTGGTGCTGACTTTGAAAGCCCTAAACAACTTCGGCCCGGTATACCTGAAGGAGCATCTCCACCCCCATTGTTCAGTCCAGACACTGAGATCCAACGCTGAGGGCCTTCTGGCGGTTCCCTCCCTGCAAGAAGTGAGGTTACAGGGAATCAGGCAGAGGGCCTTCTCGGTAGTGGCACCCGCCCTGTGGAATGCCCTCCCATCAGATGTCAAGGAAATAAACAACTATCTGATTTTAGAAGACAGCTGAAGGCAACCTTGTTTAGGGAAGTTTTTAACTTTGGATTTTTTATCGTGTTTTTAATATTCTGTTGGGAGCCGCTCAGAGTGGCTGGGGAAAGCCAGCCAGATGTGTGGGATATAAATACTGCAACTACTACCACCACTTTCTCCTCCTCCTCCTCCTCCTTCTCTCCCTCTCCTTCTCTCATTGAGAGCCAGTGTGGTGTAGTGGTTAAGAGCGGTAGTCTCGTAATCTGGGGAACCGGGTTCACATCTCCGCTCCTCCACGTTCAGCTGCTGGGTGACCTTGGGCCAGTCACACTTCTCTGAAGTCTCTCAGCCCCACTCACCTCACAGAGTGTTTGTTGTGGGGGAGGAAGGGAAAGGAGAACGTTAGCCGTTTTGAGACTCCTTCAGGTAGTGATAAAGCGGGATATCAAATCCAAATTCTTCTTCTTCTTCTCTTCCTCCTCTCCTTCTCCTCCTTCTCCTCTTCTTCTTCTCTTCTTCTCCTTCTCCTCTTCTTCTCCTCTCCTTCTCCTTCTCCTTCTCCTTCTCCTTCTCCTTCTCCTTCTCCTTCTCCTTCTCCTTCTCCTTCTCCTTCTCTTCTTCTCTCCTTCTCCTTCTTCTCTTCTTCTCTCCTTCTCCTTCTTCTCTTCTTCTCTTCTTCTCCTTCTCTCCTTCTCCTTCTCTCCTTCTCCTTCCCATCTCCTTTTCTCCTTCTCCTTCTCTCCTCTCCTCCTTCTCTCCTCCTCCTCCCCTTCTCCCCTTCTGGTGCCTGAAGCCAGTTCCCCGTAGAGCACATCCTTGAGGCTCCTGCTATCCTATACTGTCAACATGACCAAGACAGCAGAGACGTTGCTGAGACAAGAGCACAAACATGCTGGGAATGTTGGCTTCGGAGAGCACATATTTGTCTGAGACTGTGTCCTGCCAGACCATGTCCAAAATCTTCATGATGCAACACATGTGGGAGGCACTGAGGCCTCACTCCTGGCGGGTAAAAGTCCCCATGTCTCACTACCATAAAGCAGCATGCTCATTGGTCGCTAGTATCAGACCCACTGATATGGATGTGAATGAGTAGCTAAGGTTCTTTCATTTCATTCAGATATAGTTATGGATATAGATATTACAAGACACCAACAGAAGAGAGAGAAAGTAATGCAAATTGAATTTCAATGGGTCTGCGCTGAGAGGGACTATCAGCCCTAAGGATATGAATGAATATATCTTTATATTTATATCTTTATCTACCTATGTTCCGTAACAAAAACATTTGGGGACAAATGCATTCTGAGAAACATCTTTATAAGGTAGCTTTCAAATCAGGTTTCACTGGCATCTTCCTCTCGGCCAGGGTTCCACACATCTTCATTACCTGGATGAATAAAAAGTGTGCATTGTGTGCCACATTCAAAGAGCAATCTCTACGGCCATTTCCTAAGAAAAGCCATTTCAATTCGCAAAACCGTATTCATCAAAATGTGATAAACAATGGCAATTTTTTTGTTCCGATGCAAATCTATAAAGTGTTTTTAGAGGGTTTGTCTCTCTCTTTTTGTCTATCTTTACAGCTGCAGTTATCTTAAAGTACCTAGAGTCTCGTACACATGGCTTTTTATAATTGAACAACAAAGAACAATGGGAGATTTACTAGTTTATTAAGAACCAAGATGAATGTAACTGAATATCCTCCTTTTGTTGAAAGCTACCTAGCCAAGAAGTCGGCAAGCATGTGACATGAATAATCTTCCCAGGTTACACTCACACTTCCAATATATTACCACCTCCTCAATGCACAGGAAAGGGGGGAAACAGGTTAAGAGACAAAATGTTTCCCCTTGCAAATTATATGTGGTTTTCCCGCTCCTTTTGCAATACTTCAAAATGTTTATCAGATGTTGGTCAAGTAAAAGAGGACAATATAGAGACGTATGGAATAATTCCAAGTTGTGAAGAAGGACTATAGAGATGCCCACCTCTCATAATAGTGAAACTCAGGGACATCCAATAAAGTTCAATGCTGGGAGATTCAGGACATAGTTAAACTATGGAATTCAACCCCAGAAGAAGTAGTGATGTCCACCATCTTGGGTGGCTTTAAAAGGGGTTAGACAAAATTCACAGTGCATAAGGCTGTCCCTGACTATGTCGTGGGCTGGTTGGACACAGGAATGGTGGGAGGAACCAGTTGGGGAGCCCCCAAGGGAAGAAGGCTCAGAGCCAGGGGATTGGTGGTGGGACAGTGAGGAGTGGTCAGAGGGAGAAGACTGGGAAAAGGAGGAGTCAGAAGCTGAAGTGGTCACAGGGTTTAGTGAGAGAGAAGAATCCATGGCAGAAAGAAATCCAGAATCGGAGGCAGAAACCGAAGCAGGAGACTGGATGGAAGTATCCTGTTCTTCTTCTTTGGCCATCACTCAAAGCCGTGTAAATAAAACACGGTTTTAACAATGAGTCCGTACATGACTGTGGAGGCCAATTCTGGATCTACGCATCCTTCCATACCAGGAACATTGGTTCGTGGGCGGGAGTTGATCACGGTGTGGATTTTCCAAGCATGCCTTTATCTTAGCACTTTTCTCCCTTGCGTCCTGAGTTTGAGTGTTTTCAAAGCCCGTGATACCTTTGGTAAAGGCTGTTCTCCAACTGGAGCACTCACAGGTCAGTGTTTCCCAACTGTTGGTGTTTATACTACATTTTTTTAGATTTGCCTTGAGAGAGTCTTTGAACCTCTTTTGTTGACCACCAGCCTTACGCTTTCCATTTTTAAGTTCGGAATAGAGTCGTTGCTTTGGAAGACGATCATCAGGCATCTGCACAACATGACCAGTCCAACGAAGCTGATGTTGCTTTGGGGCCTACAGACCTGCTTGTGTTAGGGCTGGTCTGTGGAGGAATTCTCATTATTCAGGTGTCCAGGTACCTGCAGGCCCTCACAGCTCTCCAGTCCATTTTCTGTGCCAGCCCAAGACAAAATTCTTTCTGCTGACAGAGCCAACATATCGAAAGCCAGGGTAGGAAAACGAGTGCCCTGTGTATGTTGCTAGACTACAACTCCCATCATCCTTGACTATGCTATGCTGACTGGGGCTGATGGGAGTTGGAGTCCAACAATGTCATGGTACTGCCTGTGTCTTCCATATGAAGTCTGGCCTCCTTTCGGAGCAAGTTCCACGGTATATCTTTTTTTCTGGCACGAACCTTCCAGTCTTCATCTACTGGTCCCCCCAGGGTGGCGCTTGAAGCAGGTCATGCTACTCTGCTCCGTGGTGGTTTCTAACCTTGGTCTCCAGCCCTATCCATTGTAGTGAAGTGGGATCCATCTGACACTAGAAGAGATGGGAAACTTCCCTGCCTTCAGATGCCTTCTAAAAACAGAGAAGGAGAAGGAGAGAAGGAGAAGAGAAGGAGAGGAGAAGGAGAAGAAGAGAAGGAGAGGAGAAGGAGAAGGAGAGAAGAAAAGGAGAAGGAGGAGGAGAGAAGAAGAAGAGGAGGAGAAGGAGAAGGAGAAAGTGCTGGTGGTAGTAGTAGTATTTATATCCCACACATCTGGCTGGCTTTCCCCAGCCACTCTGGGCGGCTCCCAACAGAATATTAAAAACATGATAAAAAATCCAAAATTAAAAACTTCCCTAAACAAGGTTGCCTTCAGCTGTCTTCTAAAATCAGATAGTTCTTTATTTCCTTGACATCCACAGAGCAGGCACCACTACCGAGAAGGCACTCTGCCTGGTTCCCTGTAACCTCAATTCTCTCAATGAGGGAACCACCAGAAGGTCCTCAGAGCTGGACCTCAGCGTCCAGGCAGAACGGTGGGAGTGGAGATGCTCCTTCAGGTCTACTAGGCCGAGGCCCTTTAGGGCTTTAAAGGTCAGCACCAACACTTTGAATTGTGCTCAGAAACGTACTGGGAGCCAATGTAGGTTTTTCAGGACCGGTGTTATATGGTCTTGGCAGCTGCACCCAGTCACCAGTCTGGCTGCCACATTCTGGATTAGTTGTAGTTTCCAGGTCACCTAGAAACCACGAGGGGCTACCTCCCCTCTTGATCCACTAACCTCTTGAAAGGTACTGGAGGCATCTCCCAGTTTTGACCCAGCCAATCTATCGCTGTTGCTCCACCTCTCCTATTTCGGTTTAACAACTGAGTAATATTCTTAATTGTTTTGACTTGCAACTCCTACTCTGCTCGAATGTGGGATTTCCGCCCCCCTCCCTCCTTCTTCCTCCCCACCCCTACAGATGTTTATAATGAAAGAGGAAGAAACGTAAAGGAACAAATTGAAATAAGAGCTTGTCAGACCCAAAAGAAAGAATGCATCTATTATGAAATAAAATCTCTTTTAGCAGCTATTAGAATGCATTAGAAAGAGTCACAGGACTCTGCCTTGCAGTTAAACTGCAAAAAGCCACACGTATAATGGCTGGGCCTGAGCAAACTGCAGTGACAGTCAATATTGTTCCTCCCAAGCCAGCGCTCGTTATTCTTTACGAAACTCATGCATTTTGTGAGAGATCAAAAGATTTACATATCCTATGGAGTGCTTTAGGGAAAAGCTTGCTGTGCACTTTAAATGCACAATGTTCCACAGCCATTTAAATACAGATTTTATTTCTCTCTTAGAGAGGGGGAAAAGAAAGACAAGATTGAGTTATGCATTTCATTCCCTACACCACACAGCAAAACATTCTCTTCTGGGGAGGTGGGGGGATGCAATTATATAATTTAATTGTGATATGTTATTAAGTCTTTTGCCTTTCTCAAAACACAGAATGAATGCACACACGCATTATCACGCCCCACAAGCCGCTGAACTGCACTGCAAGCAAGTAGACTCTGGATCCTAGAAGGATAATAGAAGCACAGAACTGTAGAATTGAAAGGGACCCCCAGAAATCATCTAGTCCAACCCCCTGCAATGCAGGAATCACAGCTCAACAATCCCTGTCATGTGACCATCCAACCACTGTGTAAAGACCTCTGGTGAGGTCTACCACCTTCTGAGGTAGTCCTTTCCCCTGTTGAACAGCTCTTAGCATCAGAAAGTTCTTCCTGGTGTTTAGTCGGAATCTCCTTTCTTTGCTAACAAACACTAAACAAGGGTATATGGGAAATAAGTGAATGACAAAACAGGGACAAATTTAACACAATTTAGCCAAATGTTTTGCCTTTGACCTTCCTTAGTAATGCAGGAATCTCTCTCTCTCTCTCTCTCTCTCTCTCTCTCTCTCTCTCTATATATATATATATATATCAGTGGTATTACTGAAGAGGGTGGATCTCAAAACTTTTAACTAAACAGTACTAAATCTAACTCCACTTTATCATTCATTATATTTTCTCTTAGCAATATAGACAGCTGAAGGGGATGAACATTTCATGCAGAATCTACTGATTCTGTGCGGGTGGCACTGTGTCTAAACCATTGAGCCCCTTGGGCTTGCTGATCAGAAGGTTGGCGGTTCGAATCCCCACAACGGAGTGAGCTCCTGCTGCTCTGTCCCAGCTCCTGCCAACCTAGCAATCCGAAAACATGCCAGTGCAAGTAGATAAATAAGTTCCACTGCGGCAGGAAGGTAAATAAAGTAGATAAATAAGTTCCACTGTGGCAGGAAGTGTTTCCGTGCACTCTGGTTTCCATCACGATGTTCTGTTGTGCCAGAAGCAGGTTAGTCCTGCTGGCGACATGACCTGGAAAGCTGTCTGCAGACAAACGCCGGCTCCCTCGGCCTGAAAGCGAGATGAGCACCACATCTCATAGTTTCTTTTGACTGGACTTAACCATCCAGGGCTCCTTTACCTTTACCTTTTACCTTTTATTGGAGAATAACAGGTTTCTGGTCATCATGGTGAGGCAGAAAAGGATGCAAACATGTAGTCCAATATAGGTTAGAGATATGCCCACAAAACATTGACACATGGAAGTGAGAATCTAGCAACAGGGATACACCTCTAGTTGTTTCAACACCACGGTTCTTGACAGGTTTGATTTAATTTAATTCCGTCTATAACCATGTAGTTGTTACCAGATTAATACATATAGATGGACTTTACCGAATTTCAACTATAGCCAAAATTTAGTGAGAATTTGCAGGGTTTGGCTAGTCCAAAAATTACCATTCATGTTTGAGAGCGCTGTAGGGAAGCAAACAGAGTTTCAGTAGCATTCAAAAATTTCTTAGGGTTGGGGGTCTTTACTTCCGTAAAGCGTCACTGTGGTTTGCTTAAAGTGCAATTCCAAGGCAATTAGAAGAGTCTTGCTTGGGGAAAAACATCTAAGGATATGACAGTGGTACCTTGGTTTACGAATTTAAACCATTCCGGAAGTCCGTTCTTAAACCAAAGCATTCTTAAACCAAGGTGTGCTTTCCCATAGCAGCCAGGGCCTCAATTTACAAATGGAACACACTCAACAGGAAGCAAAACATGTTCTGCTTCCAAGGCAAAGTTCACAAACCAAAAGACCTACTTTTGGGTTTGCAGCATTCTTAATCCAAGTTGTTCATAAACTAAGCTGTTCTTAAACCAAGGTACCACTATATATCTAAGATTCTAAGAAGACATTTCTGCTGGGCATTCCAAGCTTCTGCCTATATTACCACTAAGACATTGGAATGTTTTGTGCCTGTTACCTTAGCGGGTAGCAGGTAGCACTGTGGTCTAAACCACAGAGCCTAGGACTTGCTGATCAGAAGGTTGCGGTTCAAATCTCCGCAACGGGGTGAGCTCCCATTGCTCAGTCCCTGCTCCTGCCAACCTAGCAGTTCGAAAGCATGTCAGAGTGCAAGTAGATAAATAGGTACCACTCCAGCAGGAAGGTAAATGGCATTTCAATGCGCTGCTCTGGTTTCGCCAGAAGCGGCTTAGTCATGTTGGCCACATGACCCGGAAAAACTGTCTGTGGGCAAACATCGACTCCCTCGGCCTGTAAAGCAAGATGAGCACAGCAACCCCAGAGTCGTTTGTGACTGGACATAACCGTGCAGGGGTCCCTTTACCTTAGCATGAGAACTGGACCTGAAACTTCACACTGTTTTACAACTGCAGATGAGGTTGTATCTGTGGTTCCAGAGGACATTGGAAATGCTACAAAATCATGCTTGCACATTCATGGAAGTAAGTAGCTGATGAAACACTTTAACTGTTGGGAGAGTGCTGTTGAAATCAGGTCCCGATTTCAGACTTCCTGTAAGTATTTGATTGGCCACTATGAGAACAGGATGATGGACTAGACAGAACCTTGGCCTGATCCTGTAGGTGATTCTGGTGTTCATCTTCAGCTGCTGGGCCTGAGACTCTCCACTCCTGAAGGATACGATATTGGGCTGGTTTGACAAATAGTCCAACCTGATGCAAGGCAGCTCAAGAAGACAAGAAGGGTCCTTGTGGATCAGGCCGAAGTCCCATCTAGTCCAGCACGCTCTTCCTCCAGCAACAGAGAGAGAACATAGATAACTTCTGAAAGACCTTCCTTCATTCCTTTTACCTCAGCCATGTTTTCTTAACACCCCAGCTGGCAACCGGGGGGGAACTAGAAGGCGTGTGGGTTTTTCCTCCTGCAAACCAAAAAAAAATTATTATTTTTCTTGTTTACACAGAAGGAGAAGCAGGAGGAAGAACATCCCAAATAGGAAACCAAGACACTTGTTTGCTCTTGATACATTGTGCCTCACCGTCTGAAGGCAGCGAAAGGAATCCCTCTTTAATGAGGCATAACTCTGTTGTGATTAAGGCTTATTCTGTCTAAATATTGATTCTCATAACACTTTTCTGAGGAAGAACACACAGCAGAGCCCAGAAAATCAGCCACAAAGTGAAATATGATGGGGAGGGAGGGAGGGAGAGAGATTTTCCCTCCCTCCCCTTCTCCTGGTTTTTGTTTTGCTTTGTTTGAAGAGAAAACTCAATACATCCAACGTGGTAATCAAAGTTCCACTCATTATTTACTGCATCCACCCGTCCGTTTAAGGAGAGTGTGGCTTTCTTCTTCTGCTAAACTTTAAAGTTCAGACAGAGACCTGCTTCCTTCCTGCCCTCTGGGGCTCAGCTGGTAGACAGAGAGGAAGGGGAACAACGAGGTTGGTTGCAATAGGGTGAAACAGCTCTATTATTGAGGAGCCAACTGAAGGATGGCTGCTGGTTCTTTGACCAGCACCTGCAAGGTAGACATCAGGAGTAGATGCACACAGATGCTAATCCTGGCCTCAAGAAGCCAGAAAAGGGAAAGGCCTCCTTTATCTTTGATGGGAGTGTTACAAGGAGAGAAAGTTTACTAAAGGAAAGCATACTTGAAAAGGGGTCTTCTTCTTCTTTTTTTTAATAAATATTTATTAAAAGTTTTTTTTTAATTACAATACAAATAAAGAAACAAAGTAACACATATCATAAACATATTTTCTTAACTTCTTTGGACTTCCTCACATCTCCCGCTCCTGCGTTCCTAGTTTATAAAAATTTAACCAGCAATTTATCTCCTTAATTCCATTCTTGTTATCTAATCTTCCAATGTTGTGTCTCTAATTTTAGATATCGTTTGTTCAAACCTTAAGAATTTAAATTTAGCCTAATGATTATCCAAAATTTGTCTTTTCTTAAATTTAACTTATCTTCATACTTCACTTCATCTAGCTTAATGGTGCCAAGTTATTTAAAATCTAGCATCCTTCTTAACATTCATACAATTTACAATATTTTTGTAGATAGATCTTGAATTTCTTCCAGTCTTCTTCTACCATCTCCTCTCCCAGGTCTCGGATTCTGCCAGTCATCTTGGCCAGTTCCATATAGTCTATCAGTTGCATCTGCCATTCTTCCAGTGTGGGTAAATCTTGGGATTTCCAGTGCTTGGCAACGAGTATCCTTGCTGCTGTTGTTGCATACATAAAAAATGTTCGGTCCTCCTTTAACACCCTCTGGCCGACAATACCCAGAAGGATTGAAAAGGGGTCTTCAAAGGGGAAGTGATGTTTTGATGGTGCTCCACATCTCCAGGACGACATGGCACTTTCCATCAAGAGCAATACCTGCCATGACCCCCAAATCAGTCCTTCACACTACCTACAAGAAGATATAGATTAGGGGTTTCCAAGGTGGGTGGTACCACCTAAGGGGAAGAATTACCTAGGGGGGCACTAGAGAGGCAGCGGTGCTGGAGTTGTAAATCTCAGACTCTACAAAGCTGGTATTGCTGGATCATCCATTTTGTTCCATTAATTAAACTAATTGGATTTTGAATAAATGTGCAATTGCCACGGTCCGGGTTACAGGCAGACAGAATCCCGGCTTGGTACGTCGGGAAGCAGGAATCAGCAGTCCAGGGTCAGCAGTCAGGGGTCAGGAAGCCAAGAGTCCACAAATCAGGAAACCAGGAGTCAGGAAGCCAAAGCACAGCTAGGTGGGTAGCGTGTTGCTGTGGCAAAGAGCCAGAGGAAAATGTTGGTCTTATATACCCCTCCTGGCCCTTGCTACCAGGTGCTACGAGTCTTCTGTCAAGCTTCACCTGTGCGCTTTCAGGCCTTGCCCTTCCAGGCCAAACTCAGTAAGGCCCCAGTCCTGCGAGGCCCTACCAGTCACAGGGGCAGGCTCCTGCACGCACTCCTGACAGCAAATAATTGTTACTGTTTTGAATTTTATTGTGTTATTATCTTCCTTAGTACATTGTGCAAGGCACTATTCTGAATAATGCTTTTTATAGAGTAGGGTAGGGACCACTGGGGGTGAGTTTATGGAACCAAAGGAGCAGTGGCCGGAAAAAGTTTGGGAACCACTGATATAGATGATTAAGAAATCCTGTTTATTTAATCCAGGTTACCTGATGTTTTATTCTGTTTTTAATCTACAGTGGTACCTTGGGTTACATACACTTCAGGTTACATACGCTTCAGGTTACAGACTCCGCTAACCCAGAAATAGTGCTTCAGGTTAAGAACTTTGCTTCAGGATGAGAATAGAAATCATGCTCCAGCAGCGCAGCGGCAGCGGGAGGCCCCATTAGCTAAGGTGGTGCTTCAGGTTAAGAACAGTTTCAGGTTAAGAACGGACCTCTGGAACAAATTAAGTACTTAACCTGAGGTACCACTGTATTGGGAGCCACCCAGAGTGGCTGGGGAAACCCAGCCGGATGTGTGGGGTATAAATTATATTTATTATTATTATTATTATTATTATTATTATTATTGTTATTATTATTATGGGTGGGGGGCTCAGTGTGTACTCCTGATTTGAGGATGTAGCTCATCTGCATTCTGCAGGCTCAGAGGATGATCCCACAGTAACATCGCCATCCCTTCCATAGAGTACAAGCCAGCGCCTGCAAAATCAGACATGGACCTTTAAAACCAGCACAGCCAGCTTCTCAAGGAGACAAGGTCAGTTGCCTTTCCAACCTACAGAAGCCCTCCGATCTCTCCAGCTCATTGCTGAAACACCACCTTCCCAAGCTCAGCTAGCAAGGTCACGGACAGCTGTCCAGGGTCCTGAGCTGCCTGAAGAGCGCTTCTTCGTTCTTGCTTCCATTTCCTTTGTCTCAAGTCCCAGCAGAGCACGAAAATGGTAGCGTAGCCTACAGGGGGTTTTCTTCTTTAAAAAATATTCTCGAAACTCTCTTTCCTAGAATTTCTTTTCACCGATAAGACCCCTTCAACCCCAGAACCTCCCCTTGTTTGAGCTTTGGGACAGAAGCATTCGGGAAGTCTCCCTAATGCCTTTGAATTTCTTTTTTTTTTTTCTTTTTTTCTTTTTTTGCTGAGCAGATGCCACCCCTATCTCCTTCCAAAGGCCCACCACCCATCAGACTTTTCTTACGACAACCTCCGTGCCATTGTGTGGGGGGGGGGAGACAAACAAACGCACAACTTCTCAAAGTCGAGCTCTTTTGCTTCCAGAATTTTAAGACGTGTACACTGAAGAAGCGGGCAGGTTAGCAAAGTGTTTGCAGGAGATAAAGACCGTTGTTTGCTTTTGGGGAGAGGGAGGCAGGAAAGGAAGGGAAAGCACCCAGTAGATTCGCAAGGGCCCTTGCCAAAAACCTTAGAGTGATGCTTTTGTTTCTGTACCAATTGCCACTACGATGCTATAGGGTTGGTGTTCGGGACTTACCTTTGCTTTTTCAATGGGGGGGGGGTGCAAAGGAGTGTGGGGCGGGTGGGGTGGGGGTAGGAAAACCCAGCCAACATCAAGGATTATAAACACCAACATGGGGGTTGTGGGCATGGGGCTAGCCGCAGTGTTAATGCTGAAGAATTCCCTGTGTTTGCAAGCTGGCAAGCAGAGTGGAAACCCAGATATCTGACAGCGTGCCAAATAGTCTGGCACATCTTTTGACTGGCACAAAACCATTCTGGTAGCGGGCTCCCACTGCCGCTGGCTCCCTTACAGCTGTCTCTCTTCATCCCGCTCTTCCCAAAGCAGCAACCATTCCAACAGGTGTTTCCATAGACGCAAAGGGGGGGGGAGAGAAACACCACTCCTGGTTGCCAGTTTCTTCTCTTCCTCCTTTCCCCTCAATATTATCTCTGGAATACATTTTTTCCTCCAGTGGGTCCGTTGCCCAGCAGCAATGCAAGGCGAGAGCAGCAACCATGGCATCCCTCCAGCAGGGAGAGAGAGGAAGGGGCTGAGATGACCGTTTCGCAAGTAACCTTGGTTGGCAAAAGAGTGGGCATCAAAGCTTGTCGCTGCACTGTGGTATCCTCTGTCGTCGTTCAAACGCTGTTTAGAGGGGGGGAGTAGAGGGGGGAAGATGGAGGAAGGGAGGACATGGGTTCCTGAGCAAAACACACTTTACAAAATTTGTTCCTCTCCCTGGTCAATAAAAACAACAGCAATTTGAAAACCAACAACAAGAGCCACAAAAGATTATTTGAAAATAATTCAGGCTGTTCATACAGGAAGCAAATATTTGATAAAGTAACATGGCAATAAACACTGTAGAGTTAGAAGGGACACCAAGGGACAAATGATAATATTTTGGAGGTCCCTATTTATCTACTTGCACTGGCGTGCTTTCGAACTGCTAGGTTGGCAGGAGCAGGGACTGAACAAGAGGAGCTCACCCCATTGCGGGGATTCGAACCGCTGACCTTCTGATCAGCAAGTCCTAGGCTCTGTGGTTTAACCCACAGCGTCACCCGTATCCCTGGCCGGGGAGGGCAGGGTGTAAATAAAAATTATTATTATTATTATTATTATTATTATTATTATTATTATTATTATTCAGGCCAACCCCCTGTAAAGCAGGAATCTCAGCTAAAGCATCCATGACAGATTTCTATCCACCCTCTGCTTAAAAACCTCCAAGGAGGAGAGTCCACCAGCTCCCGAGGGAGACCATTCCATTGTCAAACAGCTCTTTACTGTCAGAAAGTTCTTCTCTCCATTCTTGTAACTTGAAGCCATGGGTTCGAGTCCTACCCTCCAGAGCACTGATTATCATCATCATCTATATCCCACCTTTTCCCCAGACCAGGACCCAAGGTGGCTTACAGATCAATCCATGCATGCTAAAAAGGACATCTGCCGAGGCACTTTGTGTCTTGGCATCCCTTTGATCATTTGGATTGTCCTTTGGGGACAATATTAAAGAGCATAAGAAGGGCCTCGCTGGATCAGGCAATTGGCCCAACTAGTCCAGCATCCTGTTATCACGGTGGAAAACCAGATGCCTGTAAGAAGCCCACAAGCAGGATCCGAGCACAAGAGCCCTCTGCCGTCCCATGGCTTCCAGCAACTGGTATGTTTGCACAGAGGGAATATTTGCAATAGCGCAATGCTGAATTCCACCCTAAATTTGCAATGCAGCTTCTTTACAAAGCCAGGTTTGCACTGCCAGAAGGAAAGCAAGCTATGGTTCCTCTGTTAACAAGTTGTCTGGTGTCACCCTGTGTTTTGACTTTGAGGGAGATGCCGGTGGGAGGGGGGAGATTTTGGATGTGTGCGCACAGCGCACTCAAATAGTGTGTGCCCATCGCTGAGCTATAAAGCAGGCAATTTTTTCTTATTAAGACAGTGAAGGGGGAGATTTCCCACAACTAGCTTTGCCGCAGACTTCAAAATAAATGTGCTAATTCTTTCTTTGCAACATCGCAGGCACTCACTTCATGATTAGGACCTTCCTGAGTACATTCCAGCCGGCCCTCCATCTTCCCAACTCGCCCCCAATTCCGTTCCATTAATATGTAAAAGCTTAAGCTTGCTAAAGGGATTATTTCACATCCTATCTGATTGTAAACTGGCATTTCAATGATTACATGTATCTTTTTGTCATTTTCGCGTAAAACATCTCACTCTTGAACAGCATAATTGGCCTCTCCCTAATGTTTAATGAACGATTAAATCAGCCGCGCTGTAGCATCTCGGCTTTCTGTGGTAAGCTCGCTCTCAACCTCCAGGGCCAAAGGGATGGATCTGTGTGACAGGATCGTTTTGAAATCCATCTTACTCCGCTAACCATTTGGTTTGGGGGGGTATCTTCCGCTAACTCTAGCCAGCGCTCCTGATTAAGCTTAAGAAGCCCTTTAGATAGCATAAAGTTATATTCAGAACGCCTGAGCACGCCATTCTACAAAGTGCTTGGGAGAGGTGCTTAATGCTCATCTATCTTCAAAGGGTGCTGTATTCCATCTTCATTGCTTCAGAGGGGCTTAAACGAGGGACCTCAAGGACTCTAGATTCTTATTTCTGCCCACCAACACTGGGGGAACCAAACAGGGACAGCAACTGCTCATTCTTCATGTCAAGTTCCTTGTCTTACCTATAGGGTGGCTAGCACTTTCAACTCCAAAAAAACACACACACACCCCTAACCTCCAAGCAAGTTCCAGGTGCTTACTTGGGGTTCGGTGAGCCGGTGTGGCGTAGTGGTTTAGAGTGGTGGACTCGTAATCTGGTGAACCGGGTTCGCTTCCCTGCTCCTCCACCTGCAGCTGCTGGGTGACCTTGGGCTAGTCACACTTCTCTGAAGTCTCTCAGCCCCACTCACCTCACAGAGTGTTTGTTGTGGGGGAGGAAGGGAAAGGAGAATATTA
This sequence comes from Podarcis erhardii, assembly GCF_964252035.2. NCBI lineage: Eukaryota > Metazoa > Chordata > Lepidosauria > Squamata > Lacertidae > Podarcis > Podarcis erhardii. The sequence goes on along the minus strand of NC_138497.1, from coordinate 6,800,938 downwards.
GCCACTTTGAGACTCCTTTGGGTAGTGGAAAAACAGGATATCAAATCCAAACTCTTCTTCTCTTCTTCGGTTTCCTTGAAATGAAGGTCAGAAGAGCGGCCGCCGAGACCACATAACACCGGTCTTGAAAGACTTACACTGGCTCCCAGTACATTTCTGAGCACAATTCAAAGTGTTGGTGCTGACCTTTAAAGCCCTAAATGGCCTCAAAGGCCCAGTGTACCTGAAGGAGCGTCTCCACCCTCATCGTTCTGCCCGGACACTGAGGTCGAGCGCCGAGGGCCTTCTGGCGGTTCCCTCGCTGAGAGAAGCCAAGTTACTGGGAAACAGGCAGAGGGCCTTCTCGGTAGTGGCGCCCGCCCTGTGGAACGCCCTCCCACCAGATGTCAAAGAGAAGAACAACTACCAGACTTTTAGAAGACTTCTGAAGGCAGCCCTGTTTAGGGAAGCTTTTAATATTTAACAGGTTATTGTATTTCAGTGTTCTGTTGGAAGCCGCCCAGAGTGGCTGGGGAAATCCAGCCAGATGGGTGGGGTATAAATAAATTATTATTATTATTATTATTATTATTATTATTATTATTATTACAGTGATATACACACACAGCTGACTGGGTTGCCCCAACCACTCAGGGCAGCTTCCAACATAATATACAAAAACACAGCAACAACAGCAGCAGCAGCAGAACATGACACATTAAAAGCATCCTCTAGCAGGGCTGCCTTCAGATGTCCATGGAAGGTCATATGATTATTTATCTCTTTGACATCTGACGAGAGGACACGGCTGCTGAGAAGGCCCTCTGCCTGGTTCCCTATAACTTCACTTGCCAGACCAGTTCAGCAACAGAATCTTCTGTTAGGTTCGAACTCTCACTGGGTACAGCATCCCAAGAACTGGAAGGATCCGTTCGTTAATGTGCTTATTTTATTCCAAAGCCAAATGCTTCCTTTTTATATATCTAAAAAAGAAAAAAAAAAGAAACCACCAAAGAGAGGAACAGCATGCTGCCGCTGTTGTAAATGGTGTGCCTTGCATTCCTCTTCGGAAAGTTTGCCGTAACTAAGCAAAGGAGCTTGACACAGGCAGGGGCCGACCGGCAGCGACACACTTGGCTCTCAAGCGTCATTCAAACAATTCCCATGTCAATTACGCCGTTCCATTCAAAGTACATTTAGTTAGCATCGAATTACAGGACGGCTCATAACTGAAATTCTGGTTCATTTCAAGGTTAACTTTGTCAAAAGGAGCTGTCAGCACTTGACATCTTGTTTAGCTGTTACACTGTGGGAAGATGACTCTTACAAACATGATCCTCGGGCAAATGTTCTCCTCTCTGCGTGTCTCTTTTCACCGCATCTGAAACAGACACCTGCTCTTGGAGTTGTCAAGCAAGTATCTGCTTGTACCATCAAAGCCAGGACTCACGCTTGTGTGGTCAAAACAGATAGCCCAGGAGGTTCAAAGAAAGCCACTTAAGAACACAGGCTGGGGAAGGGACAGGACCGGTGAATGTTTGTGCAGGGCAATTCAGGTTGCAGGGGAAAGTATCTTCAAGGTCTTGAGGCAGGGCCTAGTGCCCTCAAGATGTTCTTGGGCTCTCTACTCCCATTGGTCCCAGCCAGGATGGGAAAGAATCAGGCATGGATGACAGGAGATCATAGAATCAAAGAGTTGGAAGGGATCTCATGGGTCATTCAGACCAACCCCCTGCAATACAACACCCTAGAGGTCCCGGGCCCTAAGCAAGTCAGATTAGCCTCAACCAGAGCCAGGGCCTTTTCAACACTGGCCCCAGCCTGGTGGAACGCTCTGTCTCATGAGACCAGAGCCCTGCAGGATCTGATTTCTTTCTGCAGGGCCTGGAAGACGGAGTTGTTCCACCTGGCCTTTGGCTTGGAATCAAATTGATTCCCTCCCCCTCTTTCCTTTTTCCTTTCTCCTTCTGTGATGGAACTGCTATTTGGGGACTTCCCTGGCTTTTTTCTGGCCCACGTAGGACCAGTCTGGATAGTTGGCCTTGGTGAAGATTTGACGTTTTCATCCCCAAAAAGTTTTTGATTTGAGTTTCTACTGAAACGAGGCTGCATTTTAATGTTGTACTTAATCTTGTTTTTAAGTTGTATTTTAATCAATTGTTTTTATACCTGGTGTTAGCCGTCCTGAGCCCAGTCTTGGCTGGGGAGGGCAGGGAATAAATAAAATAATAAATAAAATTATTTATTATTTATTATTTATTATTTATTATTTATTATTAATACAAGAATCTCAGCTAAAGCATCCATGACAGATGGCCACCCAACCTGTTTAAACACCTGCAAGGAGAGTCCACCACCTCTCGTGGGAGTCTGTTCCACTGCCAAACAGCTCTTATTGTCAGAAAGTTCTGCCTGATGTTGAGTCGGAATCCCCTTTCTTGTAACTTGAAGCCATGGGTTCGAGTCCTACCCTCCCGAGCAGGAGAAAACATGCTTGTTTCCTCTCCCATGTGACAACCCTTGAGATATTTGAAGATGGCTACCATCTATCCTCTCAGTCTCCTCTTCTCCAGGCTAAACACACCCAGCTCCCTCAACCGTTCCTCATAAGGCTTGGTTTCCAGACCCCAGGTCATCTTGGTCACCCTCCTCTGCACATGTTCTAGCTTGTCAACATCCTTCTTAAATTGTCATTCCCAGAACTGGACACAGTATTCCAGGTGTGGTCTGCAAGGAGTGTCTGGAGCGGGACCCTATACTTCTGTTGATGCAGCCTAGAATAACATTGGTTTTTTGTTTTGGTTTTTGGTGTGTGTTTTTTTGCTGCTGCACCACACTGTTGACTCATGTTAAACTTAAAATTGTTGAATAGTTTGTTTAAATGTTAGGGTTCATTATTGTTTCACAGGATGTTCACCACTTTAAAAGCAGGGTGCATATCCTGTAGTGGTGTAGGGACGCAGGTGGCGCAGTGGGTTAAACCTCATAGCAAAGGACTTGCCCATCAGAAGGTCGGCGGTTCGAATCCCTGCGATGGGGTGAGCTCCCGTTGCTCGGTCCCTGCTCCTGCCAACCTAGCAGTTCAAAAGCACGTCAAAGTGCAAGTAGATAAATAGGTACCGCTCCGGCAGGAAGGTAAATGGCGTTTCCGTGCGCTGCTCTGGTTCACCAGAAGCGGCTTGGTCATGCTGGCCACATGACCCAGAAGCTGTATGCCGGCTCCCTCAACCAATAAAGCGAGATGAGCACCGCAACCCCAGAGTCGGTCACGACTGGACCTAATGGTCAGGGGTCCCTTTACCTTTACCTTTACCTTTACTAGTGGTGTAGCAGGTGCTGATAAGTCACTGTAATTAGCTGTGTCAGCAATTGTGAATAATATATAATGTGCTGTGTGTACCTTATTCTGCCCTGGTGGATGGGTGGGTGACGATTATAGACACTATGTAGGATGTATGTTTGGGAAGTTGTTATTCAACCTTGCAAAGATATCTTTGCGTCTCTTCAGTGTTTACATCTGTGCAGTCCACTCTGCACGCACTCTGTGATATGTTTCAATGCCCAATAAAAATTCCTGGAGCATGTCAGACAAGGATTCAATCTGTGTATCAACCAACAAGCTCTGGTCAAAGGTGGGTATTGCACGATGAGCAGCCGCACTAGCAAAGAATCCTCTGGAACAGCAACAGGCCAAAACTTCCCCACATGAATGCTTCCAGGCCACGATTGCTCCCTCACATGGGCAATAATGGAGTTGTGATCTTCATCAAAAGGATGCAAGGAGAATGATCCTGAATGAAGTCAAAGCACCCTGGCGCCCCCTTTCCAGCAGACCCAGCATGAAAGCGATGACCATTTCCTGTTAACCACCTAGACCTGAGGGTGTTGTTGTTGTTTAGTCGTTTAGTTGTGTCCAACTCTTCATGACCCCATGGACCAGAGCATGCCAGGCACTCCTGTCTTCCACTGCCTCCCACAGTTGGGTCAAACTCATGCTGGTAGCTTCGAGAACACTGTCCAACTATCTCGTCCTCTGTCGTCCCCTTCTCCTTGTGCCCTCCATTTTCTCAACATCAATGTCTTTTCCAGGGAGTCTTCTCTTCTCATGAGGTGGCCAAAGTCTTGGAGCCTCAGCTTCAGGATCTGTCCTTCCAGTGAGCACTCAGGGCTGATTTCCTTCAGAATGGAGAGGTTTGATCTTCTTGCAGTCCATGGGACTCTCCAGAGTCTCCTCCATCACCAGAATTCAAAAGCATCCATTCTTCTGCGATCAGCCTTCTTTATGGTCCAGCTCTCACTTCCATTCATCACTACTGGGAAAACCATAGCTTTGCTATACGGACCTTTGTTGGCAAGGTGATGTCTCTGCTTTTTAAGATGCTGTCTAGGTTTGTCATTGCTTTTCTCCCAAGAAGCAGGCGTGTTTAATTTCATAACTGCTGTCACCATCTGCAGTGATGATGGACCTGAGAGTGATCAGTGATCTGAGGGTAGACTGTCTCTAAATGAGGAGGTTCTGATTCTCATCCATGGCTAATTGCCATTGCTAGACCTATCCTCACTGGGATTGTCTAATCCCTCTTAGAGAGACGCCTACACCAGTGCTGAGTGCTCAACACCACACCTTGAATTTCATAAGTTGACTGGAAGGATAGATCCTGAAGTTGAGGCTCCAAGACTTTGGCCACCTCCTGAGAAGAGAAGACTCCCTGGAAAAGACTCCCTGGAAAAGACTCCCTGGAAAGATGGAGGGCACAAGGAGAAGGGGACGACAGAGGACGAGATGGTGGGACAGTGTTCTCGAAGCTACCAGCATGAGTTTGACCAAACTGCGGGAGGCAGTGGAAGACAGGAGTGCCTGGCGTGCTCTGGTCCAGGGGGGTGACGAAGAGTCAGACATGACTAAATGACTAAACAACAATGTTATGATGTATTTTGTTTGGTCTGACCAGAACCTGTTCCCAAGCAGCTTCATTGAGTTTTGGGGAGGGTGAAAAAAGAGCTCCCCTGCTTCTCTCTGCACTGTGCACATGTGTTTTATTTTATTGTTAATTAATTCTATGCCACTTTTTATTTAAAACAAAAAACAAAAACAAACAATGTAGAGATCCTCCCAAAACAGCTCACAGCCTGGAGAAATTATAAGCAAAAGACAAAAAATTAGAAACAAAATCTTCTAACTCAGGAGTCCCTTTACCTTACTAACCAGGCAAGGGAGCCGGCCCAGGACAACATGAAAGCATTCCCACCAATGGGGTACAAGCACCAGGAAACTAGAAATAGATGGAGGGAGCACTCGGGGGGGGGGCTGGGAGTGGAGCAGCTGCCAGCTGCTCCCATCTTCCTAATGGCAGGGCCGGCCCTCAGCTCTCATGACAGTGCAGCAGCTAAACCATTTCAAAAGACTGTGAAATTGAAATAAGAGTAACTGAATCCACCGAACGAACCAAATTAAATCCGAAATGTTTCGCAACAGCATCTCCCTCTTTGGAAAACAAGGCTCGTCGTTTCTTCTCTGGCAACGACCAAACCGTCGCCAAGGACATAAATCCTCACCGGTTGTGTTTGAGGGCATCCCATGAACCTTAACAAAAACCACAAAGAGGCTGTATTTACATTCTCCGCAACAGGAGTGCAGCTTAGTCAACAGAGATACCTGGAAGCAGGAGACTTCTTCAAACATTGCAGGCTGGGCTGAAGCAAGCAGAGGCTGAGCAGCGGGGAGGAAGACAGAACAAAACAAAACAGAATAGACAAAAAGGTTGGTGTAAGGCTAAGGAATAAGGATAGATCTGCACCAGCTACCTGAGCTCTCTGTAACTTACCCTGTAACTTGCAGCCATCAATCCTTCTGCCTCAACCCAGAGTGACATTTGTTCCAATGCAGCAGTAAAGAGCAGGTTTTCCTGGGGAAAGAGGCGGGACAAAGCGAAAACCTCTCAGACCCACAGGATCATAGAATGCAGAAATCAATGGACAAATGGAAATGTGAGCCCTAAGTTTCTTAGTGTGTGATGGAAACTACCCCATAATATAATTCCTTACAATTCTGCATGCAAACCAATGGTTCCCATTTCACTTTTTAAAAATGTGTTGTTGTTGTTTTATAAGAAGCACTCTGGAACATGCCAAAGGTGCATGCCATCCAACTGGGAGCTGCCATTTTAATTTCCCACAATGCCCCTGACATAGCATTGCCCAAGGCATTGTGGGAAATTTAAGCGGTGGCTGCCCATTGTTGCAACTACCAAGTGTTTGACTGAAAAAAGAGGTTACAGATAGGTAGCCGTGTTGGTCTGCCATAGTCAAAACAAAATAAAAAAATTCCTTCCAGTAGCACCTTAAAGACCAACTAAGTTAGTTCTTGGTATGAGCTTTCGTGTGCATGCACACTTCTTCAGAAAAAAGAGGTGGCACCTCCGCAGGACATGTTTTCCAAGGTTCCCCCCCCCCCAAAAAAAAACAACCAACCACCTACAGCACGCAGTTGGTGCTAACTCTGAGCATAGCTGGAGCGGCAGAAGACTTTGCTGGCCTGGGTTCAGCAGTTGTCAAAAAAACTGGACTCTTACAAACGTTTGCAGATGGATGAGCATAAAGCACAGCTGGTCTTTCTGCTCGCATTGATGCAATTAACCAGCCTGCCAAGCAGTGATTTTTCTGGACTTGAGCATTCCCAAAATGTGACAGACAGGAACAGAATGTTGTTACCCATGGCAGACGACGCTACACAAAGGCCGAAAAACCAGGCTGATGCAGGGGCCAGGAAACATCCCCTTCCCACAGGACAGCGCATGTCGCCTCCTGAAAGCTATTCAGGTGTGTGTTCCTGCTGGAACAAAACGGGGGGGGGGAGGCCTGAGCCCCAGGTGACACCATTCAGCTCCTCCTAAACGAGCGTCATGAATTCATCTGTTTGCCTTAGTTCAGGAAATCTATGCACCTCTGGATTGTAAAAGCAAAGAAAGCTCAAAGCGGTTTACGAAAAAGATAAAACAATAATTTAAGCAATGCTGTCATATGTCCAGATTATCCTGGTGGTTTGCCCTAGTGTTTGTTTGTTCTTTGGCATTTTTGCCCAAACTTTGCGGTTTGTCTAAAAAAAAAAAAAAGCTGAACAACTTTTGGGGTTGTTGCAGTTTACTTTTCGAAATATGGCAACCCTAATTGAAGACTTTTGAAAAGTTGAAACAACAATAAACCAATCATAGATTAAATCTTGTATCAACTTTCAAAACATCTTAGTAGGCTTGCCCCCCCCAAAAAAACCCTTTTAGCAGGCATCTGCCTGATATCAATCCAATTAGCCTCCTAAGTATTATTAGCAAACTGTACGCTGCAAACTGATATCAATAGGCAGGGAGTTCCAAAGTGTAGCTGCTGCCACACTAAAATAACCATTTCTTATAGATATGTAATGGGTGTTATGTGGTATCTGTAACAGTGATATTTCTGCAGACTGAAGAGGTCCAGTGGACGCATATGGAGTGAGCCAATCTCGTAAGTAAACTGGCCCCAAGTTGTTAAGAGCTTTATACACTATAAACAACAACTTGGACCTGGCTAACAAGTTGGTAGGTTTTCATTACTCACATTTGTATTGGGCAAGGTGCACCTCTATATAATAGCAGTGGCAGCAGAGCTCATTTCAGCATCCTGCACCTTATTTTCCCAGGGTACTCTAAATTTATCACTCTAGGGAAATCGGGCGTATCCACGTGTGCAAGCCACCAATTTTGTGGAAGCCGCCAATTTTCTCCCAAGAATGCCCTGGAATTGCACAACAAAAGCAGCTGCCCACAGACAACAGAAGAATGAAAGACCAGTAGCATTTGGTTCTTCCTCTCTACATCTTTCTATTCCAGACTTATTGATGCGACAAGCTTCAAACTGTAACTGAGCCCAAGGTTGTCTGTGTTTCCTCCTCCCTCCTCCACTCCGAATTCCTTTTCCTTTTGTGATGTGTAAGCCAGAGAGAAGGAATGATGCCGTTATTGACATGGCAAGAAAGGAGTATGTTTGTTTGTTTATTAATAAATTACCTAATCCAGGAACCTTTATCAGCTGAAAAGTGGAATGGATATTATTTTAATCCTGGTGTACGTTTTTGTGGGAGAACAGAGCTCTGGGCACCACAGCCCCATAACTAGATGTTCTGGGGGATAATATCCCATGGCAAACACTGAAGGTTCAGCTGCCAGCCCAGTTGGAAGGCGATGCCATCTTGCCCTTTGCCTGAAGCAAGAAAATGCCTCAGAGTGGCCTTAGTGAGAAGGATAGAACCGCACATCACTGAAAAGGGGGTGTAAAAGAAAAGATGTACAATGTGTGGAACAGCAGCTGCAGCGGGAAAGTGTGTCTGAGTGTGTGTGTGTTCAAGGCCTTTTGTCAGAAAAAGGGGTGGGGGGAGGCAGAAAGAGAGAAATCCTGTACAGCAGCATTTCAATTAACAAAGTAGGATTGGTTTACCTGATAAAATGCTCCCCGTGTGAGTGTAATTGCATATTTATGCCCCACAGAGATTTTTTAATTTCTGTTCAGTTTGTTTGCCTTGAAAGTATTTGTCACTAGAAAAAGGTTCTTGATGTGTAATTTTTAAGGCAGTGTGAGCCGACTGCGCAGCATGTTTTCGTTTTAGATTTATTTCACCGCGGAAGGGTTTGGGAGACGATGCCTTTTGCAGCCCTGTAAATACAATATAATCTTTCTCAAGAAGAGAGGCAATATTTCAAAAAGCAACAGAGAGAAAGCATGCTGAATGGATACTGTCGAGGACCTGTTATTATAGTTTTCAGTCTCTGCAATGTTTCCTATTTTTCTTCCTTTTTTAAAAAAAAAAAAAAATCCTCTGTGGCTTGCAACAACTTTTATATCCCTTCCAATATTTTATTCTTTTGTCACTTGCCAAATGGAGGCATCTCCCCCTGTATCAATTACAAAACAAAACTCAAAGTAGCATATCCCTTTGCATATTGTTAACATGAAGTTTGATTTACCCCTCATTAACTCAGCGTGTAGTGAGTTCATACAGAAATAGTGGGAGACAATGCATGGTGTTAGAAGTGGGATGGACCGTGGCCTTCTCAGAAGAACACAAGAAGTGTGCCACCCACAGAGTCTGAAACTGGAAGTGCAGCAGAAATGTGTGTAAGATGAAAAGTCTTAGTGGAGCTCCTGTTTGCAAGACCAGAGGCAAATAAGTGGTCTCCGGCCCCATGCATTTTTGACAATGCCTTGGACGAAAGGGCACAGACAACTGTAGAGCTTTGATCTCCAGCTTACAGGAGAAAAGACAAACCCAAGCAGGCTGTCTGAACTTTTTGAGACCTACTACATGGCGAGAAAGGACACCTCCATAACAGAAGAACCTTTTCAATGAGAGAAACCAAGGCCCAACAGAGACAACTGACCAATGGGTAACCCAGCTGCAGTTCATCCTCAAAGACGGATCTTTGACCGATGGGGATGACCTGCTAAAGGACAGGATCCTAATGATATCAAATGCAAAAGGCATACCGGAGAAACCGCTCGTGAAGAATGACGTCACATTAGAAAACGCCTTAAGAATAGCCAACGTGCATGAAATATCTAAAGCGCAAGTGAAAATGCTCAACAGCAATAAGCGAAATGTGTGGTACGACAGAGAAGCAAGGGTTCAATTGCACAGACCGTCTACGGAAAGAAAAATTCACAGCAAGATGGCAAACCTCTGAGGTCTGCAGCAGATGGGCACTGTAAGGGAGATTTATGTCCAGCCGCAGGGCAATATGCAGGAATTGCCACAAAGCAAACTGTTCTGCAAAGGCATGGCATGGAAATGGACCTCAATTAGTCAACAAAGCCATTAATTTCAATGGGTCTAACTCTATGACTAGCATTGAATATATCACCATATGTTCAAAAAGATACTCATACAAGGCTGCTGCTGCTGATATGATATACTCTAGTTCTTGTTTACTTTAAGGCAGAACGGTTACTCACTTTTTTCACCAATAAGAGGCCGTTGATTGATGAAGAGGCTAACACAACTACATACAGTGGTACCTCGGGTTAAGTACTTAATTCATTCCGGAGGTCCGTACTTAACCTGAAACTGTTCTTAACCTGAAGCACCACTTTAGCTAATGGGGCCTCCCGCTGCCACTGCGCCGCCGGAGCTTGATTTCTGTTCTCATTCTGAAGCAAAGTTCTTAACCTGAAGCACTATTTCTGGGTTATCGGAGTCTGTAACCTGAAGCGTATGTAACCTGAAGCGTATATAACCCTAGGTACCATTGTTGTTGGCTTGCAGCCATTGTGAGTTTCTATTCTCTTTTAATGGTCTTACCGAGAATCTGTGGTCTGTTATGACAGGGAAGGGAACCCCCATACAGATACTGGTGAAACTTCTTTAGGCAAATTATTAGTAGTAGTAGTTATTTGTACCTTGTCCATCTGACTAGGTACTGTACTTTTCTTTTCCAGCTGAGAGTAGACCCATTCTGATTTACTTAGTGTCCTGGAGGCATAACCAAAAAGGCATTTTCCCACTGGATCTCTTCCATGGGACAGAACCGCCCCAGACCACAGGATGACACATCATAGGGCAGACTTCACTGGGGCCGAAGTGGATTGACAGATTTGAACCTACAGAGTGGAAGGTTGGAGCACCTTCCCTGCAAGGAACAACCTCCGGGTGATGCCTTAGTGTACAGGTGTGTGCGAATGCATGCACGTGAACATTCAGCAAGGCTCAGTTGGGATGCACTCCTGGCATCTTGTCCTCCAGTTCAAGCAGCTGATACAAAGAGGATGAGACTGTAGGTTCAATCCTCATATGAGATAGATACATATTCCTGCGTCACAGTGGGTTGGACTAGATCAGTGGTTTTCAACCTTTTTGAGCTCCAGCTACAACCCCTAAACAATATCCAACCTTGATGGACTCTAAGCATCAAGTGTACCATATTCCTCCTGATTTTACCATGGTGGTGAACAGAAGGAATTCTCAAGACCATCAGGGGCACCATAAATATTTATTGTGGAGTATTCCGCTACGAAAAGTCGTAAGCAGGGCCAGCTCTTCCATGAGGAAGATTAAAAGCAGATGTTTCAGGCGGTAGATGTTAATGCATGAGCTCCAACTCTTGGGATTCCTTTCTCCAACTCAGCAGGGCTACTCAGAACGTCTTCCTGCGTCTTCATGGCGGCGGCACCAGTCCAGCCCTCTCTTGGTGAATTCCCATGACAGGAATAGCTGCCTCACCCATTCAGTTCTTCTCTGAAGTCTTTATTAGAGTGGTACCTCGGGTTAAGAACTTCTGGAGGTCCATTCTTAACCTGAAACTGTTCTTAACCTGAGGTAGCACTTTAGCTAATGGGGCCTCCCGCTGCCGCCGCACGATTTCTGTTCTCATCCTGAAGCAAAGTTCTTAACCTGAGGTACTATTTCTGGGTTAGCAGAGTCTGTAACCTGAAGCGTCTGTAACCCGAGGTACCCCTGTATTTGCATAACAAGTGGCATTAACACTACTGGTCTACAAATGAAATAAGAAACTAGAGTTATATACAGATCTCTACTCGCTTCAGCCATCCGGCCGGAGAGACAGGCTCACAGACTTTCACATATTCTGGCCGACAAACTGACCAACACCGACTGCCTCACACTCCGTTGCATCTCTCCACAACATGCCCTGATAAAGGCACCTGTTGCTGGGGAGAATTCTTGTTGCTAAGCAGATGCTTTAGGTGTGGCCTCATAAGGATGTGCTTCAAGGCCATGCTTCAAGGCTCCTTTCAAGTTTATTTTGGCAATACACCAACAGTAGATGCTTGGGGGTTGGGAGCAGCCTAAGGACACTGCCTTGTCATCAGTGCTGGATAAGATTTGGCGGCTATTCTGATCTGCTTTTATGTGTGGGGTGAAGAGGGGGCAGCAAAATGTCTTGTCATGGGGACCAGTTATGCACATCCACACCCTCCAGCATTTCTCAAATGAAAATAGGGACACGGGTGGTGCTGTGGGTTAAACCACAGAGCCTAGGACTTGCCAATCAGAAGGTCAGCGGTTTGAATCCCCGCGACGGGGTGAGCTCCCATTGCTCAGTCCCTGCTCCTGCCAACCTAGCAGTTCGAAAGCACATCAAAGTGCAAGTAGATCAATAGGTACCACTCCAGCGGGAAGGTAAACGGCGTTTCCGTGCGCTGCTCTGGTTCGCCAGAAGCGGCTTAGTCATGCTGCCCACATGACCCAGAAGCTGTGCGCCGGGTCCCTCGGCCAATAAAGCGAGATGAGCGCTGCAACCCCAGAGTCTGCCACGACTGGACCTAATGGTCAGGGGTCCCTTTACCTTTATCTTTAGGGAAAAGAAGGACATTCTGGGATCAAATCAGAAACCGGGACGGCTTCCATAAATCTGGGACTGTCCCTAGAAAATAGGGGCACTTGGAGGGCCTGCACATCTGGTGACAGTTCCAGCTGTTCCTGTTTTATCTATAAGCCGCCTTGAGTCTCTGTTGGGATATCAATAGAAATAATAATTATTATCATAGGTTAACAGCTCACAATGCCTTTTCAACAGTGACTGAGACACTCAGAAGTTGCTTTTGCAGTGAGACTGATGGGGAGGGAGGACTTAACACTCATTACTTTTTGTGCCCCACAGGACCTAGAGAATATGATGCTGCCTTTAAAAGGTTTTCAGATATACTGAAATGCAGGACTGGCTAAATATCTGCTTTTCACCTGTTTTCAATACTATGGGCTCCTGTGCATTGCAGTGTCCGTCTGCAGTCTCCAGTTCAGTTTGGCGATAACCACCGAAATGCTAAACAGAACAAGCGAGGTTTTGTAGCCTGGAGTAATCCGTAGGTGCCACATCAACCCATCTCTCCCTTTAGACACCCACATGGAAAAGATAACACACCATATTCAGCAAAGGACCTTGTCAATTCTCTTCTGAATTTAAAATTCGCAAATATATGCATGTCTATAGAAAACTGGAGTGGGGGCATTTGGGAGGGAGGAGGGAAGGGGGAAATGGGAGAGAAGCATCATAATCTCTACAGTCAGTTACTGGCGCAGGTTTGGTTGGTTGTTTAATATTTACCCACCTTATCCACCGAGACTCCGAGCAGGGAATTGCATTTTCAAAGGCAAGGAAGACTATTGATGAATCTATACACTAGGGGTAGGGAATCTGTGGCCCCCCAAGATGTTGTTGTATCCCAACTCCCATCAGTCCCAGCCAGCGCTGGGTCAGGGATGATGGGAGCTGGCAAAAACCTGGAGGGCCAGAGGTTCCCCATCCCTGCTGAGATTCCAAAATCTCAGGCAGTGTGTGGATAAAACAGGTGTGATGCCCTGGGATTCGGACTTGGAGGCTGAACCTGAGGAATCCCAGCCTGCACAGGAGACCCTGCCTCCAGAACCAGCTGAGCCGGGGCTGGGGCTTGAACCTGAAGGGTCTTCACCTGTTCTGGATCCTCAGGTGCAGGCACCAGCTGAGTCTGCTCTGGCTCCTGAGGGGATGGAGGACCCATTGCCTGCAGGTGCTCCACTCTCAGCCCCGTCAGGGGAAGCTGAGGTTGCCTCTGGGTCCGGTGACCCTCCAGCCTCTCCTGAGCTGCAGAGGCTCAGGGCAGAGAGGCAGAGGGAACTAAGTTCCCGCAGGTGGAGTGCTCGCCTCCAGGCCAGGAGAGGCGAGTCACCAGAGGATCGGGGCCGCCCTATGCCTCGGGGCAGATAAAAGCCAGCCAGCCCCAGTCCCAAGTTGCGGGAGCAACATTGTTGGTAGCCTGTTCCTGCCTGTCCTGCTCTTCTGCCAGAATTCCTGACCTCACCCAACTCCCTGCCTTGGACCCTGCTTCAGCTTTGACGGACAGCCTCCATACAGCACCCTCGACCTCGGACTGGACTTGGACCTTGCCGCACAGTTAACCCTTGGGACCAGCACAGTAGGTTTCATTCTGCTCTTTAAGGATATCAGACACATGTTAGAACTATACAGACTAGGACTGTGGGCAACAGTGGTATTCTCAGTCAGGGCCGGCCCTCCCATGAGGCAAGATGCAGCAAGCGCCTCGGGCAGCAGGATACACAGGGGCAGCGGATCCCAATGTAGATCTTTATTCTCCCCCCCCCCCGCCCACTTGTTGCTGACTTAGATTTTCATTCATCCCCCTCTTCCCCAAAAGAGGGTGTCTTTTGTGGTTTGCTTCAGGTGCCAAAATGTCTTGGGCTGGTCCTCTTCTCAGTCCCCAATAGGCCAAAGACCTGCTATGCAGAAAGATTATACATGAATCCTAAGCGTGCCTACCTGAAGCAAAACCTTTAGGATCTCATCCTGAACACTACAACAAGGAGACTCTTACATGTGAGCAAGAATGAAAACTTTCTGGCAATGTCTGGCATTCACATTGGCTATCCCTGCTATTAACTTTCATGGACTACAAGCCCACTTTAGACGAAGTCGGCTGTCGTCCAAAAAGCTTACGGCTGCATTCAGATGTGGAGTTTATCATGCTTGTTTTACCAGTTATAATGCTTGTTCTTCGGTCCCAATTTCTAATGTTCCTTTTGCACTGCACTGCCTGTTGCATTATGAGACTGCGGCTCTTGCTATACCAACATGCCACGCTGCATTTTAAATGGTAGGAAAGGAATGTGTGTCAGGATACCAGCCCAAAGTTTGTCAGGTAGCATTACAATGCAGAACACTCACAATCTTCCAAGTTAACAGGGTTGCAAATGGAATTTTCTTGGGGGGAGGGTGTAAACAATCAATATGGAAATGAGTGTTGAAATTCTGGATTCCACTAGATTTTCGGAAGTGGTGTTATGCTGTATGAAAGATCAGATGGAACGTGGAAAATATCGGGAAAAGAAACAGCAGCTGAACAGAATAAAGCCCAGAGCGTCATGCAGATCAGTTAGCCCTTAGGGCGGTGTTGGGTTGCCAGCTGTTTTTGGACTACAACTCCCATCATCCCAAGCTAGCAGGCCCAGTGGTCAGGGATACTGGGTATTGTAGTCCAAAAAAGAAAAAAAAAACAGAGATATTTAGGGTGTCCCATGACTCTTCGTTGTTTTTGTTACAACGGACTTAACACGGCTACCCATCTGGAAATCGTTTAGACACAGTTGTGAAACCTGAGTAGCCCTGCAGATGTTTCTGGACTACAACTCCCATCATGCCTGATTCCATTGGCCATGCTAGACGAGACTGATGGAAGCTGGAGTCCTGAGGGGCACCGCATCTGTATTAGACATTACTAGGCTAGATACTCTTCCTTGGTATAAGTTTCTTATGTTCAACACATGTGAAGAGGTTCCCTCGGTGCAAATACAGAGTTAAATTAAAAGGATTTGGAGAAATTCTGCAAAGAGACTTAAGCTGGTGTGGTTGATAAAGAAGACTTTATTGTATCTTTAGCAGAAAGTGATAACCGCAGAAATTTTTTGCATTGCGGGGGGTGGACTAGATGACCATTGGTGTCCCTCCCAACAGTACAATTCTATGATTCGACGAACGCTAGAACGAAACGATCGTGTTTTTTTAAAAACAGAGGCTAAAGCGAAACAAGATAATCACAAATATTTTAAACGTTAAAACATTTGGGTGCTGCTGTTTTATTTACGCCCAAACATTTGAAAGGTAATATTTCAAACTGCCCTCTCCCAGCTGCCCCCATGTGTGGTCTAGACTTGCAGATCAGAAGGTCGGCGGTTCGAATCCCCGCAATGGGGTGAGCTCCCGTTGCTCGGTCCCTGCTCCTGCCAACCTAGCAGTTCAAAAGCACATAAAAGTGCAAGTAGATAAACAGGTACCGCTGTGGCGGGAAGGTAAACGGCGTTTCCGTGCCCTCTGGTTTTCCGTCACAGTGTTTGTTGCGCCAGAAGCGGTTTAGTCCTGCTGGCCATATGACCCAGAAAAGCTGTCTGTGGACAAAGGCTAGCTCCCTTGGCCTGAAATCAAAGATAAGCACTGCAACCCATAGTCAGATTCGACTGGACTTATCCATTCACGGGTCCTTTACCCTTATATAGCCTCCTCCTCCTCCTCCTTATATTATTATTATTATTATTATTATTATTATTATTATTATTATTATACCCCACCCATCTGGCTGTTTCCCCAGCCACTCTAGGCGGCCTACAGCACATAAAAAGTTGTAAAACATTAGACAATTGAAATTAATTTGCTTGCAAAAATTCTCCTTTGACAACTATGAAGTTGACGATTGACCAGATACTCTGCGGAATATATTTGCCGGGTAGTCAGTGAATATTTGCCTCTGTATCTTAGCCTTTGCTAAGAACATTCCTGTTTAGGCAAGGCTACCCAGATGCTTAGAAAGTTTGAGGTCATTTTAATCTGTTTGAGTGTTTTAACTTTTGTATGTTTTTAAAACAGCGTTGTATATTTTTCTTGATTTTCTTGTTTTATCTTTTGCATGCTGCTTTGAGGTTTTATTGTGTGTGTTTTTTACAATCAAGCAGAGTATAAATTTTGTGGAACAAATAAATGAAATAAAATTTGAACCTGACTTTGGCATTCCACTTCTGTAGTCGATATTTGGCACGTGACACGCAGTGGGTGAGATCCAAAGTTAGTCCTGTGCAGAGCAGACCCATTAAAATCAATGGGCTTTCGTTACTTGCATCCGTTGATGGGTCTACTCTGAGTAGGATATAGTTGGCTCACACCCAATGATTTCATGTGTGACTGCATGCGCTAGTGGTCTGACAATAATATTTTTTTATTTATCAGTTGATACTTCATGTGATTTTATGCATTGTGCCTGCCCAACTCGAAATATCTGAGGTAAAAAATATATAAAATAAGAATCTGAGGTAAAAAAATTCAATATCTGAGGTAAAAAAACCCAGCATCTGAATGTGCGTTTCAAAATTTCACATTGCGATTGTGAACTGAGAAACTGGGGAAATAAATAAAATTCAAGTGTCTGTGTGAATTTCCAAGATTTATGAATATTCATTTCAGCCCCGTCTTCCATTACAAATGACATTTCCTCATTCAGACATTGCCCCGGGTTAGCGGTACCATAAACAGCCTTCCGATAAAGATAAAGAATTGTCTTTTAAAAACACATTTTTGCACGCAGAGAGAGAGAAAAACGGCTGTTGTGGGCAGTTCTTTGTTTTCCTCAGCCGTTTCCGAAATGCGAGGGAGTCACAAAAGTGCTTGCGTGTTTGCAAGCGATGCGGCGAGGCTGCAAAACAATTGGTGGCTGTGGAATAAATACCTTTTTTTACAGTCTATCAAGGTCAACCTTTTTGCTTGATGTACTTAACTAACCATGTAAAATATTACATCAGCAAGCCTACGGGGCACTTAGAGATAGATCCCTATTTGCATAATGTCCTCTGTTCCCTCCTCTGTGGTCCTTAAGGGTGTTTAGAATAACGGGCTTGCAAGAACATACTTAATCCAATCTCATTTTAGCTTTTTGCTCTTTTAAGATTTCAAAAATTAATAAATCCCCCAGATATTCCAAATTACCATGCGCTTTTATAAGCATAACTTTGTAACTTTAACCCATTTATGAACATACCCTCCAGGCATATGTACTAATGAATAAGAAATAACATTAGAAGTTTAAAAAGATGGGCTCTCTTTATGAAGTAATGTAGGAAAATCCTGTTAGCTGGATCAAGTACAAAAGTGTGATTTCGTAAAAATAGAAAATCCTTCGCAAAATTACTTGTAATTACAATAACCAAAGGATAAAAAGTAAGAATAGTTGGAGTATTGTCATTATTTCTCACACTTTGTGGGGTATTTTTGTGCGCGGGGGATGAAACACGTCACTGGGAAAAAAACCTGGTAAAAGTAATCTCTCCAGCAGCGCTGGCCCACAGTATTTCAGCGCCTGAGGTAGAAAATCCAAATGGCAACTTCTCTTCCAATAATTAACATGGAGCCCACCCACCCACGGCCCTTAATGCCATCCTGAATCTGCCACTTAAGATGGCTCTCAAGTCTACAGGATTCCTCACAGCCCGCCTTTCTTGTTTAAATTTCCCACAGAATCACAGGGAATTAAAATGCCTTGGGAGCACAATGTGCGCTTAGCATTTAAGGAAACGTGTGGCAAATAAAACACACATCAGGACCACTTAGGGATAGGATATTCTGAGTTCGAGGCAAAGAATTGATCCCTTGGGCCAAATCCTCACCCACATTAATTCCACCCCCAAATAATATCCTAGCAAAGGGACACCAGGGTCACAAACTGCAGACATCCTAACTCCTTTTCCATGTTTTATTGTTCTAGGTCAGGGTTTCCCTGGGTTTCTCGGTAGTGGCACCCGCCCTGTGGAACTCCCTCCCACCAGATGTCAAAGAGAAAAATAACTACCAAACTTTTAGAAAACATCTAAAGGCAGCCCTGTTTAGGGAAGCTTTTAATGTTTAATAGGTTATTGTATTTTAGTGTTTTGTTGGAAGCTGCCCAGAGTGGCTGGGGCGACCCAGCCAGATGGGCGGGGTATAAATAATAAATTATTATTATTATTATTATTATTATTATTATTATTATTTCCCAAACGGGGGTTTCCAGCTGTCTTTGGACTACAATCCCCATCATCCCTGACCACTGGTCCTGCTAGCTAGGGATGATGGGAGTTGTAGTCCAACAATAAGTGGAGACCCAAGGTCTGTTGCTCCCAGTCTTTGGAACTCCCTTCCACCAGATACGTGCCCTACACTTTCCTTTCACTGGCAGGCATAGATTTTATATTTAAACAGGCCTTTGGCCACTAGCTTTTGTGGCCAGCTCATCTGAGGCTAGGTGTTTTTACTATTTGGGGAGGGGTGTTTTTAAATGATTTTGAGCCTTTTCAGTGCTGTTCGCGATAGGCTTGGTTATTTGTGGGGGTTTTTTTTAATATTGGCATTGACTGTGTGTGTTTTAGTTGTACCAACAACTCCCTTCATGGAGATACAACTCCCAGAGTTAAATGGGAAGAGGTGTTGATTGTTAAACCACTCGAGGAATTGTAGCGCGGGGGGGGGGGTCTCCTAACAACTCTCTGCACCCTGAGCAAACTATAACTCCCATAATTATTTGGGGGAAAACCATGACTGTTTAAAATGGTATGGTAATGCTTTGTATTTATAGTGTGGATGGGGCTCAGTAGGAGACAACTTAGTACAGTGGTACCTCAGGTTAAGAACTTAATTCGTTCCGGAGGTCCATTCTTAACCTGAAAGTGTTCTTAACCTGAAGCACCACTTTAGCTAATGGGGCCTCCCACTGCCGCCATGCCGCCGCTGCACGATTTTTGTTCTCATCCTGAAAGTTCTTAACCCAAGGTACTATTTCTGGGTTAGCGGAGTCTGTAACCTGAAGCGTCTGTAACCTGAAGCGTCTAACCCGAGGTACTACTGTATGTTCCTTCTTAACCACTTTGGGGGCTCTATGGATGGATGGATCCTCCTACTGTTAGGCCAAAGAGGGAGTTAACCACAAGGATTAAAAAGTCACAATTTGACCACATGGTGCACTGGCTCCCGGTGAAGTACAGGGTCAGGTTTAAGGTGCTGGTTTTGACCTTTAAAGCCCTATATGGCCTAGGACCCTCGTACCTACAGGGCTGCCTCTCCTGGACTGCCCCGTGGAGGACCTTAAGGTCCACAAATGACAACACTTTGGAGGTCCCAAGTCGCAAGGTGGTTAGATTGGTCTCAACTAGGGCCAGGGCCTTTTCAGTACTGGCTCTGACTTGGTGGAACGCTCTGTCACAAGAGACTAGGGCCCTGTATTTTAAAATGGGGTTTCAGAGTTTTTAGGGGGGGTTGAATGTTTTATGTAGATTCTCAATTTCATTGTTCTGTATGGGACAATGACAATAAAGATATCGTGTATCAACTTGACATCTTTCCGCCGGGCTTGCAAGACAGAGCTGTTCCGCCTGGCCTTTGGTTTGGACTCAGTCTGACCCTTATGTTTCCCTCCCCTTATGGTTTTGATCTATGGGCTGCTATTAAAATGAGACTGCATTTTAAATTGTATTTTAAACCAGATTTAAAATTGTTTTTCCCCCCCTCCCCTATTAAGTTTTTATTGTGATTTTACTGGTGTTAGACGCCCTGAGCCCGGCTCTGGCCAGGGAGGGCAGGGTATAAATAAAAAATTATTATTATTATTATTATTATTATTATTATTATTATTATTATTCAAGAGGGAACACAATCCAACAGAGAGGGTTCCATGTAGATAAGGCCTGCCCTTGGAACAAACATGGAGGAACCAAGACAAAAAATGGAAACCTTTCACAAGCAAGACCCACCACAGCCAACCAGCTGGAAGAGTCAGAGCTTCCAGACTAGGGATGTGTTCTGTGTGAGGTCTCCATGGGGCCAGTCTCTTATGGGCAGCCTGCACCAACCTGGTGCCCACTCCCAGTTTTTTTGGTCCATAATTCCTATAATCTCCAGCCAGTGCAGCCATGTTGGCTGGGGTGATATGATTGTAGTCCAAAATACCTGGTGGACAACACCAGGTTGGTTAAGTCTCTATTAGTGGAATCTCCGTGGGTGTCCTACCTAGAGATGGGGTGTCTTCAGATAAGGGGGCTTTGAGGGGGCTTAGATGCCATGTTCTTGGGGGAAAGGGTGCCCTCTCAAAAGAAGGGTGGGGCACATTAAATCTGCACCTTTTATACACAGAGAGAGAAAGTGTGTTCCTTGTGTGGCTAATCCAGAACGACGCAGAATGAATGGTGCCTGGAATGTGGTCCTCACCACACCCTCCTTTAGGTTTTTTGGAATATGGGATTTGCTCTTGTGCTTTCCACAGAAATGAAATTAGGCCGACAGAAGTCTGGGTTCTGGCTCTTGCTCTGCGCTGCTGAACTTGCAGGGAGAGCTGGGAGCCAAAAGTTTTTGGAACACGTTGCCTCTCTGCAGATGCTGCTATTCATTTGTGTGAGAAACAAGACCACTTACATCTAATTACGGTTTCTGCTCAAATTAACAGGACAGGAATGACAGCCCCGGAGCGGGGGGTGGAGGAACAGTCTCGGGATGAACTGGGAGACCTTTGCCCAACATGGATTAGGACATTAAGTTGGCTTTGAAGGACACCAACTCTTCGACGGGGCCTACTTTTCAAAATTAACGGAACGCTTAATTTGTGTCAAAATGAAAGGCTTATCCATGCAGCCCTGCAAAGCACACTCCAAAAAAATTCCCCCCACCGCTTTGAGGAATCCCCCACAAATCCTTCAGAAGGCCATATATGGTTCCCATGGGATAGGGTCAAAAGCTTTGCCATAGCTACCTAAGGACATTTGAATTACCAGGTTGAATTTCCCTATTTTCACCAGAGAAATGTTGGAGGGTAGGGGACTGGTGAGAGTAAGGGTGCATGTTCCGAATGTGTTCCCTGCACGTGGAAAACTAGTATGTAAGTCAAAAGGTTTCAGTCTAGTTTTCTCCCTGAAGTGCTACATTTCTATATCCAGTGAGTGATCTGTCTGCTGATTCTTCAAAAACATGATTCTTCCACCTGTAGGGGAAATAAGTCCAGTCCAGTCAAAAGGCATTATCTTTGGATTCTACTGAACATGGAAGCTACCCCTTGGTGTTGGTGTTTGGTGACCTAACACAATATCTTTTTCATATTTCATTCTGTAGCCTTTACTATTTTACGTCAACATGGAGAGGGTCAATGAACTTAACAAGGGCACTGGGGCCACTCCCTCTGGGCAGCAGCACTTTCTGGCTTCTGAGACTACACCTGGAATTGCTCTCACAAGTCAAAGGACTAGTGCCTTAAATAAAATTTAAAAACTGAGATTCTTAGGAAGATAGGTAGAGTGACCAAGGCCTCCATTGTACAACTATTCTGTGCTTCCACTGTACACATACACTGTACACATACAACTGGTTCTGCTTGATTTCGTGGTTAAATTGATCTTCTTTCTCCATTCCCTTCCATATTTTTCTTCATTCCTTCCATACAAAAACAAGAAAGACTGTTTTCAGAAGTGGCCAAGCAGTTGCATTCAGGTATACTACCTTCGAAAAATGAAGGTTCCATATAGCTATCATCCCTGGTAACCATCAAGCTTATCATGAACCTGTCTAGGGGGGAAGTGTCATCATTCAGTGACAGAGCACATGTGGTTGCAGGCAGGTTCAACCCCTTTGCATCTCCAGGCAGGGCTGGGTGGGAATGTTTCCTGCCTGAAACTCTGGCAAGCTGCTGTAAGCCAGTGCAGGCAATACTAGGATAGATGGACCAATGGTCTGACTCAGAATAAGGCAGCTACCTATGTTCCTAATCCTTAAAAAAACACACACACAAAACAAAACAGCTAAGGTAGTGGCCATTAGCACAGCCTGCTCCTCTTGTAAACTTGTTTCCAAGCTCCAAGCTTTCAAGAGAATTTGGAAGACACCATGTTTTCCTCTGCTGGGCAAACCTTGAACACTCAATCTGTGAAATGAAGACAGCTACTAGCCTTGTGTCCAGCCTTGGACACCATTCTGTTCCCCCAACAGAGACCTCTCTCTAGCCAGCCATTAAGGTTACTGAAACTCACTTCCAAGGATAAATTCCTGGCGCCACTCTGGCTCGTGTCAACAGGATGAGTTTATCTGGAGGGAATTTGCCATTTAATGTGTTGCAAAACAGATTTCTCATTTGAAGTCAAGTCCAAGTGCAGCAGCAATGGCAAGGAGCAGCTACCCGAATTTTGGACAACCACCCTTTGCTTGTTACCTTTTCAACTCATAAGAAGACAATGTTTTCATTCTGCTGCTGCTGCTCAATAATTTTTCCTTTTTTTTTTTTTTTGCGGAGTAACAATAAAAGACTGGTTTCTGTTCACAATGAGTTTGCAATATGATAATCATCATCTGAATTCAGTGTAGCAGTAAGTGGGGATTCAGTAAGTGGGGAACCTTGCAGTAAGCAAGGTTCATTTTATACAGGAAATTCCCCTTTGAAATTCACACTGAATTCCCAGCTAGTCTGATTTTATTCTGTAATAAATTACTGGACAGGGTTCAAAGAGTATGTGAGAGAACATTTCCTTTAGGACACACGCTATACGGGAAAATGTGGGATGTAATCCACTGGGAGCAGTCAAGTACAACATTCCTTGTTTTCCTAGAGTGGACATGCAAGGGAACGTTTTGTCAAAACTTCCTGTTCCTCCTGGCCTGGAACATCCTTCCTTTGCATGTGATAGAAGGTGGACGTGACCTAACCTGTCCAGGTAACAAAAGGACAAGTCACACAGCACACCTCTCTCTTTTTCCCATCTTCCTTTTGCCGTGTGAACTGCAGGACTTCAAGCCTGCAAGCCACTGGGATTATTCCCCCATATGGGGTAAACCTGTTTGTATATGTTTGAAACTTTAAGCCTTAAGCCTGCCTTCAGGGACCACGCTGTGCTCTGCCTGGTTGTGAGTAAACTTTTTGTTACTTGTGAATAGGACTGTGGTGTCTTCATTCGTTTAGGAGGGATTCAAGGGCACTTACCAGGAACGTACAATTCAATCTGAGACAGACTGAATTGTATAATAGTCGGAGGCTCACACGAGCCTGCGACCAGCTATCTGCTGTGCATGTAAAAAGGGGAATGTAAACTCTGCTAAGTAAAGGAACTTGCTAACGCAAGTTAGGAAGGATATTAATCAACAATATATCCTCCCCCTGAACATTCCCACAAAAAACATACGTCATTTTAGCTGCTCATCCTCCACCCAACCACATTCTGCCACCCCAGGACCCCACCATCTCTCGCCCAACCAGAGTCTATGAAAACACTTACTCAACCCATTTTTTATTTATTTTTTACTGTATGTATCAGAACCTAAATTGTACCTATGATTAAAACCTAATATATTACTTGTGTATTCCTTTGTTCTGTTTATCTGGCAATAGCTCCTACCTCCAATATCCTCTAAAATTGTTTCCCCTTCCCTCTCCCTAAGGCACTTTCACGTACATTTGTGGGGAAATGCCCTGTGTGATTTATAAATGTTAATTGTATTTGTTGCGCTGACTGAAGGTTTTATTTAACTAAACTGGAATATACTTTTATTCATTAGAAAAGGAAATGGTGTGAGGGTTGTTGAAGAAGAGAACACACTTTTGCTCTCCTTCAGCAGTTATCAAACGCCATGCTTAATTTTATTATATTTACTGTACTCAATGGAGTCAACCACTACTTTAGGTTGTTCATATTTATGAGTTTGCAAGATAAGAAGGGCTGTTTAGGGCAGCCTTGTTAATAATAATAATAATAATAATAATAATAATAATAATAATAATAAATTTATTATTTATACCCCACCCATCTGGCTGAGTTTCCTCAGCCACTCTGGGTGGCTCCCAATCAAGTGTTAAAAACAATACAGCAATAGGGAAGCTTTTAATGTTTAACAGACTATTGTATTTTAATATTTTGCATGAAGCCGCTCTTTAACATTCAGCCGTTAGGTTCCTCCTCAACTGGTTCTTACCCATTTTGCGGTCAGGTCACATTCTTGCATACGTGACACTGGTTAGTCCGTGCAATAAATTCCCCCCTCTCCCCATGCACCCCTGCACATCCCCTAAACTCGGCCTGCGGTTTCTGCCAATGGTTCAGGGCAGATTTAGAGGGCAGAGGTGGAGGAGAGAAGGGGGAAAATCCCATTGCACAAGCAAACCTCATTCCATGCCTGCAACAACTTAGCTGAATCCCGCTCAGTGCTTGTTAGCTGCTTGCTACTCAAAGGTCTTACAACACATTTAAAATAAATGCATTATTCCATAAAATGGGTGGGAGGGGAACACAAGTTCCGTAACAACCACAGGAAACTTGGGCAGCACACTAGTAGCCAAACAACACCATTGGAAGCCTTGGGAGGGAAGAAAAGTCTTTATCTGATGCCAAAAATATGTCAGTGAAGGCACCAGGCAGACCTTGCTGGGGAGCACATTTGACAGATGGGGAACCACAACTGAAAAGGCCACTCCTTTGCATCCATCTTCCTCAAGTGCCTTTGACTGGCTTGGATGTGTCCTTAAAGTATGGTAATATGTCTTGCTCGCGTGAAAAACAAGAATGAAGAGATGTTTTGGAGGAAGTGAAGGATCATCCAGCTGGAATGTGGCCTGCTAAACAGAGAAGAAGAGAAGAAGAGTTTGGATTTGATATCCCGCTTTATCACTACCCGAAGGAGTCTCAAAGCGGCTAACAATCTCCTTTCCCTTCCTCCCTAACAACAAACACTCTGTGAGGTGAGTGGGGCTGAGAGACTTCAGAGAAGTGTGACTAGTCCAAGGTCATCCAGCAGCTGCATGTGGAGGAGCGGGGAAGCGAACCCGGTTCACCAGATTACGAGACCACCGCTCTTAACCACTACACCACACTGGCATAGAGAAGAGACCCATCCATTGTCCAGCCCAATTTGGGCACTGGCCCCAACCAAGGGAATGTGGGCCTCTGGGTGAAAAAGGTTTTCCCCACACTTGCCAGAGGGGCAGAGGAGGAGGGTTGAAGGGAGGGCAAACCGGGGAAATGTGTGATCAAGCTCACTTGCATGTCCGTACATTTGTCTCACAACCCTCAGATATGTCTCCCATCTTTCAGGGTGAAGAGCAAGGATCTAGCAGATGCAACTGACTCAGTAATGGCTGCAGACATTTCCTAACGGCATATGGTTCACCACTGTGAGATCAGGATGCTGGAGCAGGTGGGTCACTGGCCTGATCCAGCAGGACTCTTCTTATCTACATTAGCTCCCAGTACGTTTCCGAGCACAATTCAAAGTGTTGGTGCTGACCTTTAAAGCCCTAAACGGCCTCGGTCCAGTATACCTGAAGGAGCGTCTCCAACCCCATCGTTCTGCCCGGACGCTGAGGTCCAGCGCCAAGGGCCTTCTGGCGGTTCCCTCATTGCGAGAAGCAAAGCTACAGGGAACCAGGCAGAGGGCCTTCTCGGTAGTGGCGCCCGCCCCGTGGAACGCCCTCCCACCAGATGCCAAAGTGATAAATAACTACCTGACATTCAGAAGACATCTTAAGGCAGCCCTGTTCAGGGAAGTTTTTAATCTGTGATATTTTAGTGTATTTTTGGTTTTTATGGAAGCCGCCCAGAGTGGCTGGGGAAACCCAGCCAGATGGG
The DNA here is from genome assembly GCF_964252035.2 of Podarcis erhardii. Classification (NCBI taxonomy): domain Eukaryota; kingdom Metazoa; phylum Chordata; class Lepidosauria; order Squamata; family Lacertidae; genus Podarcis; species Podarcis erhardii. The sequence continues at coordinate 6,774,825 of NC_138497.1, read as the reverse complement.
CGGGGTACAAATAATAAATTATTATTATATTATTATTATTATCGCCCCTGTTTGAAGTCTAGTACAAAAGAAACCCATTTTATCAGTTCCTGTCCAGCCCAGGGTGCCTCTGACTCTGGCAGCTTGAACTCCCTACATGAGCTGTCCAAGGTGCTATTCACAGCCTGTTCTCCTGTGTTGCCTGGCCTTACGTGTCAGGAGTGCGTGCAGGAGCCAGGCCCTGTGACCAGTAAGGCTTCGCAGGACTGGGGCCTTCCTAAGTTTGTTCTGGAGAGGCAAGGAACGGCCTCACAGGTGAGGCCGCTTGGTAACTCACTGCACCTGGTGGCAAGAGCCGGGAAGTGATATAAGGTCAGCATTTCCCTTTGGCTCTTTGCCACAGCAACACGTTTCCTGCCTTGCTGCGTTTGGCTTCTTGCTTCCTGATCCTCAGACCTCGGCTTCTTGACTCCTTGCTTCTCGACCCTCGGACCCTTGACTTCGTGACTCCCTGCTTCCTGACCCTTGGACCCCTGGCTTCTGGACTCTCGTTCCTGCTCCCACCCCACCATCTTGCCCCCAGTCCTGACGTCCTCAGCCAGGACTTCAATCACCCATAGACCGGACTGTGACAGTATGCTACCACCTTGCCTTACCTTGCCTTGCTGGACCCTGATGTGCTATGCCACAATCTCGACTTTGCCCTGCACTTCACCTGACTACAAAAAAAGATTTGATTAAAAAGAAAATACAGGGTATTTAACTGCTATATGAGGAAAAACTAAAGTTTTGTGTTTGAACTCCAATCTGTATTTTATTTATTCATTTATTTTATAAAAAATGTATATACTGCTCACCTGTATAAAATTTCAATGTGTTATAAAAAAAAATGCATACGGATACAGTAAAAGATTACACCAACACAATATTCAGGCAGTGGTCCAGGTATGGAGAAGTAGCTCTGTGTGTCATTCATGTATTGACACCATGTTCCAGACCCCCAAATGGCTATTCCCATTGGCTCTATATAGACGCTAAACAGCATTTGGAGACAAAGTGGTACCCTTTGGAACTCCATAGCGCAAGAGCCAAAGAGCATCCAGTGGCAGGTAGTGAAATTCTTTTGTAGGGGAACAGTTAGGGCCAGAGGCGCCAGCTTGTGAGGGCAGTGTGTGTGTGTGTGTGGCTTCAGGGAGTCCTATCCCTCCCACGATGGCAGCCAAGAGGCAGATAAACAAGAAGAGTTCTTACCAAAGTAGTTTATTCAATATTCACAGAGAGAGACGAAGGGACGTGGTCTCACTTAGACAATGGCGTTGCTCCAAGAAAAGTCCCACCCCCCCTCAGTCCCTCCTATTCTACATCAACGCTGCACCGGCTGATCAGGGCCTCTTGCCTCTGAGCTTTCTATTCTCCTACTCTCAATGCACGCCTGGTCCTCAGAGAGGGGGGTCAGGAATGCTTTCCAAAGACACTGAGTGTCAGCTTCCTCCTGCTGCTCTCCCAATATTTCCCAGCTTCTCCCCTCTGCAGCCTCTGAACCATGACCTTCTGCAAACCCCTGTTCTGAATCTACACTCTCCCCCTTTTCTCAGGAAGATGCAGGAAGGGGGGTTGGTCCCCAACATTCCTCCTCAGTCCAGTCCCTGACATCGGGTGACGTCACAATGTCTTGACATCATGTGTGTGAGCATCTCGGCTCCCTTCCCAAGTTGGGTAGAAGCTCCCCAGGCTTCAGGAAGGTGGCAGGAGAGCTCTTAAACCCATCAGAGGTCCCTAAACCAGGGCACTGCAACACCTAACACTTGGGCAGGCATGTCCAAAGTCCATTTCAGGGGCCTAATCCGGTTTAATCTGGCTCCGGTGGCAGTTTATTTCCTGGGGTAAAATCCTAAAATAACCTCAACAACTCCAACCCCCCCCCCCAAAAAAAAACCTCAATCCTTAAAAAAACCAAAAACAACTCAACAAATCTGAGGTAAAATTATAAAAAAAAGTCAACAACTTCAATCCTTAAAAAAGGTCAACGGCTTTGGTTGGCCCTTTGGTCGGTCCTCACAGCCCTTCACTTCATCATCTGGCTCTTTTTGGGAAAAGTTTGGACACCACTGACTAGGGTCTTATCAGTCCCTCACACTGTGTGCCCTATGGGATACATTTAATCCTAGATATGGTCAACCAACCATCCATCTCAGTCCCATATAAGAATGCAATAATGGCAATATTGAGGGTGTGAGGGTTTGCCTTCAACCTAATCCCACCCCCATAAAGGAACAATTACCTTTGCTGTCTCCTCTTCGGGGTCAAAGCATTACGGTCAGCCACAGCAACCCCCAACTGTTGCTGGACTACAACTCCCATTATTATTTACCCCTGGTTCTGCTAGCTGTGCTGATGTTGTCCAATAACAGCTGGGGACCCACGTTTGCTCTAGGGGCTGGCAATCATCTGGCCAGCTGCTCAGCCCCAGCTGTAAGAAATCCATCATAGATCAAGTTTGCTGCTGTAGCTTTGGCCTCTGGTGGTCTGACTGGAGTCTAGCAAGATGGCAAAATAAAGCAACAACAGCCTTCCGGTGGATAAACGAGGCAGGCAGGGGGGAAATGACTGCAAATCTATGGTTTATAATCCCCTGTAGTGCAGCTGCATTTGGAATTCTGTGTCCCGCTCTGGACGCCTCACCTCAAAAAGGATATTGCAGAGTTGGAAAAGGTTTGCCCGAATTATCAAGGGGACAGAATGAATCCCCTGCAAAGAAAGTTTGCAGCCTTTGGGACTTTTTAGTTTAGAGAAAATTCAAGCGAGAGGTAACAAGATAGAAGTCTATAAAACAGCATGGAGGAAGTAGATGGAGAAAAGGTTTTCTCCCTCTCTCATAATGCAGGAAATCGTGACTAAATGCTGGAAGTTACAGGGCAGATAAAAGAAAGTGCATTTTTCACACAGTGCATACCGTATATACTCGAGTATAAGCCGACCCGAATATAAGCCGAGGCACCTAATTTTAGGACAAAAAACAGGGGAAACTTATTGACTCAAGTATAAGCCGGTTCAGCACAGCACAAACCTTGCAGACAGCGGCAAGGTGGAGGAGGAGGAAGGAGCAGCCCGAAAGTGCTCCTTTCGGGCTGCTCGTTCCTCCACCGCCATCTCTGCCGCTCACGCAGTGCAGCGCAGCGCCTCTCCCAGCTGTGGCTCCTGTGGCTGCTCTTGTGAGAGGTGGGTGGCGGCGGAGGGATGAGTGGCGAGAAAGGGCTCCTTTCTCACCACTCGTCCCTCCGCCGCTGCCCGCCTCACCCGAGTATAAGCCGAGGGAGGCTTTTTCAGCATTTAAAAATATGCTGAAAAAGTCGGCTTATATTCGAGTATTTATGGTAGTTAAACTGCGGAACTCTCTCCCACAGCAGCAGTTGACGGCCACCACATTAAACGGCTTTAAAAGAGGATTAGGCTAATTCACAGAGGGCAAGGCTGTTGAGGCTACCAGCTGTGTTCCGCCTCCACAGTTGGAATCTGAGTTGCTGGAAATCACGGGGAGAGAGAGTGCTCCTGTGCTCGGATCCAATTTGTAGGCTCACTGCAAGTGTCTGGTCAGCCAGTGCGAGAACAGGATGCTGGACTAGGTAGGCCATTGGCACTTCTTATGTTCTAATGGTCCCTGTTGTTGTTGTTGTTTAGTCATTTAGTCGTATCCGACTCTTCGTGACCCCCTGGACCAAAGCACACCAGGCACTTCTGTCTTCCACTGCCTCCTGCAGTTTGGTCAAACTCATGTTAGTAGCTTCAAGAACACTGTCCAACCATCTCGTCCTCTGCTGTCCCCTTCTCCTTGTGCCCTCCATCTTTCCCAACATCAGAGTCTTTTCCAGGGAGTCTTCTCTTCTCAGGAGGTGGCCAAAGTCTTGGAGCCTCAGCTTCATGATCTGTCCTTCCAATGAGCACTCAGGGCTGATTTCCTTAAGAATGGAGAGGTTGGATCTTCTTGCAGCCCATGGGACTCTCAAGAGTCTCCTCCAGAACCATAATTCAAAAGCATCAATTCTTCGACGATCAGCCTTCTTTATGGTCCAGCTCTCACTTTCATACATCACTACTGGGAAAACCATAGCTTTTACTATATGGACCTTTGTTGGCAAGGTGATGTCTCTGCTTTTTAAGATGCTGTCTAGGTTCGTCATTGCTTTCCTCCCAAGAAGCAGGCATCTTTTAATTTCGTGACTGCTGTCACCAACTGCAGTGATCATGGAGCCCAAGAAATTAAAATCTCTCACTGCCTCCATTTCTTCCCCTTATAGTTCCTACTCACCTGCAACCCCTACAGTGTCTTCAACATCCAAATGTCACTGTTCTAGGTCAAGGGTAGGCAAGCTGTGCCCCTCTAGATGTTGCTGGGTGATGATAGCTCCCTTCATTCCTGAGCCAGCAGGACCGGTGGTCAGGGATGATGGGGATTGTAGTCCCAAAAAAGCTGGAGACCCAGGTTTGGGAAACACTGCTCAACAGGCTGTGTTCAAGTATGCAACCATATTTTTTTCCTCCATCAGGACCAAATATCTCTGTTCCATTGCTGCAACCACTGTGACCTACAGTCTTTTCCCTCAAAGCCAAACAGGCCTTTAAAAGCTGCTGAGCATATGAGATAAGGAGGTTTAATCTCACCTGTACTATTAAAATGACATCACTGGACCCCTTCCCTTCTTCTGGTTTGGCATCTGTGCTAGGTAAACTAATGCAAAATAATAATTTTTTAATGCTTATTCTTTTCTTGTGGGAACTCTGATCAAGCACCTCTGCCTTACAGAAGTACCATGAGCCCAATAAACAAATTATTTTTAATTGCCAGCAGATATAAAGATGTGTGAGGCTTATGGTTAGTGGTTCTCGATATTATCATCATCAAATCAGGGTTACTATAGCCATGCGTATTGCCTTTCTCTTCTCTTCTCTCTGATCTGAATTTGTATAAATGCCTACTGTCCCCGCAACCCTCCCCAGACTGGCATCCTTCCACCCAGCAAGGGGAGATTTTAATTGTATGTGCATTTTGAAGGAGCTGCTAAATTGCACCCATGCCTATTTGCTTTTGTTTTTCCTTAATGGATCCGGCGATGGATACTCTGAATGGATACTAATCTGTAAGTATCCAGAAAGTATCAGAGCAATGTAGCATCAATTGCACCAGGCCTCCATTTATTTGGAGTTGAATAATGCCACACGAGAGATGCACATAACATCAAACTTGCTGGATTAGAGAAGGGGACCTCATGCTCTAAATCATGATTGTCAATCATTGCCCGGGATTAAGGGATATGGTTTAAAAACCTAAAAAGGGAGCACTTCCTTTTAACTTCTGCCTACTGTGCATTTTGGATTATCGTCGCCCAGAAATAGCCTTGCTCGAGTCAAGGCTGCCTCCCTTCTTCCGCGAGAAGGAAATGCATCTCTTTTGCCATCTGCCCGGCTCACTTTCAGCTGGAATCCGAGCCAGAGAGGGATGCAATGGAGAGGTTTCCTACATCTCAACCCGAATGACTGAGCTGCCGTTCAATTGCACTGTTCCCCCCCCCCCCAGTGAACTGTGCCCGGCACATGAGTAGATTTTCTAGTGGTAGCAATTTCCAAAGCAAAGTGACTCCCCGTCAGCAGTCTCAGCTGTGGGCTGTCGAGACAGAAGCTGTAAAACAAAGATTTGGGGGAAATATTTCTTGGATTTCAAACCCTCCAAGTGTCCCTATTTTACAGGGACATTCCTGGGTTGACAGAAGTTACTGATTTGATCCCGGAATGTCCTGTTTTTCCTTAGGTAAAGGTAAAGGGACCCCTGACCATTAGGTCCAGTTGTGACCGACTCTGGGGTTGCGGCGCTCATCTCGCTTTACCGGCCCGAGGGAGCTGGTGTACAGCTTCCGGGTCATGTGGCCAGCATGACTAAGCCGCTTCTGGCGAACCAGAGCAGCGCACGGAAACGCCGTTTACCTTCCCGCTGGAGCGGTACTGTCAGAGCTGCCCGAGGTCCCAGCTCACAAAGGACCAACGCCAGTTCCTGTTATATACAAAAGTCTTTATTGGAGTTCAGTTTCCATTTCAAAGCCGCAGCGCACAGCTCTACGTCTTGAACTCTAGACCGCTGAAGCTCCGTCTGAATCTCCTCCCCCCAGACACCAGTTCAAGACTCTAGCCTTGCTCCACCTCTTCCTCTGCTCTTTCCTCCTCTGGGTCCACTTGTCCGCTGGGGTCTTGCCCTTTCTGGACTCTTCTGACGCTGAGTCCCCTGATTCTTCCCCCTGCCTCTGGCGGGCTTTAGGACCTGGTTCCCAATCCGGGCTTTCTGCTGTCCCGCGCGCCTGTACATTTGAACTTGGCGCGCGCGCCCAGCCGGCAACCTTTCTCCTGACCGTTACACTGCTCCTGTCACTGCTTCCCCCTTCGGGAGTGCTAGCTGCACTTGACTTCCCCTCCGTTCCCTCACTCTGCGATAGAGGCGTGGTCAGCCCTAACTCATCTTCTCTCCCTCCTGGAGGAGACGCTGGCCCTGACACCTGAGATTCTTCCCCCCCACTACGCTCTGGTGGGGAAGCTGGTCCTGATCTCCAGCCGCTGCTCTGAGAGTCCCCGCTGGCCCCTTGCTTCTGGTGCGTCCCCCCTGGAACCCCCCTTGCCCTGGCCATCGGCGCCCCCCTCTGGGAATCTTCTGATTCACTGGAAAGGCTCATGGAATCTCTCGGGCCACTGTCATCTTCTCCCATGCTGCCCTCAGATTCTTCCCATTCCCTCTCCTCCCTGTGCCTCTGCTCCTGAGCCCCTGACAGGTACCTATTTATCTACTTGCACTTTGACGTTTTTACTTTTACACAAGTAAAATACAATAACACAAGGAGTGAGAGTGGTAAATGAGCCAGGAGTGCCCCTGTCTAAAAAGGTTGGTGGGTTGTGATTGTTATTCCTCAAAGAGCATAGTTAGTAGGTTGATTGATGAAACAAAAATGAGGGAGGATGTAGTTGAGTGGCAGTGCACCTGCTTTCATTGCAGAGGACCCCTGGTTCAGTCCCCGGTGACATCTCCAGTTAGGGCTGGCTGGACTCAATAATAATTTTTTATTTATATCCCACCCTCCCCAGCTGAAGCCGGGCTCAGGGCGGCTAACAACAATAAAATAATACAACATTCTAAAATCATTTGGTTATAAAACTAATTCAAATCAAATTGATGGCAACCATTGGGCTAGAGTTCTGTGAGGATCACCAAAGGAAGGGGTCAGACTGTGCCTTGGCCAAAGGCCTGGTGGAACAGCTCTGTCTTGCAGGCCCTGCGGAAAGATGTCAAGTCCCACAGGGTCCTAGTCTCTTGTGGCAGAGCATTCCACCAGATTGGGGCCACAGCCGAAAAAGCCCTGGCTCTAGTTGAGGCCAGCCTAACCTCTCTGTGGCCTGGGACCCTCAGGATGTTTATATTTGAAGATCGTAAGTTCCTCTGTGGGACATACCAGGATATAAGGCAGCTCAGCATAAAGCAGCTTTGTCCGTTCCTATGTTTCCATATTTGAATCTCCTGCATACCAACCTCGATCTCAGCTCCCTTCTGCAGTATGGGAGTAATAACACACTGGTCTAGCTTACAGGGTCATTGTAAGAATTGTCCAGAGAAACGCTTGGTGTTGTTTAATCGTTTAGTCATGTCCGACTCTTCGTGACCCCATGGACCAGAGCATGCCAGGCACTCCTGTCTTCCACTGCCTCCCGCAGTTTGGTCAAACTCATGCTGGTAGCTTCGAGAACACTGTCCAACCATCTCGTCCTCTGTCGTCCCCTTCTCCTTGTGCCCCCCATCTTTCCCAACACCAGGGTCTTCTCCAGGGAGTCTTCTCTTCTCATGAGGTGGCCAAAGTATTGAAGCCTCAGCTTCAGGATCTGTCCTTCCATTGAGCACTCAGAGCTGATTTCCTTAAGAATGGAGAGGTTTGATCTTCTTGCAGTCCATGGGACTCTCCAGAGTCTCCTCCAGCACCATAATTCAAAAGCCTCAATTCTTTGGCGATCAGCCTTCTTTATGGTCCAGCTCTCACTTCCATACGTCACTACTGGGAAAACCACAGCTTTAACTATACAGACCTTTGTTGGCAAGGTGATGTCTCTGCTTTTTAAGATGCTGTCTAAAATGCTACCTCTAACTCAACGAGGGGCTATGGAAGAAAGTGTGTCCCTTTTAAGTCCCTGGTCTTGCTTATATGCAGTTTGGCTGGCCAGAGGAGCTCGTGTGCCTGAAAATTTCATCCACTTTTGCCAAAAGCAGAGAAAGGTATAACCGTTTTTTGAATCCCTGTTATGGTGAATGGGGAATAGGGAACTTTGTTTTAGACAAAGTGGCTCAGAGGACCCAAATTACAGATCAGAACCCCAATTACAGATCAAAGTGGAAGGCGAGTACAGAGTGACTCAGAAACAGATTGGATTTTAAAAAAAAACACTAAAACAAAAAAATAACAACAACAGATCTAAGGCAAATCTTGAGGTCCATGAACCCTGGTATGTGCAGCATATATTTCACATTTTTTGCCATACGTTACAGCAAAAAAAGCTTTCCAGAATCTCCTCCTGTGCTGAAACAAAGGAGCCGCTAGATAGAAAGAGAAACCCAGTCCCCTGTCCTTTAAAACAAGAGGGGAAAGAAGGTAAAGGTACAAAGAAATGAAAGGGGGAAAAATCCCATCAACACCTAACCTTTTAATCTGATTATTGCAACAACATGTTAATTTATTTATTTTTTTGAGGGAGGGGGAGAAGTTTGGCAGTTGGTTAAATTGCTAACACTGTTGTGAATGGCAGACGCAACAGGTCGCTTCATTGAATGCCTGCAGCCGCTCCTGGCGGAGAAATTCCAAATTTGGACTTAATTAATATTCCTAGCCCTGGTTTCCATAGTTTCTTTTTAAACACGAGTACCAGCAGAACCTTGGCAGCAACTTTGCCCATATTCTCAATAATAACACCCCTCTGGCTGTCAATATATATAAAAGGGGAAACATTTTTTGCATACCTAGAACAGCCTGTCTTTTACCACCACCACCACCCTCAAATCTTTTGTTTCACCCCTGCTGCCTCAACCCCCCCCCCCTCAAGAGAGGGGGGGCAGCGGCAAAGTTTTTTTGTAGGGTTTCATGATTATCATTTTTTTAATAACAGGTTTATTTATTTATTTATGGTTTGCCCAGCTTAATCAGTTTAACTCTTTCCTGTCTTGTGTTATGCAAATGCACGCATGCACACACAAACGTGCTTTTTTCTAAAAAAAATGTTTAGGGGTATTCTCAATTTCCTACTCGTATTGAAATACTGCCCCTCAATGAGGCCAAATTTTGATTCACAAAATGGTTAGCGGTATGTGTACCCCTGCATCCCCCCAGAAAAAAAAGATAGATGATGATAGATTGATAGATAGATGATGATAGATTGATAGACAGATGATAGATAGATGATAGATAGATAGATAGATGATAGATAGATAGATAGATAGATAGATAGATAGACACACACACACACACACACACACACACACACACACACACGTGCACACTTCTTCTCTCATATCTGAAACTGCATTGTTGTTTCAGAGAATAAACTTTTTAAAAAGTCATTGCAAATGGAATATTCAGGCCTAGTTTCAACAAGCTACATCGGGGTAGGCAACCTAAGGCCCGTGGGCCGGATGCAGCCCAATTGCCTTCTCAATCCGGCTCATTTTGCAACTCGTCCCAGCAACTTGTCTAAACTAAGGCATCCCTGAGTCTGCCATTCTCACCCTGAGATTTCCCTCTTTCCTCTGCAGGGGAAAGAGAATAAGAATAAACCTTCACCTCATGCCCTACCAATGCAATCCAACACAGAAAGAGGCCTCACTCAGACCTACAGTGATTGTTAGAAGGACCAAACCACACCTGGCTGCCTCCGGGCAATGAAAAAGTGAGCAGAGTCTCAAGGTGGAGCAGGCACACCTGTGCGGTGAACCCGTAATTGCTGCCAGCCGTGTGAACAGGCAGGTTGAGCTGGAGAGAATCAAAACATGAGCAGCGGGGCTCCCAGGCTGTCTGAAAACTGCCAGTTACAGATAGGTAGCCAAAACAAAACAAATTCCTTCCAGTAGCACCTTAAAGACCAACTAAGTCAGTTCTTGGTATGAGCTTTCGTGTGCATGCACACTTCTTCAGATACACTGAAACAGAAGTTTCCAGACCCTTCTATATAGTGAGAAGGTGGGGAGGGGTATTACTCAGAAGGGTGGTGGGATTGGGTGATTGGCAGATAGCTGTGATGAGCCTGTTGACGACTCTTAACGACTGCAATAGGTCTTACAGGAAAAAGCAAGGGGTGAGAAGGTGAAAAATGGCTTTGTCATGTATAATGAGATAAGAATCCAATGTCTTTGTTCAGACCAGGTCTCTCAAAAACTGCCAGTCTCTTATTCAAAGTAGCCACACAATGGCTTTAACCCTGTGATTTGATTCAACCTTCTCCCGAGTGGAAAAAAAAACAAACGGCATAATAATCATTTGGGATGGGCTGTGCCTTTTGCTGATAGTGCTATGATAGTGCTTGAGACTGACCCAGAAACTCCAGCAGGACGCCGCGGCGAGACTCTTTATGGGGTCCTCGCTGCGGGATCACATTCACCCAGTGCTATACCAGCTGCACTGGCTCCCAGTGGAGGACAGGATCAAGTTTAAGGTGCTGGTTTTAACCTTTAAAGCCCTATATGGCCTAGGACTCTAGAGAGTCCCATGGACTGCAAGAAGATCAAACCTCTCCATTCGGAAGGAAATCAGCCCTGAGTGCTCACTGGAAGGACAGATCCTGAAGCTGAGGCTCCAAGACTTTGGCCACCTCATGAGAAGAGAAGACTCCCTGGAAAAGACCCTGATGTTGGGAAAGGAGAAGGAGAAGGGGAGCACAAAGAGAAGGGGACAGCAGAGGACGAGATGGTTGGACAGTGTTCTCGAAGCTACCAGCATGAGTTTGACCAAACTGTGGGAGGCAGTGGAAGACAGAAGTGCCTGGCGTGCTCTGGTCCATGGGGTCACGAAGAGTCGGACACGACTAAACGACTAAACAACAACACTCCCAGGTAAATGGCTAAAGAATGGCAGCCTAGGGTTACCATTTGGTGAAAATAATAATAATAATAATAATAATAATAATAATAATAATAATAATAATAATTTATTTATTTATACCCCAACCATCTGGCTGGGTTTCCCCAGCCACTCTGGGCGGCTTCCAACAGAATATTAAAATACAATAGTCTATTAAACATTAAAAGCTTCCCTAAACAGGGCTGCCTTCAGATGTCTTCTAAAAGTCTGGTAGTTGTTTTTCTTTTTGACATCTGGTGGGAGGGCGTTCCACAAGGCGGGCGCCACTACCAAGAAGGCCCTCTGCCTGGTTCCCTGTAACTTGGCTTCTCGCAGCGAGGGAACCACCAGAAGGCCATCAGACAGAGTTAACAGCCATATTTCCACACTCAAGGCCAGCAGGACATAGTTGAAATCCCCTGAGAAGCATGAGGTTGCCAGAGGAACAGAAATGCCCTTCCATGGCATACATTTTGTGCAATTACAGATAGGTAGCCGTGTTGGTCTGCCATAGTCAAAACAAAACAAATTCCTTCCAGTAGCACCTTAAAGACCAACTAAGTCAGTTCTTGGTATGAGCTTTCGTGTGCATGCACACTGAAGAAGTATCTGAAGAAGTGTGCATGCACACGAAAGCTCATACCAAGAACTGACTTAGTTGGTCTTTAAGGTGCTACTGGAAGGAATTTGTTTTATTTTGTGCAATGTCACGCCCCCTCCCCAATGCCGCCATTTTGTGACTGGCACCCACAACACTCTCTCAAATTTTGATATGTGCTCACTGGTCCAAAAAGGTTGGCAAGCCCTGGGGTTTGGGGTGTCATGGCTTTCTGGGCCTTGGTGGCTAGCACCAAAACAACTGGTAGGGTCAGAGATCCACTGATTGCAGGCTAAATAGTATTGCTACAGACCCCAAATCTCAATAGATTTCCACGAGGGCAGCTTCTTACCAAGAGAGAGGAAATGTGTCACAAAGATTGGGTATTCTGATTTGCATAAAACTTTCAGGTCTTAATTCATATGTAGGGGGCAAATTTGGAAACAAATGCTACAATTTAAATAGAAATGCAAACACAGGGACAACCCAGTGAAATGGGCGGCGTGCAAGTAATAAAATCTTCTTCTTCTTCTTCTTCTTCTTCTTCTTCTTCTTCTTCTTCTTCTTCTTCTTCTTCTTCTCACTTTTGTGGAGACAGGCCTCTGCTCCCCATCTTTAAACTGGATACCTGTAAAAATAGGCCACACGGCCACCACAACTTTCACCCTGCCTGAACTTCAGGCAAACTCAGAAGCTAAATCTGTTTCCTTAAATTCAGGCGGAGGGGCCCATATTCGGGATATTATTTATTCTTTCTTTTCCATAATAGAAGAAAGCAAGCAGGTTCAGAAAGATAATTCGCCTCAGCTAAGCTAAGACTTTAATTTTTGTCTCAATGGGGTTCTTATTTCACACTGGATGTAGCAGGTGGTAGCAATATCAGGCTACCGTTCCTCTCTGGGTTGCTTCCTGCACCCCCCCTTTTTTTTGCACAGGATTGTTCCAAACACATTGCACTATCTTTTGCCCAGTGAAGTCTTCAAGAACGGGCTAGAGGAGGCTCTGGTGATTTGTGTTTGTATGGCTATAGTCTCTCTCTCTCACACACACATACACACAGCCTCATACGCAACATTTTGCAGCAGAGTGTTGCGGTTTAATTGTTTCTGACAGATTTATATTTTTAAAAAGAAACGTGCTGTCCCTTTCTCACTGTGGATGATAATAGCTCCCAGCCAAGGAACTAACTAGGAGAAAAGACAGGCTCACCAGGAAAAGGAAGGTGAAAAAGAAAAAGACAAGAAGGGGAAAAGCAGAAAAAAGGAGAAGAGGGGGAGACCCCAAATTTCCACTTAATAAATACGATCAGTGCATGGCCAACGTGGGGAGCCTCTCTATGACTCCCTTCATTCATGGCTGCTGTAGTTCAGTAACATCTGGAAGGCTGAAGATTCCCCATACAGTGGTGCCTCGGGTTACAAACACTTCAGGTTACAGACGCTTCAGGTTACAGACTCCGCTAACCCGAATGTAGTACCTCGGGTGAATAACTTTACCTCAGGATGAGAACAGAAATTGCGAGCCAGTGGCGCGGCGGCAATGAGAGGCCCCATTAACTAAAGTGGTACCTCAGGTTAAGAACAGTTTCAGGTTAAGAACGGACCTCCAGAACGAATTAAGTTCTTAACCCGAGGTACCACTGGACCTGGTTTAGGGGGATGCCACTTCTCGCAGCATGTGCCGCCCGAGGCAGTTGCTTCCCCTTGCCAAATGGTAGGGCTGGTCCTCCTCTTCTCTTTCAGACAATAGCATAATAAATAAACTATTATCATCATCATCATCATCATTTCCCCACCTATCTGGCTGGGTTTCCCCAGCCACTCTGGGCGGCTTCCAACAAAAGATTAAAAATGCATTAAAACATCAGTCATTAAAAACATCCCTAAACAGGGCTGCCTTCAGATGTCTTCTAAACATCAGATAGTTGTCTATTTCTTTGACATCTGATGGGAGGGTGTTCCACAGGGTGGGCGACACTACTGAGATTGCCTGGTTCCCTGTATCTTCACTTCTTACGGTGAGGGAACTGCCAGAAAGCCCTTGGCGCTGGACCTCAGTGTCTGGGCTGAACAATGGGGGTGGAGATTCTCCTTCAGGTATACAGTGGTACCTCAGGTTACAGGCACTTCAGGTTACAGACGCTTCAGGTTACAGACTCCGCAAACCCAAAAATAGTCCCTCGGGTTAAGAACTTTGCTTCAGGATGAGAACAGAAATGGTGCGGCGGCAGTGGGAGGCACCATTAGCTAAAGTGGTGCTTCAGGTTAAGAACAGTTTCAGGTTAAGAACGGACCTCCAGAACGAATTAAGTTCTTAACCCATGGTAACACTGCACTGGCCTTGGTTATGAACTTAATTCAGCAAACTTTTTCAGCAGGGGGCCGGTCCACTGTCCCTCAGACCTTGTGGGGGGCCGGACTATATTTTGAAGAAAAAATGAACAAATTCCTATGCCCCACAAATAACCCAGAGATGCATTATAAATAAAAGGACACATTCTACTCATGTAAAAACACGCTGATTCCCGGACCGTCCCCGGGCAGGATTGAGAAGGTGATTGGGCCGGATCCAGCCCCCGAGCCTTAGTTTGCCTACCCATTGTTTAGGGATCTGTTGTTTCAACCCAAATGGAAGATGAGCATCATCTGCTTCTTTCCTCATTGTAGGAAAACTTCCACTCATTAAATGTTTTTGAAAAGTTCGTCTTCGTCATGCATTCCCCCCCCCCATTTGCTTTGTTTCTGCCCCCTCCCCTCCCCGGCCCCCCTCGGCAGAACACAGCAATATAAATACTGCTAACGCTGTGGAAATGAATTATTGACAATTTTAATACATGTTGCACAGTACATATTAATATAGAAAAATACATGTTATCAGCACTGTACTGTTGACTGTCTACTAATCCATTCCACCTGCTCAAATATTAGTGCAAATAATTATATATTTGTAATACATCATTGCTGTCTAGTTGGAATCCATGCCGGCGGAATAAACGTCTCTTTGGAGACGCTGTTTGCCATCATGGGGACAGTGCACCATATTCACACTCAAATTGACTTTGGATAGATAAGTAAGGAGATTGAGCAACCTTCAAAAAATCCACTTGTCTGAGACTTAGCTAGTTATTTTAATGAATTGTTTACAGTCAAATGAATGTTACCACCACACACAAAATGGGGGGGAAATGTCACCTTTCATATGGACAGCCAAATGTGATGGCTTCTCTCAAAATACTCAACAGGGGCCTTGCGAACGATGACCAGGGTTCAAAGTCCAGCGATACTTGTGCAGGCAAGTCTGCTCACATGCCAGAATGTTAGGTTTGCACATTTAGAATGAATTAAAGTGCTCTGCCTCTCTTTAATTTTTTTTTAAAAAAAAAAAACAGAATTTTTGCAGTTTGGAAAGTGAGAGGGAAATGGTCTGAGAAGTGCAGGATGAATGAATGACTTAAGGCAGTGGTCAGCAAACTTTTTCAGCAGGGGGCCAGTCCACCGTCCCTCAGACCTTGTTGGGGGCCGGACTATATTTTGGGAAGAAAAAATAAAATGAATTCCTATGCCCCGCAAATAACCCAGAGATGCATTTTAAATAAAAGCACACATTCTACTCATGTAAAAACACGCTGATTCCCGGACCGTCCGCGGACCGGATTGAGAAGGAGATTGGGCTGGATCTGGCCCCCGGGCCTTAGCTTGCCTACCCATGACTTAAGGGAATAAGAATAAGAACAAGAATAATTACAACGACAGCTTACAACAAAATATTAAAAATACAAGAAAACATCAAACATTAAAAACTTCCCTAAACAGGGCTGCCTTCAGATGTCTTCTAAAAGTCAGATAGTTGTTTATTTCCTTGACATCTGATGGGAGGGCGTTCCACAGGGTGGGCGCCACCACCAAGATGGCCCTCTGCCTGGTTCCCTGTAACCTCCCTTCTTGCAGGGAGGGAACCGCCAGAAGACCCTCAGAGCTGGACCTCAGTGTCTGGACTGAACAATGGAAGTGGAGACGCTCCTTCAGATATACTGGGCTGAGGCCATTTACTGTTTAGTATTATATTCTAATGGATTGTTGAATATTGCTTTATTGTTAAAGTTATTGTGACTTTTTCTGTACTGGATTAGATTGTTATTTAGGTGTGTGATCTTTGCTGTCTATTTCGTTGTTTCTTCGGCTTGTAAAAACCGCATTGGTATAGTAATATAGGAAGGCGGAATACAAATTAAAAGTGAAATGAAAATTTAAAATGTTTAATGTTTTATTATGTTTTTACATATGTTGGAATCCACCCAGAGTGGGTGGAGGAACCCAGACAGATGAGTGGGGTACAAATATTATAATAATAATAATAATAATAATAATAATAATAATAATAATAATAATAGAATTTATTTATTTATTTATTTTTACCCCTGACCATTAGGTCCAGTCGTGGCCGACTGGGGTTGCGACGCTCATCTCGCTTTACTGGCCGAGGGAACCGGCGTACAGCTTCCGGGTCATGTGGCCAGCTGGACTAAGCCGCTTCTGGCGAACCAGAGCAACGCACGGAAACGCCGTTTACCTTCCTGCCAGAGCGGTATCTATTTATCTACTTGCACTCTGCAGGGGGTGAGCGCCCATTGGCAGGAGCAGGGACCGAGCAATGGGCGCTCACCCCGTCGCGGGGATTCGAACCGCCGACCTTCTGATCGGCAAGTCCTAGGCTCTGTAGTTTAACCCACAGCGTCACCCGCGTCCCTAATAATATAATAGGATATCCCTATTTTCATTGGAGAAATATTGGAGGGTATGGGATGGAGGAACCCAAGCAGATGGGTGGGGTACAAATAGAATAATAATAATAATAATAATAATAATAATAATAATAATAGAATAGGATGTCCCTATTTTCATTGGAGAAATGTTGGAGGGTATGCTCTTTTTATATTCTTACATTATGGGATGAGGCAGCTTCTTATGTTTGGTTGAAGCTTGAGCAATGCTGAAACTCGCAAAGCAATTTGTGTGCTCCCCCCCCCCTCCACATTCTGAGCTCACCCCAGGACTGTGGAAATTTGTATGTTTGTGTTTTCAGGGCTTCAAAAGAGCTTCCCAAGTGTTTCCGCTGCTCTTAAAATGTTACGGCTGCCTTCACCATTTATGACTCCCCATCAGCTTGTTTCTAAGCATTTAAATATCTTTCTTTTCTACAATCCTCCTCCAGGTTCCCTTTTCACAATACGCACACACTTCTTCTTCTTCTTTCCCCCCTCCCAAGTTGCGCGGATGGAGTTGTAACTACTCTGCCTTCCCCCCTTCATTATCGTCACCCCTTCGGCTGGAAAGCAAAACGGAATACAAAACGCCAAGTTGTGTTAAAAAATTATAGGACTTGTAAATTGGGTGGGGAGGGGGAAAACACATCTGTTATTTTCTGCCCTATTGGCAATTTCCTATTTTAACCAATTGGAGGGCGTATAATTACACCCGCCCCCCTCTCAAGACCTCGCTTGATTGCCGCTCATTAAATGCCAACGTTAGAAGAGGGAGCCGTGGAAAGGCAGCACTTTTAACTCATTACCTGAAAATAAAAAAGGCATTTTTGAAATTTAGTTGTGGATAGTACTTAAAATTATATTGAGGTGCGACTGGAAAATATTTTCCCAAATTGCACGCCGTAATAGCTATAATACTTTGAAACGCACAGCGAGTTTAAATTCCCCCCCTCCCCAGTGCAAATTTTGTTCTTCAAATTACTTTTGTGTTTTGCTTGAGTGGGGAGGGGATATTCCACCAGCGAGCTCTCTTGGGCCCCACTGGTGGGAAAACATAGACTGTACATGAAAACGCATAAGCGCATAAGAAGGGCATGCTGGATCAATGGCCCGTCTCATCCAACAGCCCTTTCTTCATAGCTGTCAACCGTCCCTTATTTGGAGGGACACTCCCTTATCCCAGCGCCGTGTCCCGCTGCTGTCCCTTATTGATGATGTCCCTTAAATTTCCCGGGTTTCAAAGGAAGCAGCTCCTCTCCCTCCCTCCCTGCCAGCCAGGGAGGAGGGAAGCTCTAACTGTGTTGCTTGGTGGCCCGGTCCGCCCCCCCTCCGGCCTCCTCTCAAAAGCCTCGGCCCCCGGGAGCCCTCCCTGCTGGGACTGGCGGGAGCCTCGGGCCCTTCCGCCGCCATCCTCCTCGTGGCTGCTGAACTGAGCGTCTCTGTCTGGGGCCTCCCCTCTGCCCGCCGCCACTCCCGCTAGGCCGTACTGTGGCTGCGCTGCCAAAGGACCCGGATGAGATGAGCAGCCTGGCATGGCCCATGAATTGCTGAGGAGCCTTGAGAGGAGAGCAAGGGCAACCATAGAGAAAACAGTTCAGAGAGAGGAGGCAGAGGAGGAGGCGGAGGCAGGTGTTCCAAGGGCTACAAGGGAAGGACCGCAAGCGCTTCTCCCATAGATTTGTAGTGGTAGACTAGCATAGATGGTCTGATCTGCGGGTTTACTTCAGGCGCTATTCCCCCCCCCCCTTCCTCCCGCCCTGCCTGATGGAACTGAGAGCTGCAGATGGAGCATGAGTGAAAAGATACAGAACTGCAGCAGCATCTTCGTAGCTTGGACTTCGTTTTGCGCGAAAAGTGGTTGCTGCTTGTAGTTATTTAATTGCAGCGTTTCATCAGCTGGTGTCTTGAGCAGCAACCTCTGGAAACGAAGGGCTAAAAACCAGCGCTGCTCTTCAAAATTATCTGGTCCCTTTTAACTTTGTATTTCAGCTGGTTGACTGAAATCCCTTATTTTGGCTGCTGGTCCCTTATTTTCGAGGCTGATGGTCCCTTATTTTCAAATCTGTAACTTGACAGCTATGCCGTTCTTGCAGTTGCTGCCCACATGCCTGTGGGAAACCGACAAGCAGGACATGAGCATGAGAGCGCCATCTCCCCTCCTGTGGCCTCCAGCAACTGGGATTCAAAAGCATGGCCACCTCTGACTACGGAGGCAGCAGGTTAAGGAAGGCTAAGGAATAGTCAAAGGTGCCCAGTTTGGTCATCTTGGTTCTGAGAATCTCAACTCTGGCACTCCCACCTTGACGTTAGCCAAAGTTTGTTTTGTAGGATTATGGGCCAGCTTGTTCTTTCCAGAACCTCAAGCAATGATGTGCTCTTCCAAGCCAGCATGTTCTCACTCCTCAACGACATCTAGGTAAAAGGTAAAAAGGTAAAGGACTCCTGGACGGTTAAGTTCAGTCAAAGACAACTATGGGGTTGCGGCGCTCATCTCGCTTTCAGGCCGAGGGAGCCGGTGTTTGTCCACAGACAGCTTTCCTGGTCATGTGGCCAGTAGGACTAAGCTGCTTCTGGTGCAACAGGACACCGTGACGGAAGCCAGAGCACACGGAAACACCGTTTACTTTCCCGCTGCAGTGATACCTATTTATCTACTTGTGCTGGCGTGCTTTCGAAGTACTAGGTTGGCAGGAGCTGGGATAGAGCAACAGGAGCTCACTCCATCACAGGGATTCGAACCGCCAACCTTCTGATCGGCAAGCCCAAGAGGCTCAGTGGTTTAGACCACAGTGCCATCCGTGTCCCTTCAACGACATCTACACTGACTTGGTCATGGCCGCAGAGTGGAAGATGGAAGGATCTCCAAGAATGTGCTCTACGGAGGCACCAGGCCTCTCCCCAGAGCAATGCTGAGCTACAAAGATGTCTGCAAACGGGACATGAAGGCTGGCAACATGAACCCTGCTGTGTAGGAATCCCTTGCAGACGACCGCAGTGCCTGGAGATGGACAGTCAAGTCGTACATCTACAGCAGTGACCAGAGGAGGAATGACCGCTGGGAGGAGAGCAGAGAGAAGAAACTCCTTAGTGCATCTGCAGCAGCCCAACAGGACGCCTTCCTCTGCCCCAGCTGCAACAAAGCATGTCTCTCCCGTATCAGTCTCTACAGCCACAGCAGGCGCTGCAACCTTCCAACCGTTTGACTTCACCCCCAAAGGCGCACTCCTCCATTGTTTCCTGAGACAGACGGATGCCAACCATTTGTTCTTTCCTGAGTGCAACATATCACACCAAGTCAGACAGTTGCCTCTGAAGACGGTTCGGAAACTTCAGAATGGATAGGTTTGATCTTCTTGCAGTCCTTGCACTAGGCAAAAATGTGTTTTTTTTCAAACCTTTGGCTGATCCTGTTTACATCCTATGCCCTTTTGAAATGTGGGGTTTTGTCGCGAGGGGTATTGGGTTGTCGTTTTTATTTGTATTAGGTATTTTGTGGTTTTATAACTTTATTTTATTCTGTGAACTGCCCTGAGATGGTAATAGTAATAGTAATAGTAATAGTACAGTCATATCTCGAGTTTTGATGCTTTTGAATTATGGTGCTGGTGGAGACTCTTGAGAGTCCCATGGACCACAACCCACCAACCTTTTTAGACAGGGGCACTCCTGGCTCGTTTACCACTCTCAGTCCTTGTGTTATTGTATTTTACTTGTGTAAATAAGTAAAAATCGTGCACTGCAGATGGTGGCAGCAGTCACGAAATTAAAAGATGCCTGCTCCTTGGGAGGAAGGCGATGGCAAACCTAGACAGCATCTTAAAAAGCAGAGACATCACCTTGCCAACAAAGGTCCGTATAGTTCAAGCTATGGTTTTCCCAGTAGTGATGTATGGAAGTGAGACCTGGACCATAAAGAAGGCTGATGCTTTTGAATTATGGTGCTGGAGGAGACTCAAGAGTCCCATGGACTGCAAGAAGATCAAACCTCTCCATTTGGAAGGAAATCAGCCCTGAGTGCTCACTGGAAGGACAGATCCTGAAGCTGAGGCTCCAATACTCTGGCCACCTCATGAGAAGAGAAGACTCCCTGGAAAAGACCCTGATGCTGGGAAAGATGGAGGGCACAAGGAGAAGGGGACGACAGAGGATGAGATGGTTGGACAGTGTTCTCGAAGCTACCAGCATGAGTTTGACCAAACTGCGGGAGGCAGTGGAAGACAGGAGTGCCTGGCGTGCTCTGGTCCAGGGGGCCACGAAGAGTCGGACACGACTAAATGACTAAACAACAAAAACCTCGAGTTGCGTTTGCTTCACATTGCGTTTTTTCAAGTGTTTACTTTCGGGTTCGCCACTTCGCGCATGCGCAGGAGCGATCTGTGGGCTTCACACATGCGCAGGAGTGCTCTATCATGTCACGCGCAGAAGCGGCACTCTACTTACAGACTTTCCGGGGTGCGAACGGCACCCTGAACGGATCACCTCCGTAAGTAGAGGTACGGCTGTAATAGTAATAATTGCTCCATCTAACCCAGCGCTGGATGCAGTGATTTATAGTGGTTCTCCAAAATTTAAATGGGAAGTCTCTTTAGCCCTGCCAAAGTTGCTGGATTTGCAAGCTAGAGTTTGGTCCTGGGCATTCTGCAGGCAAAAAGCACTTTCCCTCATTGCTCAGGGACAGAGCAACAGCTTTGCATACAGAAAACCGCAGGCTCAGTCCTCAGCATCTGCTGGTAGGACCAGCAAAGACTCCCAGTCTGAAACCCTGATGAGCTGCTGCCAGTCAAAGTAGGCAATTGAGTTCAATAGCTCATTGGTCCGATTTGGTGGAAGGGACGCAGGTGGCGCTGTGGGTTAAACCACAGAGCCTAGAGCTTGCCGATCAGAAGGTTGGCGGTTCAAATCCCCGCGACAGGGTGAGCTCCCGTTGCTTGGTCCCTGCTCCTGCCAACCAAGCAGTTCTGGTTCTCCAGAAGCGGCTTAGTCCTGCTGGCCACATGACCTGGAAGCTGTACGCTGGCTCCCTCGGCCAATAAAGCCAGATGAGCGCTGCAACCCCAGAGTCATCCGTGATTCGACCTAACGGTCAGGAGTCCCTTTACCTTTAGCCTTTCCTCATCTGATGCCCTCCAGACATTGCCTGACTACAGTTCCCATCAGTCCAAACTGGCGCAGCTGTGTTGGCAGAGGGGAGCTGAAGGCCAAGGTACCTGGAGGGGGTCAGATTGGAGTAAACTGGTTCAAAAGGAGGCAGTGCACAGGGGAAAGGACCCCATGCCATCTTTGCAGGACCTGACGTGATGCACCCCCAAGTTTCAGGGCTGCTCACAATAACACCCCAAAATGGTACCGCAGCAAACAGCTTTGAAGAATAAGTTCTGGTGGCAGCAAGTTCTGGCTTCTCTCAATTTTCAACCCGGAAATCATCGGCTTTCTTCAGGCAGGAATGATTGCAGGTGGGGATATTGAACAAAAACATGTGAACAGAACAGAACCCCAGAATGGAGAAGGCTGGTGCAGCGATGGCTGTGTGACTGAGTTTAAAGGAACCATCCACAACTTCCTCCGTTAGTATTGATGTTCGTGGCCAAGCCGAGTAAAGGGACATCTGTAACAGCATTAGAACTTTATTTTAAAAGTGTGTGTGTGTGTGTGTGTGTGTGTACACAACCATAGGAAGTTTTGAAGTAGTCTTCTGATGCGATTTGCAGACATATGATGATGCCAAACGCTTCTTGCTTGCCATTCTGAAATCTTTCACAAATGGACTAAATCCCCCTTTTTTTTGCAGAATGATTTGTAATACTGGTGAGCAGAACCACTGCTTTTTAAAAAAAAAACACACACACACACACACCAGCAATGCTGGCACTTAAGATTCTGAGGTATCAGAGAGGTATGTTTGGAATCCACATCACAGCTCGCAAAAATGGCAGCTGTACAGCTAGCGCCTTCCTTCTCCGGTGTCCACCGAACGCTTTGTGCCTCTGCCATGGCCAGCGTAGAGAGCGATGCAAGGGAACAAAGCAGGCGTTTTCCCAGAATGCTTTGGGAAAGCTTGGCATGGCTCTCCCTCGCTCCTTTATCACAATAATACTGAGCTTGTATGTATTCACCCCCCCCCTAAAAAAAACCCATAAAAAACTACAGCGCTATAAATCAGGCAGTACTTATTGGGCCCGGAGACCTTCAAAAAGGCTCGCAGGAAGATCCTTGCGGCTTGAAGTGTTAAGTGCAGGCCTGAGAGAAAAGACCTTTTGTAAGATGCACTAAAAAACAGGCCAGTCATCTCCTTGGGGGCGAGCCAAGAGGGATTGTTTGGTCCCAATAGTACGACCGGTGTGCGTCTTTGCCACGACAAACTGCCCTCACGTGCATACGCTGTGACTCAAAATGTTTTATTTTTATTTTACCCAGCCTCAAGGCATGCAGGAAAGAACAGGTATGCCCAGCCCCAGCTGCTCCCCACCCCCATCATCTCATTTGCCCCACAGAAAGGAGAAGGGATCCAGTTCTAAACCAGAGGGAGCGAGAGGTGATCGAGAGATGCTCCTTGGCATACTAAATCTGCCTTGCTGGCAACTCTTTATAAAGATGCACATGTACCAAATTAGGAAACTTCCCTAGAGTACCGTACTTTTCGCTCCATAAGATGCACTTTTTTCTTCCTAGAAAGCAAGGGGAAATGTCTGTGCATCTTATGGAGCGAATGTGTGGTCCCTGGAGCCGAATTGCCCAGGGGCAAGAAGCAGATCATGCTTTGGGGGGGGGGGAGAGGGACATGGGTGTTGAAATGAAGCCGCTGATCGACAAGCGATCAGAAGTGAGATAAGGGATGCTAGCGATAAAGGAGGCTACCTGGGAGGCAAAAGCCCATGGATCCTCAGGATTTTTGCATCGAGTCACCCCAAATTCACCATCAGATCACATAGCTTGTCCATGGCTACAGTCTGCACCAAAATAAATAAATGCATCCACTGTTTCGTGGGGCTGCAGTGGTGCAAAAACATGGTTACAAAGCACGGATCCACATGGATTCTCAGGATTTTTGCATTGGGCTACCCCAAACTCACCGTCAAATCACATGTCTATGGCAACAGCATGAACCACAAAAAACATACATCCACTGTTTCATTTAGAGTATTTTTTTTCTTGTTTTCCTCCTCTAAAAACTAAGTGCGTCTTATGGTCAGGTGCGTCTTGTGGAGCAAAAAATACGGTATTTCCGACAGGTGTTTTCTGATTAAAACAGAGAAGTTCCATGCCACTGAGACAGGGAAGGAGTTAAAACTTTGCCTGTGGATGTATACATGATTCTGGAGTTAATAAAATGAAGACTGCATGTTGTCTTGCTACGTTCTGAACATGGTCTTATGAATGGGGAAAAGAGGCCCTGTTAACAGTTTCATGGGGCTCTTAGATCTCACCAGAACTAAGTCAAAGTGTAGTCAGGTGTTTTCCCTTAGGAGCATTGTGAAAATTGTGAGGATACTACACAGATTTAAGTCAGTTACTGGAGGGTTCAGCACCGCTCTCCATCTAGACACACTGCTAACGTGTGTGTCACGATTCTTTTAACACCCACGTAGCAAGTACAAGTCGTCTGTGCAAAGCTTTCCCCATCATGGCATCCACAAGGAAGGGAAAAGGTTCAGCTGCTGAACTTCAGTGCATCAAGCCGCTGTCAAAGCTTCAGGAACACTTTGTGGGATGTAATTCATTGATACAGTCAAATGCAACATTCCTTATTTCCCTAGAGTGGGTTGTTGATCTTTTGCTGCCATGCTGCTCTCCTGCAGCCATTTTGTTATCTTAATGTAGTTTTGCTGTCTGCCGGCTCTCAGCCAGCAGCACATGAGTTCAGTCCCCATATGAGACAAACTCAGACTTTGTTATGTAATTATTAAGTAAAGCCTGCCTTTCAGGGATCAAACCGTGAACTGAAATGTGAGTAAACGTTTTGTTACTTTACTCAGAAACTCTTGTGTCTTTATTCTTTTGAGGGGGATTAAAGGGGACACCAGGAAATAATCTTAACTAAGAGATTCAAACGAATCTGCAAACTAGCTTTCACCTATATTGAAGGGAATCTGCTCTGCTACATCACTTACTAGTGTGAGTGAAGGACAGATAATACTTATCCAATACAGTGGTAGCTCAGGTTACATACGCTTCAGGTTACATACGCTTCAGGTTACAGACTCCGCTAACCCAGAAATAGTGCTTCAGGTTAAGAACTTTGCTTCAGGATCAGAACAGAAATCGTGCTCCGGCGGCGCGGTGGCAGCGGGAGGCCCCATTAGCTAAAGTGGTGCTTCAGGTTAAGAACAGGTTCAGTTTAAGAACGGACCTCCGGAACGACTTAACCCAAGGTACCACTGTATATCCTTTCCTACTGTCTTTAACATTCCCACACTCTTCCAGGGGGGAAAGGGGGTGGGGCAACCCCGCAAGCTGTCACCACAGGTACACTAAGGCTCATCACTATGTTTCATCAGGATGATGCTACAGAGATGTGCACAAGCCCATCAGCGGAAGGAAAAGGAGGCAGCAAGACGGGGGCCGCTGGTGGCTACTGGGAGCTAGGAAAGGCATGGCGAGTGTCAGGGAACTGCCATCGGCTCAGGGGCGAGAGGGGAAAAGCCGGATGGATTACAGAGAGCCCCCAAAGATCGTGGGAAGCAGCACCTCCTCAGAGGAGGAGAGTAATCACGCCTCCAGTGGAGAGGAGTTTCAGGGCTCGGAGGAGGCGAGGCGTTGCCAGGACACCTTGCCTGAGCAAAGCCGGGAGGAGAGAGGTCCTCCGTTACCCACGCCCTCCCTGCGCAGTAGGCTTCCGCGCCGAGAGGGGAGGCGCAGATTGGGCGTCAAGAAACTACTCTGCTGGGAAAGGTTTAAGGACCGCCCACTCACAGATTCTGCCAGTGAATGAGCCAGCCACGGGAGAGTGGCGCTCTGCACAGAGAAAGTTTATTTTGGCATCAAAAGCAAGGCTTCACAGCCGAGCCGGAAGGCATTTGCCTACTTGCTCCTGAGCAACCCCTTGGTACCCTAACAGCGAGAAAGGAAATGGAAAAGAGAAAGGAAGAGCAAAGAGACTTGTTCAGCTGAACAGAGATGCCAGCCGTAGAATGAGTGCTCTGCCTCAGGAACAGCATTTAACTCTGCAGGGGGAGACGATTCCTGATGCTTTCCCAAGTTTCCTCATGCAAAACTTTACATCTGTGGTGGGTGTCATTTT
Source organism: Podarcis erhardii (assembly GCF_964252035.2). NCBI lineage: Eukaryota > Metazoa > Chordata > Lepidosauria > Squamata > Lacertidae > Podarcis > Podarcis erhardii. The sequence goes on along the minus strand of NC_138497.1, from coordinate 6,749,125 downwards.
GAGTGAGCACGAAGTGGTTTTAAGGAACGCCCATCTACAAAACACCTCTGTTCCCTTCTCTCCACTGGGTAACCGTAAGGTATTAGGTTGCAGCGCGGGCAAAAGAATCCACTTTGGATGCTCTGAAACACAAGTCATTCTTTTTGAACCAGTGCTGAAAATGTATTTATTTGTTTTTATTTATTTAATTCATTCAGAAGACAGCAAGTCAGAAAGACTGGCCACGTGGCGTTCCGATGAACAGGCAATAGGAAGTGCTTTTGCAGAATCTAAATTTCTGGAGGCTGTTTATTTTACACGGAATAAGAAAGAGGACAAATGGAAAGGACCAGTTTAAGTTACTCCTGGACATTTTTCTACCAAGAGCTCTCTCTCTCTCTCTCTCTAGCCCCCTCCCCAATCTGGCCCCCATCCCGCCCTCAGAAAAAGCCGCCACTATGCTCTCTAGGAGGCCAAGTCCCAGCAAACACTTGGGTTTTGCTTCTTCTGCGCTCTCAGCTGAAGTGGCGGCCGAGGCGAGCGGATCTGTAGTCAAGGCGGAGCTGTACAAAGGAATGGAGGATGTTCTTGTCCAGAATAGCTAGCTGCTCTCCTGAGCAGACCTGCTTCAAGTTATCCGGAGCGACGACAAGGAGGTTGCAAAGGGAGTGGAGCGTGTCAAAAAGCTGCAGTACCAGTGCAATCTGTAGCAATGGGGGGGAAAGCAAAGCAAGATCAATTTAAATACCCAACGGTGCTTTTCAGATACACCACAGGCCTAGAGTTGATAGTGGTAACTCGGTTTTCAAACGCCTCCGTAGTCGAACGTTTAGGAACTCAGACTTCGAAAACCCGGAAGTAAATGCCTTGGTTTTTGAACGCATCTCAGAAGTCAAACAGGAAACACGGCTTCCGATTTGAGTTTTCCGTATTGAACAGGCATAGGCAAACTAAGCCCTCCAGATGTTTTGGGACTACAACTCCCATCATCCCTAGCTAACAGGCCCAGTAGTCAGGGAGGTGGGAGTTGTAGTCTCAAAACATCTGGAGGGCCAAGTCTGCCTATGCCTGGTATCAAGGCTTCCATTTTGAGGCTTCCGCTTTCAGTTTTTGAACGTTTCGGAACTTGAACGGACTTCCGGAACGGATTACATTCGAAAACCGAGGTACCACTGTATTAGCAAAACATTATTTGCATAATGCACCCAATGCAGAGATATTTTTCTCACCTTTGTTCATAAACGCAACAAACCTTTGAGGCTGACAGTTTGACTATTCCCATTTTACAGATAGGTAAATCCCATTTTAGCATTAGGCCACCCAGTCAAATACAAGGACAAGGTGCTGCATCTGAGATTGCATTGGGCATGCCTTTTGGCCACGTACCTTGAACTCTTTGGCACATTTCCGGTATTCAGCCACATCGCAGATTGCCAACATGCCACCCATGCAGCTGTAGGAATATTGTTGCAGGTGCTCATAGATGAGTCGGTGGAAGCGAACTCCAAACTCCGTCAGAACACCGTCCACGTTCTTGCCATCCATAGAATTCCTGATCTTTTCCACTTGCTTTCTGACATAGATGCAGACTTTGGCACAGGCCTGGAAAGTAAGCAGGAAAGTTAGGAGGAGAAAAAGAAAAGGTCTCTGTCAGGCTTGACAGCCACTCGGGGTGGAAATTGTGGGGCGTGTGTTGGGTTTCTGAACTGACGGACTGGGGAAAGGTGACATCTCACATATTGTGGTCATACAACATTTTTCAACTGAATAAAGAACAGACACTTCACTCTTTCGTAAACTTCTCAGCTGCCCTCTTGGAAGAAAATGAGTTAAATACTTTTAGATGGCATTCCTGGGATGTGAAACTCCCAGGAACTGCAGCAAAATACAGATTGCATTCTTGTGCCCACTTATCTGAGAGTAAACCCCATTTAATTCAATGGGATTCACTCATAATGAAAAATTTCTAGAATTGGCTTGTAATCCCTGTGTATCACTATATTACACTTGTTTAAAGTGAAAAAAATATTGGTGATGTGGCAGTTATTTGAAGTGACTAAAGTACAAGAATCATACTTGTGATTTAATCATTTTTTCCAGTCTGTCTGACAAGTAGTTCTGTGTAATCCAGAAGTTTGCGTGCAGAGAGAGATGCTGATGCAACAAAACGTTTCACTACATCTATTTCATACCTCTTATTTTAAAAAGCATTCAAATATCCCAGTGGAAGTATCTGAAAGTAAATTCCACTGATGTTACTCAAACGGTAATATTAAGTAAGCCGCAGTAGTGGTCTTGATGTGCACCCATCTCTTTCTCTCATGCACTCACACTTCAGATAAATAAACAGAACAACAGAACTGTAGAACTGGGAGGGACGCTAAGAGTCATGTAGTCCAACCCCCTGCAATGCAGGAATATCAACTGAAGCATCCCTGACAGACGGCCAGCCAACCTCTGCTTAGAAACCTCCAAGGAAGGAGAGTCCACCGCCTCCTGAGGGACACCGTTCCACTGTCAAACAGCTCTTACTATCAGAAAGTTTGTCTTGATGTCTAGTCAGAATCTCTCGTAACTTGAATCCATGTGCTACAATTATCCCAATATTTTGGCTGCTACCAAAGCCAGTCAAGGTTCTGGAGTTATACTGTCCTTATACAGTGGTACCTCGGGTTAAGTACTTAATTCGTTCCAGAGGTCCGTTCTTAACCTGAAAATGTTCTTAACCTGAAGCACCACTTTAGCTAATGGGGCCTCCTGCTGCTGCTGTGCCGCCGCTGCGCGATTTCTGTTCTCATCCTGAAGCAAAGTTCTTAACCCGAGGTAATATTTCTGAGTTAGCGGAGTCTGTAACATGAAGCGTATGTAACCTGAAGCGTATGTAACCCAAGGTGCCACTGTATTATGTAATGCCTTCAAATGTGGTCGCAAAAGGTGCACCGCTATTAAAATAAGTTCCCTGATAATTTAGGCATCATTCATTCTGAGCATTTTGCTCCATGTGCAACATTTGGATTTCTTCATACACTGTGGCTCTGTTGGTGGCAACCACAAAGATCTAGGAGCCTGAAGGGCACAGTGAGGAATGTATTTATTTTTACTCTGTGCTTTTTGAACGCGGCACACTTCAGCTGGTGTGCTGGGAGCTACTCTGCAGGGTGGGAGGGTGGGTTTGGCTGCTGGTGCGGTATAAATGCTAAATTGCAGTCGTCAATACAGCGTAGCTTAGTACATAAGAGGATACAGCCTTATTGAAGGGGGCTGGACTAAACTATCTGCAAGCCTCACCCCACTCTATGCTTCCACATTCTTATGATTTCTATACAGCACAACAGGACACCAATGACTCAAAACGCTGAGCATTTAGGAACCACTATTGTTCTCTCCCAGGCTGAAATCGCACAATGGAAATGCATCAGAATTCCTAGAAGAGTGAAGAAAACTTGACTATTAAGGGAGGTGCATGTGTGATAAAATGCATATGCTGAGCAGAGCCAGCAGGGAAGAACGCCAGCGGCAGTCCAATTACTTGCCGTGTCACTTGTCATTGACTAATCTATATATAGTTACTCACATTAGTGTACTGAATCAGAACATTGTTCTCATCTTCTGGTTTGAAATCGGTCTTCCTTTGTTCCGCCGCCAAGATGTGCTTCATCTGCCCAATCATGCAATTCAGCGTCCTTCAAAGTTAAAATACCAGGTGGCTGTTTTAAAGTTAGCATTTTGAGCCCCACAAAGCCCAAGCCAACACGATCCTCTTCTCAAAGCGACCGCTAACTTGCGGTGAAGTGTGCCATCGCAGGCCTACTCCCCTGGGCTTCCAGAAATGGTGGGCCGCTAAAGAGCAGCAGAGGCGATTTAAAACGTCACTCTTAAAATTAGAGATTGACATGCACATTATTTATATAACACCATCTTGATACTCTGCACTTCACAAAGCAGCAGCATGGCTGTCCCTTCCTCCAAGGGACTTGCAATCAGAACTAGGCACTGGGATGGAGGGATGGCTAGACACAGGCCCACAATTCCCCCTACCCCTAAATTTCCATTATTTGTCAGAATAATAAACTGTCCCAAACCACAAACAGTTGATGCAAAAGGGGAAACTGAGTGATGGTCCAGAAAGGTGATGGAGCCTTCACTTGCCTGTCAATGCCCATGTCCAGCTTCACCTCCATCTGTTCTGTGACGTCCTTTTTCTTCTGAAGACATTCGGAGAGCTTGGGGGAAGAGCTGTGATAAATGGAGGGAGGGGAAGTCGTTAGCTACCATTCTCTGCCACACACACATCCACTCCAAGCACCCTCGATCCCAGGGCACTTGAATCTGAAAGGGTTTCCCAGTTCGTCCACCCTGTCATTTTCGCCTCTCGTGAAAGAGGCCTCCTAGTCGCAGTTATGTGTGGAACAGGCTACGTGGGAGGGAGAACCTGGCCGTGCAACTGTTGGGAGTGCAGTGTGGAGGAAAGTATGGAAAAGTATTACATATGCAGAAGAATATCCAAAGAGCCCAGCTGGATCAGATAAAAGGGAGCCCAGCTCTTTCTTGCAGTGACCAACTATGGGAAGCCCAGCAAAAGACCTGAGGGCCACAGGCCTCTCCTATTGCTGTTCCCCAGTGACTGTCGTTCAGAGTTAGCCCACAGCCATCGTGTCTAATAACCACTGATGCCTTTTATCACTCATGTAATGCCATTATTTATATATATAAATTTTTATTAGTTTTTTTTAACATATCATTTTCAACAGTAATTAAACATACTTTTACATCTCATTCAAATTTTTGACTTCCATCAATCCTGTCTGAAATTTTTCCAATCTAATCTCTCAGTATGCATTTCTTATCTTCCTTATCACATTTCAAACTCATAACCAATATCTCTTTTCCTACTTTTTCTACTTTCTCCTTACAAAACTTCTTGTAGTCCTACTAGCGTAATTTGTTGATTACAGTGCGTCCCCCCCAAAGCTGCATGCTCGGTGGAAGAGGACGACCATCCCAGATAGAAGGAGTGTACCATTCTTCAGTCAAGGGTATATGATAGCTGCGCTCCCCCTTCTCCCTGTGCCCTCAATGGGAAAGATGGAGGGCATAAGGAGAAGGGGACAACAGAGGACGAGATGGTTGGACAGTGTTCTTGCAGCTACAAACATGAGTCTGACTCTGGTCCATGGGGTCACGAAGAGTCGGACACGACTAAACGACTAAACAACAACCATTCTTCGGTCAAGGGTATATGATAGCAGCACTCCCCTTCTAGAACCTCCAAACAAGCTCATGTAATGCCATTCTTGGGCTTCGGTAGCCAACAGAATACTGAAAATCTCAATTTGCAAGTTAACTACCATATTTTTTGCACCATAACACTCACTTTTTTCCTCCTAGAAAGTAAGGGGAGATGTCTGTGCGTGTTATGGAGGAAATGCCTACGGGTGGCATGCCTACGGATTTTCCTCCTCTAAAAGCTATGTGCGTGTTATGGTCGGGTGCGTGTTATAGAGCGAAAAATACGGTAACTTAATTTGGGGGAAATGCAAAGAAGGTTTTTAAACCTCCAGAGGATTACATGGAAATATGTGATCTCTCAGAAGTCAGTATGGGGGCTTCCAGTAGGTCAGGGTGCAAGAAATCCCATAGTGACTGCCTCCATGTCCTCCTTCAGAAGTCCCAGAACCCTCTATTTCTTTCCTTCAAATCCAGTTCCAATGCTTCCTACTTCAGCCTCTGCGATAAATCAGGCCTTGCATGTAAATGGGCATAACATGGCAACAGCCTGGAGATTATTAATGGATAATCTAGGATGCAGAAAGAGCAACCAAACTATTGACTCTTACTGCGTCTTTGCCCTGCTGGAGCTTGTGGACTGCTTATTCTGGAGCTTTCATGTGGCCCCCAGACAGGAGATGATTCTAGCATAACACTTTTTGCCCCTACAAAGGAACATTTACGAGTCAGAATGCAAACTCTACATGGCTTCTTGGCTTGAAGACACAACAGGCAACCTACCTAACCAATGGCATCAGATGATCATTGAACTGCTTGTCAAAGAGGTGAAAAATGGTATTAGCCTGGTTCACGACATCCAGGAAGTAAAGATTTGCAGTCTTGGCATCTGGAGAAGGAATTCCTAGAGGCAAGCAAATAATGAAACCAGTAAAAACCTTTGAATGGACTTTTGAAGCATCAGGAATCCTGAGAACCAGTTAGCAGAATCACCAGTGATAACAAGGACACTGACTTTAAGCTGTATGAAGGTTAAGTGTTTGATATTTTCATTTCTTTAAAAGCTGAAAATGGGACTACTCCAATCTATTTCATCAGAGTTGCTTCTAAATTATATACATATCAGCAATTTTAAGAATGCTGTTTACATTACATTTTGTTTCTATGTTTACGATGCTGTTTTGTTTGGAGCCTAAACCGCTGGGGCAAGTTACATCAGAATACTGCAGCCTCGAACTAAATGAATTTTTAAGTAGTTTCCAAAAATGTACTGTTTCAAAGAAGGGTCACATATTTTAGCTACGTTACAGTGCAATATTTAATGGGAATAACGGCAGTATTGCACTTACCAGCCAACCCAATTTCCAGAGCATAATCAATGTGCTCAATGCATAGGAACTCCACGAGCAAAGAGAAAATTCTGAAGGCGTTTTTCGGCAGATCTGAAGGGTCAGAAAGCTTTAAAAGTGGAAAGAGCTTGTTAGGACCTTTCTGGCACTGAGATGTGAAAAATTATATGCAAACTATTTTAAAACACAGACAACTTTGCATGGATTCATGCAAAGACCAACCAAAACCACGTAATTATGAAGAGTTGGAGCAACTTGCAAGTGACAAGTTTTGTTGGACATCCTAAGGACTAGCGCTGGGCGATATCTGGTTTTCAACATCCTGATATATCACCAGCTAAGCATCACTATGTGTGAAATAAGGGTGGAACTATGCAGAGGAACAGGCTGACTTCACGGTTTTTCCCGCATCGTGATTTTTGCTGGCGCCTGTTCTTGTGATTTGCTGCCCCCTGCAGGAGGCAAGGAGAGCCGAGCCAGCAGAGTAAAACAGGGGCTGCAGGAATCGAGAGAAGCACTGGCCGGCTCCATGTCTTTTCCCACACTGTGATTTTTGCATAGCGCACACACATATCATGATTTGTGATATACTGCCAGGTCAAAAATTATGGTATCACGATATGGACTTCAAACCGGTTTTGGACGATTTATCGCCCAACCTTACTAAGGACCCCTACCTTTATTTCCTGAAAAGGAAGTTCTAAAAATGAAGGGGTGGGGTACTGAGGGCCACTCCCTTCTAAGCAACATGCCAACTGTGGGTGGGGCAAGTACAAGGCAGAGCAATGAATGGAAAACGTTGCCCTTGTATAGTGCAATAGGTTTTTTGCACAGGTCTCTATCTGTTCCCCTTTCAGACAAGCAGGAGGCGTGATCAGAGTTCAAGGACACATTCCAGTCAGGTAAAAACGCTGAAGGAAGGTGTGAAGGAAGTCTGGGTGAGGGGAGAGTTCCCTGGGCCGGATAGAGAGGCCTGGGAGGCTGCATTTTGCCCTGGGCCCAGGGTTCCCCACTCCTGCGCATCCGCCTTCTGGGCCCCTCGCGGCTCCTTGCATCTTTCATGAAACAACCCTTCCTACTGCTCCTCTTGCCCTTCTCGCCCTCTCTCCAGACTCCAGTGCTATCGTCCTATTCCCCCCAACAACTTCTGAAAATGTTATTGGAAGCTGGGGGAAATGGAGGAGAGCAACCAAACACGGAAGTGAGTTTGGCAATCCGGACCTGAAGGCACATCTATTATACCAAGGGAAGGTGGGGCAGAAAAAACACTATCGTACTGCAAAAGGGAATCCAGAAGGGGGAACTACAGTCTTGCAGCTCCCGTCAATTTCACTCCAGTCCCAACAGCAAAACTTTATTAATGAATATACTTAAGAGATGCCTGAAAGTCAAGAGAAAGGGTGTTGTTGAATCTCTGCTGGAACAGCATTCTGAAACATGTCACCAGCAGCATTTAATAATAATAATAATAATAATAATAATAATAATAATAATAATAAATTTATTACATTTAAATACCACCCTATACCCACAGGTAAATGCCCAGCTACTAGTTGAAGCTCCTCCAGATTATCTCAGAGACTGAGCTGGGATATAGGAGCTCAGGAAGAAACACTTATTTCATGCATCTCTATGCCACTTTTCTACTGAAAAAAAGTTTTCAAAAACCGCATAAGAACTAAGATAATAAAAAAAAACTATTAGAAGATGTAAAAACAGCAAAATGGGAGCACACACTCAGAAAATGTTTGTGTCCACACAGCAACACTCACGGTGTATTCTGATAAACCTTTAGAGATAGCCTAAAATAATTCTATTAAAAAGTACATACCCTGTGGCACCTTTCAAAGGCTTGCTTAGTTTCTTGCAAAAGATTAACCACCACATCCTGGGACAGGAAAGTTTCGCCGTGGGTGTCAATACTGGGGCCCAATGGCAGGTTTGTCCGCTGCCGTATTCGCTCTTTGAATTCTTGAATGCTAGAAAGAGATGCACCAAGCAGGAACCATTTATCCCATTGACGTCTGGTTATGAAAACCGTTAACTTTTCAGCCACATGAAGAACAATGCTAGACATTTTAAATACAGAATGCAAATTCCTCACATTTTTGAAGAAAGAACAACAAATGCCACACCATCAATATGAAAAAATTGGAGACAGGCAACTCATGTGAAGAAAGTTAAAGCTGATACAGCAGAGGCAAGCCTGCCTGTGGGGTGCAGAACCATTTATTTTGTCCTGCTATCGTCTCTGGCACAAGACGTTTTGCAGTGTTTCAAAACCAGCAAAGCCTGTTGGACCAGGAATAATAATAGGGCAAAAGGTATGCCTTCTCCCTCGTGCTGCCTCCAACACTCTCTTAAAAGCTACTGCTTATGCCAAGTTAGCACAGCCAGGAAACAGAGAGGTGGTCTTGGTGGCTATTAGCTACAGCAAGGAAACAACCTTCTGCTGCAGTATCGCTATGGGCTGGACAAAATCCTTCAGGCATCCACAGTCAACGCATATGTTGTAAACCTATGGGGTATACATGGTATACAGCTGGCAATTTCTCCTGCCAACCTAGCAGTTCGAAAGCACACCTGTGCGAGTAGATAAATAGGTACCATTGCGGCAGGAATGTAAACTGTGTTGCTGTGTGCTCTGGTTTCTGTCACGGTGTTTATTTCACACAACAAACATCCCTGCAAAGTTTTTAGCTTGGTTTTGTGACTGCATCATTAAGACATGCAAGCAACCACTGCAGCAGATAGCAAACAAAATTATAAATGTGTGCACAAAAGGTAAAGGTAAAGGGACCCCTGACCATTAGGTCCAGTCGTGACCGACTCTGGGGTTGCGGCACTCATCTCGCTTTATTGGCTGAGGGAGCCGGCATACAGCTTCTGGGTCATGTGGCCAGCATGACTAAGCCGTTTCTGGTGAACCAGAGCAGTGCACGGAAACGCCATTTACCTTCCCGCCAGAGCAGTACCTATTTATCTACTTGCACTTTGACGTGCTTTCGAACTGCTAGGTGGGCAGGAGCAGGGACAGGAGCTCACCCCATCATGGGGATTTGAACCGCCGACCTTCTGATGGCAAGTCCTAGGCTCTGTGGTTTAACCCACTGCACCACCCGCATCCCTAAATGTGTGCATACCAGTATCTTAAACAAAAGACTTGTCCTTAATGTGAATTTGAGAATACAGAAAGAAAGAAAGAAAGAAAGAAAGAAAGAAAGAAAGAAAGAAAGAAAGAAAGAAGCACAGTAAACAAGACTGGAAGCCAAACCTTACCCTCCACTTCCAATGGATCTCTTTTGGTGGTTTTTCGACTCATAATAGCGCTGCAAAATCATGGAGCTCCTGCTTCTCAAATAACCAATTTCCACCTCGATGTAATTCTCCAAGTAGGAAATGAAGATGGATTTGATAAGCTTAGACAAGAAAGTCTGCTTATCAGTGCCCAAGTTAAACTCCATCAATTTGCTCGAAAGATTAGTAGTCCTTTATGTTAAAGGAAGGGAGAGAGGGGAGGGAGCAAGAAGGAAAGAAGGAATGCATTAGCAGGAGGTAACATTCAGGTATAAAGCATTTGCAGTGTTCACTAAGGAACTGGAGTGAGGGGCCTGGGCACAGCAAATGCTACAGCACTGCCAAGGCTAAGCAAGTGTGGACCTGGTCTACAGATTCAGGTAGGTAGCCGTGTTGGTCTGACGCAGTCAAAATAAATAAATAAAAATTTCTAATAGCACCTTAGAGACCAACTAAGTTTGTTCTGGGTATAAGCTTTTGTGTGCATGCACACTTCTTTGGATACACTGAAGCAGAAGTCACCAGACCCATATATATATATAGTGGGAGGGTGGGGTGGGGTTTTTCTCAGGAGGGTAGTAGGAGATGGGTGATTGACTCAATGGGTATAGTAAACCTACTGACGACTGTTAACGACTGCAATTAGTCCTAAAGGAAAAAGCAAGGGATCGTATGCAGACGACCAAAAATAGTATTAGCATATATAATGAGACAAGTCGTTAACAGTCGTCAACAGGTTTACCATACCCATTGAGTCAATCACCCATCTCCTACTACTCTTCTGAAAAAAAACCTACCCCACCCTCCTACTATATACAGTGGTACCTTGGGTTACAAACACTTCGGGTTACAAACTCCGCTAACCCAGAAGTAGTACCTCGGGTTACAAACTTTGCCTCAGGATGAGAACGGAAATCGCGCGCCAGTGGCACGGCAGCAACAGGAAGCCCCATTAGCAAAAGCGCGTCTCAGGTTAAGAACGGTTTCGGGTTATGAACAGACCTCCGGAACGAATTAAGTTCTTAACCTTAGGTACTACTGTATAAGGGTCTGGTGACTTCTGTTCCAGTGTATCTGAAGAAGTGTGCATGCACATGAAAGCTTATACCCAGTACAAACTTAGTTGGTCTCTAAGGTGCTACTGGACATTTTTTTTTTACTTTTTAAATTCATTTTATTACAGTTCAGTTTGAGAATGTCAACCCCAACCCTTCCCGGGTGATTTTCACTTTACTGGAAGAGGGATAGCTTACTTAGTCTACTAACTTGGCTCCCCATACCCTGTTATCATAGAATCATAGAAATGTAGAGCTGGAAGAAACTCAAGGGTCATCTAGCCCAACCTCCTGCAATGCAGGAACTAGCGCTACTCTCCCTGATTATTTAGCGTGAAGGCATCCACCTTCACACACACCTCTTATCCCAGCCACCCTCCTGCCACTCCTCCTTCACCACCAATCAAAGCTCCTGCTGTCCTGAGTACAAACAGTACTGAATGTACTTGGGTCAAATATTCACCTGGGGCCACCAGTAACAGTCACTGTTCTTTGACACATTTCCTGTGATGCCAGAAAGCCCTGGCTATTGGCACTTTCTGAACACCACAGAAGCAGAGGTGTCTAGCCTGCCCCCCAGCCCTGGATTTCTCCTTTCGTATTACAGCAAATTTAGGCATGGGTGCACATGTAGGAAGGCACAGAGGTCAGCAGGCACACATTATGAGCACATATTATTTTTTAAAAAGAAGAAACAGCCCACAGTTCTGGGAGGAAATAGCATCTATGGACAGAATAGCCACAAAGTGCTGGAGAAGGACAAAAATTGGGGAGTGGCAGGGAGGGGGACACCAGCAGACCTTGCCCGTGCCCAGTTTTAAAATTTGTGATGTACAGCACCAACCTTGTATACAGTTCATAGAGGCTCTGAAGATACTGCTCTGCGTCAGACTTCTTGTGCTCTTCCAACTGATCTTTTATATAACTCTGTGAAATGAAGACCAGCATTGCTAGTTCTCAAACACATTCATATATAATAATCCAGTTTTGAAAAACTTCCCATCCAAGTCAATGGTTAATGATGATGATGATGATGATAATAATTATTATTATTATTATTATTTATTTATATCCTGCCCATCTGACTGGGTTTCCCCAGCCACTTTGGGCAGCTTCCAGCAAAATATTAAAATACAATGGAAGTTCTCAGAAAAGCAAAGTTTCCAGCATAATCAACCGCAACATCACACTGCCTCCATTTACCCCTCTGTCATTTCAAAACAACCATCACTGCCATTTCTTGCCTTTTCACCGTAACCTAACTACCACTATTCTGCCTCTTTTCCTACATGTTGGAGAGAGTGGGAGTGGAGATGTGGCTATCCCGATCCCCTTTCTATCATTTCCACTAATGTGCTGTATGAACTTCCCCTTGAACCACCCACCTCCCCATTATAGAAGGGGTGCCAAAGTACTTGGATGAGGTATTAAGCATAGATATACACACTGCCAGCACAGGCACCGGGGGCCCTGCCTACTCACAAATTGTTCCTCCATCCCTTCACCACACTCAGGGATGCAGTCAGGTGGAAAATCCCTGGTCCCAGAGGGGAAACAACAGAGTTCATAAAGAGTGAAGGATGGGCAACAGGCAAGGGACAGAAGGAGCCGCTCTGTGGAATATGATGCTCACTTGGCGGTTGCTTGAGGTGCCAACCCATTCTCAGCAGCAAAACGTCCTACAATCCTTTCCTTGCTCATGCCCATAAAGATTCTGTGCGGTGGCTATTACTATTTTCAGTGTACATAGGGGAATGCAAGGCTATGTTTTTGTGACTTGCCCATTAAGGCCCATAACACCAAACATATAACACCGGTCCTGAGAGACCTACATTGGCTCCCAGTGCATTTCCGAGCACAATTCATAGTGTTGGTGCTGACCTTGAAAGCACTAAATAACCTCAGCTCAGTATACCTGAAGGAGTGTTTCCACCCCCATCGTTCAGCCCGGACACAGAGGTCCAGCTCCAAGGGCCTTCTGGCGGTGCCCTCACTGTGAGAAGCCAAATTACAGAGAACCAGGCAGAGGGCCTTCTCAGCTGTGGCGCCTGCCCTGTGGAACGCCCTCCCATCGGATGCCAGGGAAATAAGCAACTATCTTACTTTTAAAAGACATCTGAAGGCAGCCCTGTTTAGGGAATTTTTTAATGTTTAATGCTGTATTGTGTTTTTAATATCCAACTGGGAGCCACCTAGAGTGGCTGAGGAAACCCAGTCAGATGGGCCGGGTATAAATAATAAATTATTACTATATATTATTATAATGATTAGAACCAAGCTGTGGAGTTCAAAGCCTTGTACCACAAAAAGATTCTCCCACACGACTTCTATAGCATTGGGGGAGCAAGCACAGCAGATAGCCATAACTGGACAGCATATATCAAACAACACATTCTTGCACCAAAAAACTTCAAGGTTTGTAATAATTAAGGTTGCTACAGATAACCATTCTGAAAAGGAATATACTACACAAAGAACACAATGAAACAACAGTAACTTGTTTGTATTTGAAGAATACTTATAATGTGCTTTTAAAAGTTCAAGTCACCTGAAGCCTGATTTCGAAGATGTTCTGGATAAGTTTGGCCATCACAGTCTCAGGGCTGCTAAATATATCGCCAACCTGCTTGTTCACGTTCTGGCAGAGGACAGTAGTATCTTCAAATATATCGTTCCTCAAGTAGGCACCCTGAATAAATTAGGAGAGAGCTGCCACCATTAAAATATCCACAGTTGTAAAACAATGTTATTTAGATAGATCCTTCGTAAGCAGAACCTTACCTCTTGGCACTGTTTTATATACACATCGACACAGTGGGAATAGCCCTATTGAAAACAAAACAAAAAAGGAATTGAAATTTAGGCACATTGCGACTACTGTTAATGACTGTTTCACATCCTGTTTTGACAAGGGCACTGGGGGAGGAATTCTCTGCCTCCCAGCTCTCTTTCTTTGCTTGGCCCCTGGGGAGCTCCACCTTGCCAGAAACATACTACCGGGAGTACAAAATAACCAGGAGAACAGATGGGTCTGCTGGATGGACCATTGGTTTCTCCCCAAAAAGTGGCACTTCACTGCACATGCTAATGGCTATTTAATCTGTCGAACTCAACAGCCTCTCAGGCACATTATTTGCTTAACAAAATTGGAAGCAGCAGACCTGGCACTACCCATTCAGAGTGGGGCCTTTAATACAAAACATTTGAGGCTCCAAACTTGCCTTGAGACAGGCAAGAGAGGAATTCGCACACGCCTTGAGATATATGTGCCCATTCTGCTTCCAACCAGGTATAGTCATGGCCACCCACTGGAGCTCATACAGGTGATCGTACAAAGCACTTCCAAAACATACACAGTTTGGAGCCCCGGAAAGTTTCTAGAGGAAAAGAAGCCTGCAGTTGTGGTCATTGACAATTCCTTTCTATAGGTCCCAGTGGTCTGAACTTGCACACATAAGTTTGACTCAAATAACGGAGTTCTCTGCCAACTGTAGAAATCACAACAAAGCAGCAGAGGCTCTTAGAAACAGCCGCTGCACATTTGTGTGTATGTAAAGAAACAAGGAAGGAGTGTAGTTTTCATGGAGAGGCTGCTGGAAGAGAAGCTAAGAAAATAAAATGGCCCGTGCTTTCAAAGGGAGAGAAGGAAGGGAGAGCCTTGTGACGTGCCTTGCAATGGACATTCCCTGCTACCCATAAACTTCAGTGCAACTGCCATCCATGCAGGCAAACAGTACAAAAGTCAAACATACAGGGGGCATAACAAACTGCTTTTTCCAATGGCACAATGTTCTATGTGCTGGGAATCGCTTTGCTGTAGCCACATCATCTGGATGGATTAAGTAATGGCTGCAATCTGGAAGGCCCTGTTTTGAGCCTAATCATTCGGATACTTATTCTTCAAAACCCTGGCTGACGGGCTGAGGCTGCAGCACTATGCATGCTAGTTAGAGGTAAGTCTTCCCGAGTTCAATGGGGCTTACTCCCAGGTAAGTGTGCACAGGATTCAAACCTTAGAAAGAGACTCTCGCCTCTTACCTTAAAGTGAAGCAGGACTGCAGCTACTTCTCTCATCCTGCAGATTTGCCCCCTTCTTTGTGCACTGGTAAACTCCTGGATCAGTTGGCACTCCAAATCGTGATACTTACCTGCATGCAAGGGGAAAGGAGGTGGGGGTATAAAACAACATTCCACAAGTTAGTGAAAAGGGAGCAATGAGGACATTTTCAAGTCAATTTAAGAAATTCAGGACAGCAAAGAGCGGAACTTACTTGCTATTTTGGATTTTACTTCTGAAAACCTATTGACAAAATAACATTAAAATTAAAGGCTTGCACTTCAAGCTTCTAGCAAAGAGCTAGCTTCACACATCACATTTTTACATTTATTTATGATTTCTACACCACCTCCCCAAGTTTCAAGGTGGTACGCAGCAGTATGTTAAAATATTATCAGAGAATCTCATATACAATATATTAAAATACATATCAAAACATCAACATACAAGAAGAAAATGCAATGGAAAAATTAGGGCAGAGTTACAGTTGGAATTATTTTTAGGTGCAGCCCTCAAAATATTTTGGCAGGAAACCAATATAACACTATGGCAATTGTCCTGTCAGCACAAGCTTTTCAGCTGGCCAGAAAGAATTATCCCCCCCTCCTCCCCCCATGAGGGCAGAAATCCTTATGTGGGCTTCTGCTAGCAGAACTAGTTAGTTGTATTCTAATTATTTTTTTTCACTTGAAATGTACTGTTTTGATTTCAGCTCATGACTACTCCCCTACCCAACTTGTCCCCCCTTTAAAATGCTAGCAAGAGTCAGTTGAAATCCATCAGAAATCACAAAGACCATTTTACAGCTGTCAGTCATACTTCACCTGTCAAAAGGTAACTCCTGTGCTATCAGGTGCAGTTTCTGGATAATATCAGCTGCCTCTTCAATCTATTGGGAGAAGACGTACAATTTACCACAAGAGATAAACCATGCAAGCAGATCACTTGCTCCCTCAAACCGAAATCATTTCCTAATGCCCTTCTTAATGCACAGAAGTGATAAACATCACTTATTTCTGAAAATTCCCACAATCGATCCAATGAGTAGCCTGGAACTCCCCTCCCCCCCTTCGCTCCCCCACTCCAATATTCTGAATCCTCTTCCTAAAATGACTTGCTAAGAGTTTATTTCAAGCTTTAGTTTCTTGCCTTTAATCATGAAACTTGCAATCATCTCCTTTATGGAAATGGACCAAACTAATACTTTCTGGGACATTCCCCTAGTTCTTAAATCTGTTGCTCCTTTTGGCACAGCTGCTGCCAGGACAGGATAAAGTAGAGTATAATGGTTCTCTGATAAGTGGGGTATAATGGTTCTCTAATAAGTCAGGAGGTAAATTTTTCTGTATGCATTGCAGAGACCTTGGGTCATGCTATCCTTTCCTCTGTATGCCTTCTCCCATTCTAAAGTGAGAGTGGTGCATGCTCTAGTTATCTCCCGCTTGGACTACGGCAATGTGCTCTACGTGGGGCTACCTTTGAAGGTGACCCAGAAACTGCAATTAATCCAGAATGTGACAGCTAGACTGGTGACTGGGAGTGGCCACCAAGACCACATAACACTGGTCCTGAGAGATCTGCATTGGCTCCCAGTACGTTTCCGAGCACAATTCAAAGTGTTGGTGCTGACCTTTAAAGCCCAAAACGGCCTCGGTCCTGTCTACACCCTCATCGTTCAGCCTGGACACTGAGATCCAGCGCCGAGGGCCTTCTGGCAGTTCCCTCCCTGTGAGAAGCCAAGTTACAGGGAACCAGGCAGAGGGTCTTCTCGGTAGCGGCACCCGCCCTGTGGAATGCCCTCCCATCAGATGTCGGGGAAATAAGCAGCTATCCTATTTTTAAAAGACATCTGAAGGCAGCCCTGTTTAGGGAAGTTTTTAATATTTAATGCTGCATTGTTTTTAACACTCGATTGGGAGCTGCCCAGAGTGGCTGGGGAAACTCAGCCAGATGGGGAGGGTCTAAACAATAAATTATTATTATTATTGCTATACAAAATTGAGTGATATGGACAATGGTCTCACTCGGTAGAAGGTGACTTCCTATGTTCCTCACTGGCTGACCATGGGCCAATCACCTCCCCCTGTCTAACCTACCACACAGGTTTGTCGTGAAGATAAAATATGGGAGGAGGAAGAACACTGTAAGCCACCCTGGGCTCCATGGAAGAAGAACGTGATTCAAATGTCCAAATGATTAATCTTTGATAAGGAGAAGTTCTCAAAATAAGAGTAACCCCAGAGCTCCAATTTTTAAAAGCAAAGAGCTAACCCTGGGCCTGTATGAAGGAAACATTCAACTAAGGCTGAACCAAAAACTCCAGTACTAGAAACATACTATGTATATAAAACAGTTAATGCAAAATTCTAGTCTGTGTGGCGCAGAGCAAGATGGCCTTGCCTGACAAGGTGAAGCCCATGATTCATCTCTTCATGATTGCTTGTCATGACAGGCAAGGGTAGCTGAGCAGGTTTTATCACTCAGGCTAGTAAACTTCAGTGAGATTTCTAAAGCTGCGCTAAAAATAGGCAAAAATTACGGTTCTGAAAACTGCTTAGTAGGCAATCAAAGCCCTTTGAAGTATAAAGTGGCCCTGCAAACACAGAGACGATTGGAGATTTGGTTGTGGACAAAAACCCAAAGGGCATCCTGTGGGAAGTGATGAAAACGTATTGCCAAGATCTCAGAAGGGCTTGATCTCGCAAGGCTGGGAAACAAGCTGGGAAGATGAGGCAGGAGAGCCATTCTCCCTTGTCTGTGCTTTGGAATTTTGCCGCCAATCCAGGCTGCACTTTGCCAGGTCTAGGAGCGAAAGCATCTTGAATCAGGCAGAGGTGCATTAAGATAATCGTTTGAAGCACATAAAACTCTCTCACACACCCATTCAAACATATGAGTAGAGGGGAAGAGATCAGTGCAGTTCTATCGAGCTCTGAGGATGTTGTGGGAGCAGTACAAACAGATCACGTTGTAGGTGCATTGTAAGCAAAAGAAATTAGTAAATTATATAGCTACGGATGGAAAGGGATTTCTGGATTATATAATCAAAGAGCACCTGCTAGCATAGGCCACCTCCTAGGGTGGTCTTCCCCAGCCTGAGCACTCCAGATGCACTGGCTGATGGGACTTGAAGGCAGTATTATAATCTATTACAAGAGTGGAAACCTGTGACTCTCCAGATGTTGCTGCACTACAACTCCAATCATCCCTGACCACTGGAGCCAATGTAGTCCAGCAACATCTAGAAGGCACCAGGTTCCCCAACCCTGATCCACCAGGAAGAAGGCCCTCCACTATGGAATACTCTCTCTCAAGGACCTTACCAGTCTTCTATCAGTTTCTTATAGATTACATGTAGAACTTGTAACCCCCAGGGTTGTTAACTAGCTGTTTTTCCACTTTTGCAAACCTACACTTATTCGCACCTCCTCAAAGGCAGATTTAGGGGAGTGTAACCAGTTTGATCACACTGGGCATGGAGCCTTCGGGATGCTGCAGGGGGCACCATAACTATAATGTAGAATGGAAGGCAAGAGGCACCGAATTTGGCATCACACAGGGCACTATTGAAATTTGAGACCCCAAGGTCCACCACTGACCTCCCTCTTATGCACGCATCAGGCTGTTCTAGCTGCTAAAGGACCAGCAAACAGAGAAGCAAGTTTGTTTTATTTTTACACACACACACACACACACGTATATATACATAATGTAAAGGCAGGGGGTTACTGCATTTACTAATGGGGAAAAGGCTTTTGACTGCATGGAATGGGAGCATGACTTTCATGGATTAAAAGCTCCTAGCACTGGAACATTTATCAACTGGTTTATCAACTGCCCTCTTCCACATATGTACAGTCATAAATGCTAATTTAACAGTGACAACTTAATTTACTTGTGGGACTAGACAAGGCGGCCCCTTGTCCTCACTTCTGTTGAAATTCGGAGCTCCTTGCTGTTATGATAAGAAACCATTCTAAAGATCAAAGGTTTAGAAATCAACAGGAAAGAATTTAAAGTGCGCACATATGCTGACAGCGTTGCTGTTATTTCCTACTCAACCAGAACAGTCATTAAAAGATAACACCAATCAAGTTTAAAAATGAACAACAGAAGGTCCGAGGTATCATGCTTACATTTAACTAAAAGAGGAAGATAGTAACATACTGGAAATAACTCATTTCAGGTTTTAGAAAGAGCAAAAACCTGTTGTTTTTTAATTGGAACAACTATGGAAGCTTGAAAATAAAAATAAAATCAGATTTAGATAACTCAACTATGCTGAAACTTGTTTTTGATGGGAGGATAACAAGAACTATGATGAACATTAATTTTTGGAATGGTGCAGAAAAGAAGAAAACACTGTGCTCAAAATATCAGAGTATACTGTTAGCAGGATGCTATTCCCAACCTTGTTATGATTAAGAGCTAATTAAAAGCCCCTTAGAACTTAGGAAAAATACATTTCTAGTTTCTGTATAGAGCATTTGGGATAAGTTTAGGTAACAGCTATCTCCAAATCTGTTCACTGACACTCAATCTACATTTCAATGAATTTGGGAGTAGTGGATGCTTTAAAAAGTGAGAATGTTTTGGAATAAATAAGTACATGAAACCAAATGGAAATGTATGAACTGCATGAGAACATACAATCAGATTAAGGAAGCAGTAGGAGAAAATAAGCCACCTTTGTTTGAATTATTTCATATCAGAAACTTCTTAATTGAAAATATAAGATGCTGAAAGACCTTGCATAACATAAAAGAAGGATATAAAAAAGACACTCAAGTACTGTTACGGATATATAAACTGTTAATACAAAAGGACAATAAAAATTAATCTATGTATTAAAATGAGAGGGAAAGTTGGTGATAATGCTGGAGGAAAAGACTTGGGAAATATACATGGAAGAGAGTAACTCTGTATGTTTGGCCCTTAAAGAAAATTGCTACAAAAGGTTAGATCAATGGTATTTGATGTTTGTACCAAGAAACTGGCATTTTGACCAAACTGCGGGAGGCAGTGGAAGACAGAAGTGCCTGGAGTGCTCTGGTCTATGGGGTCACGAAGAGTCGGACATGACTAAACGACTAAACAACAACAACACCACCAAGAAACTGGCATAAGAGTGGTTTGCAAACCAGGGTATCAAACTAGGATCTGATTGAATGTCATGGAAAACTGTGGTTTGACAAAACCTCAGTTATCTGTCCCTAAGCCAGGGATGCGAGGGGAGGAGTAAGTGCTCAGGCACAAAGCTCACTCTTGATCGAGCAAAAAATAGTTTATCAAACAAGATGGCAACACTTAAACTAGGCCACAGTAAAGCTTTCAGAAGCAACATCCTGGTGCAAAACAGGGAAGTCAGATTTGCAGAAAAAGACACACACATACTTATCTGCAAAATTTATTTTAACACACCTCAGTTTTATTTGTATGTCCCCAGGAAGAGGAGGAGTACATTAACCATTCTGTAGAGCCAAAAGACCCATCCTGATAATACTTCTAGCTACAAAGAGGGATTACCCAAGAGACATATAACAGGGAAATGTTCATTCACAAGTGAGAAGAATTAGGGCAAGAGTTTCAGAAGAAGGAGAGGAAGAAGAAGAAAACACAAGAGATTTCCAAGGTATTCTAAAAAGTTACTCTCTCAGCATTCTTCCAAGTCGCTTATGATTTTTGCAAAATGAAAAAGTGACAGCATTGCCACATTGAGAACGGCTGAATCTGCAGGCAAATGAAGTTAATCTGTACTCCAGAACAATGGCGCTTGGACAAGTCTCTCGCTGGGGAGTCAGAGCGTGGAAAAGTTGCAGCAAGGGGTTGTAATTAGGGCAACTCAGCTTATGGCGTGCAACTTCTTTCAATTCTGCTGACGGGCCTTACCTTTTCAGGGTTGGTGAAAACGTCAGACTTCAGCTCCCCATCTAGAAACTCATTAAAGTATTTCATCAGTTTGTGAGCCTCCACTAGCCGTTGCCGTGGCGTGTTTACCCCCTCCAGCAGGTCGCCAAGGTGACAGACTTTAGTTGCCACGTAGCTGACATGCTCATCTAGCTCCTGGAAGTGTTGGAAGGCAACCTGGGAGAAGAGAGCAGACAAAGTAATAGCGGTTGTGTTTACTGTAATTAAGGAAAGTCAAGCTATTCAATAACATTCTAAAGAGCAAAAGCACAGAAGCCAACAAAGGGAAAGGTTCAGTACTCGTCCCCTCTCCAGTAAAACAGAGAAGCATCCACATAAATCAAGTTGATGAAAGTGCATCAAGTTGCATTAACTGAGCTAATTCCATTGGTACCCAGTGCGGATCTTAAGATTCAATATGGTTAGTGACTGTCTGTCTGCCTAGTTGCTCACACAGATTGGTTCCAACCATTTGGTGAAGTATCCGGAATAATTCATATTATTCCACTTAAGATTAAATTTGTGTTATATAGAAGCATTTGCAGATTGCTGCATAACCAGCAGGAATAGGTAATGATTGCAGATATAGAGGCTAATGAACTCAAAGCAACTGGAGAAAAGTCGCTTGTATATAAGTACACTTGATAGATATTAAGGTAAGCTGAGTTGCCATCCGCTCACCTTCCATTCCTCCCCAATGGTGGCTGACGAGAGGCAAGAGATTGATCCCACTATCATTGTAACTACCTATCCAGAACAGTGAAGATGCCCTCTTTTGCCTAGTTGCCAATTTTTGTTATTGAAGAATGTCAAAAATAACTGTTTTAGTTAATTTCCATTTGTAACACTGATCTTTAAAGCATATTATATCTATGTGTTTACTAATGTTTTATAACGTGAAATATCCTTGTATATCTATAACTAATTTTTATGCTCAATGTTTATTCTGATGCTAAAGAGGTTAATAGTGTTTTGTAGAATATGGATATTTTCTAGAATTTTTTGTATTTGCTTTTTTAATTTTAAGATGTCTCCAACTGCATTGTAAGCCGCTTAAGAGATTTTATTAAATATAAATGCTAAATAAATTGTCCAAATAAATAAAACGATATGTCTTGAACGCACACCTTCCCTTACAATAAATAACAGATACCACCCCTTCAAATTTTGTTTGCAGTTAGGTGTGTGGGAAGGCAGTGGCAATTGCAGAGAGACTGTTAGTGTGTGCCTGTACCACTCCTAGGTTGGACATTCAAAGGACAAAAATTACATCAAAACCTGATGTATAAGCTTAAGACACAATCTAGCACAAGTTCTCCTATGCAAAATAAACTGAAACGACGAGAGAGTACAGTGGTACCTCAGGTTAAGTATTTAATTCGTTCCGGAGGTCCCTTCTTAACCTGAAACTGTTCTTAACCTGAAGCACCACTTTAGCTAATGGGGCCTCCTGTGGTGGCTGCGCCGCCGGAGCACAATTTCTGTTCTCATCCGGAACCCAAGGTACTATTTCCGGGTTAGTGGAGTCTGTAACCTGAAGCGTATGTAACCTGAAGCGTATGTAACCCAAGGTACCACTGTACTGCAAGAATGTGGATTGAGCCCTGACTTGCCTGGTTGCTTTTCTGCAACTCTTGAACCTTCTTGGCAAATTCCTTGGCTTCTCTCTGGACTTGCTGCTCTAACTTCTCCACTCTTCTCTGGATTCTTTCATCTAGCAGCTTGAGTTCATTGATATGATTCACAAATTCTTCTTGTAATCTGAAAGGGTTTTTTTAATAAAGGGTTTGAGAAAGCAAATTGCAGTATCGTGATGACATTGTGTGATTGGTGTTACCAAATAGTTCTGAAGGCACTGGTGAAGGTACATCAGTACTAAGACTAAAATGCTTAAAAAACACACACACCACACAACCTAACTTCTACAGCATTTCATTTTATTATAAGCATTTCTGTCCTACCCTTCCCCTGTATCCCAAAAACTTCAGTCCCTAGTCTAATTGAAGTCTTCTTGCAGGATCCTAATTTGTCCAAAGTGATACTTTCACAGCACACTTCTGGCCGTGAATGAGTTTAGATAAGGACAACCATTTAAGTTTACCCCATTAAAAAAACAAATCTAGGCTTCACATAGCGGGTCATCCCCACACCATATAGTCTAGCAAGTACATAGACCAGGAACAACCTTGGGACACCCAAAGACCTTTCATGCAAACATGTGGGTGCACAGTTGTATAAAACAGGAATCCCAAACTGGTCAAAAGACACACAGAGTCCCACGTCCCAGTTAAAGGATTTCAAAAGGATTTAGAAAGGCCTCTGGACCTAGTGAAGAACTAGGTTCAAGGTCCAAAGCCATTAAAGCCTGTCAGCCTTTATGTCCAGCTATGCACCTGAATAAGCTACCCTGCCAACCTTAAAAACAGCAAAAACAAACTCTAGAGGAATTGGGAAAATAAGACAGCCATGAGAAAATCGATCTGCTTATTAAAATGGATTAAAAGAATGTTGTGAAATGGCACTTAACCTTATCAAAATACCCCTATTCACTCCATTGCACCAACACCTAGCAATTATGTCATATTGAATTCTATACTAAACTAGCAACTTGCAAGAATTGGTCAAGTATAGCAGTTTAGGGATTAATCCTCCAAGTTCCTTAACCATGCTCTTAATGTTACTTGTAGAAGCCAAAATGGCCATGTCAATAAGCCACGTAAGACCCATTCCTTCTCCAATATGGGCTTTCAGAAGAAAACTTCTCCTTTTCTCCCGTTTCCTTCTTTCTTTCTATGTTATACTTTCTCAACCCCCTTTCTACCCTCAACACGCTATTATGAAAACCACCTAAGGAGCTTGCACGGGGGATGTGGAGGAGGGGGTGTCATCGCGATCCAGCGGCTTTCACAGCTGGTGTTTATTGGGTACTTATATGATACGCACAATGCTTGCTCTTTGTTAAGGGATGGTTAAAAGTGTTCATTGTGCAGCTGGATTATGCGGCTGGATTTTACCTTTTGGGATCAAAAGCTTCCACGCTACTTCGGGAACCTCCGCCAGGAGTCCTCCACGCCAGGCGTTCAATGTACTCATCTGCCACAAAGGGCTCCTAACCACACAAGAAAAGAATCACTTTTTTACAGCAAGCCACAGCAGGAAGCGCAAGATACATATTGTTTACACCTCGCCGAGTGAAAGCGGCTAAAAGCTTTTTCTGCAGTGAATGCTTTACAAACCATAGATAATAGGGCCAGTGGCACTTTACACATTTGTGAACGTAATCTAAAAATTAGGCATTTTGAATATAGTGAACATCTCGTTCAGCGCTTGCAGAACTGGCCCGCTATAAGCAGCGGCTCCCAGCCTTTTACACTCCAGGACCTGTCATTCACTTCAAAGCCCAATCAGGATCTAGGCCCAATGCATTCAAGAGTGTGCTCACTCAGTGGTGACGCTAGCGATTTGCACACAGGGACCTTCCAATCCATCAGCTCAGAGAGAGGCTGGATTAGACAAGGAAAGTCGCAAGCTGTTCCCTTAAGTTTGTCAGCCTCCGCTATCAACTTGCCACACTCTAATCGTGTGCCTTTCTGCCATGCAGCTCCTTATGGGTGGAGAGGCCGTATCTCAGTTGTAGGGGAACACGCTCTGAATGCAAAAAGGGCCAGGCTCACTGCCACCATTTCCATTTTCAAAGATTTAAGGAAGCAGGAAGCCTCTTTCCTTGCCTGTTCCTTCACTGCTGTGAATCTCACCTGCCACCCCACATTATTCATTTCTCTGTCCCAAACCCTGAGCACATTCCTATCTTCATGTGGATTGTAGACTTCATAGGAAGACTGTATCCCTTCTGTATGGCACCAGGAACACACTCTGTTTACTTTTAGAGGGTTTTTACATTTACAACAATAATAATAATAATAATAATAATAATAATAATAATAATAATAATAATAGGTTTCTAATCCACCCTTCACCACAAGGTCCAAGGGCAGGTTACAGCAATTCAAAAGTCAGTATTAAAAACAGCTTAAAATAAATTACAGAACAGTCCTACACAGAGTTGTAGAAGCTCATCAAGAATAGATCTTATGGGTTTTTTAAAAAATTAATTGCAATATATTTTTTCAAAAAAGGAATAAAATGAAAAAAGCAAAGAAAATGTAATCTTATGTCTTTGAGCTAATTTAAAAACCTAGATTACTGGAAAGTGATATGAGGTTTTAAAAACATGATATTGAGGGCAATAGCAATAAGCTATCTTTTTCCAAATTCAAAGTGCTCAGAGGCCACAAGCAGTTTTTTATTCCAGACATTTTTAATATCAGTGCCAAGCGTTAGCACCTTGAAAAACAATACCTGACTAGATAGACAAGTTATTCCACACCTACAGTGCACTGAAGCTATACCACAAGCTTGTTCTGTTTAGTGGCAAAGCCAAGCTTCTCCTTTGGTTTAACTTGTCTTTTTAGCATTCCATTGCTACATTTGTTTGTAATGCGATTGTTCCATGCGGCATAGAGATTTTTAAAAAAAAATGGTAGACATGCTCACCACACAGTTTTAAATCACAAGTTCAGAAACCCATTATGAATTTCGTATCTGATTCAAAGTGACAATACAGATCACGAGACCACTGTGAAATTTCGTATGGACATTTGCAAATATTTCCAAGAGGAATAACCATGTTAGGCCCTTGCAGCAAAAACAATCAGAGAGTCTTGTAGCACCGTAAAAATTACGTCATAATAAATTTATTAGTCTCTAAGGAGCCTCAAGGGTCTTTGATCACATTTACAAAACTTTTTTCTGTTTATAGTTCAAGTACCTGTTGGACCCCCGTTTTAAAAAACTTCCTAGATCAGACAACAGGCCTACCTAGTCCTATATCTTGTTTCCCAACCAGACGCCCACAAGCAAAGTGTTGCAACGTGCCTCTTGATTGAACAATGTGTATTCCCTAAATGGCCTCTGCACCCCGTAGAGTCTTTCACCAGGCAAGTGTGATGTGCAGTTCCCTCCTCAACAGAGATTGTCTGATCACTACAGTGGTACCTCTGGTTATGTACTTAATTTGTTCCGGAGGTCCGTTCTTAACCTGAAACTGTTCTTAACCTGAAGCACCACTTTAGCTAATGGGGCCTCCTGCTGCTGCCACACCACCACCGCACAATTTCTGTTCTCATCCTGAAGCAAAGTTCTTAACCCAAGGTACTATTTCTGGGTTAGCGGAGTCTGTAACCTGAAGCATATGTAACCTGAAGCGTATGTAACCCGAGGTACCGCTGTATTATTAATACTCTACTAACCTATGGACTGGACTCCCACAATGTGTTGTTATATGGGACTGCCTCTGAAGACTTCTTGGAAACCTCGGCTAGCACAAAGTGCAGCTGCCATGCTGCTAACTGGGAACATCTTTAGGGAAGGTAGCTCAGCAGGTCTCTTAAACAGGCAGCACTACCTGTCAGTCCATTTCAGCATGAGCCTTTGTTCATCTTCTGAGACCCTCCTCTTGGTCCATGTGCTATGTGACGTTAGGCAGGTGGTGACTGGGGAGAGGGTGCTCTCGGCTGTGAAGCTCTGTCAATAGAATGCCCGCCCCAGAGACACTTGCCTGGTGCCAACCTTGATGTATTTTCAGCAGCAGGCAAATGCTTTTTTGTTTCCTAGGGGCAATCCGGCATGTTTTATATCCGTCAGTTTTAGTTTTATGGATTTACTGATTTCACTGGTCCCTGGCTATTGCTTCTAGGATCCGAACAGATTTAACATAGTGCTTTGTTGTTTGCATAGCATGCCACCCTGGGAGACATGCACCACAATCACATGTGAGTTGACAAAGCAAAAAGGTTGCTTCCAGACCTGGGTTTATTGTTAGATTGGTGCTCCTCAAGTGTGCAAGCTCACAGTGTCCAAACAACATTATTAGCATAAAAGCCAGCCTGTACTTCCCTCCACCTCAAAATTAAGCCAGATTTACCCTTTCTGAAGAAAACCCAACATGCTAAAAAAAATCCTGTTGCCAGCAACTCATCTGCAATATCCAAATACCCATTTACAATATTAAGTCCCCATTCAGAAGCACCCAGGGACGCGGGTGGCACTGTGGGTTAAACCACAGAGCCTAGGACTTGCTGATCAGAAGGTCAGCAGTTCGAATCCCCACGACGGGGTGAGCTCCTGTTGCTCGGTCCCTGCTCCTGCCAACCTAGCAGTTCAAAAGCATGCCAAAGTGCAAGTAGATAAATAGGTACCTCTCTGGCGGGAAGGTAAACGGCGTTTCCGTGCGCTGCTCTGGTTTGCCAGAAGCGGCTTAGTCATGCTGGCCACATGACCCGGAAGCTGTAAGCCGGCTCCCTCGGCCAATAAAGCGAGATGAGTGCCGCAACCCCAGAGTCGGTCACGACTGGACCTAATGGTCAGGGGTCCCTTTACCTCTACAGAAGCACCCAAACCTTACTGAGTGCCCAGGACTTATTCCCAGGTACCGTAAGTACAACAAAGCACAATGACGTGGGAAGCAGGCCACCAAATGATAGTCAATGTGCTGGGCAAGGTCCACTGTGGTCGTGAAATGGATGGAAACAGCACAAAATGAATCATTAGGGCATATGTTGCCCAAACTGAACACTACCTGGAACATTTATGATATAATGCAGAGGAGGAATGTTTATTCTAATGGAAGGTCAATTTCTTCTCTATACCTGCCAACTGTGAGAACATTCTACACTGCCCACTTTTTCTGTAATCTAATAACAATACATATTGCATTGCTAGCTAATGGGGCTGCCTGCAAAACTGGAAGACTCTGTATGGCCTACACTTAATTGTAAAGCCAGTAATCATGCCAAAGGTTCTTAAAAACTTTAGGCAAGTGGCATATTGTCTACCACAGTGGTACATTTACAGTGCAACCCTTACCATTACTCAGAAATTAAGCCCAACTGAATTTAGGAGACACACTCTCCAGCTAAGTACGCAGAGCGCCACAGACCTAGAGATCCAAGGTTCACATTCTCTGGAAACCTCTTTGTATTTAAGGATGGCTGATAGATCTGCACAGATGAAATCATCTGTTTCCCCCTCTCTTCCACTAATCACATAGGTCATGTTACAGTACGATGAGTGCATGCCAGTGTTACATTATGTCTGGGTTACTCAAACTGCCTGGCAGGCGAGTCCTGGCAGGCATTTGAACTGCCATTTGAACCATCACACAATGAATGCAATCTTCCTTTCACTGCCTCTACTTCTGGTGATTATGCTTCCTTAGCACGCCTCCCATTTACAGATAAATATTACAGCGTTCACAGCATCATAGAATTGTAGAGTTGGAAAGGACCCCGAGGGTCATCTATTCCAACCCTCTGCTATGCAGGAATCAATTTAGAGGAAACTACCGAGGAAGTGGAAGGAAATGGAGGCAGGGTAAAACAAGGAATGAGTTCAAGGTTCTTTTGGTTGCATGTGCTTAGGCCAAGTTACAGGCACAGTTACAGTCAGGCTCTGGAATTGGGGGTTGTTCCAAAGGTAAAATACTCCCGTGTATCTTCATGCTTGTTCACAATGAAAACCACTCCACGGGTTCTGGTACAAACTGAAACACAGGGATATAAATTTAACAGACCAACTGAGGCTATTTAACGTGCCTTGCTTTTATCATATATATTATCTATAAGTTGGGAGATGCTTGGGGCCACTTCATGGGCTGAAAGGTGGAGAAATGTTTACAAAAATTAATAAAATATGCCAGCTGCTTCTTGTAGCCTGTAAACATAAACACACACACATCCGTTTGCAGGGTGTTTCAAAGAAACGTGTCCGGCCTAAGGCGTGATTGGTCACTTCGTTTAGCCAGTATCATTCCTAGCAGGGATCCTGTCCTTGAACAGCTACAGAAGTAGAGGAAATGCAGCAAATGAAATCCCATCTCCATGCCGGCTGCACTTCTGCCTGAAATGCAGATGTTATGGGCCCAAGGGGAAGACATGCCAAGAAAAGAAAGAGTGGCAACCATAGACCATCTCTTAATACAAATCGGTATATGACTTCTTCGGAAGCTTAGGGCTGCAAAGAATACTCAAGGCCAGAGCAGTGGAGGCAATTCCAGCAGGGCAGATGGGGCACTCCCCCACCTGCCAGCCTTCTTATTTACAAGCACTGGCTGTCAGCCTCCTCCTCCTTTAGTCTGCTGCCTTAGGAGAACTCATCAGGAAAGAGGATGGAGATGAAACTGGAATTTGTTGGTTCTTTCTGACCCTGGCCGCCTTGCTTTCCGCCCTTTCAGTCCCGTCAGCACTGGACCAGGGATTGTTCAATGCCCTGATTACCTCAATACTGGAGGAAAGTGGGCTAAGACATCATTTATCAAACAAACTCTTAAGACCTTTCCCCTCCAATAAAAATAACCTTAGAAGTTCTACTACAGTATTTTGGGGGGAACAGCAGCAATGCCACCAGTTCGGGGGGGGGGTTTGCCTATTAATGTATTATTACTACTACTACTACTACTATTAATGTTCTGAATTTGTCTCTCTGGCTAAACTTCATCATCTTCGCAGACACAACTCAATGAAGCATCTCACCCACCCTACTGCACCTTCAAAACAATGGCTCCCCAATTTCCACCCACCGTTCACAATCTCTTGCTCCCCATCTCATTCGCCCTGTGCCACACATGAGGCTTCCCAATTTGTTATTATTATTTAATCCTAGTAAAGCATAAACACCAACAGCTGCATGGCAAGCAAATAACCCAGTAGGAGAATCTTTTGCCTGTCGCTGCATCTCCATCTCAGGGACGGGGGGGGGTCATTTCTCCATTTCACGTGGCTGTCAAAGTAAGGGGTGAGGGGAAAGTCCAGGTACTAGACACTTTTACCCCCCCTCCATCCTTTCCCCTCTAAGACCAACCTTATGCCTCCCTATTTCTGACCTAACAGATACAAGATGTTACCCCACTACATCGCTGACAGCTGCCCCCCCCCACCTTTCCCTGCAAAACACACACCCATTTTGCTCTCTCCGGAAACCCTCGCTGCCCCACTGACAGCTCCCTTCCACCACCGCTTGCCTTCCCTTCCCTCTCCCCTACAGTGACACTCCCCCCTCCCCAAAATCAGCTCAACCTAAACCCTCTTCCTCCCTCAGCAGACATAGAAAAAGGCAAGTTTATAGACAAAGGAGCATGCCATTTGCACCCCTTTGCCGCCTGAGGCTGGGACTTTGCCCACCCATCTTCCTCTCCCCTCATCTCCATGTATGAACTTAATAGGGCTTTGCTTATTTTTTGCTTGCTACTACTATTATTATTATTTGCTTGCTATTCTTGCTATGTTGTTAATATGGTTGTATAGATTATAAATGCTTGTTAATAGATTATAGACAGATCATATGATTTGTTAATCATACGACATTTGCTTTAATTCTGGTGTTTTGTTTATTTCTTAGCTGTTGCTTTGTCAACAGCGTTTTTTGCAGGTTGCGACTGCTTCTCCGGTGATTTGTTAACTATTCTATATGATTTATGCTGCGTTTGAGACATTCTACACTGCTATCACTCATTGTCCGTAAGCCGCTCCGGGATTCATGTGAACGAAAAGCAGTATAGAAAATGCAGTAACTAAATCAATGAAACCACCCCTTGTCACTCTGCTTGCCTTCAATACTTCACTCCCCAGAGGAACAAGACCACCCCACCCCACCCCCCAAAGAAACAATCTGCCTATTTCCTCACCTCAAAGAAAACACTCCCTCCCTAGGGGGTGTCCCATTGCAGGAGAGGGGGTATCACCCCACATGGTATCATCCCAAATAAGGAGAGGGGGTGCCACCCCACATGAGAAGAGGGATATCCCCCACACATGAGGAGACAGGGTGCCACCCCACATGAGGAAAGGGTGTGCCCCCTACATGAGAAGAGGGATACCCCCACATGATAGGGGTGCCACCCCACATGAGAAGATGGATATTCACCCCACATGAGGAGAGGGGGTGCCACCCCACATGAGAAGAGGGATACCCCCCACATGATAGGAGGTGCCACCCCACATGAGAAGATGGATATCCCCCCACATGATGAAAGGAGGTATCCCCCCCATGATAGTGGGTGCCACCCCACTGAGAAGATGGATATTCACCCCACATGAGGAGAGGGGGTGCCACCCCACATGAGGAAAGGGTGTGCCCCCCACATGAGAAGAGGGATACCCCCCACATGATAGGAGGTGCCACCCCACTGAGAAGATGGATATTCACCCCACATGAGGAGAGGGGGTGCCGCCCCACATGAGGAAAGGGTGTGCCCCCCACATGAGAAGAGGGATACCCCCCCCACATGATAGGAGGTGCCACCCCACATGAGAAGGATATCCCCCACATGACGAGAGGTATCCTCCCATGATAGGGGGTGCCACCCCACTGAGAAGATGGATATCCCCCCCACATGAGAGAGGGGGTGCCACCCCACATGAGGAAAGGGTGTGCCCCCCACATGAGAAGAGGGATACCCCCATGATGAGAGGCATACCCCCCACATGAGAGGGAGACATCTCTCCCCACCCCATGAGGAGGAGAGGGGAGCGGGCATCACCCCCCCACACACACACCCCATCTTGCCCCAGTGACAGCCCCCTCTCTCCTCCCCCCTCACCCCGCCCCGGGTGGCCCCCCAACCCCTCACCTCGAAGAGCTCGGGCGTGACGGCCGCCATGGCGCCGGTCCCTGCTCCCTCGCCGTCCCTCAGCCGCCCGCGCAGGCCCGCCGCCCCCCGCCGCCCGGACCAGGCCTCCTCCATGGCCTCTCGAGGCCCAGTCCCGAGCTCTCCTCCTCCTCCTCCTCCTCCTCCTCTCGCTGCTGCCGCCGCTGCTCCTCCTCCGCCGGAAACCGTCCCTCGCCAGGCCGCGGCTGGGCGCTTCCCCGGCTCCTCGGGGCCTGCCAGGCGGCTCCGCCCAGACAGAGGCGCCCCAGTCAGCTGCTGCTGCCGCCGCCGCCGCCGACTAGGCCCCAAAGCCGCGCCTCGGAGGTAGCGGGAAGGCCCGGCGGAGGAAGGCGGCCTGAGGAGAGGGGCGAGGGGAGGGGCGCCGGCCTGTCAGCAGCGTCAGTGGGGGGCTTCTGAAAAGGGGGGTGTCCCACGGAGCGAAGTGGGGAGGGAGGGTCTCCTTCTGGTAACAAGGGTAGGAAGGTGAGAATATATATATATATATATATATTTATATTCCATATATATATATATGTTGAAAGACTGTTGGGGAGTTTAAGGCAGGGCTTGGGGGGGGGGAGGAATCTGCTCTATCCCTCTAAATAGGGGAGCTCTAAATAGGGGACCCCTACTCAGTGGCGTAGCGTGGGTTGTCAGCACCCGGGGCAAGGCAAGTAATTTGCGCCCCCTAACCCATGGATTTGCGCCCCCTAACCCGTGGATTTGCGCCCCCTAACCCATGGATTTGCGCCCCCTAACCCATGGATTTGCGCCCCCTAACCCTAACCCCCAGATGGTGCTGCCGCCCCCCCCCCTGCACCCCCCACGCTACGCCACTGCCCCTACTCTGTGCACTGCAAGAGGTTCTGCTTTGTGCAAGAACAGAAAAAGGGAGAGAGAGATCTGGTTCCTTGTGTCTGCTTTTTTTTTCCTGATTGCAAAGGTGCCATTAGGGTGCATGCTCCCCATTGCAAGGGGATAGTGGGGTTGGGGGTCCTCAGCCTGGAACTGGTAGAGGCTCTCTGCTTTTGGAGCGTAGCCTTTGCTGATTTGCATAGCTAGTTTGGGGCGCCTGCGACTTTTGGAAGGCCTGCTACCCCGGGGAAGCGAATCTTCGGAGGGTGGTTGTTGTTTATTTAAGTAGATTTGGGGTTGGGGCATGGCCGGTGAGAGGGGTGCCCTAACCTGTGGGCCAAATTCTGATTGAGGAACAGGGAAGAAGCTAGCAGTGGCTCTGGGGTTGAAGACCTGGGCGGTTCCGGATCCGAAATTTCCCTTGGCACCCGAATGATGCCTGCGAGAAGACGTTCCTAGGCTACGTTAAGCCACCCGCAATGGCCTTGAGGGGACTCTGGCTCGTCGGCCACGAACAAGGGTCCTGTGGCACCGTGCTGTTTTCCAGGTAATATGCTGTAGTGAACCTACATGTAAGTCTGGTCAGTATGTTCCTTTCCCCCACCCAGTGGCTGTTTCTCTGCCCTCTCTCGGCCATTGTGAAGCAGAACGGCCTCTTGTGAGTTGAGCCATCACATATGGAGCATCTCTGTAAGTGATGGGTCATATCTCGATGACAGAACACTGTGCTTTGCATTCAGAAGTTTCCAGGTTCAACCCTGGGCATCTGCAGTCAAAATAGATTGGGCAGACTTGATGAGAAAGACCCTCCTCCGCCTGAAACTTTGAAAAGCTGCTGCCAGTCAGAGTAGAAACTTTGAAAAGCTGTTGCCTGTCAGAGTAGGCAGCATTGGGCTGGATGGGCGAATAGTCTGAACTGATGCAAAACAACTTCTGTGGTTGCTGTTCCTGCGTAGCCTTTCTCCTGCCCAGTTTCCCCTGGGATTGCCAGCTTGAGATAAAGACTGGGGGTGATCTCCCTTAGAGGAACCAGCCCACCAATGACATTGTGATTTACTGTGATTTTGGTTTCCTAGCATGCGAGCCATCTGAAAACAAAGGGCATATTTACACTACGTTCCCTCTCCCCAAAGATTCCAGGCAATTGTAGTTTGGAGCATCTGCATGGGATAGCGCTCTAACAAACCCGCGCTACAATTACCAAGATCCTTTTCGAAAGTCATGGCAGTTAAAATTCTATAGTGTCTTGGGGGAAGACAATACTGGGCAATAAGGCAGCTTCCTTTATTCTTCCTATATAGTAAGCCTGCAACCCACGCACAGGTTGCATTTTGGGGACTGTGCCTAAAGCCAAAATTGCATATAGTCAAAAGACATTGGGTGCAATGGTGAGTAGGATTGCCAGAGACTTTTTTTCCTGGACATCCACCCTCTTTTTATTATTTGTACGTAAAGGTGAATGTGCATACGTTGCGGGCACACTGTATTGATAGTGGCTCCTCTGTATGACGGATACACAGTACAGTAATATTGTATTTTGGGTGGTGAGGTACATTGGTGGGGGCCACAGGAGGCAATTATTTATCATCACCAATGTTTTTGTTCCAGGTCTATGCTGGGGAGTTTGCGTTGTGCAAGCATGAAAGGAATAGCCAGGGGATTCCTAGCTCTCTAGTACAGCATTGTCTTCCTGAACAGGACCAAGAATGTGGTTGTCACCAGTTCAAGTTTGCAATCACAAAACCCTAGTGGCAACTTGCTCTGTGTGTTTGTGTCTCAGCTGCTCCAAAGGCCAGTGTAATTGACTATGAGCTCTGCCTCCTCTCCACCTTCATGGCTGGAAAAAAGAGATTGGAGCTCATGGAGCTTAGCAGAAAACAGTGGAACACTCTCAGTTGCAAGCAGAATCATGGAGCCCTTCCCCGTTTTTCTGGAGTGGCTATTTGGAATAGCCACACTCCGAACAATGTATAAAACAGGTTGGTGACGTGTTCCTCCGTATTGCAGAGAAAGACCTCAGAAACCACATCGTGTCCTAAACATAATGTGTACTCTACCTCCAATATTATACCATTTTCCTCCTGTTTCCCCACGGGGACCAAATTCTTGGCAACCTTGGATGGGCTACTTGCCCTGGGTCCTGCATTTACATAGGAACAAATGCCTTAGTCTGAGTCAGAGCATTAGTTCACATAGCTCAATATTGTCTACACTGTTTGGCAGCAGCTGTCTAGGGTTTCAGCCATGCTTTTGCATGGTGGAGGAGTGGCGAGCACCTCTCCAATCGCTATGCATGTGACATTCCATAAAATATGTATGTGGCACATGGTTGTGCAGTCATGCAGGTACAGTGGTACCTCTGGATACAGTAGTACGTTCCAGAGCCCCGTTCACATCCTGAAGCGAATGCAACCCACATCTGCACGGGTCACAATTTGCCGCTTCTGTGAATGTGCATGACGTCATTTTGACCGTCTGCGCATGCGTGAGCGGCGAAACCCAGAAGTAACGCATTCCGTTACTTCCGGATCGCCGTGGAGCGCAACCCAAAAACGCTCAACTTGAAGCAACTTCAACCCGAGGTATGACTATACCTAATTTTGCTTCCTCAGAAAGGAGGGGAAGAGTTTGCCTGGAGTGCCCATGTTATGGATGTGAGGGGAAGAAGGGTCTATCCCAGTATACAAAATCGTGATGAGCATGTGAACATTGCACGCACTTTCACTCGCAGTTCTCTGTTACTTTCACATGAGCATTGGGAGAGTTAAAAAGAGAAACGTAAAGAGCATATGCCAGTTCTGTAAAATCTCTACACAAACTGTGCTTGTGATTGTTGAGGTTCAGCAGTAATTGTAGTCTGCATTGTAGACTCAGGAATACTTCAGCCATCCTTCAGCCAAAATGGGAATTAGAGACAACAAATAAAAACCTTCCACCATGCCAGGTTCAAACACCGATTCCACATAATGCCAATTATCCCCTTTTGTTCATTCCTACTGTACTTTAAAGTGACACTGTCAACTTGATATTTGGAATTAAATTAATTTTGATGGGGGGAAATTGAGCTTCTGACAGTGGCGTCTTTTAAAAATAATTACTGTACAACGTAGTAGTTAAATCCAATTGTTTAATATATAAAAAAAGGTTTTTCTGTTCTCCCGTGGATATTACAAGGGTTTGATATTTCTTTTACTCCTCTGAATAAGAGGAGAATTAACTATGGAGCTGTAGTTAATAAAGGAAGATACAGAAGCAGTTGACAATCAGTTGATGAATCAGAGCCTACAAAAAGCAGTAAAGGTTTCTCAAATTTAGGGGGCTGGAAAAGGACATGAGCACAGAAGCAAATGAATTGTCTGTCTTATTGGTAATAGAACTGTAAACAGGCAGGGCTCTAGGTTTACCAAAGTATTGGGTCACAACTCAAGCCTTGGAGTGCTTGCAAAGCCTCATTCCCCTGGGTCTAGATAATATCTTGTGTGAAGTGGAACTTCAGATGAAGGCCTTTGTGTACAATGGCCTGATTCATGCTGTCATTTCCCCCCAGAAAAGGATTGTGCCAAAACAGCCATTGTGCAGATAGGTGTCTTCATGGAGCCTTCACCTCGCTTGGGACTTGTAAAAGCAGCTTGGTGAACCAACCCCTTAGGAGCTGGGTCAGTTTGGTGCCATGCAGCTCAGACCAATTTGGAGCATGCAACAACAGCAATAACAATTTTATTATTTGTACCCCACCCATCTGACTGGGTTGCCACAGCCACTCTGGCTGGCTTTCAGCAGATAAAGAAACACAACAAATCATCAAACATTAAAAACTTCCATATACTTCAGATGTCTTCTAAAAGTCGTATAGTTATTTATCTCTTTGACATCTGCTGGGAGGGCGTTCCACAGGGAGGGTGCCACCACCGAGAAGGCCCTCTGCCTGGTTCCGTATAACTTTACTTTTCACAGTGGGGGAACTGCCAGAAGGCCTTTGGAGCTGGGCCTAAGTGTTTGGCTGAATGTCTCAAGCAACATAATGTTAACTTTCCTGCAACCTGTGTGCTTCCACATTGCAGGCGTTACCCCACGGTTGAAAAGCGAGCAATATGCCTCAACAGAGCAAGTTATGTGGCCGTGCCTGAAGACGGCCCTTTCCTTAAAGCGCTGCTTTTCGAACTGAGGCTGGCCGATGAAGACCAGAGCTTCATAGAGCGTAGGGATGGCTGCTCCCGAATCAACAAGACTTCGGTCTATGCCCTTCAGACTGAAAGCGGCGAACTTTGGCCTGTGGTGGCCTTCCAGAAGAGCGGGTTGGTTTACGTCGGCCTCCCATTGGTAGAGCAGCCCTTGGCACCACGCCCACCTCTCATCAGCATCAGTGGGGTCTCTCAGGCTTTTGCGGTCTTGTCGGGGCTGCTGGCTTTCATGAACTCCAGCCAGAAGAACAAAGCAGAGAGGACTTCCAAAATTGGCCAGCTCCCAGGCTTGCTTATGCAGAGCTGTCCTTTTGGCACCCCGCTGGATATGAACTTGAACGGCTCGTCATTGGAAAACAATCACATTGCTCCAAGTAGCCATCCTCAGAAACCACCAGCTTGGAGAACCAGCACGTACAAGGGAAAGCCTCAAGTTAATGTCTGCATTACTGAAAAAGTCAAGTCTGTGCAGTATGACAAAAGGGATGTGTCAGACATGTGGCAGGTTTATGGAACTGTAACTTGCAAGGTGAGACACTTTCTGGCGCAAATCTCTCTAACCTATTTGACACATGAATGCACCTGGAAAAGCAAAAATTCAGCTCATTTTTATCTTGGCATATGGGGAAGCTGAACCTAATATTTTTAATGCTTCAGCATGCCGCAGAGGAAATGCTTCTTTTTTTAGATTTGTGAACTATACCAAACTGAAAATCCCGCTTTACAGATATGCTCTTGCATATCTCCCTCCTAGTTTTGCTAGCTGAATAAAGAGTTAAAAGATGCCACTGCTAATTTCGATATCATTTTTCAGTGTTTAGATTTCATCCTGCGGCGCTTGCATTATTCATCCTCATAATAGCCCTGCGAGCTGAGAGACACTGTTTCAGTTCAGACATTGTAGGTTATACTTGTAATAAATTACAATAGTAAGAATAGTAATGAAAGCGATAATACAATTCTAGTTATAGTCAGCAACATCTGGAAGGTCGGAGGTTCCTCTTAAAGGGCAAAGGGACCCCTGACCATCAGGTCCAGTCGTGACCGACTCTGGGGTTGCGGTTCTCATCTTGCTTTATTGGCCGAGGGAGCCAGCGTACAGCTTCCGGGTCATGTAGCCAGCATGACTAAGCCACTTCTGGTGAACCAGAGCAGCGCATAGAAACGCCGTTTACCTTCCCGCCAGAGCGGTACCTATTTATCTACTTGCACTTTGACGTGCTTTCAAACTGCTAGGTTGACAGGAGCAGGGACCAAGCAACGGGAGCTCACCCTGTCGTGGGGATTCGAACCGCTGACCTTCTGATCCCTAGGCTCTGTGGTTTAACCTACAGCGCCACCCGCATCCCCGCTATTATAGCTATTAACTATTTAAAGGGAAGCCTTTCTAGGAGGTTGTGAATTGGGCCGTTCTCTAAGGAGGTCTCTTCCGTTCTCATGGATAACTAGGGATGCTTTGAAGACTTCTCTTTCTTTGTCTTTGAAGTGCGACATAGAAGGCACTGCTCCCAACGTGACCATCAGCTTGAACCTCCCTGCCAACGGCTCTCCTCTCCAGGATATTTTGGCCCACCCTTGCGTTACGTCCCTCGACTCCGCCGTTCTGACTTCCAGCAGCGTTGACGTAATGGACGACTCTGCCTTCAGCGGGCCTTACAAATTCCCTTTAATACCTCCTGCAGACCCCTTCGACCTGTGCTTTTATACTTCCCAGGTAAGGCTGCACGATTTGCAATGTTAATCCGGCAGCAGGGTCAGGCACTTGCCAGAGTCGGTACCCCAGCAAGATCCCCTGGCCCTCCTCCTCCCTCTTCTCCCACCCTCTGGCCTCGTGAGGATGACCAAGTGAGCAGCAACAGCCGTGAGGATAAGAAGCAGCTTGCACCACTGTTGATGAAGTGGTGGTGATCGGGACCTGATCTGGAGAAGGAAAGGGGGGGGGGAGAGGGAGGAGCGTGGCCCTCTGTCATGGATGCTTTAGCTGTAATTTCTACATTACAAGGGGTGAACTGGGTGACCCTTGGGATCCTTTGCAAGTCTAAGATTCTATGAGCAGGAAAGAATCTGGGCTGGCACACTTACCAGATTTATGAAGGCTGCAGAAGCAAGAGACCTGCCTGCCTGCCTGCCTGATCAGTTATCCACTGAAAAATACTTATCATATGTGCCCGTCTTGGCCTGGGTTATTTATTTACAGCATGGCACCACGTAATGTGAAGTTTAAGGGTTAAAAGCAGCACTTTTAAGCTGGGCGCTGTCATACTGACACAGCACAGGTGCAATATCATCAAATTATCAGTCCCGGTTAATAATCTTGCGCCCCTTTCCCGGACCAACTGTGGTTTCCGGACTGTTTTTAAATGCAGCCGCACGTACAGAGATTTACATCGATGGAAGGCAAAGTTACAATCACACCTTCCTGTATAATAACATGGCCTCCCATAACAAAGCCTGGTCTCTTCTCATCTTTGTCTCTCTGAAAGGAATCTGCAAGTTAGCAATGGCCCTCCATCTCATTACATGCTTTGAGTGTGGCACTGGGCAAGTTTTTGGCCTCCATCCTAGAAATATTTCCAGCACCCTGCTGATCGGTGGTTTAGAGAATCTAGCTTGCAAATGAGTTGTTAATTCCTGTTTTCCATCAGAATTAAGCACTTTCTGCCTAATTATCTTACTGTTTAGCAATCAGAGAGTTTATATCTGACATCTGGACGCTGTCAACCCATTTTAATTTTATTTATTTTACTTTATTCTAGAATTTGCACTCTATCATGCCTCCAAAGAGGCCTCTGGGCAACTTGAAAACCCGCAACCATAAAAAAGCCTACAACCATCAATTGATAAAACGCATAAGAATGGTTTTAAAATATGAATATAAGGAATTCAACTCTCTCTCCTCCCGCTCAGGTGCCTGTTCCACCAATTTTGGGGTTTTATCAGCTAAAAGAGGAAGAATCACAGTGGAAGTTCACCGTTCACCTGAAGCTTCATGAAAGTGTGAAAAACACTTTTGAGTACTGTGAGGCCCGTATTCCCTTTCTCAACAGGTGAGAATCATGCAATTGTCCCCTCTTTTCTGGGAGTGGGATTTTCAAGAACCAACATGTTTCCCTCCTTGGGTGCAGGTAAAAGTTGTCGTTGGAACGAGTTTTGAAATAGAGCATAGGACAGATCATATCTAGCCCAATGTTGGGAAACCACTGTCCTTCCAGATGTTGCTCAGTGCTGCTCATCACAATGGGCAATGAGTAAGGACTGGACCAGCAGTTCACCTTTTACCAGTATGATGGAAATGGGAGAGGTGTCTCCACTCGCCCTACAGCTGGAACAATTTATAACAGAGGAGTGACGAAGGCTACTGCTTACATCGTCTCCTGGTGCAAATGTTTAATTTGCACCAAATTCACCTTGTACAAAAACTGTGTATTGTTACCGGTTATTTAATGAAGGGGTTCCAGGTAAGCCCCAGGTTGCTGTAACGGGGTTTGTTTTTCTGTTGGCGACAGGGGACCCATTACACACCTGGAATACAAAGTTAGCTACGGCCAGCTGGAGGTGGCGAAAGAGAAAAGCTTGCTGGTTTGGGTCATAGGTAAGATAAAACCTATCCTCCCCCCCCCCTTTCCTACTGAAGCATGGCTGCTTACTGAACTTGTTTGAAAAGGCATCACAGCCACCTTGCTGGCTGCTCCATCCACTCTTGGTCCATGGGAAGATTAGCCAAGTCCTCATTAAAGCCTTTTCCCTCCCGGTGGGCTTTGCCAACCAGGACTTCTTTTACTTCTCTAGCATAGAGTTGGTGGCCAAGAGTGTGAGCTCTGAACTCAGGCCAGGCATGCTCTCATCTCAGGCAAAAACTCACAGCGTCTGCGCATGCGCAGGTTGCAATTCGGCGCTTCTGCGCATGCACAAAGAGTGATTTAGCGCTTCTGCGCATGAGCAACTGCTTAAACCTGGAAGTAACCCATTCCGGTACTGTAATGGTTCTAGGGGTTGCTCGTGCGTAAGTCGTCGCCACACCTGGCTGAGTTACCTGGGTGAACCCGATTCTGTTCGGACAGCCACTCACCCGTGGCTGTCTCAGTCGCTGGCAGAATCCGTCAGTGGGCGTTTCCAGCAAAGAAGCTCCTTGACGCCTAGTCTCCGCCTACTCTCCCTGCGCGGAAGCCTTCTGCGCAGGGAGGGTGTGGGCAGCGGAGGACCCGTGCTCTCCCCGCTGGTCCCTGGCAAGGAGTCATGGAGCCACCTCGCCGATTCCCCCATCTGCCCCCCTTCTTCATTGGTGCTACTCTGATTTCCCTCCCCAATAGCTGGGCTGCTTCTCTCCTTTCTGGGATGCTCTCCGTAATCCCTCTGGAGCC
Organism: Podarcis erhardii; assembly: GCF_964252035.2. NCBI lineage: Eukaryota > Metazoa > Chordata > Lepidosauria > Squamata > Lacertidae > Podarcis > Podarcis erhardii. Next base: position 6,708,156 of record NC_138497.1, on the reverse strand, counting down.
CTCCCTCTCCCTCTGGCTCCGATGGCAGTTCCCTGACAGGTACTTACGGGTTTTGGCAGTCCGTAACCCAAAAAAACACAACCTGAAGCGTCTGTAGCCCGAGGTATGATGATGATGATGATGATGATGATGATGATGATGATGATGATAATAATACCAACAACAACAACAACAACAACAACAACAACAAACCTTTGTTGTCACTACACCACCTGTGTGCAGTGAATTAAACGAGCCCCCCTCCCCCCCCCCACATATACACTCAGCCTTGTTCACGCTCTGTGTGCTCGTCTGAAGTCAATTACACCACTATTTTTTTCCATTCAGCAGCCCAACAGCCCACAGATAAAAACTGTTCTTTAACCTGTTGGTGCGGCTGACTATACTTCTTCTTTTTTTTAATATATTTTATTAAGGGTTTTCTTGTTTTACAGTGTAAGTGTAATGCCTCGTGTATTTTTTTTTCCCGTGTAACATTTTTACAAATCCATTTCATTTGTTGAGGCATTAGGGGGAGAAGAAAAAAGAAAAGAAAAAAAAGAAGAAGAAAGGAGGGTGGAAGGAGGGGAGATGGATGGGGGTGGGGTGGGGTAGCGGTGTTTCTATTATGCTTAATGTATGTAGTTTGGTGTCAGCGTGCTTGTGTTGTTCACTTGTGTTCCTTTGGTGGTGAGAGAGGTTGGGGTTGGCCTAGGATGTGATTGTTTGTTTGTGATTGGCTGTGGTGATCTTTGTTTTCGTGTGTGAGTGAGGTGGGTGGGTGTTTTGGATCAAGTTAGCCATATTGATTTGTATGCTGTTGGTGGATTATTGTCATTGTCCTGTTGGGCTGTGTATGTGATAAAGGGGAGCCATACCGGGGTGAAGGTGTCTTCTTCTGTTTGTCCCCGTGTCAGTTTCAGTTTGTTAGTTAATTTTTCTAGTAGGGCTGTTTCCCATACTATTTGGTACCATTGGTCCATGCTTACTCCTGACAGGTCTCTCCAGTGTCTGGTTATGGTGTTTCTGGCTGCTGAAAGTAGGTGGGTTATGAGTTCTTTGTGGAGTAAATGGGCATTGTTGTCTTGGAAGATGTTTAGTAGGGCCAATTCTGGGGTGAAGTCTAATACTTGCTTTGTTATTTTACATATTTCTTGTATGGCTGTTGTCCAGAATAGTTGGATTTTGGGACACTCCCACCACATGTGGAGGTATGTGCCTGTGGAGGTGCACCCTCTCCAGCATTTTGGTGAGGTTCCTGGGTGTATTAGCGCTAGTTTCCTTGGTGTTAGGTACCACCTGTAGGTGAGTTTCAGTGTGAGTTCTTTTCTTTTCGTTGATATGGATTTAAAGGGGGGTTTAGACCACATTCTGGTCCATTGAGTGGGGTTAATCTCATAGCCTATGTCATTCTCCCATTGTTTTTTGATTGCGTCTAGGGGATTTGCGGGATTTTGGAGTAGTATTTTGTATATTGCGGATACTGTCCCTTTACCATTTCCCTTTGTTGTTAGGAGGAGGTTTTCAAAGGTTGTCAGGGGCCTAGTTGCTGCTGATTTTACTGTTGGGTTGTTTAAGAGGGCATGTAGTTGGTGTTGTGTTAACCAGGGCATTTGGGTGTCTTCTAGTTTGTCTTGTATTTCTTGTGTTGACAAGGGTTTGTTATTTTTATAAAAGTCTATTAGGCGATACTTCTGTATCTCCTGCCCGAAGGTAGGAGATTAAAGAAGTGCTGGCCAGGGTGTGAGTCGTCCCTAAGAATTTTCCTCGCTCTCCTGAGGCAGCGGTCTCCCGCGATGTCATCTAGCGAACTTCGAGGACAGCCCATGATGTCATGTGCAGCCAGCGACTCCTTGAATAGACTTGAGCAAATAATTCTCAGCACTCGGTCTGATTTATTTCACAGGCCTATTGTAGTTCCCATTTACTCTGATTCCCATGAAAAGAGCTGGATTGTACTTTATTAGCATCACTGGTGTCTCACTTTGTGAACAAGTTCCCAAGCTGCATTTGTCAGATACGGGACACTTAATTCTTGGAACTGCTTATTCTGATAATTGGGTTAGCCAAAATTTAAAACCTTGGCTCAGCCTCGGAAAATCTTAAATGGCACCTGAGGATATTTTCCTCTTGGTTGTCGAATTCCCTCTATGCCCTGCAGTCCCTTCCTAGGTTGCCTTTAGGCAAACCACAAACAATTCTATCCGCCTCAGTCCTTCTTGCCTCCATCTGCAGTATGGGGATAAAAAATACTGACCTACATTATGAAGCTTGTTGTAAGGGGGACTGAAATAAACCTTAACAATGTGAAGCGCCTGGAATATTCCAATGTCAGGTGTCAATTCTAAATGATGCAATGTATTTATTTCAGCAATTTGTATACCACTTACACACAGTTGTCTCGGAGTAGCGTGCTGGTGAGCCAATACAATAAGACAAAAATGTCTTAAAATCAGAATTCAGTTAAAATGCCTGCCAAAAAAATATTTTTTTAAAGTAAGTTTTGAAGGTGCCGCATTTGTAAAGCTCAGTCATTTAGTGCTGCGGTGCCTAAACTTTAGAGATCCCTGCCTGGTGAGATCAAGCAGGCAACTTCACTATGCTCCGCCTGCTAAAAACATTATTAGAAACAAGCTTGGAAAATTGAGGAAATTTTAATCTGTTTCAGTATTTTAATTTTTGTACGTTTTAAAGTATGGCTGCACATTTTTCTTGGTTTTATTGTTTTCTCTTTTTGAAACCACTTTGAGGTTGTGTGTGTGTGTGGTTCTTTTTTACAATCAGTGTATAAATTTTATGAAATAAAATAAATAAACGGGGGGGGGGGGGTTCCGCCTGACCTCAACTGGAAGGGAGTTCCACAGAGCTCCTGCTGGTTATGAGCTGTTGTGCATTCAACCCATGGGGAACCACTAACAGTTACTCCTCCTCCTCCTCCTCTTCTTCTTCTTCTTCTTCTTCTTCTTATTTGGATTTAGGTCCAAAGCAGAGGTGCAGGTGTGGCCAGATCCATGTGTTTAAACCAGGCAGGAAGTGGGGAGGGTGACTGATTTAAAGATTGATGGGCTGGGCTTCTTTCAGCCTTCGCTCAGGACTTAAAGTACCCCAGGTGGGGCTGCCCCAACAGTTCTTTCAAGTTACGAGTGGTCCCTTTAGGAGCTGGTTCTCATGGGCTCCAAATCTTGGGCTTCACCCCCCCCCTTTCTTAGAAGTCGTAAAGGTAAAGGGACCCCTGACCATTAAGTCCAGTCATGACCGACTCTGGGGTTGCAGCACTCATCTCATTTCATTGGCCGAGGGAGCCGGCATACAGCTTCTGGGTCATGTGGCCAGCATGACTAAGCTGCTTCTGGCGAACCAGAGCAGCGCATGGAAATGCCACTTTTCCTCCCACCAGAGCGGTACCTATTTATCTACTTGCGCTTTGACGTGCTTTCGAACTGCTAGGTTGGCAGGAGCTGGGACCGAGCAACAGGAGCTCACCCCGTTGCGGGGATTCGAACCTCCAACCTTCTGATTGGCAAGCCCTAGGCTCTGTGGTTTAACCCACAGCGCCACCCGCCTCCCTTCTTAGAAGTCTTACATAAATGCTATTGCTATTGTTACAACTCTGAAACCTTTCTTTTTCCTTTAAAGGACAAAAATTCCCCAAGTCACTGGAAATATCCCTTTCTGGGACTGTCGCTTTTGGCACCTTGAATCAGGAGCAGCAGATTGACCCTGTGTGTACTGGAAACACCACTTACATCAAAGTAAGTCGTCAGCTTCAAGAGAAGCTGGGTCTTAATTGTGCAGTTGTGTGTCGTCGTCGCCCCCCCCCCAAAAAAAAAAATATGGATGGACTTAGGCACTGTTTTCATCAAGAAACTTTGTAAGGGCCTTCAACCTGGATATGGGTGGATGTTAGGAAACAAGAGGGACATGGGCATTTTCCGTTCCTGTCATCCAATTCTACTCACTTATGTGCAGGAATACCGAAACAGTTCAAGGGGTGTGAGAGCCTTCACTAGCTGTAGGAAGTAACCTCCTTGTGCAAAGATTAAGTAAAGGTAAAGGGACCCCTGACCGTTGGGTCCAGTCGTGACCGACTCTGGGGTTGCGCGCTCATCTCGCTCTATAGGCCATGGGAGTCGGCGTTTGTCTGCAGACAGCTTCCAGGTCATGTGGCCAGCATGACTAAGCCGCTTCTGGCAAACCAGAGCAGCGCACGGAAACGCCGTTTACCTTCCCGCCAGAGCGGTCCCTATTTATCTCCTTGCACTTTGACGTGCTTTCAAACTGCTAGGTTGGCAGGAGCAGGGACCAAGCAACGGGAGCTCACCCCGTCGCGGGGATTCGAACCATCGACCTTCTGATCGGCAAATCCTAGGCTCTGTGGTTTAACCCACAGCGCCACCTGCGTCCCCATGCAAAGATTAGATACACCATATTTTCCCGTGTATTAGACGAGGTTTTTTGACTCGAAAATCATGTCAAAAAACTAGGGTCGTCCAATACATGGATAGTGGCATTGGGGGTGGGGGAGAAGCGGCACACCACCCAGCCGGTTGGGAGCGCAACTTTCTCCAATGTCGCTGTGCGTGGGAAATGATCTAAGGAGTGTTTCCTGCCCGCAGCTGCATGGGGGGAGTGTTGGAATCTTCAAGCCTTGTCAGAGGAATTTGCCACTGTCCAGGCACCCGGCTTGAGTTCCTTGTTGACCTCCCTGTCAGCAACTCCCGGCAGGATACAGGCAAGGTCTCTATCGGCGATTCTCCTCAAATGTGAGAAGAACACACCACTCTTCACTCCTCCCTGTCTTCCCCAGGAGGGGGAAAGAGACAGACAGAAATGTATTTACATGCCTTTATTTCTGTCTATGCAGCAGTACAGAGAAACACGTCTGCACTCTCCAAACACGCACAGCAGAGAGAGAAACTCCACCCCTGTACTTCCAGTACAGATCAGATGACACTCTGAGCTAACATCCGGTGCTCAGTACAGTGAATAGGCTATCCCTTTGTTCCCATGGCACAGCCACAAACATCAACATCCTGTTTGGCATTCCAGCCAGCTGCAGCTCGCTGCTGCATTGGTCCTTTTTCGTAACAGGGAGAAGCTCAACAACTTTGGGCCATCTCCTCTCATTTTCTTAAAATTGAGTCCCCCAAAATAGAGGGGGTCTTATACATGGGGGCGTCGTATAGACGGAAAAATACGGTATATTCTACCTAGTTGATGGGGACAGGGAGGTGTTTGAGCAGAGGATCTGTACATCTTACTGTTTTCTGCTTTGCTGCGCTTAGCTTTATTTTAGAATCCTGGATTTCACGCTGACCGGTTGTTACACAGACCAGCATTCCATCCAGGTCTTTTCCTCAGGAAAACCAAAGATCAGTACAGGTGAGCGGGGTCACATCTGCCGCTGGTTTTGCGTTAAAACAGAAGGACACCTTTAGCAAGGTGTATATAGGTGAACTTGCCTCGGAGCCTCCATTTCAAAATTACCTTCTGCAGAATTTATCATTCTTGTTGGTAATTAAATTTCTACACCACCCATCGTGCGATGATCACAGTGCAGTTTGCCGTATAAAATACAAAAATGCAACAGAAACAATAACACACACAGTTTAAAAGGCAATAGATTTAATTAGCCAAAAGCCTGGGAGAAAATGAAGGTTTTTGCCCATCGCTTAAAGATATATAATGAAGGCGCCAGGCGAACCTCCCTTCGGAGAGCATCCCACAAGCAGGGAGCCACTGCAGAGAAGGCCCTGTTCTTGTGCTTCCACCCTCCGGACCTCTCGAGGAGGGGCCACACGAAGAAGGGCCTCGGATGTTGATTGCAGGGTCTGGGTCAGTTCATATAGGGAGAGGCAGTCCTTAGGTATTGTGGTCCTGAGCCATTTAAGGCTTTATAGGACAAAGCCAGCACTTTGAATTGGGCACCTGCCACCCATCTGGTCTATGGAACTGCCCACTAACAGAGCCGCAGCCTTACCTGGATTGAGCTTCAGTTTGTTGGCTCAATGTAAAGTATTGCACTTGGGCAAAATGTAAAGTATTGCACTTGGGCAAAAAAAATGAGAGGCACAAATACAAGATGGGTGACATCTGGCTTGAGAGCAGTACATGTGAAAAGGATCTAGGAGTCTTGGTTGACCACAAACTTGACATGAGCCAACAGTGTGACGCGGCAGCTAAAAAAGCCAATGCAATTCTGGGCTGCATCAAAAGGAGTATAGCATCTAGATCAAGGGAAGTAATAGTGCCACTGTATTCTGCTCTGGTCAGACCTCACCTGGAGTACTGTGTCCAGTTCTGGGCACCACAGTTCAAGAAGGACACTGACAAACTGGAACGTGTCCAGAGGAGGGCAACCAAAATGGTCAAAGGCCTGGAAACGATGCCTTATGAAGAACGGCTAAGGGAGCTGGGCATGTTTAGCCTGGAGAAGAGGAGGTTAAGGGGTGATATGATAGCCATGTTCCAATATATAAAAGGATGTCACATAGAGGAGGGAGAAAGGTTGTTTTCTACTGCTCCAGAGAAGCGGACAAGGAGCAATGGCTCCAAACTACAAGAAAAAAGATTCCACCTAAACATTAGGAGGAACTTCCTGACAGTAAGAGCTGTTTGACAGTGGAATTTGCTGCCAAGGAGTGTGGTGGAGTCTCCTTCTTTGGAGGTCTTTAAGCAGAGGCTTGACAACCATATGTCAGGAGTGCTCTGATGGTGTTTCCTGCTTGGCAGGGGGTTGGACTCGATGGCCCTTGTGGTCTCTTCCAACTCTAGGATTCTATGATTCTATCCAGTCCATTACCAAGGAAAGACACCGGTGCAGTGCTTCCACTGCCTCACCCGCAGATGTCAAGGAGAAATAGAGCTGTGTGCTATTAGCATATTGCTGCCCAAATGCTCCAAAATGTAGCTTTCAACTATATGATTTATTTATTATGTCTACTATAAACATGTTTTTTTTAATTATGAAATTACAATCTCAAATGTATTTTAATCATTTGTGCTTTTGTGTGTTTTGAGATACTGTATAGTAGCTTATTTCTCTCTCTCTCTCTCTCTCTCTCTCTCTCTCTCTCTCTCTCCGTGTGTGTGTGTGTTTATTTTAATTTCAGCTCGAGAATTGCTTTCTTCAGATTACTACATCTGGAATTCCAAAGCCCCGGCACCTGTAGTGTATAGAACTTTGCTTTTCTAATTTCCCCTCAATTTTGTACTTGAAATGGGAAAAAAAAGTACTGAAATGTTTTAACTGATCTGTTCATTATTTAAGACCGTGTTTGGGGGGGAAACAACAAACATCCTTATTTCGCTTAAGCGTTGTTTATTGTTTTGTGAGCCCACACACCCCTTCTGTAGCTAGCTGTAGCCAGTGACATTGTAGGCTTTCTTTCACCACCAACACAGCCTCAATGGTCTGCAACTGGTCCTCCTTCCTTTCTAGAAATCTAGATATAGGAATGCTATGGAGTAGGATCTTTATTGGGGGGGGGGGCAAGCTCTTGCAGGTGCTGTGGACCTTAGTGTAATAGCCTTTTTAACCTCCTGTTGAGCACAACCATCTCTCCTCTTTGGCCAAGCCCATTTGTAAAGCAACCTGTATGAAGTAATACTTTTTTTTAAAGTAACTCTGTGCATGTGCAGAGTGCCTTTCACTCACCACTGAGCAGCTGCAGTCTGGCGCTGTACCACTGGAATTCTAGAGCTGGCCTTCCTCCCAGGGCTGTTCATCCATTAGGAAAGGCAGAGCAAAGTCTTTGATTCACGGCTCAATTCGTGCTTCTTGAAATGGATCTTTAAATCTACAAGCCTAAAGGTAAAACTACAAGCCTATTACATTAGCCGGTGCAGGTTGGCAAGGGGTGAAATCCTTTTCCAAAGGTCACAGTGCGGCTTCCAGCATAAAAACACAAAATGCATAACGTAATACGATACGATACGATATCTTTATTGTCATTGTCCCTTGCGGAACAATGAAATTGAAAAACTACATAAAAACTACATAAAAACTACATAAAACTACCACAAAACTACATAAAAACTACATAAAACTACATAAAACATTCAAAAACCCCTACAAAACTCTAAAACCCCATTTTAAAATACACTATACTTATGCTGCATTTAGAACCAGAATTGCATTAGCATAGAAACTGTTTTTCAGGCAGTGAGTCCTGGCCTTTATAACCCTGTACCTTCTTCCAGAAGGCAGAAGCTGAAAGAGATCATTTCCGGGGTGCATACTATCCTGCGCTATCTCTGCCGCTTTCTTATGGCACCTGGCAGCATAGATTTGATCTAAAGTGGGAAGAGTGCACCCAATAATTCTCTCTGCAGTCTTTACAACCCTGGATAGCATTGTTTTTTCCCTGGCCGTGCAGCTCCCAAACCACACGCACAGACCATAAGTTAGTACACTCTCCACAGTGCAATGGTAGAATGCCATCAACAGGTCCTTTGAGAGATTGTTTTTCCGGAGGATTTTCAGAAAATATAACCTCTGCTGTGCTCTCTTCACCAGGTCTTTGCTGTTCTCTCCCCAGGTTAGGTCGTCTCTCAACTCCATTCCCAGAAATCGAAACACTGAGACCTGTTCCACGCACTTCCCCTCAATAATAAGTGGCTGAATATTCAATTTACATTTCCTAAAGTCCACAATGATCTCTTTTGTTTTCTTTAAGTTAAGGTTTTGAGATAATGCGAAATAGTTGCCCCCCCCCCATTTAAAAGGCCATAGATTGTCAGATTCTGCTGCAAAACATTCTGGTCACCTTTAACAGCTTCCAAGCTCCTTTTCCATATACAGTGGACGCTCGGGTTGCGAACATGATCCGTGTGGGATGCAGGTTGTGATTCAGCATGTCTGCGCACCCGCAAAGCGCAATTTAGTACTTCTGCGCATGTGAGACCGCCAATACCTGGAAGTAACCCGTTTCTGTACTTCTGGGTTTCGGCAGTCCGCAACCCAAAAAAACGCAACTTGAAGCATCTATAACCCAAGGTATGACTGTAAACCCAGCAAGCAGAAGAACAAACTATTCCAAATTTAGTGGAACAGAGAAGTCACAAAAGCTGCATGCTAATTCTGCATTTAAAAAAATTATTCACTGGTATCTTCAGGAATACAGGAAACAGTTTCAGCAGGCTGTTGGGATAAATGGCAAAATTGCGAAATGTGGGGGGGAACTTTGGGACCCTGGAGAGTAGCACAAAAGGAGAGACAAACAGCACCTTTCATCACCAAGCACAATGGCCTGACTTTTGTTTAACTGTGTTGCTGTGTGATAAATAAGATCAGTGATTGTGTATGGGGAGAAGTTTCAAAAACTATAATTTGAAAAACTGCTCAGGTTGAGATACCAATCTGACGGCTGGTTCAGCATCATAAAGAGGAGATTGATTAGCGCAAGCCATGATGCTCGGCCAAAAAAAGACTGCCTGGCAAAACTTCTGAAAGGACAGCCAGGGTGTGCTGAAATTAAAACCCCCTGTTTCTCAAAGATACCATCTAGGAGATACCACCTGTATGCAGACATTAGTTTGCTTCTTGGTAGTTAGAATATGTGTGTATAACATTGCGTGGCTAATCCCTCCCCTCCCACAAGTGTGATAAATAAAGACACCGGACACAAGAGTTTAGAGTTAATGGGCGAAAATGGCCACAACTTTATTGATTACAGGTATGAGAGGTATTGGCTTAGGCATTGGCCCCTAACCGACTATCCGGTCTAACCGGGAAGGGTTAAACACCAACAGGGGGAGCTACCCGAGATGCGTATCCCTAGGCGCTCCCCGAGGGGTTACCGCTCGGGGGCGCGCTTTAGGCCCTAGCCTCCGTAGGTTTCGGACGAGGCGACGCCCCTCGGAGTCCTTTAACGAACTACCCTTCAAGCATTGGGGGAGGTGATGGCGCTCCTCCCCCCCGTCCTCATTTGCATAACAATACCCCGGCCAATGCCTACCGCCAAAACCAAGGGAGTTGTGACGATTTGCTACGAGGTAGGCGAAAAAACCAAGTGGCTTCCACATGCCAATTAGCCAAATGGAAAAACTCCTACCAGGCCCCTTGCGGCGACCAGCCGAAGCCCATAGCAAGTCGATGGCGAAGCCTAAAGGGCGGGTGGGCGGGAAACCAGGATCGCTGCAAGGGGAGAAAAGGGGCGAGCCGAGGGCTGCCCCGACCTTAAGTGGCCTATTGAAGGCCCGCCCCCGCCGCCAGCCGATTGGCTGGTGCCGCGGGGGGATGCAAATTGAGGGAATCCCCGCTTCCCGCGAGGCTGGGGCTAGCCTCGCGGGAGTGTGGGGCGGGATCGGGAGCCCGCAACCCCCCCTCCTCATGAAATCGGTAGTGGCACTGTGTACGCACATGAGGACAGAAGAGCCCGGCCTCACTGCCTTCTGGGGGAGAGAGTTCTGTGAAGAAGGACTTTCTGTTATCTGTCCCGAATCATCCATCGGATGTCCCTAGTGTTACGAGAGGGAGAAAAACCTGACCCACTTTCTCCACATACAGTGGAACTAAGTTTTCGAACGTATTCCATTCTGGAAGACCGTTCAATGTTCGAAAACTAAGGATCAATGAGGTGGCTGCAAAGTCGGGGGGGGGGGAGAAAAACGCACCTCAAAAGCTGTTTGACTTCTGAGGCGCATTTGAAAACGGAAGTAATTACTTCCGGTTTTCCAGCATTCGGGTTCCGAATTGCTTGGCTTCCGAGACACTCGAAAACCAAGGTTCCACTGTACAAGGTGCAGATGAGTTGCTAAATGGCTCCTGGACTGGGCTACTGCAGGTGGCCGAGGTATCATTCTGTTCCAGGTGCTGCCATAGGAAAACCAGAAGCCGCCTTCTACTGAGTCAAACCCTTAGTCCACCTAGCGCAATATTGCCTGCGCTGGCTGGCAGTGGCTATCCCAGAGGCAAGGCATGCTTCACTCCCAGCCCTACCCAGAGACTGAACCTTGGACCTTCTGCAAGCCAAGCAGGTGCCCGGCCACCAAGCTACAAATCCTCCCCGTCTCTTGGCTCCGATGTCCTTCCTCGGCTTTGCCGTACTGGCTTCGAAAGCGATTGGCCGAAGTAACGCAGAGCCGAAAGAAGTCTGGGAATGAGCAGCCGATTCCCCGGGAGAAGGAATCAGGGGTGCGCAGGAGGAAGAAGGAGACTCCCCGTCGGTCGGCGCCAAGCAGACTGAGACGCCTGTTGGGAGGGGAAAGTCCATTGCTCTCTGCGATAAACTCTCCTCCCGTCGCAGGACAAAGGCAACACCCCTGTGTGCATTCCAAGGAGATCAGCTGGACATCCCAGCGCTGCTTTTGATTCTGTCTAGAAACCTATCTTTTCAAGATAATTTCTTTCACAAAACAAAAAAAGGAAGGGGGGGGTTGGGGTGGAAGACAAAAGTCTGTTTCCCATTTGGTAGGTGACCTGTTTAATGTTTTCTCTGTGTCTGGGAACTCCTTAGTGTAATTAGGGACCTTTGAACTCCCCAACTAATCCGGAGCTATTTTGTATTCCTGACTCATCTTGAAGGCTGGACCTTTCTTTTCTTCCGAGTCTGCTGCCACAATTAAAGAAGAAACAGCTGCATTTCAAAGAGATTCCAATTCCAGAAGCTAAATCGTGATTGACACGTTCTTATTCTAAGCTATAAGAAACTCGTAAGAGTCCTTTCTTGGGTTAAAACTTCAATCATTTTCTAAAAAATTATCTCAATATGGATTTTATTCATTTTCTTTGATAGCCATTCTTTGCACAGATACACACACACACACACACACACACTGCGTTGGTGGCGAATATGAACTGCTAGCATAAGGGAGTCTTCGGAGCCTGAGCCATCTTCTAGAGACAGCAATGGGCAAATTCCGTTTAGTGTCAAAAATTACGATTAGGGAATCAGACACCTGCCACATAGCCTAGCATGGTTCCAGACAGCCAAAAGATGAAGGAAGTGGGACATTCTTGAAGTCGAACACCAACGGCGAAGGCTTGTCATCAACCCAATAGTGAAAGCTGCCAATAGGAATTCACATTTTTACCAGTTTAGGAATGTATAGTCTCTTATTCCAGTTTAGCATAACTTCCTTCGGTTCCTTAACCCAAGGAGCAGTAGTTTTGTAAAAATGCAAATTATTAGTCATTAATCCCCCGCCCCTCAAAAAATCTCTGAATGTCTGCTTTGAAACGGCTAGCAAAATACATAAGGTTTTGAGATAACGCTGGCAGCCGTTTCTGGAACTGGAAGCAACACAGGTGGCCAAACTGAACGGCTGGAAGTAAGGAATTGTGGAAATAGCCAGGCTCCTTAAATGGATGCTCTGGGTTTACTAAAAAAACAACATTTTACAGAATGTGCAGCCAGAATCCAAATGCATAAAATTCACTTGAGTTCAATTTCCAGATTTGTTTTGGGCAATGCAGATGCTTATTTAAGATTGGGGGTTTGGGGGGGGGGTAGCTGTCCACATGCTGCTGTTCTGCTTTCGGCTTGCAGTGTCTCAAAAGGAGCTTGCCGAAGGGAGAAAGTTAACTAGCCTGCAATCCTATACTCACCTTCATCAGGGCTTACTGTGTAGATGTGTATAGAACTGTACAGTTAGCTTTTAATTTTAGTATCGCATTTATATCCCACTCTTCCTGCAAAGAGCATACATGCTTCTCCCCTGCCCTCTCTATTGTACCCTCACAACAACCCTGCGAGGTTGGCTAGGCTAAGAGATAGTGACTGGCCCAAGGTCACCCAGTGAGCTTCACAGCTGAGTGGAAATCTGAACCCTGGTATCTCCCAGGTCTTATTCCAGTCCTCTAACCACTGCACCACACTAGATCTATAATTACAATTTCTTTTGTACAGTCTCGCCTGCATTAGGTTTCTCTGAGTCGCTTCTGCAGTAAATTCATCTATGACGAGACCCAGCAAAGTTCCACTTCACCGTTTGGCTGCAGGTCAAGTCTAACTGCTTTGAGATGTCTGTGAGAAGCAGCGATCGGGAACATTTTTAGGCCCGCAGGCCAGATCCTGATTAGGATCAGCCTCGCAAGCCAAAGTTTTATCATTGGGCACCTGTCAAACACCCACCATCACAATGAGATCGAGTGCAGCTAGAAGATTCTTGTGTTGGTTGCAGAATTTTGCAGAATCCCCTAAAAAGGGGGGGGGTCTCTCCTTTGAAAAGGATCAGAAATAGAATTTCTAGGTATTCTGCCATCGTTCTATCAATGATTACATTTGTTCACCGCTTTTTACAAAGCATCTCTAAGCGACTTATAGAAAATTTTGAAAAAAAATGCAGAATGCACCAAACATTTACAATCCGAAACACTTATCTAATACATTGGGGGGGGACCCGATAAAAAAAAAAAAGAATGCCTTTCTATGGCCGATCTTTTATGATCTCCCCCAGACACATTTGGAACAATGAAACCTATGAGAATGGAAAGATGGCAAAGAAGCCAGGATGCTACCCTTACCCTGATTCAGACCATTGTTCCATCTAGCTCAGTATTCACTACACTGACTGGCAGCAGCACTTCTAGCCCTACCTGGAGATTCTCGGATTGCACCTGGGATGTTTGCATGCTGGGCAGATGCCCAACCACCCAACCACAGCTTTCTCCTTGAAGGAAGCTATCCTAAGACCAATTACCGTATTTTTCGCTCTATAGGACTCACCGGACCATAGGAGGGGGAGAACAGAGGAAAAAAATTCTCCCCCTCTCTGCGCAGCACCCCTTCAGCGAAGCAGTAGGAGGAACAGAGCCCCTCCATTTCTCCTCCCGCTTCACTGAAGGGGCGCTGCGCAGAGAGGGAAAACTGTGCAGCTCCTCTCCAGCGAAGTAAAGCCTGGAGAGCAAGAGGGATCGGTGTGCACCGACCCCCCTCACTCTCCAGGCTTCAGGCGGCTATCCGCAAGCCTCCGGAGTGCAGCAGAAACTCCTGCTGTGCTCCGAAGGCTTGCGGATAGCTGCCTGAAGCCCCCGGAGCGCAGTCTTCTTCTTGTAGTCCATGGGACTCTCAAGAGCCTCCTCCAGCACCATAAGTCAAAAGCATCAATTCTTTGGCGATCAGCCTTCTTGATGGTCCAGCTCTCACTTCCATACATCACTACTGGGAAAACCATAGCTTTAACAATACAGTCCACTACATACCCTCTTGAAGCCTCCTCACCAACACCCCATAGCTAAGGAGTGAAATAAATCAATGCCCAGGATCACATAAGCAGGATCTGGCTCACCCTTCCCAGTGATCTGGGCAAATCTGCCGCTCCCAAGCCCAGGTTAACCTTGGGTGGGCATAACAGGGTGCATCGAGTTTGTGGAGTTTGGAGCCCTACCGTGGGTGTGTACAGACAGACAGATGATTCTTAATAAATCTTGATTTCAAATTTAAGAACTGGTTGGTCATATATTCATAGAATTGTAGAGTTGGAAGAGACCCCAACCCCAGAAAATAGCAAGTTATCCAGTTCTTGGTAGGACTGCCCTCCACTGTGTTAAGATTGGATGATCGGCCTAAGCAGAGGTTGGGTGGCCATCTGTCATGTATGATCTAGGCAGTTATCTTTCCACAAGGGCCAACATTGATGCCGAAATCCATCACCACCTGAGCTCTGCGAGTACAGCTTTCTCCTGTCTGAAGTGCAGAGTGTTTGAGGACCGGGCTATTCGCAGTGAAACCAAAATGCTTGTTTACAAAGCTATTGTACTACCAACCTTACTATATATGCTTGTGAAACATAGACCACTTATAAACGCCATCTCCAACTCCTCGAAAGATTCCATCAATGGTATCTCTGAAAAATTTTACACATCACTTGGGAAGACAGGCGAACTAATGCCAGTGTACTGGAAGAAGCAAAGATCACCAGTGTTGAAGCAATGGTTCTTCAACATGAACTTCGTTGGACTGGTTGTGTGGATGCCTAATGATCGCCTTCCAAAGCAACTACGGTACTCTACTCCGAACTTAAAAATGGAAAGCGTAATGCTGGTGGTCAACAAAAGAGGTTTAAAGACTCTCTCAAGGCAAATCTTAAAAAAGTAGTATAAACACTGAGAACTGGGAAACACTGGCCTGCGAATGCTCCAGGTGGAGAACAGCCTTTACCAAAGGTGTCATGGGCTTTGAAGACACTTGAACTCAGGATGCAAGGGAGAAATGTGCTAAGAGGAAGGCATGCTTGGCAAACCCTCACCGTGATCAACTCCTGCCCGAAAGCAATGTCCCACTGTGGAAGGACGTGTGGATCCAGAATTGGCCTCCACAGTCACTTATGGACCCATTGTTAAAACCGTGTTTATGGAAGTCAATCTTACTCTGCTATGAATCTTACTCGTCAAAGAAGAAGAGTTTCCTGGGGGGGATGGACACTTCAGGGGGATGGACAGAGTGAAGAAGAGGAAGAAGAGTTTGGATTTGATATCCTGCTTTATCACTACGCTAAGGAGTCTCAAAGCGGCTAACATTCTCCTTTCCCTTCCTCCCCCACAACAAACACTCTGTGAGGTGAGTGGGGCTGAGAGACTTCAAAGAAGTGTGACTGGCCCAAGGTCACCCAGCAGCTGCAGGTGGAGGAGCGGGGAAGCGAACCCGGTTCCCCAGATTACGAGCCCACCGCTCTTAACCACTACACCACACTGGCTCTAGTGAAGCCAGGGCCAAGTAATAGCACCAAAGAGCAGAAACGCACCAGAGGGAGGACGACTGTTGTTGCCCAGGAAGAGTCCCCATCCACACGGGAAGCTGTTTATAGCTCTTCCTGCCCAGGAGAGCCCAACAGCCAACATGGGAGCTACAATGGAGACTGAGAATACTTGTCTGAAGAAGAAGAAGAAGAAGAGGAGGAGGAGTTTGGATTTGATATCCCACTTTATCACTACCCAAAGGAGTCTCAAAGAAGCTAACATTCTCCTTTCCCTTCCTCCCCCACAACAAACACTCTGTGAGGTGAGTGGGGCTGAGAGACTTCAGAGAAGTGTGACTGGCCCAAGGTCACCCAGCAGCTGCATGTGGAAGAGCGGGGAAGCGAACCCGGTTCACCAGATTACGAGTCTGCCGCTCTTAACCACTACACCACACTGGTGTCGGCGGCAAACCGCTAAGTACAGCGCATGTGTGACCTTGCATGCATGCACCGTACGTAGCAACACCGCACATGCGCTGTATAGCGGTTTGCCGCCAGCGCCGCTCCAGCACCGTACGGATGGTGCCGGGATCCTCTGCTCGCGGCTGCAGCCGTGAATGGAGGATCATCCGTTCATGGCTATAGCGGCGACAGAAGGATCCCGGCACCGTCCGGACAGCGCTAGAGCAGCGCCGGTGGCAAACCACTATACAGCGCATGTGTGGCGTTGCTACATACGGCGCATGCATCGTACGTAGCGATGCCGCACATGCGCCCTATGTAGTGACGCCCGCCCTGGGTGTCACGACGCCTACCTTTCCCCCTGGCTCCACCCCCTGAATAACAGACCTTTCCCAATAGGAGTTTAAATAGCTGCCTCATACCAGGTCAAACCTCATTTGACTCAGTGTTGCCTTCTCTGACTGGCAGCTGCTCTCCCGTGTTCCAGGCAGGGGATATTCCTGAACATCAGAAGAGGCTCAGGCCAATGGCCCATCTAGTCCAGCATCCTTGATCTCGGAGCGGTCAGCCAAATGCCTCTTGGAAACCCGCAGAAGCAAGATTTGAGCGCAAGAGCTCTCTCTCCCCTCCTGCATCCAGCTCCCAATTCTCCCTTGAAATTCCAGGGACTGGACCTGGGAATTTCTGCATTCAAAAGATGCTCTGCCACTGAGCTACGGCCCTAGATAACGTATCCCTACACATCCATGAAGTTCAGTGGGAGAACTCGACCCAGGCAGTCTCTTTCTCTCAGCTTAAACCACTTCATTGGCTTGCCGCAAGGATAAAACAGAGGGCAAGGGAAAGAGGGAGAGCCTTAGCAAATTGCTGGCAGTGAATCAGCTGCACCTGTTGGGTTTTAACCTGCTCTTGACTGTGAAAGAGCAGCAACCATCCAGAGCAGAGGTCAGCAACCTTTTTCAGCAGGCGGCCGGTCCACTGTCCCTCAGACCTTGTGGGGGGGGGACTATATTGCGGGGGGGAAATAAAATGAAAAAATTCCTATGCCCCACAAATAACCCAGAGATGCCTTTTAAATAAAAGGACACATTCTACTCATGTAAAAACATGCTGATTCCCAGGCCATCCGCGGGCCGGATTTAGAAGCCGATTAGGTTGAATCCGGCCCCCGGGCCTTAGTTTGCCTACCCATGTTATATATTATAAAATGCCAGTCCTAGGAGGCTTCAGAACAGAGTTGCTGCCGCAGACATTATATATAAGCGAATTTTTTCAGCAGGGGGCTGGTCCACTGTCCCTCAGACCTTGGGGCGGGGGGGGGGGCAGACTATATTTTAGGGGGGAAATAAAATGAACAAATTCCTATGCCCCACAAATAACCCAGAGATACATTTTAAATGAAAAGACACATTCTACTCATGTAAAAACACACTGATTCCCAGATTGCCTGCATGCTGGGTTTAGAAGGCGATAGGGCCGGATCCGTCCCCCGGGCCTTAGTTTGCCTACCCATGGCCTTAGCTAATCTTTTAGGGATGGGGAATTCCTGCATCTGGTTCTGGGCACCACAGCTGAAGGAGGACATTGGCAAGCTGGAAGGTGTGCAGAGGTGGTTGATCTGGAAACCAAGCCTGATGAGGAGCAGTTGAAGGAGCTGGCTATGTTTAGCCTGGTAAAGAGGAGACTGAAAGGAGATACAATCAGCGGCGTAGCGTGGGTTGTCAGCACCCAGGGCAAGGCGAGTAATTTGCACCCCCTAACCCGGGGCAAGGCAAGTAATTTGCGCCCCTAACCCCTAACCTGCCGCTGCTGCCAGCTTCTTCTTGCTGCTGCCTGGGCTGGGGTATTTACGGTAAGGTAGCCACGGCGGTGGCGGCGGGTCCGTGTCAGGTGATCTGAGGCGAGTTGCCGCTGGCGCTGCCGCCCAAACGACGACGCTTGCCCGGAGGAGGAGGAGGGCAGAGAGGCGAGGAAAATGCAACATGGCCCAGCAGCTGCAGCAGCAGCGGCGGCGGGGCTCTGAGGAGGGGCTGCCTGGTGCGCCCTCCGCGGCCCTGACGCGAGGGGACCGCGGCGAGCGCTGAGAGCTGCTGCCTGCCGGACGCCTTCAGCCCGGACGCGCGCACAGCTCATCGGTTCCGCGAGACATGGGGCTCTGCTACAGCCTGCACCCGAGGCTCTTCGGCGACTCTGGAGGCAGCGAGCGCGCCCCCCCCCAGATGTTGCCCCCCTGCACCCCCCACGCTACGCCACTGGATACAATAGCCGTCTTCAAAGATCACATGGAAGATGGAGCATGCTTGTTTTCTCCTGCTCTGGAGGGTAGGACTCGAACCCATGGCTTCAAGTTGCAAGAAAGGAGATTCCGACTAAACATCTGGACGAACTTTCTGACAGTAAGAGCTGTTCAGCAGTGGAACAGACTCCCAAGAGAGGTTGTGGGCTCTTCTTCCTTGGAGGTTTTTAACCAGAGGTTGGGTGGCCACCTGTCAAGGATTCCTGATTTTTCTCTGGCATTATGTGTTTTATAAGGGATTTGTACCAAGAAAGAAAAGAAAAGAAAAGAAAAGAAAAGAAAGAAAGAAAGAAAGAAAGAAAGAAAGAAAGAAAGAAAGAAGAGATTTGTACTTTGTATTGCTGAATTTTAGTAGTATTTATGTATTACACCTGAAAGTGAGGTTCTTCAGTTCACCACCCAGAGAAATGCCATAAATAAATAAGCAATATTGATTAACATATGGAAGGATGCAGTTTGAATTTTCTGCCTCTGGCACCAAAACAAAGGTCTAGCATAGTTTAGTACTCTTCACAGTTCTTATACCTTACGTGCTGATGACTGAGAATCATTTGCCAAAAACAGCAACTGATAAAACAAAGTTTTTGCATGAAGTGATTTCCCCACCCCATGGCACTATCTCACTATCACAGTGTGACGCAGCAGCAAAAAAAGCTAATGTTATTCTAGGCTGCATCAACAGAAGTATAGTGGTACCTCGGGTTAAGAACTTAATTCGTTCTGGAGGTCCGTTCTTAACCTGAAACTGTTTTTAACCTGAAGTACCACTTTAATTAATGGGGTCTCCAGCTGCCACCGCACCACCGCCACGCGATTTCTGTTCTCATCCTGAAGCAAAGTTCTTAACCCGAGGTACTATTTCTGGGTTAGCGGAGTCTGTAACCTGAAGCGTCTGTAACCTGAAGCATTTGTAACCCGAGAATTCAGAATTCTGGTGCTGGAGGAGACTCTTGAGAGTCCCATGGACTGCAAGAAGACCAAACCTATCCATTCTTAATGAAATCAGCCCTGAGTGCTCACTGGAAGGACAGATCCTGAAGCTGAGG
Organism: Podarcis erhardii; assembly: GCF_964252035.2. Taxonomy (NCBI): domain Eukaryota; kingdom Metazoa; phylum Chordata; class Lepidosauria; order Squamata; family Lacertidae; genus Podarcis; species Podarcis erhardii. The sequence continues at coordinate 6,688,752 of NC_138497.1, read as the reverse complement.
CTCCAAGACTTTGGCCACCTCATGAGAAGAGAAGACTCCCTGGAAAAGACCCTGATGTTGGGAAAGATGGAGGGCACAAGGAGAAGGGGACGACAGAGGACGAGATGGTTGGACTGTGTCCTCGAAGCTACCAGCATGAGTTTGACCAAACTGCGGGAGGCAGTGGAAGACAGGAGTGCCTGGCGTGCTCTGGTCCAGGGGGGTGACGAAGAGTCGGACATGACTAAATGACTAAACAACAATTAAACATTAAAAGCTTCCCTAAACAGGGCTGCCTTTAGATGTCTTCTAAAATTTTGGTAGTTTTTTTTTCTCTTTGACATCTGGTGGGAGAGCGTTCCACAGGGCGGGTGCCACTACCGAGAAGGCCCTCTGCCTGGTTCCCTGTAACCTGGCTTTTTGTAGTGAGGGAACCACCAGAAGGCCCTCGGCGCTGGACCTCAGTGTCCGGGCAGAATGATGGAGGTGGAGACACTCCTTCAGGTATACTAGACCGAGTAGGTAATGTCTTGATAATATAAATGTTTTAAGTTTTTTTATATTAATCCAGCATATTTTCTTTTGATTGTTGAATGATTCTGTGTACATTGCGGCAGCCTTTGGCTATGTGCAGTAAAACTGACTCTGACTGACTGACCAGATGACCCCTGGGGTACATTCCAACTCGACATTTCTGTGCTTCTATGAAAATACAGCTTACAGATAGGCCAGTCAGATTTGAAATAGAACGCTGCAGGGTGGTCCCTGTTCACTTTCCCAGTTAGTCAGTCAAGCCCTGTTCCACAATACTCCATTGCATTTCTCTTCCTTCCTGTTCCTTCTGTTGACTCCTCTACCCAACTCCCCACCCCAACGGTTGGTCCATATTCTCTGCCCACTGGGCATTTTCAGTCCTCAGTGGACTGAACTGCAGTCACTCACTTTAAAGTTGTTTCTTTTAAGGGTTGTATGAAATATACCGTATTTTTCGCTCTATAAGACGCACCAGACCATAAGACGCACCTAGTTTTTGGAGGAGGAAAACAAGGAAAAAAAATATTCTGAATCTCAGAAGCCAGAACAGCAAGAGGGATCGCTGCGCAGTGAAAGCAGCAATCCCTCTTGCTGTTCTGGCTTCTGGGATAGCTGTGCAGCCTGCATTCGCTCCATAAGAAGCACACACATTTCCCCTTACTTTTTAGGAGGGGAAAAGTGAGTCTTATAGAGCAAAAAATACGGTATGTTGGTATGCTTGTATATTTGTAATATATGTGTATTATTTTAACAATAAAAATTTTTTTAAAAATAAAAAATAAAGTTGTTTCTCCACCGGGTCACTCCACAACAGATCAACGCAAAAAACAAGTATTTCGCTACCCACCATCTCATATTTTGATGAGACTTGGTGTACACCCTTCCCTTATGGTCGAAATAAAGCCCCTTAAATTTTTCCCCTCTATCTCAAATGGTTTTAATTTTATAGCACTTCAAGGTTTCGTGAAATCTGTGTTTCTGTCCCTCTTGAGATCCTCGGTCTTGTGTGCATTTTATTATTTTTCCTCCATAACCAATGATCAGATCTCTTTGAAATTTTACACAGAGGTCAATAACATGATGAGGATTTCAGGAAAAAATACATCAGCACTCAAAAGATTTTATATATGCCTATAAAAATGTATAAATGTAGTATTTTTGGTGGAAAAACTAGGTTTAGAAAACCTAAATTTTCAGCGTGAGGGCACGATGGAATCAAAAGTTTTTGATTGTGAAAATTATTGCAAAGACATGCTCTTTCTCAATAAAGAATAAAAATTTATGGGTCTCTTATGTCTTTTTTTAAATATATAAATATTTATTAACAGTTTTATTTTAATTACAATACCAATAAACAATACAATACAACACATCTCTTAACATAATTTTCTTAACTTCTTTGGACTCCCTCGCATCTCCCGCTCCCGCGTTCCTGTCTATAAAATTTTGTCCAGCAAATTTATTCCCTTGTTTCTATTCTTCTTATCTAATTTGCCGATATTATATCTCTAATTTTAAATATCCTTTAAATATCCTTTATTCAGATCTTAAAAAAAATTAAATATAACCTGAAATTTCCAAAAATTTATCTTTTCTTAAATTTAGCTTATCTTCATAATTCACTTCATCTAGCCCAATGGTGCCTAGTTGTTTGTACTCTGGCATCCTTCTTAACATTCATACAATTTACAATATTTTTGTAGATAAATCTTGAATTTCTTCCAGTCTTCTTCCACCGTCTCTTCTCCCAGGTCTCGGATTCTGCCAGTCATCTCAGCCAGTTCCATATAGTCTATCAGTTGCATCTGCCATTCTTCCAGTGTGGGTAAATCTTGGGTTTTCCAATGCTTAGCGACGAGTATCCTTGCTGCTGTTGTTGCATACATAAAAAATGTTCGGTCCTTCTTTAACACCTTCTGACCGACAATGCCCAGCATCTTATGTCTTGTAACAAAATTGTACATTTTTTGGACATCGTGGGGGGGGGAAATGGCTACTGGGTACAACTTTCTTACAATCCATAGCTGTAATAGAAAAAATTAATGAAACGAAGTTGTTCATCTTAAAATCTAAAATAATATTGATTATTACAGGGGGTGTTTCAAAAGTGCAGACTTGTTTTTCAGTTTTGGGGTATTTAAAACTATGGAAATTGGCTATATCGTGAAATCAATCTAAAAAAAAATTGGTCAGAAACTTTAAATGATGACATGTAAGGAAATAAGACCTAGCAAGAAAAAGATTAAAAGAATGTAAAATGATGCATTATATTCAATTTTGCAAGTCCTGCTCATAGCTAACCTGAGTCAGTCATGCCCATTAACTTCCATGAGTCTACTCTGAGGAGGGCTATAACACTGGCTCACAGCTCCCCCCCCCCCCTTTACCTCCACAAAGAATAATTAGGCTTAACTTCCTGCCTTGAATGGATAACCACTAAAAATATATATATGTGGTTTTGCATATGACCGTGGCGGAACAGAAGGGAGACAGCAGACTCTCAGAACAGGCTTTTCTAAGGGGGGAAAGGTCAAAAAGGAGGTGGAAAAGAAAGAGAAGAGAAAGGAGGGGGATGTTAATAAACAGCCTTTTGGGGGGGTTTAAAGGGTTTTCTCCGTCTTTTTTTAAGGATTACATCTTAAATTCCAACAAATCAGATTTGGGAGTTACTGAAATTGATCCATCCCTCATCCAAACTTTGCAATACTTGGCTGTCCTGACATCATTTAGATAGTGAGCTGTATTATCAGATTAGGAGGGGGACCCATTGTTCAGGGCTAGTGAAAGGTTGGGGGGGGCCAGAGACCTTGGGGAGGCCAGCAGAATTCGGAACCTTTTAACCTGGCTGAAGCCTGTATGGTCCCTGTTATGCAAATACCCCCCAATCCTCTGCTAAGTTCACTGGAAATAATTTTCTTGAATGACAGGTTTATTCAGCGAGGATTCAGTTGGTGATTAATCCCCCTTTGATCTAGGGAATTTTACTTAACTAGCAGTTACCTCGTTTTGACAAAGTGCAACCGAGATTTTGGGGAGGGGGGAGCAGGGCAGGAGGACGCAGCCAGGGGCTGCTTTCATTCTCCTGAACCTTTTTCTCTCCCCCCCCCAAAAAAAAGAAAAGGGGAAAAGGAGGGGTGAAACCACGGCACCCCCAACTGCAACAAGAAAGGAGTTTGGAATGCCGTCCGCTTGCGGTATTTGAAGGCAAATCCTGAGTTAGAAAGTCAACGGAATGGCAGGTGGCGTTTGGTCCTCACACAAGGGATCGGCTAGCATCCTGGCTTGCATTTGGGGGCGTTGTTTGCTCAGGGAAACCGGCCTCATCCAGGGATGACAACCGAGAAACCAAACGGCACGCCCTGAAAGCCCAGGCCCAACAAGGATGTCCGAAGCAGAACGGATTCCAACATGGGTTGTGCCCCGTTTTATCCGACGCGGAGCATCAATCGGCCCGTCAAATGAATAGGCATCTTCTCCCTTCGGCACGGCGAGTTAACAGCCCGGGCAAGACAATGACCTCCTCCTCCCCCGGCTCGTCCCCTGCCAGGCTGGGTATTATGGCTATTAATTAAAATTTCCCCATGGTGCCCTCAAAGCAACCGGCTGAAAATGCAACGCAACGTAAAAATAAAAATCCCAACATAAAATCCCATCCATTTGTTTTAGCAAGGAGAACCAAAAATGCATCACGGAACCACCCGGAAACCTGCAAGAAGCGGCGGACCAGTTTTCCCCAGGTCTGGACATCCACATATGGGAGGAAAAGGCTTGGTTTCACCTGGTTTTCTAAAAAGGAGAGGCCAGACCAGCTTTCCTAGGTCTTGAGTCTCTATAGATGGGATTGCATTACAAAGAAGGTGCTAGTTCTCATGTTGATATCTTTTCCTTCCTTTTCTTATGCGACATAAGCAGGGCCGGATTTAGGTTTGATGAAGCCCTAAGCTACTGAAGGTAATGGGGCCCTTGATATGGCCAGCTGTCCTTTGTCAACAACAAATTGTTGCTGGTTTTGTGTGTGTGTGTGTTGAATATATGCTATATGGTAATTTATGTGCATCCTATATATAGAAATGGGGTCGCGGGTGGTGCTGTGGGTTAAACCACAGATCCTAGGGCTTGCCGATGAGAAGGTCGGTGGTTTGAATCCCCACAACGGGGCGAGCTCCCGTTGCTCGGTCCCTGCTCCTGCCAACCTAGCAGTTCGAAAGCACGTCAAAGTGCAAGTAGATAAATAGGTACCGCTCTGGCGGGAAGGTAAACGGTGTTTCCGTGCACTACTCTGGTTCGCCAGAAGGGGCTTAGTCATGCTGGCCACATGACCCGGAAGCGGCCAATAAAGCGAGATGAGCACCGCAACCCCAGAGTTGGCCGCGACTGGACCTAATGGTCAGGGGTCCCTTTACCTTTACCTATATATAGAAATAAGCAAACCAGTGATATTTTAGGGAGCAGGTTAGCAGGCAGGGCCCATGATGTACATCATAGGAGCCTACACAACACAAAACACTGTTGCTGTATGTAGGTTTTAATTTATTTTATTTTATATTTTGGGAATGCATATCCAGGTTTTTTTTTTCTTTAATTTTTGTGGGGGCCCAAGAGAGTGGGGCCCTAAGCTATAGCTTGTTTAGCTTATACAGTGGTACCTCAGGTTACATACACTTCAGGTTACAGACTCCGCTAACCCAGAAATAGTACCTCAGGTTAAGAACTTTGCTTCAGGATAAGAACAGAAATCGTGCTCCGGCGGCACGGCCGCAGCAGGAGGCCCCATTAGCTAAAGTGGTGCTTCAGGTTAAGAACAGTTTCAGGTTAAGAACAGACCTCAAGAACGAATTAAGTTCTTAACCTGAGGTAAATCTGGCACTGGACATAAGGAAGAATCCCGTCATGTAGGACCACAGCTTAAAGTCAATATTTAGGGTTTTAAGAGGACTGTTTGAAGGGTTGTCAGAGGAGAGTCCTCTGCTTGAGGAAGGTATGTTGTTGTTGTTGTTGTTGTTGTTGTTGTTGTTGTTGTTGTTGTTGTTGTTGTTGTTGTAACCCGTCTGCTAACAAGAGACAATGGACTGCGGCTCTGGGGGTGAAGTCCAGCTGCTGGAGAATCACAGCGCCTGCTGTGGCTGCGAAGATGGGTAACTCGTAATGGAAGTGATCTCCCCGGGACACAAGCCTGGGCAGCATGTCTGGAGGTCCTGGGCTGCCCAGACAAGACACACACCTGAGACTCGCTGAGACCCTGGCTGCAGGAGTTGCTGGAACGAGGCGTACAAGGCTCTATCCAACCGCCTTAGGGACTCCACTCTCGATTTGTGTATTATTATTATTGTTGTTGTTGTTGTTGTTGTTGTTGTTGTTGTTGTTATGGCGCTGTGCCCTAAATCACAGAGCCTAGGACTTGCCGATCGGAAGGTCAGCAGTTTGAATCCCCGCGACGGGGTGAGCTCCCGTTGCTCGGTCCCTGCTCCTGCCAACCTAGCAGTTCAAAAGCATGCCAGTGCAAGTAGATAAATAGGAACCGCTCCAGCGGGAAGGTAAAGGGCATTTCCATGCACTGCTCTGGTTCACCAGAAGCGGCTTGGTCATGCTGGCCACATGACCCGGAAAAAGTGTCTGTGGACAAACGTCAGCTCCCTCAGCCTGAAAGCGAGATGAGCGCCGCAACACCAGAGTCGTCCGCGACTAGACTTAACTGCAGGGGTCCTTTACCGCCCTATACCCGGAGGGTGGTTCACAGAATAAAATCAAAATATAAAACCACAAGTCGGGTCCTCCATCATGGAGGGCACGTGTTGCGGTGAGATCACCAGAAACTGCCTCCCTGTTGTGGGGCGGGACCGTTTTGGATGGCCACAACGCCCCACTGGTTGCCCCTCTGTTGCTGGGGCAGAAATTTGGTCAGTTGGGTTGGCCATTGGCTGCTGAGGGGCTACTTAAGCTGCTGAACGTCGCTGGAGAGTTTCACTTTCTTGCGACGTGCAGCGATCACCAGCCCTCCTCTCCCTATATTTAGGGTTGTTCTTATAGCCTTGCTATGCCTGTCTAGGAGTCGTCTGTTTTGGAGCAGGGGCCTGGTAGGAATTTTGCCATTTGGCTGATTCGCTGGTGCCACTTGGTTTTTGCCTACCGTGTAGCAAATCGTCACAATTTTGTAAGGTTGGTGGTTAGGCATTTGGTTCCATGTTTTGGGGAGGGGACGTGGTTGGCTGTGCCTACCCCTCCATCGCTGCTGCTAGGGAATTCCGTTAAAGGAATCCAGGGGCTCGCCTTGCTTTTGTCCGAATCCTGTCAAGGGGCTAGGGCCACACCAGAGCCCCAGGGAGCATCTGGGGTGAGCTGTGAGATCGAAGGAGTTCTCGCTCCCCCAGGATGCTCTCCCTTACTGACATATGGTGGAGCCCTGTGTCAGTTCTGTTCCTGCCACCATGCAGGTTCAGGTAGTCTGGAACCAACGCCTAAGCAACCACTCACATGCTGTAATCAATAAAGTGGTAGCCAAAATTTAATGCCAAAAACCTTAAACTAAAATCTGTGTCTATTGTGTCCATTTGGGGGTGGTTTTGGGGGTCTTCACATGCAAAATACTGTATTTTTCGGTCCATAAGACACACCTGACCATAAGACGCACCTAGCTTTTAGAAGAGGAAAACAAGAAAAAAAATATTCTGAATGAAACAGTGGATGTATGATTTTTGTGGTTCATGCTGTGGCCACAGACATGGGATTTAAGGGTGAGTTTGGGGTAGCCCAATGCAAAAATCCTGAGAATCCATGTGGATCCATGCTTTGTAACCACATTTTTTGCAGCCCAAGAAACAATGGATGCCTGACTTTTTGGTGCAGGCTGTAGCCATGGACATGCTATGTGATCTGATGGTGAATTTGGAGTGACCCAATGTAAAAATCCTGAGGATCCATGGGCTTTTACCTCCCCGCTTCCAGGCAGCCTCCTTTATCGTGACCCTTATCTCTCTCCCGATCCCACCAATCAGCTGCTTCCTTTTAGCACTCCCTTCCCTCTTGTTTGCCTTAGTGTCTTTTCCTTAGGTGGAGCAGTTTTTTGCTCCTCCTTTTCTTCTAATTTCCTCATTGATTTTGTCTTCCTGTCTCCTCTCCTTGCAAGTTTGCTGTTTTTACCTCCCCCTTCCCAGACAGCCTCCTTTATCGCTAGAGTCCCTTATCTCCCACCCCAATCGCTTGCCGATCAGCTGCTCAGTGGCTTTGTTTCAATACCCCCTTCCCTCTTTCAAAAAAAAAAAAAGAAAAAAGCATGATCTGCTTTTTGCCCCTGGGCAATTCGGCTCCAAGGACCACACATTCACTCCATAAGACGCACAGACATTTCCCCTTACTTTTTAGGAAGAAAAAAGTGTGTCTTGTGGAGCGAAAAATACGGTACATAAAATAAAAACAACAACCCAACAACCTCCCACCTGAAAAAAATCACATTTTAAAAGGGCATAGGATCCTGGCAACTTTTAAAGTAAGACAATTAACAAACCGCTCATTGGAAAGATCGTGTTCTCAGAAATGTCTGCAGCAATATTTGTTGGCAACCCAATTGGCTGAGCGTATGGTTTACTCCTGTGCCCTTTCTTCTCCCAAAGATGTCCTGCAAGGCAGCAGGTATGGATTTTTCCTCGGGGTTTACTCCCGAAGCCTTTCTCACGAATGCACATAGCCAGAAGGCAGCTGAGGTTTGGGATCAGAGTTTTCCTTCTCCCAGATGGGCTGCCTTCCCAGTGGACAAGCCCTACCTGCCCCTGAGGGTGGTGTAGAAATGTAATAAACAAGCAAGCAAGGAAAGCCATCTCCATCTTTCACCTAAGATGCGCTCCTCTCCTGTCCTTCACCTGGCTGGGATGAAAAGGGGCAGGCAAGCTTCACCATAGGACCAAAAGAAGAGTCTGTTAGATCCAGCATCTATTTCACCCAGTGGCCAAATGCCCTCAAGGGAAACCCATAAGTTTCCTCTGCCTGAGAGCTATGAATTGCTGCTGGCGGCCAAAGCAGACGATATTGAGTTAGGTGGCCGAAAAAAATTACATATCACTTGGGAAGACAGGTGAACTAATGCCAGAGTACTGGAAGAAGCAAAGTGTTGAAGCAATGATTCTTCATCAACAACTTTGTTGGACTGGTCATGTTGTACGGATGCCTGATGATTGTCTTCCAAAGCAACTACTCTATCCCGAACTTAAAAATGGAAAGCGTAATGCTGGTGGTTAACCAAAGGGGTTTAAAGACTCTCTCAAGGCAAATCTTTAAAAATGTAGTATGAACACCAACAACTGGGAAACACTGGCCTGTGAGCGCTCTAACTGGAGAACAGCCTTTGCCAAAGGTGTCATGGGCTTTGAAGACACTCGAATTCAGGACAAAAGGGAGAAACGTGCTAAGAGGAAAGCACGCTTGGCAAACCCTGACCGTGATCAACTCCCACCCGGGAACCAATGTCCCCACTATGGAAGGATGTGTGGATCCAGAACTGGCCTCCACAGTCACGGACTCATTGTTAAACTCATTGTTTATGGAAGACAATCTTACTCTGGTACGAGTGATTGAAGGAGGAGGAGGAGGAGGAGGAGGAGGAGGAGGAGGAGGAGGAGGAGGAGAAGGTGGAGCAGCGATGGGACACAGCACAAGCCAGCTTGATACATCTGCACGGTTTCTCTCTTCGCAAATCTCCAGGGCTCCTCTCTCATTTCATGTTGCAACAGAGGAGAATTGCAGGCTTCCTAGTGGCTGGGTTGACACGGCGGGTTGTTGAGGGTCCGCAGCCCCCATCGCCGTCAATTGGGTCAATAATGCATAAACTACGGAGGATTTAAAGCCTAGACAGAAACAGCTTAAGGCCTATTACAGTGTAGTGGGCTTTGCAAATAAATCCCTTTTAAGAAATGTCCAAATCTAGAGTTATATGACAGCTCGCAGGCGAAGGCTGGTAGGAGATCTTGGACGTTGCAGTGTACAAATAAATGCCACTTAGAACGGTGAGTCTCAGGGGTGGTTAACACGCTGTCCGACAGATGTTGTGGGCTGCAACTCCCAGTATCCCTGACTGTTGGTTATGTTGGCTGGGAATCGTACTGCAACAACATGTCATGAGCCCCGATGAGCTATCAGGACTGGGATTGGGTAGACAGGATCAGATGACAGAGGAAGAGTTATTATTGTTATTGTTATTGTTATTGTTATTGTTATTGTTATTGTTATTGTTATTGTTATTATTTATACCCCGCCCATCTGGCTGTGTTTCCCCAGCCACTCTGGGCAGCTCCCAACAGAATATTAAAAACACAGTAAAATATCAGACATTAAAAACTTCCCTAAACAGGGCTGCCTTCAGATGTCTTCTAAAAGTCAGATAGTTGCTTATTTCCTTGACATCTGATTGGAGGGCATTCCACAGGGAGGGCGCCACCACCGAGAAGGCCCTCTGCCTGGTTCCCTGTAACTTCACTTCTCACAGGGAACTGCCAGAAGGCCCTCGGCGCTGGACCTCAGTGTTTGGGCTGAGCGATGGAGGTGAAGATGCTCCTTCAGGTATACGAGGCCGAGGCCGTTTAGGGCTTTAAAGGTCAGCACCAACACTTTGAATTGTGCCTGGAAACGTACTGGGAGCCAATGCAAGTCTTTCAGGACCGGTGTTATATGTATGGTCTTAGCTGTACATAGTGACTAAATAGTGGGAATCTGGGTTGTTGTTTTTTTGGGGGGGCTGTTTGGGAAGGGGAAGCTGAGATACTGGCTCTCTTCTCTGACCCTCCTGCGGAGTAGAAAGCCTTGGGGGGGGGGCAATAATCATTTTATTATATGGAGGATGCAGCCTTGTCAACGAGAATCAGGTGTCATCTTAGCAGATGGGAGCAGAGAACACCCCCCAGTGGTGTGCTCACTTGCATGCTCCCCCAGGAGGCAGTGAGGGGCCCCCACTAGATGCAAAGGCAGACCTAGGGAGGTGCGACCAGTTTGGTTGCACTGGGCCCAGTTTGGCCCAGTTTGGGAGCACTGGGTGCACAGCTTCTGGGGTTGCCACAGCAGGTGAAGCCATTATGACCTTCGGCAGAAGGTGAGAGGTGGGGGGGGGGCACTGCATTTTGGCATCACGTGGGGCACTTTGAAATTTGTGGCGCCAAGGTCTGCCAATACAAGATGGTTGAAAAAAATGTTATCTTGTGTTGTTTTCAAATCAACATCCCAGCAGCTTATAAAATGCCCGACTCTGCAGAGACCGCTAGGATCACCTTGATCACACCTGGGTCCAGCGGCGTAGCGTGGGTTGTCAGCACCCGGGGCAAGGCAAGTAATTTGCGCCCCCTAACCTGGGGCAAGGCAAGTAATTTGCGCCCCCTAATCCGGGGAAAGGCAAGTAATTTGCGCCCCCTAACCCGGGCAAGGCAAGTAATTTGCGCCCCCTAACCCGGGGCAAGGCAAGTAATTTGCGCCCCCTAACCCGGGGCAAGGCAAGTAATTTGCGCCCCCTAACCCCTAACCTGCTGCCGCTGCCAGTTTCTTCTTGCTGCTGCCTGGGCTGGGGTATTTACGGTAAGGTAGCCACGGCGGCGGCGGTGGGTCCGTGTCAGGTGATCTGAGGCGAGTTGCCGCTGCCGCCCAAACGACGCCGCTTGCCCGGAGGAGGAGGAGGGCAGAGAGGCGAGGAAAATGCAACATGGCCCAGCAGCGGCAGTGGCGGGGCTGTGAGGAGGGGCTGCCTGACGCGCCCTTCGCGGCCCTGATGCGCGGGGACCGCGGCGAGCGCTGAGAGCTGCTGCCTGCCAGACGCCTTCAGCCCGGACGCGCGCACAGCATGTCAGTTCCGCGAGACATGGGGCTCTGCTACAGCCCGCGCCCAAGGCTCTTCGGTGACTCCGGAGGCGGCGAGCGTGCCCCCCCAGATGTTGCGCCCGGTGCAGCCGGGCCCCCCTGCACCCCCCACGCTACGCCACTGCCTGGGTCCATTCTACTCATGGCACCAGACTCTATGGAATATTACAGGGCAGTGTCTCCCCCCCATGGGCATTCCCCCCCCCATTGCCCCTGCCCTTTGGAATGCCCTTCCCCATGGCCCATGTGAAAAAGCAGCCACTGGTTACTTCAGGTGTGTCTTTTTGCCTACGTTTTCCCGTACTTCTAAGATTGGACCCTGGGATTCCTGAATTCCTTTTATCTCATTTCATAATACTGTTTTTTTACGTTTCCATCTCTGCTTTTATGGTGCCATATAATTGGCTTTTATGTTGCTCCCCGCCCCCCCCCCGCCCCCCGAATACCGCTCAGAGGTTTTCTAAGCAGTTTAGAAATGCTTTTAATTCATTAAATGCTTTAAACATCAATCCATCGACCGATTGATATTTATTCCGGGCTTCTTAGTCCGGGAGTAAAAGAAAGCATCACATCCCCGAAAGCAGAGGTGGTGAACTGGATCCACCCGGCGGGGGGGGGGGGGGACAGATCCTGAGTTCCAAAGTGCCACTTTGACAGGTGGGCGGAGCAACCCTCCTGTCCATCACCCGACATCACCTTGAAGCCAGGAGATTCAGCTTCAAAGCAAGGAATTGGAAGCCCAGCCTTAGCCTGGTCCTGATTCTCCCTTCCTTGGCTTTTTTTTTAAAAAATGATATTTTATTAAGTTTTTAACAAGAAGAAAGTTACAAGACAATAAACAAAAAAACACAATAAAAATACAAAAAGACAAAAATACAAAAATTTAAATTTAACATAGAAAGAAAAATAAAAAATAAAAATCCCTCTTTTTAATTTCTCACCGTTCATTAACTTATTTTCCTGACTTCCTCACACCTCCCTTTTTTGTATTCCATTTAAAGATTGGTTCAGCAAATTCATACCCTCTTAATTTATCCTTAATTATTTTTCCTCACATATTATAGCTTCAAGTTTTCGTCTAATATCAATCCATTCTTGCATATTCTTATTTTACCTTATTACTAGAACCACTTCATTTCATTTCAACGTCATCAACATTCAAAAATTTTACAATGTTTCTGTAAATAGATTTTAAATTTCTTCCAATCTTCTTCCACCAACTCTTCTCCCTGGTCTCGGATTCTGCCAGTCATTTCCCTCCCTTCCTTGGCTTTTGATCTCAAGCTGCACCTACGAGAAGAGGTATTTAAAGGTTTCAAAGGCTATCTTCCTTGTTTATTTGCTTGTTTTCTATAACTCTTAGTTACACCTGTCTCTCACTGCTGTACATCAAGCTGAACACAATGGCGATGCTTTGCCTCCACAATCAGAGGCAGCGACGCTTCTGAATACCAGTTGCGAGAAACCACAAGAGGGGAGAGCTGCTCTCATGCCCAAATTCTGCTCCCTGGTTTCCCACAGGCATCTGGTTGACAGCTGCAGGGACAGTCTTGGGTCATATGGTGCCCTGAGTGAGGACACCCGTCCTCACCCGTCTCTGAATATTTATAATGCAGTGGTACTTTGGGTTGCATATGCTTCAGGTTACACACTCCGCTAACACAGAAATAGTGCTTCAGGTTAAGAACTTTGCTTCAGGATAAGAACAGAAACTGTGCTCCGGTGGTGCGGCAGCAGCAGGAGGCCCCATTGGCTAAAGTGGTGCTTCAGGTTAAGAACAGTTTCAGGTTAAGAACAGACCTCCGGAACGAATTAAGTACTTTACCTGAGGTACCACTGTATATATATGGGGGGAGGGATTGCAACAACAAATGCTATTAAACCAGAGATGGAATGAAGATAATGGATAAATTTGGTCTTCTTGCAGTCCATGAAACTCTCAAGAATCTCCTCCAGCACCATAATTCAAAAGCATCAATTCTTCGGCGATCAGCCTTTTTTGTGGTCCAGCTCTCACTTCCATACGTCACTACTGAGAAACACACACACACACACACACACAAACATACACACACACACTTTTCCAGTTTCTTCCCAGGCCTTCACATCTCTAATGGAGTCTAATCCAGGGTTATTCCACCCTTTCCAGTCCTGCAGGAAATAAGCCCTGAGTGCTCACTGGAAGGACAGATCATGAAGCTGAGACTCCAAGACTTTGGCCACCTCATGAGAAGAGAAGACTCCTGGAAAAGACCCTGATGTTGGGAAAGATGGAGGGCACAGGGAGAAGGGGACGACAGAGGACGAGATGGTTGGACAGTGTTCTCGCAGCTACCAGCATGAGTTTGACCAAACTGTGGGAGGCAGTGGAAGACAGGAGTGCCTGGCATGCTCTGGTCCATGGGGTCACGAAGAGTCGGACATGACTAAACAACAACATTGATGCCGCTGGCAGGTGCCCTGGTCACCCCACACCAACTGCCCTACTGTCATTGATGCACAAAGTTCTCCGTCCCCCAGACTGCGAGGGAGCAGACCAGCTTGTCATGTGATGGATAATAATAATAACAATAATAATAATAATTTATTATTTATACCCCGCCCATCTGGCTGGATTTCCCCAGCCACTCTGGGCGGCTTCCAACAGAAATTAAAAACACCTTAAAATGTCACACATTAAAAGCTTCCCTGAACAGGGCTGCCTTCAGATGTCTTCTGAATGTCAGGTCGTTCTCTTTGACATCTAGTGGGAGGGCGTTCCACAGGGAGGGTGCCACTACCGAGAAGGCCCTTCGCCTGGTTCCCTGTAACCTCACTTCTCGCAATGAGGGAACCGCCAGAAGGCCCTCAGCGCTGGACCTCAGTGTCCAGGCAGAACAATGGGGGTGGAGACGCTCCTTCAGGTATACTGGGCTGAGGCTGTTTAGGGCTTTCAAGGTCAGCACCAACACTTTGAATTGTGCTTGGAATCGTACTGCGATGTCTTCAGAAGCCTGTAAAGATGTAGCCTTGCTCCAAAGCCTGTCAGGTAGTCAGCTCCCGTTCCCTCACACAGCCTGCTCTACAGACCAGAATAGGTTAATGATGGGGGGGGGGGGCAGCATTAGAGAAGGCAGCATTTCAAGGGAATGAGCATCGTGTTCAAAGGCCACGTCTGCCCCCTGGTGGTTTAAAAATGCCCCAAATCGTTCTCTCTGCTTCCAAAGTTCAGACAAAAGTTCAGATCTCTATGGAAGGGAAACAGGACTACTGAACAAGGGTGAGATAGCAGCAGGCTTGCGGGCAGAGAAGTCTCTAGGTTTGAGGAAGGGAGCACCCCAACAAGCCCCCAAAAGAATGTGTAGGCTCAGCAATCACATAATACTGACTGTATACCCTTCAACATTTCCCTGATGAAAATAGGGATGTCCTACTCCATTAATAGGGACGCAGGTGGCGCTGTGGGTTAAACCACAGAGCCTAGGGCTTGCCGATCAGAAGGTCGGCAGTTCGAATCCCCGCGACGGGGTGAGCTCCCGTTGCTCAGTCCCTGCTCCTGCCAACCTAGCAGTTCGAAAGCACGCCAAAGTGCAAGTAGATAAATAGGTACTGCTCCGGCGGGAAGGTAAACGGCATTTCAATGCGCTGCTCTGGTTCGCCAGAAGCGGCTTAGTCATGCTGGCCACATGACCCGGAAGCTGTACGCCGGCTCCCTCGGCCAATAAAGCGAGATGAGCGCCGCAACCCCAGAATCAGTCACAACTGGACCTTTTTACTCCATTAATAATAACAATAACAATAATAATAATAATAATAGTAATAATAAATTTTATTTATACTCAGCCCTCCCCGGCCAGAGCCGGGCTCAGGGTGGCTAACACCAATAAAATTTCAGTAAAAACATAATAAGAAAAAAAATTAAAATACAGGTTAAAATACAATTTAAAATGCAGCCTCATTTTAAAAGTAGCCCATAGATCAAAACCATCAGGGGAGGGAAACAGAAGGGTCAGACCAAGTCTAAACCAAACGCCAGGTGGAACAGCTCCGTCTTGCAGGCCCTGCGGAAAGATGTCAAATCCCGCAGGGCCCTAGTCTCTTGTGACAGAGCGTTCCACCAAGTCGGGGCCAGTACTGAAAATGCCCTGGCCCTAGTTGAGACCAATCGAACCTCCTTGCAACTTGGGACCTCCAAAGTGTCGTCATTTGTGGACCTTAAGGTCCTCCGCGGGGCATACCAGGAGAGGCGGTCCCGTAGGTATGTGGGTCCTAGGCCGCATAGGGCTTTAAAGGTCAAAACCAGCACCTTAAACCTGACCCTGTATTCCACTGGAAGCTAGTGCAGCTGGTAAAGCACCGGGTGAATGTGATCCCGCGGCAAGGACCCCGTGAGGAGCCTCGCTGCAGCATTCTGCACCCACTGGAGTTTCTGGGTCAGCTTCAAGGGCAGCCCCGCGTAGAGCAAATTACAATAATCAAGCCTGGAGGTGATCGTGGAATGGATCACAGTGGCTAGGTCATGGTGAGAAAGGTAAGGGACCAACTTCTTCTTCTTCTTCTTCTTCTTCTTCTTCTTCTTCTTCTTCTTCTTCTTCTTCTTCTTCCCCACCTTTCTGACTGGGTTGCCCCAGCCAGTCTGGGCAGCTTCCAACATATATAAAAACATAATAACACATTAAAAGTTTTTTAAAAACTTCCCTATACAGGACTGCCTTCAGATGTCTTCTAAAGGTTGCATAGTTACTTATCTCCCTGGCTTGGGGGGTTGCATAACTCCATACCCTCTGATGAAAATAGGGACGTCCTAAGGGAAAGCGGGACATTCCGGGATCAAGTAAGAATCTGGGACGGCTTCTGTCAAACCTGGACTGTCCCTGGAAAATAGGGGCAGTCTGCCGACTCGCTGTTAACTAAACCGAAAAGGTTTAGTTGTGGAGTGTGCGCCCATTTGCCCCACTGCCTTTCCCACAGGAAAAAAACAGCACCTTAAACCTGATCCTGTACTCCACCGGGAGCCAGTGCAGCTGGTATAGTACCGGATGAATGTGATCTCGCAGCGAAGACCCCATAAGGAGTCTTGCCGTGGCATTCTGCACCCGCTGGAGTTTCTGGGTCAGTCTCAAGGGCAGCCCCACGTAGAGCGAGTTACAATAATCTAGTCTGGAGGTGACCGTCACGTGGATCACAGTGGCAAGAGAAGAGCCAACTGCTTAGCTTGGGGTAGATGAAAAAATGCCGCCTTTGTTATAGCTGTAATCTGCACCTCCATGGAAAGGGAGGTGTCGAAGATTACACCCAAACTCTTAACGGACGGTGCTGGCACTAATTGCGCCCCCGCAAGAGATGGGAGTTGCACCCCCAATCCCATATCATCCCGACCCAGCCAAAGGATCTCAGCTCAGTCAATGGATCATCAGGAATTGACCACAGCTCTATATCTTACTGCAATGTGCTCTGTGTGGGGCTTATTATTATGATGATTATTATTTATTTATTGAATTTATTGAGCTTGATCCAGAAGCTGCGGTTCGTGCAGAACAATGCACCGCGAACCCCCAGTGGCACAGTGGATCAGAGCGTCTTGCCGCTAACCAGAATAGTTGGCGGTTTGAGCCCATACAGGATCATAGCTGTCAACCTTTCCCTTTTCTTGCGAGGAATCCTATTCGGAATAAGGGAATTTTGCTTAAAAAAAGGAAAAAGTTGACAGCCATGCACGGGATTCCTGCATTGCAGGGGTTTAGATAACGCTTGGGTCCCTTCGAACTCTGCAATTCTATGATTCTATGATTTTTGACCCTGCCAGCATCTAACATCTGTGCTCAGAGATCTGCACTGCATTGCCAGTTTGCTACTGGGCCAAGTTCAGGGTGTTTCTATTAACATGCGGGTGGCACTGTGGTCTAAACCACTGAGCCTCTTGGGCTTGCAGATCGGAAGGTCGGCAGTTCGAATCCCCGTGATGGAGTGAGTTCCCCTTGCTCTGTCACAGCTCCTGCCAACGTAGCAGTTCTAAAGCACGCCAGTGCAAGTAGATAAATAGGTACCACTGTGGTGGGAAGGTAAACAGCGTTTCTGTGCACTCTGGTTTCTGTCACGGTGTCCTGTTGCACTAGAAGCGGTTTAGTCCTGCTGGCCACATGACCCGGAAGGCTGTCTGTGGACAAATGCCGGCTCCCTCGGCCTGAAAGTGAGATGAGCGCCACAACCCCATAGTCGCCTTTGACTGGACTTAACTGTCCAGGGGCCCTTGACCTTTTTTTTTTCCTCTTTACTATTAGTACATAAAGCCCTTAATAACTTGAGGCCAGTTTACCAATAAGATCGTCTCACTACATATGCACCCAGTCAACCCCTTCAATCAGCAGAATCAGCCCCACTACAGGAGCCAAAAAACACCCATTCCACTTTTGTAAGAATTTGATCTTTTATTATGGCTGTTCTTACACTGTGGATCTCCTTGCCTATTGATATAAGGCAGGAAGCTTCACTTTAGTCTTGTCAGCAGCTGCATTTTTGCTAAGCCTACCCAGATGTTTAGAAAGTTGGTGCAAGTTAAAACCTTCTTTTTGGTCTATGGCTATTTTAACTTTTTGAGTGTCTTAAATCATTGCTGTTAATTTTTCTTATGGATAATTTTACTGTTGTTGTTGTTGTTTAGTCGTTTAGTTGTGTCCGACTCTTCGTGGCCCCCTGGACCAGAGCACGCCAGGCCCTCCTGTCTTCCACTGCCTCCCACAGTTTGGTCAAACTCATGCTGGTAGCTTCGAGAACACTGTCCCACCATCTCTTCCTCTGTCGTCCCCTTCTCCTTGTGCCCTCCATCTTTCCCAGCATCAGGGTCTTTTCCAGGGAGTCTTCTCTTCTCATGAGGTGGCCAAAGTCTTGAAGCCTCAGCCTCAGGATCTGTCCTTCCAGTGAGCACTCAGGGCTGATTTCCTTCAGAATGCATACGTTTGATCTTCTTGCAGTCCATGGGACTCTCCAGAGTCTCCTCCAGCACCAGAATTCAAAAATATTTCAAATACATATTTCAAATACAGCTCTCACTTCCATACATCACTACTGGGAAAACCATAGCTTTAACTATACGGACCTTTGTTGGCAAGGTGACGTCTCTGCTTTTTAAGATGCTGTCTAGGTTCATCATCATCTTTTTTTGCAAACTGCTTTGTGAGTTTGCATCTTTCGCACTCGAGTTGCGCCCAAATTTTATGCCGTAAATAAATGTCTTAGCTGAATTCTCCAGGAGAATTTCGGTTAAAAACCTGAAGCTACGAAGCAGGACCGAGAAGCTCCCCTCAAACCTCTCTTTTTCCACCTCTCCTCACCTTTTCAGCAGGTGTAGTATATCCTGTTACTGCACCGGAGCCCAGCTCAGGTCTGGACGTGAAACTCTAGCCTCGCGCGTGGGGCTGAGCGCTGGCCCTCTGGATTCAATTAGCTCACCGAGTGGAACTGCCAGCGAAACTGAATACGAGTCAAACAAGAGAAACTACCAGGCCAAATTAATAGAACTAGATCCTTTTACAGGCTTCCTTCACAATCCTGATCACAGACCTTGAAAAGCAAATTGGAACAAGCAAATTGCTGTTGAAAAAATCTTTCACCACCAGCTCCCATTGCTGGGAGTCGGAGGTTGGGGGGGGGGAGAGAAACTTTGGGGCTGGGGCTGAACAAAGGGAGCATTCTCAGAGCAAGGGGGGGTGGGCATCAATTCTTGGTTTTGAACTACGATGGCAGAAGGAAATGCAACTTCGTGTTTTCAGGTTGAAATGCGGACGGTAGCAACGGGTGTCGATTCTGAGTGTAAAAAAAGAAGAGAATTCAGCTTTTCATAGAGTTTCATTTTGGGCAGTGGGAAATGGAGCACATCTTGCACCAAAAATACAACTGCGATCAATTTATGAGAATATTGTGCGAACGTGATGCACGAGTGCTGATTTTAAACTCTAGAATATAGCTTTTAGCAGAAGAAGTGCTATTTTTAATGCGATGAAGTTTATAGGGAATTTTCAATTTCGCCTACTGAGTCTGCCCCTTGGGACTGATATCATATATGTTGCTGTTGTTTATTCTGCTGAATGGTCTTTGACTGCAATAGATAGAGATAGATAGATAGACAGACAGAGAGACAGACAGACAGATGATAGATAGATGATAGATAGATAGATAGATAGATAGATAGATAGATAGATAGGTTGGTTGGTTGACTGATTGATTGAACATAAGAACATAAGTGGGGGGGGCTACTGTTTTGCTGCTTTGTTTTACTTATTTGCTTGTCCCCCCCCCCTATATTTTATTCTGTGAACTGCCCTGAAATCTTATGGTGGGCTGTATATACAGTCATACCTCGGGATAAATGTGCTTCAAGTTAAGTATTTTCGGGTTGTGCTCCGCGGCGACCCGGAAGTAACGGAGCGCATTACTTCCATGTTTCGCCACGGGCAAATGTGCAGACGGTCAAAATGACGCCACACGTGTGCGCAGAAGTGGCAAAACATGACCTGCACACGCTCAGACGTGGGCTGCGGTCGCTTCAGGATGCGATCAGGGCTCCAGAACGGATCCCGTTCGCATCCCGAGGTACCACTGTAAATCTAATAAATAACAATAACAAAGGTAAAGGACCCCTGGACGGTTAAGTCCCGTCAAAGGCGACTATGGGGTTGCAGCACTCATCTTGCTTTCAGGCCAAGGGCGCCGGCGTTTGTCCACAGACAGCTTTCCAGGTCATGTGGCCAGCAGGACTAAACCGCTTCTGGCGCAACAGGACACCATGAAGTAAACCAGAGCACACAGAAATGCCATTTACCTTCCCGCCGCAGCGGTACCTATTTACCTACTTGCACTTTTTGGTGTGCTTTTGAACTGCTAGGTTGGCAGAAGCTGGGACAGAGCAACAAGAGCTCACTCTGTCGTGGGGATTCGAACCACCAACCTTCCGATCAGCAAGCCCAAGAGGCTCGGTGGTTTAGACCCCAGCGCCACCTGCATCCAGTACCCTGTTGGATCAGACCAAAGACCCATCTCGTCCAGCGTCCTGTTCTCACAGTGGCCAGCCAGTGGGCAACCTGCAAGCAGGATCTGAGCACAATAGCAACTCTCCTGCGGTTTCCAGCTGCCTCCAACTGTGGAAAGCAGAGCATAGCCATCGTGGCTAGTAGCCATGAATGGCCTTCCCCTCCATGAATTTGTCCGATCCTCTTTGGAAGCCATATAAATGGTTCAAAGATCCAAAGTGCCCACAAACCTAAAAAAAGATTGGCAACCAGGCCTAGGAGGAGATAATCCAAGCCACCATGCCTAATTTTGACAAACTCCCACAACGCAAGGTCCACGGAAACTGATCGCTGTAGGTTCAGAGCAGACTGCTGGAATAACTTTTGCGCACAAGCAACTTGTGGAATTTGCTGTCACAAGACATGACTTGTTGTTGTTGTTTAGTCGTTTAGTCGTTTAGTCATGTCCGACTCTTCGTGACCCCATGGACCAGAGCATGCCAGGCACTCCTGTCTTCCACTGCCTCCCGCAGATTGGTCAAACATGATGGTAGCTTCAAGAAGACTGTCCAACCATCTCGTCCTCTTCTCCTTGTGCCCTCCATCTTTCCCAACATCAGGGTCTTTTCCAGGGAGTCTTCTCTTCTCATGAGGTGGCCAAAGTCTTGGAGCCTCAGCTTCAGGATCTGTCCTTCCAGTGAGCACTCAGGGCTGATTTCCTTCAGAATGGAGAGGTTTGATCTTCTTGCAGTCCATGGGACTCTCAAGAGTCTCCTCCAGCACCATAATTCAAAAGCATCGATTCTTCGGCGATCAGCCTTCTTTATGGTCCAGCTCTCACTTACATGCCTTACATGGCCTTAAAAGTGGGATTGGACAAATTCACGGTGGAGGAAAAAAGAGTCGGCGATGGAATTTGCATTCTCTCTTTTTTTAATATGTTTATTTTGGGGTTTTCAGATTTACAAACCATCGCAAAGAGAACAAATAAGACAATATCCATAAATCCCTTTGGACTTCCCTTCACCCCTTTTTGGGGTCCTTATGTTAACTTTTTCTCCTGCATCTTCTCTGTTAAATCTTCAACAAAACCACAGTCAACTTTTAACTACAATTATCATTCCAATCCTACTAATAATTTTAATTGTTTGATTATTTGATTATTGATGTAAACCTCTGGAATGTAGTTTGTATAATTAAGTTTTTATCTATATCTTCAGTACGTATTATTTTTATTGCTATGGCTAGTGGCTGATGCAAAGAAAGATTCTTCTCATTGTTGACAATGATTTTTTTAAAAAAGAAATTATATATTTTCCCCATTCCTTGTTGAAATTTTGGTTTTCCTGATTCCAAATTCTTCCAGTAAGTTTTGCCATTTCTGCATAGTCCATCAGTTTAATCTGCCGTTCTTCCCTGGCAGAAACAGTGCCTTCTTTCCATCTCTGGGTTAACAGTGTCCGGTCAGCAGTAGTCATGTACATAAATAGTCTCTTCAGGTCACCTGGAATTCCAGCACCTACAATTCCTAAAAGAAAAGCTTCTGGTTTCTTAGAAAAGGTTATTTTAAACAATTCCTGCATTGCGGGGGGGATGGCTCTTAGGGTCCCTTCCAATTCTACAATTCTACGGCGATTCAGATGATCTGGCGAGGCTTTCCATTTGCTCCAACATCACTGGCGACTCTCGAATCGCAGCCGCTTTCCCCTGTGGACCGTTTAATATAATTTCCAGCGTTTTTGACTTATTTTTAGCCCCCTTTCCCCCCTTCACCCACTAACATAGCTGAAATAATTACCCCCTTCCCCCTCCCTCGCCTCTCCCCCCAAGGCTTATATTTACCTATTTGTTAAAAGGATTTCTCCTGCTGGCCTGCTGTTGCTGTGACAAGGAGACTTTGAACGCGCAGTAGGCAAAATAATATTGTATATTGCACAGCAAACCCCCTGCAATTGAATGTTAATTTAACCAATAAAGTAACGGCACGGCAATTAGGAGAATAATCATTTCTTATCTCTTAACGGGGTTAAAAGTAGAAGTCAGATTTACCCTGTAGCGCTCACCGGCTCAGAAATTGCTTCGTGAGTCATGGGAAAGAGGCAGCCCTGTAACTTGGCTGTGGCTTGCTAATGCAAAAATGCATTCCTCCTCCTGCCTCTCCCAACTCACCCAACTCCCTCCATGTTTCGTTTGCACCCACTAAGCATCACAGCAAACCAACCAGAGTTACCCTGAAAAAATAAAGCCCTCCATGGATTTCTCCATTAAGCAGAACACCTACCCACACAAGCGTGCGTGCGCGCGCGCACACACACACACACACACACACACACACAAAACCTGGGTCAGAAAGCATAGGAACATAGGAAGGCGCCTTGGTTTTCAAACAGAATGCGTTCCAGAAGTCCATTTGACTTCCGAAATGTTCGGAAAGCAAGGCGCGGCTTCCGATTGGCTTCCGATTGCGCAGGTGCGCTGGAAACAATAGCAGAAGCCGCATCGGACGTTTTTGGCTTCCCAAAAAATGTCCGGAAACTGGAACACTCACTTCCAGGTTTCGATCGTTCGAGAGCCAGAGTCATAGCTGTCAACGTTTCCCTTTTTTAAAGGGAAATTCCCTTATTCTGAATAGGAATCCTTGCAAGAAGGGAAAAGTTGACAGCTATGGCCAGAGTACCAAGGCATTCGGCAACCAAGGTACGACAGTATACCGAATTTGACCAATGGTCCATGTAGCTCAGTGTTGTCTACACCAGGGGTCAGCAACCTTTTTCAGCTGTGGGCCGGACCACCGTCCCTCAGACCTTGTGGGGTGCCGGACTATATTTTGAAGAGAGAGAAAAATGAACGAATTCCTATGCCCCACAAATAACCCAGAGATGCATTTTAAATAAAAGCACACATTCTACTCATGTAAAAACACACTGATTCCCAGACCGTCCGCGGGCCAGATTTAGAAGGCGATTGTGCCGCATCCAGCCCCCGGGCCTTAGGTTGCCTACCCCTGGTCCAGACTCATGGTTCTCAAAGGGTGTGGCAGGAGAGGACGGCAAGTGTGGCAGGAAGAGTCAAGGGCAATCCAAGAAACATTTGAACATTTTAGGGTAGTGTAGTATCAAAATACACACACACACACACACACACACACACAGGGAGAGCCATTTTTCTAGAAAAAGAGGTTCCGGAACTCACCATGAACTCCCTTGTTCTCTTAGAATGGCAATGGCACCCACCAGAGAGGTGCCAGAACTCAGTTATGGCAAGTTCCATAACACACAACAACAGCAGCAGCAGCAGCAACAACAACAACCAGGAACTGTATCCTCTCTTCACGAGCATTGGCTATTCTTCAACAGTTCTCCATGACATATTGTCGTGAGCAAGGATTTCCAGCTCTGACAAATATGAAAAATCAGAAAAGAGAAAGGTTTCTTTGGGTTGATGTGGAGATGAGAGTTTGAGGCTGGGACAAGAGGGGGAAGCTGCCAAGTGAGAGGAATAAATAAAAAATTATGATAGAGGACCTTCTTCCTTTTCTTCTTTTTCTTCTCTCCTTTTTCTACTTGTTTAGTTTCTTCTTTTGCTTATCCGTGCTTCTTCCCCCATTTGTCTTCTTTAGATTTGGCTCTTGTTGTATTTTATGTTGGAAACTCTTAATAAAAATTGTTATTAAAAATGGATATGAGAGTTTCTCTCAAATGAGATTTGACATAAATGAGGTTGACTGGCAAAAGCAAACTCACAGCTCTCATTAAGTTTGTATACATACTTAAGGCAGTTTTATACTTTCTGGATGTTCTGTGGTGATGATGATGATGATGATGATGATGATTTATTATTTATACCCCGCCCATCAGACTGGGTTTCCCCAGCCACTCTGGGTGGCTTCCAACGGAATATTAAAATACAATAACCTATTAAACATTAAAAGCTTCCCTAAACAGGGCTGCCTTCACATGTCTTTTAGAAGTCATATTATAAAGTGGTTGTATTCTGTGTTATAAAGCAAGCATGGCAAGCTGCTGTTTCTTTTTGTTTTCCACTGTAAGGTAAAGGTAAAGCTAAAGGAACCCCTGACCATTAGGTCCAGTCGCAGACGACTCTGGGGTTGCGGCGCTCATCTCGCTTTATTGGCCGAAGGAGTCGGCGTACACCTTCCGGGTCATGTGGCAAGCATGACTAAGCCACTTCTGGCGAACCAGAGCAGAGCGCACAGAAACACTGTTTACCTTCCCGCCGGAGTGGTACCTATTTATCTACTTGCACTTTGATGCGCTTTCGAACTGCTAGGTTGGCAGGAGCAGGGACTGAGCAACAGGAGCTCACCCCATTGCGGGGATTCGAACCGCCGACCTTCTGATCAGCAAGTCCTAGGCTCTGTGGTTTAACCCACAGTGCCACCCGCCTCCCTGTTTTCCACTGTACTTCCAATTAAAAGTCAGTGTGGCATGAGCAAATTTTTATTCTGAATGTGTGGCCCAGAGGGGGGAAAATAAATGAGAACCACTGGTCTCCACCAACTGGCAAAGGCTCTCCAGGATTTCAGACGCAGTGTTGTGTTGCCCAAGGCACGGTGGTTCTTTTAAAATTAGATTCAGAGGCAATACAATTATTTGATTATATTGAATTGGCCAGATTGACAGAGGCTAGTAGGGGTCAGCCCAAACAAAAATTTCAAAAAGAAAGGGAAAAATATAGAGAATACCTTAAAAAGCTGTGCCCTCAAATAAATACTTGGACTCATTTCGATTAACTTCTGCAAAATAAATTATGGTACTTAAGGTTTTTAAAAAAAACACAGAAGGAAAAAGTTGGTAATAACAAAATAAGGAGACAGTTTACCAAAAATGAAAAGTGAACTGTGTTGAGGATGAAGGAAGTCAACTGGAAGAAAAGAAGAACCAAAATATGGTATGATGACTATTTGTTCTGTATTTGAAATATGTATTTGAAATATTTTTGAATTATGGTGTTGGAGGAGACTCTTGAGAGTCCCATGGACTGCAAGAAGATCCAACCTCTCCATTGTGAAGGAAATCAGCCCTGAGTGCTCACTGGAAGGACAGATCCTGAAGCTGAGGCTCCAATACTTTGGCCACCTCATGAGAAGAGAAGACTCCCTGGAAAAGACCCTGATGTTGGGAAAGATGGAGGGCACAAGGAGAAGGGGATGACAGAGGATGAGATGGTTGGACAGTGTTCTCAAAGCTACCAGCATGAGTTTGACCAAACTGCGGGAGGCAGTGGAAGACAGGGGTGCCTGGCGTGCTCTGGTCTAGGGGGTCACGAAGAGTTGGACACGACTAAAGACTAAACAACAACAAGCTTGTTAGCCTGTGTGACTTGCCAACTGGCTACCTGCTACTGGCTACGTACAGATGAGTGATTAGACACCCTCTTCCCAATGCCTCACTTTCTCCAAACAATGTTCTACATCAAAGGTCAGAAGGTACCTGAAATATACTCGGAGTCAAGTGTGAATTTCATGCTCTTTATTCAACTCATAGTAGCAATGAATGAAACTTTCCCCAATGAATGAAACTTTCCCCAAAATGTCTAGCTATATATAGATTATTTACACATTGGGCCCCGTGTGATTGGCTAATTTTGGGCTGCTCCTGTAGGCCAATCAGGTTGCAGATTCACCTCTTCCAGAAGCCTGATTGGCTGCTCCTGCAGGCCAATCAGGTTGCTGATTCACTTCATCCAGGAGCTTGATTGGCTGCTCCTGAAGGCCAATCAGGTCACTGATTCACCTCCACCTGGAGTTGGATTGGGTGGCTCCTGTGGACCAATGAAACTGCTGCATTCTGGATCCTATTGTTCTAGGATTCAGCTCAGTACATAACAGTACCATCACTTCCTTCCAATAGATTAGGACATTAAAGCTGTTCTCAACCATCCAAGAGTTTAACAAGAGACCGTGAAGGGGAAGCAAACAGAGGCAGGAAGGATAACCATGCTAGATTTATCACTATCTCCTCAAAATACAATTATCTTTCGGATAGACTGCCCATACGAGGGTCTCTTTCTGCCCTACCTGGAGATGCTATTGGCGACTGAACTGGAGACTTTCTGTGGGCAAAGCTACAGGGAACTAGGCAGAAGGCCTTCTCGGTAGTGGCGCCTGCCCTGTGGAACGCCCTCCCTTCAGATGTCAGAAAGATAAACAACTACCTGACATTCAGAAGACATCTTAAGGCAGCCCTGTTCAGGGAAGTTTTTAATGTGTGACTTTCCAAGGTGAAAGACTTCTGGGAAAAGATTTATAATGAATTGAATAAAATGTTGAAATATACATTTATAAAGAAACCAGAGGCCTTTATTCTTGGAATTCTTGGGGTCTGTCCTCCTAAGCTCCTTAAACCTCTCTCCCCTTTAACTTCCATCTTCCAGGCTCAGTGGTGGGAAGAAGCCCAGAGGGCGAACCACCAGGGGCTTTTCTCCTTGACACCCCCAGGGGCTGTCTGTAGGTCTCAGATTTGGGCTCCGAAATCTCTTTTTTTTTTTTTGAAAGTAAGATTTATTAGTTTTCCAACAATTTAAACACTACAAACAACAAAGATAAAAAAATAACACAAACACATTAAACAAAACAAAACAAAAACAGTTTAAAACACATCAAACAATTTCAGTATCTTATCTTTCATTCACTTATTTCAACGACCTCCTTACACCTCCCTTTTTGTATTCCACTTCTGTTAATTGTTTCAGCAATTCCTTTCCATCTTCCTCTGTTTTCTATCCTATAATTATCTTAACACATTCTAACCTTATTTTTTTCCTTTAATACTCTATTAATCTGTTTATATTTGATTCCTTATAACATTTCTACTGAAGCCATATAGCTTCATTCTAACATTTTTCTAACATTCATTAATTTTACAGTATTTCTGTAAATAGTCTTTAAACTTTTTCCAGTCTTCTTCCACCGACTCTTCTCCCTGGTCTCGGATTCTGCCAGTCATTTCCGCCAGTTCCATATAGTCCATCAACTTCATCTGCCATTCTTCCCGGGTGGTAAATCTTGTGTCTTCCAATAGGGGCTCCGAAATCTCAGGGCTTAGGATGCTCCTGATCCGGTAGCCATAGTCAGAAATGGATATCAGGGCCGGCACTACCATTAGGCAGAGTCAGGCAACCCATGCTGCGAAGCAGCTTTCCCCTAGTCCTTTCTCCTTCCCTGCTGCAGAGGGTGCTGTCCCATTCCCAGTGCTGAAATCTGCCTTTCCAATATGTAGCCCAGCTCCCTAGGTTGAGGTTCATTAGATTTGCTCATCGCTTTCCGTGCGCTGCTCTGATTCTCCAGAAGCGGCTTAGTCATGCTGGCCACATGACCCGGAAGCTGTATGCTGGCTCCCTCGGCCAGTTAAAGGGAGATGAGCGCCACAACCCCAGAGTCGTCTGCGACTGGACTTAACAGTCAGGGGTCCCTTTACCATTACCTTCCACTATAAGTCCTGAAGAGATTTGCAATTAAATTGGTCCTGAATGGGGCAACTGGGCCCCTGAAGGACCAGGTGCGCAGCCTGGGAGTCATTTTGGACTCGCAGTTGTCCATGGAAGCACAGGTCCATTCTGTGTCCAGGGCAGCTGTCTACCAGCACCATCTGGTATGCAGGCTGAGACCCTACCTGCCTGCAGACTGCCTCGCCAGAGTGATGCATGCTCTAGTTATCTCCTGCTTGGACTACTGCAATGCGCTCTACATGGGGCTACCTTTGAAGGTGACCTGGAAACTATAACTAATCCAGAATGTGGCAGAGAGACTGGTGACTGGAAGTGGCCATCGAGACCATATAACACCGGTCTTGAAAGACCTACATTGACCCAGTACGTTTCCGAGCACAGTTCAAAGTGTTGGTGCTGACCTTTAAAGCCCTAAATGGCCTCAGCCCAGTAGACCTGAAGGAGCGTCTCCACCACCATCGTTCAGCCCAGATACTGAGGTCCTCCTTCGAGGGTCTTCTGGCAGTTCCCTCCCTGCGAGAAGTGAGGTTACAGGGAACCAGAACCTTCTTGGTACTGGAGCCCACCCTGTGGAACACCCTCCCATCAGATGTCAATGAAATAAACTCCTTCCAGTAGCACCTTAAAGACCAACTGAGTTAGTTCTAGGTATGAGCTTTCGTGTGCATGCACACTTCTTCAGATACACCGTGTATCTGAAGAAGTGTGCATGCACACGAAAGCTCATACCTAGAACTAACTCAGTTGGTCTTTAAGGTGCTACTGGAAGGAATTTTTTTATTTTGTTTTGACCATGGCAGACCAACACGGCTACCTATCTGTAAATGAAATAAACTTTTTAGAAGACATCTGAAGGCAGTCCTGTATCGGGAAGTTTTTAATGCCTGATGTTTACAACTGTAAGCAGCCCAGAGTGGCTGGGGAAGCCCAGCTAGATGGGCGGGGTGTAAATAATAAAAATTTTATTATTAAATTATTATAAATTAAAACGACAACAGCAGAACCAATGGTTAAAAGGAGATTGAACAGTGCAATCATACCATGGTTGCTGTTCCTAAATTGCCAAGGGAAATTAAAAAGATGTCTTTTCCAGGGACCCAAACAATGACAAGATGAGTGCCAAGCAAGCCTCCTGGGGGGGAGCATTCGATAAATGGAGAGTTCTACAGAGAAGGCCTGTTGTTTTGCCCTCACCCCCTGGGCATCCCCCTGAAGTGCCATGCAGAGAACAGAAGAAGAGTGTTTACCCACCCGGGAAGAATGGCAGATGAAGTTGATGGACTACATGGAATTGGCAGAAATGACTGGCAGAATCCGAGACCAGGGAGAAGAGTCGGTGGAAGAAGATTGGAAAAAAATTAAAGATTATTTACAGAAATATTGTAAAATTAATGAGCTTTAGAAAAATGGTGGAATGAAGTTATATGGCTTTGGCAGAAATCTTATAAGGTACTAGGTACAGATAGATTGTTACTGTATTAAAGGGAAAAAACAAGGCTAGAATATGTTAAGATTAATTACAGGACAGAAAACAGAGGAAGATGGAAAGGAATTGCTGAAACAGTTAATTGAAGTGGAATACAAAAAGGGAGGCGTGAGGAAGTCAATGAAACAAGTGAATGAAAGATAAGATTGAAAATATTGGAAGTGTTTTTAATTGTTCTTGTTTTGTTTTGTTAATTCAATGTTTTATGTAGTGTTTTTGTTTTTGTATTGTATTATATTGATTTGTTTAACTCTTTTCCTTTCTTTTTGTAATCTTTAAACTCTTAATAAATATTTTTTTAAAAAAGAGAGAGAGAGAGAGAGAACAGAAGAAGAATGAAATATACTTGGAGTCGAGTGTGGATTTCATGCTTTTTATTCAGCTCATAGTAGTGAAGAATGAAAGTTTCCCCAAAATATCTGCTTTATATACATTATTTACACAATGGGTCCCATGTGATTGGCTAATTCTGGGATTCTCCTGTAGGCCAATCAGGCTGAGGATTCACTTCCACCTGGAGCTGGATTGGGTGGCTCCTGGGGACCAGTAATACTGCTGCATTGTTCTAGGACCAATCAGACTGCTGCATTCTGAATCTTATTGTTCTAGGACCAATCAGACTGCTGCTTTTTTGATCCTATTCAACTAAGTACATAACAAGGGCCTGCTGGATCAGGGCAAAGGCCCACCTAGTCCAGGATCCTGTTCTCACAGTGGAAAACCAGGTGCCCGTGGAAAACTCGCAAGTCCCAAACACAAGATAATAATAATAATTATTATTATTATTTATATCCCGCCCTCCCCAGCCGAAGCCGGGCTCAGGGCAGCTAACAACAATAAAATAGGGCAACATTCTAAAAACATTTCATTATAAAAATTAATTAAAATCAAATTGATGGCAACCATAAGCTTAAGTTCTGTAAAGACTGCCAAAGGAGGGAGTCAGGCTGCGCCCTGACCAAAGGCCTGGTGGAACAGCTCTGTCTTGCAGGCCCTGCGGAAAGATGTCAAGTCTCTTGTGACAGAGCGTTCCACCAGATTGGAGCCGCAGCCGAAAAAGCCCTGGCTCTAGTTGAGGCCAGCCTAACCTCTCTGTGGCCTGGGACCTTCAAGATGTTTTTGTCTGAAGACCGCAAGTTCCTCTGTGGGACATACCAGGAGCCCTTCCTCCTTCTGCGGTTTCCAGAAACTAGCATTCAGAAGCATTACTGCCTTTGACTGTGGAGACAGAGCATACTGCAGCCTCAGGTGAGGAGGTTTACACCTGGAAAGGTGGTCCAGCAGTGGCTTTGCATCTCCCTACAAAAATGTCACAGCATCTACCCTGTCCCCCAAATGGACCGGGTGACCGTCAAGCCCAGGCAAGGATTACTGGGCATGGGCCAGATCACTCCCGCTGAGATCGTCCGTGGGCTGGACCAGCACAGTGCAATGCCGGAAATCGTGTCTGCGCATGTTTGCGGTGCCGGAAAGAGAGCCATTGTGGTGTAGTGGTTAAGAGTGGGGGACTTGTAATCTGGGGAACCGGGTTTGCTTCCCTGCTCCTCCACATGCAGCTGCCGGGTGACCTTGGGCTAGTCACACTTCTCTGAAGTCTCTCAGCCCCACTCACCTCACAGAGTGTTTGTTGTGGGAGAGGAAGGGAAAGGAGAACGTTAGTGTCAGGGCTGCCTCTAGGTCCCAGCTCACAGAGGACCAACGCCAGGCTGATATTATGTACAAAAGTCTTTATTGAAGTATAATTTCCATTTTAAAGCCAGAGCGTGCAACCCTACGTCTAGACTCTAGATAGGCGAAGTCCCCTCTGAGTCACTGCCCCTTCCGCACCAGTTTAAGATCCTAGCCCGGCTCCACCTCCTGCGCTGTTCCTTCCTCCTCTGGGTCCTTCTGCCCCCTGGGATTTCCTCCCTCCTGGACTCTTCTGACGCTGACCCCCCTGAGTCTTGCCCTTCCTTCCGGCGGGCTTTAGGACCTGGCTCCCTATCCGGGCTACCTGCTGTGCCGCTCGCCTGTACATTTGAACTTGGCGCACGCACCCAGCCGGTGACTTTCCTCTTGACCGTTTCCCCGCTCTCCGATGGAGGCGTGGCCAATCCTGACTCATCTCCTCCCTCTGGTGGTGAGAAGACTGGTCCCGATGCCTGGGACTCCTCCCCCCCACTACGCTCTGGTGGGGACGCTGGTCCTGATTTCCAACTGCTGCTCTGGGAGTCCCCGCTGGCCCCTTCCTTCTGGGGTTTCCCCCTTGGCACCCCCCTTGCCCTGGCCATCGGCGCTCCTCTCTGTGAATCTTCCGATTCGCTGGAGAGACTCGTGGAATCTCTCTGACCACTGTCACTGCCTACACCCCCCTCGGATTCCTCCTCCTCACTCTCCATTTGCTCCTTCTCCTGTGTCTCTGCTCCTGAACCCCTGACAGTTAGCCACTTTGAGACTCCTTCAGGTAGTGATAAAGCGGGATATCAAATCCAAACTCTTCTTCTTCTCTTCTGCGCATGCCCAGACGCCGGAAATCACGCCTGCGCAGAAGCAATTTTCAGCGTCTGGGCATGCGCAGAAGCAATTTCCGGTATCTGCGCATGCGCAGACGTGATTTCCAGCGCCACTCGGTGAGTCCCTGCACCATGCTGCACCGGTTTAACGCAGCGTGTGGGGGACTCGCCGAGCGGACTGCTCAGTTCAGGGGTGGCTCGTGGGCCAGTAAAATCATCTTTGTGGGCCGCATCCAGCCCATGGACTGCACGTTGCCGACCCCTGGTCAAGCCATAAGCTTTGCATCTCAAAATGCAGAAGTGGTCCCCGCCCCCCCCGTCCCACTGATGTTTGTGAAATGCAAAGATCCATTCTCCTGTTTTATCTCTGGAGTTTTTCTGCTAGCTGGAAAAAGTGGGTCAGCTTGTTCTCTCCCCCCCCCTTCCTTCGTTCTCTTGTTTGCTTCTAAATCCTCAGAGAGGGCGGAGAAGAGCAGTGAAGGATTGACTTTGTATATACTCCCCATTTTATGCTTTCTATTTTGGAGGCTGGCGGATTGTTTTGATTTCGCTTCACCTTGAGAAGGAGATGTTAGGAAAGGGGCTGGAGTGTGTGTGATTTGGTGGGGGGGGGAGCTGTCCAAAAATGGACAGCGAGCCAAGAAGACAGCATTCCGATGCGGTATTGTTTGCCAACTGACAGGGGCTGGATTTGCTTTGCTGTGTGCTTTGCAAGGTAGATGCCATGAACACCAGCCAGCCACCTACAGAACTGGCATTTCGGTGCCTGCTTAAAGCTCATCTGCTCATCCAGGCTTCCCCCGAGGGGTGATCCTGCTAAGTTTGGTGTATTAAGCTGCTCTACTGATTAGCGATGCATTTTGCACTCGCTCCATGAATGCAGTTTTATTGTGGATCGTATTCTGCTCGCCGCCATGACACCTTTTTTTCTTAAGGTTGGTGGGGCAGACATTAGTATTTTTTTGCAAATAAATAGATTAAAATAAATCTGTATTCAGCACAACCATTCCGTCTTCAAAACAGCCAGAGAAATGTGATCTTCCCATCCGTTCCGGAGAGCTGAAATAGCTTGAAAGAGGAATCGGAGCCCACACACTCGGCTTCCACCCTTTGCAGACTTCCTTTCCAAATTGTTTCAGAATCCTGCGTGACTAGAGGCGAATCGAAAAGGCTAGCGGGTCGTTTTTCAACCAAAATGACGGACATGCAAACTAACAAATACAGCGCTGGATAGATTACTGGTCATATTGTAGAATTGTAGAGTTGGAAGGAATTTGGCCCTCTGCAATGCAAGAATATTTTGCCCAACCTGGGACTCGAACCCACAACCTTGAGATAAGAGTCTCATGCTCTACCGACTGAGCTACCTCTCCCCCGTGCTTCATTTAAGTTATCTGTCCTTTTTAATTTTAAAGTATTGCATGAACATATATCTGTTTACTCAACACTCAATTAAGCAAACACCTTTTTTGGGAGAAAAAAGTCTACAACTGCTCCACCCTCTCCCATGCCATTATAGGTGATAGCCAGTAAATGCTTGTTACGGAAATTACGGGGGGGGGCACATCTTTAAAGTTAAATATTACAAATATTATGCCTGAATGTATCCTTTCAACTTGATAGCTCAGGGAAGTTACCTAGCTTTAGAAATAATATAAAATCATCTCCTTTCCCAGTTTCCTCCATTCCAAAGCTATTTTCCCCTTGAAAAGGGACTCCAGGAAGTTCTCAGAGGTGACAATTGCTGGGCTCATTGTTAGCCAAAGGAAGCCAAATCTCATCACCTGACTCGCCCCAGGCTCCAGACATGCAAAGGAACTTCTATTGTACTTTTGGGTGGTGGGTACTTAAGACATATTTGTCTATGCTAATCTTATACCTGAGTCTTGCCCCGCCATGTCTGCTTATGCTAAGTTTGCCAAGGTTAACCCCTCCCCTTTTGTGACATGTCACTGATGTAGCAATGACGTTGTACGAACTGTATTCTGGGATATGGTGGGAAAGTTTTAAAAGTTATTGTCACCCCATCCTTGGGGTTCAAAATTCCTCTTTGAACCTGTTGCGCAATAAACTTTGGTCTACAGCTATTTGCTCCGGTTGGTGGCTGGAATCCTTCCTTTATTCCACAGGGACCCCCGGGCTCTGCCCGACGAGCTGGGGGACCGAGCAGCCTCACACCTAGATTTTTCTATAACATGCTGAAGCTTTGAACTTGCACTTAGAGAGTTTGTCGTTTTGTAGTTCAGCCCAGAATATATTTGGAATGAATGCAGCAAAGAGGCTTCCAAAACAGCTTCACCAGTCTAAACCTGTTAGGAGCACCTTCACCCTGGAACAAAGCAACTGCCTGTCTGCCATCACCCAAGAAAAACAAATGGGCATCTCAAAGGGGAACCCAGTTCCCATCAGACACTCCCCCCCCCAGCATGGCCAATGAACAAAGCATGATGGGAGTTGTAGTTGAGTACAGGTGGAGGGTCTCTGGTTCCCCACCCCAAAATTATTCCAAAGTAATGTTGGAAACCTGGAATAATGTTGGGGGGAATATCCTGGACAGGTCCAAGGGATGCTGTGACTTCACTTTCTGGGTGAACTAAGGGCTTTTGAGCACTTAGGAAAATGCTATACAGTGGTACCTCGGGTTAAGAACTTAATTCGTTCTGGAGCTCCGTTCTTGACCTGAAGCTGTTCTTAACCTGAAGCACCACTTTAGCTAATGGGGCCTCCTGCTGCCGCCGCGCCGCCAGAGCACAATTTCTGTTCTCATCCTGAAGCAAAGTTCTTAACCCGAGGTAATATTTCTGGGTTAGCGGAGTCTGTAACCTGAAGCGTCTGTAACCCGCGGTACCACTGTACAAATTAGCATCTCAACCATAAAAAGGGCACCATCGGTTCATAGCATTATGTTATTGTCCACGTATTCCCTGCTAATCCCCTTCATGTCTGGATTAGCTCTCCTGGCACAGGGCTCTGGTGTAAGGGTGACAGGAAGGCAACTGCGACGGAAGCAGGAGTGGGAATAGGAAAGGTTTATAAAGGTAAGCAGGTAAGTTTTGCACACACACAGGTACCGCTGGCTGCTCCAGCAAACATCACCCCACATAAGCCATGATGAGAGGGTTAAAGTGGCCAGGAGAAAACGTTCCTTTATTACCAGGCATTTGGCTGATTAAAACCATTTTATAGTCTTTTAAATTTGTTTGTGGGAGGGGGTTATTGGTTGTTGTTGTTTCTTTTTATGATATTATTTTGTGTTATTTCTCTGAAGTCTCTCAGCCCCACTCACCTCACAGAGTGTTTGTTGTGGGGGAGGAAGGAAAAGGAGAATGTTAGCTGCTTTGAGACTCCTTCGGGTAGCGATAAAGTGGGATATCAAATCCAAAACTCTTCTTCTTCATTCTGTATTTTTACACCGAAGACTGCCCTATGGGCTTTCGATGGAGGGTGGTATATAAATTTAATACATACATACATACTGCACATTAGGGTTACCAGACGTTCCCGAAGACAGTCCCCGGATTTGCAAATCTGTCCCCGGAGAAGTTCCGTGCCCAGAATGTCCCCAGATTTGAAAAATGTGTCCCCAGCAGCCTCAGAAGTCCAGAGCCAGCCTGGTAGCGCAGTTGACTCTGGCTGGCTTCAGGAGCTGCTTGCTGCCGTGGCACCCGCCATTTTACCTGCGCCACGGCAGCAGGCAGCGAGCAGCTCCTGAAGCCAGCCAGAGCCATCTGCACTACCAGGCTGGCCCCTCCTGCAATGGCCGCCCGCCCGTGACTCCCGAGCCTCCCCTGATCTGTCAGAACAAAGAGGGAAGGGGGAAGGAGAATGAGGAAGGCTCGGGAGTCATGGGCAGGCAGCGTGCCGTTGCCCAGTTTTGTAAAAAACTGTGCATTTATGTTTCGCAGGGTGCGAAAGAAGGGCTTTGCACCTTTATACAATATGCATGTGTGCTTGGGCCCAGGGTCTTTTGCCTCACCATCCCCACCACTGACTCCCTGTTGCTAGTTACAGATAGGTAGCCGTGTTGGTCTGCCATGGTCAAAACAAAATAAAAAAATTCCTTCCAGTAGCACCTTAAAGACCAACTGAGTTAGTTCTAGGTATGAGCTTTCGTGTATCTGAAGAAGTGTGCATGCACACGAAAGCTCATACCTAGAACTAACTCAGTTGGTCTTTAAGGTGCTACTGGAAGAAATTTTTTTATTTTGTTTTGTCCCTGTTGCTACTCAGCTTCAAAAAAAAAAGTGTCCTCAGATTCATTGAAAAAAATCTGGTAATCATACTGTACATACATACATACATACATACATACATACATACATACAGTGTGTGAAGAAGGAAATCCCATAGCTTTTGTGGTGTAGTGGTTAAGAGCAGTGGACTCGTAATATGGTGAACTGGGTTCGCTTCCCCGCCCCTCCACATGCAGCTGCTGGGTGACCTTGGGCCAGTCACACTTCTCTGAAGTCTCTCATCCCCACTCACCTCACAGAGTGTTTGTTGTGGGGGAGGAAGGGAAAGGAGAATGTTAGCCGCTTTGAGACTCCTTTGGGTAGTGATAAAGCGGGTGTCAGGGAACTGCCATCGGAGCCAGAGGGAGAGAGGGGGCTCCAGAGGGATTCCGGAGAGCGTCCAGGGATGGGGAGAAGCAGCCCATCTTCTGGGGAAGGAAATCAGTGTAGCACCAGTGGAGAAGGGGGGCAGATGGGGGAATCGGCGAGGCGGTCCCATGACTCCTTGCCAGGGACCAGCGGGGAGAGCACGGGTCCTCCGCTGCCCACACCCTCCTTGCGCAGAAGGCTTCCGCGCAGGGAGAGTAGGAGGAGACTAGGCGTCAAAGAGCTTCTTTGCTGGAGGAAGTTCAAGAAACGCCCACTGACGGATTCTACCAGCGATTGAGACAGCCACGGGCGAGTGGCTGTCCGGACAGAAAAGGTTCACTCAGGCAACCCAGCCAGGTGTGGCGCCGGTTTACGCATGAGCAACCCCTAGAACCATCACAGCGGGATATCAAATCCAAATTCTTCTTCTTCATCATCATCATCATAGATGCATAGAGCTGGATCCTCTAGTCCAACCCCCTGCAATGCAGGAATCTCAGCTAAAGCATCCATGGCAGCTCATCATCATCATCATTATAGTAGCAGCCTCCTGAGCATAATGAAGCTCCCTGAGCCTTATCATGAGCCTCATCCAATAGCTCAGTTGGTAGAGCATGAGACTCTTCATGTCAGGGTCATCGATTCAAGCCCCACGTTGGGCAAAAAGTATTCCTGCATTGAAGAGGCTTAGAATGTATGGCCTTCAAGGTCCCTTCCAACTCTAAAGGTAAAGGTACCCCTGACTGTTAGGTCCAGTTGCAGACGACTCTAGGGCTGCGTGCTCATCTCACTCTATAGGCCGAGGGAGCTGCCGTTTGTCTGCAGACAGCTTCCGGGTCATGTGGCTAGCAGGACTAAGCCGCTTCTGGCAAACCAGAGCAGCGCACAGAAACACTGTTTACCTTCCCGCTGGAGTGGTACCTATTTATCTACTTGCACTTTTTGGCGTGCTTTCGAACTGCTAGGTTGGCAGGAGCAGGGACAGAGCAACGGGAGCTCACCCCGTCAAGGGGATTCGAATTGCCGACCTTCCGATCGGCAAGCCCAAGGCTCAGTGGTTTAGACCACAGCGCAATACGCTATATTTCTATAACAAGGCTATATTCTTCAATATCGGAGACAGTATGCTGGGATTCACAGTTGGGGTGTTCTCGCACTCAGGTCCTGCTTGCCAGCCTCCCATAGGTTAGCCACAGCAATATCCTGGGCGCGTTGACCTCTCTCTCAATTGGCTTTCTTTGTCCTTTAGTCACACGGCCACCTCTGATTGGCCGCATGGTGCTGTGACACCATCCTAGGATTCCCTCTTGCATTTGCAGAAAGAAGATGATCCAAACATTATTAGGGCGAACAGAAAAGTGGCAAAAGTGGCAGGAAATTGGGATTTTTTTCGAGGAAGGGGGAGGCTTTTTCAATTTAGCTTCCTTTCAGGAAAGAGCCTGAAACCATCCTGCTTTTCACCCCAGAGCAGAGAGGGCTTGGGGGCTCCAAGAAAACCCCCAAGATTTGTGGCAGGACGGCACCTTCTTTAGCACCTCGCGCTGCCGCGATTTGCTCCAGACCTGCCTCTCCAGCCGGGTTCCCGACTTCTCCCCGAGTTAATGACAGCTTTCGGGTAGCCCTTGCTCAACCAGCAAGGCAAGCTAATGCAATCTTCGCCGCGCTGCTGCCGGGGTCTAAGAGGCGTCAAAGAGGTCGTAAATAAACCTACCCCCTTGCAGGAAAGACAATGAAATTATTCGTACACCTACTACCTCCAATTACCGTAAGAGCGACAATTAGAACGCTGCACTCCCACAGCCCCCCCTACGGAGAAAATGAGGGGAAAGTGTTCCATTAGTCGGAGCGGCAGTCAGATTTTCTCTCTATTACATCCAGTGGTGGCCCACTATCACCCGAGGGAAGCCGGGGTCATAGGGGAACAATTAAAGATTCCAACAATTAGCCCTTCTGGAGTGCACCCCTCCAGCCTAATGAGAGAATATTCAGAAAAGGAAAGAGCGTATACCTCGCCCCCCCTCGCCGGCCTTGCTTATGGAAAGTATAGTGGGTCACTGGGGGAAGAGACAAAGGGGACCCCCACCAACCGATGTATTTAACACTGTGCATCAAGAGCCATCGTAAAGGCTTCGGGTATTCTCCGTCAAACTGAAAGAAATCAAAGGTTTTTGTGTTGCTTGCAGATTTACCACTTCCCAAAGGCTGAACAAAGGTCCGTATAGTAAAAGCCATGGTTTTCCCAGTAGTGATGCATGGAAGTGAGAGCTGGACCATAAAGAAGGCTGATCGCCGAAGAATGGATGCTTTTGAATTCTGGTGCTGGAGGAGACTCTTGAGGGTCCCATGGACTGCAAGAAGATCCAACCTCTCCATTCTGAAGGAAATCAGCCCTGAGTGCTCACTGGAAGGACAGATCCTGAAGCTGAGACTCCAATACTTTGGCCACCTCATGAGAAGAGAAGACTCCCTGGAAAAGACCCTGATGTTGGGAAAGATGGAGGGCACAAGGAGAAGGGGACGACAGAGGACAAGATGGTTGGACAGTGTTCTCGAAGCTACCAGAATGAGTTTGACCCAACTGCGGGAGGCAGTGGAAGACAGAAGTGCCTGGCGTGCTCTGGTCCATGGGGTCACAAAGAGTTGGGCACGACTAAATGACTCAACAACAACAACAACAAAGGCTGAATGTTTAAAAGAAACAGACTGGCAAGGTTTACATGCAAGCGAAGCTCTGGGCTGCGTACATACTGACCTGTTCATAGCACACAAATGGAGGGTGCGCCCCCTCTCCCCCATCCATGCTTGGCCTCAGCGGGCTGCTTCTGGTCTCGATTGAGTCTAGATCTTGCGGAGAGTAAGAGAGTGGGACTAGATGATACAGTGGTACCTTGGTACTCGAACGGCTTGGACCCTGAACAAATCGGCACCCGAACGCTGCAATCCCGGAAGCGAGTGTGCCGGTTCGTGAACATTTTTCAGAAGCCGAATGACTGACACAGCTTCCGGTTGAGTACAGGAAGCTCCTCCAGCCAAATGGAATCGCGTTTCAGGAGTTGAACAGACTCCCGGAACAGATTAAGTTCAAGAATGAAGTTACAGTGTTGTCGGTTCTTGAAAGTCAACACTCTTGATATATCTGGGAGGATGACCCTGTAGTAAAGAGATGAAGAGGCCTAGAGAAACAAGGGAGGGAGTTCAGAAAAAATTCCTCTCCACATGGTTTGGAGGATAGCCTCCATCATCATCATTAAAAACGACGAGAAAGGGCTCTTGTGCTAGAATCCTGCTTGCTGGTTCCCCACAGGCCACTGTAAGAACAGGATGCTGGGCTAGATGGGCCATTGGTCAGATCCAGCAGGTTAGTCTTAAGTTCTGCCGCCACCTACTGTTGGCCTCCCTGCATTTCATCCTATCAGACCCAATGGCTACCATCTGCTGCGGCTGCTGCTATTTACAACACCACAGCCTTTCCCCTTCCCAGCTCTATGCGAATTCTTCCAAAAACTTTCAGCCCTCAGTTGGCCTTGAAACACCAAGGCAAGCTTGCCCTCTATAAGCAAATTTGCTTGGTTTGGCTGGGGAGCAGTATGTGTGTAACATGTTTATAATAAAACACTTCTCCATCCATCCCCAGCTTATTTAGCAAGTCACTTTGCTAATTGAGAAAAAAAAAAGTTTAATGAATTTTGGGTTCCTCCACCTCCCAAAAAGTAATTACTTTGTGTTACCAATGTACTCATTTGAAAAATTCATTAGATTTCTGTTTTCATGTAAATACATCTGCCAAATTGCATTAACAAAGCCTAGCCTATTAGGGTTCATGGTTCACATAGTATCTGAAAAGGAATAATTGTATAACTGCTCAGTGAAAACAAAGTAAATGTTCCTCTTGAGCTTCTGCAATTAAAAAATGGGAAATTAGAACTATTCAGGCTCAAAAATGCAAATATGGCAAGTTTCCCACCAGCAGCAAAATAAAATGATAACATGCATCAGGTGATGCCTTTGTTCTTGTGTTTTCCTTGAAATGGTGTCCTTTGTGAGCGGCTGGGACTTCTGGAATCGGAGAACTTAAATATGTGTTTCTAGCAAAGCCAGCCTTACTGTTAGCTGACAATGTCATCCAGCTGTTTTGTAGGGTGCGATCCATCCACCTGAATGTTTAGCTGTGTGCAATGGATATTGTA
This sequence comes from Podarcis erhardii, assembly GCF_964252035.2. NCBI lineage: Eukaryota > Metazoa > Chordata > Lepidosauria > Squamata > Lacertidae > Podarcis > Podarcis erhardii. The sequence goes on along the minus strand of NC_138497.1, from coordinate 6,648,192 downwards.
GAGCTGGTAACGGTTCCCAAAAGGGTAACCAAAAATGATTGTGGAGGTCAAGCGACTCCCCTATGAGAAGCTGCAGCGTTTGGGACCTTTTGGTTTAGAGAAAAGTGATACTTCGGGTGGTACTTCAACATATCCATATCACTAAACATCACGATACATTGATATATCATGATGTCTGAAATAAGGATGGAACTGTGAGAGCCGGACAATAAAGAAGGCTGATCGCTGAAGAATTGATGCTTTTGGAGGAGACTCTTGAGAGTCCCATGGACTGCAAGAAGATCAAACCTGTCCATTCTTCAGGAAATCAGCCCTGAGTGCTCACTGGAAGGACAGATCCTGAAGCTGAGGCTCCAATACTTTGGCCACCTCATGAGAAGAGAAGACTCCCTGGAAAAGACCCTGATGTTGGGAAAGATGGAGGGCACAGGGAGAAGGGGACGACAGAGGACGAGATGGTTGGACAGTGTTCTCAAAGCTACCAGCATGAGTTTGACCAAACTGCGGGAGGCAGTGGAAGACAGGAGTGCCTGGCGTGCTCTGGTCCATGGGGTCACGAAGAGTCGGACACGACTAAACGACTAAACAACAACATGTAGAGGTGAACAGTAAGGCTGGGGGATATCTGGTTTTCAACCCTGTGCTATATCACCAGCTAAACATCATGATATACCGATATATCACAATGTTTGAAACAAGGATGGTGCTGTGTAGACATTGGCTGGCTTCACGGTTTTCCCCGCATTGTGATTTTTGCATAGCATGCAAGCGCACACACACACACACACACACACACCAACACCATGATTTGCAATATATTGCCAGGTCGAAAATTACAAAACTGGTATCACGATATGGACTTTGAATGGGTTTGGGGCAATATATAGATATATCTCCCAGCCCTGCTCAACTCCTTCTTGTAGGTGTTCCAGAGGCACTGGCTTGGCAACTGTGAGAACAGGATTCAGGATGAGATGAGTCACAGGGCTGGTCTTGCACTCCCACATTCTCACAAAAACACATGCCATGCATGACAAATACATCTGCTCCGATCGCCAGCTGACTGCAGTCTTTGGCTTTCATTTTGCTCTCTGGTCTCCGCAAGCTACAAACCGCAGCTCAATCTGGATTAAGACAGAGGCACTATTTGTGGGTCGCCCCTTAGACCAGATGGGTGGGAGGTCGCCTGCTCTTGATGGGTTACATTCGCTCTCAAGGAGCAGGTCCTGGATTCTTGAGGCTCAGGTGGTCTCAGTGGCGCAGAGTGCCTTCTATCAGATTCGGCTGGTGGCCCAGCCACGCCCCTGTCTGGACATGGACAGCCTAACTACCTGTACTCTGGTAAACCTCACGGTTAGATTACTGCAATGAATTATATGTAGGGCTGTCTCTCAAGACGGTTTGGAAACTTCAGCTAGTGCAGAATACAGAGGCCAGGTTGCTCAATGGATCAATGTAGTAGTAGTAGTAATAATAATAATAATAATAATAATAATAATAATTTTATTTATATCCCGCCCTCCCCAGCTGAAGCCAGGCTCAGAGCGGCTAACCACAGTAAAAATAACACAGTTTACATAAAATCACAATCAATTAGTTGAAATACATTCTAAAATTAATTCATTCTAAAATCAATTCAGAGTCAAATTAATGGCAACCATTGGGCTAGAGTTCTATGAGGATTACCGAAGGAGGGGGTCAGACTGTGCCTTGGCCAAAGGCCTGGTGGAACAGCTCTGTCTTGCAGGCCCTGCGGAAAGATGTCAAGTCCGGCAGGGCCCTAGTCTCTTGTGAGAGAGCGTTCCACCAGATCGGGGCCATGGCCGAAAAAGCCCTGGCTCTCGTTGAGGCCAGCCCAACCTCCCTGTGGCACAGGATCTCCAAGATGTTTTTATTTGAAGACCGTAAGGTCCTCCGTGGGACATACCAGGAGAGGCGGTCCCGTAGGTACGAGATGGTTACAGGCGTCAGCAAACTTTTTCAGCAGGGGGCCAGTCCACTGTCCCTCAGACCTTGTGGGGGGCTGGAATATATTTTGAAAAAAAGTAATGAACGAATACCTATGCCCCACAAATAACCCAGAGATGCATTTAAAATAAAAGCACACATTCTATTCATGTAAAAACACCAGGCAGGCCCCCCAAATAACCCAGAGATGCATTTTAAATAAAAGGACACATTCTACTCATGTAAAAACAAGCTGATTCCCGGACAGTCCGTGGGCCGGATCCGGCCCCAAGTTTGCCTACCCATGGTTTACAGTGAGTTTTCCTTGTTGCAATCACGTTTTCAAGGCGCGATGGTTGAACTAGTTATCTTTCTCCACCAGAGGATGCTTGCACGACATGGGAGAACAGTAGCAATTTTAGCCGAGGATCCTTCTTGAGCAAAAAAAAGAAAAAGATTCTTCATCAGGGGTCACTGCTGCCATCTGCTCCCTTTCCATTTAATCCCCAACTGCAACATAAACGCAACTCTTAAGTACTGGACCACTTCCAGGCAGAGATGCTTCTGAACGCTGCGTGATTTCTGATTCAGCTAAAGGTGTTCGCAAGGAACAATAAGCCCCGACAAGCCCAGCCAGTTGCATTTCATTGCATTTCACTGTTAATTTGTATACTACCATTCTATGTTACTATATATATTTTAATAGATATTTATTAGAGTTTCCAAATTAACACAAAAAGCAAAAAACAAAAAGTAACAAAAAGTAACAAAAATACAAAATTAAGAAACAGTTAAAACAAATATCACTTCCATTACTTATTTCCATTAACTTGTTTCCCAGACGTCCTCTCACCTCCCTCTTTTGTATTCCAGTTTGGATTCTTAACTCAACAAATCCTTACTGTAACTTATTTATAACTTATTATAACTTATTGCTCAACCTTTACATTACAGCTGGTAACCACTTAATTTCTGTCCAACATCATTCTAACATTCATTAATGCCTTTCTATATTACTATACACAAGGCGGTTTAAAAGCTGAAGAAGTGACAAAATAGCCAGCGAAGATCACACACCTAATAACCATCTGATCCAATGCAATAAGCCACAATAACTTTAGAATGAGCAACTTATAACAAATAAAGCAATATTCAATGATCCATTAGAATAAAATAGTAAACAGTGAAATTAAATATCAGCAAATAATAATTAAACAGTTTACACTTATCAGTTATGATAAAAAATTACTAAACTATAATCAAAATAACGGCAAGACACAATGCATAAAATATCACAAAACATACAAATCCATGTAAAAGGATCACACTGAGAAACAAGGACACATAACTTAGGATATATATATATATATATATATATATATTTGCTTTCGTAGATTTTCACGGGTACAGGAATGCAGGTTTTGGTGTCCTCGGGTGTCTTCCCGTGTAAAAGTTGGGGTGTCTAGGCGACGTTTCGACGAGGTCTCACTCGTCATCTTCAGGCTGGTGCTTTCGGCTTCTTGTTACTGGAACAGAGCAGGATCTCAGTGTTTGAGTTCCTATAAATACTGTAGAGGGGGTGTGGTGTATAGCCTCCAATGTTCTGGGCAGAGAGGAAGTTCCCAGGCTAGTGTGCCTTTTCTTCTTTTGTTCCTTAATTACTTGAGAGATATCTTGAGTGATTTCTTGAGTGATATCCTGAGTACCACTTAGGTGGGTCATTAGGTGTGGATTAGTTGTTAAAGTCTTTGTGTCTTGACCTCTTGAACTTTGTGAAGAGTTTTCCTGAGAAGATGGCTGTACTGTACTTAGTTGTGCTCTGGCTTGGCTTCGTGTATAGGGGCGAGCTGTGGTTTTGTGGCTTGTGTCAGCCAGATCTGTGTAGGGATTGCAGGGGGGTGCAGCATCCGGAGGTGCCACCATGGATTGGCTACTGGATGGTGTCTGTAATTCATCTGTGGAGAGGGTCTGGGTTTGGGTCTGGTGTGGTTGATTGGTGTTGGCGTTCTGTGTGCCTCTGGATCTGGTGTCAGTTTTTGTGGGGAGGGCTAATTTCCAGATGTCTGGCAAGCGGGATGTGTCGTCACGCTTGTTCATGTTGTGAGGGTGTTTCTCTATCTCGATGGCTTCCATGTCTGTAATTCATCTGTGGAGAGGGTCTGGGTTTGGGTCTGGTGTGGTTGATTGGTGTTGGCGTTCTGTGTGCCTCTGGATCTGGTGTCAGTTTTTGTGGGGAGGGCTAATTTCCAGATGTCTGGCAAGCGGGATGTGTCGTCACGCTTGTTCATGTTGTGAGGGTGTTTCTCTATCTCGATGGCTTGCCAGACATCTGGAAATTAGCCCTCCCCACAAAAACTGACACCAGATCCAGAGGCACACAGAACGCCAACACCAATCAACCACACCAGACCCAAACCCAGACCCTCTCCACAGATGAATTACAGACACCATCCAGTAGCCAATCCATGGTGGCACCTCCGGATGCTGCACCCCCCTGCAATCCCTACACAGATCTGGCTGACACAAGCCACAAAACCACAGCTCGCCCCTATACACGAAGCCAAGCCAGAGCACAACTAAGTACAGTACAGCCATCTTCTCAGGAAAACTCTTCACAAAGTTCAAGAGGTCAAGACACAAAGACTTTAACAACTAATCCACACCTAATGACCCACCTAAGTGGTACTCAGGATATCACTCAAGAAATCACTCAAGATATCTCTCAAGTAATTAAGGAACAAAAGAAGAAAAGGCACACTAGCCTGGGAACTTCCTCTCTGCCCAGAACATTGGAGGCTATACACCACACCCCCTCTACAGTATTTATAGGAACTCAAACACTGAGATCCTGCTCTGTTCCAGTAACAAGAAGCCGAAAGCACCAGCCTGAAGATGACGAGTGAGACCTCGTCGAAACGTCGCCTAGACACCCCAACTTTTACACGGGAAGACACCCGAGGACACCAAAACCTGCATATATATATATATATATATATATATATATATATATATCCCTGAACTCCTTTTCCCAGCTGCTTGTGCTGTTCCCAAAGTCATGGTCTGGGAAAGGCTCCCAGGGCCAGAGAATGGAAAAAGCCATTGCTTTCCCTTAAGTTGTAAGGACAGATGAATCTGTCTCAACTTCTCAATTTCCCAGTTGCAAATTCAGTTCTCCATGTTTCTACAAAAATTCAGTTTTCATAATAAGAATAAAAGAATACTCGTGAAATTTCTTCCGTGTTTCAGTCCAAATTTGCATCTATACATAAACAGCAGTGCACGCAAATTGTGCAAATCTGTGTTCGTTTTTGGTTATGCCTTTCTTCTTCTTTGAATTTTTTTTTTTTTAAATGATATTTATTCAAATTTTCAAAAATACAAAAACATTTAAAAACATCAACAAAATAAACAAAAAGAAAAAGACAAAAAGACAAAAAGAAAAAGAGAAAAAAGTATATAAATTCAAAATTACTTCATTTCATTATCTTGTGTCTTAGACCTCCTCATACCTCCCTTTTTGTATTCCAGTTTAATCATTATTTCAGCAAATTCTTCCCATATTTGTCAATGATAATTTATCTTAACAATCTATCTTTAACTTTATCTTTACCTTCCAAACCATAAACTTTAAAATTTAGAATTCAAATTTATATTTATACTTTATACTTAATCAAGTCTTTCTGCTAAAGCCAATTATTTCTTTTCCGGCACAATCTATTATTTAATATTACTCAGAAATAACAAGATACATAAAAAAAAGTTCACTTCTAGTTTTATCCATTGTCCCTTTCTTCCTGGTTTCGGGTTGTGTTCTTCTTTTAAACAGTAAGTAACTGAAAGACGGAATACATATTTAACACCATGTGTGCTTTGGGGTCTCAGGGGGCACCCACATATGATTAGGAGACCATGGTTCTTTCCATTAAAAAATAAATTAAAAAACATCATAGCAGCCATGGTGTTGACTGAATGTTCCTTAATAGAAAATGGAAATGAAAAATCCTTCACAAAGAAACCTAGCATGTGAGTATGAAGGCTAAAATCAACTTCCTTTATATGCTTGCTTTCTACATGCAAGGTTTATGTATTATTATTATTATTCGTAAAAGGTAAGGGACCCCTGGACGGTTAAGTCCAGTCAAAGTCAACTATGGGGTTGTGGCGCTCATCTCGCTTTCAGTCCGAGGGAGCCGGTGTTTGTCCACAGACAGCTTTCTGGTTCATGTGGCCAGTAGGACTAAACCGCTTCTGGCGCAACGGGACACTGTGATGGAAACCAGAGTGCACGGAAATGCCGTTTACCTTCCCGCCACAGTGGTACCTATTTAACTACTTGCACTTTGACGTGCTTTCGAACTGCTAGGTTGGCAGGCGTTGGGAGAGAGCAACGGGAGCTCACCCCATTACGGGGATTTGAACCGCCGACCTTCTGATTAGCAAGCCCAAGGGGGTCAGTGGTTTAGACCACAGAACCTGTCATGGCTAAAAATTGGCTGCTGTTTCTTTAATGCTAAAAGAACTAAGTCAGTGGCCTACAATGACTCATGCAACCTTTCACCAAATTGTACCTGTATATATAGAGCGGTCATTGTTAGTGTTGGGTTGGGTTGGTTGGATGGTAGAAAGCTCGTTGCGTTTGGTGTGTGTAAAAGCTGTTGGTTGTGGTTGGAGAAGACGACTTTTTAAGAATAAAAGCAGCAATACTCTGCAAGAATAAAAACGTAAAGGTAAAGGGACTCCTGACCATTAGGTCCAGTCGTGGCCGACTCTGGGGTTGCAGCGCTCATTTCACTATATTGGCTGAGGGAGCCAGCATACAGCTTCTGGGTCATGTGGCCAGCATGACTAAGCCGCTTCTGGCGAACCAGAGCAGCGCACAGAAACACCGTTTACCTTCCCGCTGGAGTGGTACCTATTTATCTACTTGCACTTTGACGTGCTTTCAAACTGCTAGGTTGGCAGGAGCAGGGACCGAGCAACGGGAGCTCACCCCGTGAAGGGGATTTGAACCGCCGACCTTCTGATCGGCACGTCCTAGGCTCTGTGGTTTAACCCACAGCGCCACCCGCGTCCCTTCTCTGCAAGAATACTCTTTCTCAAAGACTCTTTTGTGCCAACTAAGGTCCGAGGACTAGGCAAAGGAGTAAAAAGGAGGTCAGAACCTTTTTGTTTTTTACAAACACTGATAGCACCACCCACATCCCTATTATTATTATTAACCTAGTGGGTATGTTTCACCTGGAGAAGATTGATAGGTGATATGAGGGGCTGTTGCATGGAAGATGGAGCAAGTTTGTTTTCTGCTACAGAGGGCAGCACCCAAAACGATGGAGCCAATTGCAGGAAAGGAGAGACCAAGTAAACATTAGGAAGAATGGTTAGAGCCACTTGGCAGTGGGACAGACTACGTGGAAAGGTGGTAGACTCTCCTTCCTTGGAGGTTTTTAAGCAGAGCTTGGGTGGCCATCTGTCAAGGATTCATTTGCTACGATTCCTGCATTGCAGGGGGTTGGACTAGATGACCCCTGGGTCCCTTCCGAATCTACAATTCTAAGTCTGTAGTGATGGTAATGATTTGCACTCCATATCCTGCAATCCAAAGTGGGGAAGCCTAAACAGAGGGGTTTTTGTACGTCAGAAGATGCTCTGTATCAGGGGTAGGCAACCTAAGGCCCAGGGGCCAGATCCGGCCCAATTGCCTTCTAAATCTGGCCTCTGGATGGTCCAGGAATCAGCATGTTTTTACAAGAGTAGAATGTGTCCTTTTATTTTAAATGCATCTCTGGGTTATTTGTGGGGCCTGCCTGGTGTTTTTACAGGAGTACAATGTGTGCTTTTATTTAGAATGTATCTCTGGGTTATTTGTGGGGCATAGGAATTTGTTCCATTTTATTTTCCCCCTAAAATATAGTCTGCCCCCCGCCCCCCGCCCCAAGGTCTGAGGGACAGTGGACCAGCCCCCTGCTGAAAAAATTCGCTGACCCCTGATATATAATGTCTGTGGCAGCAACTCTGTTCTGAAGCCTCCTAGGACTGGCATTTTATAATATATAACAATGGGTAGGCAAACTAAGGCCCGGGGGCCGGATTCAACCTAATCGGCTTCTAAATCCGGCCCGCGGATGGTCTGGGAATCAGCGTGTTTCTACATGAGTAGAATGTGTCCTTTTATTTAAAAGGCATCTCTGGGTTATTTGTGGGGCATAGGAATTTTTTCATTTTATTTCCCCCCGCAATATAGTCCCCCCCCCACAAGGTCTGAAGGACAGTGGACCGGCCGCCTGATGAAAAAGGTTGCTGACCTCTGCTCTGGATGGTTGCTGCTCTTTCACAGTCAAGAGCAGGTTAAAACCCAACAGGTGCAGCTGATTCACCGCCAGCAATTTGCCCCACTCAGGTGGTGCTTTGCTAAGCTTTGCCAGAGAGCCTGATGGTGCATGATATCCAAAAGAAGAGGAGAGGAACCCCCGTGATAACTCAGCCCAGTGTGGTTCATGAGCCTGTTTCTAGACAGAACAGGAACCTGGGCTCGCTGTTTCTCTTGCTTACAGAAAGCACAATCACCTATGCACAGAATAAGTCTGGATTTCATTCAAAAGTAAATAAATAGCTTTTTTTTAAAAGGAGCAGTAGATCCTGGGTCCTTACGCTGCATTGTCATAGAACAGGGGTCAGCAAAAATTTTCAGCAGGGGCCAGTCCACTGTCCCTCAGACTTAGGGCGGGGGCGGACTATATTTTTTTGGGTGTGTGGGGAGAATGAATGAATTCCAATGCCCCACAAATAACCTAGAGATACATTTTAAATAAAAGCACACATTCTACTCATGTAAAAACACCAGGCAGGCCCCACAAAGAACCCAAAGATGCATTTTAAATAAAAGGACACATTCTACTCATGTGTCATACAACGCGGGTGGCGCTGTGGGTTAAACCAGAGCCTAGGACTTGCCCATCACAAGGTCAGCGGTTCGAATCCCCGTGACGGGGTGAGCTCCCGTTGCTCGGTCCCTGCTCCTGCCAACCTAGCAGTTCAAAAGCACGTCAAAGTGCAAGTAGATAAATAGGTACCACTCCGGCGGGAAGGTAAACGGCGTTTCCGTGCGCTGCTCTGGTTCGCCAGAAGCGGCTTAGTCATGCTGGCCACATGACCCGGAAGCTGTACGCCGGCTCCCTCGGCCAATAAAGCAAGATGAGCACCGCAATCCCAGAGTCGGCCACAACTGGACCTAATGGTCAGGGGTCCCTTTTCCTTTACTTTCACTCATATAAAAACACGCTGATTCCCGGACCGTCCATGGGCCGGATTAAGAAGGCGATTGGGCCGGATTCGGCCCCCGGGACTTAGTTTGCCTACCCATGCCATAGAAATAAAACAAAGGGTCCAAATGAGTCCCTTCTGACTTCTCAATTCATTTTTTGCAATGTGATATCCAGGAGTCGAATGGCTGGGTGTGGGGCAGGGGGAGAATCTGAGATGTAAGAAGAATTAAAAGAAAAGGAAAGCTTTGAGATGTGTGTCTCTTTATCTGCCAATATAAGAGCATGCAGGCTTACAGGTTATGCAGAATTCTTCGTCAGTCAGACAAAAGGGGCAAGCTTCAGAGGAGGGCAGCCAGGAGGATAACTGGTCTGGAAACCAAGCCTAAGGAAGAATGGTCAGCAATAAACCAAGAACATATTTAAAACACACATCAACTTTCTAAATGTCTTGCATAAACAAAAATGTGTTTTGCAGCGGCCCGAAAAAGTACAGTGACGCTGTCTGCCTGAAGTCAATAGATTGATTTCTTTCCATTTTGCCTGATATATACATTTTCAAAGGATCTCCACCCGCAATATAATGCATTTTGGATGTTATTTTCACACGTGTCCATTTTTTCAGCACACTTCATCCCATTTTCGTTCATAAGGCTTAGCTGGGTGACTGCATTGCAAAATACAGAGAAGTGCAAATTTTGTTTTGGTTCTGGTTTACATTTTGCTTCCGCATGTGTGGATCGAGTAAGTTCACCTCTCAGTGTAAACTAAATTGAATTCCTTGACCATCCCTACCCACATGAGACCCTATCTTTGCAAACTTGTACACCGCATTCACGCTTTTAAGGGGTATGCATATCGAAAAGTAATGAGGGGAAAGGTGCCCAGAGCAACTGAAAGGGAATTTATCCCGGTGTTTTTCAGTGTCGGCAGAGAAAGCTATGCAACATTGCCCTCTAGCGATATTATGCTTGTTAATGCAAACTGCAGTGCAAGAGGCACAAAACATTAGCTGCTGGGAATGTAACAGGGTCAGGGTGGATAAAAATTGATGATTTTTATTAAAAATAAATAAATCGTATTTTTTTATTTAAATCAGATTTTTTATTTAAATCAGATTTTTTTTATTTAAATCAGATGTTTTTTATTTAAATCAGATTTTTTTTTATTTAAATCAGATTTTTTTTATTTAAATCAGATTTTTTTAAATTTAAATTGGATTTTTAAAGTGAAACGCTTTTGGAGGGAAAATATTTCTAAAGATAGTTTTCTAGATCAAGGGAAGTAATAGTGCCACTGTATTCTGCACGGCTTCTCCTGGCTTTTCTGGGAGGTGGGGGGATTCCCTCACCTCTCGCAAAAGCCTGCAGAAGCCGGGGACGCTTTAAAGGGTGTGTGGCTCCTGTGGGCTTTTCTACGAGGTGGGAGAAGGGACTGATGCAGCCAGTCAGTCCCTTCTCCCTCCTGGAGGAAAGCCCGCAAGAGCGAACGGAGCTTGTGTGCGGCTCTTGGGGGCTTTTCCCGCCTGCCTCCCCCCTGCATTCACTCCATAGGACGCACACACATTTCCCCTTGCTTTTTAGGAGGGAAAAAGTGCGTCCTATAGAGCGAAAAATACGGTACTACATTTTTTAAGATTTGTCTTGAGAGAGTCTTTAAACCTCTATTGTTGTCCACCAGCATTACGCTTTCCATTTTAAAGTTTGGAATAGAGTAGTTGCTTTGGAAGACGATCATCAGGCATCTGCACAACATGACCAGTCCAACGAAGTTGATGATAAAGAATCATTGCTTCGACACTTTGCTTCTTCCAGTACTCTGGCATTAGTTCACCTGTCTTCCCAAGTGATATGTAATTTTTTTCGGCCACCTAACTCAATATCGTCTGCTTTGGCCGCCAGCAGCAATTCATAGCTCTCAGGCAGAGGAAACTTATGGGTTTCCCTTGAGGGCATTTGGCCACTGGGTGAAATAGATGCTGGATCTAACAGACTCTTCTTTTGGTCCTATGGTGAAGCTTGCCTGCCCCTTTTCATCCCAGCCAGGTGAAGGACAGGAGAGGAGCGCATCTTAGGAGAAAGATGGAGATGGCTTTCCTTGCTTGCTTGTTTATTACATTTCTACACCACCCTCAGGGGCAGGTAGGGCTTGTCCACTGGGAAGGCAGCCCATCTGGGAGAAGGAAAACTCTGATCCCAAACCTCAGCTGCCTTCTGGCTATGTGCATTCGTGAGAAAGGCTTCGGGAGTAAACCCCGAGGAAAAATCCATACCTGCTGCCTTGCAGGACATCTTTGGGAGAAGAAAGGGCACAGGAGTAAACCATACGCTCAGCCAATTGGGTTGCCAACAAATATTGCTGCAGACATTTCTGAGATCACGATCTTTCCAATGAGCAGTTTGTTAATTGTCTTACTTTAAAAGTTGCCAGGATCCTATGCCCTTTTAAAATGTGATTTTTTTCAGGTGGGAGGTTGTTGGGTTGTTGTTTTTCTTTTATGTACCGTATTTTTCGCTCCACAAGACACACTTTTTTCTTCCTAAAAAGTAAAGGGAAATGTCTGTGTGGCCAATGATCAGCCAAGTTGAGACTTGTAGTCCAGCAACACCTGGAAGCTCACAATCTCCCATCCCTGCCTTACTGCCAGATGAAGACAGACGAAGTTTTCCAGTGGTTGACAATCACAAGTAGGGAGAGTTGTTCTTGTGCTCAGTGTCAGGGACTGTGTAGAGGAAGGCTGCGCTGAGGAGGAATGGTGGGAGCCACCCCCTCCCCCTACTTTTGAATCTTCCCAAGAGTAGGAGGACAGTATAGATCTGGAGCAGTGGTTTGCAGAGGGACATAGTTCGGAAGGCAGTAGCTGGGAAATACCGGATGGGGAGCAGTTAGGAGAAGAAACACTGGGAGGGTTAACAGATTCACTGTCTCTGGAAAGCATTCTTCCGCTCTCCCCAAGGTCAAGAAGAGCTCAGAAAGTGTCAGAACAGAAAGCACAGAGGGTACAAGCACAGATTACAAGACGTAGGTGTGATGTAGATTAATAGAAACGTAAGGGGGTGAGATCCTTAATTGGGAGCACCGCCATTTCTAGGAGAGCTGTTCTTTGCTCTCTTGCTGTGATTATTAAAGTTTCTAACTGTTAAGAAGACTCCTTTTCCTTTGTTCTACTTACCGTATTTTTCGCTCCATAAGACACACTTTTTTCTTCCTAAAAAGTAAGGGGAAGTGTCTGTGCGTCTTATGGAGCAAATGCGTGGTCCCTGGAGCCAAATTGCCCAGGGGAGAAAAGCAGATCATGCCTTTTTTTTTTTTTTAAAGAGGAAAGTGGGTGTTGAAACAAAACAAAACAAATTCCTTCCAGTAGCACCTTAAAGACCAACTAAGTCAGTTATTGGTATGAGCTTTCGTGTGCATGCACACTTCTTCAGATACACTGAAGAAGTGTATCTTCAGTGATACACTTCTTCAGAAGTGATACACTTCTTCAGTGTATCTTCAGTGTATCTTCAGTGATACACTTCTTCAGATACACTGAAGAAGTGTATCAGATACACTGAAGAAGTGTATGAGATACACTGAAGAAGTGTATCTGAAGAAGTGTGCATGCACACGAAAGCTCATACCAAGAACTGACTTAGTTGGTCTTTAAGGTGCTACTGGAAGGAATTTGTTTTGTTTTGACTATGGCAGACCAACACGGCTACCTATCTGTTGAAACAAAGTTGAAACAAAGTCGCTAATTGGCAAGTGATCGGGGAGGGAGATAAGGGATGCTAGCAAAAAAGGAGGCTGCCTGGGAGGGGAGAGGTAAAGACAGCAAACTTGCAAGGAGAGGAGATAGCAAGACAAAACCAATGAGGAGAGAAATTAGACAAAAAGGAGGAGCAAAAAACTGCTCCAGCTAAGGAAAAGACACGAAGTTGATGTTGAAGTATCGATCACAGACATCCACCCTGCAGCCAGTTCTGACATCACTGCAAGCTTTGTGACTTCAGGCCGAGAGAACACAGCTTCTGCAGCCTGAAGCAAATGACTCAAGTCCCTTTCAGGGGACATTTTCTCATGAAACCTGGACAGGTGGTCCTGCTTGATCCCCATGGCACACCGGCCACTTTGCACATGGCAGGAGAGACGGCGGGATTCATGGAGGCAACTGTCCATTGAGTGGCAAACAGGTGGCCTCAAAGAATGGGAGGGTCTGGGGATCCAAGGGGATGGTGGAAAGCCTTCTGCAACCTGGCGCTGCCGAAATGTCCTGAACTACAACTCCCACCAGCCCCTACCAGGGGCTGAGGGGAGTTGCCAGAGGTGGGCCACCATCTGACCATTAGGACCCCTGGACCCCTGACCATTAGGTCCAGTCGTGGCCGACTCTGAGGTTGCGGCTCTCATTTCGCTTTATTGGCCGAGGGAGCCGGCGTACAGCTTCCGGGTCATGTGGCCAGCATGACTGAGCCGCTTCTGGCAAACCAGAGCAGTGCACGGAAACGCCGTTTACCTTCCCGCCGGAGTGGTACCTATTTATCTACTTGCACTTTGACGTGCTTTTGAACTGCTAGGTTGGCAGGAGCCGGAACTGAGCAACGGAAGCTCACCCCGTCGCGGGGAGTCAAACTGCTGACCTTCTGATCGGCAAGTCCTAGGCTCTGTGGTTTAACCCACAGCGCCACCCACGTCCCCTTTATATCTTTCTGGACCAGGAAAAAAACATGTTTTTATATGTACACTGTAAACGGCTCAGAGTGGCTGCGGAAACCACTCTGGGGGAAACCAGCTGGGCAGCAACAACAGCAACAACAATCTCTATAACCAGGCTGTGGGCTGACTAATATTCCATGGCCTGTGTTTGTGGGAGGGGGGTTATAGGTTTGATTCTGTCTTATTCTGTATTTTGTGTTCTCATTTTGCATTTTTACGTTGTGAGGGAGGGCAGTATACAAATGAAGTTAGTAATTATAATTGTTCTTACTACATTCCACCTTTGCTTCCATGGAGATAAAGGGTGATTTAATTAACGGATGGTGATGATCCATCATCTTAATTTGAGGGGGATGTAATGAAGAGCTTTAGTCAAAGAAGTCACCAGAGAAATATAGTTCAGGAAAACCGCACACGTGTACGACCATACTCACATGCATCTGTACACGTGTCTTTCCCCCCCTTGTCGTGAGAAACGTGTAGAGGATCGCTTTCCCCTTGTCAGGCCCCCTCTAGCCCCGCCCCCAAGCTCGTTCCCGCCTTGCCCTCAGCCACAGCACGATCTGCGCCTGCGCAGCTCTCCCACCGTCGCGAGGGCCTATCCGTGAAGGGACAAGCTTTTTAAAAGAGAAATGCAGAAGATATATATCGGCCTCTCTTTCTCTCGCTGACCATAGAGTCTCCGCGACTTGCAGGACCATAGAGATAATAAAAGGAGGACGGGGGGGAAAAGTTAGCACAAAGCGAGCAAGCGCCGCCCCGCAGGGAAAGGCGGTGGGCGGGGCCGCGACGGCGCGCGCAGAGGGAGCCATCGCCCCGCCCTCTCGGCGAGGCCCCGCCCCTCCCCTTACGCCGTTTCTCCTTCCCTTTTCCCTCGCAGCCCTTTCCTGAGGGGGCCCGGCCGTAAAGCGAGGCGCCGGCGCGAAGTGTCGCGCTCTCCCTTCGTCCGCGAGCGGCGGCGGCGGCGGCCTGGCCTGACGGGAAACCTGCCCTCGCTTTACGGCCGCTGGATGAGGAGGAGCGGGAGGCGCCGCGGCTGCTGCTGCTGCTGCTGCTGAGGGGATTTGGGGGTGAGGCGGAGACGGGGCGGCGGGGGAAGGGGCGGCCGGGGGGGAGGGGGCGGGCGAGGGGAGCGTCTTGGTCGGGGGTCGCCTCTCTTTCTCACGCTTCTCCCCCTCCCCCTTGCCGGTCTCTTCCCGCCTCAGGACATGGCCGAGGTTCCGCCCGGGCCTAGCAGCCGCCTCCTCGCCTCGCCGCCGGGAGACGCCGCCTCGCTCCTCCTGCCCTTTCCGGGGGCCGCCGAGGAAGAAGAAGAGGAGGAGGAGGAGGAAGGCGGAGGAAGAAGAAGGCCTCGCGAGGAAGAAGAAGAGGAGGAGGACGCCGGGGATGAAGGCGCCCGGGACCGCCGCCGCCGCCGGCCTTGCCCGCCGCACCGGCGCAACCACCAGCTCAACGGGCTCATCCCCGGGCCGGACCTGCGGCACTTGCGCGGCCCCCTCAAGGGCAAGGTCCTGAGCGGCGGCGGAGAGAAGCAGCGCCCGCCGGGCAGCAAGAGAGGCGGCGGCGGCGGCGGCGGCAGGAGCAGCCCCGGCTCCGCTGGCAAGACAATGGGACACGGGCAGCAGCAGCAGGAAGAGGGTCCCGAGCTGCCCCCCCAGCAGCAGCCGCCTCCCTCCTCGCTCAGCAACCACCACCATCACCACCACCACCGGCTCCCCCGCTCCCAAGCAAGGACTGCGCAGCCCCCGGAGCAGCAGAAGCGCCGCCACGACGCTGCTTCTGCCCCCTCTGAAGGGGACAGGAATGGGCTGGCTGGAGCAGGAGGGGTGGAGGAGGAGGAAGAGGAAGGAGGAGGAGGAGGAGGCCGGCAGGAGGAGGAGGAGGAGTCCCTGCTTCTCCTGTCCAGGTCCTTGGCCTCCAACTGCAGCTTGCAGAAATGCTCCCCGGGGCCCCCCACCACGGACTCTTCCTGGGGCCCCCAGCAGGTGGAGGAGGAGGAGGAAGGGGACCTGACGATACGATACGTCCGCTATGAGTCCGAGCTGCAGATGCCCGATATCATGAGACTGATCACCAAAGATCTGTCTGAACCCTACTCCATTTACACATATAGGTATTTTATCCACAACTGGCCTCAGCTTTGCTTTTTGGTAAGTTGGGGGAGGGGGCGAGGAAGGAGGCATGGTGAAGGAAGTTGGCGTTGAGGGGTGTAGAGGAAGGGTGGCCGGTGCAGGGTTGGGGAGGCGGTGGTCGAAGGGGAAGCTAGTCCACATTTGGTCACTTTGTTTTTGAAATAAAAGATACACAGAACCAGCTTGGTGACCTCTGTGGCTCAGCTGATTTGGCATAGGAATGTGTAAGTCTTCAGTTTATGGAGATTTTTCTGTAACTTCAAATTTGGGGTGTGCGTGTACAAATAAGACCCTCAACTTTTTGTGTGCATTAGTTGTCATTGACATTACTTTCCCATTTGATTTCTTTTTAGCATTCCCTCTCTCAAGTTCAGGCCAGTAAAAATGAGAAATAGCCATATTAATGGTATCAATTGACAGCTGGCAGCCTTCATATCTGTACAGAAGTTTTTAGAAACATTTTAGCCTGGATATTGTCTAGTCCCATCTTCCTTCAGACTGGCATTGATTTAAGCCCACATTACTTCTGAAAAGCAATTCAACACCTTTTAAAAGCCTCTGAAATGGATCTTCTGTGTCATTACATAGTAATACATTTCCACTTGGAACTGTGCTGTACTGAAAATCTCTTTTGCATTGTATTCAGTTCTTATTCTCCCTAATGAAATTGGAACACAGCTGTCATCTGTCATACATTGAAAATTGTACTCCTTCTTTTTCTCTACCAAATGATGCTATTTTTATTATTCATTTGGCTGCCTCACCTTCTTTTAGATATTATTCTGTGATGGTAGAGTACTGAGGCCTGTAGAGATTTCAGAATGCTGAAAGAGGTGATCACAGAGCTAGAAACTTGATGGTTTCTCCTTTTTTCTGTGGCGTGCCAATTTTAAATAGAAAGTTTACTTTTTCATATCATCAAAAGTCTCATAAAAAATGCATGTCTGAAGTATACATTTTAGTTACAGAAACAGCAGCTGGTCCACCCATATAGATGAGGGACTGTGTGTGGAAGCTTTGGGAAATTTTCTATTGAAGGGTAACTGTTGCTTGTGATATGTTAGAGAGCACCTAATCAAGTGCTTCTACTGCATTATATATGTTAAAGAACTTGTCAATGCTAAAGAGAAATGTTAGTGTCCCACCATATAGCGAAATAACAATCAGACTGGATGGACTGCAGACTGGTCAGAGCTCAGACTTGTCAGCCCCTCTTATGTTTATTTTTATGGATGCACATGCAGAAGTAGTAAATAATTTCAGGGTCAAAGCTGTGCTGTTACCGGATGATGAGAGTAGAGGTAAACTACAAGGCAAATATTATATCTCTAAAGACAATTATAAGTGGACATAAAATAGACTTTGCGAACATTGTACAGGTATTTTGTTGAGCCTTTTAATATTATAATCCTTGGAATTTATTTCATGAGAATGTAATAAGATGTCTCCTTATTTTTTACAAGGAAATGCCACCTATGGAATTTTATATCAGTTGATTTTAAAACGTTTATGAACTGCTAGTTAGACAGCTTTTTAAGGGCTTGTGATGTGGAGAAGAGAACACTCATGGGCAAGCATCAATTGGCTAGGTAGAGAACAAAAATGGTTTGCGGGGAAAATCTTAAGGGGTGGTTCTTCATACTGGCAGCATCAGTCCAAATGCTCATCACACTTCTTGTTAGGTCTGTGAATCACACAGGCATTGTGTATTGCTGCAACAGATTGGTTATGTGACCTCAGAAGCCACTGGCTGGGCCCCAGTAACAAAACTGAACACCATGTTGTTTTAGTATAATGCTGCCTACATGCTGCATTTGGTAAAGGGAGTGAGGGTGTTCACAAGCATCTGCTTTTAAGAAAAGTGATTAAGCATTTCAACTTGAGTCAGCCAATACCTTTGTTCTACACAGCTTCTGGCACTTGTGAGGCTGGTTTCTAAACACTCATTTGCAGGGTTGATGTTCCAGAAAGCTGAACAAGAGCACCCAACAAAACTGAATTTTGGAAGGCCTTCTAGCAAGCAAACATTGCATTTATGGGTTTCAGCGGTTTATCGGTGCTAATAGATCTGTGGACGCTCTAATTATCAAATACAAAATGTTCTTCCTGAAGCTTTATGGCTTCTCTTCTCTGAACGTATTAAAACTAATAATGCTGCAAGATGCTTAGTCCTCCCGGATTGATTAGCCTCTAACAAAATTAATCTGTGTGTAGTCTGTGCTTGATACTTTCAACATCCCTGAAGTCAGGTTTGATTTTTATTATTTTTTTAAGCAGTAGTGTTGGAGTGAAGCACTAAGCTTCCTATAGTAATGGGACTTTCCTTGCTTAAAGTTTTAATGCTGGTGATATGCCATAGTCTCTCCCTGCTTGTGTGTTTAGAAGTCTGGTGAGCTTGGACCCTTGTGAATGTTGAACATGAATGGTAACAGAACATAAAACGAGAAATTTAAAGGTGGCCTCATAAGGGCCAAATTTTTACTAGGCCAAGTTTCTAAATGGTGCTACTTGATGGCAAACTTCTGGTTTGGTTGCAGTTTGTGTTTTATAGATTATTGTCCAGTGGCCTAGTCTAAACCTAGCATTCAGTAATGCTTGCTCCCTTCTGTCTGTCATAGAAACATACATAGGAAACTGCCGTATACTGAATGGGGCTGTTGGTCCGTCTAATTCAGTTTTGTCTACACTAACCAGTAGTGGCTCTAGGGTTTCAGACTGAGGTTTCTCCCACCCAACCTGGAGATGTCATGAATTGAAGCTGTGACTTTCTAGATCCTCTGTCACTGAGCTGCAGCCCTGTCCTCTCAAAGATTCTCTCTTCTTTCCATGATTTGCTTGATTCAGATGCAAACAATGATAAATGCTAACTAGCGCTACCTCAAAACAAACCATGGAAGAAAGGAAATATATGCACACATGAGAGAGGAAGCGAGGGAGAAAGAGAATGGAAACCTGTCACATGTTCCTGATCTCTAAAATATGGTTTGTAGTGTGGTGACTGAATGAGGCCCATGAATAAAAGCCGGAGAAGTAAATTCTAAGCAGCGTTGGTTAAATTCTGAGCTCCGAGTGAAACACTGTTCATTTAGCTGTGTTGCTGGAACTAGAGACAGAAAGTTATTGTTTCCGGATAATAAAGTGACAACAGGAATTCAGGTATTGCTCATTGGCTTCAAAGATGAAAGACGTTAGCTTACAGCTGCTTATCTCTAGAATTTTTTGTCTTCACTATTGCAAGGCCATCAGTATGTCAGTGAGAAGTGATTTGCGGCTGAAGTTTAAGGCAGGGCTCTTTTTGTGCCCACTTCTTAAAATACTCCCAAATTTTTCTGCAGGTCTTGTTATCTTCATGTGTGTGACCCTAGCTTCAGTTCAAAGTGGATTCTAACTTGCATACTTTCTTCATGCTTCTAACAATAATTGGCTGGGTGCCCTTTTAAGACATTAGGAACTAAGTGGGACCTGCTTTTATTCATGACTTGAGTGAAATCTTAAGAGAAAGCTGCTTGAAATGTCATCTTCTGTATGTCATAACATAGCCTGGGTGCTTCTGCTGCTGCTGCTGCACAATGAAATCTAGTCTTGCCTGCCTACCTACCAAATCTAAGACTCCATGTAACCTCTAAGGACAGAATGTAAGGGAACAGCTGTGCCAGCATGAGGGCACAAAATGCTTATGTTGTATGCCAGCGTAAGCATTTCTAAGTTCAAGCAGCTGGCTCTCTTCATCCTGCTATGCAAACGCTGTTCCCTGGCAAGAGGCGAGTAAGACTATTGTATACTCTGTGTGTGTGTGTGTGTGTGTGTGTGTGTGTGTGTGTGCCCTTGAACTCACTACATGAATGCACACTTGTTCCAAGAGGTTTGTTAGGAAGAAAAACCGTGCCCCCATTGATCACAATGGGAGAGTTAAGTACCTGCTTAAATCCCTCCTGTTGAACTTGATCAGAATTCAGGGTGCTTAACTGTAATTGGTTTGTGCTGCCTGATTCCAAGTGGTTTGGCCTATAATGTATTATTACCCTTGGCGTCTCTTTAACAAAAGAAGATATAGCATGAACAGTCACGTAATACATTCGAGCTTCTTTGCACAAAAATTGGTGTTCTCTTAGCATATTCAGTGACACTTCTCGGGATCTGGCTGGTACATACAAAATGTGTGCAAGGTTTCAGCCTAAGGCAAGAATTTAGCGTAGGTTGGGGATTTCCCCCTCCCCTGTGTTTGAGAACTTGAGAAGGGAGTTGAGCTCCTCTGCGACTCACTGTTGCTGCTTAATTTTTTATATCTTAAAAAACTTTTGGGGCCCTTCTATGCCAGATTTTATTAAGAAAACATTTTGATGTGATGGATTGAATTTTAAATCCAGTAACTTTTCCTTCTGAAGAATTTGTGCAAGAGTCGGAGTGCTTGGGTTGGTCTCTGCATTTTGTGGGTAGAGACTTGGATCTGAGAGGAGAGAGGTGCAGATTTAGCATGGAATCTCCCCTTAAGGCATTCCTTGGTGGTAAATTTTAGACATTCAGTATATTTTATCACATAGGTTTATGAATCTTTTCAAATGAATTGATTTTGCAGCTTCTTTTCCTCACTCAAGAGTTTATTTACGTGTGCAGGTGTGTCGTATGTGGATTAGGAAGTGTAGTTAACTTCCATGAGTGCTTAAGTTATCAGTAATTAGTATTTTGTTGAAAGGATAAGAATTCTGAAACAAATTTAGTTATGGCAAGTGATATATCGAAAACCTTTGTGTATATTTGTGTGAAAGAGGTAGAAAGTGGGGTTTGGGGAGTGTAGACTTCTTCGCAGTCCTTCTTTGCAGTCCTCAAACCAGTTATTCCAGAATATCTTCTGGAGTTCTCTGACTGCAGCTTTGTTTGTGACTTTCAGTTTAGTTCATGGTTAGAGGACAGTGGCTGTATATCATTGGAACAGCTTGCTAACTTAAATAATGCTTAGATTGTGTATTCCTTCTCAGGATTTCAAAATTATTTTCCTCAGGCGAGTAATAGGGGGTCCATTCTTACCCCGAAACATTCGCATCCAGAGGCGCTGCTTCTGCGCATGCACGTGGGGGGTATAGCCTGCTTCTGCGCATGCACACACAGTTGAAACCTTTCCATTACTTATGGGTTTGCCACGTGCGTAACCCAAAGGATACGTATTCAGAGGTGTTCGCAACTAGAGGTACCACTGTACTGGTATCGATGCATTCTTTGAATTGCATGAGGCTTTCCTTTACATAATCTTTTAGGAGTTCTGTGTAGAATAGGAACTAGGCTGAAATCAGTAGTGTGTGTCCTAAATGACAAGCAGAAACAAGCTTGCACAAGGGGACTTTCCTGTCTCTTCTGCATCCACCCAAAAGCCCCTGAGGAGAGGCCAGGCAGGAGGGTGTTCCTAAAAGGCATGGGGGGGGGGACACACGCTTTTGAGCAGAGATGCCTTCTGCAGATGAAGCTTGCAGACAGTCCCTCTGCCCAGTTGGGGGCAACTACCCCAGCAGCTCTCCTTGCCCTGTCTTACACAGTGGAGAGGGTCCTCCACCCCTCAGAGAGAGAGGGACTTCTCAGGATGCTGGGGCTTCGAGGGAACAGGAAAGTGAGTTTTCTTAAATTTGTGCTACTTAGAATCCAAGCTAGTCAATGTAACAATTTGAGAAATCGTCCTCGAAATTTGCCATAGTACAAAATGTGTAGTGTACGCTTTAGTTACTGGGAGATGCATCTGCCTTTATTTGTAAAGCAAATAACTTCCAGAAAGCAATCTTGCTGTAAATGTACCTATAGAATGGTGGATTTTCTGGCACTGCATATTGCCCTCTTAATCTACAAAAATGTTCTTGGGTTGTTGTTTTTTTTCAAGGCAATGGTAGGAGACGAGTGTGTAGGTGCCATCGTCTGCAAGTTGGATATGCACAAAAAGATGTTTCGCAGAGGTTATATAGCCATGTTAGCAGTGGATTCCAAATACAGAAGAAAAGGCATAGGTAAGAATAGCATTTGTGTCCTTTTTTAAATAAATAAAAATACATTTAAAAGTTACTGATAAGTTGCTGCTTTGGGATGAAATCTTGATTACACCCTATTACAAGTTATTTTTGAATGTTACTGTTTGTGGGAGAGAAAAATTTCAGTTCTCCAGCCCGTCTCTACAGTCTTTGAAGTCCATAATAGACTCCTGATAATAATCCGCTTTTGCTTGTTGATTGACAATTCCATATGACTATAGTTCATTTTTAAATAATCATAATGTACACAAAAGATAGAGAAACTGGTCTTGACCTAAAAACATAAGATGCACCAGACATGGACCAGTCTGGGTCCTGTTTAGAGTTCCATCATGGGGAGAAAGAGAGTTGATCTTTTTTTATTTAGAGTAGCTTCACCATTGTGTTGTGGAATACCTACAGCTGTGTGGTGCATCCCATGTTCATAAAAATAATATTTAAGCCATGTTATGAAAATCATGTCTTAAGGACATACACTTAATCATGCAAATCACCAAAAGCCCTCCAGTATATGTGTGTCTGTGTTGAGGGAACAGC
Source organism: Podarcis erhardii (assembly GCF_964252035.2). Taxonomy (NCBI): domain Eukaryota; kingdom Metazoa; phylum Chordata; class Lepidosauria; order Squamata; family Lacertidae; genus Podarcis; species Podarcis erhardii. The sequence goes on along the minus strand of NC_138497.1, from coordinate 6,625,611 downwards.
AAACAAAAATTAAATAAAAAGCTGAAACCGGGCCTCTGTGAGTTCACCAACTTGCCCACCACCAGGTGATAACTTCACCTTCTCAGCAAGTTTGCTGTGTTTGTTAAATTGAGCCATCATGAATTCATTGAAGTGTGTCATGGCTGCATTTTGAAGGAAATTGCCAGTGTTGGGCACTACGGGGCCTCGTGGCTGCTACACGATAAAACCCCTAATCTATCTACCTACATTTGCTGTGAACAGATGGCATCCCTCAGGTGGCCAGATGTAGCCTGACAACTACCAGTTGCCAGCCATTTTATGTTTGCCTTAAATGAACCAAAAGCCAGGGGAGAACCCTTTTTTCCCCCTTAATGCAAATGTAGGCGCCATGAATGAATGGTAAATTGGATATGAAGCAGAAACTACTCTCCCACTCCCATTTTAGAAGGAATTTGTTGGGCGTTCCTCCCCAAATACACTTCGGCATTAGGCTTGGTTACAGAAATTGGTGGTTTCCAATTTAATCACAGCCACTTTTAAACCTCAGCGCCTAGGACTTGCCGATCGTCAGGTCGGCGGTTCGAATCCCCGTGGCGGGGTTCGGTCCCAGCGCCTGCCAACCTAGCAGTTTGAAAGCACCCCCGGGTGCAAGTAGATAAATAGGGACCGCTTACTAGCGGGAAGGTAAACGGCGTTTCCGTGGGCTGCGCTGGCTCGCCAGATGCAGCTTGTCACGCTGGCCACGTGACCCGGAAGTGTCTTCGGACAGCGCTGGCCCCCGGCCTCTTAAGTGAGATGGGCGCACAACCCCAGAGTCGGACATGACTGGCCCGTATGGGCAGGGGTACCTTTACCTTTACCTTTACCTTGTTCAGACCAGGGTTCCACAAGGAGATGGGACTAGCTCCCACACTTGTGCTCTGCCTTGGCCCTCTGAGCTCTGAAGGCTTGCTTTGCGGGAACTGGGAGAAGAAAGCTTGCCTTGGCAGTTGGGAGTAAGTGAATTCACGGGCCATTGCTTCAGATTGCTGGTACAGCACACTGTTGACTGGCAGGGATCTAAAGAGTCCCTTGTGCAGGCACACCAGGGTGCTTTGGTTTTCTCTGTCCACAGCAGCAACTTATTGGACACAGCTTGGTTCCCTGCTTATTCACTGACATAGAAACTCATTTATTATTTTCCCCCCAGCGTTCATTCTAGTTGCATCCTATTGAAGATGGGCACGCCTCTTTTATGTTCAGTGCATGCTCTTCGAGGTGGTTGCCTTGCCTTGTAAGACATCTTCAGATGGTAGACTTCCTCGGTCAAAACACGTCTAGACGGAAATCTGAACTACACTAAGGGAACAAATACAAAACTTGGGTGAGGGGAGGGTCCAAAGCATGACATTTTGTGAGAAGCAAAACTCTGACAATGCAGACAATTGAAGGTTGTTGTTTTTTAATGCCAAGGCCTTAGTTGCACAACCCATGATGCCTCACACTTTTAAGCCCCTTATCCTGTACCCCAGAATCTTCCCTGGCCATACAGTTCATTATACCATTGCAGGTTAGGTGGCCCTGGCTGTTGTAACACCTTCATTATATTAAATCTGATTTATTGTTTGGTGGTTGTTTTCCTGGAAGCTGCTTTGTGCTTCTGCTTCAGTAAAAATAAAATAAAAAAGACCTCAATAAGGCCATTGCTTCAGTTTGAATTAGGAGACAGGAAATGCCCAGCCCAATTTGATGCAGAGGGCTAAGAGGCCTTTTTATTTTGAATTAGAGAAGGTATTTTATATTGGTTGTACAGAATAGCCATAGTAATCATTAATTATGTACATTTGCTTTTATGCCATAGCCTGAACTCTAGGAGCTAATTGGTGCTGAAATAATTTGTGCCAGTGGTTTAAATTTGTTGCTTTTAATCTCTATTCCAGGTACAAACTTGGTTAAGAAAGCTATTTATGCCATGGTAGAAGGAGATTGCGATGAGGTGAGTCTTTTCTTCATTTGAAGGAAGTATGTTTTCATTCCTCGCTTCGCTAGAAGGCCATCATTTCAAATGCCATTTGCTATGTAAGCAACTCTTCTGTTAGAGCAGAATATAGAACACATTCAGAAAGATACATTATCCTGAGAACTTTCTGTGACTCCAGGAAATGAGTTAGCATCTGTTTGACTGTTTTAGACAGGGCAGTGATGTCTATAAAGACTGTTTTTACAAACATCCAAAAACAGTTGGAAAAATTAACAGTTTTCTGGAGTAAGGGCACCTTAAAGTGGCATTTCTGGCTTGTGTACTAAAAGTTTAAGGTGTTGTAGACTATGCAAAACTGTGACAGTTTTTACTGTTAAAAAAACCACATGACTAATAAGGATTTATTACATGAAAACACATCTTGGGTATCAGCAGCTTCAGTATTCTCTGGAGCTAATGCGTTCTCTTCACAATAGTTGGGGCCCAGAAGTGGTTTTCCACCCAAACATCCCCGTTAGCAGCCACCAGGCTTTATTATAAAGTTGGTGCCACCTAGCAAGAAGAACCGATGAAGGGCATCGTTTGCGCATAGCTGATGTGTTGCATTTAAAAACCTGGCAGTGAAATTTACCATGTAAAAGCATGAAATCTCTCTCGCACACATGATCTGAAAGCAATTTTTTCCCATCCTTTTGTTTATGAGTAAAGCTTTGGGATTTTTTTGAGGCACACTTTGATTAAAATAATGTTGGGCCTTTGCTGGAGGAACTACATGTGACCCAGAGGGAGACACCCACCCTTAAAAGCGCAATACAGGATACCATTCCTTTTGTTGATCAGTGGGCTATCCTTTTGTTGACCTGTTTTGCTAATCTTTCTGGTTTGGTGCTGTGCCCCGCAGCCTTCCCTGCCTCCTCCCTTGATCTGCTTGAACTCTCTTAAAACTGATTTGTGTTTTACTTCCCAAATTTAGTCCACTGAACTAGGACCAAACCAGGTCAATGGGTGAAAAATCTGAAATTATGGCTTGGTTCAGACACCGTACCAAATCTATGGTTTATGCTAACCACTGCTCAGAGCCTTGGTCTGAGCATTCAAATGTCCCAACTATGGTTTAGAGTTTCTTTCCCATTTCCTCCCTCTTTGCTCAGCACTCCTGTCTCAAGATTTAGTGGCTTCCAGACATACAGCAGCAGCTGTAACTTATTCAGCTTTGGCATCACACCAAACTATAACTAATACAAACTATAGTTTGTAAACTCACATCGCATCACAGGCAACAGTTTCTAATTCCAGCTCGCTGCCAAACTGCAAACCATGGCTTATCAAATCGGATATTGAGCCAAACATCCTCAGTCATCTTAAAACAGTTGCTGCTTTTTAGGCGCTCTGAATAGGAACCTAATAAAATCAACCGATCGGAAGTAATGTTGAAATCTTGACTTGGAAGCAGCTTGTTTTTGAAAGGGCAAACTGGTAGAAAGGCTTTCCTGAACAACCACAAAAGAGAACCTTGAAGTACTTCGAATACCAATAAACAAGAATTTCAACATTAGCTCACACCTGCTGAACCAACAGAGTAAACAATGGAATGAATGCTGCTGGTTGTGCTGACTACTTGCAATGAAAATTTATTGCCCTGCCTTGAAAACAAAGGTGTTGCATATGACAGCTGAAGATTCATTTGCTTCATAAATGCGCAAAATTCATTTTTTAAAAAAACACTGTGGAAGTTAATAAATATCTCCCCTTACCTGTAAAAGGCCAGGAAAATAATGATAGCTATCAAAGACTGAGGTGTTTTATTTCATTTTAACATAACAGTACAAATAAGCCCACTCAGGCAGAAAAATAGCAAAAATTTCATTGTGGAAATGACCATTGCTTGAGCCAAAAAAGAAAAAGAAATAGAGACAATTCTAATTAAAATGAAAACAATGAGATACATTTTCAGCAGGGGTCAGCAAACTTTTTCAGCAGGGGGCCAGTCCACTGTCCCTCAGACCATGTGAGGGGCCAGACTACAGTGGTGCCTCGCAAGACAAAAATAATCCGTTCCGCGAGTCTCTTTGTCTAGCGGTTTTTTTGTCTTGCGAAGCACGGCCATTAGCGGATTAGCTCTATTAGCGGCTCTTAGCGGCTTAGAAAAAGGGGGGGAAGGGGAAAAAGTCGCAAGACGTTTTTGTCTTGCAAAGCAAGCCCATAGGGAAATTCGTCTTGCGAAGCACCTCGAAAAATGGAAAACCCTTTCGTCTAGCGAGTTTTTTATCTTGCAAGGCATTCGTCTTGCGGGGCACCACTGTATATTTTTTGGGGAGGGGGGGAATGAATGAATTCCTAAGCCCCACAAATAACCCAGAGACGCATTTTAAATAAAAGGACACATTCTACTCATGTAAAACCACGCTGATTCCCGGAGCGTCCGCGAGCTGGATTGAGAAGGCGATTGGGCCAGATTCGGCCCCCGGGCCTTAGTTTGCCTACCCATGATCTTCAGCTTTAAAATGATAGCCTTGCTACGTATTACTGAGTGGGTCAATGTTGTCCTAGTTTCTCTTTTCTCCTCTGAACCCCCATTGCTTTTCTCGTAGAATTGTAGAGTTGGAAGGGATCCCGATGGCCATCTAGCCAAACCCGCTGCAATGCAGAAATCTCAACTTAATCATATATTATATATGGCCATCCAACCTCTGCTAAAAATCTCCAAGGAAGGAGAGTCCACCACATCTCGTGGAAATCTGTTTCACTATTGAACAGCACTTACTGCCAGAAAGTTCTTCCTGATGTTTAGTCAGAATCTCCTCTGTAACTTGAATCCATGGGTTCAGGTCCCGCCATCCAGAACAAGAGAAAACAAGCTTGTTTCCTCTTCCATGTGACAGCCTTTTACATATTTGAAGATGGCTACCCTGTCTCCTCTTACCCAGGCTAAACATACCCAACTCCCTCCACTGTTCCTCATTAGGCTTGGTTTCCAGACCCTTGTTCATCTTAGTTGCTGTCTTCTGCACATATTCCAGCTTGGCAACATCCTTAATTAGTCTGCAGCATCCTTTCCCAAACCTACATATATTTTGAACTGCATTTCTCTGGAGCTGTTTTGAATTGAACTATTCCTTGAAGAGCTTAAAGTTCCCGAACAATTGGATTATTCAGATTTATAAATTCCAGTTTGCATTTATAGTAGATTTTCTCTCTCCTGATGCAGTAAATTAGAAGGCTGAAACAGGAGCATTCAGTATGAATCCCCTTTGTTTCAGGTGTATTGACCATAGTAAACTGATTATGATGATGCGTCCTCTTACCTTGCAATATTTTTAATTCTGATGCATTTGGATCTGAGCCATTCATGTGTGTACAGTTCTCGCTACTCAGCAGCTTTAGTCTGAACTAAACAATGTGTGCTGAAAAGTGTTGTATTTTGATGTTGCAAGTAATAAAAGTTCTCTCTGCGGTGATGGATCTATTACTATTTCATGCATGCATACAGTCACTTTACGTAGCAGTTACTGAATAATTCCCCCCAAAAAAACATATATATACATATACATACACACACCGTATTTTTTGCTCTATAAGACTCACTTTTTCCCTCCTAAAAAATAAGGGGAAATGTGTGTGCATCTTATGGAGCGAATGCAGGCTGCGCAGCTATCCCAGAAGCCAGAACAGCAAGAGGGATTACTGCTTTCACTGCACAGCGATCCCTCTTGCTGTTCTGGCTTCTGTGATTCAGAATATTTTTTTCTTGTTTTCCTCCTCCAAAAACTAGCTGCGTCTTGTGGACTGGTGCGTCTTATAGAGCGAAAAATACGGTATATTGAGTTTCAACATTTAACACATACATTCAAAACACAATTTCGTCTTTTCTCATTTTGGTTGGCTTGCCACTCCTTTTTCCACAGAGGAGTTGTTCTCCCCTTCTGCACCCTATCTTCTCACTATCAAATCATAACCATAATATTATAATCTAATGCAGTTACAGAGGAATTAATACACATTTGTGGGCAATGCAGTGTTGGACTATCACAGTGGTGTGGCAGAGCCCAGGCTTCTGTGGCCTTTTGAATGTCTGAGCACAGCCAGTGTCTTAAAATAGCACTGGTGGAAGAGAATGCTGCCTGTGTAGTTAGAAAAGCAAATACTTCTAGAGATAATGTTAGCAGAGTTTGTTTGGTTTATGGCTCATTCCATCCTTGAGAGTTCAGGGTGGACATAGTGTTGTTAATCACAAAATCTGTTGCAACTTGAAACTTCAGCTCCCTCACTCCTGGCCACCCCAACTCAACGTATATAAATTGGCTTTATGGATATTTTGGGAGGCAACTGTGATCTGTGGTTTACCACTCGTGACGGTGCTGATGGACGTGAAGCAGTTTCATTTGTGTATATGCTTAACTTGCAATAGGTAGTGACGGCTGGATACATTTGGAGGAAGAGGAGGCATTGAATTAGGGTATTGGGGAAATACAGTGGTGCCTCGCAAGACGAAAAGAATCCGTTCCGCGAGTCTCTTCGTCTTGCGGTTTTTTCGTCTTGCGAAGCAAGCCCATTAGCGGTTTAGCGGATCAGCTGATAAGCGGCTTAGCGGATCAGCTGATAAGCGGCTTAGCGGATCAGCTGATAAGCGGCTTAGCGGATCAGCTGATAAGCGGCTTAGCGGATCAGCTGATAAGCGGCTTAGCGGATCAGCTGATAAGCGGCTTAGCGGATCAGCTGATAAGCGGCTTAGCGGCTTAGAAAAAGGGGGGAAGGGGAAAAAACCCGCAGGAACTCGCAAGACATTTTCGTCTTGCAAAGCAAGCCCATAGGAAATTCGTTTTGCGAAGCACCTCCAAAACGGAAAACCCTTTCGTCTAGCGGGTTTTCCGTCTTGCAAGACGTTCGTCTTGCGGGGCAAGGAAACTTCCTAGGTGGGGCAGTGAAGCAGTAGGGCTGTGGACTACCCATGTGGCAGCGGATAGCAAGAAGGGGCAGAGGTGCATACAAGAAGCAGTATGCTCTCGTTGATGCTGATTATCATCATTATGTGCATGTTTCATAGGCAAGAGTCTGCAAATGCAGCTGTCAGAGGAAACCATAACACTTTAATCAGCCAAACCACCTGCCCCTGTACAAAGTGGCCTAGAGGACCGTCTCTGAATTGCACTAGGCTTCAGAGTCTCCGAAAAAGAGTAAAACAACTCCCAGCTTCAGACTGCCTCTGAAGCTCAGTCCCCACTTCGGAACCTCTCGGGATGCTGAAAGGTTTCAGGGAAGGACAGGAGGTAACCAGGAATAACAGCGTCTCCACCCCCATCGTTCTGCCCGGACGCTGAGGTTCAGTGCTGAGGGCCTTCTGGCAGTTCCCTCACTGTGCGAAGCAAAGCTACAGGGAACCAGGCAGAGGGCCTTCTCGGTGGTGGCGCCCGCCCTGTGGAACGCCCTCCCAACAGATGTCAAAGAGATAAACAACTACCTGACGTTTAGAAAACGTCTGAAGGCAGCCCTGTTCAGGGAAGTTTTTAATGTGTGACATTTTGATGTATCTTTGTTGGAAGCCGCCCAGAGTGGCTGGGGAAACCCAGCCAGATGGGCAGGGTACAAATAAATTATTATTTATTTATTTATTTATTTATTTATTTATTTATTTATTTATTACAGCTGCGTCTAAGACCTGGTAAACGTGAGCAGTAGTATAGAACTGGGATGGCCAGTTGACTGTTGGCAGGCTAAATCAGGGCTCTAGTGTCTCTTAAGAAACTTAAATCAAGATGTGGTGTAACTTTAGCTTTCTGTTCCTCCTGTAAGAAAAAACACGTCTCAAGTGTATTGTACTTTTTAATGTAATGCTATGACAAATGTAATAAATAAAACAAATGTTTGTATTACACAAAGACTTACCTACTTACATACACAGTGTGTGCTCAGAAAGATAAAGCGTGTTGCTGCCTTATGTACTTTCACTGTGAGGGCTACAGCCAATTTCCCTTCTTGAGAGGATCTTTCAGAGGCATATTCAATCATCGTGTTCCGTTACCCTCCATGGTCTTGGGCAGCCCTCATCTAGGTAATGCCAGCTTAACTATATAATGTCTGACCATCTGAGAGATGGTTAGATTGTTCTGGCACCTGGCTGCCATTAGGAGAACATAGAATATGTCCTTCTGCATTTTAGAGAACCGGTTGTATGGATTCATGTACATACATAAGATATTTGTTGCATATCTTGGCTCTATGAAACGCCTTTTATCAGATCAACAATCCCAGATTTAGCTTGCTATGTTCACATCCTGTCAATGGAAGAACAGGTTATCAGTGAAAATGTATCACCATTTGAAATTGTGGTTGTTGGGTTTTGTTTTGGGTCTTTTGGGGTTTTTTTAAAATAACATTTTTGTCCATCCTTATGCCACAGGAGCTCAAGAGATGAAATGTGCCCCCCCTTTTTCCGTCTTCTTGTAAAACTGTGAGGGAATTGTTAGGCTGAGGATATGACTGAGTGGAGATATGAACCCACATCTTTCTAGTCGCAGTCAGTACTCTGAATTGTTGTAGTTGCAAACCTTGGTCCTCCTTTGTAAATGCATTAGTTGTTTTTTCAAAAAAACAAAAACAAAACCCACATGCTGGACAGGTGATTTAAACATGCACATTTGAATCAGCAAATTGATTCCTTGGCCAGTTCTGGGGTTTCTATAGTGATATCCTTGTGACACGGGACTACAGATAATTTGAAGCTGAAATACAAGAATCTGACTGCTGCTTAAATATACCTATATCAATCTGATGAACCTCGGAATTTCAGAAAAACGCAGTATCGCTTGAAAATACTGTCATCTTCTTTTGCAGGTTGTCTTGGAGACTGAGATCACCAACAAGTCCGCGTTGAAACTTTATGAAAATCTTGGCTTTGTTCGAGACAAGAGGCTGTTCAGATACTATTTAAATGGAGTTGATGCACTGCGTCTTAAACTGTGGCTGCGTTGATAGGAGGCCCATTTATGCGCCCAGGACTCCTCTCCCCAACCAGCCGGGCAGCGGCGTCCTTTGCATGCAATGCAATTTATGTGAAATTGCTTTGCAGGTGGACATAATAACTTCCATGCAGCTCTTCTCTGTGAGTGTCTCATCGAACGTCGCACCTAAATCGTTGCACTGTGTGGCATGGCACGTCTTGTTCTGAATTTGCAACAGGTTGTTTCAGACTTCAGATCCTCTTGGTAACCAGGAAGATGTGCCAGTAGGTAGCCAAGATCCCTGTTCATTTGCAAGTCTACTGACTCCTGATATATAAGATGGTGAACATTTTATCCAAGAACCTGTGTAATGTGGAACACAACTTTTTTTCCCCCCGGTTCCAGAGAGAGAGAAAGAGAAAAGCCAATGTAGATTGTAAAAAGAAAATTAAAAAAAAAATACTATAAGTATACTAACATTTCATACAAAACTCACCATAGGTTTTTTTTCCCTCTGGGGAAAATAAAAACTGCTTCAACTTTAGGTTTTATTTTTCAATATTGAACTTTTCATTCTTAAATATTGGTACCTCAGTGATTAGTGGATGAAAAAATGTATTGTAGGGTGGGGTGTGTGTTACATCGAGTAACGGTGACAATAAAATTGCATCTGCCAGTGCCTGTATAGATAGTATATTTGTCTCCACCACTGACTTTTGAGTGCATGCTTTTCTTTTCTTGATTCCCCCCCCCCTTTTTTTTTTGGTCTTTGCAAGAACAGATTTTATTTAAACTCTGGATTTGATAATAAATTATTTCCTTTATGATTTGGAAACTTCTCCCAGGTGAGGGCTTAAAAAGCCCGTCTCTTACAGCAAGAAGTGTAAGCTATTTTTTTGAGTGGCTGCTAAAAGGGAGTCTGATGCACTTTTTCCTTTAAAGAGAGCGAGGGATCTTTTTTTTATATAAAAAAACAAAACCACAAAGCAGTAAATTAATGTAGATTGGATCGATTTTTGTTTAATCAAAATTATCACTAGAATAGCTAAAGAGGCATTATTTTAAAGCAGTTGGAACAACGTAATTTTGATTTGGATTCACATTGCTTTGCTTCCGTGTTCTTAAAAATGTTTCAGTTTTCAGTTCTTGGTCTTGGAAATAAATTTCAAGTTGCACCGTACCCATCTTTAAGCTGCATTCGCTTTCTCTCTTCTTCTTCTTTTAACGAAAGCCAAAACTCTTGCAGTTTTAATTTTCTTCGGATTAATTTGGCAGAGAGGTGGGTGTTCGAAGTTTTGGTATAAACCCCGACCCCCTTTTCAGAATGGGCTACATCGGCTTGTAAAAAACAAATTTCCTTTTTCAGCAGTGTGTACTTCTGTCTGTCAGTGCAATATGTAAAGCAAATCATTTCTTTTTGGCAGTTCAGCAATGACAGCGTTGGTATATATATTATATACAATATATATATATATAAGCAAAACATTAAAATGACCCTAGATGACTCATGGAAAAATAAATCGTTTCCTTATATCGGAAGGAAAATCTTCAGAATTCAACTTTGCCTTATTATGTTGTTTGTTAAGGATTCAACCTGTCTTAAACAGCAACAACAGCAATGGTTTGAGTTAACTGTACATTTGAGAGTACCTGATTTCCAGTCACCCTTTGGAGAAGGACAACCCATTCTGGACAGCTTAGTAAGTTTAAAGGAAGGCCATCCCTATTTTGCACAGACTGAGCATCTTCCCCACTATGTATAAGTTGTGAATTGTATTTGGGAAAAATAAAGGATTTTAATTTAAAACTGGCACTTCTCTCTGGACACAATTTGTGTGGCTCACCTCTCCCTCCACCGTGGCCCCCCAATCTGAATCAGGCCTTAGTTGTAGCTCTTTATCAGTTCGAGTGAGTGCCGGGCTAGCAGGACTCACCATGTTTGCAGCAGCAGATAATGTCCTGTTGAGCATCCACTAGGCATCTGTTTCCTACCAGGGTCTAGCTATCGAACAATCGTGCAAGTCCATCTTTGCCGCTAATAAAGCCAAGAGTTTGGGCAATGGGTTGCCTAAGTAAATGCTACGAAGTCATAATAATGGAAGCATCTTTTTGTTACTACTTCCCACCCCAGTATATAATTTTGTTTGACACTACAGAAAGTAAGCCAGGAGGTTTGGAGGTCTGCGTCTAGCCACCGTAAGAGTAATTGACGTGAGTTTTCTGGCATAAAATCATGATACTTTCTTTAAAGTGCTGGTAACCCTCTTATTTAATTATTGAGGCTTTCGGTGACAAATTAGAAGTACTTCTTTTTAAAAACAAAGGATAAGTCTTCCTGGACTATATAACTTTTCAACTGTAGGTGTACATTGCATGTTTGAATATACTGGGGGGTTTTTTTTTGGGGGGGGGAACCCACTGCAATATGAAAATCATGAAACATTTTAACTTCAATTATTTCTCAATATGCTAGCTCTCTACATACAGAAAGTTTCTGATTTTTGTGCTTGTATATTTAACTGCTGCCACGTGTTAAACTCTCATCTAAAATCCAAAGTGCTGAACGATCCTGAACGATCTGTCCCAGGTGCATTTTAGGAATATTTAATCTGTAGATTGTATTTTTTCTTCCCAGCTGGCTGAAGTCCTCCAGAACGCCACTATTGAGTCCACTTCAAATACAATCTTGAGCATGCTGTGTACATCTTTCCTGTGTTGGAAGAATGCTGCTAGAAGCATTAGTAATTGTGGCAAAACAGTACCGAGACCATGTTTAAGGTACTCATCTATTCCCAATTTCAGAAGGCAAAAGGAGTGTCCTGAAGGGCTGTTGCAGCAGCAAGATGAGGGTTTTAAAAAAACAAAAGCAGTTTCAACTAACCAATCAGTTTCTAATGCTTTCTCCAAAAGAGATTTGTCTTCAAGTACAGTGGTGCCCCACAAGACGAATGCCTCGCAAGACGGAAAACCCGCTAGACGAAAGGGTTTTCCGTTTTGGAGGTGCTTCGCAAAACGAATTTCCTATGGGCTTGCTTCACAAGACGAAAATGTCTTGCGAGTTCCTGCAGGGTTTTTTTCCTTTTCCCCCCCTTTTTCTAAGCCGCTTATCCGCTAAGCCGCTAATAGCGCTAATCCGCTAAGCCGTCAATGGGCTTGCTTTGCAAGACGAAAAAACCGCTAGATGAAGAGACTCACGGAACGGATTAATTTCGTCTTGCGAGGCACCACTGTACAAAAACATTCTTTGCAGTCCTGACAATTGCATTGCATCAAATCACTGTGAGGGGAAAAAACTTGATTCAGATAATGTTAATTAGTTGAAAACTTCAAGCAGATATCAAAACAAAAAATACAGCTGATTTTGCCTTGGTTTTTTCCTGTTGCTGGATGAAAGTACTGCATTTCTGTATTTAATTTGAAGTAGCCACTGGCTGTAAGGGACGTGGGTGGCGCTGTGGGTTAAACCACAGAGCCTAGGGCTTGCCAATCAGAAGGTCGCCGGTTCGAATCCCCGCGACAGGGCGAGCTCCTGTTGCTCGGTCCCAGCTCCTGCCAACCTAGCAGTTCGAAAGCACACCAGCGCAAGTAGATAAATAGGTACCGCTCCGGTGGGAAGGTAAACTGCATTTCCATGCACTGCTCTGGTTCACCAGAAGCGGCTTAGTCCTGCTGGCCACATGACCCGGAAGCTGTATGCCGGCTCCCTCGGCCAATAAAGCAAGATGAGCGCCGCAACCCCAGAGTCGGTCATGACTGGACCTAATGGTCAGGGGTACCTTTACCTTTACCTTTAGCCCCTGGCTGTAAGGACTATCTGCCATAATATATAGTGGTTACCTCTCTCATCTGTGGTTTTGCCTACCGTTCTGTATCCTGGTAACCCCCAAAGTGAAATGGTAATCTGCCCCTTTCTGCAGCTGCTTAGCATACCCTCTGAATATCCGAATATCTTGGACTACAGCCCCAAGAAGCAACAGACTGATGGAGAGCTATAGTCCCAAGCCATATGGAGGGCACCAGGTTGGCCAAGGCTAGCTTTAGTATGTTGAATTTTCAGTGCACACTGCCTTTTGCCGTTAAAGCAGAGCGAATTGCTTCCAAGTTCCCCAAAATGCTGAGTCTAGGAGCTCTGGAATAAAAAAATGGTTTATTTTTCCAGATCACACTGTTCTTTATTAAAGATCCATACCTTCCCTGCTTGTTAAGTTCTCAAAGTCATCTGGTTGGTCAACGTTGGAAACAGGATGTTGGTCTTGACCAGGGATTCCCAAACTTGGGTCTGCAGCTATTTTTGGACTACAATTCCTGACCACTGGTCCTGCTAGGTAGCTAATGCATTGAAATTAATGGGGTGGAATAATGTAAGGACAACATAATTTACATAATTACGTCAATTACATAATTTGGCTACAGCAGCCAGTGAAATTAATAATATAGTTTTTGGCTGAAGTCGGACTGCAGAGGAATGGAAGCAGCGCTGCTTGTGACAAGTGGAGAGCAGAACAGAAAACTCTGTCTTCCTGCATCCCTACTGACTCGTGTAAGAAACTCTTAAGAAGCACATCTGGTTTCCATGCATCCCACTTGGTCTTTAGAACAGGACCTCTGGGGAATCAAGATCTTCTAGAGAAAATTGAGCTAGCGGTGACATGATCAAAGCCCATCAAGTTATACGTGGCGTGGAGGAAGTGGATAGAAAAACCCACATAATATACCGTTCCCTAAAAAAATGGCTTGGGAGCAGGAGAACCCCTGGAACAGCACATGGGGGGGGGGAATAGAGCAGGTATCTGCACATGTGGCCAGCTGGAATGTTAGCACAGATGGGATAACGCAGCGCTGAATTGTCATAGTGCTATGTTGAATTGGGCATCCAATGAAACTGAAGGTTGGAAGATACAGGACAGAAAGAACTTCGCGTGCCACATTTTAAACGATGGAATTCATTTCCTCAGGAGGCAGTGATGGCAACCAGCTTGGATGGCTTTGAACAAGGACGACAAATTCATGGAGGGGAAGGCTGTCAATGGCTGCTAGCCACAATTACTATGGTCTGCCTCCACAGTCAGAGGCAGTGATGTTTCTGAATACAGTGGTAAAAAAGGTAAAGGGACCCCTGACCATTAGGTCCAGTCGTGACCGACTCTGAGGTTGCGGCGCTCATCTCGCTTTATTGCCCGAGGGAGCTGGCGTACATTTATCTACTTGCACTTTGATGTGCTTTCGAACTGCTAGGTTGGCAGGAGCAGGGATCGAGCAATGGGAGCTCACCCCGTTGCGGGGATTCGAACCGCCGACCTTCTGATCGGCAAGTCCTAGGCTCTGTGGCTTAACCCAACGCGCCACCCGCGTCCCCTGTACAGTGGTACCTCGGGTTAAGTAATTCGTTCCGGAGGTCCGTTCTTAACCTGAAACTGTTCTTAACCTGAAGCACCACATTAGCTAATGGGGCCTCCTGCTGCTGCCGCACCGCCGGAGCCCGATTTCTGTTCTTATCCTGAAGCAAAGTTCTTAACCTGAAGCACTATTTCTCGGTTAGTGCAGTGTGTAACCTGAAGCATATGTAACCCGAGGTACTACTGTACCAGTAGCTAGAAACCACAGGAGAGGAGAGGGCTGTTGTGCCCTGCTTGTGGTCTTTCCATGGAGGCATCTCATTGACCATGGTTGAGGGCAGGATGCTGGACTGAGATGGGCCATGGACCCGATCCAGCAGGCTCTTCTCACATTCCTATGAGACTTCTGCCAATGCCAACATCAGGAAGGAGGAGGATTGCTGATGGAAGATAAACGGCAAGGATCGGATTAGACACACACACACCCAGGCCATCAACCAAATCACGGCAGTTGGTCTTAACAAATAGAGAGGAAGGCAGCATGAGGGTAGCTCGCAGTTTCAGCGTGGTGAGTTATCTTCATCTAAAGCATTTAGCCTGATGTTTCTTATCTGAAAAGAGAGCCGGTTCTTGGCTTTCTTCACCTGGCGTTGGGTTACTTAAACAGCTTGCGAGGAAAGGAAACATTCCTTCAAGGTTAGATGTCAGGTACTTACTTATTGATTCACTGAAATGAAGCCGGACCTTTTTCTCTCCTTTTCAAAACACGTGCCGGTTCCCTTCCCAGCCCTTATACAGAAATAAATACTGTTTTTCACTTTTGGACAGTTGCTTATTCCTTTGTTCGAAAAGCCCATTCATTTTCTTTATTTGAGCCAGGTCAAAACATAGAGAGGCATCCCACTTCAGCCTCACCTAGGAGTGCCAGAACCCTAACCTGGGGGGTGAAGGGAACAGTACAGGAAAAACAGTACAGGAAAACAGTACAGGAAGGGAACAGTACAGGAAATCATGAAAACATCAAGGTGGCTTGAGGTATCTGCAAATATTCCAGAGTTATATGCGCAGCGGGGCTTCCCCTCGCTTTTCTCCCCCGCCACCCCTGCACTGAAAATGGGCTCGGGTGCTCAGGAGAACCCCAGGAACAGCACACGGGGACTTGAGTGGGGAATCATACGGTGATTAATACCATGTGGTCAGCACAGACAGGATGAACGTCACAGCACAAAGCTGAATTACACCAGTGGTTCCCAAACATTTGTGAGTCACTGCTCCCAGTGTGGTGTAGTGGTTAAGAGCAGTGGACTCGTAATCTGGTGAACCGGGTTCGCTTCCCCGCTCCTCCACATGCAGCTGCTGGGTGACCTTGGGCCAGTCACACTTCTCTGAAGTCTCTCAGCCCCACTCACCTCACAGAGCGTTTGTTGTGGGGGAGGAAGGGAAAGGAGAATGTTAGCTGCTTTGAGACTCCTTCGGGTAGTGATAAAGTGGGGTATCAAATCCAAACTCTTCTCTTCTTCCCCTGGTTCCATAAACTCATCCCCAGTGCCCCCTACTCTGCCCTATAAAAAGCATAGTCCAGTTTGCACAACCCACTAAGGAAGATAATAGTGACGCGCAGCGTAAATTAATGATGCAGAGTTTTAAAGAATAATAGCTTTACTGAGTTAAAATAAACTTCTTCATAAACATGATTCAAACCAGTTTCCACACAGTGCCAAAGTCTATCACGTTTTAGAACCAGTTCAAGCTTGAGAGCCCAAGTCAGGTATTCTTACCATTCAGACGTTCCATCTGGGCAGTGTTGCCAAGATTAATAAACTCTGCAGGTTGCTGAGCTGACATGGCTTCTGCTCCTTGCTGCACTGAGTCTGCTTTTTCGGTACACGGCCTCACCACTGGACCTTCAGTCCCTTCGAGGTCCTCACCAACAACACCCTGATTTTTCAGCTTTAGCAATTCGCCATCCATAAAACGCTGGGCCCATAACCTGACTAACTTTAGTAGGCCCAAATGATTGTGCAGTCCCAGCCTGCTTTGCTGCTTCTCTCATGTGTCTTTGTCACATGACAAATAGCACCATAAAATTCAAAACAGTAACAATTAATTGCACATTTATTCAAAACGCACATAAAATGATTTCATTTCATTCAACCAAAGTGCTTGATCCAGTGATGCCAGCTTTTCAAAGACCGATAGTTATTTACAGTGCTTTTTTCAGCCTGGAATGGGCCGGAGAGCAGTTCTTGCACCTCTCGGGTGGGTGCCATTGTGAGCCAGCGCTCCCCCTGCCTGCTTCTTGCCTTTACATGCTTCAGAGAAGCCCAACATGAACATTTCAAGTCAAAATGGAAGCTGGCCGGTGTGTGCGAGTCTACACCTTTTTTCTTTTTAGATCTATGACTCTACTTGGCTCCTAGCCGCTCCTAGCGGTCAAGCTACAGGGTGGGGCCAATTCATATTTCCTTTTCTTCAATCCCTCTCCAGTGTAGTGGCGGCAGGATTTAAGCTTTCCAACCAGGACTCTACCGTTGCACGCATGCACATTTGCACAAGGACCCCTCCGAGCTGCCCTAGACATCCGCCTGAATCGAAGAAAACGAGGAAGGCGGGGGCTCGTTTATTTGAACTGCACCACAACCAGGAGTGACCCCCAAACCAGATAGGGTGACAGCTTGCTGTAGCTTTTAACAGCTCTGCTAAAATGGTAACTCTCCACTCAACAGGTAACTCAACAGGTAATTATCTCAGGTAGCTGGGATGGGAAAAGTCTCCATCAGAAATTGGTTGACCACAAACTTGACATGAGCCAACAGTGTGACGCGGCAGCTAAAAAAGCCAATGCAATTCTGGGCTGCATCAATAGGAGTATAGCATCTAGATCAAGGGAAGTAATAGTGCCACTGTATTCTGCTCTGGTCAGACCTCACCTGGAGTACTGTGTCCAGTTCTGGGCACCACAGTTCAAGAAGGACACTGAGAAACTGGAACGTGTCCAGAGGAGGGCAACCAAAATGGTCAAAGGCCTGGAAACGATGCCTTATGAGGAACGGCTAAGGGAGCGGGGCATGTTTAGCCTGGAGAAGAGGAGGTTAAGGGGTGATATGATAGCCATGTTCAAATATATAAAAGGATGTCACATAGAGGAGGGAGAAAGGTTGTTTTCTGCTGCTCTAGAGAAGCGGACACGGAGCAATGGTTCCAAACTACAAGAAAGAAGATTCCACCTAAACATTAGGAAGAACTTCCTGACAGTAAGAGCTGTTTGACAGTGGAATTTGCTGCCAAGGAGTGTGGTGGAGTCTCCTTCTTTGGAGGTCTTTAAGCAGAGGCTTGACAACCATATGTCAGGAGTGCTCTGATGGTGTTTCCTGCTTGGCAGGGGGTTGGACTCGATGGCCCTTGTGGTCTCTTCCAACTCTATGATTCTATGATTCTCTGATTCTATGATTCTAGAAGTCGTGGAGAGTCGCTGCAACAGCAGACTATACTCAGCTGAGCTGGAATAAAGGCAGTTAAATGTGCTTATCTCAGCAGAGCAGTGCAGCAAAACCTGTGGTTCCCATGCAACTTAGTTTAGTTATTGACCAAGCCATGCCAACGGCTAAACCAGGGTTTTATAATTTTATTTTATTATTAAATTTGTATCTTGCCTATCTACCCAAAGGAGCCGCAGGTGGCAAACATAGCAAATGTTGAAACAATTCAGTTTAAAATAAAACACATGTTTAAAACATTTAGAAACCATTGAGAACATATAACAACATTGAAAAGCAATCACATTTCCCTCGCAGCTCCTAATTTCAAGGTCTCTTGGCCCTCAAAGGCCTGGGTAAACAGGAATGCCTTTAAATTTCTCCTGAAAGTCGGGGAGGGAGGGAAAGAGACTCAGTTGACCAGGGAAGATATTCCACAAAGAGACCACCACAAAGAAAGCCCTGTCATTGGGTCAGTGCCAACCAGGAAGCATCAAGAACAGGGCCTCCCCTGGTGATATAGTCACTCCTGCAGGTGCTTTGGTCTCGAGCCATTGAGGGCTTTGTAATAATACTTGGCATTGGTATAACACTTCCAAGTATGCCCAATGCTTCACACCTACCCTGTAAGGTAAGCTGTTGAAACTCCCCCATTTTGCAGAGCAAGAGAGAAGCTTGCGAGTCCATGGCAGAAGTGAGATGGGAGGGTGTCGGTCTCTTAGCCGCCATGACACCTGCCTTGTTGGCTTGAAGGCTCGCTCCGTCTTCCTCGCCAACCTGACCTTCCCTCTGGGGGCTTTCTGGGGACTCTAGCTCAGAACTCTCTATCAAAAAACTCATCAAACAGAGCAATCCTCTCCGTCTTAGTCCTCACTAAGGCTGGTCTCCGGCGAGGTTTCCCCAAGTCGCCTTCCCAGTTCTCGGAGTCCGTGCTTGATGCATCCCAGAAAGATTCCCTTCTTGCCTGCTGCTTTAGCAACCATGTCTCCACTTTACCCCTCTGTCCTTCGTGGGGTTCAGAAGGTCCAAGCTCTTTTGGAAATTCTCCGCTCCACTGATCGCCTAGTAAAAAGAAACAGGAAGCTCTACTGCATTGGGTATTTTGGTCGCCACAGGAAGCTTCATAACAACACTGTAATGGTTTTGGCTACCTTGGAGTGGCTCATCGATTGCAGTAGTTTTGCCTAGAGGAAGAGTGGGGAATCCCAAGATTGGGGGCTCAATGTGGCCCTCCAGGGCTCTCTACCAGGCTCTTGGAAGTGCCCCCAGGCCCCACTGGTGCTGTTTTGTACCTGAAATGTGTTTGCTTGCTTAGAATGTGTCCTGGAACTCTGAGAATGCCTCTTCCTTGCCTTGGGTGAAACAGGACCAGGGATGTTTGGATGTGTGGGCAGAAACTAGCCTTCAGTACAAATTTGCATCCATTGATCCTTTTGCCTCTGGCCCCACCTGCCCCTGGTGCATGACCCTGGGAAGGATGCCCAGAAACAAATGTGGTCCTTGGGTGTCAGGAATGAGCCAGCGCCAAGTGAAAGTTTGCAGCTAACTGCAGAAAATAGCCAGGATCAGAGAGGTTGCTTTGATGTTAGTCAGTCAGAGGAAAGCTGCATACTCCGGCTCCTCCTGACCTTGACATACAAGCTGATAAGACAGTAACGGAGAACAGGCTAGACCACAGTCAAAGTTTGCCGGAAGCACAAACAGGAGGGAAAGAGTTAAGAGACAGCCTCTCAGAGAGTGGGGAAGAGGCGGGAGCTGACGCCCTCAGTCCGAGGTCTCGGCGAATAGGAGGGTTGCAAGATAGGAAGCAAAACACAAGATGTAAGAAGCGAAAGTTCAGTTGCTTCTGGCCATGTGGGAGGCAGTCTTCAGAAGGGTCATCTTGACTGATGATGGCAGCAGCCGTGTTAAGTCATCCAGAGCTATCTGTTTGATTTGACAATAAATCATCCTTTTTACTTACTTTACTTACTGTGTTATCAAGCCGGGGACTGGACCTCTGACATCGGAGTGGAAAATATTTTCCCACCTTCTGCCTTGTTGCCCAATGGCAATCAGGAAAGTCACAAAATGGCACTTGGTGACTTGTGGACATTTGACCTGAATGCCGATATATCTTGCAGCTCTGGGACTTGCTGTCTGATCAGCATATGTAAATGCAATTACCGGACGAAACGTCGTTACATGTTCAGAGCTGGCACTTCTCAGTCTTTTTGTGGGAGGTGATGCTAACTTAACACTTCAAATCTCTTAAGGAGTTCTCTTTGACTAGCGGCCAGGCTCATAGTAACAAGCTATTGGAAGGATCTGAAGCATGCTTCTTTGACCAATTGTTACATTAAACCAGTGTTTCCCAACCTTGTGCCTCCAGCTGTTTTTGGACTACAATTCCCATCATCCCTTGCCACTGGTCTTGCTAGTCAGGGATGATGGGAGTTGTAGTTCAAAAACAGCTGGAGGCACAAGGTTGGGAAACACTGCATTAAACTACAGTGGACGCTTGGGTTGCGAACGTGATCCGTGCGGGAAGTGGTGTCTTAATTATATGGCAGTTGCAGCAGTGTGAACCACAGCAGATTGCTTAAACCAGAAAACTTGCTCAGCTCCCCAGTATCACTTACCGTGGTCTCTGTCAAATGTCTGGTCACGCTCAAGGGCAAGAAGCTCCTCATCTTCAGAGCTATTATTTCCTGGCACACACCCAAGAGTTTCGCTGATGCTGAGGTCCCTCGCTTTTGGCTTGTTAAGTCTTGCCTCCTGCTGCAAGCATCTCTTCAGTTCTGCCTGGGTTTATAAATAGCTAGTTATATGCACAGAAGGGCCTTAAACAGATCTAGCTGTCTTTTGCTCTCCCCAGGGGAACCTGGGAGCTGTAGTGCAGCTGCCGGAGGGTTGTGATCGGAATCCTCCCCAAACTACAGTTCCCATGATCCTTTGAGGGTGCCACGCCAATTCAGTAGGAATAAATTTGACCTTAGTTTTTGCATCAAAGAGATACTCCAAAGAATGCAGCAGGTCGTTTGCTCTAAGTAAAGGGTGGCGCAGTGTTTGAACTGCAAGCATTATTGCAGTTTTGAAAAGAAAATAGACTTCCTGCTGCAGAAATAATAAGAATAGGAATAATTATTATTTTGATTTTATTCCCTTCACCCTAAGTCACAACGAACACAAGTCACACTTAAAAACAGATTGCAATGCTGTTTTAACCCACATGTGCATTTAATTGGTAGATTATTTGACTTTGGGTGGAATTCAAAGTAGTGCTTCATTGGCACAAAGATTTCTGCTTGCCTGGTGAAACGATCACACCTCTCCTTCCCCCTGTGTGCTATTCTGGGTGTTATCTCAACTTCCTGGAGCCAATTGGGGGGGGGGTACAGTGCGGAGAGGAGAGAGGAGACAGCTCTATTACACTCGCACACGTTGTTGCATTGGCTGCCGCTAGCACAACTATGTAGCTGGATCTGGCCCTAAGGATGCAGTCCTATGGAGGTTACCTGGGAGTAAATCCCACCAAACCCACTTCTGATTTGGACCTGTATAAAAGGTAAAGGTAAAGGGACCCCTGACTATTAGGTCCAGTCGTGGGCGACTCTGGGGTTGCGGCGCTCATCTCGCTTTATTGGCTGAGGGAGCCGGCGTACAGCTTCCGGGTCATGTGGCCAGCATGACTAAGCCACTTCTGGCGAACCAGAGCAGCGCACGGAAACACTGTTTACCTTCCCTCCGGAGCGGTACCTATTTATCTACTTTGGAACTTCTAGGTTGGCAGAAGCAGGGACCGAGCAATGGGAGCTCACCCCGTCGCGGGGATTCGAACCGCTGACCTTCTGATCGGCAAGTCCTAGGCTCTGTGGTTTAACCCACAGCGCCACCCATGTCCCTCCTATGGAGGTTACCTGGGAGTAAATCCCACCAAACCCACTTCTGATTTGGACCTGTATACAGTCGCGCTATAAAAAAAAAACCCCTTAAATCGGTCAAATAAAACGAATCGATTAAAATCTGTTTAATTGGATTGACTTCTCTACAATTAATGGAATTGATAAACAACTGAATGTCATAAGCCTATGGTTATGGCAGTGAATCCATTCAGAATGATACCATCTCTTATCATAGTCCCTCCTGCAGTGGTGTTCTCTAATGCACAAAACGGAAGTTCCATCGTTTTACTTAATTATCCACGTTTCCCTCTTGAATCCACCCAAGGGCATCGCATGGCCGTTACCTCTTTCCTTTGTTCCAGCATCTTCATCTTCAGTAGATACTGCCGTCTTCCAGCGGGGTGCAGAACAGTCTTCCCTCCTTTATCTTGCTCCTTCCAAGGGAAAAGGAGGGGGAAGGAGACCCATATATCGCAAAACAAAATCATGATTCCATCACGATCCTATCCATCACTCGTTGGGCAAGGTGAACAAGGGTACTTGTAGCTGACGCAAAAATCACGCTTGGCTGGTGTTCTATTCTTATGCTCTCTAAAATCAAAGTTTCTTAGGCGGTGATATAAGGATGATGGATCACTCTGTTTCTGGTCTGTTGCAGGTTTGCATGTGTACATTCATAAATCTGATCCATCCGGTTTCTGCATTAATCTGTGGGTTTTTATCTTTCTTTCTTTTTTTTTTAAAAAAAGAGCCCACAAGAAAATTCTTATTTAAATTCATACTTACATGTGTATTTACTTAAATACATGCATATAATCTCCAAATACATTCATTCCTAAATGTGTTTTATCCTAAAATGCACACTTTTTAAATGTATTTGGGGGTGAGAAATGTATTGCAAAATTCAGAAAAATGTAAAAACCAAAGGATCGTTATGTTCCAATCTGTGACTTAGGGCCAAGAGGTGCAAACAAGACCAATTTGCTTTAAAATGCAAAAAAAACCAAAAACACAACAACACAACAACAACTCCATCCATCCCTAGTGTGAGTATGAACATAGTTCTTCCTGGGGTTGAGCAAGCAAAGGGCATAAGAATTGGTTTGCTGAAGCAAAACCTGGTCCAACTAGTGAGTATTAGCAACCATGGGCCATAGGAAGCAGATTCCCACGCTAAAGTTCTACATATTATGTCTCTGGAGGAAGTATGTGTTGAGGATTATTAAACTGAAAAAGATTGAAGCATTAGCCTAAATTAGGATAGTTTAATCCCCTCCCCAAGAAGACGGAACCGAAATTAAACAGCCCTATTGGATGGGCAGACCATTCTCTGTCTCAGGGCTTCCCAAACATGGGTCTCCAGCTGTTTTTCGACTACAATCCCCATCATCCCTGACCACTGCTCCTGCTAGCTAGGGATGATGGGAGCTGTGGTCCAAAAACAGCTGGAGACCCAAGTTTGGAAAGCCCTGGTCTATCTGGAAAAGGAGACATCTAGCCTTTCAGGTGTTGCTAGACTCCCAGCACCCCTGGCCAGCATGGCCAATGGTCAGGGATGCTGGGAGTTCTTGCCCAAGCAGAGCAGTGCATGCGTTTGATATGATACAGTGGTGCCCCGCAAGACGAATGCCTCACAAGACAAAAAACTCGCCAGACGAAAGAGTTTTCCGTTTTTTGAGTCGTTCCGCAAGACGAATTTCCCTATGGGCTTGCTTCGCAAGACAAAACGTCTTGCAAGTTCTTGCAAGTTTGTTTCCATTTTCTTAAAGCCGCTAAGCCGCTAAGCCATTAATAGCCGCTAAGCCGCTAAGCCGCTAATAGCCGCTAAGCCGCTAATAGCTGTGCTTTGCAAGACGAAAAAACCGCAAGACGCAGAGACTTGCGGAACGGATTAATTTTGTCTTGCGAGGCACCACTGTACTTCCATGGCCAGAATGTTAACCGCACCTCCTGAAAAACTGCTAACTGCAGCATGCGGTTGGACACTAAGATTACCCTGTACTTAGGGCATAAACGTTTCCCTCCATTCTTCCTTCCTTCCTTCCTTTATGAACTTCTACCAACCTTTGCTTTGTATGTTGCTCCTCCACACGGCAGGCTTAAGAACTTGTCTGCTGGGATGTCCTTTGCGAGGATGAAAGGCTCCAACTTCTGCAAAGCCAAGAAGAGGGAGCTGGACTGTTCAACACTGTTTCACTTTGAGATATTTGAGGGTTTTTGTTTTGTTTTGTTTGCAACCAATCAGTATATAAATGAAATAGTGGCCGCTGAGGCCACATAACACTAGTCCTGAAAGAAGAAGAAGAGTTTGGATTTGATATCCCGCTTTATCACTACCCTAAGGAGTCTCAAAGCAGCTAACATTCTCCTTTCCCTTCCTGCCCCACAACAAACAGTGGGGCTGAGAGACTTCAGAGAAGTGTGACTGGCCCAAGGTCACCCAGCAGCTGCATGTGGAGGAGCGGGGAAGCGAACCCAGTTCACCAGATTACGAGTCTATCGCTCTTAACCACTACACCACACTGGCTCCCTTACTAGGAGCCATGCTAATCTCTGTATCGTTCCAATTTTAGTATAGGTGCTGCCGAAGCATTGGCTCCCAGTATGTTTCCAAGCACAATTCAAAGTGTTGGTGCTGACCTTGAAAGCCCTAAATGGCCTCGGCCCAGTATACCTGAAGGACCGTCTCCACCCCCATTGTCCAGCCTGGACACTGAGGTCCAGCTCCGAGGGCCTTCTGGCAGTTCCCTCCCTGCGAGAAGTGAAGTTACAGGGAACCAGGCAGAGGGCCTTCTCAGTGGTGGAAAGGAAATAAACAACTATCTGACGTTTAGAAGACATATGAAGGCAGCCCTGTTTAGGGAAGTTTTTAATGACTGGTGTTTTCATGTATTTCATGTATTTTTAATCTTTTGTTGGAAGCCACCCAGAGTGGCTGGGGAAACCCGGGCCAGATGGGTGGGGTATGTATGTATGTATGTATGTATGTATGTATGTATAATAAACAGGACAACTAGAACTCCCTTCTTAATCAGTGTTGTTTTGTGTGTTGGTTCTGTATGTTGAAGCGAAGCAGGACCCTGTCAGCTGTCACTGTCTCCCAAACGTGGCAAATTCTGCTCTCAGGTTGTTTCAACCAGATGTCTCTTCAGAAAAGCATCTATGCCATCCGCCCAGCACTGAAATGGCTGTGAGGTGCCCGGGGGATGGGACCCAGAATAGAGAGTGGTGAGAGGCAGCAAGACCGTTCCGGAGCCCTTCTGAGCTCCTGAGACCTCGGGCGCCTGCCAGAGCAGGTATCTTTCAGGAGAGGAGTGCTTTTCAATATTTGTATACAGTGTTGAAAGGAAACAGCTAATCAGTGGGATCGGAAGAGAGATAAGGGATGCTAGCGGAGGCTGCCTGGGAGGGGGGAGGTAAAAGCCCATGGATCCTCAGGATTTTTACACTGGGTCACCCCAAAGTCATCCCAAATTCACCATCAGATGACATAGCATGTCCACGGCTACAGCCTGCACCCCAAAAATCACGCACCCACTGTTGTGTGGAGCCGTAATGGCGCAAAAATGTGGTTACAAAGCACAGATCCACATGGATTCTGAGGATTTTTGCATTTGTTGTTGTTGTTGTTTAGTCGTTTAGTCATGTCCGACTCTTCGTGACCCCATGGACCAGAGCATGCCAGGCACTCCTGTCTTCCACTGCCTCCCTCATGTTCGTAGCTTGGAGAACACTGTCCCACCATCTCATCCTCTGTCGTCCCCTTCTCCTTGTGCCCTCCATCTTTCCCAACATCAGGGTCTTTTCCAGGGAGTCTTCTCTTCTCATGAGGTGGCCAAAGTATTGGCACCTCAACTTCACGATCTGTCCTTCCAGTGAGCACTCAGGGCTGATTTCCTTCAGAATGGAGAGGTTTGATCTTCTGGCAGTCCATGGGACTCTCAAGAGTCTCCTCCAGCACCAGAATTCAAAAGCATCAATTCTTCGACGATCAGCCTTCTTTATGGTCCAGCCCTCACTTCCATACAGCACGACTGGGAAAACCATAGCTTGAACTATACGGACCTTTGTCGGCAAGGTGATGTCTCTGTTAAATTCACCATCAGATCACATGTCTGTGGTCACCGCATGAACCGCAAAAATAATACATCCACTGTTTCGTTCAGAATATTTTTTTTTCTTGTTTTCCTCCTCTAAAAACTAGGTGCATCTTATGGAGCGAAAAATACGGTGCCTTGCAAACCCTTGGAGGTTTAGGATCAGAGTTTTCCTTCCCAGTTGGACGAGCCCCATCTGTTCCTCTGCAGAAACTGCCTTCTGATTGTGGACACTAGGTGGCAGCACCTAACACTGCAAAGCTAACTCTTCTTCAAACCATTTTGCCCAGGAACCCAGGGAGGAAAATCTGCCAGCTGCTCAGTTCAGCTGAAACGCTCTTCACAAATCATAACTTTTCCGTACACATAAGAACATAGGAAGCTGCACTGCACTGATGGGCAGTGGCACTCCAGGGTTCCAGGCAAGGATCCCTCCCAGCCCTACCTGGAGATGTCAGGAATTGAACCCAGCACTTCCTGCATGCTCTGCCGCTCAGCGGCAACCCTTCTTTTTAGGCACATGCAAAAACATAAAAGGGCTAGACCAGAGGTTGGCAAGGCTTACCGGGCATGCGCCGGATCACTCCCGCAAAAATCCTCCGTGGGCCGGGCCGGTGCAGCGCGACGCCGGAAATTGTGTCTGCGCATGCCCGTGGCACTGGAAATCGCTTCTGCGCATGCCCAGATACTGAAAACCACACCTGTGCAGAAGTGATTTCTGGAGCTGTAAATGTGATCAATTACAATACAGTGGTACCTCTGGTTACATATGCTTCAGGTTACATACACTTCAGGTTACAGACTCCGCTAACCCAGAAATATTACCTCAGGTTAAGAACTTTGCTTCAGGATGAGAACAGAAATCGTGCTCTGGCAGTGCGGCAGCAGCAGGAGGCCCCATTAGCTAAAGTGGTGCTTCAGGTTAAGAACAGTTTCAGATTAAGAACGGACCTCCGGAACGAATTAAGTATTTAACCCGAGGTACCACTGTACAGAGTGAACCCTCTGCAGGGAGGAGCCCTGGACAATCCCATACTCATTTCCTTTGTAACTTTCCCAGCTGAAAGAAAAACCTACTTTGGTTTTGCTTTGGCCAATTGGTTTGTATCGCTAGGGTCTCAAACATTTATCCCTGTGCTTTTGCTGTTCTTTGTGGCAGCCGCCCAGAGTGGCTGGCCAACCCAGTCAGATGGGTGGCATTTAAAATGGACGGTGCTGGTGGTGATATATAACTTTCTAGCTGCTTGATCAGTGTGTGTGAATAAGAAGGGCTTCTGATTCTGCTCCAGACTGCATCAGAGATCCTCATGCACATCTGTCAGGAATCTGCATGGGATTCAGGGCCGGAAGTCCTCCTGGGAACGCCTTTTGCGGTCTTCTTTCAGCCTTCTCACCGCCGAGACTTTCAAAGCCTGAGGAAGTAGGCCGAGCAAAAGGAATCAGCAAGCCAGCTAAAAGCATCTGGTGGGATCTCACATGAAAAGGGACGAGCGCCTCGCTGTCTGGAAGAAAAGGCAAAGGAGCGAAAGACAGGCAGCCCTTCAAAGGGATCTTGTCAAGTCAAAGAACGGTAACAGGGATCTCTCCAGGGAGAAGATTCCCACGGGCTTCCGCATCATTTGATATGGCTTTGAGGGATGTTTGCTGGGACGCGGGCCTGTGAATTTCAATCTCAACTGTGCAACGGCCGTTTTAAGGAACCGATGGTGCAATTATTGCCTTTGGGGGACCTGTCATCACGAAAGCTTCCCGTTAGCTGCTGCGCTAACCATGTCACCAAATTAACTTCGGCGCGAGAGCTAAACCGGATAGCGTACGGGGAAACTTGAAAGCATGAGAGTCACATTTTCTTCTAGGCTTTGAAAGAGGATTCGGCAAATTCATCGAGGAGAAGCCCATCGGCAGCTTAAAATGAATAGACATATAAATCTATGGTTTTCCCAGTCGTGATGTATGGAAGTGAGAGCTGGACCATAAAGAAGGCTGATCGCCAAAGAATGGATGCTTTTGAATTCTGGTGCTGGAGGAGACTCTTCAGAGTCCCATGGACTGCAAGAAGATCAAACCTCTCCATTCTGAAGGAAATCAGCCCTGAGTGCTCACTGGAAGGACAGATCCTGAAGCTGAGGCTCCAATACTTTGGCCACCTCATGAGAAGAGAAGACTCCCTGGAAAAGACCCTGGTGCTGGGAAAGATGGAGGGCACAAGGAGAAGGGGACAACAGAGGACGAGATGGTTGGACAGTGTTCTCGAAGCTACCAGCATGAGTTTGACCAAACTGCGGGAGGTAGTGGAAGACAGGAGTGCCTGGCGTGCTCTGGTCCAGGGGGTCACGAAGAGTCGGACACGACTAAACGACTAAACAACAACAACAATATTGCACAAGTTATGTGAATTCGCCACAGCGGGAAGCAAGATGAATTGAGTGGGGTTTGGCAGAAGGTGAACTGCAGCAGAACGGAAACGGCGGGGCGCTTGACAGATACAGGGTAGAAAGGAGAACGATGCCTTCTAACATCCCGAGCCGAGACCCTTGGGCCACGTTCAGCCAGTACCACCCCTCCTCACTAGTCATGGACTGGCTGGATGCTGGGGGGGGGACCTGCAGGGGAACACCCAAGGAAAGGAGGCTCAGAGCCTGGGGAGTGGTGATGGGACAGCAATGAGTGGTCAGAGGGAGAAGAGGGAAGAGACTGGGAGGAGGAGGTGTCAGCAGCTGAAGAGGTAACAGGACTTAGTGAGCAGGATGAGTCTGTGGCAGAGAGCAGTCCAGAATCAGAGGCAAGTGTCAGGGGCTGGACTGAGGAGGAATGGTGGGGACTGCCCCCCTTCTCCTGAATCGTCCCGAGAACAGGAGGACATTATAGATTTAGAACAGTGGTTTGCAGAAGGTCATAGTTCAGAGGTTGCAGAGGACAGAAGCTGGAAATATTGGAAGAGAAACAACAAGAATAATAAGAAGCACCAGGGGAGAGACAGCTGACATAATAATAATAATAATAATAATAATAATAATAATAATAATAATAATATTTATTTATTTATTACTTATACCCCGCCCATCTGGCTGGGTTTCCCCAGCCACTCTGGGTGGCTTCCAACAAGAGATTAAAAATACATTAAAACACCAGTCATTAAATACTTCCCTAAACAGGGCTGACTCCAGCTGTCTTCTAAAAGTCAGATAGTTGTTTATTTCCTTGACATCTGATGGGAGGGCGTTCCACAGGGCGGGCGCCACCACTGAGAAGGCCCTCTGCCTGGTTCCCTATAATTTTGCTTCTCACAGTGAGGGAACCGCCAGAAGGCCCTTGGCGCTGGACCTCAGTATCTGGGCCAAACGATGGGGGTGGAGATGTTCCTTCAGGTATACTGTGGGAAGGCCCCACAACTGCCTCATAGGGGCAAGATCTACCAGGATGAGTTGCTGTGCATCGTAGGCCTGGCCTCCTGAGCTGTTTGTTTCTTTGAATAAAGAGTTAATGTCACAGACGTCGTGTGAGTTATTGCTGACCTGTTCCTGGCACCCGCCCCTGACGTCACTGGCCTGCTCTGCCCCCTCTTACCTGGGGTCTTCGGGGAGGATGCTGTTTGATAATGCTTTGTCCTCCCACTTCCATCTTCAGGTCTAGCGCAACGGACCTCGGCACTTAGAAAGAGGGAGGAAAGAGGAGCATCTTTGTCATGGGAGTTTCTGCGAAAGGTTTTGAATAAATAAATAATAATATTTTTAACATGTTTTTTTTCCTGAAGTGAGGGCTGAGGAACCCAACCTACTCAGTACCTTCCAACATTTCACTGCAGAAGCTAAAGGCATCCTTTGTTTGCATCAACATATAATTTTTACAACAGTTTTAATAATAATAATAATAATAATAATAATAATTATTATTATTATTATTATTATTTCTTATTTATACCCCACCCATCTGGCTGGGGAGACCTGGGTGGCTTCCAACAAAGTATTAAAATACAGTGGTCTGTTAAACATTAAAAGATTCCCTAAACAGGGCTGCATTTAGATGTCTTCTAAAAGTTTGGTAGTTATTTTTCTCTTTGACATCTGGTGGGAGGGCATTCCACAGGGTGGGCGCCACCACCAAGAAGGCCCTCTGCCTGGTTCCCTGTAACTTGGCTTCTCGCAGTGAGGGAACCACCAGAAGGCCCTCGGAGCTGGACCTCAGTGTCCGGGCAGAACGATGGGGGAGGAGACGCTCCTTCAGGTATACTGGACTGAGGACGTTTAAAGGCCTTAAAGGTCAGCACCAACACTTTGAATTGTGCTCGGAAACGTACTTGGAGCCAATGTAGGTCTTTCAAGACCAGTGTCATGTGGTCTCGGCGGCTGCTCCCAGCCCAGTCTGGCGAGACAGTCTGCAGGCAGGTAGGATCTCAGCCTGCGTACCAGGTGGAGCTGGTAGACAGCTGCCCTGGATACAGAATTAACCTGCGCCTCCATGGATAGCTGTGAGTCCAGAATGACTCCAAGGCTGTGCACCTGGTCCTTCAGGGGCACAGTTACCCCATTCAGGACCAGGGAGT
This sequence comes from Podarcis erhardii, assembly GCF_964252035.2. Lineage (NCBI taxonomy): Eukaryota > Metazoa > Chordata > Lepidosauria > Squamata > Lacertidae > Podarcis > Podarcis erhardii. Next base: position 6,595,395 of record NC_138497.1, on the reverse strand, counting down.
CCCCTCTACCCGCCCGCCTCCTGTCCCCCCAAAACAGTACTTCTGTCTTGTCAGGATTCAACCTCAATCTGTTAGCCGCCATCCATCCTCCAACCGCTTCCAGACACTCACACAGGACCTTCACCGCCTTCACTGGTTCTGATTTAATAGAGAGGTAGAGCTGGGTATCATCTGTATATTGATGGACACCCAACCCAAACCCCCTGATGACCTCTCCCAGTGGCTGCATGTAGATGTTGAAAAGCATGGGGGAGAGGACATGGGAGGCCGTGTCTCCTGCATTGCAGGGGGTTGGACTAGATGACCCCCGGGTCCCTTCCGTCTCTACAGTTCTATGATCCAGCACCACCATCGTCCTGACCCTCTTGGTAGTTTGTCTTTGCTTTTATAAATTGGCTTGGTTTTTGTTTTTTTCCTTCGTTTTATGCCACCTGCAGGATCTTCGCACGACTTAATAAGGACGGCGTCTAATTTGCAAATTATTCATAATGCCCAGGAATTAGAACTTGGAGAGGGAGAGTGCTTTCTGGGGAAACTGGCAACCCCAAACAGTCAATTAGCTCTAGAAGATGCGGATCCCCTTGTGTGTGGAACAGAGCTCTCTCTCACACACACAGATCCATTTCACTTTCCTTTTTCTTTTTAACTGAGGGGATGGAGGAAAAGCACAGGGGAGGCCCCCCAGCAGTTTCACAGATTTGCTACTCCGGCATAATGAGCAAGTTAAAACAGCTGTGTGAAAAGGAAAGGAGGAAACAACATTTTCAAAATAACCGACAGAATCTGCTTTCTTATACCTTTCTGCCAGGTGTTTTTATGTGAGCGCACTTGCTGTCATAAAGCACTCTGTGTCGTTTGCCAAATGCCCAGGACTCATTTGTATTCACCTCCACGTCTTCTTCCGGGGGGGGGGGGGTGTAACATTCCCTTTCACGTGCGCAAGGCAGCCTCTACCATGAGATCATCACGGGGGGTCAGAGAGAGAGACATCCATGATGCTCCATGCAAGATTATTATTTCTCAAAGAAAAGCTTGCACCCTTGTTTTCAGTGAAATGAATTCCTGGGGTAAAACCTTTTCATGGAAATGCAAAAGATCAGGCCTGTCTTATCCATAGAGGCTAGTCTTGCGGGGCGCGGGGGCGGCAAGTTCTGGAGGGCGCCAGGCGAGAGTCCGCAGAACACTGAACAGGGCGCCAGAAGGCTAAAAGGGGAAAAAACGAGACGGCGCTCGGTGGGAGTGGTGCACGCACCCTTGTTCGCTCGGTGCAGGCTGTGCTGCCTGCCATGGCCACTGCGCCCGCCAGCCACTGCCCGCCTCCTCCAGCCCTAAAAAAAGGTTGACAACTCTGGGAAAGGGGGGGGGCACCGGAGGGATTTTTGCACCACGACGCCAGATGTGCTTAAGATGGCCCTGCATAAGATCATACCAGAAGCCTGTCAAATCCACCATCCTGATTCCAAGGCCCATCTGGGAATAATAATAGTAGTAGTAGTAGTAATTTATTATTTATACCCCGCCCATCTGTCTGGGCTTCCCAGATGGGACTCTCAAGAGTCTCCTCCAGCACCATAATTCAAAAGCCTTTTCCTTAGTGTCAGAGCCACCCTGGGTCCCAGCTCACAAGAGACCAAAGTCCAGTCCAAGCTATATACAAAAGGTTTTATTGAAGATCATTGTCGTCATTACATCCAAACTCCGTGGCTCCGCATCTGTTACCCTTAGATGTTAGAAGTCCCCTCTGAGTCCGTCCCTCCCCTGCACCAATTTAAGAGGCTTGTACTGCTCCACCTTTTCCTCTCTTTCCTTTTCCGCAGGGTCTTCCTGCCCCCCTGTCTTCCCTCTTTCCGGGACTCCCCAGAGGCTGAGTCTTCTCCCGCCTGCTCCCCCCTCCTTCGTGCTTTGGCACCAGGCTCCTCCTCAGAGCTCTCCTCATTTCCGCGCGCCTCTATATTTGAACTTGGCGCGCGTACGTTGCCTCTGACCTTCCTTTCTACAGTTACGCTGCTCTCGGTACTACACTTCTCCCTTTCAGGCAGGACGTCTTGCTCCGAACTCCTCCCCCTTCCTCCTTCCTGTCCTGCTCTTTCTGACACACTGGCAACTCCCCCCCCTCTACTCCGTTCCGACGGGGGAGCTGGTCCCGCTTTGCCACTCCCACTGGGGATTCCCTCTTCGTTCCCCTCTCTCTGACTGATTCCCTCTCTATTGCCCCTTGGCCTGACCAGGGGGGCTCCCTTCTGGGAATCCTCTGATTCGCTAGACGGACTTTGGGACAACCTCGGCTCGTTGTCGTCCTCTTCCTCCTCGCCCTCGCTCTCTGTCTCCTCTCTCCCTAAAACCCTGACATCCATCCCCCCCTCGAAGCCCCCCCTTCCCCCCTTCCGCTCATCGGGTGCAGGTTGTGGAAGCTGCCGCTCTTCGGAGGCGGACGCAGGATACAGATTCTGCACCTCCATCTCCTCTGTTTGCAGTTCGTTGTACGAGTGTTCGAATTCGGGTTCTTGACCCAAGGTGTTCTCTTCTCCCTCCTCCATTGGTACCTGGTCCGGTGCTGCCTGCCAAGGTCCCGTCAGCCATTTCCTGCGCCAGTCCTCCTCTGGTTGCTCGTCCCACCAATAAGAGGGTTCTGTGTCCACCCCCGAACACGATCCCCTGGGCGAGTTGGAGTCCGGCGACCTTTCTTCAGCTGAAGAAAAGCCGTGGAAAGTGCTGCCTGAACATGTGGGCGTAAAGAGCCAGTCATCAAAGTACTCGGCTGGCATGGGTCTATGAGGGAAAAGGGCATGGAACTCGTCTTTTAAAAGAGGTTCGTCTAAGGCGTAGCCCGGCACCCAACCATTGGCACTGACTGGGGCACCCTCTCTGACTAGAAAATATTCTACTCCCTCTTGCCCCCATCTCGAGTCCAGGATCTCTGTGACCTCGTTGAGTGGTTCGGCCCTAGGCGCCCTCTCCCTCTCCTGTGACTTAGTGTGTTGTTGCGTGACTGTGTCAGACTCCTGAAACCTGTGCGGTGCCTTGTAGGGAGTGAGCACCGATCTATGAAAGACCGGGTGCACTCTGGAACCTTCGGGGAGGGCTAGTCGAAAGGCTACAGGGTTGATTTTAGCCTCCACCTGGTACGGCCCTAACTGCCTGTGCCCCAGCTTCTTCTTGGCCAACGACTTGGCTGGCATCGCTTGGGCCGCTAACCACACCCAGTCCCCCACCTGGATCTCCTCTCCCTCTCTCCTGTTTTTGTCAGCCTGCACCTTATATGCTTGCTTGGCCAGCTCTAAATGTCTCCGCAACTCTTCGTGCACCTCCTGCAGCTCCGCTGCAAACTGGTCGGCTCCTTGCGGCACCCCCTCTCCCGGTGCCACGAACCCCGGGAAGGTTCTGGGATGACGACCATTGTTCGCGAAAAACGGCGTCACCCCCGTGGACGCGTGCTTCGTGTTGTTATAGGCAAACTCTGCCATCGGCAGGTAGTCCACCCAAACTGCTGGTCGCTGGTTGGCGTAACATCTCAGGTACTGCTGCATGATCGCGTTGACCCTCTCAGCTTGGCCGTTGGTTTGTGGGTGTCTCGCCGACGTGAGGTTGATCTTGACGTTCAGGATACCTAAAAGCTTCTGCCAAAAATTGGAAACAAACTGGCGCCCCCTGTCGGACAGGATGGACTGCGGCAGCCCATGCACCTTGAACACGTGATCGATGAAGAGTTTGGCAGTCTGTTCCGCCGTCGCCACCTTTGCGCATGGAATGAAGTGCGCCATCTTGGTGAACAGGTCCACAACCACCAGTACCGCCGTCTTCCCCCTGGAGCTGGGCAGGTCAGTAACGAAGTCCAGAGCTACCCTCTCCCACGGTTGCTGTGGCGTTTCCAGCGGTTCCAACAGCCCCGCTGGCTTCTGGTGTACTGGCTTGAACCTCTGACAAGTGTCACACCTGGCGACGTAATCCGCTACCTCTCCACGCATCCGGGGCCACCAAAAGTCTCTTGCCACCAGTTCTATTGTCTTCTCCTTACCGAAGTGGCCCGCACTGGGGGCGTCGTGCAACTGCTGCAGAACCTTTGCGCGAAGCTCGTCGCTTGGCACGTAGAGGGCACCTTTGCGAGTTAGCAGCCCGTCGCGTAGTTGGAACTCTTCGCCACTCTGCACACCTCTGCGCAATTCCTCCATCTTGGACTGTGCGAACTGATCCACTTGCAACGCGCGTCGCACCGCGTCCAGATCTACTGTGGCGGCAGCGCACGACCACGCCTGCGGTGCGAAAATGTGCTTGGCTGCTACAGGCGCCGCTTCATCGAGATATTGCGGTTTCCTGGATAGCGCATCGGCTATAACGTTGGAATCTCCTGGGACGTACTCTATCCGAAAGTCGAAATCCGCGAAGAATTCCGCCCAGCGCATGTGCCTCTGGCTTTGGAGCTTCGCCGTGCGCCAATACTCTAGGTTCTTGTGATCCGTGCGGACCTGTACTGTGTGCTTGGCTCCTATGAGGAAGTGTCGCCACGCTTTGAAAGCTGCGTGAATGGCTAACAGCTCCCTGTCCCATATGGTGTAGTTTTGCTCCGCTTTGCTGAGCTTTCTGGAGTAAAAGGCACCGGGTCTCCAGTTTCCATGTGGATCTTCTTGCAGGAGTACGGCTCCAACCGCTCTGTCTGACGCGTCGGTCTCTAGTCGTATGGGCTTGCCTGGATTCACGTGCAGCAGCTGCTCCTCGGAGGCGAAAAGGCTTTTAAGCTTCTGAAAAGAGCGCTCCGCCTGTTCCGTCCACACGAACCTCTTTTTCTTGGAACTGAGAGTGTCCGTGATCGCTGCCGTCTCCTTTGCAAAACCTCTGATGAATTTGCGGTAGAAGTTGGCGAAGCCGATGAATCTTTGGACTTCCTTCCGATTGCGAGGGCTCTTCCAGTCCAACACCGCGCGGACCTTGGCGCTGTCCATGGCCAGCCCCTTGTCGGACAGCTTGTAGCCTAGGAAATCCACGTCCGTCACATCAAACTGGCACTTCTCTAACTTGGCGTAGAGCTTGTTCTCCCGTAGTCTCTGCAGGACTTCCTTTACGTCCTTCTCATGGGCCTCCTCCGTTTCCGAAAAGATCAGGATGTCGTCGAGGAAACACACGCATTTCTTGTAGAGAAGTCCCGCTAGCACGTGATGCATAAATGCTTGGAAGACGTGAGATCCATTTTGGAGACCAAATGGCATAACTCTGTATTCGTACGTGCCCAGAGGCGTGAACATGGCCGTCTTCCACTCATCGCCCTCCCGGATGCGTATGAGGTTATACGCTCCACGCAGATCCAATTTGGTGAAGATCTTCCCCTTCCTTACGGTTGCCAGGAGATCATCTATCTTGGGCATGGGGAAGGCCTTGGGTTTGGTCTTACTGTTTATGAATCGATAGTCCACAATGAGTCTTTTCTGGGGCGTGTCTTTCTTCTTTACAAAGAAAACAGGACTGCCCCCCACCGCTTTCGATTCTCGGATGAATCCGCGCTTCAAATTGTGCTCTATGAACTCCCTGAGTTCTTGCATCTCGTCCTCAGACATGGAATACAGTTTTGCAGTCGGCAACTGCGCCCCTGGCACCAGGTCGATGGCACAATCATAAGGCCTGTGGGGCGGCAACTGGTCAGCTTCCTTCTCGCAGAAAACCTCCAGGAACCCCTCGTACTTGCGGGGTACTGCCTGCACCATGCCAAGTTGCAACTGCTGCTCAGCTCCCTCCTCCTGGCTGGACTGGATGCAATGTTGAGCACAGTACGATGAGCAAAAGGTGATCTGCCGTTGGTACCACGCTACAGCAGGACTGTGTCTCTCCAGCCAACTCATGCCTAATACTATAGGCGTGTCTGAAAGGCGGGTGACATTGAAGCTGATGACTTCTCGATGATTTCCAATCCTCATCACCATGGGAGGCGTCTGTTGCACAACTTGTCCTCCTAGCAATTTCCTGCCATCCACCGTGACTACGTTCAGAGGTGTTGTCGCTGGCAGAAGCGCTATGCGATGCTGCTTGACAAAGTGCGTCCCCACAAAATCTGCGTTGCTCCCAGAATCAATCGTGATGGGGACTTCCAGGGTGGTTCCATTCGGCAACTGAAGTGTTGCAGTGAGCTGCACCGCTGGCTTGGGTGGTAAAGGGTCTGTGCGTTGCAAAAGCGCTGGGGACTGCTCTACAGATTCGCCTGGCTGAGCCCCAGCAGCTCTGCTTCCAGCCAGGCACTGTCGTTTCCCTGAGGTTGCTCCGCTTGCATCATTTCTGCTGCAACAGTTGCTAAAGCTGCAGTGTGTTTCTGCAGCCTCTGGGGACACTCTTTCGCCATGTGCTGTGCACTGTCGCAAATGTAACACTTCCTGGTCCCTCTAGGAGGCTTTGCCTTCACTGCACCGGAAGCTGGGGCTCTGGCTGTTGCTTGAGCCTTAGCACCACCAAGTTCCATGGGCTCCTCCCCCTGCCTTCCCAGTGGCGAAGGATGTGACTGACTGAACTCCCTGGGGATGAAAGAAGACGTCCTCGCTGGTGGACGCACCTGACGTTCTTCCTCAGTGTGCCAAGGACGTCCCTCGTGCCGTATCCCAATCGCCAAAGCCCTCTGCACAAGCTCCTCCAGGGTCTGGGGTCTGTCTCCCCTGGCAAGTTCATCCTTAATGGGACCGCTGAGCCCCTCCCAGAACAAATCCCTCACAGGTGCACAATCCTTCTCCCAGCTTAGCGCAGTCAGTAAAGCAAAAAATCTAGAATGGTACTGACGCACAGTGGCTTTGCCTTGCCGCAATCCAAAAATTTCCCTGCGTGCAAGATCCACATCTACAGTAGACTGGAAGCAGGCATCCATCGCTTTAATGAATTCATCTGCATCGCGGCGGGCAGGGCCATCTTCACGCCACAAATTGCGCAACCAGTCTCTGGCCGGCCCATGCAAGTGAGAAACAATAAACCCCACTTTCTCCTCCTCATCTTTAAAGTCATGACGAAGCAAGTGCAATGCATACAAAACGTCTGCTCTGAAACTGGGGTAGTGCTTCAGGTTCCCATCGAAGTGGGTGACTAGGCTGCCCCCCCTCCGTCCAAGTCCAATCCCCTCTGATCTGGACCCTGGGAACCCTTCCCTGCTTGCACGTTCCCACCTTGTTTGCAGGTCCTGGCAGCGCTTCTCCATTTCGTCATGCTTCTTCTGAGATGCAAGGACTGCAGCAGTGAGTTCGGAAACTGTAGTTCGCAGCGCTGTCAACTGCTCCTCCGCAGTCATGGCTGTCACCGTTCGTGAGCTTTGCAAAAAAAAAAAATTTTGCGTTCTTTGGAGGGGACTTTCTGTCAGAGCCACCCTGGGTCCCAGCTCACAAGAGACCAAAGTCCAGTCCAAGCTATATACAAAAGGTTTTATTGAAGATCATTGTCGTCATTACATCCAAACTCCGTGGCTCCGCATCTGTTACCCTTAGATGTTAGAAGTCCCCTCTGAGTCCGTCCCTCCCCTGCACCAATTTAAGAGGCTTGTACTGCTCCACCTTTTCCTCTCTTTCCTTTTCCGCAGGGTCTTCCTGCCCCCCTGTCTTCCCTCTTTCCGGGACTCCCCAGAGGCTGAGTCTTCTCCCGCCTGCTCCCCCCTCCTTCGTGCTTTGGCACCAGGCTCCTCCTCAGAGCTCTCCTCATTTCCGCGCGCCTCTATATTTGAACTTGGCGCGCGTACGTTGCCTCTGACCTTCCTTTCTACAGTTACGCTGCTCTCGGTACTACACTTCTCCCTTTCAGGCAGGACGTCTTGCTCCGAACTCCTCCCCCTTCCTCCTTCCTGTCCTGCTCTTTCTGACACACTGGCAACTCCCCCCCCTCTACTCCGTTCCGACGGGGGAGCTGGTCCCGCTTTGCCACTCCCACTGGGGATTCCCTCTTCGTTCCCCTCTCTCTGACTGATTCCCTCTCTATTGCCCCTTGGCCTGACCAGGGGGGCTCCCTTCTGGGAATCCTCTGATTCGCTAGACGGACTTTGGGACAACCTCGGCTCGTTGTCGTCCTCTTCCTCCTCGCCCTCGCTCTCTGTCTCCTCTCTCCCTAAAACCCTGACACTTAGGTTGCCACTATTTTCATTAGAGAAATGTTTGAGTGGGTGGAGTTATCCTACCCCCAAGCCATCTGAAGGCAATCCTGAATAGGGAAGGTTTTTTAAAAAAATGTTTAATGTTTTATTGTGTTTTTATAATGTTGGAAGCCGCCCAGACTGGCTGGGGCAACCCTGCCAGATGTGTGGGATATATAAACAGTAAAATTATCATTATGGAATGGGATGTCCCTATTCTCATCGGAGAAATATTGGAGGGTATGCTTTTGAATTCTGGTGCTGGAGGAGACTCTGGAGAGTCCCATGGACTGCAAGAAAATCAAACCTCTCCATTCTGAATGAAATCAGCCCTGAGTGCTCACTGGAAAGACAGATCGTGAAACTGAGGCTCCAAGACTTTGGCCACCTCATGAGAAGAGAAGACTCCCTGGAAAAGACCCTGATGTTGGGAAAGATGGAGGGCACAAGGAGAAGGGGACAACAGAGGACGAGATGGTTGGACAGTGTTCTCGAAGCTACCAGCATGAGTTTGACCAAACTGCGGGAGGCAGTGGAAGACAGGAGTGCCTGGCGTGCTCTGGTCCAGGGGGTGACGAAGAGGCGGACACGACTAAACAACTAAACAACAACAACGTATGATATCACTGATTATCATCAGGAAGGCACAATAAAAATGACACCTCTGTCCTTTTCATTACACCCTAAAAAGGAACGAAGAATTACCTGTGGGATATGCCCCTTGTCCCATCTCTCTCAGGGGCGGAAGGTGCCTGTCTGATGCTGGATTCCTTTCCACCCAAGAGGCAAATGTCTTTCGACTTGTCTCCCTCTGAGGGCTCTGGAACGTGTAGATGGCCACCCTGCCCGGGACCTGTGGCCAGTCCTCTTTCATGGGCATGGGGGCTACTTTAGTCACCTTTCGACGGGCCTTTGAGGAATTCGAGCCCATCTTTCCAGACAGCGGTGAGTCACTCTGGAAAATAAGTAACAGCCAAGGTCCCCAACTCCCAAAACTGCCCTACATTCCCTTCCCCAGGTCCATAAGCGTGGAGTCATCAAAATGGGGGCAAGATCCAAAAGGACGAAACCCGCAGCCTGAGAATTCCTCCGTGCAGTGGGGTGACATTTCCAGGTTTGAAGCTGAAGACGGGTTCAAAACGCAGAGTTCAAGGTCCACCAGGAAGGGTGAAGCCCAAGAAGGGACAAAATCGACAGGTTTTCAGAGCCACTCGTTTGACCGGCCACCTTTTGAGATGAAACTGGATTTCTAACGCAAGCTACCGATGGTCTCCCTGTGGAATTTTCCCCTCAGGACGCTCCGTGATGCACAGGAGAGCCAAAAGTGCACCTATTCCCATGGCAACTCCCTCACAGACTCTTCCCATCTCCACACTTTGGTAAGTCCAGTTAAACATTGACCTGGTGTGGGAACTTCCTGCTATGAAAGAATGAGCCGTCTCACAGGGACTGAACATTAAGCCAGCCTGGAGCATTCCTGTGGATTGAGCGGACAAGACCAAGAATGAGTCCAACGGTCAAGAAGGCGGTTTCTGCATGTGCTTGTAGAGGGAAGTGAGGGGCAGGTGGGGCTAGTCTATGTAGGAAGGGAATGAAACTATTTGGCTTTAGTAGAAATGATATACGGAGTGATGTATAAATAAGTATTAAGTCTTAAGCTTTAAGGTATTTTATGGTAAGATCAGGTTAAAATAAATTAAGGCAAACTGAATGACAGAATATAGTAGAGAAAGATGGAAGGACTTGTTGAGTTAATTAACAGGTTAGACTTTTAAGATAAATTATTTAATAAAAATTGAGTGTTATTAGGTGAAAATGTAAAGTTATAATATATTAAGATGAATTATCAAGATAAAAGCAAAAATGGAAAGGATTTGCTGAAATTACTAATTGAACTAGAATACAAAAAAGGGAGGTGTGAGGAGGTCAGGGAAACAAGTAAATGAAAGACAAGATATGGAAAGGATGATGTGTTTTTAAATTGTTTTTATTTATTTTTTTTTTGTTTTGTATTTTGTATTTTGTATTTTTTGTTTATTTTCTCTTTTTTCTCTTTGTAACTTCTTTGAAACTTTAATAAATATTATTTTTTTAAAAAAGGAAGGGAGACCACCCAGGAGAAGGAAGTCTCTGATCCTAAACCTCTGCTACCTTGTGGGATATCTGTGCTGGGCCTGGGCGCTAAACTGAGCCACACAGTCCAGGTCCGGTCCCGAATCCAAGGATTGCGCGAGGAGTCAGTCCAACAGGGCCAAGGCAGGAAACTGGGCTAGGTCAGGCACAAGGTCTCAGGCAGGTTCCAGCAAGCAGCAATGTTGCTCCTGCAACCTGGGGCGGGGTCCGGCAGCCTTTTATCTCGGATGGGGTAACGGCCGGTCCTGATCCCCCGGTTACTCACCTCCCTGTCTCACCCGAAGGCAAGCACTCCTCCTGAGAGTACTCAGGTCTCTCCTTCTCTAAGACCTGAGTCTCTGCAGCTCGAGAGACGTCGGTGGGTTACTAGACACAGAGGCCGCCTCAGCCTCTCCTCACCCAACTGGTAGTGGAGCAGCTATACGTGATGGCCCAGCAGAGGGCAACAAAGTAATCCCCACATCTGGAGCCAGGGCAGGCTCAGGCCCCTGACTCGGCCCAGCTGGTGCCTGTTGCAGGGGAACCTGTGCAGACTGGAGCTCTTCAGAATCAGGCCCCAGACTCGGTTCAAATTCCACCTGAGGCGGAGGATCCGGTGCGGACTGAGACTCTGAGTCTGAGCCCGAGTCCCAGGCCATCACAATATCTTTAGGAGAGAAAAAAAATCTAAGGAGCAAACCCTACACAAATCCAGAGTGGAGTCCCTAAGACAGTTTTGTGGGGTGTAAAAATCACAGAGCAGTCAAGTACAACATCCCTAGAGTGGACATAAAAGGGGATGTCTGGATCAGCCAGTCGGAACTTTCTGTTTGTCCTAGGCTGGGACAGACTTCCTCTGCATGTGACTAGAGGTGGGCGTGGCCTCACCTGCCCAGGTAACAAAAGAGCAGGACTGTTCAGCCATCTCTCTCTCTCTCTCTGACCACATTCGTCGAAGAAGCAACATCTGCTTAGCCTAAAATGCTCTCTTTATGGGATAGTTTCCAGCTTTATATTACTTTTTTAACTTAAGTCTGCCTTCTGGGACCCAATTGTGAACAGAATGTGAGTGAGTAAACTCTTTTTATACTTTTATACGACTGTGTCGTATCTATCTTTTTATGAGGGACTAAATGGGGAATTACCAAAAGGAAAACGCATTTTAGAGGCTTTAGCGAGCCTGAGCAAACGCATCGGCTGTGCAAGTTTAAAAAGGGGAATGTTACTCTGCTAAATTGTAGGACTTGTTAACACAAGTTGGAAAGGATATAATCAAACAATATATCCTCTCCTGCATCCCTGAACATTCCCACAAGTTTGATGATGCCTTGTACGCCTCCTTCCAGCAACTCCTGCAGCCAAGTTGGGGCCAAACATATTGCTTTCCTTTCCTTTGGACCTCATCAATGTGGTTTTGTCATCTGGGCAGCCTTGGACCTCCAGACACACTGCCCAGGATTGGGCCCCAAGGAGGTCACTTCCTTGCTGCTAATGCAGTGGTTTGACTTTACCCTTGGAGGCACACTCATTGTCACTCAAGACAGACAACAACCAACAGCAACAATGGAGGCAGATCATTGCCACCACGGCTATGAGCCACGGATAGTCAACCATGAATATGTCTAATCATCTTTTAAAACTACCCAACAGCAAAACCCCGGTGAGACACCTTATGTTGGAGAAGCCTGTGAAGGATTTGGCGGTATCTTGTGGATGCATTTTTGATGGAGTCTCTATCTCCCGTTACCTTTCAGCAACATCTCATCCAAGCTCCAGAAACTGCCCCAGAAAATGCAGCTGGTGGAGCCAGCAACTCATGATGCAGTAACTGGCCTCAGATCACCTAGTGAGCTTAACGGCCAAGATTTGAACCTGGATATTCCCCCATGTGGCTTGGTGGCACTATGAAGAAGAAGAAGAGTTTGGATTTGATATCCCACCTTTCACTCCCTTTAAGGAGTCTCAAAGCGGCTAACATTCTCCTTTCCCTTCCTCCCCCACAACAAACACTCTGTGAGGTGAGTGGGGCTGAGAGACTTCAGAGAAGTGTGACTGGCCCAAGGTCACCCAGCAGCTGCACATGGAGGAGCGGAGACGTGAACCCGGTTCCCCAGATTACGAGTCCACCGCTCTTAACCACTACACCACACTGGCTCTCTATAACCAATACACACACCCCTGGCTATTTTCCTGAAGGGGTTATTGTTTGAGCCTGTTGTTGTTGTTTAGTCGTTTAGTTGTGTCCGACTCTTCATGACCCCATGGACCAGAGCACGCCAGGCACTCCTGTCTTCCACTGCCTCCCACAGTTTGGTCAAACTCATGCTGGTAGCTTCGAGAACACTGTCCAACCATCTCGTCCTCTGTTGTCCCCTTCTCCTTGTGCCCTCCATCTTTCCCAACATCAGGGTCTTTTCCAGGGAGTCTTCTCTTCTCCTGAGGTGGCCAAAGTATTGGAGCCTCAGCTTCAGGATCTGTCCTTCCAGTGAGCACTCAGGGCTGATTTCCTTCAGAATGGAGAGGTTTGATCTTCTTGCAGTCTCCTCCAGCACCATAATTCAAAAGCATCAATTCTTCAGCGATCAGCCTTCTTGATGGTTCAGCTCTCACTTCCATACATCACTACTGGGAAAACCATAGCTTTTACTATACGGACCTTTGTTGGCAAGGTGATGTCTCTGCTTTATTGTTTGAGCCTAGGGCTTGCCAATCGGAAGGTCGGCGGTTTGAATCCCCGTGACGGGGTGAGCTCTGGTTCCCTGTAACCTCTCAGTGAGGGAACTGCCAGAACACCCTCAGCGCTGGACCTCTGTGTCCGGGCAGAACGATGGGGGTGGAGACGCTCCTTCAGATATACTGGACCGAGGCCGCAAGCTGTTGCCAGTCAGTGCAGACAATATTGGGCTGGATAGATAGCCTGTTCTGCTCGAAGGCAGCTTCCTCTGCAGATCCCTGACTCCAACATCCCACCCCACTTGCTCTGCAGCGCATCCACCCACCCCACTCCCCACATAAGCGATTGTTAGGCTAGGGCACCCCGCAAGCTGGGGAACGATCATTTTAGCGGCGATGCTGCATAATGCAGTAATGAAATTCATGACTCCAAGCCACATTCCCCAGCGCAGGTTACTCACCCACACGAAAACACTCTTCATGCTCCACCAGCTTAATGTCTGTACCGCAAAGCGTTTGCTCTGCAGTTCCGGGTGGTTTTCCTTACCAGCTGGGTGGGAAATGCATTTTCGCAGGGAGGGTGGGGGGAACAACAGGGATAGGAAAAGGTGAAGAGCTGGCAATGGGGAAGCAAAGTCATGTTCAGATACCGTTTTGCGATGGAATAGCATTGCAACCCAGACCCCTGAACCTCAAAGTCAGTTTGCAGATAAATTACCAGGAATTTACCATTTGTTTTACGCATTGTGCGCGGGTTACTAGACGTCCATGCACACTTGTTATGCCTTTTGCAAGGAAATAATCCCCCAACACACACTTGCAGTGTTGCTGCAAAGGAGGTATTCTTCCCCCCAGCGAGTTGGGAAATTGCTGAATATTGACACTGACAATCCAGTTTGGTGCATCCTTAATTAGAATTAAGTCCTGCTGAGTTTGGTGGGGTTTACTTCCGTGTGTGCATAAGAACGCACACTCAGAAACCTGGGGCAACAGGCAGTGTGTGTAGCCCTCAAGGTCTGCATGCATAAAACCTGTCTTTTAAATTCTGGAATCCTGCAATTCAGCTTTGGGCAAGGAAGAGGGGGGGGGAGAGAGAGAGATTTATTCCAACACGTTTGTCCCTTTCCCGGACAGTAGACTGGCCACCAGATTGCAGCTTTTTAAAGGTTGATGATTGCGCAGCCTTGGCTACTGTGTCAATGTGAGGAGTTAGGAACGCAGAACTGCAGACTTGGAAGGGGTCTCTAAGGGTCAACTAGTCCAACCCCTTGAAATGCAGTCATCAAAGCAGAACAATCCCTGTCAGATGGTCCCCAACCTTTATTTCAAAGCAGTGTAAAACAACTTACTGTCACAGAAATAAGGTGGGTCCTAAAAATATGCCCAAGCAATTTTGCAGCTAGCCCTTGCTGATTTTGGGTGGCAGTGGAGAGGCAACCAGATACGATGGTATCTTGGTTCTCAAACACCTTGGTACTCAAACCACTTGGAACCCAAACACTGCTAACTCAGAAGTATGTGTTCCGGTTTGTGAACTCTTTTCGGAAGCCAAACGTGCTCCGTTTTGAGTGTTGTGCTTCTGATTTGAGTGCCACACCTCCATTTGAGTGTTACTGCTCTCAAGCCAGGTGTCACCCATCTTGTAAAGTTCAACAACAAAAAGCAGAAAACCCAGTGGATTAGTTCATTCTCTAGTCAGTTCTGGGCACCACAGTTCAAGAAGGACACTGACAAACTGGAACGTGTCCAGAGGAGGGCAACCAAAATGGTCAATGCCTGGAAACGATGCCTTATGAGGAACGGCTAAGGGAGCTGGGCATGTTTGGCCTGGAGAAGAGGAGGTTAAGGGGTGATATGATAGCCATGTTCAAATATATAAAAGGATGTCACATAGAGGAGGGAGAAAGGTTGTTTTCTGCTGCTCCAGAGAAGCGGACACGGAGCAATGGTTCCAAACTACAAGAAAGAAGATTCCACCTAAACATTAGGAAGAACTTCCTGAAGTAAGAGCTGTTTGACAGTGGAATTTGCTGCCAAGGAGTGTGGTGGAGTCTCCTTCTTTGGAGGTCTTTAAGCAGAAGCTTGACAACCATATGTCAGGAGTGCTCTGATGGTGTTTCCTGCTTGGCAGGGGGTTGGACTCGATGGCCCTTGTGGTCTCTTCCAACTCTATGATTCTATGAGGTCCATGCATGTATAAGTATCTATTCCACCTGTCTGTTCAAAGAGTCCAATAATCCACATGAAGGGTTGTTATAGTTCCACAGAATCCTTTCGCAGAGTCTCAGACAAGGATTTCCGGAATATTAGCTTTGTTTCGCCATCCTAGGCTTCATCAGTAAAACAGACTCTAGGTAATCTCAATATTGTAATCTCACACATTTTTACAGCAAAATAAATGTAAAAAACCATAAACAACTGTATATACCATATGTAGTAATACAGGATAGAGGATCTTATGCATGAACTGACTAGAGTATTAACTTATCCACTGGGTCTTCTGTTTTTTTCATTGAACTATATGAGACTTCTGTTGAAATCTACAAATTGATACAATGAATAGCATACCTTATTTATTCAAAAGTACAGCCAGTTACGTTTTGTGTGTTTATGTACTGATTGCATGGCAACAGGTGCAAATGGCTTGAGATACCTATTAAGTCCATCAATTACCATATAGCATATATTCAACACAAAAAAGCGACAATTTGTTGTTGACAAATTATCTTCAGTAGCTTAGGGCCTCATCAAACCTAAATCTGGCCCTGATTTCAATTCTGTGGCAGCAAAGAACGGCAGTCAAGCCCCGTGTCACACCATGAAACTGATCAAATAACACCGAGAAATATTGTGGTATAATGTGATAGTCCAGAGATTACAGCACATCGCTCTGTTTCCTAGATTTCATTAGATCTTGCCTGGAGTTCACAGTACCACCGGCAGCATGTTTGCAGCAGAGATGAATTTGAAGAGAAATAAACTGTTGCATATGAACTGCGATGAGAGGCCATCGCCGCTGTCACCGCTTCCTTCCAGAGCTTTTTGGAAATGCATTATTGTGTTTCTGCGAAGCTTCTCAAGCTGACATTATTCGCCACACGTTTTGTTTTCCCCGTCAGAGACAGAGAGAGGCTTGATTGCCCTTACGAGCCGACGAATGCAATCTCACAGCTGCCTCATTTGTCAAATTGTATTTTTCTTTGCTCGGAGCGCCAAGGCAGTTTTCGCCCAGCAAAAAATTAAGTTAGCGGATTGCTTTGCTTCCGGATCATTGAAGCTCGTCTGCAAAAATAGGATATCTACGCCCTTGTTTTCATAGGTGGTGAGAGTAAGACTCTGTCTGGGTTAAGGACAGGGAAATCTGTCAGTTTCACTTTCTCATTTTTCCAGTCTTCGGTTCTGCATCAGTTCTTCACCAGCATTTTAGTGTGAATTTCTGATATACACATACCTGTATGCAATTATACTCAACACAATTAATTTATATTATTTTCACAAGTGTGTGCACTTCCACTCCAATAGATGCATTTTGGTTTATTTTTTTAAATACACATTATTTGGCTGGAGGACTGCACTGCAAAATTTGAGAAAGTGCAAATTTCAAAAGATGGCTGTGTTTCAGTTCATGTAGTGTTTCGGAATATGTGGCTTAGGTAGGTTCACATTCATATGCAATCTGAATCAGATTTCTCCCCACCCCTAGCCTGGGTTGTTGTAGAAATGAATGGATCAGTCAGTTTCAAATCCCTATCAGTTCCACATGGGTTTATTCAAAGGTCTGCCCTGTCCTGTTGTGCATTAAAAAAAAAATCCTTATGAAAATTCATATTTAAATACACCTTTAAACCACAACATGTATTTAAATAAATATCTTATCCCAATGTACATAGGTCTTACCCTATCTCATCCCAAAATGCTTATTGTTGTTCTGACACATTGTGGTGCCAGAGACTGAATTCAAAGGGAGAAAAGTCTGAAATCACAATAATAATAATGTTCCACTCTGTGTATTAGTCCAAGGTGTGTGAACCAGCTCAGTTCACTTAAAAATGAAGTCTCATCCTTAAATCCCCAGTGGAGTCTTGTTTAAAACCACTGAGCCTCTTGGGCTTGCCGATCAGAAGGTCAGCAGTTCGAATCCCCAAGACGGGATGAATTCCAATTGCTCTGTCCCAGCTCCTGCCAACCTAGCAGTTCGAAAGCATGCCCCAAAGTGCAAGTAGATAAATAGGTACCGCTGCGGCAGGAAGGTAAACAGTGTTTCTGTGCGCTGCTCTGGTTTTGGTATTCCGTTGCGCCAAAAGCAGCTTAGTCATGCTGGCCACATGACCCAGAAAAACTGTCTGCAGACAAACGCCAGCTCCCTTGGCCTGTAAAGCCAGATGAGCGCCGCAACACCAGAGTTGTCCACGACTAGACTTAACTGTCAGGAGTGCTTTACCTTTACCATTCTGGAAAATGCACACTGGTGTGAAACTCAACACACCACCAAAGATCTAAGATTGGGTTTTCCAACATTAAAGCACCTATAAAAGTGTGTCTGTGAAGTGGATTTGGGCTGTAGCAATGAACACTCTAGGGACGCAGCTGGCACTGTGGGTTAAACCACAGAGCCTAGAACATGCCGATGAGAAGGTTGGCCGTTCGAATCCCCATGACGGGGTGAGCTCCCGTTGCTCGGTCCCTGCTCCTGCAAACCTAGCAGTTCGAAAGCATGTCAAAGTGCAAGTAGATAAATAGGTACCGCTCCGGCGGGAAGGTAAACAGCATTTCCGTGCGCTGCTCTGGTTCGCCAGAAGCGGCTTAGTCATGCTGGCCACATGACCAGCTGTTCGCCGGCTCCCTCGGCCAATAAAGCGAGATGAGCGCCGCAACCCCAGAGTCGGTCACGACTGAACCTAATGGTCAGGGGTCCCTTTACCCTTTACCTTTAATGAACACTCTGCTGGTGCTGTTTCCCTGATCAGGATAAACTCTCCAAAGCTTTTATTAACCTTGTGGCGGTTATGGGCACTGTTATAGGGGCACTGTTCTGCAGTGGTTTTGCTCCTTTCTTCAGGGCCGTGTCCAGAAAGCGGTGTTGGGGGATGAGTGTTCAGACCCCTGGGCTCTCACTTGTGGGGTGCCTCAGGGTTCTGTCCTCTCCCCCATGCTTTTCAACATTTACATGCAGCCGCTGGGAGAGATCATCAGGAGGTTTGGGCTGGGTGTCCATCAATATGCAGATGATACCCAACTTTACCTCTCTTTCAAATCAGAACCAGTGAAGGCGGTGAAGGTCCTGTGTGAGTGTCTGGAGGCGATTGGATGGCTGCTAATGGATTGAGGTTGAATCCTGACAAGACAGAAGTACTGTTTTGGGGGGACAGGTGTGCAGGTGTGGAGGACTCCCTGGTCCTGAATGGGACAACTGTGCCCCTGAAGGAAGCCCTTTTTAGGGAAGTTTTTAAGGACTGATGTTTTATCGTGTTTTTAATATTCTGTTGGGATTTTGAAGATGCTCGAACTCAGGACGCAAGGAAGAAACGTTCTAAGAGGAAGGCACACTTGTACCCACTGTGGAAGGACATGGGTCCAGAATTGGCCTCCACAGTCACTTACGGACACATTGCTAAAACCGTGTTTGTGGAAGACAATCTTACTTAGCTAGGAGTGATCACCAAAGAAGAAAGAAGAATATTTTGTTGGAAGCCACCCAGAGTGGCTGGGGAGACCCAGCAAAATGGGCGAGGTATATATATATAATGACCCACCTAAGTGGTACTCAGGATATCACTCAAGAAATCACTCAAGATACCTCTCAAGTAATTAAGGAACAAAAGAAGAAAAGGCACACTAACCTGGGAACTTCCTCTCTGCCCAGAACATTGGAGGCTATACACCACACCCCCTCTACAGTATTTATAGGAACTCAAACACTGAGATCCTGCTCTGTTCCAGTAACAAGAAGCCGAAAGCACCAGCCTGAAGATGACGAGTGAGACCTCGTCGAAACGTCGCCTAGACACCCCAACTTTTACACGGGAAGACACCCGAGGACACCAAAACCTGCATTCCAGTACCCGTGAAAATCTACGAAAGCATATATATATATATATATATATATATATATATATATATATATCTATATCTATAAATGAATCACAATGCACCCTCCAGTAGCTCCCACAATCTACCCAGTCGGTTCCCATTTGCACTCATTTGGCCTCTTCTACACTGAGCCAACCCCCTTCAAGGGAACCCCCCCCCCAATTTCATTAGATGCCACAACTGGATTCCCTCCATCCCTTCCCTTCTGAACTGAGGAGAGGCACCAAGGGCCCCCTCTGACCGCAATCGCAGCGGTGGGTGCTGTAGGTGCCTTTTCCCATCGACAGGCTGCTTTTTGTGGACCGGCCCCTTCTACCGCTCTTTTAGATGTGGCAGCCATTTTGTGTCCCACCACGTCTGTCCTCCGTGGCCGCCATTTTGTGTCCCCCAACACTCCCACAGCAGCCATTTTGTAGCTGGTGCCCACGGCGCTTTTTGCAAATTCCAAACGCCAACCCCCCGCACGAAACACAGACATATATAGCTTTCTTTTATTTGCGTTTCTGTATAAAAATGAATTTATTGTCCTTATTTGCACCTACTCCTGGATAAAGTGTACAAATGTAAACAGCTTAGGTATCTGATGTGTTTAGCGTTGAATTTACAATCCATTCCTGTTTAAAATAAAGCTGTCTCTTTTTAAAGCATACAAGTGGGCGAGGGGGGGGAGGGAATTATTAAATCATATTCACAGAATATACATTGGCGTGCACGCAACTTGAAGCCCGGCCGGCTCTAAGCCAGCGGTATAGACACAGTCCCGTTGACTCGACTTCTGCTGCGGAAGTGGACGCTCGAGTCCGTGACGTCCTCAGGGTGGTCTTCGCCCTTCTTCTCTTTCAGGCTGTTGATGAATCGCAGCGTGATCTCGTCCCATTCCTCAGGAAGGAGCATAAGCAGGAACCCGAGGCAGATGATGGTGGTGGCCCCCAAACGGACCACGCTGAAGATCACCTCGCGTTTGAGAAGATCAACAGCTGGGGAGAAAAGGGGAGCAAGGAAATTAGCGAGAGATGGGGTCAGGGGCATAGTTGTCAACTTTTAGATTTGAAAATAAGGGACCAGCAGCCTCACCTGTCCTGGGGACAGTCTACGGGATATCTAACAATCCGGGATAGTAATAATAATTTATTATTTGTACCCCGCCCATCTGGCTGGGTTTCCCCAGCCACTCTGGGCGGCTTCCACAAAGACCAAAAATACACTAATATGTCATACATTAAAAACTTCCCTGAACAGGGCTGCCTTCAGATGTCTTCTGAATGTCAGGTAGTTGTTTATCTCTTTGACATCTGGTGGGAGGGCGTTCCACAGGGCAGGCACCACCACCGAGAAGGCCCTCTGCCTGGTTCCCTGTAACTTTGCTTCTCGCAGGGAGGGAACTGCCAGAAGGCCCTCGGAGCTGGACCTCAGTGTCCGGGCAGAACGATGGAGGTGGAGATGCTCCTTCAGGTATACTGGACTGAGGCCATTTAGGGCTTTAAAGGTCAGCACCAACACTTTGAATTGTGCTCGGAAACGTACTGGGAGCCAATGTAGGTCTCGGGGGCCACTCCCAGTCACCAGTCTAGCTGCCGCATTCTGGATTAGTTGTAGTTTCCGGGTCACCTTCAAAGGTAGCCCCACGTAGAGCACATTGCAGTAGTCCAAGCGGGAGATAATTAGCGCATGCGCCACTCTGGTGTGACAGACTGCGGGCAGGGAGGGTCTTAGCCTGCATACCAGGTGGAGCAGGTAGACAGCTGCCCTGGATACAGAATTGACTGTGCCTCCATGGACAGCTGTGACTCCCAAGCTGTGCACCTGGTCCTTCAGGGGCACAGTTACCCCATTCAGGACCAGGGAGTCCTCCACACCCACCAGCCCCCGTCCCCCCAAAACAAAAACAGTAGTAGCAGGAAGCAGTGGGAAACGGCACTGAAATAAGGGAATTTCCAGCAAAAAAAGGGAAGGTTGACAGCTATGGTCAGGGGAGCATAAACTAAACTAAATTATTCAGTATATTCCATTATTACACCCATCGTAACTTATTCACACAGTTGAATTTATCTGAATGCTGCCAGCATTTTCAAGTGTACACAATTTCCCCCCCATACAGTCAATAAACATTTCCCAATCTTCTTTAAATGAATGTTGTTCTTGTTCTCTTATTCTATACGTTAGATCAGCAAACTGCATATTCCATCAGTTTAAAATGCCATTCTTCTTTTGCTGGGACCTCACTCATTTTCCATTTTTGGGCTAACAATACACAGGCCGCAGTAGTGGCATACATAAATAACCTTTTTTGACACCTGGGAATTTCCATCTGAATTATCCCCAACAAAAAGGACTCTGGGTTTTTGTTTTCGTTTTGAAAAGGTGCTTTTAAACATTTATTTCAATTTATTAGGGGGGGTGGCTTAGGAATTTTATGTAAATGAATAAGCAAGTAACCTGGGCCACACACAGAGCCACTGCATTGATCAAAAGGCATTATTTATACCTGCATTGCCGGGAACACTGAGCAAGGTCCCGATAGATATTAAGATTGGGTAGGTAAGCACAACTCCGACGTTCACCAGGATGTTGAAAGCTGCGGAGAAAAAGAGCAAAGTGGGAGGTTGTGAAGAAGAAGAAGAAAAATAGATCTTCTATACCACCAGGATCAGAAGCGGCAAACACCGTATTTTTCGCTTTATAAGACACACCAGACCACAAGATGCACCTAGTTTTTGGAGGAGGAAATCAAGAAAAAAAATATTCTGAATCTCAGAAGCCAGAACAGCAAGGGGGATCGCTGCACAGTGAAAGCAGCAATCCCTCTTGCTGTTCTGGCTTCTGGGATAGCTGCGCAGCCTGCATTCGCTCCATAAGACGCACACACATTTCCCCTTACTTTTTGGGAGGGAAAAAGTGAGTCTTATAGAGCAAAAAAATACGGTGAATAAATCTTTCTTCCAGAGTGCCTTGTCCTCCTAAGGTTCTAGATCATGGGTTGGCAAACGAAGGCTCGGGGGCTGGATCTGGCCCAATCACCTTCTCAATCCAGTCCGCAGATAGTCCGGGAATCAGCGTGTTTTTACATGAGTAGAATGTGTCCTTTTATTTAAAATGCATCTCTGGGTTATTTGTGGGGCAAAGGAATTCATTCATTTCCCCCCCCCAAAAAAAAATATAGTCCGGCCCCCCACAAGGTCTGAGGGACAGTGGACCGGCCCCCTGCTGAAAAAGTTTGCTGACGCCTGGATGACAAATCCCACCTGTTCAGGAAAGGACAACCAAAATGATGAATCGGATGGAGCAACTGCCCTATGAGGAAAGGTTATAGAGTTTGGGACTTTGAATTTTGGGAAAAGTCAAGAAAGACTGCGGAACTCCCTCCCACTTGAGACAGTGACGGCCGCTTCTTTGGATGGCGTGAAGAGAGGATTAAACAAATTCACGGAGAATACAAACAGATTACCTAGCATCTCGAGATTGGGTTGGGAATGTCATCCATTTGAAAAAGCTGGGGGGGGTGTCAGGTTTGATAGTCTCTCCCACACAAGACGCAGCCTCTGACAGCTTTATTACTTCAGATTTATTCAGCAATTACAGGGCTCAGCAGTCTGAGCTTCATTCGCTCATTCGTCACCTTCGGAGTCAGTTGACGGATCTAGCTTCTTTTTCCGGTTGTAGCAAGATACTCTCCACCTTTCCCCCCCACCTTTTTCCTGTCATGCGCTTTTCTGCCAAACAACTCGATTCCCAACTTTTCGGAGAGACTGTTCCTACTATCCCTTTCCCCTCTTCTGTTGCATCCTCTTCTTTCCGCTCTGTGTTACTTTCAGAACTGCCAGGCTGCATTCCTGAGTGAGATAAGTTTATCTCGCTTTCACTGTGTGAAGGAATAGGTACCTCTACTTACGAGCCCCTCTGGTTACGTATCCTTCAGGATATGCTCACGGCAAACCCGGAAGTACCGTATTTTTTGCTCTATAAGACGCACCAGACCATAAGACGCACCTAGTTTTTGGAGGAGGAAAACAAGAAAGAAAAAATATTCTGAATCTCAGAAGCCAGAACAGCAAGAGGGATCGCTGCGCAGTGAAAGCAGCAATCCCTCTTGCTGTTCTGGCTTCTGGGATAGCTGTGCAGCCTGCATTCGCCCCATAAGACGCACACACATTTCCCCTTACTTTTTAGGAGGGGAAAAGTGAGTCTTATAGAGCAAAAAATACGGTATTTTTCCGGGTTTCACCCTGCGCGCATGTGCAGAACAGGTACCTCCTCTTGCGAAAACCTCGGGATCCGACCAGAGCTCCGGAATGGTTCCCATCCAAAACCGGAGGTACAACTGTACTCTCTGACTCTTCCCCTTCCCTTCTGGATTCCTCTCTTGTCTGTCAGAAGGGGAACGTCTCTGACAGGTTGGGACCGTCTGCATGCAAAGCAGATGTTCTCTTGCTGAGCTGTGGCCTTTACCTAAAGTCCCACAGGGTTTTATAGGGCACATCCCCCAGCAAAATGAACTAGGGCTGCAGCCCTTCGTCGAAAGGAGCGGGACTTGAAAGTTAGGCGCATGCCTCACTCAGCCTGAATGGGACCTTCTGCACTCAAAGCAGTTGCTCCACTATTGAGCTACAGCCCTTTCCCAGCTCGTAGCTAATAAACATAAAAAAATGTGTCACCTTCATCTTACCGCCCCTCCCTCTTGAAAGCCCTCCAGTAAGAACTATGCAACGTGTAATCCATCAAGGAAATAAATATATTATTTTTTCTGTTTTCTTCTTCGTTTTAACATATCTGTGGGTGGGCTGTCAGTTGTTTGTTTGTTGCTTTCAGTTGCCTTTGGCAAGAAAAAAAGCAACCAATACATTTAGCTAATAATAATAATAATAATAATAATAATAATATAGATCAGGGATAATAATAATAATAATTTTTATTTATACCCCGCCCTCGCCAGCCAAGGCCGGGCTCAGGGCGGCTAACAAGCATTAATAAAAACAAGTTGAATGAATACAACTTAAAAACAAGATTCAAATACAACATTAAAACACTGAAACATTAAATGCAGCCTCATCACAGGATGAGAAAGGAAAAAAGAAAGAGGGGGAGGGGATCAAGTTGATTCCAAGCCAAAGGCCAGGTGGAACAACTCTGTCTTACAGGCCCTGCGGAAAGAAATCAGATCCTGCCGGGCCCTGGTCTCATGAGACAGAGCGTTCCACCAGGCCGGGGCCAGTGTTGAAAAGGCCCTGCCCTGGTTGAGGCTAATCTAACTTCCTTAGGGCCCGGGACCACTAGGGTGTTGCTATTTATGGACCTTGAGGCTCTCCGTGGGGCAGACCAGGAGAGGCGGTCCCGTAGGTACGAGGGTCCTAGGCTGTGAAGGGCTTTAAAGGTCAAAAGCAGCACCTTAAATGTGACCCTGTACTCTACCGGGAGCCAGTGCAGTTTGAAAAGCACTGGGTGAATATGCTCCCATGGCAGAGACCCCGTGAGGAGCCTCGCTGCAGCATTCTGCACCCGCTGGAGTTTCTGGGTCAGCTTCAAGGGCAGCCCCGCGTAGAGCGAATGGGATGGGAAACCTGTGATCAGCCAGATATTGTTGGACCTCTCATCATCCCTGACAATTGTCACGGAGTCTGTTCCACTGTTGAACAGCTCTTCCTGTCAGAAAGTTCTTATTGATGTTTAGTCAGAGTCTCCTTTCTCGTCATTCGAATCCGTTGGTTCGGATCCTGCCCTCCGGAGCAGGGAAAGCAAGCTCGCTCCACCTTCCACGCAGCCACCTTGAGACGGTTGTGCAAATCGTAAACGTTCAGGTAAAGAAATAAAATAGGGATAAATACCTAGCCAGAGGCCAGCTATTCCGCACAGGTAGCCCCAGGGAACGGCCGAGAAGGGAGACCAATACTCCACCTTGGTGAAATACAGGATGATCGGTGTAAAGGAAAGGAAGACCAAGTTGAAAAAGCCAAGCGTAGAAATGAAATGGGCTGCTTCTCCAAAGTTTGCGCTCCCAAGGAACATCTTGAACAGAACCTAAATGGGGGGAAAGGGGGAAACAATTCAGACTGAGTGTAACCTCCCCGGTCGCTGGGGAACAGAGTAACTCAAGATACTTTGGTGCCCGAGGCCGTGCGGCAAAGGGTTAGCCTCCCTCCCAAAGTCATGGTGCAACTTCCCCAAAGCTGGTCAAGTTATTTTGACACCTGAGGCACAGAATCCTGGAAGCAAGAAGACGACAATATTAAATTTAAGGGGGTTGGACTAGATGACCCTTGGAACCCCTTTCCAACCCAACAATTCTACGACTACTGTATTTTTCGCTCCATAAGGCGCACTTTTTCCCTCCTAAAATGTAAGGGGAAATGTGTGTGCATCTTATGAAGCGAATGAAGCGGGGAGGCAGGCAGAAAAAGCCCCTGCGGCTCTTGGGGGCTTCTCCCCAGGAAGAAGACTGACTGGCTGCATCAGTCCCTTCTCCCTCCTGGTCACAAAGCCCGCAGGAGCCACATGCTCCTTAAAGGGTGTGCGGCTCCTGTGGGCTTTTGCGGGAGGTGGGGAATTCAGAATTCAGAAGCAGGGAGAAGGTTTGAGAGACGCACACAGGCTGAGGTGAGGTGTCCGTTGCTCCCAAAGCTGGGGGGGGACCATATTTTTTCCCTTGATTTCCCTCTCTGAAAACTAGGTGCGCCCTATGGTCAGGTGCGCCCTATGGAGCGAAAAATACGGTATCTACCCATTGAAATAGCAATTTGTTGTCCTTTTGGGACACGCAAAAGCTCCGACCTGAAGTGGCCACCTCAATAAGGGCAGGGCTGGTGAGGGGCGTGGCCTGTGAGGAGGGGGTGTGGCCAGTGTGGAGGGGCGTGGTCTGGATGGGGGCATGGCCTGTGTGGGCGTGACCTGGGAGAGTCCGGGGCGGGGGGAAACCAGCCAGCTCTTGGGTGCTGCTTTGAGTTCATAGGCTGAAAGTTTGTCGTGCCCATTGCAGAAGATAGCAGAGAGCTCTTGAAGTGGGGAGGCATGGTCAGGGACTGGCTGGGCACAAGGAGACGAGGGATTGGAGACTGACATGGAAGGAAGGATCAGTGAACCGGGAGAACAGCTGAGAGATGAGAGGCAGAGGCAGCAGGGGCTTCAGGATTGGGGAGGGAAGAATGGGTGCAGGAGGAAGGAGAGAGAGGTCAGGCTAGGGTAGAGTCAAGGGCTTCCACAACTCCTCCTCCTGCCCCCATTGTCTCCCGGGACCAGGAGAGGATTGAAGAGAGAGAAGCAGAAGCAGGGTGCATGCAGCTCTGTGGCAGCAACTGCCTTGTCAGGAGCGCACCTAGGAGAAGCTGAGAGACTTAAGTAAAAGTTAAAGGACACAGGTGGCACTGTGGGTTAAACCACAGAGCCTAGGACTTGCCGATCAGAAGGTCGGCGGCTCGAATCCCCGCGACGGGGTGAGCTCCCATTGCTCGGTCCCTGCTCCTGCCAGCCTAGCAGTTCGAAAGCATGTAAAAGTGCAAGTAGATAAATAGGTACCACTCCGGCGGGAAGGTAAACGGTGTTTCTGTGCGCTGCTCTGGTTCGCCAGAAGCGGCTTAGTCATGCTGGTCACATGACCCGGAAGCTGTACGCCGGCTCCCTCGGCCAATAAAGCGAGATGAGCGCACAACCCCAGAGTCGGCCATGACTGGACCTAATGGCCAGGGGACCTTTAAAGGACTCCTGGACGTTTGAGTCCAGTGAAAGGCAACTATGGGGTTTTTGCGCTCATCTCGCTTTCAGGCCGAGGGAGCCGGCGTTTGTCCGCAGAGAGCTTTCCGGATCATGTGGCCAGCAGGACTAAACCGCTTCTGGCGCAAAGGGACACCGTGATGGAAACCAGAGTGCACGGAAACACCGTTTACCTTCCCGCCACAGTGGTACCTATTTATCTACTCGCACTGGCGTGCTTTTGAACTGCTAGGTTGGCAGGAGGTGGGACAGAGCAATGGGAGCTCATTCCATCACGGTGATTTGAACCGCTGACCTTCTGATTGGCAAGCCCAAGAGGCACAGTGGTTTAGACTATAGCGCCACCCAGTAGGACTGGAGGACAAGCCTTCTCATAGCTTTGTAAGGGTACTTTTGACAAGAGTTGATTCCTCACTGCAGACATTTCTTGACTGTTAGCGCCGTGGAAAGAATCCCTCGTGTCCTTCTAAGGCTGGACTTCCAAAAAAAGAGGGGCGTCGTGGGCGAGACCTTCCTCCTCTCACCCGAGGGGTCCTCCTTCGACATTTCAACATGCTCTCCCACTCATGCACAGCGAGCGTCGATAAAAACACCGGCGCAGAAAATTAGGGACTCACAGATGCTAATCTCACCACGGCAGAATAATAGAGTTTTCATTAAGACTCGATAAAGGGAAGCCAAGCTGATTCCTTGGTGGGCCACAAAAGTAATTATCTCCGTCGTAACTTTCCCCTGATGCACCTGGCGCAGAATATAAATCAGGTGAGGGAAGAGAAGGAAGGAAGGAAGGAAGGGGCCTTCACAGCATGGAGAGCTTGCTTTGCTCTTGCGCAGGTCGAATTTTGCTCCTCTCCGCCTTCAAAGCATTAAGATAGCAAGGAAGTGTGCAAGGACTTACCGTATTTTTTGCACCATAACACTCACTTTTTTCCTTCTAGAAAGTAAGGGGAAATGTCTGTGCGTGTTATGGAGGGAATGCCTACAGGTGGCGGGGGGAATCTGCTTCAGTCGTGAGCAGAGGATCCATGGTTCCCCTTCCTTCCCTCCTCCATGGCTCACTTTGAAACAGCAAAGCGGGAGAAGAGCCGCTGAGTGGGGAGGAGAGAGGGACAGAGAGCCTGCTTCTTTAAAGGAGCAAAGCGGGAGGGGAGAGCAGCCGCTTACACGAGTGTAAGCGGCTCCTGTCCGGTTGGTTCCTTTAAAACAAGCAGGCTCTCTGTCCCTCTCTCCTCCCCACTCAGCTAGCTAAATAGCAGCAAAGTTTTTCAGCTCGCTAAGCCGGGGATGAGCGGGGAGGAGGGAGAAAAGCAGAGCCTGCTTGCTTTAAAGGAGCAAAGCGGGAGAGGAGAGGAGCCTTCTCCCCTTATACCCCTCTTCTGCATTATTAGCAGCATCCTTCTCCACCCACCCCACGCGTGCTGCTTCTCCCCTTAAACCCCTCTTCTGCATTATTAGCAGCATCCTTCTCCACACACCCCACGTGTGCTCCTTGTCCCTTGAGTGCTTTTCCTTCCCTCCCCACTTAAAACGTGGTTACAAAGCACGGATCCACATGGATCTTCAGGATTTTTGTACCGGGTCACCCCAAATTCACCATCAGATCACATAGCATGTCCATGGCTACATCTTGCACCAAAAAAAATCACGCACCCACTGTTGCCTGGCGCCGCAGTGGTGCAAAAATGTGGTTACAAAGCATGGATCCACATGGATCCTCAGGATTTTTGCATTGGACTACTCCAAACTCACTGTCAGATCACATGTCTGTGGCCACAGCATGAACCACAAAAATCATACATCCACTGTTTCGTTTAGAATATTTTTTTTCTTGTTTTCCTCCTCTAAAAACTACGTGCGTGTTATGGTTGGGTGCGTGTTATAGAGCGAAAAATACGGTACCTTATACAGCGCCGACATTGATGCAGACCCAACAGCATACGCGACCCCGATAATCGAATCGCCCTGAAAACCATCTGCGTACGCCATCATGACGATTCCAGTGATGGCCATGATTGCAGCAACTATCTGCGTAATCCACAAAGAAAGAAATTTAGAGCAATTTTATCACTTGGAAAGAGATGCCGTGAGGTTTGTCGGTTGGTTGGTTTGTTCATTAAATTTGCATACCGGCCTTCATCCGTAGATCTTAGGGCAGTTCACAATGTAAAAAAACACAAAATACTAAATAAAAAATAAAAAATACTAAAAAAATAAAAATAAAAAATAAACTCAGCAATAACCTCCCCCCCTTAAAAAAACCCCACATTTAAAAGGGCATATAATGTTAATTAGCCAAACGCCTGGTGGAACGTTTTCACCTGGCACCTAAAAATATATAATGAAGGCCCCAGGCAAGCCGCACTGGGGAGAGCGTTCTCAAAATGGGGAGCCACCACAGAAAAGGTCGGTTCTTATGTTGCCATCCCCTGGGCCACATGAAGAAGGGACTCAGAAGATGATTTTAGGGTCCGGGTAGGTTCCTATGGTGAGAGGCGGTCCTTGAGGTATTGAGGTCCTGAGCTGTTTAAGGCTTTATAAATCGAAACCAGCACGTTGAATTGGGCCCAGAAACTAATTTCTTTCTCTCTCTCTCTCTCTCTCTCTCTCTCTCTCTCTCTCTCTCATATTTTCCCTCTGAATAGGGGGCTCTGAGTGGGGACAGACCACCATAATGGAAGCACAGGCCAGTGGTTCCCAAACTTTTTTGGGACACTGCTTCTGCCCCTGTTCCCTGTTCCCTGTTCTTATTCAGAATAGTGCTTTGCAGGACTCCCTAAGGAAGGACTCGATGGCCCTTGTGGTCTCTTCCAACTCTATTATTCTATGATTCTATGATTCTAGGTAATGGCTAAATAAAATTCAGAACAGTAACAATTAATTGCACGTTTACTCAAAATCCAGTTGAAACTATTCAGCTTAATTCATTCAGCGAAATGGATGAACTTCGTCCTGCGATACCAGCTTTGCAAAGTCTAATAGTCATTTATATCGCTTAGCGTTCCCCACCCCGGTAACCCCACTGCCCACTTTGGGACCCCCACCCCACCCGGTGTAGACTATGGGGACAACAAGGGGGTTGTCTTGGTAACAGTATATCTGAAGGAGCGTCTCCACCCCCATCGTTCATCCCAGACACTGAGGTCCAGCTCCAAGGGCCTTCTGGCGGTTCCCTCGCTGCGAGAAGCCAAATTACAGGGAACCAGGCAGAGGGCCTTCTCGGTGGTGGCACCTGCCCTGTGGAACGCCCTCCCACCAGATGTCAAAGAGAACAACAACTACCAGACTTTTAGAAGACATCTGAAGGCAGCCCTGTTTAGGGAAGCTTTTAATGTTTGATGCATTACTGTATTTTAGTGTTTTGTTGGAAGCTGCCCAGAGTGGCTGGGGAAGCCCAGCCAGATGGGCGGGGTATAAATAAATAAATAAATAAATTATTATTATTATTATTATTATTATTATTATTATTATTATTATTATTATTACAGTGCATCCCCTCTTTTCATAAAATTCGGTGGAGGGACTTTTTCAGGAAGAACTCTCTGACAGTATGGGCTGTTCAACAGCATAGGTTGAATGGCCATCAGTTATGGATGCTTTAGCTGAGATTCCTGCCTTGCGGGGATGGACTAGATAACTCTGGTGTAGCTTTCCAACCCTACAATTCTTTGATTCTTTGATTTTTAAGGATATTTTAGATTTAAAAGCAATTTGGGCAAGGCTGCTCCCAAACCAGATTTGTTTCTGTTATCGGTCTTTTGCAATGGATGAAGGAATGACGGTTTTGGGGGCTAACAGGGAAAGAGGAGTACTCATCAAGGACTTTGTAAGGTACACAGTGTGAATGGGAACCTGTGGCTGGTGTGTGTTTCTCGACGGTGCAGGCAGCCTCTGAGATCTTGCTACATCTTTGTCACTTGCCTATTTATGCACATTGCACACTGTCATTTGGGTGAGAAATCGAAAGATTCCATCAACGGTGTCTCCAAAAAATGTTACACATCACTTGGGAAGACAGGTGAACTAATACCAGTGTACTGGAAGAAGCAAAGATCACCAGTGTCGAAGCAATGGTTCTTCAACATCAACTCCGTTGGACTGGTCATGTTGTGCAGACACCTGATTGTCATCTTCCAAAGCAACTACTCTATTTCCAACTTAAAAATGGAAAGCATAATGCTGGTGGTCAACAAAAGAGGTTTAAAGACTCTCTCAAGGCAAAACTAAAAAAAAATGTTGCATAAACACCGACAACTGGGAAACACTGGCCTGCGAGCGCTCCAGTTGTACAACAGCCTTTACCAAAGGTGTCATGGACTTTTAAGATGCTCAAACTCAGGACAAATGGGAGAAACATGCTAAGAGGAAGGCATGCTTGGCAAACCCTCACTGTGATCAACTCCTGCCCGGGAACCAATGTCCCCACTGTGGAAGGGTGTGTGGATCCAGAATTGGCCTCCACAGTCATTTATGGACTCATTCTTAAAACCGTGTTTATGGAAGACAATCTTACTCAGCTATGAGGGATCACCAAAGAAGAAGAAGAAGAAGAAGAAGAAGAAGAAGAAGAGGAGGAGGAGGAGGAGGAGGAGGAGGAGGAGGAGGAGGAGGAGGAAGAGGAAGAAGAAGAAGAAGAAGAAGAAGAAGAAGGAGGAGGAGGAGGAGGCATGAGCCAACTTGGGCTACACTCTGAGAAGGAGACTGCTTCTTGAGGAAGAGCCTTGGAGCCATGAAAACCCAAGAAGAGCCTTCCTGCTGGACCAGCCCATGGTCCATCTAATCTAGCATCCTTTTCTTACAGTGGCCAACCAGGTCCCCATAGGAAGCCTGCAGGCAGGACCCGAGTGCGAGAGCCCTCTCCCATCCTGTGGTTTGCACCAACTGATGTTCAGCCGCATTACTGCCTCCAAGCAGAGCAGAGTCGGCCATGATAGCTTTAGCCTCCGTGAATTTTCCTAATCTTCCTCGAAAGCATTCTACCACAAATTCATTCTCCAAACACACATATTTCTGCTAAGCAGTCTCCCTTACTATAATGCTCTTTTGTGCAGGTGTCTCCCCACTTAAGCTCATGCATAACACGCGACACCGCAAAATAATCAAATAAATTGATTTAAAGCTGCAGAAAGCTGCGTAAAGGGCTAGAACGGCCCAGAAAGAGCAGGGAAACTGCAAGAATTGTGCGAAAAGTGTGGGGAAACAGCTAGCCATTGCAGGGGCCTTTACAACTGCAATTCCAGGAGCCTGGTGCACCGACCTTTGAGACCCGGGGAGAGTTGGAGTTTGAGAAAGGAGGTTTGGAGGGAGTGATTGTGGTGGAGTCGGCGGATTTTTAAAAGAGTTTTTCAAGGGTTTCCTGAGGTTTACGGGCTGTTTACAGGCTTTTTAGGTGGTGTTCCCCACCATATATGATTTCACATATACGCATGGTTCCCAGGAACATAACCCCTGGGTTTGTGGGGAGATGCTTACAAAAAAACATGCATTTTTGTATACAGTGGTAAAGGTAAAGGTAAAGGGACCCCTGACCATTAGGTCCAGTCGTGACCAGCTCTGGGGTTGCGGCGCTCATCTCGCTTTATTGGCCGAGGGAAAGGGTCATGTGGCCAGCATGACTACGTCGCTTCTGGTGAACCAGAGCAGCACATGGAAACACTGTTTACCTTCCCGCTGGAGCGGTACCTATTTATCTACTTGCACTTTGACGTGCTTTCAAACTGCTGGGCTGGCAGGAGCAGGGACCGAGCAACGGGAGCTCACCCCGTCACGGGGATTCAAACTGCCGACCTTCTGATCGGCAAGTCCTAGGCTCTGTGGTTTAACTCACAGCGCCACCCGCGTCCCCATACAGTGATACCTCGGGTTAAGAACTTAATTCGTTCTGGAGGTCCGTTCTTAACCTGAAACTGTTCTTAACCTGAAGCACCACTTTAGCTAATGGGGCCTCCCGCTGCCGCAGCACCGCCATCATGCAATTTCTGTTCTTATCCTGAAGCAAAGTTCATAACTCGAGGTACTATTTCTGGGTTAGCAGAGTCTGTAACCTGAAGCGTCTGTAACCCAGTGGCGTAGCGTGGGGGGTGCAGGGGGGGCCGGCCGCACCGGGCGCAACATCTGGGGGTTAGGGTTAGGGGGCACAAATCCACGGGTTAGGGGGCGCAAATTACTTGCCTTGCCCTGGGTGCTGACAACCCACGCTACGCCACTGCTGTAACCCGAGGTACCACTGTACATTCCTTGGCTGTAGAACTGCACCTCAAAATTCAGAGAAGTGCAGATATTAAAATACAAACGGAACCAAATTTCTCCCTCCACACTCTCCACTCCAGCATCCTAGATGCCTTTGGGAGGCCCACAAGCTGATCTTGAGTGTAACAGCCCCTCTCTCCTTGCAATTCCCCACAAAGATGTACAGTGGTGCCTCGCAAGACGAAAAGAATCCGTTCCGTGATTCTCTTCGTCTAGCGGTTTTTTCGTCTTGCGAAGCAAGCCCATTGACAACTTAGCGGATTAGAGCTATTAGCGGCTTAGCGGCTTTTAGCGGCTTAGCGGCTTAGCGGATCAGCTGATAAGCGGCTTAGCGGCTTAGAAAAAGGGGGGGAAAGGAAAAAAAACCCGCAGGAACTCGCAAGACATTTTTGTCTTGCGAAGCAAGCCCATAGGGAAATTCATTTTGCGAAGCGCCTCCAAAACGGAAAACCCTTTCGTCTAGCGGGTTTTCCGTCTTGCGAGGCGTTCGTCTTGCAGAGCACCACTGTACAAGGCCCTCCCAGCTCCTTCATTCTGCATCACGGCACAGAAGCCACCCTCCTCCATCAGCTCATCCCACCAGTTTGCTTATCTGCCTCATCTAGTTTATACGTGTGTTCATTAAGGGGCAGAGTAAATTGGACAGAGAGAACCATGGAATAAACACTGGAGCAGGAAGCTCAAATCGGTTTAATCAACAGATTAACCCATGAAAGCTTTCGTTCAGTTAATTCGCCGTCAGGAGGACAATTTTAACTGGCGAGGGCAAACATTAATTGACAGTGCTGCGAGTTGAAAAGATGCACAGGTTATTTTGGGAGAGCATTTGGGGCTTTGTTGTGATACAGAAATAGAAATCAGGAACGGTGGCATTAATGAAAGCCTTTCCTTTTAATACTGATGGGTAGCATTTGCTTCTTAAACAATCCCTTACAGCACACATCTTTCTATCTTTCCGAAAGGGTGCCTTCTCAGTGGTGGCGCCCGCCCTGTGGAATGCCCTCCCATCAGACATCTGAAGGCAGCCCTCTTAAGGAAAGTTTTTAATATATGATGTTTTATCATTTTTTTAAAAAAATATTATTACCATTAATTCTGTTGGGAGCCACTCAGAGTGGCTGGGGAAACCCGGCCAGATATTATTATTATTATTATTATTATTATTATTATTATTATTATTATTAAATGTGCATAATAAGACATCTGAAGGCAGCCCTGTTTAGGGAAGTTTTTAATATTTAATGCTGTATTGTTTTTAACACTTGATCGGAAGACGCCCAGAGCGGCTGGGGAAACTCAGCCAGATGGACGGGGTATAAATAATAAATTATTATTATTATTATTATTATTATTACTACTACTATTACAGTGGTGCCTTGCAAGATGAAATTAATCCGTTCCGTGAGGCTCTTCGTATAGCGGTTTTTTCGTCTTGCGAAGCAAGCCCATTGACAGCTTAGCGGATTAGCGCTATTAGCGGTTTAGCGGCTTTTAGCGGATCAGCTGATAAGCGGCTTAGGGCTTGGGAAAGGGGGGGGGGAGGGGAAAAGCCCTGCAAGATCTCGCAAGACATTTTCGTCTTGCGAAGCAAGCCCATAGGGAAATTTGTTTTGCGAAGTGCCTCCAAAACGGAAAACCTTTTCGTCTAGCGGGTTTTCCGTCTTGCGAGGCGTTCGTCTTGCGGGGGACCACTGTATTATTATTGTTCCGCTATCATTAATTCTAAGGGAAATATTTCCCACCATGTCCTTATTGGCATCGGTGATACTAGATACAAGGCAGGTGGCTGATTAGCTGTATTTCTTGATTTTGCACAATGGCCCTGATCCATACACTCTCAAGAATACCAACACCCAGAGAAGCAAAAGGGACCCAGTTCTTGGGAGGTCAAGTGAGTGCCTCTGCGCCCCCCACCCCCCAATAAGGGTGAAATTGTACTAGCAATGTCTACAATCCAACATTTACCAGTCATTCTTCCAGTTAGTTTTCCTTAAAAATGTGTTCCTGAGGAGTTAAAGAAAGATACAACCCCGGTTGTATGCAAATAAGTTTGCATTACAGTGGAACCTTGGTTCTCGAACGTAATCCATTCTGGACGTCCGTTCAACTCCTGAAACTGTTCAAAAACCGAGGCGCAGCTTCCGATTGCCCAAAGGAGCTTCCTACACTCGGGCGTTCGGCTTCCAAAAAACGTTCCAAAACCGGAACACTTACTTCCGGGTTTTTGGCGTTCGGGAGCCGATTTGTCACCAGAGGGCAACATTTATGAGACGTTCCTTGTGGAAGAATCACAAGGAAAAGCGACCTGGTGGTGAGATTTCTCCATAAAAATGACTCCCATGAACGCAACCCAAGGTTTTCAGAATCGCCTGGGGGCTGTTAACCGAAACCATTTCTACCAAAGTTGATGCCCCTTCTGGTTATATTCACTGCAAAGCCAACATGGTGCATGGCCTACCCACAATGGGGAGCGAGAACGAGAACGAGAGGGAACGGCAGAGGTCATTACCCTTACACCCATGAACCTGTCCTTCAGTACAATCCAGGAGAGCAGGAAGACAAAGGCTTTGTTGCAGCAGAATAGGGCCGAGACGTCCGTGGCCGTCAGCTTCTTCAAAGCCAGCAAGTAAAGGTAATTAGTCAAAGTCCAGAGAATAGAAAAGGGAGCTGTCCTTTTAAGAAAGAGTTTCAGCGTCAGACCATCCTCGCCAAAGATCCGACTGCATTCCCTGCACACACAAGGGAAAGAAAACAGGAGTCTTAAAATCCAGGGTGTGGACAAACACAAAAAAATAAATGTCAAAGTGTGACCTGAGTCCAGCATCTTCCCAGCTTTGCCTTTGCTTGATAGATGGGCCTTCGATCAATTCTACCCAGGAAGACTCCTTGCCATCGTAATGGAACCAGCATGGCATAGTGGTTTACATTGCTGGATTAGGACTTGGAAAGCCAGGGTTCGAATCCCCACTCGGTCATGAAACTTTCACTGGATGTGACCTTGGGCTAGCCAGTGCCTCAATAAATAATAATAATAATAATAATAATAATAATAATAATTTTTATTTATACCCCGCCCATCTGGCTGGGTTGCCCCAGCCACTCTGGGTTGCTCCCAACAGAATATTTAAAAACACAATAAAACATCAAACATTAAAAACTTCCCTAAACAGATGTCTTCTAAAAGTCAGATAGTTGTTTATTTCCTTGACATCTGATGGGAGGGTGTTCTACAGGGTGGGTGCCACCACCAAGAAGGCCCTCTGCCTGGTTCCCTGCAACCTCACTTCTCGCAGTGAGGGAACCACCAGAAGCCCCTTGGAGCTGGACCTCCATGTCTGGGCAGAACGATGGGGGTGGAGACGCTCCTTCAGGTATACTGAGCCCAATCTACCTCACAGGGTCATTGTAGGGATTAAATGAGGAGGGGGAGAACCATGTCAGTCACCTTGGGCTCCCTGGAGAAAATGGTGGGATAGGAATGAAATAAATGATAGGCCTACCTGATTTTTTTGATTGGAGATTGCTTTTCCTGCGCCGTTGCAAGATGCCCGGAGTAATATACTGGGAAAAACATAATGTTCCAGTTTGTGGAAAACCAAGTCATGAAAAACGGGTAATCAAAGTTCTTGTATGTGATTTTCACAATCTGCGTTGTTCCGACCCAGGAGGAGGAGACAGAGAGGATGATCAGAAACCCCCAGACAATCTTGAGGAACGTGGACGTACAGGACTCGCACCGCGTCTGCACGTGGCTCTCCTGGCTGCCATTTTCCCCGTGGCCCTGGGTCCCCTCTTCCCCTGCAAAAAGAGGCAGCGGTGACTGTTAAAGGGGGATCGAGACCACCTCCAATATCTGAAAGGAGGAACCCCAGGCCACACAGCAGCTGGTATTGAAAAGAGGGCATGGAACCAGATGAATTTGTTGATTGAAAGCGAGCATCACCAGGCCAGAGAATTCTGGGAATTTGGTTCACACTAGTAACCTGGTTCATGCACAAAGCAAAACCATGGTTGTTTAGCCCAAACGCTGTTTGTTTGGACATCTGAACCCAGCCCAGTACATGAACGATTGTGTGTTTTCTGGCAACAAACCATGACCTGGAGCGATGGTTTGCTGATGGCCTGCAGACCGTGGATCACTTTAGCGATGGTTTGCTGTTACGTCTGAGCCTGACAGCCTTGCGATGGAGGCAGTCTTCCCCCAGGCAAAAGCAACCCAAGCTGCAGGCTCCTTTGTGAGATGACTTGAGGTTTGCTGAACAAACCATGGTTTAGCATTATGTGTGACTGCCCCCAATGTCTGAAGCCTCTAGAGAAGGCTTTTTGTGCTATGCCTGGGCCAAGAATGGTTCCTGGGTGGGGCAAACACTCTCACTGTATGTTTTTCATACGTCTCTGCCTGCGGCAGCCGTTTCCCCCTCTACTGCTTTGCTTGTACGTAGTGCTGATTCCAGGGTTGTTGTGGTGGTTTTTTGGAGAGGGGTGTCGGATGCAGTCAAAATGGCCTCAATGGACCCCTCCCTCCCTGACCAAACCCATCTCCCTTGTCCCGGTCACCGTTTCCTCACCTTCTCCCACTGAGCCCAATTCACAGCACCACCCCAAAGGAGACCTCAAGGCAAGGAGACAAGGCAGTCTTCCCCCAGGCTCCTTCCCCCAGAAGCCTCCAAGTGGTTGACAAAGAGCAATCTGAAATGGAATGTGGCCCCCCAGGTCTGTCTGTCTGGCCCCCAGAACTTTCCCTAGGCCACACCCCTTACCCACCCTGTTTTGCACTGTCTTGGAGTGTTTTCCCTTTGACTGGCATATGTCAGTGAACTCTGGTGGTGATGCATTCTACTTGCTTGGACGGCGCATAGGGAAGGGTCTGAGTGAGTCCACACAGAAACTATCCTACTATACAAAAGCAAAATTCACATTGGTTGCCCTGCCCACCTTTCCCCTGGCCCCGCCCACTGCTAGCATGTGACCACTGACCATCTGGTCAGACATACCGCTTTGCTTGCAATCAGTGTGTGCCCCATAACTTCCTGCCGAAATATTGCAACTTTTAACAACAACAACAATTTATAATTTATACCCCACCCCTCTGGCTGGGTTTCCCCAGTCACTCTGGGTGGCTCCCAACCGATATTTAAAATACCGTACAATAAGAGATCAAACACTAAGAACTTCCTAAAACAGGACTGCCTTCAGATGTCTTCTAAAAGTCAGATAGTTTTTTATAGTGGAACCTCGGTTCTCGGACGTCTCCATCAACGAACATTTTGGAACTCAAACACCGAAAACCTGGAAGTAACTGCTCCCGTTTTGAAACGATTTTCAGAAGCCGAATGTGCTACGCGGCTTCCATTTAGAGTTTCCCTATTGATCTGAGGCTTCTGCTTTCAGTTTTTGGTTTTCAAACATTTCAGAAGTCGAATGGTCTTCCGGAACAGATTATGTTCGAAAACCAAGGTTCCACTGTATTTCCTTGACATCTGATGGGAGGGCGTTCCACAGGGCGGGCACCACTACCGAGAAGGCCCTCTGCCAACAGCCAGAACAGACATTTGGGTTCCAAAGAACGTTTGCAAACACTTCCAGGTTTGTGGGGTTCGGGAGCCAAAACGTTCGAGTACCAAGGCGTTCATCAACCAAGGTATGACTGTAGTTGCCTCGGCGATACTATCTTGTGTCGAACAACTAATAAAGAAGAATATTGTGTGTGGGCAGTCCAGTATAAATCCAGCACTAACGCATTATCACCATCGCTTCAGAGATACGTTGCCACACAAAACCACCAGCCTGGAGAGGCCCACGGTAAAAGATTAAACAGTTTGCCCAATTTGATGTTATTCGTATTGCCGTCTGCTACAGGTGAAATTATACAATTTAAGCAATCTGTATAATTCATTATGTAAATATATGTTGTCACTTCGCTATTCCACCATATTCTTTTCAATGCAAAGGTAACACAGCACACATGAGTGGAGAGACAGCCAACTACGTATCACCTGCAGATCAAAAGCAACAACAACAACAACAAACAATGAATATCCACTGAGACTCCTTTCCGTTCGGGACATGGGTGTACTTCATGCTTTGCGTGGTGCTCCCAGCTTCAATCCCTGATGCTACCTCAACTTGAAAAAGTCTCCAGCATGAAGGGACAAGAAAAACCCTTCTCTCCCCGGAGGCCCTGGAAAACTGCTCCCAGTCGGAGTAGGCCAGAGGTCCTCAGCCTTTTGTGGCGTTGAAAATGTGCCAAGGGCACATTTGGAAATCTAAGAAACTGCCACGGGCACCACAAAGCGCCCATTTCACAGCATGAAAGCTGGCAATAAAGTGGTACCTTGGTTTCCAAGCATCTCGGTAGCTGAATGTTTCGGTTTTTGAATGCCGAAAACCCGGAAGTAAATGCTTCCGTTTTCAAACGCACCTTGGAAGTCGAACGGCTCCTCCTGCGTGTACATGTTATTTTTTTCAGTTCCCTTTGTGCCTCAGTTTTCAAACATTTTGGAAGTTGAACAGTCTTCCAGAACGGACTACATTCGAAGACTGAGGTACCACTGTACTCTGAACCTCCTCGCCCTAAACAATAGGCAAAACATCGGCACCCCCAAAAAACAAACAATACATAGGAATCAAAGCCCGCTACCCCTCCCCCCCAAAAAACCACACAGGCAGCCACTCAAAATATCCTCCAAAAAAAAGCAAACAAAAAGACACCCCCCCCCCTCAGTCCATCTCTCAATTTTTAACAATCTCAAAAATGGGTCCTTCCTCTGGTTTTCTCTCTTCTCTCTCTTCTCTCCACCTATGAATGAAAGAAAAAGCATCGCTGCTTCGGTGGCAGAACTGAACTGCCTTTCAGAGGCCCCCGGGATCCGATTTAGCTCCACCTCTGTCCCCGGGGCTCATATGTCCTACTTGAGAAGTCTTCTGCGATGCAACTTGCTTGCTGCAAACTTGCAACGTGACACGACACATCTCATTTTGACCAGCCATCCTTCATAGCCACACAAAAAAAAAAAAAAAAAAAAAAACCATCCACAAGAGAGAGGGTTACGAATCATCCTGGGACACTATGTACAAGAAACAGGAACTCTACCCACCATATTTTGGGTTAATTTCTTAACTCAGGGGTAGTAGACCTCAGGTCCAGGATTCAAATGCAGCCCTCCAGGCCTCTTGCCCTTGGGACTTTTGCAGGCCACACCCCTCCCCAAACCACACCCCTCGGCGTTCCCTGCACCCTCCGCAGGGGTCTTTGCCTGGCTGGAATTTGCCTCTGAACTGGGCCTGGATGGAGGACAGAGAGCGGAGTGTCTTTCTTCACACAACCTTCCTTCCCTTGCTGTGCCACTCCCAAAATACGTAGGTCCAGTGTAGGGGTCAGTGAGAGCTAGTGGATAGAGTTTCGGACCAGGACCTGGGAGGCCAGGGTTTGAATCCCGACTCGGCCATGAAGCTCACTGGCTGACCTTGAGATTGTCAGCGCCTTCTCTCAGCCTAACCTACCTCACAGGTCCAGTTACAGATAGGTAGCCGTGTTGGTCTGCCATGGTCAAAACAAAATAAAAAAATTCCTTCCAGTAGCACCTTA
This sequence comes from Podarcis erhardii, assembly GCF_964252035.2. Classification (NCBI taxonomy): domain Eukaryota; kingdom Metazoa; phylum Chordata; class Lepidosauria; order Squamata; family Lacertidae; genus Podarcis; species Podarcis erhardii. Next base: position 6,554,911 of record NC_138497.1, on the reverse strand, counting down.
AAGACCAACTGAGTTAGTTCTAGGTATGAGCTTTCGTGTGCATGCACACTTCTTCAGATACCTATCTGAAGATACCTATCTGATACTGTCAGGGAACTGCCATCGGAGAGACAGGTGGTGGACAGGCTACAGGAGAATAGGAGAGAATCTGCAGTAGAAGAGGGAACCAGCAGGGGGAGTGCAGGAGTCACAGCGGAGGGGAGGCTCTGGGATGCTTCCAGTGAGAGTAGTGGAGAGGTAACGGGACCCCCGTTGGGAACGCCCACCCTTCGCCGGAAACTGTCACGCAGAGAGTCTCGAAAGCGCATGTCTGTCAAAGAGCTTTTATGTTGGCGTAAATTCCGTAGACGCCCACTGTCAGATTCTACCAGCGACTGACGGAGTCATGCTTTGGGGGCTCCGTTAGTGCATCGGTTTGGATGACCAGCCAAACCCCAGAGGGATCAAGCTTTTACGCACAAGCAGCTCACTATCCCATCACAGCAATCCGACAGTCTTTGAAAGCAGCTTGTGCAAGCAGAAGGCATCATGAGCGAACCATCCGGAACCGGAGGAGCAGGAGCGGGAGCTGGCGCAGATCCAAGCCTGGAACAAAGGTACAGGGCGTTGGAGGTCCAGCTGGCACTGCAAACGGCGAGGCTCGAGGAGAGGAGGGCTCAAGATGCAGATAAGGGGAAAACCACCCCACTTGCCAGACGGGTGCCTGGACTGGTGCAGAAATTTGGGGGGGATCCCCGGAACTATCAAGCCTTTAGGACAGAGATGCAATATGCTCTCAATCTACTGTTTGATGACTTCCCCGACGAGAACTCTAGAGTGGCGTACGTGATTGGCCATCTAGAGGGAGGGGCGAGGGACTGGGTTCGGCCCCTGATGGCAGCCAATAATGAAATCTTAAAGGACACAATGAAGTTTTTCCGCGCCATGGACTTGATGTTTTCCAGCGAGATCGAGCAGGGAGTGGTGCGCAGGCAGTTAATGGCGTGTAAACAGGGGAGCCGATCTGTACGTGAGTACTGGACTGAGTTCACCATGCTGATTCATAGACTTGGGTGGGACCTTGCTAGTGAACCTATTCAAATGCTGTTTGAAGAAGGTCTCTCTCCGGCAGTGAAAGATGAACTTTCCCGGGCGCCTAGGGCGGAGTCTATGGATCAGCTGACTAAATCAGCGCTGTCCATTGGCGCACGCCAGGAAGCTAGAGCTATGGAAAAGCGGGAAGGAAAGGGGGAACGTTGGAAGGACTTCCGCATTCCAGAGATTCCGGAGCAGCCTTTCCCGCCAGCAGAGCCGATGGAACTTGGAACAGCGCGCGCGCGCGCAGTTTCAAACACCAGTGAAGGGCGGAAGAAGGAGGGAAAGAGCGGCAAGAGATGCTATCTCTGCCAACAGCCAGGTCACTTTGCCAGAGTCTGTCCGCAAAGGAAGGAATGGCAAGGGATGGCGGGAACTGTTGGGGGGAAGGAGGAAGAAGAAATCACGGAGCCAGTAAAAGCCAACGCCTGGTTGCCAACATCAGGGCACAGCAGCCAGGCCAGGGAGTAATGAATGTGCCCACGCCGGAACCTCCAAGACCAGCGCTTGTGATAGAGGTGTTGCTGGAACTGGCAAACGGACACCCACTGAAGATAAAGGCGCTATTGGATTCAGGTAGCTCATGTAATTTCATGAGCAAAGAGTTTGCAGCTGCACACCAAATACAGACTATCCCATTGAGTAAGCCTTTGCAGGTTACCACGATTGATGGGAGGGAGCTGTTGGGAGGAGAAGTGAGCCAACAGACTGTACCAATGATAATGAGGGTGGCACGACACACCGAACTGATAGCGTTTAACGTAGCCACCTTGGGAGGAGCTCCTATTATCTTGGGTATGAGCTGGCTGGCGCTACACGATCCGCTAGTAGGCTGGCATCAGAGAGTGGTTTCCTTTGGATCAGCACATTGCCTAGAACACTGCAAGGAGGGAGAGGCTCAGGCAGGCGCCAGGGGCACTCTAGCAGGGATGGAAGTGATGGACAAAGGGAGGGTGCCACCACAATACGCTGACTTGCTTGACGTATTCAGCGAAAAGGAAGCAGATAAACTGCCCCCGCACAGACCCTTTGATTGTCAAATTACCTTACTCCCAGGAGCACAATTGCCAGTGGGCAAGCTGTATGCAATGTCAGACAGTGAGATGCAGGAGTTAAGGGAGTTCATTGACAAGAATCTCAAGCGAGGTTTCATCAGAGAGTCACGAGCGGTGGGGGGCAGCCCAGTGTTCTTTGTGGACAAAAAAAACACAGGCAAGCCCAGGCTTGTATGTGATTTCAGGGCCCTAAATGCAGTGTCAGAACCAGTGACTTTCCCTATGCCCAGAATTGATGACATTCTAACACGGGTGAGAAAAGGGAAAATTTTTACCAAGCTGGACCTTAGGGGGGCATATAACTTGATACGTGTGAGAAAGGGGGATGAGTGGAAGACCACTATGTTCACCCCCTTGGGGGCCTTTGAGTACACCGTTATGCCTTTCGGATTACAAGGGGGCTCCGCCTGTTTTCAATCATTCATGAATCACGTCCTGGGGCCACTGCTCTACAAGAACTGCGTAGCGTTCTTAGATGACGTTCTGGTGTACTCAGACAATGAGGAGCAGCATGTGCGAGATGTAAGAGAGGTACTGAGCAAGCTGCGAGAAAACCGGCTGTGGGTGAAACTGGAGAAGTGTCAGTTTCATACCAAGGAGGTGGAATTCCTGGGGTACCGGTTGTCTGACAAGGGATTGGCCATGGATCCCAGCAAGGTTCAAGCGGTACTGGAATGGAAAACACCAAAGACCAAGAAGGACGTGCAAAGGTTCCTGGGCTTCGGAAACTTCTATAGGAAGTTCATCAAAAACTTTGCCCATTTAACAGCGCCCATCACGGATTGTCTTAGTAGCAAAAAGAAATTTGTTTGGACGGGAGAAGCGCAACAAGCGTTCGAACGCTTAAAGCAGGCGTTTGCGTCGGAAGAGCAACTCTTGCACGTGGATCTACAACAACCAATGAGAGTGGAGACTGACGCGTCAGACCGAGCGGTGGGGGCCGTTCTTCTCCAGCCGGGAAAAGATACGTCTGAATGGAGACCGTGTGCATTCTTCTCGCGGAAGTTGAACAAATCAGAGAGGAACTACACAGTGTACGACCGAGAACTGCTCGCCATTCATGAAGCATTCCGGAAATGGCGGCACTTGCTGATTGGGGCGCAGCACAAGGTTCAAGTCCGAACTGACCACAAAAATCTGGAATACTGGAGAACAGCCCGAGTGCTGAACCAGAGACAAGTGAGATGGGCCCAGGAGTTCTCCAAATTCCACTTTGAGATTCGTTACGTGCCCGGCTCCGAGAACGTGAGGGCGGACGCTCTTTCCAGGAAACCTGAGTACTTAGAGGGGGAGGGAGCGCCTGAGGCAAGGCATGTAATCCCTGAAGACCGCTGGGTGTGTGGGGCGGCATTGGTGGGGCAGAGGGAACTGATAGAGGGTACGGAGAACGATGAATACGCCCAAGAGAAACTCAGAGAGCTCCGGAGGACAGAGGAGAGCACAGGGGGGTTCGAAGAAAAGAACGGGGCGTTGTATTACAAAGGGGCACTGTACATACCCGACGGGGAACTGAGGGGCAGAGTACTCAAGCAGTTGCATGACAGCCCCACAGCGGGACATTTTGGACAGCACAAAACCATGTGGTTGGTTACCAGGGAGTTTTGGTGGCCCAAGGTGAGGGAGGACGTACGGGAATATGTCAGGGGTTGCGACAGGTGCCAGCGAGCGAAAGGAGAGAGGGTGGCGCCAGCGGGGCTATTACAACCCTTACCCACGCCCGAAAGGCCATGGGAGGCAGTATCCATAGATTTTATGACGGACCTGCCAAAATCCAAAGGCAAAACAGCTGTCATGGTGGTGGTAGATCAATTAACCAAGATGTGTCATTTTATAGCTTGTTCACATGCAGTCACAGCGGAGGAAACCGCCAAGTTGTTTGTAGAACATATTTTCAAGTTGCATGGCGCCCCCTTGAGGGTGGTCAGCGACAGAGGGAAACAATTTACTTCCAGGTTCTGGAGGAAACTTATGAGCTTACTGCACGTAGAACTCAATTTCTCAACTGCCCGGCACCCAGAAACCAATGGGCAAGCGGAAAGGGCAAATGGGGTTTTACAACAATACTTGAGGTGTTACGTAAAGGACAGAGAAAATGATTGGGTGGATAAGTTACCTCTAGCAGAATTTGCCTACAACAACGCGGAGAACGTGTCCACAGGGATGAGTCCCTTCCTGGCAAATTATGGGTGTCACCCCCGGGCATTCCCAGGAGAGGGAGGGGAGAGGTGGAGCGTGCCGGCGGCGGAATATTTTTTTGAAGAGATGGAGGCGATCCACCGTCAGCTTCAACTTAACTTAGAGAAAGCCAAGGAAGAATATAAGAAGCAAGCAGACAGAAATAGGAGGGAAGGTGAAACTATAAGGGTGGGGGACCGGGTGTGGTTGTCCACCCAAGGGCTACCGTTCAAGGGCGGGAGTAAGAAATTGAGGCCCAAAAGATTGGGACCCTTTGAGGTCATACAGCAGGTCAACCCAGTGGCATTCAAACTCAGGCTGCCCAGTCACATGAAATTACACCCAGTATTTCACAGGTCATTACTGTCGCCGTACCGAGAGGGACGCGAGTGGGGGGAGCGTGAGAGAGAGGCCACCCAAACGCCCGTGATAGAAGAGAGAGAGCGCGACATGAACGTGGCAGGAATCATTGATTCCAGGTGGAAGGGAAATCAGGTGGAATATCTGGTAGAATGGGAGGGGGAAGCAGAGTCGGAAAACACTTGGGTACCAGCAGAGGTAGTCAATGACGAGGTTTTAATAGAAACATTTCATCAGCGTTTCCCAAGAAAACCGCAACCCGTGGCTCGATTTAGAAGGGAACACTTTGGGACCACCGATGAGGAAGGAGAGTTTGAAGGGTTCCCAGAGTCAGGGGTGGGTGAAGAAGCCGACTCCGACGAAGAAGAGGAAGACGGGGAGAGAGACGGTACGCCGTGGCCGGAAGTGTTAGAATCCTCGGACGACGAGGAGAGTTCCTTCAGGGGCTTTCCGCCCTCACCGCCAGTGGGAGAGGAGGCGGGAGGGGGTGAAGGGGGCCCTGGGGGGGAGGTGGATGTCAGGGAACTGCCATCGGAGAGACAGGTGGTGGACAGGCTACAGGAGAATAGGAGAGAATCTGCAGTAGAAGAGGGAACCAGCAGGGGGAGTGCAGGAGTCACAGCGGAGGGGAGGCTCTGGGATGCTTCCAGTGAGAGTAGTGGAGAGGTAACGGGACCCCCGTTGGGAACGCCCACCCTTCGCCGGAAACTGTCACGCAGAGAGTCTCGAAAGCGCATGTCTGTCAAAGAGCTTTTATGTTGGCGTAAATTCCGTAGACGCCCACTGTCAGATTCTACCAGCGACTGACGGAGTCATGCTTTGGGGGCTCCGTTAGTGCATCGGTTTGGATGACCAGCCAAACCCCAGAGGGATCAAGCTTTTACGCACAAGCAGCTCACTATCCCATCACAGATACGTATCTGAAGATACCTATCTGATACGTACCTTCAGATACCTATCTGATACGTATCTGAAGAAGTGTGCATGCACACGAAAGCTCATACCTAGAACTAACTCAGTTGGTCTTTAAGGTGCTACTGGAAGGATTTTTTTTATTTTGTTTCTACCTCACAGGGTTGTTATGGGGGATTAAATGAGAAGGCCACCTCGAGCTCCTTGGAGAAAAAGGTGGGATATAAATGCAATTATTATTCTTATATTATTATTGGACGCGAGTGGCGCTGTGGGTTAAACCATAAAGCCTAGGGCTTGCCGATCAAAAGGTCGGCGGTTCGAATCCCCGCAATGGGGTGAGCTCCCGTTGCTCAGTCCCTGCTCCTGCCAACCTAGCAGTTCGAAAGCACGTCAAAGTGCAAGTAGATAAATAGGTACCGTTCTGGCAGGAAGGTAAACGGCGTTTCCGTGCGCTGCTCTGGTTCGCCAGAAGTGGCTTAGTCATGCTGGCCACATGACCTGGAAGCTGTACGCCGGCTCCCTCGGCCAATAAAGCGAGATGAGCGCCACAACCCCAGAGTTGGCCACGACTGGACCTAATGGTCAGGGGTCCCTTTACCTTATCATCATCATCATCATCATCATCAATAATAAACTATTCATGCCTTGTTGGGACAGGGAAGGCTTTTTTCAAATTTTATTTTGGTACCCAAGGCACAACAGGCAGCTGTGACGCTCAGGCTACGGGGTGCCTACCTGATCTGTTCTGCCTCTCTCCTCTGCCGTGCCGGCAAAATCCGGAGGGACTTCGACTCTGCAGCTCTAGAATGGGAGCAGCAGAATCTTCAGCGGCAGACAAGGGGGAATGTTGCCTGCGGAGGCCACTCTGCGTGTTGGGGCAGTTGGCTCCCGGCTTGCATCGGACGACAGAGGATCGTGAGGCACCTGGGGAGAAAGAGGCGTGCATCAGTTTGGCGGATAAGCTCCCCAAAATTGGGAGGGCGAAGGACTTGGCCAGTGCAAGCTGGCCTGTTTGGGCAAACAGGGGTCCACTCCACCAACCCTCAGCCAGCCCCCCAACCTACCTACCTACCTGCTTACTTACAACCAGCCCAGGGAGCTGGCCTGTCAGCCTCTTCCTCCTTCTCCATCTGAGGGCACATGAACACATTATATTTAAAGCACTGTGATACCACCTTAAACAGTCATGGTTTCCCCTCAAAGAATTCTGGGAAACGTAGATTGTGGCAGGTGCTGAGAGTTGTGGAAATGTGGCCTCTATTCCCCTCGCAGAGCTACAAAGGGAAGAGGGACTGGTTGATTTACCTGTCTGGGAACTGTGGCTCTGGGATGGGAGCCTCAACAAACTACAGCTCCCAGAATTCTTTGTGGGACGCCATGGTGGGCACCATGCTTTAAATGTAAGCTGCGCATGTGTCCTTAGTGTTGCCCTTGTAGCACTCAGCGGGGAGGAAGGTGGGAGCAAAACTAGAATTAGTTGGCTCTGGCCTGTTGTTGGCTGTGGCCTCAACCCTGTCATTGGTACAGTTGGTTTGTCTGCCTTCCACCCTACGAGTCTAATGGGCACCACCTACTTGGCTAATATTGTCCTCTATCAAATCATTTTTGTGTCTGTAAGAAAACTGTCCACCTGAAAACAAACAGCCATCAATTGAAGTGCCACGATATGGTAACTCATGGACCAGAAAACACTGTTATTGCATCATCTAGAACCAAAACAAATCAGAAGAACGTTCCTACAAAGGCATGCAATTATGTATGTATGTGATCGTGCATGCGCAGGACAGTCTCTGCCCATGTGCGGATGACAAAGACAACAGTGAGCCTCACGCTAGCTCACTTGAGTCCTTTCCACCGGCCTTCTCTTTTTTTTTTATAGGATATTTATTGAAGTTTTCAAGAATAATACAATGTAAAACAAAAAAAACCAACAACAAAAATACAAAAATAAAAACAACTAAAAACACATAGAATTTCCAATTACTTATTTTCTTTTAACTTATTTTCCAGACCTCCTCATACCTCCCTTTCTCATATTCCAATTCAAATTGTTAGTTCAGCAAATCCTCACCATTAATTTTTACTTATTTCAAAACCTTATTTTCCATATCTCTTAAGCATTACAGCTGGAAACCACTTAATTTCTGTCCGACATCATTCTAACATTGATTAATTTTGCAGTATTTCTGCAAATAGTCTTTAAACTTCTTCCAATCTTCTTCTGCCCACTCTGCTTGGTGCTTGCTGCCTGCTGCCCAGGAGGACTCCCCTGAGTGAGTGCCTGAGGGTCCTGCTCTTGCCACTTACCATCTGGCCTGGGGCGGGGCCTGAAGCCTCATAAGGACTGCTTGGTGCTTGCTGCCTGCTGCCCAGGAGGACTCCCCTGAGTGAGTGCTGGAGGGCCCTGCTCCTTCCTGCCACTTACCATCTGGCCCAGGGCGGGGCCTGACAGGCCTCACTAGGACAGTGTTACTGCAGGAGGGGCACAGAGTGTTTTTAAAATGTTTTTTAAAAAAAATTTCTTTTGGATTTTTTGTATGTGGGGGGTGGGGGTGGGATGGATGTTTGGTTGGGTTTGGGGAATTATTTTTTTTTTTTTTTGTTAAGGTCTTGAAATTTTTACATTTTTTGTTTGTATTGTTTTATTAGTTTTGTTTGTTTGTATAAGTTGTTATTTTGTTCTTAGGGGGAGGGGTCAGGGCTGCCGGGGAGTGGGCCCCAGCCCACAAAATGGCTGGGGCATGTTCCACAGGGGGGAATGCACTGGGACAACCGATCTCAGTGATCACGGGTAGGAGGAGGAGTTACGCTAAGACCAGACCATGTCATTACAGAGGAGGCAGGTTTAGTCGTTGTCTGAGGACTATTCCTGCCTCCGGGTCTGGTCCTGACCGGATGGATACTAGAATCAGCAAGGGATACCCACATGACCTGAAAGTGTTGCTGTGCAATGCCAGGTCAATGATTCATAAGACCACTGCCATCCATGACTTGATCATGGATGGAGGATTTGATCTGGCATGTGTAACAGAGACTTGGTTGGATGAAGCAGATGGGCCTGCCCTTGCCGCTGCTTGCCCACCAGGTTTCTCTTACGCACAGCAACCCAGGTCATGTGGGCGGGGAGGGGGGGTTGCAGTGATTTTTAGGAAGTCATTAGTCTGCACCAGGCGTCCTATTGGGAAGACCCAGTTTTCTGAGTGCATGTTCTGGAAGTTGGGCAATAGGGGCAGTACAGGATTCCTACTGGTGTACCGACCTCCCCGCTGCACCAAGGATTCCCTGCCCGAGCTGCTTCAGGTCGTGGCGGATATGCTCCTGGAGACACCTAGCCTGGTTGTCCTGGGGGATTTTAACATCCATGCTGACACGACCTTACAAGGGGCCGCTCGGGACTTCGTGGAAAGCATGGCCTCCATGGGGCTGTCCCTGAATAAGTCTGGCCCAACTCATAGCCACGGACATGCCTTAGACTTGGTGTTTACCTCTACGGATGCTGGTGATCTGACATTAACTAAAAGTGAAACAAAAGAAGTGCCATGGTCAGATCACTTCCTGGTGCAACTGGACTTCTCCGCAACCCTTCCCCTCCGCAGGGAGGGGAACTGGACTTCTCCGCAACCCTTCCCCTCCGCAGGGAGGTGGGACCGATTCGGATTCGGTTATTTTCCATATCTCTTAAGCATTACAGCTGGAAACCACTTAATTTCTGTCCGACATCATTCTAACATTGATTAATTTTGCAGTATTTCTGCAAATAGTCTTTAAACTTCTTCCAATCTTCTTCTGCCCACTCTGCTTGGTGCTTGCTGCCTGCTGCCCAGGAGGACTCCCCTGAGTGAGTGCCTGAGGGTCCTGCTCTTGCCACTTACCATCTGGCCTGGGGCGGGGCCTGAAGCCTCATAAGGACTGCTTGGTGCTTGCTGCCTGCTGCCCAGGAGGACTCCCCTGAGTGAGTGCTGGAGGGCCCTGCTCCTTCCTGCCACTTACCATCTGGCCCAGGGCGGGGCCTGACAGGCCTCACTAGGACAGTGTTACTGCAGGAGGGGCACAGAGTGTTTTTAAAATGTTTTTTTAAAAAAATTTCTTTTGGATTTTTTGTATGTGGGGGGTGGGGGTGGGATGGATGTTTGGTTGGGTTTGGGGAATTATTTTTTTTTTTTTTTTTAAGGTCTTGAAATTTTTACATTTTTTGTTTGTATTGTTTTATTAGTTTTGTTTGTTTGTATAAGTTGTTATTTTGTTCTTAGGGGGAGGGGTCAGGGCTGCCGGGGAGTGGGCCCCAGCCCACAAAATGGCTGGGGCATGTTCCACAGGGGGGAATGCACTGGGACAACCGATCTCAGTGATCACGGGTAGGAGGAGGAGTTACGCTAAGACCAGACCATGTCATTACAGAGGAGGCAGGTTTAGTCGTTGTCTGAGGACTATTCCTGCCTCCGGGTCTGGTCCTGACCGGATGGATACTAGAATCAGCAAGGGATACCCACATGACCTGAAAGTGTTGCTGTGCAATGCCAGGTCAATGATTCATAAGACCACTGCCATCCATGACTTGATCATGGATGGAGGATTTGATCTGGCATGTGTAACAGAGACTTGGTTGGATGAAGCAGATGGGCCTGCCCTTGCCGCTGCTTGCCCACCAGGTTTCTCTTACGCACAGCAACCCAGGTCATGTGGGCGGGGAGGGGGGGTTGCAGTGATTTTTAGGAAGTCATTAGTCTGCACCAGGCGTCCTATTGGGAAGACCCAGTTTTCTGAGTGCATGTTCTGGAAGTTGGGCAATAGGGGCAGTACAGGATTCCTACTGGTGTACCGACCTCCCCGCTGCACCAAGGATTCCCTGCCCGAGCTGCTTCAGGTCGTGGCGGATATGCTCCTGGAGACACCTAGCCTGGTTGTCCTGGGGGATTTTAACATCCATGCCGACACGACCTTACAAGGGGCCGCTCGGGACTTCGTGGAAAGCATGGCCTCCATGGGGCTGTCCCTGAATAAGTCTGGCCCAACTCATAGCCACGGACATGCCTTAGACTTGGTGTTTACCTCTACGGATGCTGGTGATCTGACATTAACTAAAAGTGAAACAAAAGAAGTGCCATGGTCAGATCACTTCCTGGTGCAACTGGACTTCTCCGCAACCCTTCCCCTCCGCAGGGAGGTGGGACCGATTCGGATGGTCCGCCCCTGCCACTTAATGGATCCAATTGGCTTCCAGAGAGTGGTAGGGGATGCTCTATCCCAAGTTGATGGCCTTTCAGCTGATTCCCTGGTGGCCCGCTGGAATGCGGAGTTAACCAGGGCTATTGACTGTCTGGCTCCGAAGCGCCCTCTCCGATTGCATGGAGCCCGGACAGCCCCGTGGTTTTCCCCGGAGCTGAGGGTGATGAAACAATCGTTGAGACGGCTAGAGCGCCGGTGGCGGAAAACTCATTCTGAATCAGACCGGACACGGGTTAGAGCTCAACGTCGAGCCTACCAAGTGGCAATGGCGACGGCGAAGAGGGCCTTCTTCACCGCCTCCATTGCATCTGCAGAAAACAGCAGCAGGAGACTTTTTCAGGTGGTTCGCAATCTATCAGAACCACCTGTACCAATGGGGCCTGGTAGGGACCCCAAGATCTCCTGCAATGCTTTTGCAAAGTTTTTTGCAGATAAAATCGCTCAGATTCAGAAGGAGGTAGACTCCACCGTGGGAGCAGGGCCAGGGCGGGAGAGTGCTAGAGTTCTGTCTGGTCCTGTTACATGGGATCAATTCCAATCTGTTACCTCCGAGGATGTGGACAGGCTGCTTGGACGAGTGAAACCGACCACCTGTCTCCTTGATCCTTGCCCATCCTGGCTGATAAAAGCGAGCCGGGAAGGGCTGGGCGATGGGCTTTGCGGGGTGGTGAACGCTTCCCTCCATGAGGGAGCCTTCCCAGACCCGCTGAAAGAGGCGGTCATTAAACCGCTTCTTAAAAAAACATCTTTAGACCCGGCCAATTTGGCCAACTATCGCCCAGTCTCAAATCTGCCATTCTTGGGCAAGGTGATTGAGCGGGTGGTTGCTGAACAACTCCAAGCACGCCTGGAGGAAACGGACCATTTGGATCCCTTCCAATCGGGATTCAGGCCTCACCATGGGACTGAAACTGCCTTGGTCGCGCTGGTTGATGATCTCCGGCGGGCTAGGGACAAAGGTGAGAGCTGTTTCCTAGTTCTGCTGGATCTCTCAGCGGCCTTTGACACCATCGACCATAACATCCTTCTGGACCGTCTAGAGGGGCTGGGAGCTGGGGGCACTGTTATACAGTGGTTCCGCTCCTTCCTCCTAGGCCGTGTCCAGAAGGTGGTGGTGGGGGATGAATGTTCAGACCCCTGGGCTCTCACTTGTGGGGTGCCTCAGGGTTCTGTCCTCTCCCCCATGCTTTTTAATATCTATATGAAGCCGCTGGGAGAGATCATCAGGGGGTTTGGACTGGGTGTTCATCAGTATGCAGATGACACCCAGCTCTATCTCTCCTTTAAATCAGAACCAGTGAAGGCGGTGAAGGTCCTGTGTGAGTGCCTGGAGGCGGTTGGAGGTTGGATGGCGGCTAACAGATTGAGGTTGAATCCTGACAAGACAGAAGTACTGTTTTTGGGGGACAGGAGGCGGGCAGGTGTGGAGGATTCCCTGGTCCTGAATGGGGTAACTGTGCCCCTGAAGGACCAGGTGCGCAGCCTGGGAGTCATTTTGGACTCACAGCTGTCCATGGAGGCGCAGATTAACTCTGTGTCCAGGGCAGCTGTCTACCAGCTCCACCTGGTACGCAGGCTAAGACCCTACCTCCCCGCGGACTGTCTCGCCAGAGTGGTGCATGCTCTAGTTATCTCACGCTTGGACTACTGCAATGCGCTCTACGTGGGGCTACCTTTGAAGGTGACCCGGAAACTGCAATTAATCCAGAATGCGGCAGCTAGACTGGTGACTGGGAGTGGCCGCCGGGACCACATAACACCGGTTCTGAGAGATCTGCATTGGCTCCCAGTACGTTTCCGAGCACAATTCAAAGTGTTGGTGCTGACCTTTAAAGCCCTAAACGGCCTCGGTCCTGTATACCTGAAGGAGCGTCTCCACCCCCATCGTTCAGCCCGGACACTGAGATCCAGCGCCGAGGGCCTTCTGGCGGTTCCCTCATTGCGAGAAGTGAGGTTACAGGGAACCAGACAGAGGGCCTTCTCGGTAGTGGCGCCCGCCCTGTGGAACGCCCTCCCATCAGATGTCAAAGAGATAAAGAATTACCTGACGTTCAGAAGACATCTTAAGGCAGCCCTGTTCAGGGATGTTTTTAATATGTAATGCTGTATTGTTTTTAATACTGATTGGGAGCCGCCCAGAGTGGCTGGGGAAACTCAGCCAGATGGGCGGGGTATAAATAATAAATTATTATTATTATTATTATTATTTTCCCTGGTCTCGGATTCTGCCGGTCATTTCTGCCAATCCCATATAGTCCATCATCTTCATCTGCCATTCTTCCAGAGTGGGTAGATCTTGTGTCTTCCAATATTTTGCGATGAGTATTCTTGCTGCTGCTGTTGTCGCATACATAAAAAAAGTTCTGTCCTTCTTTGGCACCAATTGGCCAACCATGCCTTCTCAACAAGGCAGGTAAGTCACACTGTGGGTGTGCAAGTCAGGTTTTGGGGGTGCCCCAGTGGCCATGTTTGTAAAGTGTCCCTTTACAATGCAATCCTAAAGAAGAGAGGTCTTCTCAGCACTTCCAGGTGTCCTTTTCCTCATGGTGGACAACCTTGGGCAGACTTGCTTGAGGACTTCAATATCCAAAGATGTGGTCTTAGCTCCAGAATTATTATTTGCATGAAACATATTCCACCCTGAGCCCCTGAGAATCAAGAGCTGGGAGCCACCATCCCATGGCGGTTTAGCTAGAAAGCACCTTCTCACGGTCTTCTGGTGATGGAAACTTTGACCCAGGCGGAATTTTCCGTTTTCCCATGCTAGGAACGATCTCAAGTATCTTTGCTGAAGTTGATGCCATTTGCTCAAACTGGTCCAGGGAGTCCTTTCTAGATGCATTTGACGGGTTAGGTGGGGACATCAGCCTGGAATGACGGCATCATCCACGGCCGTTGCCTCTTCTCATTTTGGCAGATGCATTTTGAGGTTACAGCAGAGAGGGAGGACGGTAGCTCAGAACCCATCCCAACTACTCTAGTCCCCTTTCTTACTCAGACTGAACATTTGCACCATCTAATGCTACAGAAGCATACGAGTTGCAGAAGAAGAAGGAAAGTTTGGTACTGTATATAAAGGTAAAGGGACCCCTGACCATTAGGTCCAGTCGTGGCTAACTCTGGGGTTGCAATGCTCATCTCGCTTTATTGGCCGAGGGAGCCGGCGTACAGCTTCCGGGTCATGTGGCCAGCAGGACTAAGCTGCCACTTCTGGCGAACCAGAGCAGCGCACGGAAACGCCGTTTACCTTCCCGCCGGAGCGGTACCTATTTATCTACTTGCACTTTGATGTGCTTTTGAACTGCTAGGTTGGCAGGAGCAGGGACCGAGCAACGGGAGCTCAGCCCGTCGTGGGGATTCGAACGACCAACCTTCTGATCGGCAAGTCCTAGGCTCTGTGGTTTAACCCTCAGCGCCACCCGTGTCCCTGGTACTGTATATAGCGGAGAGCAAAATATATGTTTTCCAAAGTTATAGATGAGTCAGTCTCTTGCAGCAAAAGCCAAAGAGTGTTGTGACTAGGGGTGGCAGCAGATCCAGTAGATTCAGTTGTGATAAATATATATATGATTTTAACCACTATAAACATACAACAACAACAAATTCAAAATCCAAATATCGAGATTACTCTGAATCTCCTGACTTCCCCCATCTCTTCTATGGGTCCTAGTGATAATATTTACAACTGCATACCAATACTATCCAAGTTTTATCCTTCAAAATTATCCATACTTTCTGTTAATTCACAAGGGTGGTTAAAATCCTGCTAATATTTTAAGCTATTCAGTAGATTCAGTTCTCAATGACAGACGAACCTACATAATAATTCACACATTCCGAAACAGAAAAAGAACTGAAACACAGGGTCCAACTCAGATTTCCTAGGACCTCTCTACCCATCAGAGAAAATGTCCTGCTGAACACAGTGGGCCTTACTTCTGTACAAATTATTATTATTATTATTATTATTATTATTATTATTATTTGTATACCTTCCAATACCAATAGCTCTCAGGGCGGTTCACAACCTAAAATTACACTACCCAAACCACAAAATACATAATTAAAAATCAGAACAAAGACAAACCAATAATCTGTTCAAACTCACTGCTCCACCCACTTTTGCCACTGGCCCCGCCCACCATCTTGTGGCCCCTGAAAGGATATCCAGAACGGAATGTGGCCCCCAAGCACCAAATGCTTCCCCACCCCTAATCTAAATTATAGCTGGGTCCTCGTAAATTCGGCACAAGAAAACCGTGTCATATGAAAGGTCCCTTAATGCTTTTCTTAACCAGTGAGAGATTTTACTTTCTTGGGCTCCATGATCACTGTGATGGTGACAGCAGCCACGAAATTAAAAGACACCTGCTTCTTGGGAGAAAAGCAATGATGAACCTAGACAGCATCTTAAAAAGCAGAGACGTCACCTTGCCAACAAAGGTCCATATAGTTAAAGCTATGGTTTTCCCAGTAGTGATGTATGGAAGTGAGAGCTGGACCATCAAGAAGGCTGATCGCTGAAGAATTGATGCTTTTGAATTCTGGTGCTGGAGGAGACTCTTGAGAGTCCCATGGACTGCAAGAAGATCAAACGCATCCATTCTTAAGGAAATTAGCCCTGAGTGCTCACTGGAAGGGACGCAGGTGGCGCTGTGGGTAAAACCTCAGTGCCTAGGACTTGCCGATCGCATGGTCGGTGGTTCGAATCCCCGCGGCGGGGTGAGCTCCCGTCTTTCGGTCCCAGCTCCTGCCCACCTAGCAGTTCAAAAGCACCCCTAAGTGCAAGTAGATAAATAGGTACCGCTTTATAGCGGGAAGGTAAACGGCGTTTCCGTGTGCTGCGCTGGCGCTGGCTCACCAGAGCAGCTTCGTCACACTGGCCACGTGACCCGGAAGTGTCTGCGGACAGCGCTGGCTCCCGGCCTCTTAAGTGAGATGAGTGCACAACCCTAGAGTCGGACACGACTGGCCCATACGGGTAGGGGTACCTTTACCTTTACCTTTTGCTCACTGGAAGGACAGATCCTGAAGCTGAGACTCCAAGACTTTGGCCACCTCATGAGAAGAGAAGACTCCCTGGAAAAGACCCTGATGTTGGGAAAGATAGAGGGCACAAGGAAAAGGGGACGACAGAGGACGAGATGGTTGGATAGTGTTCTCGAAGCTACCAGCATGAGTTTGACCAAATTGTGGGAGTCAGTGGAAGATGGGAGTGCCTGGTGTGCTCTGGTCCAGGGGCGGACACGACTAAACGACTAAACAACAACCCTCTCAGTCAATTTTTTCACCTATGGCACTCGATTTACCAACCCTTAAGGATAGAGGTGACACCCTTTTTGTGCCACCAGTTTTTTTCCAGCCATCAACATACAGTGGTACCTCGGGTTACATACGCTTCAGGTTACAGACTCCGCTAACCCAGAAATAGTGCTTCAGGTTAAGAACTTTGCTTCAGGACGAAAACAGAAATCGTGCTCCAGCGGCGTGGCAGCAGCAGGAGGCACCATTAGCTAAAGTGGTGCTTCAGGTTAAGAACAGTTTCAGGTTAAGTACAGAACGAATTAAGTACTTAACCTGAGGTACCACTGTACTCTGCACATGTTCTCCTGGGAGGGTGAAAGACATGAACAGTTAACCATACAGGGTACCAACAGGCAGTCTACTCTGTCCAATCCATAAACTTCTCGTGTCTCTGCAAGGAGGTGGCTTTCCAAAGCTTTTCCTACATTATCAGGTATTATTTATCAGCACTATTTATCATCAGCTCTGTTGCCGCCACTCAGCAGTCTCGCATCCCTGTAACATCCAGCTCTGCCCTGATTGGGCAGGAACATTGTTGTTGTTGTTTAGTCGTTTAGTCGTGTCCGACTCTTCATGACCCCATGGACCAGAGCACGCCAGGCACTCCTGTCTTCCACTGCCTCCCGCAGTTTGGTCAAACTCATGCTGGTAGCTTCAAGAACACTGTCCAACCATCTTGTCCTCTGTCGTCCCCTTCTCCTTGCACTCTCCATCTTTCCCAACATCAGGGTCTTTTCCAGGGAGTCTTCTCTTCTCATGAGGTGGCCAAAGTATTGGAGCCTCAACTTGAAGATCTGTCCTTCCAGTGAGCACTCAGGGCTGATTTCCTTCAGAATGGATAGGTTTGATCTTCTTGCAGTCCATGGGACTCTCAAGAGTCTCCTCCAGCACCATAACTCAAAAGCATCAATTCTTCAGTGATCAGCCTTCTTGATGGTCCAGCTCTCCAAACATCACTACTGGGAAAAACATAGCTTGAACTATACGGACCTTTGTTGGCAAGGTGA
The DNA here is from genome assembly GCF_964252035.2 of Podarcis erhardii. Taxonomy (NCBI): domain Eukaryota; kingdom Metazoa; phylum Chordata; class Lepidosauria; order Squamata; family Lacertidae; genus Podarcis; species Podarcis erhardii. The sequence goes on along the minus strand of NC_138497.1, from coordinate 6,537,795 downwards.
TGTCTCTGCTTTTTAAGATGCTGTCTAGGTTTGTCATTGCTTTTCCCCCAAGAAGCCGGTGTCTTTATTTTCGTGGCTGCTGTCACCATCTGCAGTGATCATGGAGCCCAAGAAAGTAAAATCTCTCACTGCCTCCATTTCTTCCCCTTCTATTTGCCAGGAGCTGATGGGACCAGTGGCCATGGAATGCTCCAAATCAAATCTAGGCTTTCTTTTCCTCCCTCCCTTTCTAAAGGGCCAAATCTAGACTTGGTCTGTGAAGGCTCTTTGCATAATTGAAAGAGACGGCCGGCATTTACCTCGAGAGTTGCAGAGGCTGTGAAACGGGCAGCCTCAGAATTCAGCCCACAAAGGACTTGGCAGAAAGGTTAGGCTACCTGGCTGCCGGAGTCGCAGCTGATTTATTTATTTTGCTCCTTTCACGACCAAAGGTGTCTTCAATATTTAAAAAATCCAACGTCGAAGTTTTTGCCAACCTGTTTTCTAAATCCCCTGCCCCCCAAAGAATGGGGAGCTCTGGCCAGCTTTATCGTCTTTAATTCGGTGACACTGCTTGACCGGGGAAACTATTCTTCCCAGATGTTTGAGGAGCGACAGCTTATCAATATTTCATCCTACAGCAGCTGCGAAGCTCCGAACTGTCTCCTTTCAGACTGACACAGCTAAGTGCGCTGCAAGGATGTGCTTTGACCCTCAAGATGAACCGATGCATTCTGGTGAATGTTCCGAGGGCTTCATTTATTTATTTCTCCCCAAACAGAAGCACAGCCCGGTCCAGAGGTTCCTGAAGTCGCCTGGCAGTTTGTATAGACAAATGAGAGGGCAGCCAAGGGAGAGGAGAGTCCGAGATGCGGAAAATGCCTCTGAAACCCAGTTTCTGTGCATCGCGAAAGCTGTTTTGTCTGCCCACCCCAGTATTTTCTGCTCTAACAGAGATCTTTCCTTGAAGACTGCTGCTGGTTCTGGAGACGCCACAAATTGGACCTTCTGCAAGCAAAGTGTGTGCTCTCCAACAGAGCGCTGGACCGTCCCCACCCAGGCCATTCACCTTACAGGTTTGCAGAGTTTCGATCAACACTGCGTTGTGAGGTTACAATAAGCAGTGACTAGAGAAGGAATGACCTCTGGGAGGAGCACAGAGAGAAAAAATGCCGTGGTGCATGTGCAGCGGCACAACCGGACGCCTTCATCTGCCCCAGCTGCAACAAAACATGTCTCTCCTGTATCAGTCTCTACAGCCACAGCAGGCGCTGTAACTCTCCAACAGTTTGCGTTTGACTTCATCCCCAAAGGCGCACACCTCCATTGCCAACAACAGAGGATCGCAGAATCATGTCAAACCCTCAAAAAGTTCTACCAGATGTTTAGTCGGAATTTACTTTCTTTAAACTTGAACCCATTGGTTTGGGTACTAGCCTCAGGAGCAGGAAGAAAAAAACAAGTTTGTTCCATCTTCCACACGACAGCCCTTGAGATATTTGAGCAAGTCCAGCTCCTCTTTCTTACCACAACATGGGAAGTAAGTTTAAAATTATAATTTACTCACTTATAACCTCACATTGATTAGCAATGGCAGAAGTAAAAACCAGACTCAGGCATGTGCCTGAAGCAGGGAAAAACTGAGGCATGTCTGTATCCAATGCTGGTCAAAGGAAGAGAGAGAGGAACAGGAAGTACTCTATGCTCCTTCCTCTCCAGGAGAGGAGGGGAAATGACATCACACAGAGCCCTCTCTACCAATTGAACTTCTATGGTCTGCGTTTCTGCCTATCAGCAGTTCAGCACTATGGTATTAACCCCTTCTCAGGCTAACTAGTAAGAATATGCATGTGTTAGGTTTGGCTGCTAATCTCCCCCAGTTTGGGGGCCATCAGTATTTGATCATTCCTCCCTCCGACATCTTTCTCCCCATGTGGGACGGGGTGAGCTGACGACACACACTTTCTCTCTGCCATGCAAACATGGGTGCATAGGAAGCTGCCTTCTACTGGGCCAGACCCCCAGTCCATCCAACTCAGTATGGCCAACACTGGCTGGCAGCAGCTCTCCAGGGTTTCAGTCAGGGAGTCTTTCCCCAGTACTACCTGGATGTTCTGGGAACTCAACTCGGGACCCGTGGCTTAACTTATCCAGCAGGACCTGACGAATGTGTTTCATCCACTTGCCCCATGCAATTTAATACGCTTGCAATCATTACGGTGTTTGCAATCACCAGGGTTATTAGCCATCCTAATGATCAGCAGCAGGGATAATTTCCATCAGCCAGAGCTCCTTCCCCCTCTCCTGTGATTTTTCTAAACGTCGGCTTTAAAACAAAAATGCGATGCGTTCTCTTTCTTTACAGCCGTCGCGCACCAGTGAAGCAAACCTGCTTTGTGAATCAACCCAGCACCATATTGTTTGTTTGTTTTTTTAAAAAAGAAGAAGCTTGATTTGTAAACCAAGAAGGTGTTGTGCTGGGATTTTAGGCTGCCAGAGCTTCCTTCAAATATAAAAATGCAGCTTTGCTCTCCTATCCTGTCATCGGCTTAGAGCACCAGATTTTGATTCAATATTTTTTTTTAAAGGAGAATTTCTGGTCTTCCACACCAGGAGACAATGCGGATTTACACAGGGAAGGAAAATGAGGGCATTAATTTACCCAAAGCATCGGGAACTGTTTGGATTACGGAGGATGTCATGTGGACAGCGAGGGGGGAAAACATGCACACGTAGCTCATGGAAGGCTCTTCAAAACATTCTGCGTGCTCACCCTTTTCGAAGACCAAACATAGCAGGATATCCCAAACGGTCCCTTTAGCCCATCTGAAAATGACATTTTCTGAGGGGGGTGGGATTTACAATGCATCTGTCGTCAGCGCGAGTCATGAATGAATCACCCCTTATAAAGGGTGAGGAGAGAGAGAGAAGCAAAATAAACTAGTTTTCTGTTGTGTAAGAAAGGGGCAATAGAATCATAGAGTTGGAAGAGACCACAAGGGCCATCGAGTCCAACCCCCTGCCAAGCAGGATACACCACCAGAGCACTCCTGACATATGGTTGTCAAGCCTCTGCTTAAAGACCTCCAAAGAAGGAGACTCCACCACACTCCTTGGCAGCAATAGTCTGAGATCTTCTTAAGTTAGGTATGAACTGTGTCCCATCAGCAATTGCTCCCTTTGATCAGCTGGAATCTTCCCACTCCACTTCCTGGCATAGCTGTCAACTGTCCCTTATTTGGCGGGAAACTCCCTTATCCCAGCGCCGTTTCCCGCTGCTGTCCCTTATTGATGATGTCCCTTAAATTTCCCGGGTTTCAAAGGAAGCAGCTCCTCTCCCTCCCTCCCTGCCGGCCAGGGAGGAGGGAGGCTCCAACTGTGTTGCTTGGCTGCGTTCCTCACCCAATAAGGAGTCTAAGAACAACTGGGGGGTGGAGCTTGCATGCCTTGTGCCGATCAAATCGGCCATGTTGCCTTTGCTCAGCGCTTCCCAGCGGAGAGGTGACGGTGGTTTTCCTTGCTGCATCCCCTTTGCCGGGTTGCTGCGCTGTGGGAACCACCGCTTGAGGCTTCGTTTGGCTGCTGGCTGGGCTTTCTGCCTTTGGCTCGGAGGGGCTCGGAAGTTGAACATACCTGTGCTTGGAAAATCCCTTATTTTGGCTGCTGATCCCTTATTTTCGAGGCTACTGGTCCCTTATTTTCAAATCTGTAAGTTGACAGCTATGCTTCCTGGTCCAGGCGAGTTGCAAGTTTCAAGGGATGTAAATACCAAATAAGAAAGACAACTATCAAATGAAACACTATATCAATGCAACAGACATAGCTCTCCACCAGCCCAAATTAAAAACACAGATTTATTTATTTTTTAACTGAGAGGCTCTGTCTATATCATGTACGGTATGTGCATATATTATTCAATTGCTCATTTTGGACATAATTCCAAACCAATATATGGAACCGTAAGAACGATCTCAGAAGTGGACTTCCACACTCGCCTCCCCTTGTACAGTCAGAGTGCTCAGTTGCTTCACAGTGTTTTTGCAAACCACTGTTTGTCGTTCCACCTAAACTAGGAAACAACGGTTTGCACTTTAAGCCACCTCACCTCCTCAAAATGGGATTGCAAACCTGGTTTTTATCCTGGCTTGAAATTAGAACCTTCTGGCCTACCTACAAGATGGCGCCTGCGCTGGCAAGTCACTCCAGATTATGAACTGATCTTGGCATGGATTCCCTGACTTGTGTGAATCCACCATGCAGACGCACACTTGGGACTTCCCAGCAAATTGATCCTGGAACCAGCTGGCCACACCAGAGCCTAAGGATGCTACTTGACCCATCCATGGAACCAGATCCACTTTGAACAGCCCACCACTGCTGCCGCCACCTCTCCAATTGGATCCCAGTCACAAATCAAGCTTCTCCTTGCCGTAATAAAGGAGGTGTATTTTGCACCTGGTGAAGGTCCAACTGTGACCATGTAGAGATCTCTGGATGGTGACTGACATCTCCATTGTGCTGACGATAGGCACAATTCATTTTCAGCTTTGTAATCTTGTTAATAATAATAATATTTTATTGATATCCCACCCTCCCCAGCCGAAGCTGGGCTCAGAGCAGCTAACAACAGTAACACAGTTTACATAAAATCACAATCAATTAATTGAAATACATTCTAAAATCAATTCAGAGTCAAATTAATGGCAACCGTTGAGCTAGAGTTCTGTGAGGATTACCAAAGGAAGGGGTCAGACTGTGCCTTGGCCAAAGGCCTGGTGGAACAGCTCTGTCTTGCAGGCCCTGTGGAAAGATGTCAAGTCCCGCAGGGCCCTAGTCTCTTGTGAGAGAGCGTTCCACCAGATCGGGGCCACGGCCGAAAAGACCCTGGCTCTGCTTGAGGCCAGCCTAACCTCCCTGTGGCCCGGGACCGCCAAGGTGTTTTTGTTTGAAGACCGTAGGGTCTTCCGTGGGACATACTAGGAGAGGTGGTCCAGTAGATACAAGGGTCCTGGGGCATATAGGGCTTTAAAGGTTAAAACCAGCACCTCAAACCTGATCCTGTACTCCACCGGGAGCCAGTGCAGCTGGTATAGCACCGGGTGAATGTGATCCCGCATCGAGGACCCCGTAAGGAGTCTCGCCGCGGCATTCTGCACCGCTGGAGTTTCTGGGTCAATCTCAAGGGCAGCCTCACGTAGAGCGAGTTACAATAATCAAGTCTGGAGGTGACCGTCGCGTGGATCACAGTGGCTAGGTCAGGATGAGACATTGCACTGTGGGGACCGTAACATGGGTTTAAGGTGCCATATGATAAAGTTAAAGGTAAAGGACCCCTGGACAGTTAGGTCCAGTCAAAGGCGACTATAGGGTTGCGGCGCTCATCTTGCTTTCAGGCCGAGGAAGCCAGCGTTTATCCGCAGACAGCCTTCCGAGTCATATGGCCAGCAGGACTCAACTGCTTCTGGAGCAACAGGACACCATGATGGAAACCAGAGCGCATGAAAACGTCATTTCCCTTCCCGCCGCAGTGGTACCTATTTATCTACTTACCCTGGCCTGTTTTCGAACTGCTAGGTTGGCAGGAGCTGGGACAGAGCAACAGGAGCTCACTCCGTCGCAGGGATTTGAACCTCCAGCTTTCCGATTGGCAAGCCCAAGAGGCTCAGTGGTTTAGACCACAGCGCCACCCGCGTCCCCTTAAGGTGCCATATGACGATTAGCTTACGTATCTGAGTTCCTATGAAGGACTTGCTGTATTCTATACAAAGTGCATGGTCTGAAGAAGAAGACCCACACATTAGGTCCTTCAGACCGTGGGCAGTTGGATGACCTCTTCTGGAGTTTTGCAATGGGAAAACTAGGTTATTGATATATGTATATATATAGGTAAAGGTGACCCCTGACCATTAGGTCCAGTCGTGGCCGACTCTGGGGTTGCGGCACTCGTCTCGCTTTATTGGCCGAGGGAGCCAGCGTACAGCTTCCGGGTCATGTGGCCAGCATGACTAAGCCACTTCTGGCGAACCAGAGCAGCACATGGAAACGCCGTTTACCTTCCTGCCAGAGCGGTATCTGTTTATCTACTTGCACTTTGGCGTGCTTTCGAACTGCTAGGTTGGCAGGAGCAGGGACCGAGTAATGGGAGCTCACCCCGTCACGGGGATTTGAACTGTTGACCTAGGCTCTGTGGTTTAACTCACAGCGCCACCCGCATCCCTATATATATATATATATATATATGCTTTCGTAGATTTTCACGGGTACAGGAATGCAGGTTTTGGTGTCCTCGGGTGTCTTCCCGTGTAAAAGTTGGGGTGTCTAGGCGACATTTCGACGAGGTCTCACTCGTCATCTTCAGGCTGGTGCTTTCGGCTTCTTGTTACTGGAACAGAGCAGGATCTCAGTGTTTGAGTTCCTATAAATACTGTAGAGGGGGTGTGGTGTATAGCCTCCAATGTTCTGGGCAGAGAGGAAGTTCCCAGGTTAGTGTGCCTTTTCTTCTTTTGTTCCTTAATTACTTGAGAGATATCTTGAGTGATTTCTTGAGTGATATCCTGAGTACCACTTAGGTGGCTCTCTTTTCCAACACATGAAAGAAACAGGACACGAAATTAATTTTGCAGATTCCAAATTGCTCTTTAACACGGAACATCACCACAAGAGAATAATCATGGAAGCCATCGAGATAGAGAAACACCCTCACAACATGAACAAGCGTGACGACACATCCCGCTTGCCAGACATCTGGAAATTAGCCCTCCCCACAAAAACTGACACCAGATCCAGAGGCACACAGAACGCCAACACCAATCAACCACACCAGACCCAAACCCAGACCCTCTCCACAGATGAATTACAGACACCATCCAGTAGCCAATCCATGGTGGCACCTCCGGATGCTGCACCCCCCTGCAATCCCTACACAGATCTGGCTGACACAAGCCACAAAACCACAGCTCGCCCCTATACACGAAGCCAAGCCAGAGCACAACTAAGTACAGTACAGCCATCTTCTCAGGAAAACTCTTCACAAAGTTCAAGAGGTCAAGACACAAAGACTTTAACAACTAATCCACACCTAATGACCCACCTAAGTGGTACTCAGGATATCACTCAAGAAATCACTCAAGATATCTCTCAAGTAATTAAGGAACAAAAGAAGAAAAGGCACACTAACCTGGGAACTTCCTCTCTGCCCAGAACATTGGAGGCTATACACCACACCCCCTCTACAGTATTTATAGGAACTCAAACACTGAGATCCTGCTCTGTTCCAGTAACAAGAAGCCGAAAGCACCAGCCTGAAGATGACGAGTGAGACCTCGTCGAAACGTCGCCTAGACACCCCAACTTTTACACGGGAAGACACCCGAGGACACCAAAACCTGCATATATATATATTTATATACACACACACACACAAACACATACACACATACGCACGCGCGCACACACATACATACAATGGACGGAGGTATGGCTGGAGTTCTTGGACCACCTCAAGGCTGAGGATTCCACAGTGGACTAAAGCTGATTCATGATCTGGTCTGGCTCATAAGAACCCAATGGCCCATCAAGTCCAGCATCTTGTTCTCACAGTGGTCAAGCCTGATGCCTGTAGGAAGTCCATTAGCACAGGGTCCTCCCTCCCTCCTGCGGTTTCCAGAAATTGGTATTCAGAAGCATTGCTGCCCCCCCAACTTTACGTGCAGAGCACAGCCATCCTGGCTAGTAGCACTTGAGAGTCCTGAACCACCCAGATCAGGTGAGCCCACTCTGGAAGTTCTGTGGATTCCGCCTCCATCTCTTCCATCAACAGGGCACACCTGTGGACAGGTGTGCAAAGTGCATTCTCTTCACATTCCTGGATTAAAGCTATTCATGGGGATGTCATTTGAGAAAACTGATTCTTGTCCTTTTCTCTCTCTCTCTCCCCCCCCCCCCAATTTTCTACTATTTGAAACTCAGGATAAGTAGACGATCTTCACAAACTGCTGCAACATAATAAAATACTCCTAACACAGAGAGAGAGAGAAATGAAAGATTCCCCCACTGAAATAGTATTGGGAGACAAAGGCAATCTGAGAGAGCTGGTTTGTGAGGACTTTACAAACTAAAAATGAAAGATTAACCCCCCCTCCTCTTTTTGCCCTTGTTTGGTCTCCCCCCTCCTCCTCCCCCCCCCAATTGCCAGAAATGGATCTCAATACAGTGAAAAAGCTAGACATTATGAGGACCGCAGAACCAAAACTAAGAAATAAAAGTATTCTATCAACATTCCAACAAATGGCCTTTCCGTCACACACACACACACACAAAAATCTAAATGAAAAATTACTGGTTTCTTTGGCGGGGGTGGAATAGGTCGGAAGGTACGTAGGAGGAAATAAAATGGCATTTACCGTCTGATCTAGCTGAATTTAATGTGGAAATACTGAACGGCTGCAAAGGTGCCACTCTCGCGGTGTGTTTCTTCATTCTGTGGAAATCGCCCTCCACCGAGACGCTACATCCTCTTCGCCGCCTTTTGCCCGCACATTTTTGGGGGGGAGAGGACTGCCCCCCTTCCTGCCCTGTGCCACAAGGTACCTCTCTGCCGTGCCTGGAGATGCTGTTCGGAAGATGCTGCCGTCAGATCTGCTGTTTCCCGGAGAAACCATTTGCAACACATTCAGACAAGGCTTGACCTCAGAGCCAGCACTTTGCACAGTTGTTGGGCATGGTCACAGATCTCAGGATTCAGTACCCCTCTTAATATTTTATTACTACCCCCCCAAAAATTCCTCTTTCCACTTCTAAGAGACAGCAAGCTCCTTATGAATCAAGGCACCCCGTTCGCAATGAAACAACCCCCCCCCCCAAAAAAAGCCCACAAAGGAGGCATATTATCTTTCGGCAACAGCACAGCGAAAGGAAAGATGCGGCGCTGTTTTGCGAGCACTTCGTGCCATGAAAATGCATGAGCTTAGGTCGGCTGCATCTCACCAGAATAGAAAGCACTTCTCTGCCGGTGAGGTCTAATATTAGACAGGGGAACCGGTGCTTTCAGCTGCTTAGTTAAATATCACAGAGCGAGGGGGAAGTCCTGGAAATCAACACTGCAGACAAAAGCAGTGTTTTGGAGGAGACGATAGAAAAACACACGGCTGCAGAGCTCATCCCAGAATCACTGGAGCAAATAGCATCTTTAGCAGGAGAAATCAAAATCCAATACAGTGGTACCTCAGGTTACAGACACTTCAGGTTACAGATGCTTCAGGTTACAGACTCCGCTAACCCAGAAATAGTACCTCAGGTTAAGAACTTTGCTTCAGGATGAGAACAGAAATCGTGCAGCGGCAGCAGGAGGCCCCATTAGCTAAAGTGGTACCTCAGGTTAAGAAGAGTTCCAGGTTAAGAACGGATCTCCAGAACAAATTGAGTTCTTAACCAGATGTACCACTGTACACTTAAACGGCAAGATCACGAAGCATTATACTCTCATTTTAGGTTGCGGGGGGAGAAAGGAAATTAATTGGCAAATGTTTCCAATGATTACATTAAAAATAATAATAATGTGCTTCCTTCAAGATGATCACAGGGCTTGTAGCCACCATTCGTCCCCAAATTTACTCTCACAACAACCCTCTGCACAGAATTTTGCTTAATGGTTGCCATCAATTTGATTTTAATTAATTTTTATAATGAAATGTTTTTAGAATCGTTGGATTATTTTGATTGTTGTTAGCCGCCCTGAGCCCAGCTTCGGCTGGGGAGGGCGGGATATAAATAAAATTTATTATTATTTATTATTCTGAGGTAGGTTAGGCTGAGAGCACCTGGCCCAAGGTCACCAGGGAGATAGAGGGAGTTAATATCTGAGCAGGTTCCTGTTCCTCCAGTGCTTCCTGTTTGGTTCTTAGAATTCGACTGTCTCAGGAGACAACAGAGGAGTGTGCCTTTGGGACTGAAGTTAAATCACTGGAGAATTACAGCGCCTGCTGTGGCTGTACAGACCGATAGGGGAGCGACATGTTTTGTTGCAGCTGGAGCAGCTATTCGTGAAGCATAGCTTATGGTAGGCAGTAGATCTCTCCCACCGATGAAGGCAACCTGTCGCCCTCATATCTTACACCATCAGGTTGAGCTTATAACTTGTAACTGCTGCCCCCCCAGGTTGTTTTCGCTGTGTTAGCAGCACCAAAGCGACCTCCCCAGGGCACAAGACTGAGCAGGGTAGCTGGAGGGCCGGAGGTCCTGGGCTGCCCAAAGGACAAGACCCACCTCTCAGCCTCACTGATGTGGTCCAAAGGAAAGCAGAGCAAGATGTTTGGCACCAGCTGGGCTGGAGGAGTTGCAGGAAGGAAGCGTACAAGGCACCATCCAACTGTCTTAGGGATTTGTGTAAGGCAGGCATCCCCAAATTCGGCCCTCCAGATGTTTTTTTGGGACCACAATTCCCATCATCCCTGACCACTGGTCTTGATAGCTAGGGATGATGGGAGTTGTAGTCCCAAAAACATCTGGTGGGACAAGTTTGGGGATGCCTGGTCAAGTCCCTAACTCACCGAAGGTTTGAGGCCCATCAGCTAACCCTGGTTAAGTGGCCAGTCGATGCCATTACCTGGCATATAAAACACTACCAAACCATTCTACGTTCTAAATCTTATATTAATAATCCAGAAATTGAGAGAGCAATGTACAAGATCTACTACAGAAGCCACAAACAGAAAACTCATTCAAATTGTGTCCAAAATGAAGATTCAGTCTCAATTATTAATATAAGATTTAGAACGTAGAATGGTTTGGTAGTGTTTTGTGTGCCGCTTATGTGCTGCTTATTTTATATAGTGGTACCTCGGGTTACATACGCTTCAGGTTACAGACGCTTCAGGTTACAGAATCCGCTAACCCAGAAATAGTACCTCGGGCTAAGAGTTTGCTTCAGGATGAGAACAGAAATCGGGCTCCGGCAGCGCAGCAGCAGCAGGAGGCCCCATTAGCTAAAGTGGTGCTTCAGGTTAAGAACAGTTTCAGGTTAAGAACAGACCTCCAGAGCAAATTAAGTACTTAACCCAAGGTACCACTTTACTGGTCTACTACAAGAATTAGCTGCATAGGTTCATTTTTTCATTACCTGGCATATGGCTGCTGTCTCATGCTGGCAGTGCCTAGGTGCATAAAGGTAAAGGGACCCCTGACCATTAGGTCCAATCGTGACCGACTCTGGCATTGCAGCACTCATCTCGCTTTATTGGCCGAGGGAGCCGGCATACAGCTTCCGGATCATATGACCAGCATGACTAAGCCGCTTCTGGCGAACCAGAGCAGTGCACGGAAACGCCGTTTACCTTCCCGCCGGAGTGGTACCTATTTATCTACTTGCACTTTGACGTGCTTTCGAACTGCTAGGTTGGCAGGAGCTGGGACCGAGGAACAGGAGCTCGCCCCGTCGCGGGGATTCGAACCGCCGACCTTCTGATCGGCAAGTCCTAGGCTCTGTGCTTTAACCCACAGCGCCACCTGCGTCCCTGCCTAGGTGCATAGGAACTACCATTTGCATGGAGGGGAGCAGGCAGAGTGTTCGCTGGATCTGATTTGTTTGCTTGCTTGTTGCATTGGTATCCCATCATCCCATAAGGAGCGTGCATGTTTCTTCCTCTCTTCCTTTGATCTCCTCAACAACCATGCAAGGTAGGCTAGCCTGAGAGGCAAGGGCAGACTCAAGGTCAACCACTGAGCCTCATGGCCAAGTGGAGATTCGAACCCTGGTCTGTCCCAGGTCCTAACCTAACACTCCGACCAATACACCACTGCCGTCTCTCATTCGCAAAACTCCAAACCAAGGAACCTGAGCCACTTGCCTCTAGTGCTGGAGATCTGCGGTGATCCTGTTGTTGTTTAGTCATTTAGTCGTGTCCGACTCTTCGTGACCCCATGGACCAGAGCATGCCAGGCACTCCTGTCTTCCACTGCCTCCCGCAGTTTGGTCAAACTCATGCTGGTAGCTTCGAGGACACAGTCCAACCATCTCGTCCTCTGTCGTCCCCTTCTCCTTGTGCCCTCCATCTTTCCCAACATCAGGGTCTTTTCCAGGGAGTCTTCTCTTCTCATGAGGTGGCCAAAGTCTTGGAGCCTCAGCTTCACGATCTGTCCTTCCAGTGAGCACTCAGGGCTGATTTCCTTCAGAATGGAGAGGTTTGATCTTCTTGCAATCCATGGGACTCTCAAGAGTTTCCTCCAGCACCAGAATTCAAAAGCATCAATTCTTCGGCGATCAGCCTTCTTTATGGTCCAGCTCTCACTTCCATACATCACTACTGGGAAAACCATAGCTTTTACCATACGGACCTTTGTTGGCAAGGTGATGTCTCTGCTTTTTAAGATGCTGTCTAGGTTTGCGGTGATCCTAGACCGCGGCATCCTTAGCCTTCCAGGTTCAAGTTGGCTTTTCACCAAAAAACCTTTGCAAAGGCTCGCAGCCAGCCAGCAGGATGAGAAAATCTCACCATCTGCTGTCATATCTTCCGTGCTTTTAAGACACTAGATGACAAGTGACAGGGCCATTATCAGCTCATTTCACAGGGCTGGAATATTAATATGATTTATGGAAGCAAACAAGGAAACAATGCAGAGTTGGGCGGGGAAGAGATACGAAGGGAACTTCGGGCTCCGCACTTTAAGTGCCACTCAAAGGGAAAAGGCGGTGTGTGATTTTATATTTCCTTCCCAATCCAGGTAAACACTTTAAAGCAATAACAGCAGCAATCTTCGCAAAGCTGAGAGTGTGCCGGTGAGGACTTATCACGCATTAAACTGACAGCGCTGCCAGGTTTGATTTGATTTTAAACAGGTTGGTTCATTGCAAGTCATCCTTTTGGAGCAAACATTGCTCTTCTACCAGGCATTTGTCTAATTAAACAACTTATGGCCTTTTAAACGGTGGGGTGGTGGTGGTATTGTTTGTTACTATGGTATGTATTTTTGTGTTTTTATATTGTAAACCGCACCCTGTGATCCTCAGATGCAGGGCAGTATAGAAATTTAAATAAATGTAATTGTGTGGAGGGACGCGGGTGGTGCTGTGGTCTAAACCACAGAGCCTAGGGCTTGCTGATCAGAAGGTTGGTGGTTCGAATCCCCGCGACGGGGTGAGCTCCCGCTGCTCGGTCCCTGCTCGTGCCAACCTAACAGTTCGAAAGCACATCAAAGTGCAAGTAGATAAATAGGTACCGCTGCAGCGGGAAGGTAAACGGGGTTTCTGTGCGCTGCTCTGGTTCGCTAGAAGCGGCTTAGTCATCCTGGCCACATGACCCGGAAGCTGTACGCCAGCTCCCTCGGCCAATAAAGCGAGATGAGCGCCGCAACCCCAGAGTCGGCCACGACTGGACCTAACAGTCAGGGGTTCCTTTACCTTTAATTATAATTGTAATTGTAATAATAATTCCAAACGCCTTAGGGACTCCACTCTGGATTTGTGTAGGGTTAGCTACTCAGGAGAAAAGACTCAGGAGTAAACCTTAACCAATAAATCTTAAAAAGTCATTTTCTTTGTAAGTACCCCTCCAAGAATGCAAACTTAAAAAAAAAAAAAAAATGTGAAAATAACCAAGCTCCAAATGTCAAACTCATATTCTGACACTTCCCCCCAGATCTGAGAAACCTTGATACATTTTTCTAGCCCACTATTTTGGAGAAATCTTCTCCACTCTCCTGAAAAAATTCGTGCTGTCATAAACTGTCAACCGATGGGTAACCCTGCTCCAACTTTATCACTGTTTAAGCAGAGTAATTACCCCGGATGACAACGGCTTAAACAAGGTACCAGCGGAATGACTCCCCCCCTCCCCCAGAGGCACACTTCATTGTTTCTCAAGACAGACTTGGGCCAACCAAAAAATAATGTGGGGGAAAGCAGCTCTCACAATGGGGTGGAGCCGCCCCCTAGCTTCTTGGGCTCTGCTGCTTATGGGGAGAGAGGGCAAGGCAGTGGGGAGGTCTCAGCAATGCAAGGGAACCAGCAGACCCCATCTGGGGATCTATGGCAGGGGTCAGCACACTTTTCCAGCAGGGGGCCAGTCCACTGTCCCTCAGACCTTGTGGGGGGCCGGACTATATTTTGAAAAAAAGTATGAACAAATTCCTATGCCCCACAAATAACCCAGAGATGCATTTTAAATAAAAACACACATTCTACTCATGTAAAAACAGCAGGCAGCCCCACAAATAACCCAGAGATGCATTTTAAATAAAAGGACACATTCTACTCATGTAAAAACACGCTGATTCCTGGACTGTCCATGGGCCGGATTTAGAAGGCGATTGGGCTGGATCCGGGCCCCGGGCCTTAGTTTTCCTACCCATGATCTATAGCTTCCATCATCCCTGGTCACATAGAAACAAAAAGTTTTCTGGAGCAGCTCTGGGTGGCAGCGTTGAGCTTTGCCCAAATTTCACCTCCCTGCCCCAGAAATCTCCCTGGTTGGAGAATGCCGCCCCTAACCCCACTTTTGCCCCCCCCCCCTCCATTGCTGAAGAGGCCCAGAATTTGAAAAAAATTCCTCATCACCACTTGTCAGGGATGTCGTACCAACTCCAGACATGGGCTTCCACAACCTGTGGGTACCTGACTTCAAGCTCCACCTTGAAACTTGTAGTCCTCTATTTTCTATTTCCTTTGTTTGTTTGTTTCATGCAATTTACACACCCCCTGACTGTAAAAAAACACAAGAAAACCTCAAAGCAGTTTGCAAAAGGTAAAAGAGTAAAATCGGGGGGGGGGGGGGATCACAGCCCTACTTTAAAATTTTAAAATACTGAAACAGGTTGACCTCCGCTTTCTAAGCACTTGCGTAGGCTTGTCTAAACAGAAATGCTTTTAGCAGGTGCCAAAAATAGTACAGCGAACGAGCCTGCCTGGTATCAATCGTTAGGGAGTTCCAAAGCGTAACTGCTTCCACACTCAAATATTGATCTCTTCTGAACGCAGAACAGGTACTACCATATTTTTCGCTCTATAAGACACACCTTTTTCCCTCCTAAAAAGTATGGGGAAATGTGTGTGCGTCTTATGGAGCGAATGCAGGCTGTGTTGCTTTCACTGAAGCCAGAACAGCAAGAGGGATTGCCACGCAAAGCCTCTTCAACAACATTTGATTCAGAATATTTTTTTCCT
The DNA here is from genome assembly GCF_964252035.2 of Podarcis erhardii. NCBI lineage: Eukaryota > Metazoa > Chordata > Lepidosauria > Squamata > Lacertidae > Podarcis > Podarcis erhardii. The sequence continues at coordinate 6,522,662 of NC_138497.1, read as the reverse complement.
GTTTTCCTCCTCTAAAAACTAGGTGCATCTTATGGGGTTGGGTGCGTCTTATAGAGCGAAAAATACGCTGCATGACACCTGTAAGAGTGCCAATTCCACCAACTGGGGCGGTCAAGTGGGGGCAAGGCAATCTTTTAGGTAAACTCGTCCCAAGTTTGTTAAGGGCTTTATATATTAATATTAACACCTTGAGCCTTGCCCGCTAGATGTTCTTGGACTACAACCCCCATCAACTCCGCCAAGAGTGACCAATGATCAGCCAAGTTGAGACTTGTAGTCCAGCAACACCTGGAAGCTCACAATCTCCCATCCCTGCCTTACTGCCAGACGAAGACAGACAAAGTTTTCCAGTGGTTGACAATCACAAGTAGGGAGAGTTGTTCTTGTGCTCAGTGTCAGGGACTGTGTAGAGGAAGGCTGCGCTGAGGAGGAATGGTGGGAGCCACCCCCTCCCCCTACTTTTGAATCTTCCCAAGAGTGGGAGGACAGTATAGATCTGGAGCAGTGGTTTGCAGAGGGACATTTTTCGGAAGGCAGTAGCTGGGAAATACCAGATGGGGAGCAGTTAGAAGAAGAAACACTGGGAGGGTTAACAGATTCACTGTCTCTGGAAAGCATTCTTCCGCTCTCCCCAAGGTCAAGAAGAGCTCAGAAAGTGTCAGAACAGAAAGCACAGAGGGTACAAGCACAGATTACAAGACGTAGGTGTGATGTAGATTAATAGAAACGTAAGGGGGTGAGATCCTTAATTGGGAGCACCGCCATTTCTAGGAGAGCTGTTCTTTGCTCTCTTGCTGTGATTATTAAAGTTTCTAACTGTTAAGAAGACTCCTTTTCCTTTGTTCTACTTACTGTATTTTTCGCTCCATAAGACACACTTTTTTCTTCCTAAAAAGTAAGGGGAAGTGTCTGTGCGTCTTATGGAGCGAATGCGTGGTCCCTGGAGCCGAATTGCCCAGGGGAGAAAAGCAGATCATGCCTTTTTTTTTTTTTAGAGGAAAGTGGGTATTGAAACAAAGTTGCTAATTGGCAAGTGATCAGGGAGGGAGATAAGGGACGCTAGCGATAAAGGAGGCTGCCTGGGAGGGGAGAGGTAAAGACAGCGAACTTGCAAGGAGAGGAGACAGGAAGACTAAGGCAATGAGGAGAGAAATTAGAAGAAAAGGAGGAGCAAAAAACTGCTCCAGCTAAGGAAAAGACACTAAGGCAAACAAGAGGGAAGGGAGTGTTGAAAGGAAGCAGCTGATTGGTGGGATCGGGAGAGAGATAAGGAACGCTAGCAGAGGCTGCCTGGGAGGGGGGAGGTCCTTGGAGGTCCATGGATCCTCAGGATTTTTGCATTAAAAAGGTAAAGGGACCCCTGACCATTAGGTCCAGTCTTGGCCGACTCTGGGGTTGCAGCGTTCATCTCGCTTTATTGGCCGAGGGAGCAGGCGTACAGCTTCCGGTTCATGTGGCCAGCATGACTGAGCTGCTTCTGACGAACCAGAGCAGCGCACGGAAACACCGTTTACCTTCCTGCCGGAGTGGTACCTATTTATCTATTTGCACTTTGACTGCTTTTGAACTGCTAGGTTGGCAGGAGCAGGGACTGAGCAACGGGAGCTCACCCTGTCACGGGGATTTGAACCTCTGACCTTCTGATTGGCAAGTCCCAGGCTCTGTGGTTTAACCCACAGTGCCAAATTCACCATCAGATCACATAGCATTTCCATAGCCACAGCCTGCACCAAAAAAACCCCATGCACCCACTGTTTCATGGGGCTGCAATGGCACAAAAACGTGGTTACAAAGCACGGATCCACATGGATTCTCAGGATTTTTGTATTGGGCTACCCCAAACTCACCGTCAAATCACATGTCTGTGGCCACAGCATGAACCACAAAAATCATACACCCACTGTTTCGTTCAGAATATTTTTGTTGTTGTTTTCCTCCTCTTGAAAACTAGGTGCATCTTATGGTCAGGTGCGTCTTATGCAGTGAAAAATACGGTATCTACTGCCACGGAGGAGGAATCCGATTCCCTGTAGCCTGACACTCAGGTCCTGCTTGTGGGTTTCCCATTGCGTCATCTGGTTGGCCACTGTGAGAACATGATGCTGGACTGGATGAGCCACTGGCCTAGCAGGGTAACGCAGGGTTCTGTCTTGAGCCCGTTGTTGTTCAACGTCTCTATAAACAACTTGGATGAAGGAATCGAGGGGGTGCCCATCCAATCTGCAGGCGACACCAAACTGGGAGGGGTAACTAATGCCACAGAAGACTCAGAATTTAATGTGACCTTGATGGATTGTAGAACTGGGTGCAAGCTAACAAAATGAATTTCAATAGGGACAAACGGCAGGTTCTGCACTTAGGCAGGAAAAACCGGATGCACAAATTTAAGACGTGGAACACCTGGTTTTACATGTGAAAAGGACCTAGGGATCTTGGTGGACTGCAAGCTGAACACGAGTCAACAGGGTGATGCAGCAGCAAAAAAATCGAATGCTATTCTAGGCTGCATCAACAGATGTCTAGTGCCCAGATCAAGGGAAGTTAGAGTACCACTCTGTTCTGCCTTCGTCAGACCACACCTGGAATACTGTGTCCAGTTCTGGGCACCACAGTTTAAGAAGGATATTGACAAGTTAGAAAGTATGCCAAGGAGGGAGACCAAAATGACCGAGGGTCTGGAAACCAAGCCTTATGAGGAATGGTTGAAGGAGCTTGGGTATTTTTAGCCTGGGAAAGAGGAGACCGAGATGAGAGATGATAGCAATCTTCAAATACTGTATCTCAAGGGCTGTCATACAGAAGAGGGACCAAGCTTGTTTTCTCCTGTTCCTTGCTTTAAGTGTCAAGGTCCGGTTCACAGGCGATCAAAGTCCCAGCTGGGGACGTCAGGACCGGGGGCAAGATGGCGGGGTGGGAGCAGGAACGGGAGTCCAGAAGCCAGGAGTCAGGAAGCCAAGAGTCTGAGGGTCAGAGAGCTGGGAGTCAAGAAGCCAAGGGTCTGAGGGTCAGGAACCAAGGAGTCATAAAGTCAGGGGTCTGAGGATCAAGAAGCAAGGAGTCACGAAGCCAAGGGTCCAATGATCAAGAAGCAAGGAGTCACGAAGTCAGGGGTCCAGGGATCAAGAAGCAAGGAGTCACGAAGTCAGGGGTCTGAGGATCAAGAAGCAAGGAGTCACGAAGTCAGGGGTCCGAGGATCAAGAAGCAAGGAGTCACGAAGTCAGGGGTCCGAGGATCAAGAAGCAAGGAGTCACGAAGTCAGGGGTCCGAGGATCAAGAAGCAAGGAGTCACGAAGTCAGGGGTCCGAGGATCAAGAAGCAAGGAGTCACGAAGTCAGGGGTCCGAGGATCAAGAAGCAAGGAGCCAAACACAGCAAGGCAGGGAAGGTGTTGCTGTGGCAAAGAGCCGAAGGGAAATGCTGACCTTATATCACTTCCTGGCTCTTGCCACCAGGTGCTGTGAGTTACCGGTACCAATCGGCCTCACCTGTGTGGCCACACCTTGCCTCTTCAGAACAAACTTAGGAAGGCCCCAGTCCTGAAGAGTCCTATTGGTCACGGGGCCTGGCTCCTGCACACACACACCTGACATCAGGTTACATGAAAGGAGGGTCCAACCATGAATAACTTTCTGGCAGTAAGAGTCGTTTGACGGTGGAATGGTCTCCCTCTGGAGGTTGTGGACTCTCCTTCCTTGGAGGTTTCTAAGCAGAGGTTGGATGGCCATCTGTCAGGGATGCTTTAGCTGAGATTCCTACACTGTAGGGGGTTGGACTAGATGACCCTTGGGGTCCTGTCCAATTCTGCGATTCTATGATAAGTATGGAAGTGAGAGCTGGACCATAAAGAAGGCTGATCACCAAAGAATTGATGCTTTTGAATTCTGGTGCTGGAGGAGACTCTGGAGAGTCCCATGGACTGCAAGAAGATCCAACCTCCCCATCCTGAAGGAAATCAGCCCTGAGTGCTCACTGGAAGGACAGATCTTCAAGCTGAGGCTCCAATACTTTGGCCACCTCATGAGAAGAGAAGACTCCCTGGAAAAGACCCTGATGTTGGGAAAGATGGAGGGCACAAGGAGAAGGGGACAATAGAGGACAAGATGGTGGGACAGTGTTCTCGAAGGGACCAACATGAGTTTGACCAAACTGTGGGAGGCAGTGGAAGACAGGAGTGCCTGGCGTGCTCTGGTCCAGGGGGTCACGAAGAGTCGGACATGACTAAACGACTAAACAACAACAACAATGATAAGCAGGACTCTTATGTTCTGAGCCCTTGATGGAGGCCTGTAATTCAGTGGTAGAGTGTCTGCCTTGCATGCCAAAGGTCCAAGGTTCAATCCCCGACATCACCAGGTCTGGCTGGGAGACACTCCTGCTGGAAATGCCAGAGAGCTGCTGCCAGTCAGTGTGGGCAGTACTAGATGGGCCAAAAGGCTGACTCTGAACAGTGGTACCTTGGTTCTCAAACTTAATCCGTTCCGGAAGTCCATTCCAAAACCAAAGCTGTTCCAAAACCAAGGCGCTCTTTCCCATAGAAAATAATGCAAAACAGATTTATCCGTTCCAGGCTTTTTAAAACAACGCCTAAAACAGCAACTTTGCATGAATTTTACTATCTAACAAGACCGTTGATCCGTAAAATGAAAGCAATAAACCATGTACTGCCGTCACACAATCAACCAATCGGTAGCTGAACTGGGTTCCACACAATCAGAAAAACAAAACAAAAAGAGCTGCAAAAAAACGCAAAATAAATAGCAAAAACAGACAGACCTCAGCATAACACTCAAAACGGAAGGGTGGCACTCAAATTGGAAGAATAGCACTCAAAACGGAACACGTTTGGCTTCTGAAAAAAGTTTGCAAACCAGAACACACACTTCCAGGTTTGCAGTGTTTGGGTTCCAAGTTGTTTGAGTACCAAGGCATTTGAGAACCAAGGTACCACTGTATAACGCAACTTCCTGCTATGATTTTGAACATCCCAGGAAGGAGTTAGATGGTTTTAGCCCCCCGAGCAAGCTTTGCTAGGCTAGAACAGAACAGCCCCCAAGGATGCAAAATCAGACATCAGAGCACCCAATATATCTGAGACACAGCTTCACGAAGCAGGCATCTTGCAAGCCTTTCGTTCTCAGCAGAGGGCTGTCTCAAAGGATTCTCCTGCCTAAAGAGAGATGATGGGCTCCTTAATCTTTCAACATAGTAATTTAGCTGTTCACTGACAGTGGAACATGGTGAGAATAAACTACCATTGGGGGCGGGCCGGTGGGGAGAGACTGTCTGCAGCATCAATAGAGAAAGAAATCTGTATTATTAATTTCAAGCGTGCTGCACGACATTGTCGGGCGCAGTAATAGATTTCTATTTATTTTATGAGTTGGAGCAAGAATAATTTGGTTGTAATTGGATGTCAAATAATTATATACAAATCTGGGGCGAAGGGGGGGAAAGCCGCTTACGTCTTCCAATTCTGGACTTACGATGTGTTTTGTCTTTTTCGCAGGGCATCTGTGAAGAAGCCACTAATCAGAGTGCCGGTGTGGTGAGCATCCCGGCCTTATATCTCGTTTTACGTTTTAGACACTCCACACTTAATTAGACAAATATATGCTTTCCCTTTTGTGCCCGACAAAAAGCTGAGAAAGCAAAAGAGAGGGGGAGAAAAGGGGAAGTATTACGCCTTGGGGGACGCCTAGAAGCAATTCAGTGTGCAAGCTTTCGAGTCGCACTGCATTCTTCATCAAGCTCTCCAGAAGATCACAAGGCCCGTGGACAAGGATGATGGAAGTTTTGTTCAAAGCATTTGGAGGGCACCAGATTGGGGAAAGCTTGCTTAGACCACGCCCCAGGATCCTGATGGAGTCACAAGATCTGGTGCAGAAGGCTCATCTATGGAAACTATAGAAGCCTGCTTTGCATATAACATTTGCATGAGGTATTGATGTGCTTTTACTGTAGCAATATACTGTTGTAAAATGCAAATGCAACAGGTACTTGTTAGCAAGCACGTGTGTCAAACAGGTGACACTTAGAATTAGAATTTAGAATCACAGTACTTTTTTAGAGTTCGAAGGGACCCCCGGCGATCATCTAGTCCAACCCCCTGCAATGCAGGAATGTGCAGATGTCCCATAAGGGGAATCAAACCTGCAAACTCTGTGTTATCAACACCCCGCTCTCACCAATTGAGTTGTCCACCTTGAGAGGGAGAGCTGAGTTTGTGTCTCCATACAGGGACGCGGGTGGCGCTGTGGGTTAAACCACAGAGCCTAGGACTTGCCGATCAGAAGGTTGGCGGTTCAAATCCCCGCCATGGGGTGAGCTCCCGTTGCTCGGTCCCTGCTTCTGCCAACCTAGCAGTTCGAAAGCACGTCAAAGTGCAAGTAGATAAATAGGTACCGCTCTGGCGGGAAGGTAAACGGCATTTCTGTGAGCTGCTCTGGTTTGCCAGAAGCGGCTTAGTCATGCTGGCCACATGACCCGGAAGCTGTACGCCGGCTCCCTCGACCAGTAAAGCGAGATGAGCGTCACAACCCCAGAGTTGGTCACGACTGGACCTAATGGTCAGGGGTCCCTTTACCTTTAATATGTGACTTTGCCTCTAACCCGAACTTCAGACTTCTTGATACACACTCATTTCTTTTTCTTTTTTTAAAAATGATATTTATTCAGAGTTTAAAAGTTACAAAAAGAAAAAAAAATACAAAATACAAAAGAACAATACAACAACACACTCATTTCAAAAGCCAAGAAGCTCGCACGGAAACCTTGCAAGGATGCCAGCAGCCCCAGAAACACTGTTTGAGGATGCCCTGTGAATTTTAATCGGGTGGCACAGGGGCGATCCGTTTGAGAAATGAGACACACAAACATAAATAGCTAATACGTCTTGGATTTGGGATCTGCCTGATCTCCAGAATTTTGAGAAGCGTGGGATGAACGGAAGGTTAATTGGGAAGACATGCAAACACCCCGCAAGCAAATCAGGCTGAATGCTCATTGCCAGATAAGCGCCTCGCAAACAAATCAGAAGGAGACCGAGGAAGCTTTTGCAAGCAAATCAGGGTGCAGATAAATGGTCCGTCTGGAGGAGCCCTAAAATGTCAGGGCGGGAAGAAGATATTGTTGTCCACCCAGCCCTCCCCATTCTAAGTGAACAGAAGGAGTCTCAAATGCCCCTCCATCACAAAACAATGCATTCCAAAAGCTGAAATTTTAAAATTCCTTTTGCAAATGACTTGTAGCATTGCGAGGATATTTTCCCCCTGTCTGTCTGTCTGTCTGTCTGTCTGTCTCTCATTCTAATTCTGGTCTAATCTCCATATAATCCTCCTTAATACTTTCCCCTGGAAATCTTGCTTTCTCTCACCATATTGTAGCCGAGCAGATAACATAGCAAAGCCTGCAGGACTGAAGGAGGATTAGGTGCTAACTACGATATAAAATCAGAAAGAAAGAGAGGAGAGGAAAGTCACTGTAATCAGTCTGGGCGGCAGGAGTTGGATTAGCTGTATTTACAGTGAATTAGCACTCAACTCTCTGAGGGGCGCCCCGAGGGATCAAAGGAGTGCTAGGTCTGGGTCTTGTGTTGTTGAAGAGAGAAAGAAGAGTCTTCTCAAGTGAATCTGAAGTCTTCCGGGGGAGGGCTTGGCTTTCAACCAAGGAAGGAAATAATAAATCAATTTGCAAATCGGGCTGTTGCTGTTTAAGGAAGGTGAGGTTTTAGGGAAAGTTTGCAAATGTGACATGGAGGCTGGCAGTGACCAGAAGAGGAATGACTGCTGGGAGATAAAAAACGCACCTGCAGCAGCACAACTGGACCCCTCCACCTGCCCCCGCTGCAACAAAACATGTCCCTCCTGTATCCTCTACCACTGTAAACTCTCAACAGTTTTGACTTCACCCCCAAAGGCACACTCCTCCATTGTCTCCCGATACTATTATTATTATTATTAATAATAATAATAATAATAATACCCCGCCCTCCCCAGCCAAGGCCGGGCTCAGGGCGGCTAACAAGCAATAATAAAACAAGTTGAATGAATACAACTTAAAAACAAGATTAAAATACAACACTGAAATATTGAAACAGTAAAATATTAAAATGTTAAAATGCAGCCAACAAACAGATGCCAACAATTAACCTTATGCATCATTTCCTGCCAAATAATAAGAAACCCCAGGGTCATTTACAAAGTAATAAAATCACATAAACATTGGGGAGACAGACCACATTTGACACTCCAAAAATGTATCGTTGGTGCTGCCCAAAACAAGAACATATTTACCTTGTGCTGAAACAGTGACAAGGTTGGCACCAGGAAGGTCGCCTTGGGGAAAGCATTGCAGGAACTGGGGCTACTACAGAGAAGACCCCGTCTCTTGTCGCCATCATCCGAATCTACCTTGGACTAGGGAACATAAAGAGAAGAGCCTGAGATGCTTATCTCAGGGTCTGGGTAGGAGATATGGACTTTACCTGAAGAACTGCCTTATATGCCTGCTCAAACCCTGGAGCCATCCTGGAGGATTGCTGTTAGTTGTCCCCGTGTTACAGAGACCTGACTGGCCTCACCAAGGAGTTGGGTGCCACCGAGCGAGCTGGCCAGTGATTCACACAGCTCAAAGTTGGATCTCCACAGACTTGGCTGAGTGTGAGGCCAAATGAGCACAGCGGCTCATTTCCTGTAGGTCTTACTCTGTGAAATCAGTTGCCAAGACTAAAAGTCTCCACTTTCCCACAGCCGTCTGTGTCTCCTCCTCTTCCAAGCAATTGGAGACTGCGTTTGGGGGTCCCCAAACTCTCCCCTGCCCTTCTGGTTCTAAGAGAAAAGGGGGAGCACAGCAGGAGGAAGAGACACCAGTGACTCTTCACCAGCTGGGCTAATAATAATAATAATAATAATAATAATAATAATAATAATAATTTATTATTTATACCCCACCCATCAGGCTGGATTTCTCCAGCCACTCTGGGTGGCTTCCAACAAAATATTAAAATACAGTAGTCCACCAAACATTAAAAGCTTCCCTAAACAGAGCTGCCTCCAGATGTCTTCTAAAAGTCTGGTTGTTTTTGTTCTCTTTGACATCTGGTGGGAGGGTGTTCCACAGGGCGGGTGCCGCTACCGAGAAGGCCCTTTGCCTGGTTCCCTGTAACATCACTTCTCACAGTGAGGGAACCGCCAGAAGGCCCTTGGCGCTGGATCTCAGTGTCCGGGCAGAATGATGGGGGTGGAGACACTCCTTCAGGTATACTGGACCTTTGAGGCTGTTTAGGGCTTTAAAGTTCAGCACCAACACTTTCAATTGTGCTCGGAAACGTACCGGGAGCCAATCCATGAATTTTGGGTGCAACTCTGGATTCACCCTCACCCTTTTCTTTCTTTCGTTTTCTTTCTTCCTTTCTTTCATAATTTAACTTTTTTTTAGTATATCCCAGGTTGAGCCTACAGAGGAAGATCTTTTGCACTGCTGACTTCCAGGTGGACCACATTTGGCCCACAAGCTGAAGGCGTCTTGCCCTCTCAATTGTTGTTGTTGTTTAGTCATGTCTGACTCTTCGTGACCCCATGGACCAAAGCACAGCAGGCACTCCTGTCTTCCACTGCCTCCCACAGTTTGGTAGCTTCAAGAACACTGTCCCACCATCTCGTCCTCTCTCGTCCCCTTCTCCTTGTGCCCTCCATCTTTCCCAACATCAGGGTCTTTTCTAGGGAGTCTTCTCTTCTCATGAGGTGGCCAAAGTATGGGAGCCTCAGCTTCACGATCTGTCCTTCCAGTGAGCACTCAGGGCTGATTTCCTTCAGAATGGATAGGTTGGGTCTTCTTGCAGTCCATGGGACTCTTAAGAGTCTCCTCCAACACCGTAATTCAAAAGCATCAGTTCTTTGGCGATCAGCCTTCTTTATGGTCCAGCTCTCACTTCCATACATCACTACTGCCCCTCTCAATTATCATATGCAAATGTTATGCAAACCAGTGTCCTTTCATGTGTGTGATTAATTTCCTCCGGGGGGGGGGGTTGAAATGAAAATGGCCACACACATACTTTCACCACACCTGGTCTCATCATCAGCGCTGCCCCTCCATCTCCCTCGCAATTTCCAAAAAGTTCAGAGAGAGTTGATAAGGCATCTTCTGTACTCATTGAAAGATGAGCCGTTCACCTTGAGGACATGGTGGTCAGTTCTCAAATGAGGATTATTTTCTCGGACAGGGCACAATATTGATCAGATGGCACTTGAGCTTGGCAGCTACAAATCAGAGGCATTCAGTCGCAGGGATTTATTCAATTAAATCGGAGAAGCCCATCTCGTTAAGGGAACAGCCTGTATTAACAGCCCTGTGTCCCAGAGAAATGAATTTTCCTGTCTGAACATTCTGGGTCCAACCTCCTCCAAGTGATTAACACTTTGCAGAGCAATATTTCCTCTTCCAAAGAACATGAGCGAACCTATTTCGGTCCTTTTTATGGTGGCGGAAAGAACAGCGTGTTCACCAGCTTCTTCTGCCGGGTCCTAAAGCCCTGCTAACCTAGCCCAAAACTTCAGCCAAGATGCGGCTGAAGTTGTGCATCATTACTTCACACAGAACTATCATTTGCCCCAAGTTATGTCAGTAAATAACTTAAAAACAAAAGAAAGAAAAGGAAATAGAATAGCCAAACATTTCAATTTACATGTACAGACTATAGCAGTTTTGGAGAAACCACACAAAAATAAGATTAAAGTGAAAAATAAATTATGAGATTAAAAGAGGCATTTTAATTGTGATGTGACCATTTCTGCTTGAGGAATGGAAATGTAGAGTAAGCAAATTGCTGGGGGGGGGGGGTTGGTTTTTTTAAAAACTGATGTCAGTTGGCAATGGCAGTGATCCAGAACAGAGAAGATAATACTGTAAATTTTCCTGAGAAAGTCGCTGAATGCAGAATCGCAGGGACATTGGAAGCTGCCTTATCCCAAGGGAGAGCAGTAGTCCATCTATCTGAAGATTTGTCTACACAGATAGGTAGCAAAACTCACAGCCCTACCTGGAGATGGGAACACCTGATGTAGTACATGTGAAAAGGATCTAGGGGTCTTGGTGGACCACAAGCTGAACATGAGTCCACCGTGTGATGCAGCAGCAAAAAAAGCTAATGCTATTCTAGGCTGCATCAACAGAAGTACAGTCTTCTTCTTCTTCGGCGATCCCTTGCAGCCAAGTAAGATTGTCATCCATAGACACAGTTTTAACAATGAGTCCTAAGTGACTGTGGAGGACAATTCTGGATCCACACATCCATCCATAGTGGGGATATTGGTTTCCAGGCAGGAGTTGATCATGGTGTGGATTTGTCAAGCTTGCCTTCCTCTTAGCACGTTTCTCCCTTGTGTCCTGTGTTTGAGCGTCTTCAAAACCCTTTGGTAAAGGCTGTTTTCCAACTGGAGCGCTCGCAAGCCAGGGTTTCCCAGTTGTCAGTGTTTATACTACATTTTTTAAGATTTGCCTTGAGAGAGTCTTTAAACCTCTTTTGTTGACCACCAGCATGACGCTTTCATATACTGGACAGTATAGTGTCCAGATCAAGGGAAGTAAGAGTACACTCTATTCTGCCTTGGTCAGAACACATCTGGAATACTGTGTCCAGTTCTGGGCACCACAATTTAAGGATGCTGACAAGCTGGAAGGTGTGCAGAGGAGGGCAACCAAGATGCTCAAAGATCTGAAAACTAAGGGAAGTTTTAAATATTTTAAATATTTAATGCTGTATTGTTTTTAACACTTGATTGGAAGCCTCCCAGAGTGGCTGGGGAAACTTAGCCAGATGGGTGGGGTAGAAATAATAAATTATTGTTGTTGTTGTTGTTGTTGTTGTTGTTGTTGTTGTTGTTATTATTATTATTAGCCTCATGAGGAGCGCTTGAAGGAGCTGGGTATGTTTAGCCTGGATAAGAGGAGACTGAGAGGTGATAGGAGAGCCATCTTCAAATATCTTAAGGGCTGTCACATGGAGGAAGGAGCATGCTTGTTTTTCTCCTGCTTCAGAGAGTAGAACTCGAACCCATGGCTTCAAGTTGCAAGAAAGGAGATCCTGACTAAACATCAGGAAGAACTTTCTGACGGTTCAAAAGTGGAGCAGATTCCTCGTGAATCTTTCTTGGGGGGTTTTAAGCAGAGGTTGGATGGCTATGAGCCGTGGATGCTGGAGCTGAGATTCCTGCATTGCAGCGGGTTGGACTAGATGACCCCTGGGGATCCCTTACGACTCTACGATTCTATGAGATGCCAGGGATCAAACCTGGGAACTTTTGCATGCAAAGGAGATGCTCTACCACTAAGCTGAAGGAGAGGCTGCAGAAAAGTTGGCTCCATCCTTGTCTCCGTCCCATTTTCTCACCCAGCCAGACTCTACTGCCAGAGATATTTTGGGCAAGATCTGGTTCCCTCTGTGAGTGAAGAGAAGGCTGTTCCTCTGCCTCTGTGGCTTCAGAGGCAATTCCAGGGCTGAGAACCCACACCCAGAACCAGGCCAGAGGACAGAAAAACCACTTTGCAACCGGCAGAGCAGAAGACAATCTCCAGCCCTCTCGCCAGTGCCGATGTTCCTGCAAGACAGCTGCCTGGGTTGATAACCCGGCCTTGCCTCGGATTTCAAAAGAGAGGAAAGCGAGCACCGCTAGCTGGCAGCATTTGATGCTCCTTCCGCACGTCTCGCCTGCCTTCCTGAGCGTGCATCGCCTCCAGCTAAGAAGGCAGACGGGCGGCAGAGCCTGCCTGAGGAATGAAGTCAGGCAGGTGCGCTTGTGACCGGACTGCTGATGTGACGGCAGTTTGCAGCTCGAGACAATAGCAGGTTCTGCAATAGCTGGAGTGCTGTTAACCTCCTCGGCAGGAAGCAAGGGGTGCGTGCAAACGACCCCACACAGATAGAGGGTCCCAAGTGCACATGGCAGTGGAGGGGAGTGAAAAGAAGGGAAGAGGCCTGAGCAGGTAGATGGAGAGGTTGGGGGGGCACATTTGCCCCTCCTGAGGCTGAGGTTCCCCATCGCTGCGCTACACCACACCAGAGCTCAACGAAGCCTCCCCAGAAAGGCAGACTATAAAATCACAGAATTGCAGAGTTGGAAGAGACCCAGGGGGTCATCTAGTTTAACCCTCTACAGTGCCATCATATTGGGTGTTGCATGGAAATGCACCCCCAAATTCTCCATTCCAAGCCAGGGAGACCAAATTGTTACAGGTGGTGGGGGCCGACATGGCTTCCTTCTTGCTTTCACTACCAGTTCACCTGCTCTCTCTCGGAGGGTGGACAAACCACCTTGGCTGTGAGTCCTGGAAGACCTCCCTGGCTTGCAGGCCTTTCCCCACCTGGCCTGGGAGGGCAGGGCCTGGACTGACTCCAGCTACAAAAGCAGAGGCTGGAGGAGAGGCTGGAGACCATCTTGACTGCCTCTTGGTACAAATCCGGGTCACGGAGCCTGAGCTTCCACAGCCACTATTTGCCATGAACCACCATTGGTAGGCTTGGCAGCCACAGCAGCAGATACGTTCTTTGCTTATGATAAAACTTGATCCCTTGTCAGTTCTGCTGTTTTAAATGTGCACTTTCTATTTGTTGTCTCCCTTTAGTACTGTTTTCTTGTGAAATGTTTAAGATAATTTTTGGGGGTTAGCTTTGCTGTGTCAAATGTGCACTCTGTCGTTGGGCTTCTTTGTAATGTTTTATTTTGAAATCTTTAAGATAATACTTTAAGGTAAAGGTAAAGGTACCCCTGCCTGTATGGGCCAGTCGTGTCCGACTCTAGGGTTGTGCGCCCATCTCACTTAAGAGGCCGGGGGCCAGCGCTGTCCGGAGACACTTCCGGGTCACGTGGCCAGCGTGACAAAGCTGCTCTGGTGAGCCAGCACCAGGGCAACACATGGAAACGCCGTTTACCTTCCCGTTATAAAGCGGTACCTTTTTATCTACTTGCACTTAGGGATGCTTTCGAACTGCTAGGTGGGCAGGAGTTGGGACCGAAAGACAGTGAGGCACCTAACCATAAGCCTGCATTTTTATCAAAGCTTCTATATATTTCAATCAAGGCTTGTATTTAAAAATGAGCTTAAAAAAGGATTTTCAAATGTTTCATGCCAGGCAGAGAAAACCTTGGCCATTCTCCTAAGACAAGAGGGCCCCATTGATTTATAGTAGAAAAACAATTCTCAAAGTCATAAAAAGGGAGAATTACATATGCTGCCCCAAGGCTGAGAAAACACCATTAGGAATGGGGAAGATAATACCAATGTGCCTCCCAGTAAAATGAGCCAGATCTTCTTTCTAAGGTTGAAAGGCCAGGAGCAAATGAGAAAAACATTTAGCTAGAAGAAAGAGAGCATTTTTGGGGAAGTCTTTTTCTAAAGCCATTCTTTCTTAAACTGAGAGAGTTAAAAAGGTTAAAATGTGTTAAATGTTGGAAAGGCAACTGGCTTGGCAGAAGAAGCAGCTTCTTCCTATTTTATTTTGAGGCTGGAGAGGAGGGGGAAAGGGGGAGGTGCAAACTGAAGAGGCTTCTTTTAAAAGCTGTGTTTTATTGAGTTCCTTCCTTTTTACTTTGAAAAGCTTTATTCTTTTAAGAGGCTACCTATGATAAATGTATGAAATATATTAGCTTAAATATATTGGCTTAAATGTAATTATGCAAAGGATTTAAGGAATGCTAGATTCTTATTTCATATGGTTGTAAGAGTTGTATTTATCCTGAAATTAAGTCAGCCACCAGCCCCCCCCCCCCCTGCCAGACAGAAGACGCCATCCAAGCAGTCTTGATATATAGTTGTCAGGCATTTGTTTAGAAACATTAAATGAAGGAAATCTTTCAATGTTGATGTGAAACTCAAGATCCTTGACATCTGTTGAACATAAAATGTAAGATTAAACATTTGTTTTATAAGGCAATAGGGCAAGGAGGGCAAGAGGTGAGCTGGTAATTAAGATTCCATGTAAGATATATTATTACTTATATGTCATATATATAGCTCTTTGTCTCCCTTATAAGGGCAAGGAAATGGGTGTATCTCTTGTGGGTGTATCTTTTGTGATTGGTTCTACCAAACAGCCAATAGGAATTTCAACCAGGCTGATTGGACAGAGGCAGCCACAGGAGGAGCAAAGGGGGCTGGATTAAGGGAATATAAGTGCTGGCCAGAATGGCAGGAGGCAGGCCAGAGCTTGGTAACCACGTACCACTGAGCCTCTTATTTATTTGTCTGACAAATAAATTACTATTTTAATTTCTCTATTGCTGCGTTGAATATTTCATTCCAGCTAAGCGTTAACCACAAGCAGGGTGCTACATTTTATGGTGCCGTGACTCGGATAAGTGGTCTGCTGGAACGCAGCCCCTTCGCCCTACTGGGCAGGGTACAAGAGAGAGGACAACTGCTTACCCAAAGCGCGCACTGGTAAATTTTTCCAGGGGGAACGCAGAAGACTCGTCTGTCTGATACCCTGCTCACTGGCGGCGACGGACCGGGGGAAACAGGGAACCAACCAAGGGTAAGTGCACAAAGGGATTTTTGGCCCTCCAATTAATTAGGAGGAAGAGAAGTCTTGATCAAACTTCTGCGTCTCAGTAAGGGGAAACTGAGTACGCTAGGTGGTTGGGTACATCAGATGGTGATCTGGTGTAGGGAAAGGGAAAAATTGGGAGGTAGAGTGTGGTGAAGTATCCAGCGCATTGTATGTGTGAGAAAGTACAGAGCAATCTGTAGCTGACCCGAGTGTGGAGTGGGCAGTACTTCGGTTCCTAGTAAGGCGACTTCACTAGGCAAGGAAACCCACGAAGCGCGTCTGTGAGTGACTGAGTGGATACTTCACAGGGCCATACAATGGGAGTTGGGGGTTCAAAGGGGGAAAATACACCTCTTGAGTGTATGTTAAATAATTTTAAGAAAGCCTTCTCAGGGGCATATGGAGTCAAAATGACGCCAGAGCGCTTGAGAACGTTATGTGAACTAGAATGGCCAAAACAAATTACTGGATGGCCATCTCAGGGAACTTTTGATATAAATTTAGTAAGCAAACTTTGGACTGATATCGCCAAAGAAACTGGAGGGTGCCCAGAACAATTTCCATATATAGATTCCTGGCTGAGCACATTAAATAAAAATCCTCCATGGATAAGGGAATGCAAAGTCAAACGATGCAAATTATTGGCTGTAAAAGCCGAAGCTAGGAAAGGAATCTTGCCAAATAAACTCAAACCCATTTTTGAGGGGCCAGAGGAAGAGGTGCTTCCACCTCCACCCTATGCTCCACATCGAAGGGAGCTTAATCCAAACACTCCACCAGTTGTAACCCCAAGGCAAGAAACTGGAATGAATAATGGGAGTGGAGTCACAGAGTTTGATTCCTTGATAGATTATGATAAATATCTTCAGGAGGCATTGGAGTCCTATAATAAAGCCCAAGCAGAAGTGGTTATTCCACCTGTGACTCCTAATAGACCTCCATCTACAGTCTCCTTTAGTGGAACAACTGATTGCCCACCCCAAACCCCTGTGCATCCAAGTCCCAGAGAAATATTACAGAAGTTACAGGGAGACCTTGCTCGGTCAGCAAGCAATACAGCCAGGCGTATAAAGCTGCTAAAAGAACGCCTTGCGACAGATACCATCCCCTATGATTTGAGGCCCCTAGAGCAAAGTGAAGAGAAAGGTCACGTAGTAGCCCCTCTTAGAAGAGTATTTGATGCACTTGAGGAGCCTGCGCTGGTTAATGGGCAACCCGGACCACGGCCACCTCGAACTTCGACCCTGCAATATATTCCATTCACAACTACAGATCTGATGAATTGGAAAACACACACCCCATCTTTTGCAGAAAAACCTCAGGCTATGATGGACTTGGTGACTTCAATAGTAAATACTCATAGTCCTACTTGGACAGATTGCCGCCAGCTCCTGAATACTCTGTTCACCACTGAGGAAAGGAGAGACATAATTGAAAAGGCACAGATATATTTGCGTGAGCAGGCCAGAGGGGGAAATATTTATAATATTGACCGTCATCTCCAAGATAACTTTCCCTTGGAAGATCCTAATTGGGATCCAAACAATGCAATTCACCTGGCCAGACTTACCACCTACCGCCAGACACTTGTGCAAGGTATCCGCAGGGCATGCCAGAAGCCCACTAATATGTCTAAAGTCTCAGAAGTAGAACAGAAACCAAATGAGAGTCCGGGAGACTTTTTAGAGAGGCTGCAAGAAGCCTATCGTATATGGACTCCTTTTGACCCTGAAGCCCCTGAAAACAGCAGAATGATTACTGCTACATTTGTGGCCCAGTGCGCTTCTGACATTCGTAAGAAAATTCAGAAATCAGAAGGATGGGAAGGGATGCTGATGAGCCAAATTATGGCCATTGCACGCCGAGTTTATCGGAATAGGGATGAGGCTGAGAAGCAAGAGAAGAAGAAGTGGCAGAAGGAAAAGATGGTAATGCTAGCCACAGCAGTGAAGCAAGACCACCGCCCCTTAAATGGAGGGCGAGGGCGAGGAAGGAATCCACCACTGGGAAGGAATCAATGTGCAAATTGCAAGAAGGAGGGTCATTGGAAGCGGGAGTGTCCTGAACCCCTGAGGTTGGAAGAAGTACGCCCAGGCCCAGGCCCAGGCCCAGGCCCAGGCTCCGGCCCAAGAAATCAGGGACGGGGACGGGGAATGATCCGAGATGGAAGATATCAGAGACCAGGACAGGGACGGAGTAGAGACAATTTCATTGGACTGGCAGAAGAGGATTTTACCCAAGACTAGGAACGACCGGACTCCATAAAGTTAGGCTTCCAGGAGCCCACGGTCACGATTCAATTAGGGAGCCATTTAATAGACTTTATGATTGATACTGGGGCTGAATACTCAGTACTCCCAGAACTATTGCAGAAAAAGGCATCCAAAAGTGTAATCATTAAAAGTGCCACTGGACAGTCAGCTAAGAGGTCTTTCCTCCAACCTTTGGAATGCCAGATTGGGGGACATCGTTTAACCCATCAGTTTTTGTATATACCTGAGTGTCCAATACCTCTCTTAGGTAGAGATATGCTGTCCAAATTGCAGGCCCAAATCACTTTCACTCCTCGAGGTCCAGAAATGAAACTGCCATCAAAAGCAGCAGGAATAATTACCCTCTCAGTACCTAAGGAACAATCATGGCGCCTAATGTCAGCCTTGCAAGTCCAACCCACATTGGATACAGAATTAGACAAGCTCCTCCGAACTCTACAGGTGCCACCAGGAGTATGGGCCGAAAATAGCCCACCAGGAATGGCTAAGAATATAGCTCCAATTGTAGTAACCCTAAAACCTATGGCTACCCCTGTATCTGTAAAGCAATATCCCTTACCCCGGCGAGCAGCAGAGGGCATCCAGAAACATTTGGACCACCTATTAAAATATGGTCTGCTTAAGCCTTGCCAATCAGAATGGAACACACCCCTTTTGCCTGTTCGAAAACCTGGGACAGATGAATACAGGCCAGTGCAGGACTTGAGGCTCGTAAACCAGGCTATCGAGACCTTGCACCCAAATGTACCAAACCCATATACCTTGCTGAGTTTGATCCCACCAGAAGCAACATTTTTTACTGTATTGGACTTGAAAGATGCATTCTTCTGTTGCCGGCTGGCACCACAGAGCCAACCTATATTTGCCTTCCAGTGGGAAGACCCTTTGACAGGAACAAAAGGCCAGCTAACCTGGACAAGATTGCCCCAAGGATTCAAAAATTCCCCAACTTTATTTGGCACTGCCTTGGCGAGGGATCTAACAAGTTACCCCTCAATACCGGGAGAAAAGGTGGTTCTGCAATATGTGGATGATCTTATACTAGCTGCAAAGGATTTTGATACCTGTAAAGAAGGGACAGAGGAACTGCTCCACTTGCTCTGGGAAGCTGGCTACCGAGTTTCCCAGAAAAAGGCACAGTTATGTTTAGAAAAGGTCAAATATTTGGGCTTTGACATCTCACACCAACAACGAGCATTGAGACCAGAGAGGAAAGAAGCTATTTGCCTTATCAAGGAACCTACCACAAGAAAACAACTTAGGGGATTCCTGGGAACAGCAGGGTTTTGTAGACTATGGATACCTGATTTCAGTAGTCTGGCCAAGCCCTTACATGAAAGCACTCGAGGTGCAGAAAAGGACCCATTCGTATGGGGACCTGAGCAGAAACAAGCCTTTTTAGTTATCAAACAGCGACTTATGGAGGCACCAGCCCTTGGATTGCCTAATTCGGAAAAACCCTTTCAGCTGTATGTACATGAACAGAATGGGATTGCAGCGGCAGTCCTGACCCAGAGATTAGGAAGTTGGAACCGTCCAGTAGCTTATTTGTCTAAACAATTGGACTCAGTAGCAAAAGGATGGCCTCCATGCCTAAGGGCAGTAGCGGCCACTGCGAGCCTTGTCAAAGAAGCTGATAAATTTACCTTTGGCCAGACGATGTATGTGAATGTACCTCATGCTGTTCTGACACTCATGGAATATAAGGGTAGTTATTGGCTAACGAACCCAAGGATGGCTAGATACCAAGGCCTATTGTGTGAAAATCCCAGGATTCATCTACGAGTAGTGAATATGCTCAATCCAGCGACTTTGCTGCCCCTACCAGAGGTAGATGATGAGGAATCACATGATTGTCTCCAAGTAATGGATGAAGTTTATTCCAGTAGACCTGATCTGAAAGATGAGCCATTGAAAAATCCAGATGTTGTATATTATACTGATGGTAGCAGTTACCTGCATGAAGGTGCCAGACGAGCAGGATATGCTGTGGTTACCAATGAGGAAGTTGTGGAAGCTGAGGCTTTGCCTGCTGGCACCTCAGCACAAAAGGCTGAACTTATAGGTTTAACTAGAGCTCTGCAATTGGCAGCCGGATGTAAGGCAAACATCTATACTGATTCAAAATATGCCTTCTTAACCCTGCATGCACATGGAGCTCTATGGAAAGAAAGAGGTCTAATCGGAGCCCACGGGAAGGCTTTGAAATATGGACCTGAAGTAGAAATCCTGTTAGAAGCAGTATGGGCTCCAGAACAGATTGCTGTAATGCACTGCAAAGGTCATGGACGAGGAAGGGATCCAATAACCAGAGGAAATCATGCTGCTGACAAAGCAGCCCGAGAGGCAGCCCAAAAGCCTGTGGGAGGATTTATAGCAGCCCTCATACCAGAGGTAGTTCCAGAAGAAGTTAAACCTCACTATACCCCAGAAGAGAGGAAGTGGGCTGAACAGGAAGGAGCGGTTGTGAGGGACGGTTGGATGATCCTGCCGGACAATAGGATTTATGTACCTCATCATCTAGCAGGCACAATTGTAAGAAATTATCATGAATCTACTCACCTTGGCGGTACTGCAACTAGAGAGAGTCTCAGTCGGAAGTTGTATATTATTAATCTATCACAATTAGCAACTTGCATTTCACAGAAATGTGTTCTTTGTGCTAAAAACAATCCCAGGCAGGGACCGGTACAACCTCCTGGAATTCAGCATGTGGGATACGTCCCCATGGAAAGCCTAACTGTGGACTTCACAGAGCTGGTCCCTTCTAAGGGATTCAAGTATCTCCTTGTGTTTGTAGATACTCTTACCGGATGGGTTGAAGCTTTTCCCACCCGAACTGAAAAGGCACGAGAGGTAACTAAAAGACTCCTCACTGAATTGATCCCAAGGTTTGGATTACCTAGATGCATTGGAAGTGATAATGGGCCAGCGTTCATTGATCAAGTAGTACAAGATGTATGTCGAGTCCTACAAGTAAAATGGAGACTGCATACAGCATATAGGCCTCAGAGTTCAGGGAAAACTGAAAGAATGAATCGGACTCTGAAAACCCAATTGGCAAAATTAACCCAGGAAACGGGATTGGGATGGGTAGATGTGTTACCCATAACACTGTTTCGTGTTCGGTGTGCACCCACAAAAAGACTTAAGTTGTCACCTTTTGAGCTCCTGTATGGGAGACCGCCCTCCTTTGTTCAGGATATTCCAGCTGACCTTAAACAAATAGGAGACCATGTGACACAGGAACAAGTGCAATCTCTCTCCCGTGTTTTTGTTTCTCTTAACAGGTGGGCCCTCGAGCGCACGCCGTGCAGCATTGCCGAGCCGATTCATCAGTTCCAGGCTGGCGATAGCGTATGGGTGAAAGAGTGGAAACGCGATCCACTTGCACCTAAGTGGCGTGGACCTTACACCGTCTTGCTCTCTACTCCAACAGCGGTGAAGGTAGCTGAGGTGACCCCCTGGATTCATCACTCTCGTTTGAAGAAGTCTGAAGGCAGTTGGACGTGCAAAGGTGACCCCTCTAATCCTTTAAAACTAACTCTCTCCAAAAACCCCTGTATCTAGCCCTACCGGGAACGGGCTAGGTCACGGGCAACATTTGACGACCGGCCTGCTGCAGCCACAACCTGGAAGCTGGCTGACCTGCGCACGCCTGAAGCTTGAGGAGCGTCTGAACCAGCGACTGTGAACGGAAAGATTCTCTAATACAATTGATTGACTGCCCCCCTTGTGGAACAATTATCAGAGATATTACTCATTGGGGATCCTCGGGATATATGTTTTGGTCTTGGTGGTTCCCCATTTCTGTCACTGGGGGAATTATATTGGGGCTAATAATTATTTGCTATCATAATAAGGTAATCTTTTGTGGAAGGAATGTATATACTAGACATCAACATGATTTTATTATTAATCCTGATCCCTTGGGAAGGGGAAGGGTCCTTGAATCTGACCAAATTGGCTAAATATGGATTCAGCCATGACCACAATATGTGGGTAGGTTTAGCTGAAATGGTAGCTAATGTTGCAAATAGGACCAATTGCCTTGTTTGCTCTCTTGGGCCAGATGATTCAGAGGGAGGTATGCCCTTATTACCGATACCATTAGATGCTATTGGTATGGTAAGCGAAATGCCACACCAAACTGAAATACAGAATTTCCCCGGATGGAACTCAACTAAACCATTACGAGTTATACCTGTACAAGGGGAATTCTGTGTACATAAATCATCAGATGCAGCTGATTCTCCCATGATAGGCTCTTCTCATTGTCACTATACTTGGGATTATAAGAAGAATAGTCATACCTGGGCACACGGTACTACCTATCGAACTCGGAATACCTTGCCCTGTGCACCTCCTTTTATTCATGCATGGAAAGTGGTGTGGAACATAACTGTGACAGAAAAAGGCAATCTAACATACTGCACTGTGAACTCTCTACCCCTTTTGGTATTTCGCCTTCTGTACTCCCCGTACCAAAAACCTCAGACCCGATGGTTGTGGTGGATATGTGGAGAATGGGCATACAAGAAACTCCCTTCCAAATGGAGTGGGACTTGTTTCTTGGGTTGGGTATTACCACCAATGTGGATTATGCCCACTAGTTCGGCCAGGCGAACACGAAGGAATGCTGATATTTCTCATATAGCAGGAGGAAGTACCCAAAGTTGGAGCGGTACTGATGATTGGCCACCAGAGCGCATTATAGCCTATTATGATCCTGCCTCCTGGAATCCTGGTGAGCTCATACAAGGGGCACGGGATCCTATTTATAATCTAAACAGAATAATTCGATTGCAAGCAGTAGTGGAACTTGTAACCAATGCAACGGCCCAGAGTTTGAGACTTATTGCACAACAGTTGGATGAAAGTAGAGCCGCCATTTTGCAGCTGAAAATGGGAATGGATTATGTACTTGCCAGGCAGGGAGGCCTATGTGGAGTCTTGAACTTGACAGGGAATGCCTGTTGCTTTAACATTTCTGATAATGGTGAGGCAATCCGTGTGTTGGCCACAAAGATGGAGAATATAGCACATGTCCCAGTACAAACATGGGAAGGATGGGATATGGGATGGCTCACCAATTGGTTACCTAATGTCACAGGACTCAAAGGGATACTATTGTCTTGCTTGTTTTTCTTGACAGTAGTAGTATTGGTTTTATGTATGATGCCATGTATCATTTCATGTTTTAGAAGTACAATTAGCAAGATGGTTTCAAATGAAACTCTACCTCATATCATGGCCCTATACAGAGCTTTACCTCAGGAATATGATGAAGGTCAAGCTATCAAGGACACTTGGGATGAAGGTCCTTGAGCTTGAAAGGGGGGAATGAGGCACCTAACCATAAGCCTGCATTTTTATCAAAGCTTCTATATATTTCAATCAAGGCTTGTATTTAAAAATGAGCTTAAAAAAGGATTTTCAAATGTTTCATGCCAGGCAGAGAAAACCTTGGCCATTCTCCTAAGACAAGAGGGCCCCATTGATTTATAGTAGAAAAACAATTCTCAAAGTCATAAAAAGGGAGAATTACATATGCTGCCCCAAGGCTGAGAAAACACCATTAGGAATGGGGAAGATAATACCAATGTGCCTCCCAGTAAAATGAGCCAGATCTTCTTTCTAAGGTTGAAAGGCCAGGAGCAAATGAGAAAAACATTTAGCTAGAAGAAAGAGAGCATTTTTGGGGAAGTCTTTTTCTAAAGCCATTCTTTCTTAAACTGAGAGAGTTAAAAAGGTTAAAATGTGTTAAATGTTGGAAAGGCAACTGGCTTGGCAGAAGAAGCAGCTTCTTCCTATTTTATTTTGAGGCTGGAGAGGAGGGGGAAAGGGGGAGGTGCAAACTGAAGAGGCTTCTTTTAAAAGCTGTGTTTTATTGAGTTCCTTCCTTTTTACTTTGAAAAGCTTTATTCTTTTAAGAGGCTACCTATGATAAATGTATGAAATATATTAGCTTAAATATATTGGCTTAAATGTAATTATGCAAAGGATTTAAGGAATGCTAGATTCTTATTTCATATGGTTGTAAGAGTTGTATTTATCCTGAAATTAAGTCAGCCACCAGCCCCCCCCCCTGCCAGACAGAAGACGCCATCCAAGCAGTCTTGATATATAGTTGTCAGGCATTTGTTTAGAAACATTAAATGAAGGAAATCTTTCAATGTTGATGTGAAACTCAAGATCCTTGACATCTGTTGAACATAAAATGTAAGATTAAACATTTGTTTTATAAGGCAATAGGGCAAGGAGGGCAAGAGGTGAGCTGGTAATTAAGATTCCATGTAAGATATATTATTACTTATATGTCATATATATAGCTCTTTGTCTCCCTTATAAGGGCAAGGAAATGGGTGTATCTCTTGTGGGTGTATCTTTTGTGATTGGTTCTACCAAACAGCCAATAGGAATTTCAACCAGGCTGATTGGACAGAGGCAGCCACAGGAGGAGCAAAGGGGGCTGGATTAAGGGAATATAAGTGCTGGCCAGAATGGCAGGAGGCAGGCCAGAGCTTGGTAACCACGTACCACTGAGCCTCTTATTTATTTGTCTGACAAATAAATTACTATTTTAATTTCTCTATTGCTGCGTTGAATATTTCATTCCAGCTAAGCGTTAACCACAAGCAGGGTGCTACAACAGGAGCTCACCCCGCCGCGGGGATTCGAACCGCCGACCATGCGATCGGCAAGTCCTAAGCACTGAGGTTTTACCCACAGCGCCACCCGCGTCCCTTAAGAGATAATACTTTGCTTTCCTGTTAATTATGTCGCTCTCAACGTATACTTTGGGGTTGTTGTTTTTTACTTTCTTCTGCTTTATTGGATATCTTAATGTGTTGCAAGTCACTTTTAGACTTTTTCTTTAAAATATAAAGCGGTGTTGAAATGAAATGAATGAATGAGATTCCTGCATTGCAGGGGGCTGGTGAGCCTTGGAGGGGGGGGGTGTCTCTTCCAGTTATATAATTCTATGATTCTATGATGGTGATGGTGATAAACCAATGGGCACCAGCAATAGTGGCAAGGAGGGGGAACCCAGAGATTGCATCCCATTAGGGGCATCCCAAGCCCCACATATAAAAACAAAACAACAAAACACCCAGCCCAAAACTTGGAAGCTACTTGCAGAGATTTGTTAAAATGCCTTCTCATTTGAAAGCCAAGCCGCTTTGGGACACAGCTTCCCAGCCTCCCGTCTGTAGAAGGGGAAGCATTTTAGCACCCTCCTGTAGCACTGGACAGGGGTCAATCGATAGGCAGCTATTTTCAGGGAAAGCAAATGGATTTTAGACCCTCTAACTTCTTCTGGAGCGGTGCCAAGGAATAAGGCTGCAAGATCAGAGGGAGGCACATTTTACAAAGCGAGGAAGGGCTTGCTTGTGGAAGCGTGACTCACGAGAAGACATAAAGAACTTTGTGAGGGAGGAAGGGGAGAATTTGGGGGTGTCCCTGAAAAATGGCCTTTTGGAGGAGGGAAATGAAAACAAGTCCTTGAACAGTTAGTTATCTTTCCACAAGGGCAGACATTGATGCTGAAATCCAGCATCATGTGGGCTCTATGACTGCAGCTTTCTCCCGATTGAAGTGCAGAGTGTTTGAGGACTGGGACGTTCACGGAGAAACCAAAATTCTTGTTTACAAAGCTATGGTACTACCAACCTTATTGTATGCTTGTGAAACATGGACCACTTATAAACACCATCTCCAGCTCCAATTCCATCAACGGTGTATCCAAAAAAATTTACACATCACCTGAGAAGACAGGCGAACTTTGGAAGAAGCAAAGATCACCAGTGTCAAAGCAATGATCCTTCAACATCAACTTCATTGGACTGGTCATGTTCTGTGGGTGCCTGATTATCATCTTCCAAAGCAACTACTCTATTCCGAACTTAAAAAAGGAAAGCATAATGTTGGTGGTCTACATAAGACGTTCAAAGATTCTCTCTAGGCAAATCTTTCTAAAAATGTAGTATAAACACCGACAAATGCGAGCGCTCCAAGTGGAGAATGGCCTTTACCTAAGGGTTTTGAAGACCGTGTTTATGGAAAACAATCTTACTCGGCTACAAGGGATCACCAAAGAAGAAGCAGCAGCCTGTGGGGCGTTTTTTAAAAGCCTGAGATTCCACAGCATTCCAGTTGGGCAGAGAAACGGCTCAGAGCGAGCCCATTTGGAAGGCACGAAGAGCCTGAGGCCCGGGGAGCAAATAATACAATCACAGGAACATAGAAATGTAGAGTTGTGAAGTGAAAGGATAAGAAAGAGGGATTTATATCTAGATGTTAGGATAGAGATGATAAGGAAAACAGGAAGACACAATGAGAGATAAAGGAGGTGCTGTGGGATTGGTGGAAGTCAATGTTTTGTTATTGTTGTTTTAGTGTTTATATTATTAACTTGTATGATATGGATTTGTTTTGTTTTGTTTTAGTTGTTGCTTTAGTTGTTGCTTTAGTTTCCGAATGTTGGTTTTCGTGTGTTGTGTATTCTTATTTTTCGATATTTTTCGTTTTGTTGTTGTTGTGTGGAAAATACAAATAAAATTTATTTAAAAAGAAAAGAAATGTAGAGTTGGGAGGGACCCTGAGGATCATCTAGTCCAACCCCCTGCAATGCAGGAATATGCCTCCTTCAGATATGCCTCTCACTTGCCTGGTGTGGGAGTGTGTGTAGAAAGCAGCCAACTGCGCACAGGTAAGATTCAGGGCAGATGCTCCGCCCACTTTTGCCTCTGGCCACGCCCACCACTGACATGTGCCCCAGAAGGGAATGTTGCCCTCAAGAGTGAAAAAAGGTTCCCCACAACTGCTATATGGATAAGGCCCGGCTTGGCTTTCCTGGGTCCCAATCTCACTGTGGTGGAGTTGTTGAGGATGTATGCTCATCACCCCAATCCCCGGTACCCAAACCTCCCAGTTGCTACGGCTGGAATTGGATGAGACCTCCCCATCAGATGTCTCGGCACTGACCTAGGCGAGGCTGCCCCCATGAACGATCCTTGTGGCGTTTGCCTCCTAGGTGGTGTTAGTTTCTGTTTCTCACTGTGCAGCTGCATGGAGTCACAGGACTCTGTTTATATTCCTGGGATTCCATACCATTGGAGTCTCACGGGAAAGGAGACGGGATGTGACGTTAGTGGTTTCCGGTTTCCTTTGTTCCTTTGTTTCAGTTGCCCTCTGCTTTCATAGAGAGAGGATGTCTTTTCTGTTCTGCGTAGTTTAGAAATAAAACTCTTTAAACATGCAGCTCATATGATCTCATCCTTCCCTCCTGGGAACTTTGCTGAGTGAAGAATGTGCTTGGAGCCTTATCAAAGGCTTGAGGTCATTAATTGTTTGTCGGAGGCGATTTCAAAGGCTCAGTCGAAGGGAGCTGCCGACAGGTGGGTCATAAGGAAAGGGTTAAATGAGTGTGAAGTGATTGGCCAGTGGGAACCCAAGGGGAGGACTTAGAGTTAAGAGTTGGAAGTGTTGGGAAGTCAGTTGGGAGTTGGAGAAGGAAGAGAGAGGCTAAGTCTGTGGGTTGGTCGAGTTGTGTTGTGAGAGAGTGAAAGAAACTGATAGGAGTCAGATAGACAGTTGTAATCAGTTAGCAGTTCAGGAAAGGATAAGCCGGTATAGAAACTAAGATTAAGAAACTAACAAGAAAAATTATCTGAAACCATAAACTTGTTAAGGCTTAGAAAATAAACTTGCTTATTTGATTTAATGTTAACAACTGTCTGGACTCTGTGTGTACCCGAGAGAAACGGGTTGGTGGCAGCGGGAAAGCAAGCACAGTGGTGGCACAGGGATCAATAGACCGTCAAACGTCCGGGGGCCCTGTGTGATCGCCACAGTCCTCTTGTGGCCTCTGTAAGATTTTCATCCCAGCCAAACTGACAATTTCCCCTTCCCTCAAATAAGCCGAACTGCCAACATTCTCTACCCGCTTTATTGCTGGGATGCTCAGCTCAGCCAGTCAGTGCCTGAGGCGTCAGGCTGCCACAAACAATACAGCTTCTACAACTTTTCCATTTTTCTTCTCAATGCCTGGCTGCATTCCAGAGATTCACCCTTCCTTCCATCACTCAGACATTTAAAACTGCACATTAAACCTGCAATGCAAAGCATGCAATCCACCCCTCACCTCAGAAAGGAAGCACAAGACACCAGAACTACTTTATCGGGGGGAGTTTATGGGGGCGGGGGGAAGAACCACAAACTTTCTCCTGTTCAAATGCAATGTTGTTTTTTAATCTACCGGCAAGGTTAAAAATCCGACGCCTCAGGGCTGCCTTCATCGCCCACGGTGGTAATAAGCTGGCAGCAAACTAAGGGGAGAAAAAAACAGTTTTGTGAAGAATTCTCTGGCGTGTGCATATTTTATACTGGAATAAATTTCCATAAAGAGAAGGTCCTGATGGAAGACCACAATCTCCACAGTTGACAAGGCTTTAGTGCTCAGAGTGAGTTAGGAAGCATCACCTGAGACACAGACAGACAGACAGACAGACAGACAGACAGGACAGACAGACTGCTAAATTATTCCTATCCAGGTCACAAGGGGGGGGGAATTATTTAGGGTTTGGGGGGCAGATCAGGCATGGAATGATTCTCCCCAAACAACAGCAAAGGGAGGGGGTCTGTCTGAGTCGTAGCAGCGCTTTGAAAAATTGGTTTTTTTACAATTCCTGAATTTCAGCACCTGAATTTCAGAGAGCTGTCAGTGGCCTCAACAGGAATTACTTCAAGACAGTGACACACTCCCCAGGGTGATGCTTTTAACACTCAACCTCTTAAACACACATGCATGCAAGCGTACACACACACACACACACACACACACACACACACACACATTTCAGAGTAGCAACTTAATGCAATTTGATGCCACCGTTAGTCCAAAACGTTTTAGGACGTGAAGTAGCAAATGGCACACAAACACAAGCAGGGAGAAAAATACACACACGCTGGGGGGCGGTGTGTGAAATATATACATATTGAAAAACCCCTTCTCCAACACTTCAAAGGACTGATAATTTGGGGCTGCGGAAACCTGTTGCCCTCCAATTGGACTCCAACTCCCATCATCCACAGCCAACATGCCCAATAGTCAGAGATGATGGGAGTTGGAGTCCAATTGGAGAGCAACAGGTTTCCCCATCCCAGTGCTACGGGAAGCTTGCAAGCAGGACAGTGTGGTATAGTGGTCACAGTGTTGGACCTGGGAGGCGACGGTTCTAAGGGGAAGGTGGAGGTGCAAATGACCATCCAACTTTGAAAAGCTGGCATGGCTGGATCAAGGTCATCAGCTTTGTTGAGTTAACTAAACTAAATAGCTCTAACCGGACCTTGAATAAGTATGCAATTTATTGTTTTGAATCTCATTGCGCTGCTTTCTTTCTTGGTGGGTCGTGCAAACCGCTGTTCTGAATGGTGCTTTTTAGGGGGCAAGTTTATGAAACCGAGGGGACAGTGGCCCGCCTTAGACTGCTTTTCAAGCTGCACTGGCTCCCGGTGGAGTACAGGGTCAGATTTAAGGTGCTGCTTTTGACCTTTAAAGCCCTTCACGGTCTCGGACCCTCGTACCTACGAGACCGCCTCTCCCGGTATGCCCCATGGAGAGCCTCAAGGTCCATAAATAGCAAGACCCTAGAGGTCCCAGGCCCTAAGGAAGTTAGATTGGCTTCAACCAGAGCCAGGGCCTTTTCAACTCTGGCTCCGGCCTGGTGGAACGCTCTGTCTCATGAGACCAGGGCCCTGCAGGATCTGATTTCTTTCTGCAGGGCCTGTAAGACAGAGTTGTTCCGCCTGGCCTTTGGCTTGGAGCCAATTTGATTCCCTCCCCCTCTTTTTTTTTTTCCCTTTCCTTCTCCTCCTGCGATGAGGCTACATTTTAATATTTTAATGTTCCATTATTTTAATGTTGTATTTTATTTTTGTTTTTAAGTTGTAATCATTCTTCTTGTTTTTATTATTGTTTCTAAGCCGCTCTGAGCCCGGCCTTGGCTGGGGAGGGCGGGGTATAAATAAAAAATTATTATTATTATTATTATTATTATTATTATTATTATTATTATTATTACAATGCTTGCCAGCACCCAAATCCAGAGGAGGTGTCGGAAGCTGAAGAGGCAACAGGGTTTAGTGAGCAGGAAGAGTCTGCAGCAGAGAGCAGTCTAGACTCAG
The DNA here is from genome assembly GCF_964252035.2 of Podarcis erhardii. Lineage (NCBI taxonomy): Eukaryota > Metazoa > Chordata > Lepidosauria > Squamata > Lacertidae > Podarcis > Podarcis erhardii. Next base: position 6,492,656 of record NC_138497.1, on the reverse strand, counting down.
AGGCAGAAGCAGAGGATGGAGAGGGGAGAGCCAAAAGGCAAAGATGAGTCAGGCTAGAGAATAATCCAGGGAGTCTCCAGCTCCTGCTGCAACCAGCTGCCTTGCCCCCTGATCTCCCAGGACCAGAAGAGGTATGAAGAAGGAGGAGCAAAGAGAGAGAGACCACCTCAGATTGCTAAGGGGGGAGCCTTAGAGAGCGGTGGGAAGGCAGGAACTTCCAGTCCTAGTTGCTTTGCTCACTAGTCCCAAGATGTTACGTTTCTTTGAATACAGAGTTAACTTCGTGGACACCTTTTGAGTTATCGCAGACCTGTACCGGACGCTCCTGATAGCAGATTCGTGAACGACGTGCCAATTCCACTAGCACTGAGCATCACTTAACTCCAGCCTGCTTCAAACCAAAACATGCCCCCTGTGCTGGTCCTGGGGGCTACCAAGAGGCGAGGTCCGAGTCCACTCCGAGGTCGATGGTGCGGTATGGAGGCTGTCCGTCAAAGCTGTAGCTGGGTCCAAGGCAGGGAGTCAGGAACTCTGGCAGAAGAGCAGGACAGGGTGCAGGCAGGAACAGGCTACCAACAACGTTGCTCCCGCAACTTGGGACTGGGGCTGACTGGCTTTTATCTGCCCCAAGGCATAGGGCGGCCCCAATCCACAGGTGACTTGCCTCTCCTGGCCTGGAGGTGAGCACTCCTCCTGCGGGAACTTAGTTCCCTCCGCCTCTCTGCCCTGAGCCTCTGCAGCTCAGGAGAGGCTGGAGGGTTACCGGACCCAGAGGCAACCTCAGCTTCCCCTAACGGGGCTGAGAGTGGAGTACCTGCAGGCAATGGGTCCTCCATCACCTCAGGGGCCAGAGCAGACTCAGCTGGTGCCTGCACCTGAGGATCCAGCACAGGTGAGGACCCTTCAGGCTCAAGCCCCAGCCCCAGCTCAGCTGGTTCTGGAGGCAGGGACTCCTGTGCAGGCTGGGATTCCTCAGGTTCAGCCTCTGAGTCCTAATCCCAGGCCATCACACACACACACCCTTTAAGTGTTCTAACATGCAAACATGGGAACATTTTAAAACCAGCACAGCTACAATGTGTAATTATGGGTAGCAGGGTGGGGAGGAAGAGGAGATCTGTACCCGAGCACAGAGTTAAAAGCTGTTCTGGGAAGAGCATTGCTTGACTTGCCTGCAATTAAAATCTATGCTTTAGGTTTTGAATTAACATAACATTTGGGATTTAGCAGGCCAGGGCTGGTGGGGGGGGGGGGAGAGAAATCTTCCCTTTTAATGAAAGCTGCGGTTCTTGGAGAACTCTCCAGAGCTGAAGTAATTATTTATGTTCTTTTTACCTCTTTGGAAGAAGAGCTTAAAGAGCAACGTTCTGATCTACACACCCACCCCCTGGAAGCATATGGGCACCAAATATCCGCAAAAAATGCTGCTGCATGAGACTCTGTACCCACCCATAGATATAGCATAGAATCAGAGAACTGTAGAGCTGGAAGGGGCACCCCAAAGGTCATCTAGCCCAACCCCCTGCAATGCAGGAATCTCAACTAGATCATAGATAGCCATGTTCAAATATATAAAAGGATGTCACATAGAGGAGGGAGAAAGGTTGTTTTCTGCTGCTCCAGAGAAGCGGACACGGAGCAATGGTTCCAAACTACAAGAAAGAAGATTCCACCTAAACATTAGGAAGAACTTCCTGACAGTTAAGAGCTGTTTGACAGTGGAATTTGCTGCCAAGGAGTGTGGTGGAGTCTCCTTCTTTGGAGGTCTTTAAGCAGAGGCTTGACAACCATATGTCAGGAGTGCTCTGGTGGTGTTTCCTGCTTGGCAAGGGGTTGGACTCAATGGCCCTTGTGGTCTCTTCCAACTCTATGATTCTATGATTCTATGATAGATGAGAGATGGCTGCCCAGCCTCTGCTTAAAAGCCTCCAAGGAAGGAGAGCTCACCAGATCCCAAGGAAGATAGTTCCACTGGCAGACAGCTCTTCCTGGCTGGGTCTAGACACATCAAAGAAGCGTTTCAGAAAAAGCGCGTTGTAAACCTCAAATTGGGAAACTACGTTGGCAAAAGACAGAACTCCATAGCGCCATCTGGTGTCACAGTGTTATAATGCGTATAAAACGCTTTTTCTTTGCTAATGTGTTGTTGTTGTTGGTTAGTTGTTTAGTCGTCTCCGTCTCTTCGTGACCCCATGGACCAGAGCATGCCAGGCACTCCTGTCTTCCACTGCCTCCCGCAGTTTGGTCAAACTCATGCTGGTAGCTTCAAAAACACTGTCCAACCATCTCGTCCTCTGTCGTCCCCTTCTCCTTGTGCCCTCCATCTTTCCCAACATCAGGGTCTTTTCCAGGGAGTCTTCTCTTCTCATGAGGTGCCCAAAGTCTTGGAGCCTCAGCTTCAGGATCTGTCCTTCCAGCGAGCACTCAGGGCTGATTTCCTTCCGAATGGAGAGGTTTGATCTTCTTGCAGTCCATGGGACTCTCAAGAGTCTCCTCCAGCACCATAATTCAAAAGCAGCAATTTTTCGGCGATCAGCCTTCTTTATGGTCCAGCTCTCATTTCCATACATCACTACTGGGAAAACCATAGCTTTAACGATACGGACCTTTGTTGGCAAGGTGATGTCTCTGCTTTTTAAGATGCTGCCTAGGTTTGTCATTGCTTTTCTCCCAATTACTAATGTCGCTGAGTCCAAAGTCAGAAAGTTCTTCCTTGAGAGCCAGTGTGGTGTAGTGGTTAAGAGCAGTAGACTCGTAATCTGGTGAACCGGGTTCGATTCCCTGCTCCTCCACATGCAGCTGCTGGGTGACCTTGGGCTAGTCACACTTCTCTGAAGTTTCTCAGCCTCACTCACCTCACAGAGTGTTTGTTGTGGGGGAGGAAGGGAAAGGAGAATGTTAGCCGCTTTGAGGCTCCTGAAGGGGAGTGAAAGGCGGGATATCAAATCCAAACAACTCTTCTTCTTCTTCTTCTTCTTCTTCTTCTTCTTCTTCTTCTTCTTCTTCTTCTTCTTCTTCTTCCTCCTCCTCCTCCTCCTCCTCCTCCTCCTCCTCCTCCTCCTCCTCCTCCTGGTGTTTAGTAAGAATCTCCTTTCTTGTCACTTGAAGCCGCTGGTTTGGGTCCTACGCTCCAGAGCAGGAGAAAACAAGCTTGCTCCCTCTTCCATGTAACAGCCCTTGAGATATCTGACATCTAACCACACATTGAAAGCCCATGGCTTCCCCGCAAAGAATTCTGCAGACCTGTCAGTGTCACAGGTCCCACATAATGTTTTAGTGTGGCCACATCTGAACTTTGAAACTCCCTGTCTAGTGACGTCAGGCCTTCACTGTATTGTTTCTGGTGCCAATGAAAAGCATTTTTGTGTAGGCAAGCCTCTCCAGACATGTAGAATATAGGGCCGTGTGTTTTAATCTGGTTTCTATCTTGTCACTGGTTTAAATTATTTTTTCTCACTTGCTTTGATTATTTTTTGTTCTTAACTGTTTTTTAGTTTGTTTTATCGTTTTTGTAAACTGCTTTGAGGGTTCTTTTTTTACAATCAAATGGTATATAAATGTTATAAAGTAAATCGTTTGTTAAGTGTGCTGGGAATTGTAGCTCTGTGAAGGCTAAACTACAGTTCCCAGGATTCCATGTCCGTTAAAGTGGCACCAATGTGCTTTAAATGTCTGGTGCAATGTGATCACAGGGAGCTTTGCATGCTTAGTGCCTACTCAAAAGCGCCACCGCCAACCTGCTTTGGAAGCGTGGCCATGGCGCCTGGTGGAAGTCAGTGGAAGGGGCGGCAGCGGAGAAAGAATGTCTGCAGCCAGCCCCAAGGACAGCTTAGTCCGGCCGGCTGTGATGGCCTGGGATTCCGATTCAGAGGCTGAACCGGAGGAATCCCAGCCTGCACAGGAGTCCCCGCCTCCAGGGCCGGCTGAACTGGGGCAGGGCCTTGATGCTGAAGCACCTGCACCTGTGCCGGATCCTCAGGAGCAGACACCAGGTGATTCCACTCTGGCTCCAGAGGTGGTTGAGGACTCAGTGCCTGCAGGTGAGTCTCCCCCTGGGCCCAGTAACCCTTCAGCCTCTCCTGAACTGCAGAGACTCAGGGCAGAGAGGCGAAGGGAACTGGTTGCTCCCAGGAGGAGTGCTCGCCTTAAGGCCAAGAGAGGCAGGTCTCCTGGGGGCCGGGGCCACCCCTGGCCTCAGAACAGATAAAGGCCAGTCGGCCCGGTCCCAGGATGTGGGAGCAACGTTGTTGTTGAGTTCCTGTTCCTGCCCGGACCCAGACCTGACTCTCCAGTGCTCCTGTCCCCGCCCGGCTTCCTGTTTCAGACCTCGCCCCGCTCCTTGTGGACTGATTCCAGGCTAGTGACCCAGGACCGGACTTTGACTACGCCTACGGTAACCTTCCCCCCGGGATCAGCACACCAGTGTCTGTGAAGTTAATTCTTCATTCAAAGAAACAACACAGCTCATGCCTAGTGGTTACAGCAACCCTTCCCAGTAGGTCTTGCCTCAATGAGGCAGTTGCAAGGACTGAAGGTCTTTGCGTTCCCAATGCTCTCTGTGTCTCCTTTCCCACAGTACTTCCCCAGCAACCTGAGGCACCTTCATCTTGTCTCTCTTTGCTCCTTCCTCTTCATACCTCTTCTGGTCCTGAGAGACAAGGGCGGAGGGCAGCTGGTTGTAGCAGGAGGGGGAGACTCCATGGCGTCTTCAGCAGCCTTACTTATCTCTGCCTCCTGGCCCCTCTCTTCTCCTGCCTCTGATTCTGGACTGCTCTCTGACACAGACTCCTCCTGCTCACTAAACCCTGTTGCCTCTTCAGCTTCCAACATCTCCTCCCCATCTCCTCCCTTTGACCACATATCATCGTCCCACCACCAATCCCCTGGCTCTGAGCCTTCTTCCCCTGGGGGGTTCCCCAGCTGCTCCCCCGGGGGTTCCCTTGAGGGTTCCCCAACTGGTGCCTCCCACCAGCACAAGACATTGGTGGATTCATCAATATCCTATGCCAAAGGGAAGGAAGGGAGAGGTCCCAGGTATTCTAGGGGAGAGATGCCAGAAAACAGGGGCTGTCCATGGTAAACACAGAAAGTTGTAGCCCTGAGAAAAGAGGAAGAGTCTGCCTGGTTAGCCCTATGAACAATAAAACCAGTGGACTATATTCAACCTGCTAAGACTCCCCTGGACTCCAGGATGGTTGGCATTCCTGCTCAAGGTAAGGTTGATTTTGAAGAGGAAAGCTATTGATGTCCTGAATTCGAGTGTCTTCAAAGCCCATGACACCTTTGGTAGAGGCTGTTCTCCAACTAGAGCGCTCGCAGGCCAGTGATTCCCAGTTGTTGGTGTTCATACTACATTTTTAAAAAGATTTGCCTTGAGAGAGTCTTTAAAACTCTTTTGTTGACCACCAACATTACACTTTCCATTTTTAAGTTCGGAATAGAGTACAGTGGTACCTCGGGTTACATACGCTTCAGGTTACAGACTCCGCTAACCCGGAAATAGTACTTCGGGTTAAGAACTTTGCTTCAGGATGAGAACAGAAATTGTATGGCGGCAGCACAGTGGCAGCGGGAGGCCCCATTAGCTAAAGTGGTGCTTCAGGTTAAGAACAGTTTCAGGTTAAGAACGGACCTCCGGAACGAATTAAGTACTTGACCCGAGGTACCACTGTAGTTGCTCTGGAAGACGATAATCAGGCATCCACACAACATGACCAGTCCAATGAAGTTGATGTTGAAGAATCATTGCTTCAACACTGGTGATCTTTGCTTCTTCCAGTACACTGGCATTAGTCTGCCTGTCTTCCTGAGTGATGTGTAAAATTGTTCGGAGACACCATTGATGGAATCTTTTGAGGAATTAAAGATGGTGTTTATAAGTGGTCCACATTTCACAAGCATACAGTAAGTTTGGTATTACCATAGATTTGCAAACAAGCATTTTGGTTTTCCTGCGAATGTTCCGGTCCTCAAACACTCTGCACTTCAATTGGGAGAAATTGGGAATTTGTGAGTAGCCACAACAGCTATGCTGTGACTCCGGGGTCAGTGGCAGTAAAGTTTCTGAATGCCAGCTACTAGAAACCGCAGGAGGTGATCTTGTGCTTGGATCCTGCTTGCGGGTTTCCCACCAGGGCATCTGGGAACGGGATGCTGGACTAGATGAGCAAATTGGCCTGATCCTGTTGCCGACCTCTGGCGCGTCCCCAACCCACCGCTTCATCTTTGCAGTTGAAATAAGGACGCCTCGCTTGAGCCCAGGATGCTCAGCTTCTCAAAGGGTTTGTTTTCAAACCGGCTTGTTTTCTATTCTCGGCTTCGGTTAAGGAGGAGAAATTTATGCTTAACATTAGCTCAGAGCTGGCAGACAAGTCAGAGGGGGGGTTTAACGTGCTTGCGGCGAGGTGGGAACACTTGTTCTGATGGTATTACTCAAGCAATAAGAAGCACCGCTACACTACAAATCCCCAGGCTACGTTGCAAAGTGACCTGTGGCCATGACACTAAATAAAAACTGCAGGGGAGCTGTGCAAAAGGTAAAGTCCTCATTGATTCTTCATGTGTGGAGAGAGAGAGGAGGGGAGGGCTATTAGGAAACCTGCAGCAGTATTACAAGAGGGAGAGAAGAAAGAAAGCAACCTTTTGTTCCAGGAAAACCACATTTTATCATCATCATCAGTTATGTAATATACACTAGGGGCTGTTGTCCCTGCTCAGATTGCTTACCAATATCCCCTACCCCCTACCCACACCAAACCCCTATCCTTGCCTTGCCAGCTTACCCCTCACTCCCTTTACAACTCACCCAAACTCCCATTCCTTCACAGCTCCTTCTAGCCCTTCCATATCCTCAGAGCTCCTCAGATACCTGCTTTATTAAAGAACCTGATGTTGTTTAAGATTGCCATTCTAAAACCTGCCTTCTCTTTTGCTCCCCTTCCCTCCCCCGCCTTCATGCAAATGCAGAATCCCCCAATGGGTTTGCGTGATGACAGCCTTGCATTTTTATTTATATAGAAAGATATATACTCAATCCAGCAATGTGCAGATCTTATGCCTGGACACATAACTGTTTGGCTCTTGGCAAGCAGCAAACCTTTTCTCGTTTCGTAACTTCAGCAGACTTCTTAACTGAGCCTGAGACATAATTGCTGACCTCTGATCCTTTGACCATGGACTGCATGCGACACTCAGATTAATTTTACTGTCCTTCTGACCTGTTGCATAAATGTGTCGTTTCTACTGATTTTTGATGTTAGCTGCCTTAATGACAGAAAAGGCAAGAGATAAGTAAACCTTTTACGGGAAGGTGTTGCTGTTTCTTTAATCTGCTTCTGATCTGCATTGGATTTGAAACTGTTTTTATATCTGAACTTATTTTTAATGGTTTCTTATCTAAAATCCTTTCAATTTCTTTTGCATCTGAAATCGCTGTAACTGATTTTTACTGTTAATTTCTTTAAAGTCGTTGAATCGCTTTGAGATCTTTTGTAGGAAGTGGAATGAAAGAAGCAGGAGAAAGAAATAAAAATCACACGCGCATGTGTATATAAGATGCTTTCAAAAACCCAAAGAACTCTCTGAAAAAAGTCAAGTCCTGGATGTGGTATCAAAAGGGGAACAAAGGCCCCTTTTATAGAAAGTGCTATGGCTCAGCACTACAGCCCCTGCCTCGTATGCAGAAGGTCACAAGTTCAATTCCTGGCATCTCCAGGTAGAACAGGGAATGTCCCCACACTGAAAACCGAGTTTATTTTCTATTTATTTATTTTCTGTATTTTATATAGGCAGCCCACACATCCAAATAGGTATCTAATCTAGATTGATGACTAAAAACCTCAATAGAGGCTTCAAACTGGGATTTGATAGCTGTCTATCAGGGATTCTTTACCTGTCATTTCTGCATTCCAAGATGGCTCTCAGGGTCCCTTCCAGCTACACAGTTCAGGACTATAAGCCTTGCATTCCAACATAGAAAGAGCACTGAGCCCTTGAGATCACGGAGTAGTGGTTGTTCTGGGGACGCAGGTGGTGCTGTGGTCTAAACCACTGAGCCTCTTCAGCTTGCCAATCAGAAAGTAGGCGGTTCAAATCCCCGCGACGGAGTGAGCTCCCGTTGCTCGGTCCCAGCTCCTGCCAACCTAGCAGTTCGAAAGCACACCAGTACAATTAGATAAATAGGCACTGCTCTGGCGGGAAGGTAAATGGCGTTTCCATGCACTCTGGTTTCCGTCACGGTGTCCCGTTGCACCAGAAGCAGTTTAGTCCTGCTGGCCACATGACCCGGAAAGCTGTCTGTGGACAAACGCTGGCTCCCTCGGCCTGAAAGCGAGATGAGCGCCACAACCCCATAGTTGCCTTTGACTGGACTTTACTGTCCAGGGATCCTTTACCTTTACCATTCTAGCCATCTCTTTGAAACCAGAAGGGCTCGCAGAAGCCACTTTCATTATTCATCTGTTAGTACAGCCCGGGACCATAATTCTTCCTTTAGTGGGATGTCATTTAGAGATGGTCCAAAATCTCCAAGGCCTGCACTCGGCAGAGAATGAGACTCTTTAATCTCAGGGTTGTGCATTTGAGCCCCACATTTGGCATAAGATTTGTGCATCGCAGGGAGTTTGACTAGATCAGTGTTTCCCAACCTTTTTTGGGCAAAGGCACACTTGTTTCATGAAAAAAATCTCGAGGCACACCACCATTAGAAAATCTTTAAAAAATTAACTCTGTGCCTATATTGACTATATATAAAGTAACTCTCTTTAATAGGAATCAAATAAACACAAAGAAAGTATTTTATAATTACTTTATTATGAAATAGTAAGTACCGTATTTTTCGTCCCATAGGACGCTCCGTCCCATAGGACGCACCTACTTTTTTGAGGGGGGAAATAAAGGAAAAGTTTTTTTCCTTTATTTCCCCCCAAAAAAACCAGGTCGGGGAACAGTGGGATGGCGGTGCTGCGCCTCCCCGCTGTCCCCCGAGCTTGTGGGGCTGGCCCATGTCTGCCTGGCGCGAGGGGCGCTCTGCTTCAGGGCGCCCCACGCGTCCGGCGGCAGGCTACAGTCCGCAGCATGGGGAACCCTCTGTTTCAGGGCGCCCCATGCGCCCCCCGGGTGCGCAAGGCTTGCCAACACGAGCGCGGAGCACGGGGCGTCCTCCGAAGGGCGCCCCGTGCTCCGCGCTGCCAGCTGCCGCCCGCAAGCCTTGCGCTCCTGGGGGGAGATCCCCCGGGTGCGCAAGGCTGGCCAACACCAGCGCGGAGCACGGGGCGTCCTCCGAAGGGTGCCCCGTGCTCCGCGCTGCCAGCTGCCGCCCGCAAGCCTTGCGCTCCCGGGGGGAGATCCCCCGGGTGCGCAAGGCTGGCCAACACCAGCGCGGAGCACGGGGCGTCCTCCGGAGGGCGCCCCGTGCTCCGCGCTGCAGGCTGCTGCCCGCAAGCCTTGCGTTCCCGGGGGGAGATCCCCCGGGTGCGCAAGGCTTGCGGACACCAGCGCGGAGCACGGGGCGTCCTCCGGAGGGCGCCCCGTGCTCCGCGCTGCAGGCTGCTGCCCGCAAGCCTTGCGCTCCCGGGGGGAGATCCCCCGGGTGCGCAAGGCTTGCGGACACCAGCGCGGAGCACGGGGCGTCCTCCGGAGGGCGCCCCGTGCTCCGCGCTGCAGGCTGCTGCCCGCAAGCCTTGCGCTCCCGGGGGGAGATCCCCCGGGTGCGCAAGGCTTGCGGACACCAGCGCGGAGCACGGGGCGTCCTCCGGAGGGCGCCCCGTGCTCCGCGCTGCAGGCTGCTGCCCGCAAGCCTTGCGCTCCCGGGGGGAGATCCCCCGGGTGCGCAAGGCTTGCGGACACCAGCGCGGAGCACGGGGCGTCCTCCGGAGGGCGCCCCGTGCTCCGCGCTGCAGGCTGCTGCCCGCAAGCCTTGCGCTCCCGGGGGGAGATCCCCCGGTGCGCAAGGCTTGCGGACACCTGCGAGGAGCACGGGGCGTCCTCCGGAGGGCGCCCCGTGCTCCGCGCTGCAGGCTGCTGCCCGCAAGCCTTGCGCTCCCGGGGGGAGATCCCCCGGGTGCGCAAGGCTTGCGGACACCAGCGCGGAGCACGGGGCGATGGGATGTGGGAGGGAGCTCGCTCCCCGCCCCGTGTGTGCTCGCCGCCGCCGCCCCGCCTCTCGCCGCCCGACTCGCCCGCCTCCCTCCCACGGCACACCAGCCGACGTCCCGCGGCACACTAGTGTGCCGCGGAACACCGGTTGGGAAACACTGGACTAGATGACCCTCGTGGTCCCTTTCCAATTCTACAATTCTCTGATTCTCTGATTCTATTTATATCGCACCTTTCTCCCAAGCTGGGATTCAAGGCGGCTTACGCTATTTTGAAAACCTCAAATTTAAAATACCATGTAAAGAAAACAAATTAGCTAAAGACAATACTTAAAAGAAAACCTATTTAGAACTAGCGTTAAAATACCGATTGCCCTGATAGCAGGCCAGCTGCCAACACTGTCTGCACTCATTACTTATTGTCTGTGTTTATAATTAATACCGTCAGCAAACTTGGCACCCTCCTACTAACCCCTAACTCTCGATCATTTGCAAACAAGTTAAAAGCCACATGCCCTTTATGAGAGGGAGGCAAAAAACTTGCGCTTCAAGTGACTCCCATGCTATATCAGTTTTAATTCCAAAATGATGGTGGCTTTTTATGTCTTTGGGTGATCAACCCGTGCTTTGCAGGTTTAAAATGAAGGGGGGGACGGACACTGAAATGAGGGGACTCTTTGCTTTCACTTTGAGCCATTTTCATGTTCACCTGGCACCTGCTAAAGCATTTTCCAGATCGCTGCAGACATTTTAAGGGCACATCCTGGCGAAGCCAAGACACTCAAGGCCAGCAAGGTGCGTGATCTGGTGAGACTTCCAAGGGCCAGATAGAGGGGGTGAGGGGGCCACATTCAGTCCCTGGGACTGAGTTTCACACACACACACACACACACACACCGTGAAATAAAGGTTCGAGTTGCGCCCTTCCCTCTAAGCAGCATACCTAAGAAAGGACGTCACGAATGAACTGGGAGTTTTGCTGTTACCTGAGGCCATCTGTTCCCCAAAGATGACTCTCGGAACATAATCTATTTCTGGGCGAGTGAATAATGTAGCAAATGGCTCCCCTCCCTCTCTCTCTCTCTCTCTCTCTCTCCTCCCCAGCCCAACGATAAGCACAAGACCCTACGAGGAAGAGAAAAGTGTTCCACTTCCTGTGCGAACCTCGTGTGGTCTGACTGATAAGACAAGTGGCAGAACAGGTTTTTTGAGGGGAGCAACTGAGGGACTCTGCAATGTGCATTAGCTGCCTACCAACACACCGGCTGCACAAGGAGGGCCCACTCTGCAGATTCAGACAAGAGCGAACAAAAATGACAGACAGGGGAAATGTGTCCCTGCTAATTCTCCTGGACCGCTCAGCCGCTCTCGATACCATTGACCATGTGTTATGTACTGAGTTGAATAGGATCCAAACTGCAGCAGTCTGATTGGTCCTAGAACAATAGGCTCCAAAAGGCAGCAGTCTGATTGGTCCTAGAACAATAGGATTCAGAATGCAGCAGTCTGATTGGTCCTAGAACAATGCAGCAGTATGATTGGTTAGCAGGAACCACCCAATCATGCTCCAGATAGAAGTGAATCCACAACCTGATTGGCCTACAGTAGAATCCTGGAATTAGCCAATCATGTGCAGCCCATTGTGTAAATAATGTATATAAAGCAGATACTTTGAGGGGACATTCATTCATTCCTCCTCACCACTATGAGCTGAATAAAGAGCATGAAATCACTTTGCGACTCTGAGTATACTTCACTGGCGACGAGGATGGGATCCCGCTGAGCTGACTGCCACACACAGCACCGCAGCACCGCCACCTGCCGCACCGCTGCCTCGCACCGTGTATCCAGGCTTCAGCTCCGGGACACAAGGAACTCAGAATGGCAACTGACAGCAGCTTCTCGCCATTCAACCCAGCATCTGGAGACTGGGAAGCGTACGCCTCCCGTTTCACCTTCCTCCTAGAAGCCAAAGGGGTCACCGATGAAGAAGACGCCAAGAAGAGGGCAATATTCTTCAGCGTCTGCGGAGAGGAGACATTTGAAATCGCCCGGGCTCTCCTTGCGCCTGAAGACGTCGCTACTGTTCCATACAAAACAATAATGGAACAGCTGAAGGGGCACTTTTCGCCACAGCCCTCAGTGGTGGCTCGTCGAAATGCCTTCTACGCAAAGCGGCAAGCCCCTGGGGAAACCATAACTGGGTTTGTGACCTCTCTCCGCCAAGCTGCCCGGTTCTGCAACTTCTCAGAGCTGGAGAACATGCTTCGTGACCGCCTCGTCGGTGGCCTGAAGGATGAGAAGCTGCAACGACGCCTCTACGCTAAGAAGAACCTAACGTTCCAGGTCGCTCTGGAGGAGGCCCTGGCAACGGAAGCTGCTGAGAGGTCGACGCAAGAGGCACGGCTGAGCCAGCCGTCCCAACCGAGGGTCCACCACGAAGACCTCACCAACGACTCGGGATCCGACAGGGAGGAGGTGCACCGAGTACAGCAGCGCACTCAAGCAGCCCACATACCACAGCTGCCTCGACGAGAAGGAGGGAACTGCGCAAGCTGTGGAGAGAGTCACGAGAGGAGGACCTGCCGTTTCCGCAACGCAGAGTGCAGGCAGTGCAGAAAATTGGGACACATCGCCCGGGTGTGTCGGGCTCGGCCCACCCGAAGCCAGGCATCAGATGACCAATCCAAGAGCCCCAGGTCCCGGGGCCCAACGCACCAAGGCAACTCGACGGAGCTCACAGACTTCCAGGTATACCAGTTGCCCCACCCCAACGTAGAGAAAATTTATGTAGAGGTACAGATAGAGGGGGCCCCATGCCGCATGGAGCTTGACACGGGTTCAACTCTATCCATAATCTCGGCAAGGACCTTAAGGAAACTGTGTCCTACTGGGGGTCCCAAACTCAGGCCGGCCCCATTCACCCTCCGGGACTTCCAGAAACGTAAGGTCCCCACAATGGGGGTGGGGACCTTCAGGGTGCAATACCGAGGGCGGACGCGGCAACTGGACTTGCTTGTGGTCAAGGGCCCCTACATTAGCTTACTGGGGTTGGCATGGTTTGGACCACTGGGACTAGCCATCACCGGGGTGAACCACATGAGCTTACAAGTGGACGTGGACGCCATATGCAAGGAGTTTCCGGGGGTTTTCGATGGGAAATTGGGACAGTATACGGGCCCCCCCATTGCTCTACAGCTTGACCCCGCAGTACGACCAGTCAGGCTCAAGGCCCGCCGGGTCCCATTCGCCCTGAAACCCCGTATAGACGAGGAATTGGACCGACTCGTGGAGCAAGGAGTGCTGGAGCCGGTGCCTAATGCCCCCTGGGAAACCCCAATCGTCACACCCGTCAAGCCTAATGGTTCGGTCCGCATCTGCGCAGACTACAAATGTACCATAAACAAGGCCCTCATGGCCCATGCATACCCAGTGCCAGTGGTCAGCCATGTCCTTGCCACCCTGGCTGGGTCGAAAATTTTTGGCAAGCTGGACTTGGCCCAAGCATATCAACAGCTGCCAGTAGAGGAGGCCACAGCAGAGGCACAGACGATTGTGACGCACAGAGGAGCGTTCAGGGTAAAGCGGCTGCAATTCGGGGTCAGCGTGGCACCAGGCATATTCCAGAATCTAATGGACTCTCTCCTTAAAGGGATTCCTGGTGTCACCCCCTTCTTTGATGATGTGTTGATTGCCGGGCCCACACCAGAGGAGTTTGAGGACCGCCTCCGCACTGTTCTGCACCGTTTCCAGATGGCGGGTCTCAAGGTGAAGCGGGAAAAATGTCTACTAGGAGTGCCTCAAGTGGACTTTCTGGGATTTATGGTGGATGCAGAAGGGGTTCACCCGACTGGGGACAAGGTACGGGCCATTTGTGATGCCCCAGCGCCCAAGAACAAGACTGAACTTCAGGCCTTCTTGGGATTATTGAACTTTTACCATTCCTTCCTTCCCCACAAGGCGGCGGTAGCGGAGCCCCTACACAGACTCCTGGACAAGCGGGCCCCTTGGGTGTGGGGCCAGCGCCAGGAGGCCGCATTCCAGGCAGTCAAGGACTTGCTTGTCTCAAACTCGGTCTTGGCACACTTCGACGAGAGGCTGCCGGTGGTGCTAGCATGCGACGCCTCGCCCTATGGCATCGGCGCTGTCCTGGGACACCAACTCCCGGATGGAAGAGAGGTACCGGTAGCATACTTTTCCCAGACACTCAACGAAACCGAGCGGAACTACTCGCAAATCGACAAGGAGGGTCTGGCAATCGTGAAGGGAGTAAAAAAATTCCATGATTTCTTGTACGGGCGGCCCTTCACCGTGGTGACTGACCACAAGCCGTTGCTTGGCTTGTTTGCCCCCGAAAAGCAGACCCCCCAAGTGCTGTCTCCTCGCGTCCTCAGGTGGTCAATTTTCCTTGCCAGCTACCAGTATGCACTGATTCACCGCCCTGGAAAGGCGATGGGCCATGCAGACGCCCTCAGCAGGCTACCACTACCGGAAACAGGCCCCGACCCAGCACCTGCACAAGAGGTTATGAGCCTGGAGCTGCTTCCTGACCGCCCCATTCAGGCACAAGAAGTTGCACACCATTCCAAGAAAGATAGGGTCATCTCCCGGGTCCTGGACTGGGTGTGGAGGGGATGGCCCAGCCGCAGCCCCGGGCCAGAATTCGCCGGCTACACAACCCGCAAACATGAACTGTCAGCCCACAAGGGGTGCCTGTTATGGGGAAGCAGGGTCGTTGTTCCCCAGCCCCTCCGCAAAAGGGTCCTCACAGCCCTACACGAGACACACCCAGGGGTAGTAAGAATGAAGGCCCTTGCCAGGAGTTACGTGTGGTGGCCGGGGATCGACGGAGAGATAGAGGCCTGGGTCAAACACTGCCAGGCCTGCCAGGAATCCCGCCCAGATCCCCCAAGGGCCCCAGTCCAGTCCTGGGAGTCCGCCCGAGCACCATGGTCACGCCTGCATGTGGACTTCGCTGGCCCCTTTCAGGGGAAAACATTCTTCATAGTGGTGGACTCCTACACCAAATGGCTGGAAGTCGCACTGGTACCGTCCACTTCTACGTCCGCAGCCATCCGGGTACTACGCAGGCTGTTTGCAACCCACGGGCTCCCTGACACTCTCGTCTCAGACAACGGGACTGCATTTACATCAGGAGAATTTCAAACCTTCACAGTGCAGAACGCCATCCGCCACATCCGTTCGGCGCCATTCCACCCTGCCACCAATGGCCAAGCAGAACGCATGGTGCGGACCACCAAGGACACCCTTCGCCGCATGACGCAAGGGGATTGGGAGTACCGCCTTGCCACATTCCTTCTAGCACAGCACAGCACCCCCAGCTCAACGACTGGCCGGAGCCCCGCTGAACTACTAATGGGTCGGCGCCTTGCAATCAGATTGGACCGCCTTCACCCCGATAGAGCTCAGGATGAGGTAGTGGTGGGGGAAGGCAGGAACCCCCGGACCTTCGAGGCCCAGGACCTAGTGTACGCAAAGAATTTTGGGGCAGGCCCTGCATGGGTACCTGCCACAGTCACCAGGGTCACGGGCCCCGTGTCGTACGAGGTGCTAACAGATGGGGGGCAATGCTGGCGCCGCCACTGCGACCAGATACGGCGACGATTCCCGGGAGAAAACCAGGAGGAGGAGGACAGGTCAGAGGAGTCCCAAGGGAACAGTGGGGCAGTGAGGCCCATAGAGCAGCAGGGGCAAGCAGGAGAGGCAGAATCAGTAAATACAGAGAGGACCCGCGAGGCCGAAAGGACACCGGAACCAGAACCACGACTGAGCGAGCCGGTTGCGCCAGACCAAACAGCCCCATCCTTGGAACACGAGCCAGAACCTGAACCCCGGACCAGGGAACACCCCAGGCCGCAACGCACACGTAGGCCACCGGCGTACCTTGAGGACTATGAATGCGACCTTCCGGGCAGGACTGGAACTTAGAGGGGAGGGGTGTTATGTACTGAGTTGAATAGGATCCAAACTGCAGCAGTCTGATTGGTCCTAGAACAATAGGCTCCAAAAGGCAGCAGTCTGATTGGTCCTAGAACAATAGGATTCAGAATGCAGCAGTCTGATTGGTCCTAGAACAATGCAGCAGTATGATTGGTTAGCAGGAACCACCCAATCATGCTCCAGATAGAAGTGAATCCACAACCTGATTGGCCTACAGTAGAATCCTGGAATTAGCCAATCATGTGCAGCCCATTGTGTAAATAATGTATATAAAGCAGATACTTTGAGGGGACATTCATTCATTCCTCCTCACCACTATGAGCTGAATAAAGAGCATGAAATCACTTTGCGACTCTGAGTATACTTCACCATGGTATCCTTCTGGAGCGGATGTCTGACTTAGGGATCAGTGGTACCATTTTGCGGTGGTTCTGGTCCAATTTGGATGCTCATTTCCAGAGGGCGATGCTTGAGGAGTGGGGAGACGTGGGTGGTGCTGTGGTCTAAACCACTGAACTTCTTGGGCTTGCTGATCAGAAGGTCGGCGGTTCGAATCCCCACGACGGGGTGAGCTCCCGTTGCTCGGTCCCAGCTCCTGCCAACTTAGCATCTCAGGACTATTTAATTGCTCATCTTCTAACACTGTGTATGCCATCAAATGCCAACAGTGCCCTTCAGCTTTCTATATTGGACAAACAGGCCGAACCCTACGCCAAAGGATAAACAGACATAAATCTGACATCAGGAATCACAAGACAGAGAAACCAGTAGCAGAACACTTCAATCTCCCAGGACATTCTATACAAGATCTCAAAGTAGCTGTCTTATTACAAAAGAATTTCAGAAATAGACTGTGAAAATAGACTGTGAAGAGAAGTCACTGAATTGCAACTTATTAAAAGTAAAGGTACCCTTGCCCGTACGGGCCAGTCGTGTCTGACTCTAGAGTTGTGCGCTCATCTCACTTAAGAGGCCGGGAGCCAGCGCTGTCCGGAGACACTTCCGGGTCACGTGGCCAGCGTGACAAAGCTGCTCTGGTGAGCCAGCACCAGGGCAACACATGGAAACGCAGTTTACCTTCCCGTTATAAAGCGGTACCTTTTTATCTACTTGCACTTAGGGATGCTTTCGAACTGCTAGGTGGGCAGGAGTTGGGACCGAAAGACAGGAGCTCACCCCGCTGCGGGGATTCAAACCGCCGACCATACGAAGGATTTTTTTCTTTTCTTTTGTTTTTGTTTTAGCAGTTCAAAATCACACCGGTACAAGTAGATAAATAGGTACTGCTGCGGTAAACACTGTTCTGTGCGATCTGGCTTCCGCCACAGCGTCCCTGTTAGCAATTTCAGTCCTCCGATGCTGCAGATAAGATTGTTGTAAATAACATGCCTGTCTGAGAAGAGTGTTGGAAACGGAAGACAGTCTTATTTCTTCCCCTGCAATGTACTTTCACTTTTACTTGTTCTGTTTGTTCTCTCAGAGCTGGAGAGAATGGACGACATTATGCTTTTGTCTTTACCTAGTGTGTCAAAAAATAGTAGATTAGCTCTACGACATCTCATTGTTCTAGCTGTGTTTTGCCAGAAGCTTAGTGTGCATACAGTGGTACCTCTGGGTGCGAACGGGATCCATTCCAGAGCCCCGTTCACATCCTGAGTAGAACGTAACATGCGACTGCGCATCTGCGCGTGCGCGGGTCGCGTTTTGCCGCTTCCTCGCATGCGCATGATGTCATTTTGAGTGTCTGCGCATGCACGAGCGGCAAAACCCGGAAGTAACGCGTTCCATTACTTCCGGGTCGCCACAGAGTGTAACCTGAAAACGCTCAACCTGAAGCATATTTAACCCGAGGTATGACTGTATATCATTATGTTGTATGTTGCCAGAAGCACAGTGGAAGAGAAGGGAATTTTTTTTCCAACAGTCCCGTTTCGCCAGAAGCAGTTTAGTCCTGCTGGCCACATGACCCAGAAAGCTGTCTCTGGACAAACGCCAGCTCCCTTGGCCTGAAAGCGAGATGAGCACCACAACCCCATAGTCGCCTTTGGCTGGACTTAACCATGCAGGGGTCCTTTACATTTACCTTTTTTTGCTTGAGGAGTGCTCTTCAGCCCCATGAAGTCTTCAATGTGGGGCTCCTCAGGGTCTGATTTTATCCCCCATGGTGTTTAACATCTACCGTATTTTTCCATGTATAAGACAATGCTTTTTTGTTACAGGCAAAAATTGGCGGTTGTCTTCTACAGTGGTACCTCGGGTTACATACACTTCAGGTTACATACGCTTCAGGTTACAGACTCCGCTAACCCAGAAATAGTACCTCGGGTTAAGAACTTTGCTTCAGGATGAGAACAGAAATCGTGCTCCGGCAGCAGGAGGCTCCATTAGCTAAAGTGGTCTTCAGGTTAAGAACAGTTTCAGACTAAGAACAGACCTCCAGAACGAATTAAGTACTTAACCCGAGGTACCAGTGTACACGGGTAGTGAATGAGGAGGGGGGAGCATCTTATACACGGAAAAATACAGTACATGAAACTGCTGGTTGGGGTTATCTGGAATTTTGGAATACACTGTCAGCAATATGCTGATGACACACAGCTCTGCTTCTCCTTTACCTCTGCTGGACCATTGTCTTGCCTCAGTAATGGACTGGATGAGATCCCTTAATGGAGTCTCATTAATCAAATCTTGCCCACTGAATTTGCAAATAGGTTGTGACACTAGTTTCCAAGCTGAGGCTGCATTCCCACCTGTCAGGGCTGCTGTGGGAGCAGACTTCCTTCATTAGCCGGGGTTGGTCTAGATGACCGCCGAGACCCCTCTCAATTCTGTGCTGCGCATTGCTTTCTGCACACTCGGTTGGGTGGCAAAATGCTCCATGGATGCCACCAAAACAAAAGAGGAGGAACACAACCACCACCCACAGCTAACAGAATAAATTCTAAAAGATCACAGAGCATCAAAAGGCCGAAGTTGCATCTATCAATAAGATCATTCGGCGTCTCCAAACATTGACATTTCTGCCCGTAAATAATTTAACCGCCGCGGATTTGCAGCGCTGGCTCCGGCACCGGAAAGTATATTTCAGCGGAGGAAAACGATCCACCGCTTTGCTGAGCACATTTAAATAGCACATTTAACCCATCCATTTAGCTTATGGTGACGGATCGCCTGAACATGCAAAATTGAAAGCTCTCTCTTATTTTTAGGCTCCACGTGGTCCAAACCTGAGCTTGACAGCGAAACAAACATCCCTGTGATTTAATGACCGCCCCGTTCGGCCGAAGCTGCGCTAGTGGCACTTTTTGCTCGTAAAGCAAAAAAAATATATATTCTACCAACCGCTCAGATTTCTTATAATAAATTTCATTTAAAAAAAAAAAAAAGTGCAGGAGTTTCGAGCATAACATATGGCAGACGTCAAGTACTCCATCGATTAATCAGCTGAAATTGCTGCAGGGGCAGCCAAAGCTTTATTGCTGAGGCTGGGAGAAAAGCAAGGGGATATTAGGGAAGTTTATGAGTCTGCAGCAACAATAACTATCCACATTATGGGCTAAGGAAACCACAAAGTCCCATGGCTGGAATTAACGTTGCACCACACGAAGGAACCTGGTTTGTTTCAAGATACAAAAGTGCCAAAGATCTGGGGCAGCATGGAGTAGTACTTAGAAACCTGGGTTCGAATCTCCACACTCAGCCACAGAGCTCACTGGGTGACCTTGGGCTGGTCACAGTTTCACAGCCTAGCTTACCTCACAGGTTGTGAAGATAAAACGGGAATCCTTACTTGAAGGAAAGGTGGATTTGTGCAGCCGTTTCTTCTCCTAAGATGTCCTGCAAGCCACGGGGTAAGGTACTGAATAGCTAACAAAGCAGAGACATCACCTTGCCAACAAAGGCCCAAATAGTTCAAGCCATGGTTTTCCCAGTAGTGATGTATGGAAGTGAGAGCTGGACCATAAAGAAGGCTGATCACCGAAGAATGGATGCTCTTGAATTATGGTGCTGGAGGAGACTCTTGAGAGTCCCATGGACTGCAAGAAGATCAAACCTCTCCATTCGGAAGGAAATCAGCCCTGAGTGCTCACTGGAAGGACAGATCGTGAAGCTGAGGCTCCAAGACTTTGGCCACCTCATGAGAAGAGAAGACTCCCTAGAAAAGACCCTGATGTTGGGGAAAATGGAGGGCACAAGGAGAAGGGGACGACAGAGGACGAGATGGTTGGACAGTGTTCTCGAAGCTACCAGCATGAGTTTGACTAAACTGCGGGAGGCAGTAGAAGACAGAATGCCTGGCGTGCTCTGGTCCAGGGGGCCACGAAGAGTCGGACACGACTAAATGACTAAACAATAACAGCTAACAAAACCTAAAAAGTCATTTTCTTTGCAAGTATCCCTCAAAGAATGCCGACTTTGAAAATCAAAATGTCCAGCTCATAGTCTGAATTATCCCCCTCCCCCAAGATCTGAGAAATTCTTAATACTTTTTCTAGTTCACTTTTCTGGAGAAATCTTCTCCACTGTCCTGAAAAACTCCCGTAATAATAATAATAATAATAATAATAATAATAATAAATTACTTATACCCTGCCCATCTCACCGGGCCTCCCCAGCCACTCTGGGAGGCTCCCAACAGAAAATTTAAAACATGATAAAACATCAAACATTAAAAATTTCCCTAAACATAAACTTTCATAAACTGGTTACAGATAGGTAGCCGTGTTGGTCTGCCATAGTCAAAACAAAATAAAAAAATTCCTTCCAGTAGCAACTTATTACCAAACTCAAAACCATGGAGAGACCTGGTCTGAACAAAGACATTGGATTCTTATCTCATTATACATGACAAAGCCATTTTTCACCTTTTCACCCCTTGCTTTTTCCTGTAAGACCTATTGCAGTCGTTAAGAGTCGTCAACAGGCTCATCACAGCTATCTGCCAATCACCCATTCCCACCACCCTTCTGAGTAATACCCCTCCCCACCTTCTCACTATATAGAAGGGTCTGGAAACTTCTGTTTCAGTGTATCTGAAGAAGTGTGCATGCACCCGAAAGCTCATACCAAGAACTGACTTAGCTGGTCTTTAAGGTGCTACTGGAAGGAATTTTTTTATTTTGTTTTTTCATAAACTGTCAACTGATGGGTAAGCATGCTCCAATTTTGCCACTGCTTCAGCAGGGTAATTACCCTAAATGACAACTGTTTAAGAGAAGTACGGTAATTATCTCTGAAACTGCCCCAATCACTTTCACTAATTGCACTCTCCATTCAAAACTAAGATACCGCTGTTTTAGATAATTCTGCATTATACTGCGGGAGAATTTGGGTGGAGAGATGTCGTGGGGAGGTCTTGGCCACTGCAGAATAAATTTGCAAACCCATGAATTTGTGATCTTGTGCATGTTGCACAGATGTAGCCATTGTTGCTTTAAGTAGGTCAGGGGGAAATTCAAACCTTTCCCAGTGTCCCCATGAATTATAAATTGGCTAGGAATGTTAAGTCAAGAGAGTGTTTTGAAGAGGAGAAGCTTCTCTCTCCTTTTCTAGTGCTGCTGCGATAACCTTCACGGAAAGCCGCTTAAAAAGTCAAATTCTCGTGTTATTATCCTGCGTGCCGTTCCCATGACAATGCTGTGTGCAGTTAGGACCACATTAGACCGTGGATTTGACGCAGTACAACTTTGCTCTGAATAGTCGTGGCTTCGCCAAAGAATTGTGGGAGCTGTAGTTTGTTGTGGGTGCTGAGAGCTGTTAGGAGATACCTCTATTCTCTCTTTTTAAATAATTTTTATTAAATTTTCCATTATACAAATTCACCATATCAAATTTTTTTCACAAATTTCAACTTTTTAGACTTCCATCAGCTTCTCTGCAAATCATCCATATTTTTTACAAACTTTACGCATTCTTTAAATTTAATATTGCCTTTTAGTATACCCTTACTATCCTATTCCTTTTTAACAATACTCCTTTAACTTTCACAAAACTTCTTTAAATCCCACTAGCGTTGTTTGTTCATCACATATACTTTTCAGATATTCTGTAAATTTTCCCCAGTCCTCGATGAACTTGTGATCCCGTTGATATCTAATCTTCCCAGTTAGTTTGTCCAACTCTGCATAGTCCATTAGTTTCATTCTCCACTCTTCAAGGGTCGGTAGTTCCTCCTGTTTCCATTTCTGGGCCATTAATATTTTCGCTGCCGTTACTGCGTATTGGATGCCTCTATTCTCCTCCCAGAGCTACAATTTCCAAAGAGGTTTAACAGACTATCCCTTTTTGTGAGGAACTCTGAGAATTGTGGCTCTGGGAGAGGAACAGGGGGACTGTTCTTTGATGGTTCCAGTCCTACAGAGAGTGGCATTGGGAGAGTCCTTTGGCAGCTTCAATACTGTAGTACCTTGGCTCTCCGTTCTGGAAGTCCGTTCCAAAACCAAAGCGTTCCAAAACCAAGGCGTGCTTTCCCATAGGAAGTAATGCAAAATGGATTAATACGTTCCAGACTTTTTTAAAAACACACACCCTAAAACAGCAATTTAACATGAATTTTACTATCTACCATTGTTCCATAAAATGAACGCAATAATCATGTACTGTACTATAAAATAAATAAGACAGTATAGTAGAGGATAAAAATAAAAATTATTATTTTTTCTCCTACCTGCACTGATGTCATTGTTTGGATGGGGGGCTTTTATCCATTTCCGCAGTCACACAATCAAAATCAATCAGTAGCTGAACTGGGTTCCACATAGTCACAAAAGCAAATTAACCGAAAAATAGCAAAATAGCAAAAGCAAAAGTGCCAAACTTAATTCATTCTGGAAGTCCATTTGACTTCCGAAATGTTCAAAAACCAAGGTGCAGCTTCTGATTGGTGCAGGCGCCCTGGAACCAATAGCCGACAACCGCATCGGACATGCGGCTTCCAAAAAACATTCGAAAACTGGAACACTTACTTCTGGGTTTTTGGCGTTTGAGAACCAAGGCGTTTGAGAACCAAGGTACCACTGTATTATCCTTTCTGCTATTGAATATATATATGAAGCCACTGGGAGTTTGTGTGGAATGGGTTTTAAAAGGTAGGAGAGGATATATTAATTGCAGTTTATCCCACCAAGCACTCACATGTGTGGGTTGAATAGAGTTTTAAAATCCCATCCTTGGCAGCAAAATTAAAATGAATTCATCTGTTAAACCTTGTTCTGGGCAACTCATACTATGAAGGATGATGACACCTCTTTCTTACCCTGCTTAATAAAGAATCAACCAGGGAGGAAAGCTTAAAATTATAATTTACTTACTTGCAATCTTGTGTTAGTTTGCAGCAAAGGTAGCAGTAAAAACTAGGCAGGCAAAATACTTATATTTACAGTATAACCAGCCTTAGGAATGTGCCTAAAGCTAGAGCAAATGGAGACATGTCTGCATTTGATGCTGGTGAAAGCAAGAGAAAAAACAGGGGAACAGGAAGTACTCTATGTTCTTTCCTCTCCAGGAGAGGAAATGACATCACAGAGAGCCCTCTCTACCAACTGAACGTCTATGGTCTGAGTATCTGCCTATAAGCAATTCAGCACTATGGTATTAACCCCTTCTCAGGCTAACTAGCAAGAATATGCACTCGTTAGGTTTGGCTGCTAATCTCCCCCAGTTTAGGGGCCATCAGTATTTGATCATTCCTCCCTCCAACATCTTTCTCCCCATGTGGGACGGGGTGAGCTGACAACACACAAACATGGGTGCATAGGAAGCTGCCTTCTACTGGGCCAGATCCCCAGTCCATCCAGCTCAGTATGGCCAACACTGGCTGGCAGCAGCTCTCCGGGATTTCAGCCAGGGAATCTTTTCCCAGTCCTACCTGGATCTTGATGGCAGAAAGCGAGGAGGAATTAAAGAACCTTTGAATGAGGGTGAAAGAGGAGAGCGCAAAATATGGTCTGAAGCTCAACATCAAAAAAACAAGATCATGGCCACTGGTCCCATCACCTCCTGGCAAATAGAAGGGGAAGAAATGGAGGCAGTGAGAGATTTTACTTTCTTGGGCTCCATGATCACTGCAGATGGTGACAGCAGTCACGAAATTAAAAGACGCCTGCTCCTTGGGAGAAAGGCGATGACAAACCTAGACAGCATCTTAAAAAGCAGAGACATCACCTTGCCAACAAAGGTCCCTATAGTAAAAGCTATGGTTTTCCCAGTAGTGATGTATGGAAGTGAGAGCTGGACCATATAGAAGGCTGATCACCAAAGAATTGATGCTTTTGAATTCTGGTGCTGGAGGAGATCCTTGAGTGGACTGCAAGAAGTTCAAACCGATCCATTCTGAAGGAAATCAGCCCTGAGTGCTCACTGGAAGGACAGATCCCAAAGCTGAGGTTCCAATACTTTGGCCACCTCATGAGAAGAGAAGACTCCCTGGAAAAGGCCCTGATGTTGGGAAAGATGGAGGGCACAAGGAGAAGGGGACGACAGAGGACAAGATGGTTTGATAGTGTTTTCGAAGCTACCAGCATGAGTTTGACCAAAATGCGGGAGGCAGTGGAAGACAGAAGTGCCTGGCATGCTCTGGTCCATGAGGTCACAAAGAGTCGGACACGACTAAACGACTAAACAACAACAACCTGGATGTTCTGGGAACTGAACTCGGGTCCTTTTGCTTAACTTATCCAGCAGGACCTGACGAATGTGCTTCATCCACCTGTTCCACACAATTTCATATGTTCCATGCAAATTAATACGTTTGCAATTATTATCGTGCTTGCAATCACAGGTGTTCATAACCATCCTAATGACGGACAAGAGGGATAATTTCCATCTGCAGGAGCTGCGTCACCCTCTCCTGTGATTTTTCTGCGCTTCAAAACAAAAAAGTGGAGGTCCTTTTTTAAAAAAAATAATAATAAAGTTGAAAAGATTTCAGTATGAATCTCTGCTACATTTGGGAGCAATTAGGCCCAGACCTTTGAAGTATCTTCAAGTACATAAAGGACCTCTTTCTGCAAAGGAGGCCTTGCCAATCCACTCTGTTTGACATCCGAGGTTCACCTGGGACTCCTCCCCAGGTGAGGTCAGACAGGTGAGCATCAGCAGCAGGCCCCATTCAGCATCCTTCTCAAACTGTGGCCTGGGTACCACACAGGCATTCCAGGCTCAGAACTTTAATTTGCCTTATGATTAATTATCTCGATGGCTGCTTGGAGGTGCGGAGGGGGGGAATGTCACTTTTTAAAAATCTACGTGCCAAGAGCGTCTCTTGCGATCTGCCGCCTGCAGCATGTCCAAGCTGCTCAGCACGGGGAAACATATGTTCCTTTTCCCCGCTAATGGGCTTGCCATGCTTTTCTTTTAAAAGGAGAGTAAATTGAATTTTTAAACGTCGGGGGAATTTTGCATGCATATGTGCAACACGCTCAAGGTTTGCCGTTGAGATCTCCAAAATCTGCGCCAGCTGATGGCAATGTTCAGGGCTGTGCACAGAAGACTACAAGAGCCATCTCCCCACGGATTTTTTTAATAATAATAATAATAATAATAATAATAATAATAATAATAATAATAAATTATTTATAGCTCACCCATCTGGCTGGGTTTTCCCAGCCACTCTGGGCGGCTTCCAACAGAATATTAAAAACACAATAAAACATCAAACATTAAAAACTTCCCTAAACAGGGCTGCCTTCAGATGTCTTCAAAAAGCCAGGTAGTTGTTTACCTCTTTGATATCCGATGGGAGGGTGTTCCACAGGGTGGGTGCCACTACCGAGAAGGCCCTCTGCCTGGTTCCCTGTAACCTCACTTCTCGCAGGGAGGGAACTGCCAGAAGGCTCTCAGAGCTGGACCTCAGTGTCCATGCTGGACAATGGGGGTGGAGACGCTCCTTCAGGAATACTGGGCCGAGGCCATTTAAGGCTTTAAAGGTCAGCACCAACACTTTGAATTGTGCTCAGAAATGTACTGGGAGCCAATGTGGGTCTTTCAGGACTGGTGTTATATGCTCTTGGCAGCCACTCCCAGTCACCAGTCTAGCTGCCGCGTTCTGGATTAGTTGTATTTTCCGGGTCACCTTCAAAGGTAGCCCCACGTAGAGCGCATTGCAGTAGTCCAAGCGGGAAATAACCAGAGCATGCACCACTCTGGTGAGACAGTCCGTGGGCAGGTAGGGTCTCAGCCTGCATCCCAGATGGAGCTGGTAGACAGCTGCCCTGGACACAGAATTAACCTGTGCCTCCATGGACAGCTGCCAGTCCAAAATGACTGCCAGGCTGCGCACCTGGTCTTTCAGAGGCACAGTTACCCCATTCAGGACTAGGATATCCTCCATACCCACCCGCCCCCTGTCCCCCCAAAACAGGATTCAACCTCAATCTCCCCTGAGAAGTTATCCTAATCAAGCCTCACCTTTGACAGATCTCAGGATTTAAAAGCAGAATCTTTCCTACCTCCAAATTGCTTGTGAACCTACAGGAACCATCCAGGACAGTTAAGACAACACAGGACAGCTGATATTTCTTGGGAAGAGAAATAGACCGTTACGTTGCCAGCATCACTGCTTTGCCCACTTCCCCGCCATAGATGGGAACAGCCACCTTAAGGTAAAGGGACCCCTGACCATTAGGTCCAGTCGTGGCCGACTCTGGGGTTGCGGCGCTCATCTCGCTTTATTGGCCTAGGGAGCCGGTGTACAGCTTCCGGTCATGTGGCCAGCAGGACCAAGCCGCTTCTGGCGAACCAGAGCAGCGCACGGAAACGCCGTTTACCTTCCTGCTGGAGCGGTACCTATTTATATACTTGCACTTTGACTTGCTTTCGAACTGCTAGGTTGGCAGGAGCAGGGACCGAGTAATGGGAGCTCACGCAGTCGCGGGGATTCGAACCGCCGACCTTCTGATCAGCAAGTCTTACTCAATGATTAAAAGAAGCTACGGACAAATCTTCTCTCTGGCCCCCTGAAATCTGGTCCTTCCCGTGGGCCTGTGACTGGAATATTGCATTTCAAATCTCCAAATCATGTTCTTTTTTTATAAGCAAGGCTCTTGCTGCAGAAAAAAAGAGAGAGCTCTTATTTGTGGCTGGTGGGGACAAGCAACCAGAGAGTTAATGAAAGCTGGGAGATTATAATCAAAGTTATGTGCACACTATTTATAAAAAAAAAAAATCTGCAGCAAGAAAAGCTGAATTTTGCAAAATGTATGCATTATGCAAATGAAGACCTGTGTCTTCTTTGCTTATTTTCTAGAACACAAGACTACGAGATTATGCATTATGTAAATATTTTGCAGTGCCATAGTTCAGTTCCTTTTCGTAGCATTGGGAAGAAGACGATTCCAATTAGAATAGATATTATGCAACAAAATAAAGGGAGGCATTTAGACAAGGGAGTGGGGAACTTCACGCCTTGGGTTCGGATGCAGCCCTCGGGATTCACCCCGCAGCCCTGCCATACAGTGGTACCTCAGGTTAAGTACTTAATTCATTCTGGAGGTCCGTTCTTAACCTGAAACTGTTCTTAACCTGAAACATAATGAAAATGATCTACAGGTGGTACATGACCCCAGTCAAGCTTGCAAAAATTTATCATTTGCCCAATAATAAATGTTGGAAATGTAATGAGAATGAAGGTACCTTCTATCACCTATGGTGGACCTGCCCGAGGGTGAAAGCATTCTGGGAAATGATTTATAATGAAATTAAGAAAGTCCTTAAATGGACATTTACTAAGAGGCTTTTCTCCTGGGCATGGTTGGCCAATTGGTGCCAAAGAAGGATAGGATTTTCTTTATGTATGCTACTACTGCAGCAAGAATTCTTCTGGCAAAGTATTGGAAGATGCAAGAACTACCTACTCTGGAAGAATGGCAGACAAAGGTGATTGACTTCATGGGACTGGCAGAGATGACCGGCAGAATTCGTGACCAGGGGAAAGAGGCAGTGGAAGAAGACTGGAAGAAATTTAAAATATATCTTAAAAACTGTTGTAAAATTGAGGGGTGTTAAGATGTCAAGGGGTAAGAAGCAGAGAATTACAGCTGTAACCAACAAATTTATGGGAATTTAATGAAGGGAACTAAATGAATAAATTGACTAAAGGGTTGCTAAAAAAATTCTTTCTAAAATAAGGATGCAGCGAAAGGGAGGTATGGGGAAGTCGATTGAAAGAAGTTACAAGAAAATAAGATTATGAATTTATTTATGTTTGATTTGTTTATGTTTGTTTGTGTTTTGTGATGTGTTTGTCTTTTAATTATGTGTTTTAAAAATTGAATAAAAATTGTTTGTTTTTTTTTAAAAAGAAACTGTTCTTAACCTGAAGCACCACTTTAGCTAATGGGGCCTCCAGCTGCTGCCACCGCACAATTTCTGTTCTCATCCTGAAGCAAAATTCTTAACCCGAGGTACTATTTCTGGGTTAGCAGAGTCTTTAACCTGAAGCGTCTGTAACCTGAAGAGTATGTAACCTGAGGTACCACTGTATGCCAGCCAGGTCATGCTGATGATCGTCTTCCAAAGCAACTACTCTATTCTGAACTTAAAAATGGAAAGCGTAAGGCTGGTGCTCAACAAAAGAGGTTTAAAGACTCTCTCAAGGCAAATCTTAAAAAATATATTATAAACACCGACAACTGGGAATCACTGGCCTGTGAGCGCTCCACTTGGAGAACAGCCTTTACCAAAGGTGTCATGGGCTTTGAAGACACTCGAACTCAGGACATAAGGGAGAAATGTGCTAAGAGGAAGGCACGCTTGGCATACCCTCACCGTGATCAACTACTACCCGGAAACCTACGTCCCCACTGCGGAAGGACGTGTGGATCCAGAATTGGCCTCCACAGTCACTTACGGACTCACTGTTAAGACCGTTTTCATGGAAGACAATCCTATTTGGCTACGAGTGATCACCAAAAAAGAAGCTTGGAGTGTTGGGATGTCTTTTTGCCTTTTAACTGCCCCACAGACAAATCAGAACAAATGCTCAACAATGACAGACATTGTCTAACCTACCTGTAAGCATTATGCAAGCAAATCAGAATCTCTGCTCTCAATAAACAGTCCTTGCTCTACCTCTGCTATTGTTTAATTCCTGTTCCTTATGTTGACTTCTCGGTCTGTGGTTTAGATTGTTTTTGACTGCAGTGAGAGTAACTCCTTATAAGGCGCAAAGAGGGTTCTGATATGCAGCGGCGTAGCGTGGGTTGTCAGCACCCAGGGCAAGGCAAGTAATTTGCGCCCCCTAACCCGGGGCAAGGCAAGTAATTTGCACCCCCTAACCCGGGGCAAGGCAAGTAATTTGCGCCCCTAACCCCTAACCTGCCGCCACTGCCAGCTTCTT
Source organism: Podarcis erhardii (assembly GCF_964252035.2). NCBI lineage: Eukaryota > Metazoa > Chordata > Lepidosauria > Squamata > Lacertidae > Podarcis > Podarcis erhardii. Next base: position 6,463,265 of record NC_138497.1, on the reverse strand, counting down.
CTTGCTGCTGCCTGGGCTGGGGTATTTACGGTAAGGTAGCCACGGTGGCAGCGGCGGGTCCGTGTCAGGTGATCTGAAGCGAGTTGCCGCTGGCGCTGCCGCCCAAACAACGCTGCTTGCCCAGAGGAGGAGGAGGGCAGAGAGGCGAGGAAAATGCAACATGGCCCAGCAGCTGCAGCAGCGGCAGGGCTGTGAGGAGGGGCTGCCTGCGCCCTCCGCGGCCCTGACGCGTGGGGACTGCGGCGAGCGCTGAGAGCCGCTGCCTGCCGGACGCCTTCAGCCCGGACGCGCGCACAGCTTGTCGGTTCCGCGAGACATGGGGCTCTGCTACAGCCTGCGCCCGAGGCTCTTCGGCGACTCCGGAGGCAGCGAGCGAGCGCCCCCCCCAGATGTTGCACCCGGTGCGGCCGGCCCCCCCTGCACCCCCCACGCTACACCACTGCTGATATGTACAGTAAAAGGGGGGAGGTTGAATACCAGTAAGTTGCATTTCAAGGACTGTGGTTGTTTGAGAGATGGTGAGGTCCTGGAGTGGGGGAAAGTGGTTGGGCAAAGGATAAACAGCTAAGACGTCATAGATTCTGCCTACATTGTGTGTGTCCTCATGGAGAGCTCTCGCAGATTATTGCATTCTGTGCTATAAAGGTAAAAAGTAAAGGTAAAGGACCCCTGGACAGTTAAGTCCAATCAAAGGTGACTATGGGGTTGTGGCGCTCGTCTCGCTTTCAGGCCAAGGGAGATGGCGTTTGTCCACAGACAGCTTTCCAGGTCATGTGGCCAGCAGGACTAAACCGCTTCTGGCACAACTGGACTCTATGACGGAAACCAGAGTGCACAGAAACGCTGTTTATCTTCCCACCGCAGCGGTACCTACTTATCTACTTGCACTGGTGTGCTTTTGAACTGCTAGGTTGGCAGGAGCTGGGACAGAGCAGCGGGAGCTTTGAACCGCAGGATTTGAACCGCTGACCTTCCGATCGGCAAGCCCAAGCAGCTTGGTGGTTTAGACCACACCACCACCTGCATCCCTTTACCTTTGCTCTGTGATATAACGCATTACTGAATAAAGTCTGTCTGATTGGGGATTTGGTGAAAGCCATTGCACTTAAACTCCCAAGGGGAATTTTACACATACACACCCTCGCTCCAGTGAGCATTTTCTCTCCCAAGTGTGAAAATACGTCCAGCAGGTCCACAAGACGTCCAGGAAAGTTTGCCATATGTCCTCATTTTCCAGGACATGTCCTCTTTTTCGCAATGGGAGTCGTCATAGAGATCTATAGTTAAAAGCAGAAGTCGGCAAAAGTGTCCTCTTTTTTGCTCTTCAAAATATGGCAACTCTAGCAGGTGGGAAGAATTCCATGCAGTCAAGCCGAGGGCAGGTGGCAACAAGGCTAACTGCGCTGTGAGAATTTCTAGGAAACAGCAGACTTTGGCTGTGATGAGTTTGCAGAGTTTAAAGCTCTGGCTGAGGGCAAGGGGGTGGCGCTGTGGGTTAAACCACAGAGCCTAGGACTTGCTTATCAGAAGGTCGGCAGTTCGAATCCCCACAACGGGGTGAGCTCCCGTTGCTCGGTCCCTGCTCCTGCCAACCTAGCAGTTCGAAAGCACGTCAAAGTACAAGTAGATAAATCGGTACCGCTCCGGCGGGAAGGTAAAACGGCATTTCCGTGCACTGCTCTGGTTCGCCAGAAGCGGCTTTGTCATGCTGGCCACATGACCCGAAAGCTGTACGCCCGCTCCCTTGGCCAATAAAGTGAGATGAGCGCCGCAACCCCAGAGTCGGCCACGACTGGACCTAATGATCAGGGGTCCCTTTACCTTTACCTCAGGCTCTATCGTAACTCCAAAGCAGTAGTTTCCAAACTTTTTGGGGCAACATCTCCCTTGCTTCCAAAAACTCATCCCCAGTGCCCCTTATTCTAGAAAAAGGATTATTCAGAATAGCAGTTTCCATGGCCTACTAAGGAAGATAATAACACAGTAACATTCAAAACAGTAATAATTAATGGTGCACATATTCAGGATCCAATTAAAATTATTTAGTTTAATTAATTCAGGAAAACTGACAAAGTTGATCCAGTGAAATCAGCTTTTCAAAGTCTCACCGCCATTTACCTCAGCGCCCCCTGCCGTCCCCTTGCCTCTTAGTAATCCCTCCCCCACAGGGCATGGTATGGCCCACTTGGGGATCCTGGCACCCACCAGATGTTTAGTACTACAATTCCCATGGGCAAAAACATCTGGCAGCACCTGGTTGGGAAAGGCGGCTCTAAGCTCTCCTGCAATGATATAATACAGCTTAACATAAGTACAAGAGGAATGAGATCTTCATTTTCCCCCAGGAACTCAATGCAGAATCCAAACACAGAGAAAATATCCATGCCTTTCAAATTACAATTCCCCCAGTGAGCGGCTGTGAACTGTTTCACCTCAATAAAGCCGGTCCATTGTGCCAGCAGCTCACCCAAGATTTCTGAAAATCTGAATTATGAAACTGCTTGGAATTCTAATGCGCTCATTTGTGAGGTCTGCGAGCTGTTCCCTATTTAAGTCCCAAATGGCTGAGGAATGAAAGGTGGAACGGGGGGGGGGGACCCCGTTGAATAGCAGAAGGGACTGCAATGCCATTAACTTTTTGCTGGCTCGCTCTTCTTAAAAACTATTATTACAGCTTCTCAGAAAGTCCACTTTCCCCACCCCCCACGTCCAGTGTTATTTCGGCCTCCCCAGGGAGGTCCGCTGGCCTCAGGAGAATTCTGCTGGCAAAGTTGGACGCTGAATGCTGACACGTCTCAAAAGTTGGGAAAAGTGCACCCAGCGCTAATTGCTTTCCTTGCAATTGCAGAATTGCAGAACCGCTCCTGGATGTCTTTGCCACGGCTGAGCACTGGCAGAATGTCCTTTGCTCATCACGACACTTTGTTCTCTTGCAATATTAGAATTTGGGGCTTTGAACACAGCTGGAAGGGGACGCGGGTGGCGCTGTGGTCTAAACCACAGAGCCTAGGACTTGTCGATCAGAAGGTCGGTGGTTCGAATCCCCGCGACGGGGTGAGCTCCCGTTGCTCAGTCCCTGCTCCTGCCAACCTAGCAGTTCGAAAGCACATCAAAGTGCAAGTAGATAAATAGGTACCACTCCATCGGGTAGGTAAATTGCGTTTCTGTGCGCTGCTCTGGTTTGCTAGAAGCGGCTTAGTCATGCTGGCCACATGACCCAGAAGCTGTACGCTGGCTCCCTCGGTCAGTAAAGCGAGATGAGCGCCGCAACCCCAGAGTTGTCTGCGACTGGACTTAACAGTCAGGGGTCCCTTTACCTTTAGCGAAGCTGGAAGATCCAGGAGAGACAGGAGAATGGACTTCTTCACTAGGGATGGCCAAGGATGGCTGGCTGGAATTAGATTCAGTTTGCACTGAAAGGCAAACAGATCTCATTGGCCCTTTCCAAAGCTGTAAGTGAACCAAAACACGCCTACTTTTCAAAATCTGCACTTCCCTGAATTTTGCAGTGAGTTCTCCAAGCAGTTAACATGTATGAAAGAGTGCACACTAGAGTAAGATTGTGTACGTTGAGATAAAATTCCACTAAAACGTCAACAAATTTTCATGTGGATTTATTTTGAAAGCTGGCTGATGTGGAAATGTGAAGATCTGAACTCAGGACTGGAAAAACAAGAAACGGAAAGGAGGCGAAACTGGCGTATTCACCCTCCCTATTCTTCACACTGTGCATGGAATTCATTCCCAGAAGAGGCACTGGAAACTCAGGGTGCTTCAGTTTCAAGAAAAGGATGTGTGAATGCTGTTACATACAAGTTTGAGGAAAACACGACTTAACTCATTCCAGAAGATGTTGGAGCACTCCAAATCCGTGGCCCTTGCAAAAAAAAAAAAAAAAAAAAGTAGATCTGGCTGAAAAGCAACACACTGAAATTTGCACTGATTGTTGCAAGACATTCCTAATTGTCATCATTGCATAATTATAATATTAGTGCACCATCTTAGAAAGGGACATGGCTGTGACTATGGTGAAGAGACCCTGCACAACTGAATGTGCCAGTACACCGCGGCATATCAGTCCATCAAGTTTGAACTAAGCGGGTTTCCAAACAAAATGCAAGCCGAAACTAAATTCTGCGACATTTCTCTTTCCAGAAACATTTTGCCGGCTACTGTTAGCAGCAGAGTGCAGTGGTACCTCGGGTTACATACGCTTCAGGTTACATACGCTTCAGGTTACACACTCCGCTAACCCAGAAATAGTGCTTCAGCTTAAGAACCTTGCTTCAGGATGAGAACAGAAATCGGGCTCCGGCGGCGCAGCAGCAGGAGGAGGCCCCATTAGCTAAAGAGGTGCTTCAGGTTAAGAACAGTTTCAGGTTAAGAACGGACCTCCAGAATGAATTAAGTCCTTAACCCGAGGTACCACTGTACTGGCAGGAAGGGCCATTGGCCTGATCCAGCCAGACTCTTCTTGCAATCCCCCTTGGGGCAGTTAGAAAGCAAGAGATAAACGATTTGAGCAGCCACCGCCTCTTGGAAGGATGGGCATTTGCCTTGCCCATGCCAGCCGGGTAAACTGCACAGAGAAGTGAGGATAACTGGAAGACAACTGGAAGAATTCTGGCTCTGGTGGTCCGGGGCCCTGAAGCAGAACGGCTCTAAGTCTCTGTCTCTCACAATAACAACACACACCCCCGCCACCGGCTGTCAAGCTCCCGTGAGCGTGTCTGGCCAAGGCATCCTGGAAACATGATTTCTTCTTATCTTGCAGTAAACGGGAAGGAAGGAAGACTTTTATACTAGCAGTTTATACAACAGCCTCCTCCCAGCCTGGCTGGCTGTCTCAAGAGGCTTTGGACTACAGCTTCCAGAAGCCAGCGAGGAAGGAAGGCTTGCAGAATAAAAACTGCTCTGCTTCAAGACCGGGATAGTACCTCTGGTTCATGCTCCTTCTGCGGTGGTTTGTCCTCCAGCTTTGGTCCCCACCTGGCACTAAGCCCTCACCTGTGGCTCCTAGAAGCTGTCAACATGCAACAGCGGTTACAAACCGGGAGCGGCTTCGACTGGCTGGCTAAACCAGGTGACGGGAGCTGATGGGGCTCAAACCCTCATTGAGTTAGGGGCTTCCCCTGCATGTGAAGACAGACTCTGGAGGATAGAGCAGACAAGACCAAGAGGGGGTCTGACAGTCAAGAAGGGGTACATACCCATTCAAGAGAAAGGGTTTGAGGGTAAACCCTAGGAGTAATCCATACTCGCTGCCTTGCAGGACACCTCCGGCAAAAGAAAAAGCTAAAGAGTAAACCAGGGGTCGGCAATGTGTGACCCATGGGCCACAAGCAGGCCACAGGGGCCCATGAGCTGCCCCCGAACCAAGCCGCCCGCTCAGCGAGTCCTCGCGCTCTGCGCTAAACTGGCACAGCATGGTGCAGGGACTTGGCGCCAGGAATCACGTCTGCACATGCCCAGACGCCGGAAATTGTGTGCGTGCGATCCAGCCCATGGAGAGATCTCCCCAGGAGTTGACCGGCCCAGGCAGGTAAAACCTTGCCAACCCCTCGAGTAAACCCTACACAAATCCGGAGTGGAGTTGCTAATATGGTTGGGTGGCACCTCCTTCCAGCAACTCCTGCAGCCAAGCTGGTGCCAAGTGTCTTGCTCTGCCGAAGGAATGATCGCCGGGTGTGGAGCACACTTCCACCCATCGAGTGTAGAGCACACTTCCAGCCGCAGTCAGGCCTCAGCTGTCTGACTGTGTGACCTTCAGGTGTGGAGCACACTTCCGCCCACCTGTTGTGGAGCACACTTCCACCCGCAGACAAACCACAGCTGTCTGAACATCATGCCCTCTATCTAACCTTTGCTCTCTTAGTGGTCTCCCGTGCCCTGTCTGTGACCTTTGCCTCCTTCATCATACATTGTTCAAGGGGGAAATGATGCAGTGGAAACAGGTGCCAAAATACCTTTGTACCACCCCACGATCTCGGGATTGGAAGATGTGTAAAGGTCACAGTCCAAATGTATCTGACTGGTTTTGCAGAGTGTGCTAATAAAAGGAGCCTCTACAGAGCTAGCCGCCAGCTTGTCTTGGAGCATGCTTGCCAGCGTGCTTCTGCACAGCTCACCTGCATCCAACCTCTGGTTGTCCTCCGTTATTCCTACACTCTCCTACACTCTCACATCAGCAAGGTTGAGAGGGGGGTCTTGTCATCTGGGCAGCCCAAGACCTCCATGCACAGCGAAAAACAACATAGTAGGCAGCAGTTACAAGTTATAAGCTCAAGTTATTGGCGTAAGGGATGAGCTGCCTTCCTTGGTGGGAAAGATCATTATGTCTCCCTGGTCTCCTACTGCCCACCTTAAGCTGTGGTCCTGTATCGGTCTCTACAGTCATAGCTGTAACTCTCCAATGGTTTGACTTCCCTCCCACTGCTCTCTTGTCTCCAAAGACAGATGGATGCCAACAACCAAACAGGTTCAAGATCTCTTCATTCATCCTGCCCTGATATGGAATTGGCTCTAACCTAAATGGCCATCTTCTGTTTGTTAAGAATCTGTATATCAGGCAAAAGTGGGAGCTGTTTGACAGGGGAATGGACTCCCCCAGAAAATGGTGAGCTCTCTCCATTGGAGATTTCTAAGGAGTTGTACTCCTCACCTGGCTTTCCCTAGCTGGTGCCCTCCAGATGTTGTGAACCACAACTCCCATCAGCCTGAGCTGACCTAGACAAACTTTTCTTTAAAAAAGAAAAGCATTTGAATGCCTTGATTATCAAAACAAGGCATAAAAGCTTATTTCTTCCAACACACATTTATCTTTTGCTTCTGCAGACAACTCTTCTGTCGGTTTTTTCAGACCATTACAGGGAAGACTCCAGGGACCAAGTCTTAACCTTCTTGCTTTGCTTTGGAAATGTACTGGACAAGAGAGGCAGAAAACGCCAAAGCCCAAAACCCAGCAAAATGCATTGTTTTGATTTGAAGCTTCTTTGAAGTGGAGCACTGGGTTCCTGGACCGTCCGCGCGCCAGATTTAGAAGGCGATTGGGCTGGATCCGGCCCTAGGCCTTAGTTTGCCTACCCATGAACTACACTATATAACCTTTAGAAGACATCTGAGGGCAGCCCTGTATAGGGAAGGGTTTTTAATGGTTTAATGTTGTTGTTGATGGAATAGGACATCCCTATTTTCATCGGAGAAATGTTGGAGGGCATGGCATCATGTTCCCAAAGTGGCAAACCAGATGCCTATGGGAAACCAGGGAGCAGGATTTGACCACAAGAGCTCTCTCCATTTACTGTTATTTATTCCCCCCAATTTGAACTATAAAATGGTCATTTTCTTGAGTCAAAATGGGAGTACCCCTAAATATTTTTTAGGGAAAAAAGCACTGGGTACAACCATTGTGTTTTGTAACCATCGATAGCCCACTCCTTCATGAATCTGTCTCGCCTTCTTTGAAAGTGAAGGCCATCCAACGAGCTTCATGGTTGAGCGGGGATTCGAACCCTGGTCTCCCGGCTCCTAGTCCAGCACTCTAACTGCTACACCACAGTGACTCTCATGACGTTCACCTGCCTTCCTTCAGCAACACTGGGGGAAGAGCCTCAGCGAAAGGGTTCAGCAGCAGCAACATATAATTTACGGCCTCCCATTGCCACCAATTTAAGGGCAGCGCCACAGGCTTGCCCTCTTTTGACTCCAGCTGCAAATTCCACCCATTATGCAAACATTGTGCGCAGCGCAATTAGAAAGCAGGTCATCCATCTGCCCCTCGGATCGCCAGCCATGCCTTCCTGGGAGTATTCCCCGAGGGAACGAACCCTGCTGTGTCCCTAAGGAAAGGTACCGTTTAAATTTAGGTTAGTGACCTACATTGCATGTAAACAAGCACCTGCAAAGCTGGCATATTTCAAGAATATTAAATGTCAGCTTTCTAGAGCAGTAGATATGCTTCCTGGGCCCAGGTTTGCCTCTTTGCATGGAATGGGTTTTGTGCTAAAAATGGAGCAGTCGGCTCCGTGGAAATGGGCTTAGCCTAGCTCTCCCCAGCTGGGCGCTTTTCAGATCTTCTGGACCACAAGTCCCATCAGCCCCTGCCAGCCCCACTACTGGTCAGAGGTGGTGGGGACTGTAGTTTGAAGTATCTGGTTGGGGTGAGGCTGTTTTAGCATGTTGCAGCGAAAACAACTGAGGCCATTCTTCGTCAACCTGGTGCCCTCTGTGCCGTCTGGAGCTGACAGAAGTTGTAGCCCCCAAACATTTGGAGGGCGCCAAGTTGGTGAAGGATGACACAGAGACCCATGGCACCTTGATTCTGTTAGAATTCCTGCTCCGTGATTGCAGTCATGGGATTGTTCTCTATCACATGACGGTATAAGTTTTGACTCCACAGACTGGGAAGTGATGGAGACAGGATGTTTGTGTTACTGTGTTCCAGGAAGTGGGACTATTGTTCCTTGTTCTTTTTCTCTCTTTGCTGTCTGATGCTAGAGAGAGACAGAGCCATGTTGCAGTGCTCCGTGTGTGTTTATATGTAAATAAAGTAGATTAGCCAAAATGCTGAGTTGCTGAGTTGCTGAGGTCTGTTACGCAAGGTGCGCAAACTCTGCAGATCCCTAAGTGTGCCAGTGTCTGTTGGCATTGGTTGCTGTGATGTTCGGGCTGAAGAAAGCTTATGAAGCTCCCGAACGATCGACCAGGAGGGAGAGAACATGCCAGTCGGGCCTGTGTCTCTACCAGGGTCCTACTCGAGTGTAGGCTGAACTCCTGACAGATTCGCCGTTGCCTTGCATCTTTACTCATTCATGAGAAAGGCTTTGGGAGCAAACCCAGAGGAGGAGAAATATCTGCTGCCTTCATTCCCTACGAGGGCTTTGGAGAACAACTCCCAGCAGCTGCCACCACCAGCGAGGAAGGTTGGCTTGCAGAATAGAAACTGCTCTGCTTCAAGATCAGGGTGGTTCTCATTTGTGACTCCTAGAAGCTGTCAGCAGGCAGCAGCAGCCACATCCCAGCAATGGCTTTGACTGAGCGGCTAAACCAGGTGAGGGTAGCTGATGGGTCTCAAACCTTCAGTGAGTTAGGGACTTCCTTTGTATGTGAAGACAGGCTCTGGCAGATGGAGTAGACGAGACTAAGAGTGGGTCCAACGGTCAAGATGGCGGTTTCTGCACGTGCTGTAGATGGAAGTGAGGGGTAGAAGGGGCTCATCAACCTGGGAAGGCAGCCCATCTCGGAGAAGGAAGACTCCACTGCCTTGCAGGACATCTTTGGGAGAAGAAAGACCTAAGGAGTAAACTCTACACAAATCCAGAGTGGAGTCTCTTAAGGCGGTTGGATGGTTCCTTGCACGCCTCCTTCCAGCAACTCCTGCAGCCAAGCTGGTGCCAAACGTCTTGCTCTGCTTTCCTTTGGACCACATCAGCGAGGCTGCAGGAGGGTGTGGTCTTGTCCTTTGGGCAGCTCAGGTAAAAAAGGTAAAGGAGCCCTGGACAGTAAAGTCCAGTCAAAGGCGACTATGGGGTTGTGGCGCTCATCTCACTTTCAGGCCAAGGGAGCCGGTGTTTGTCCACAGACAGCTTTCCATGTCATGTGGCCAGCAGGACTAAACTGCTTCTGGCGCAAGGGGATACGGTGATGGAAGCCAAAGCGCATGAAAACACTGTTTACCTTCCCGCCGCAGCAGTTCCTATTCATCTACTTGCACTGGCGTGCTTTCGAACTGCTAGGTTGATTGACTCGAGCTCTGTCTGTTGATGGCCGGCCATCCTGAGTCAGCCCCAGACACACTGAACAAATGTCTGGCAGTTGGAAGTGAGTGTCCTGGTTTTCAAACTTTTTTGGAAGCTGAATGTCCAACGCGGCTTCCGAGTGGCTACAGGAAGCCAATCAGAAGCCACGCCTTAATGTTTCAAACCATTTCAGGAGTTGAATGGGCTCCCAGAACAGATTAAATTTGAGAAACAAGGTACGACTATACTTATGTTAATTGTGTGACTTATGGGAATTATTGCCCTATTTTTAATTGTGCATCCCCATGACAGAAAACCGCTTATTTCCTGATGCTCTGGAGGATAGGACTCTGGAGGATAGGATAGGACTGATGGATTCAAGTGGCAAAAAGGACAAATTCCAGCTAAACAATAGGAATAACATTCTGATGGCAAGAGCCGTTTGACAGTGAAACAGACTCCCCCAGGAAGTGGTGGGCTCTCATTTCCTGGAGGTTTTTAATTAGAAGTTGGAAGGCCATCTGCCAAGGATTCTTAAGGTGTGATCCCTGCCTTGCAGCGGGTTAGCCTAGATGACCTCTTGGGGGTCCCTTCCATCTCTGCAATTTTATGGCTTAAAAAAACAACACAACCATTTTCAATCTATCTAATATGCACATTTTAGTCTACGTACACAAACCCTGCAGGATGGATTTGAGTCATTAGTTTAAAACGCAAGCTAGGTCCCAATCCTACCGCCTTCCCTTTAATTCTGTCAGCTGCCCGATCCACCGATGTTTTACTCGCGCAATTTCGCTGGTGGCATCTCCTCATTTGTGCCACGGAAATAATAGCCCGTGTGCAGCCAAGGAAGAAGCATTTTGCCTGCGAAAAAGGGCTACGTGAACAATTAACAATAATGATAGCTCTTTGTAGTGAGCTGGAAATGCCTCTTTATTACTCAGATGGAATGATTATCTAAATAATTGTTATCAAGGGATTCCTGAGCTTCTTTGTTGTCAAAACAAAACAAGGCTAAAGAGGAAAAAGGAGAGAGAGGGGAGGAAAAGAAAGAACAAATAAAGGAGGGCACCTTGCAACAGCTTGCTGGCTTCTTTGATTCATGTATTTATTGTGTCAACAGCCAGATGGAAGCAGCTTTGTATGAGTTGAAGGGTAAGTAGCCAAGCAGCAGCAAGGAAGCATCTTTCTCCAGTCAACTGGCTTTGACTCGCTCCCATCCGAAATGTTTCGAAGTCGTAGATAAATTTCCTCCCTCCAAAGGCTGGAAACCTTCTCTTGATTCCCCCACCATTTGTCACCTGTGTTCAGGGTTCAGAACACCGTTCCCCAGCTACATGTCCTCCAGGTACTTTGTGCTACAATTCCCACCAAGCTCATGGGAGTCATAGTCCCAAAAAATATGGAGGGCATCAGGTTGGGGAAGGCTGTCCTGAACCATGAATGTCCAGTGGCAAATGATAAGAGGTGAAAATAATGGTTTCAAATACTTTGTTGTTGTTTAGTCGTTTAGTCGTGTCCGACGCTTCGTGACCCCATGTACCAGAGCACGCCAGGCACTCCTGTCTTCCACTGCTTCCCACAGTTTGGTCAAACTCATGTTCGTAGGTTCGAGAACACTGTCCCACCATCTCGTCCTCTGTCGTCCCCTTCTCCTTGTGCCCTCCATCTTTCCCAACATCAGGGTCTTTTCCAGGGAGTCTTCTCTTCTCATGAAGTGGCCAAAGTATTGGAGCCTCAGCTTCAGGATCTGTCCTTCCAGTGAGCACTCAGGGGCTGATTTCCTTCAGAATGGAGAGGTTTGATCTTCTTGCAGTCCATGGGACTCTCCAGTCCATGGGACTCCTCCAGCACCAGAATTCAAAAGCATCAATTCTTTGGTGATCAGTCTTCTTTATGGTCCAGCTCTCACTTCCATACATCACTACTGGGAAAACCATAGCTTTAACTATACGGACCTTTGTTGGCAAGGGGATGTCTCTGCTTTTTAAATACTTTTTTCAAATACTTTAGGGAGGGCTTATTTAGGGCAACCAATGAACAGAAACCAGGAATGAGGCTTACCAAGGAAGAATTCGCAAGGGCTGGAATCATCAGAGATTGGAAATAACTATGGCGTCCTCTCCCTGGTGATGTTTCTGACTTGAATTTGTGGGATAACCAGTCTCATATAACCAACGTTATTAACGCACAAATGGGTGCATTAATACCATAGAGTAAGCTGTCCTGCCAGCTTAGGTCACTTCCCCTCACCTTACTCAGAATTTGTTCTCCTCCAGTCAACCTGTGAACCTCCGTGTGTGGTTTGCAAGGAAAAATAGATCTAAAAGGAGTCCACTCAATGTGTAAAGAGGTTTGAGCTGGTTGTTCCAGCTCAGACTGCATGGCTTTCACAAGCCATTCTTGAGGAACTCTCACCATTTTGTAACTTATCCAAGTCTTCCTGCCTGTGCAATTTTTCTGAATCACATGAATTTGACCTTTGGGGAGTTTGTAAGTAAACAATTTTTAATTTGCGAAATGAGTGGTCTTCTCAATTACTGAAAGAAGAGGGCGTTAACGCAGAAATCTCAACTAAAAGCATCCATGACAGACAGCCATCCAACCTCTGCTTAGAAACCTTCGAGGAAGGAGAGTTCTGCTGGCAAACAGCTCTTACTGTCAGAAAGTTCTTTCTGATGTTTAGTCGGAATCTACAAGTATGTTTTTGTCCATAGCTGCTGGTGGTCCTGGTGTTCAATGAACAGTGAGAGCAGGGACTCATGGAAGAGCCTTTTTTGTGGTGGCTCCACATCTTTGGAATGACCTCCCCATTGAAGTGACTCTCCTTCCAAATTTATATCCTTTTAGACGCAAGTTGAAACCCCATTCTTTTTGTCAGGTTGATGGAGTAAAGCCAGGCTTGTGTTAACTGTGTAACATATGGGAATGGTTGTCCTATTTTTGCACATCCCTGTGATGGAAAACAGCTTGCTTTCTCCTGCTCAGGAGGGTACGACCCGAACCAAGAGATTCAAATGACAAAAAAGGAAATTCCAACTAAAGAGCAGGAAGAACTTTCTGAGAGCCATTTGACAGTGAACTCCCTTGGAAAGTAGTGGTCTCTCCTTCCTCGGAGGTTCTTAAACAGAGATTGGGTGGCCCTCTGCCAACGATCCTTAAGGTGTGACCCCTTCCTTATAGGGGGTCAGGCTAGATGACATTTGGGGTTCCCTACCAACACTACAACCCTAGGATTCTATGGCCATTTTTGGTGAAGGGTGGTATAAAGAGGGAAAGTAAAGAAACAATCGCCGAAGAATGGAGAGCCAGTGTGGTGTAGTGGTTAAGAGTGGTAGTCTCGTAATCTGGGTAACCGGGTTTGTGTCTCTGCTCCTCCACATGCAGCTGCTGGGTGACCTTGGGCCAGTCACACTTCTCTGAGGTTTCTCAGCCTCACTCACCTCACAGAGTGTTTGTTGTGGGGGAAGAAGGGAAAGGAGAATGTTAGCCGCTTTGAGACTCCTGAAGGGGAGTGAAAGGCGGGATATCAAATCCAAACTCTTCTTCTTCTTCTTTTGAATTCTGGTGCTGGAGGAGACTCTTGAGAGTCCCATGGACTGCAAGAAGATCAAACCGATCCATTATGAAGGAAATCAGTCCTGAGTGCTCACTGGAAGGACAGATCCTGAAGCTGAGGCTCCAAGACTTTGGCCACCTCATGAGAAGAGAAGACTCCCTGGAAAAGACCCTGATGTTGGGAAAGATGGAGAGCCCAAGTAGAAGGGGACAACAGAGGACGAGATGGTTGGACAGTGTTTTCGAAGCTACCAGCATGAGTCTGACCAAACTGTGGGAGGCAGTGGAAGACAGGAGTGGTCCAGGGGGTCACAAAGCCACTCCCGAACTTCGGAGGGGGGGTTGCGGGCTCACACCCCCATCCACATTTTTGCGGGGCTGGCGCCAGCCCCGCGATACCCACATTTCCCATTACTATTCATATCCAGCAGCGCCAGCCAATGGGCTGGTGCTGGGGGCAGGGCTTTCCGGGGGCACTTAAGGTCAGGGCAGCCCGGGCTCGCCCCTTTCCTCCTCTGCAGCAGCCGCGGTTTCCCACCCTCCCTCCCTTTAGGTATGCATTCGGTCTTTGCTATGGGCTTCGGCTGGTCGCCGCAAGGGGCCTGGCTAACTGGCTAATTTGGCTAATTGGCTGATTTTGGAAGCCACTTGGTTTTTTCGCCTACCTCGTAGCAAACGTCACAACTCCCTGGTTTTGGCGGTTAGGCATTGGCCGGGGTATTGTTATGCAAATGAGGTCGGGGGGGGAGGATCGCCATCACCTCCCCCAATGCTTGGAGGGTAGTTCGTTAAAGGACTCCAGGGAGCGGCGCCTCGTCCGAAACCTACGGAGGCTAGGGCCTAAAGCGCGCTCCCGAGCGGTAACCCCTTGGGGAGTGCCTACGGATGTGCATCTCGGGGGCTCCCCCTGTTGGTGCTTAGACCGGATAGACTGTTAGGGCCAATGCCTAAGGCCAATACCGCTCTTACCTGTAATCAATAAAGTAGTGGCCATTTTCGCCCATCAAGCTAAATTCTGTGGTCCGGTGTCTTTATTTATTCCATCTGTGGGAGGGGGCGGGTTTTGCCACGCAAAGAGTCAGACACGACTAAACAACAACAACAACCCCAACACTACAACCCTAGGATTCTATGTCCATTTTTGGTGAAGGGTGGTATAAAGAGGGAAAGTAAAGAAACGATAAAGAGAAGACGCAAAGCTGAAGGGGGCAAGCAAAGCTTACTAGTGCCGTAATTAGGATAAATATTGCCAGGCACTCCAGGAGCTCACGATTTCCAGTGGATATTATTTCCCCTCCCCTCCCCTGGTAAATTATTTGTGAAGTGTGTCTGAATAGCATTAAGTGCTATCTTCATAATATGTTTTTCCCCTCAAACAAACACTTCTGGGGCTTCGGAGCATGAAATAAGTAAAGCTCCGCGGAGAGTGGTATTTTTAGCTCCCCGTGGCCACGTGACCAGGCAGCGGCTTCTGTTGCGATCATCAGTATCACAAATTTAAAATTGATTGAAGCAATAGGAGCGCCTGGCAAAGCAGGCAAGGCTGGAAGGAAGCAAGGCTTCCCGGACGCTTTTAATCAGGAACCAGGCGCAGCTGAGCAAAGCCACAGACGCGGTCAGGGAACGCCTGTTCGCTCCCAGGGACAAGCAGGGTCTGAGAGGCGGAGCTCTGGCCACAGTCACCAGGGACCGCTCGATCCGCTGGACTGCACACCATGCATAAGAACCTGACAAGAGACTGCAGGATCAGGCCAAAGGCCCATTTGGTCCAGGATCCTGTTCCCACACTGGCCAGCCAGAGGTCAGGCGACAAAGAAACCAAACTGCCAAGAACGGACAAGAACAGGAAAAAGTCCTTAATATCTGCTTTTATTCAGTATTCACAGACAGAGGCTCGGGAATGCAGCCTCTCTGAATAATGGTGTTGTCCCGAGTGAATCTTCACCCGCTCTGTCTCTCTCACTAATAATAATAATAATAATAATAACAACAACAACAACAACAACAACACTCTGGGCGGCTTCCAACAAAATACTAAAATACAATAATATACACCAAACATTAAAAGCTTCCCTCAACAGGGCTGCCTTCAGATGTGTTCCTAAAGTTTGATAGTTATTTTTCTCTTTGACATCTGGTGGGAGGGCATTCCACAGGGAGGGCGCCACCACCGAGAAGGCCCTCTGCCTGGTTCCCTGTAACTTGGCTTCTCGCAGTGAGGGAACCGCCAGAAGGCCCTCAGAGCTGGATCTCAGTGTCTGAGCTGGACGATGGGGGTGGAGATGCTCCTTCAGGTATACTGGACCGAGGATTTATTGCAAAAACAAAGCGATAGCTCCGGACAGCTCTAACAAAACCGCTGACATCATCACTCAAGATGACCTTTCTGATGGTTCCTTTCGCTGTCAACAGCTCTTATGGCTCTTATTTTGCTTCCTGCCTAGTAGCCCTCCCATTCACCGACTCCTGGGACTTAGCTCCAGCCTTTTCCTTTTCTAACATGCTATCTGTGTGTTTGTTCGCGCCTGTTTGAGCTTCTGGTGAGCTTTGACTGTGTTCTGGCCTGCTCTCAGCTACTGCCTTATCAGCCTGCCCTTCAAGGTCAGGAATAGCTGAAGTCTCCAGCTGCCGGCTCTCCCCTGCCTGACTAACATCTTAGCCTCTCTGTTCTTGGCTGCTTTCTACAGTTGGCTGCAAACCTTCGCTAGGAGCTGGCTCATTCCTGACATTCAGTTGCTTAGAGCTTGGTGCTTAGAGCTTGATAACACCAAGGTTGCAGGTTTAATCCCCGTATGGGACAGCTGCATATGTCTGCATTGCAGGGGGTTGGGCCAGATGACCCTAAGGGTCCCAATCCTGCAATTCTGTGATTTTATGCGATGCCACTGTGCACATCCAGAAACGCAATGCATCTCTCCAGAGTAGGAGAGACAGTGACCAGATGGCTGGATGTCTGCTCCGTCTGCTGTCCGGGTGCTCACAGTTGATGGGAAACTTCAAGGCCTCTCCTGTTCTACCTTCTTTTGGGTTGTCTTTTTCTTTTCTATATACAGTGGTACCTTGGTTCTCAAACTTAATTCCTTCCGGATGTCCGTTCCAAAACCAAAGCGTTCCAAAACCAAGGGGCACTTTCCCATAGAAAGATCCTCGCTGCAAGAAGCCAAGTTACAGGGAACCAGGCAGAGGTGGAACACCCTCCCACCAGATGTCAAAGAGAAAAACAACTACCAGACTTTTAGAAGACATCCGAAAGCAGCCCTGTTTAGGGAAGCTTTTAATGTTTAATAGGTTATTGTATTTTAATATTCTGTTGAAAGCCGCCCAGAGTGGCTGGGGAAACCCAACCAGCTGGGCAGGGTATAAATAAAGTATTATTATTATTATTATTATTATTAATAATAATAATAATAATAATAATAATAATAATAATTACCTATGTGGGTGGAGCCAAATACCACCACCTCCAAATGCGCCCGGGGCCACAATCCCTCTGGTCCTCCCCTTGATCAGCATTGGATAGCTCAGTGTCAGGAGTCCAGGTTCCCAGCTTGATAACACAGTAAGAGTAGGTAAAGGGACCCCTGACCATTAGGTCCAGTCGTGACCCACTCTGGGGTTGCGGCACTCATTTCGCTTTATTGGCCGAGGCAGCTGGTGTACAGCTTCCGGGTCATGTGGCCAGCATGACTAAGCCGCTTCTGGCGAACCAGAGCAGCGCACGGAAACGCCATTTACCTTCCCGCCGGAGCGGTACCTATTGATCTACTTGCACTTTGACGTGCTTTCGAACTGCTAGGTTGGCAGGAGCAGGGACCGAGCAACGGGAGCTCACCCTGTTGCGGGGATTCGAACCGCCGACCTTCTGATCGGCAAGACCTAGGCTCTGAGGTTTAACCCACAGTGCCACCCGTGTCCCGTCCCGTTTGAGGCTTGGGTGAGGCTTAAAGAAGCCCCTGCCTTATACAGAGTCACATCACTGGGCTAAATGCTTCGAGATTGTCCACATCTGGGGTCCCAAAAATGTAGGATGCCATCCGGGGGGGGGGGCGGCCGTGGGATTGCTTAGGGGGTGGAAAGAGGCAAGCAGGTGTTAGGAAGGCAATGGAGCTGTACCATCAGTCTTTGAAAAGCTGGTATCGCTGGATCTAGTTCATCAGTTCTGTTGATTTAATTAAGCTGAAATAGTTTTAACTGGATTTTGAATAAATGTGTGATGAACCGGAAGAATAAAGATATGGTCACTTTTAACAAATGGATCAATAATAAGAGAACACTCGCAACTTATGAACAGGTTGTTTACAGACGCAGACTTTGCTTGGACAAATATGACAATGTTTGGAATGAGTTTATACAAAATGTATTAGGCTATTAATATTTACATATGTATTAGGATAACAACATCATACTTACAAAAAGAATGGGTTAGGGTATTTTGGGGGGATATTCTCTACACATGTTGTGCCTTTTTATTTTTATTTTCTTCTTTTTTCTGTGTATCACTTTATTTCTTTATAATCGGAAACCTTTCAATAAAATATTATAATTACAAAAAAGAGTCTCGTGTGCTATTGACTGAGCTATCCCTTGCTTATGCTAATTGGGGTGCTTAATTAGCTACCCAAAATATTTACCTCGATAAAAGAAATGGTTTGGCATTTTACCCCCACAAATACAGGATCCTCAAAACTGATAGGGATTCGGGGAATCATCCAGACTGACCCCACTCCCAATTCATAACTACGCTTTATTCCATTTCACTATTATAGACACCATGAACTGTCAGGAAAGGCAGAATATAAATGTTTTAAATGATCTATGTGCTTCTTTCAGGGTTGCCCTCTTGATGACATGCCGTCCGAGCTCCTGCTTCTGTGTAAGGTAACTGGACCCCTGACCATTAGGTCCAGTCGTGACCGGCTCTGGGGTTGCGGCGTTCATCTCGCTTTATTGGCCGAGGGAGCTGGCGTACAGCTTCCAGGTTATGTGACCAGCATGACTAAGCCGCTTCTGACGAACCAGAGCAGCTCACCGAAACGCCGTTTACCTTCCCGCCGGAGCGGTACCTATTTATCTACTTGCACTTTGACGTGCTTTCGAACTTCTAGGTTGGCAGGAGCTGGGACTGAGCAACGGGAGCTCACCCTGTCACGGGGATTCGAACCGCCGACCTTCTGATCAGTTTAACCCTGTGGTTTAACCCAGGAGGCCCCTATATTGCTTTTGCAGCAAAGACCCATGAACTTCTGGTTATAATTTTTGCATCTTCCATGGGGGGAAAGTAAGATAGAAAAAGCAGGAGTCTGAAACTAAACAATGCCTAAACGCATTATGAATGACCTGGTTCCCCTCTGCTGCTTTCAATTTTGCAAATTAGGCTTTGCAGAAGTAATTACTGAACCAGGAAAGGAAAATCAATTCTACCCAGAATACTGATAGACAGATACCTGCAAACAAGCGCCCAGCCAAGTTCGAAATTAACTCCCTTTATGCACCGGCAGGGACGGTCTGTTTGGAAGCAGCCTCAAATCAAACAACTGCAAAGGAGGAAGGATCCTGCAACCCAGCCCAACAAGCCCTGAGTCAGACGATGGTTTCCATCGATTTCGGTTTTGCTGGTGCCAGCATGGAAATCTGAAAGTTTAATTGGAGCTGAACAAACAGTTTGCGGAGAGGTGGTTTGCTCAGCAATTAACATTGCACTGCCACCGCCTTTTTTCTTTTGTGTTCCACGTTTAGTCCCATTTACAATTATTTTTAGATTCGCTCGGTGTTAGCAAAGCATGCCGGGCCAAAGGTACTGTGCCCCAGCTGCCCTGCTCTATAGGTGTGCCTCCTTCTGTGCCAGAGGGGGGAAGGAGAACCCCAGGATTTGAACGCGGCTCTCCAGAATTTTTATTGTTTGTTTTATTACCTCGTTCCCTAGTTTTATGACCAGTTCCTTTTCTTTTTCAATCAATTCATTCAATACAGTGGTACCTCAGGTTACAGACGCTTCAGGTTACAGACTCCGCTAACCCAGAAATAATACCTCGGGTTAAGAACTTTGCTTCAGAATGAGAACAGAAATTGCAGCGGCGCAGCGGTGGGAGGCCCCATTAGCTAAAGTGGTACCTCCAGTTAGGAACGGTTTCAGGTTAAGAACAGACCTCCAGAACGAATTAAGTTCTTAACCCAAGGTACCACTGTACTTCTTTTTTCCTTCCCTAATTTTCTTCTGATAAGCATTCTGTTGGATGAAAAACCCCTCTCATTACCGCTTTGCCAGCATCCCAAACCACCTTTTTGGATATTTCCTGGTTTAAATTGAATTCAAAATAATCCCGTGGGGCTTTTTCTGCTTTTTGTAAAATATTCTGATTGTCTAAAAGCTTCTCATTTAATCTCCATCTAGTCAGGATATTATTATTTTTTCCTTTTAATTCTAATAAAATTGAATTATGATCCGAAAGTGTTTTGGGTTGTACCTCTACCTTTTTGGCCTGTGTCACTAACTCTCTCGAAAGCCATACTCAGTCGATTCTTCCACTGGACTGATGCGGTTCTGCAAGAAATGTGTATTCCCTGTCCAGTGGGTGTTTAAATTTCCAAATATCTATCAAATCAAAATTCTCTACCAGTTTGAAAAAAGTTACAGTTAGTCTCCCTTCCTTAGTTTCTGTTTGTCTTATAGTTCTATCCATCTCTAGAGAGACTACCACATTTGTATCTCCCATTAAGACTATCATATGCTCAATATATTCCACCTGGCCGCTGAAACCCTTCCCAGCCACATACATCACCTATCTCATTCTCTCTCTCGGAACTTTGATTATGGAGTCAGCTATATAGCTGCAAAGGGACGCGGGTGGCGCTGTGGGTTAAACCACAGAGCCTAGGACTTGCTGATCAGAAGGCTGGCGGTTCGAATCCCCGCAATGGGGTGAGCTCCTGTTGCTCGGTCCCTGCTCCTGCCAACCTAGCAGTTCGAAAGCACGTCAAAGTGCAAGTAGATAAATAGGTACCACTCTGGCGGGAGGGTAAACGGCGTTTCCGTGCGCTGCTCTGGTTCGCCAGAAGCGGCTTAGTCATGCTGGCCACATGACCCGGAAGCTGTACGCCGGCTCCCTCGGCCAATAAAGCGAGATGAGCGCCGCAACCCCAGAGTCGGTCACGACTGGACCTAATGGTCAGGGGTCCCTTTACCTTATATAGCTGCAAATAAAACACCTTTAGCATGTTTTAAGTGCAATATACAACGTGACACTACATGGCGATGACGAGCCTTATGGAAAATTCAATGTCTTTTTAAAAACGCTTTTTTTAAAAAAACTTTTTCAGAACAGTTTTTATATGTGTGTACAGTGGTGCCCGCAAGACGAATGCCTCACAAGACGGAAAACCTGCTAGACGAAAGGGTTTTCCGTTTAGGAGATGCTTCGCAAAACGAATTTCCTATGGGCTTGCTTCGCAAGATGAAAATGTCTTGCAAGTTCCTGCGGGGGTTTTTTTCCTCCCCCCCCCCTTTTTCTAAGCCGCTAAGCCAATAAGCCGCTAAAAGCCGCTAAGCCGCTAATAGCGCTAATCCGCTAAGCCGTCAATGGGCTTGCTTTGCAAGACGAAAAAACCGCTAGACGAAGAGACTCGCGGAACGGATTCTTTTCGTCTTGCGAGGCACCACTGTATATTCTACCTATGATCATTGCTTGACCGAATGGAGAATTCAGAGGGCTGTGTGCAGAAATTAGGCTACTGTTCAAGGGTATAATTTATATTAATTGCTCTGCCTACCATGACCATGCGGCCCTCAAAAGGTTCCCCAGGAAAGAATGTGGCCCTCAGCTTTGAAAATATTCCCCATCCCTGTACAGCACAGTCTCTGGCTTGAAGGAATGTCAGGTGGCAGTTATCTCTTTTTAAAGCATCCTTTATGGGCTGCCTGGTCCAGTAATAATAATAATAATAATAATAATAATAATAATAATAATAATAATAATTATACCCCGCCCATCTGGCTGGGTTTGCTCAGCCACTCTGGGCAGCTTACAGCACATATAAAACATTGTAAAACAGCAGACATTAAAATTTTCTCGATACAGGGCTGCCTTCCAATGTCTCCTAAAAGCCAGATACAGTGGAACTTTGGGTTACAAACACTTCAGGTTACAATCTCCGCTAAGCCGGAAGTAGTACCTCGGGTTGAGAACTTTGCCCCAGGATGAAATCATGTGCCGGCAGTGTGGCGGCAGTGGGAGGCCCCATTAGCTAAAGTGGTACCTCAGGTTAAGAACGGATTCAGGTTAAGAACGGACCTCCGGAATGAATTAAGTTCGTAACCCAAGGTACCACTGTAGTTGTTTATTTGATTGACATCTGATGGGAGGGCGCCACCACCAAGAAGGCCCTCTGCCTGGTTCCCTGTAACCTCACATCTCGCAGGGAGGGAACCGCTAGAAGGTCCTCGGAGTTGGACCTCAGTGTCCGGGCAGAACGATGGGGGTGGAGATGCTCCTTCAGGTATACTGGGCCAAGGCCATTTATTTCCTGTGGAGGGCATTCCACAGGGCGGGAGCCACCACCGAGAAGGCCCTCTGCCTGGCTTCCTATAACCTGGGAACCGTAGTTTGTGAAGGGTGCTGAGAATTGTTAGGAGGCCCCCGTTCCCTTCACAAACCAGAGTTCCCAAAGTGGCTTAACAATCAAGCCATCTTCTCAGAGAACTCTGGGAATTGTAGCAATGGCAGCTGTGTCTCCACGCACCCTTTGCAAGCCTCTTCCATACCGTCATGTTTTGCAGAGAGGAAACTCCCTGTACCTCCATTAATTCTGCGTTGTCCCATGACGGTCTCCTCTGAGTCGCCGCCTTCCAACACTTTCCCCCTCCCCTGAATCCAGATTTTCTCATGAAAGGGATACGCCAAAAAGGAGAAAGGAGGAGAAAAACCTTATCGAGCAGAAAATGTGGGAAGCAAGTGATTCAGAGGAGGCAAGAATGTTACTTGCCCAAAAATTGAAAGAAGAAGATGTATGGAACTTATGGAATATGCAGAAATGGCAAAAAAAAAAAGAATAAGAAATGGAAATGGTTTCTTGAATATTTACAGATAAATTGTAAGGTTACAGATAAAAACACTGGCAGAGTTATTGTAATAACCTGCAGTTACTTAAGAGTATATTATATATTTAAAGAAGACAAATAAAGTTAGGTTAATTTGGATATGCAGAAGATAATAAAAATAAATTTAAGGAACCAAAGAAAGAGGGGGAAGGAAGTCAAGTTTTAAAATGTCAAAATGATTGTGAAATCAGTGAAATGCATAAAGGTAAAGGGACCCCTAACCATTAGGTCCAGTTGTGACCGACTCTGGGGTTGCAGCGCTCATCTCGCTTTATTGGCCGAGGGAGCCGGAGTACAGCTTCCAGGTCATGTGGCCAGCATGACTAAGCCGCTTCTGGCGAACCAGAGCAGCGCACGGAAACGCCGTTTACCCTCCCGCCAGAGTGGTACCTATTTATCTCTTTGCACTTTGACATGCTTTCGAACTGCTAGGTTGGCAAGAGCAGGGACCAAGCAACGGGAGCTCACCCCATCGCGGGGATTCGAACCGCCGGCCTTCTGATCGGCAAGTCCTAGGCTCTGTGGTTTAACCCACGACACCACCCGCGTCCCTAGTGAAATGTATATATCTGAAAATATTTTTTTCCTTTTTTTAAAGGAAGTGATTCAGAGGAGGACATCATGCAGACAATTAACGGAGTTACAGCTGTCAGGTATGATGGCATTCCTGGCAACAGGAAGCTCTGCTATCTACATTAAACCACCTGGATGAGGCCAAAATGCTTCAGGCATTTGAGTGAACTCAACTCGGCACCAAACACAGCCCATTAATGACCACATCTAGAACTATGCCCCTGTGGCTCACCCCCCCCCCTTGGTTCCACAAACTAGTCCTCAGGCCCCCTACCTTGCCCTATAAAAAAGCATTATTCAGAACCGTTCTTTGCATAACCCACTAAGGAAGATGATAGCACAATAAAATTCAAAGCAGTAACCCTTAATTGCACCTTTACTGCACAAAACCCATTCATAAAATCCTAGAACAGGTTGGAAGGGATCCTGACGGTCATCTGGCCCAAAGCAGAAGTCTTTCCACTAACACGGGATTCGAACCCATGACCCTAAGCATCTTACACTCTACCAACTGAGCTATTAGTTTCATTAATTAACTCGACAAAATTGATGATCCAGCGAGAGAAGCTATTCGAAGTCTGATAGTCCTTTACACCTCCAGCCACGGCCACTCTGCCGCCCCCTTGCCTCTTGGCATCACCCCAAAATTATCCTGCTGACCCCCCTGGGGAGGGTGGTACCAGCCATTTTGGGAATGGTATACCAACAAAGTTTGGGACCATTCGGACGCAGCGCCCACCAACAGCAAAGTCTTCAGCAAAGAGCTCAATTGATTTGCCGTAATCTGATCTGAAAAGCATTTCGGCAAAATAGCAGCATGGCGAGGACAAAGTGAAGTGGAAAAACAAACCTAGGCGGGGGGAGACAGGGGGACAAAGCCCTCTCGAACCAAAATAGCAGCGTTCTTCAAAAAGATGTCAGATTTTACATGACGTCTACAACTAGAAAGGCATCCCGCTGTTGTTTTGTGGCAGTGCAGAAATCATCGCGCGGGTGGGTGGGGTGGCGACGGGTGGCTTTGTTTGAGAGAAGAGGGAGAGACACCAAGAGTAACACTATAAAAAAACTACCACCCCAAAACTTCCAAGGGGGGAGCAGCATCCTTTGTGATTGAAATTTGCCAGGCGCATTTTGCACCTGGCTATAGGGTGGCGCTGTGTTTATTATGTGACCATAAAAAAAAAAAAAACCATTCATATAAAGAGGAGGCCACAATAATCTTGCACTGGAAGTACCCAGGGCTACCAAATTCTCACTTATTCTCATTTTAGGAACGCTTGAAAATTTCCTTTTCATTCTCAAGTGGCGCCAACATATTTGTGTATCTAACGACGACTCGGCAGAGCTCATAAGCATTCGCTATTATTGTCTTCATAAAGCCCAGACAGAAGAATGCTAATCAGCAAACTGTTGAATGTGCAAGAAACTGTTGTGGGATTTATAGTTTCAAATAAGCACCAATGTTCATCATGAATATTTGATCATGGCGCTCCAGTGCTCTTCACGCCAAGGCTCAAGGAACTTCGTCTCTTTTATAAACCCTTAAAAACTCAGGAGAGCTGATGCCATCCTATAAAACATGGGTAGGCAAACTAAGGCCCGGGGGCCGGATCCGGCCCAATCGCCTTCTAAATCCGGCCCGCGGACGGTCCGGGAATCAGCGTGTTTTTACATGAGTAGAATGTGTCCTTTTATTTAAAATGCATCTCTGGGTTATTTGTGGGGTCTGCCTGGTGTTTTTACATGAGAAGAACGTGTGCTTTTATTTAAAATGCATCTCTGGGTTATTTGTGGGGCATAGGAATTCGTTCATTTTTCTTTTCTTTTCAAAATATAGTCCGGCCCCCCACAAGGTCTGAGGGACAGTGGACTGGCCCCCTGCTGAAAAAGTGTACTGACCCCTGCTATAATAATAGTAATAATGATAATGATAATGATGATGAGCTAGTGTGGTGTAGTGGTTAAGAGCAGTGGACTCGTAATCTGGTGAACCGGGTTCGCATCTCCGCTCCTCCACATGCAGCTGCTGGGAGACCTTCGGCCAGTCACACTTCTCTGAAGTCTCTCAGCCTCACTCACCTCACAGAGTGTTTGTTGTGGGGGAGGAAGGGAAAAGGAGAATGTTAGCCGCTTTGAGACTCCTTAGGGTAGTGATAAAGCGGGATATCAAATCCAAATCCATGATAATAATAATAATAATAATAATAATAATAATAATAATAATAATAATAATTTTATTTATACCCCAGCCTCCCTGGCCAGAGCCGGGCTCAGGGCAGCTAACACCAGTAAAATTACAGTAAAAACATAATGGGGGGGGCAATTTAAAGTACAGGTTAAAATGCAGACGTACAGAGTTCTGAAACGAAGTCTGCAACTCTTGACCTTTGCATAAGGGCACAAGAACATCAGAAGAGACTCTGTTGGGTCAAGCCAGTGGCCCTTCTAGTCCAGCATCCCGCCAACCAGATGCCCAATTTGAAATCCCACAAACAGGATTCGAACACAAGTCCTGCAGCCTCCAGCAACCGGTACCCAGAAGCACCTTGCATCAAAGTGTCATTGAGAAAGTGTGTGATGTTCAGAAGCTGCAGACAGGGTGCTGTGGCTTTTTCCATTGAATGTGCAGAAACACCTTTTGCTTTGCAGTCTGCAACAGAATAGTGGGGAGGGACAAAGTCCCCAAGGAATCTCAAGGCTCAAAATATGTTTCCGGAGAGATTGAAGATACCCTAAGCCGCACACTCCAATGTAGGCAGAGGGAGTGGAATGGGGATTTGTTTGCAAAAGGAGATTTCCTGAGGCTTCCGGCTTATCTGAAGCTGATCCCTCTGACCCCAGGCAACCTGCCCCGCTTCCTCTAAAAGGAACAGAGCCCACTGGAGGGTCCTGGGCAGAGGAATAGCACACAGCACATGCTCAGAGGCTTGGGGGGAATCAAGATGCACAGCAGTAAACCCAAGCAAAAGTTTGGGGATCTAAGTTATTAGTAGCGCTTTTATAAGCCCCGTCAGTGTACAGTTATTTATTTCTCCGGGGATTTATAATCGGATCTCCAACTCAAATGAGTTATCAAAGCACAGAACAGCATTAAACACAAAGGGGGGGGCGAAATCCAAATGAAATCAGCAGCATTATCTCAAGAGCAAGAAAACGGAAACGAAGGTTAACTCAGAGGTTAAATGCCTGCTTCTAAAAACAAAAGAATAAAAGACCTTAACACATGCATCTCAAAGAATCAAGGTCTCCAACCAGACAAATCTCGAGCCTTGATGATGAACTCCGTAAATGCAGGACGGAAACACAGAAAATGCACTTATTATTGATTGTTGAAGGCGAGACTCCAAAACAGGATCAAGGCAGCGGCCCATGTGCAACAACAGAAGCCCAGATGCAAAACCCAAGTGCAGCAGCACTCTCCCCACTAGTACTGCACACCAGCAGTATGGTGGAGTGGTTAGAGTATCAGACTGGAACCCAGGAGATCAGGGTTCACATCCCCACTCAGACATAAAGCTCACCAGGTGACCTTGGAGTCAGTCCCTGACTCTCAGTCTACCTCGCAGGGTCATTGTAGGGATTAACGGAGGAAGAGGGTGAACCGTGGACTCCTTGGAGAAATAGGTGGCAGAATGATGCAATGAATACTGTATTTTTTCGCTCCATAAGATGCACTTTTCCCCTCCTAAAAAGTAAGGGGGAATGTGTGTGCGTCTTATGGGGCAAATGCAGGGGGGAGGTGGGCAGGAAAAGCCCCCAAAAGCCGCACACAAGCTCCACACGGCTCTTACGGGCTTTTCCCCAGGAGGGAGAAGGGACTGACGCAGCCAGTCAGTCCCTCCTCCCTCCTCGTAGAAAAGCCTGCAGGAGCCGTGCGCTCCTTAGAGGGTACGCGGCTCCTGGGGGCTTTTGCGGGAGGTGGGGGTATTGCCATAACCACGCGCAGCCTCTCCCGGCTGGAGAGGTTGAGCGGGGCTAAAGAGGAAGCCAAGACAGTGAGCAGGATGGATCCCGCTTGCTGTCTTGGCTTCTTTGCTCTTTGGGGCTGGGGGGGGGGAACCCGGGCTTCCCCGGCAGCCCCAAGAAGCTCGAGGAGCAGCAGGAAGGCTGCACACCTTTCCGCTGCTCCCCAACCTGCTTTTGGGGGCTGGCGGTGGGCTTCCCCCCCGCTTTGAGACTCCTTAGGGTAGTGTTAAAGCGGGATATCAAATCCAAACTCTTCTTCTTCTTATGTCAAAGGTGACTACAGTGGTACCTCGGGTTAAGAACTTAATTCGTTCCGGAGGTCCATTCTTAACCTGAAACTGTTCTTAACCTGAGGTACCACTTTTGCTAATGGGGCCTCCTGCTGCCACCGTGCGATTTTTGTTCTCATCCTGAAGCAAAGTTCTTAACCCGAGGTACTATTTCTGGGTTAGCGGAGTCCGTAACCTGAAGCATCTGTAACCCGAGGTACCACTGTATGGGGTTGCGGAGCTCATCTCGCTTTCAGGTCAAAGGAGCCAGCATTTGTCCACAGACAGCTTTCTGGGTCATGTGGCCAGCATGACTAAACTGCTTCTGGCGCAACGGGACACCGTGACAGAAACCAGAGCACACAGAAATGCCGTTAACATTCCCGCCACAGGGGTACCTATTTATCTGCTAGCACCGGTGTGCTTTCAAACTGCTAGGTTGGCAGTTTGGGACCGAGCAACAGGAGCTCACCCCGTCATGGGGATTTGAACTGCCAACCTTCTGATCGGCAAGCCCAAGAGGCTCAGTGGTTTAGACCACAGCACCACCTGTCCCTCAGGCCACTGTTGAAACAAGGTGCTGGACCACACATGGGCCTGATCCAACAATCTCTTCTTATAATCTTATGGCCTTTCATCTTGGAGAGATTACCTCTTTCCCCTCCCATCTGCTCCCAAGCCAATGCACAAATACCGTATTTTTTGCTCTATAAGACTCACTTTTTCCCTCCTAAAAAGTAATGGAAAATTTGTGTGCGTCTTATGGAGCGAATGCAGGCTGCGCAGCTATCCCAGAAGCCAGAACAGCAAGAGGGATTGCTGCTTTCACTGCGCAGCGATCCCTCTTGCTGTTCTGGCTTCTGAGATTCAGAATTTTTTTTTTCTTGTTTTCCTCCTCCAAAAACTAGGTGTGTCTTGTGGTCTGGTGCGTCTTATAGAGCGAAAAATACGGTATGTCTGCCAAGGGAAGACACAGTTTCACGCTTCGTGTGAAGTGGGATCTGGTTGACACAAAGGTTCTGCTGCAATAAACTAGTTTTTAGTCTTTAAGCAGCTGCAAGACACTTTTGTTGTTCGTTCTGGGTTGGTGTGACCCAGATGTTTTGCTCTCTCTGTTTTTATTCACGCACACCAAACTTTTCTCAGGGGGCCGTTCTCAGCCGAAGCGAAGGAGCAGTTACAAAATGTCGCGATAAGCGCAAGCACTTTGACTGTCAAGACCTATAACCGCACAAATATGCTCAAGCTCAAGAAAAAGCAGCTTCTCAGATCGCAATAAAGCCATTTCTATGCTTTCCATCGATCAGCAGCCACCCCAAGATGGTTCAACATAAATCTCATCTAATGTGCGCACAGCCGACTCCAGCATTTGTCTCAATATAATCAGAGGAATGAAGCAGTTGCAACAAGTCCCATCTCTTTAGAAAGCAAGTTCATATATAAGGAGCCAAATCTGGCTACAGTTAATCAAATTTCAGCCCCCCAGTTTTCGATGGGAGATGGTTAAACAAGCAGTGTTAGAAACGCAGATATATAAGCTAGGCACCAGATGGCTCCTTAAACCAAGGTTATAGTCAACAAAACAAAATATCTAGTTGCCATTTGAGATTGAGACGGCTCTAAAGTCTTATTTTTCGAACGATGGACTGGCTGTGACTGATTATCAGTTAAACATCTGGATAGCTCAGTTGGCTAGAGTGTGGTGCTGATAACGCCAAGGTTGCAACTGAAATTTCCTGCATTGCAATGGGCTGGACTTGAATATCCTCAGGAAGATGTAGGATGAACACATGTTTAGCACACATGACTTATCCCCCAGAGAATCCTGGGAATTTTAGTTTGTTAAGGCTGCTTTCAACCGTACTTCTGGGAGTGGGTAGACAACAGCTCCCAGCATTCTTTGGGGGGAACCATGACTGTATAAAGGTGCTTTAGGTAAAGGTAAAGGACCCCTGGACGGTTATGTCCAGTCAAAGGCAACTATGGGGTTGCAGCACTCATCTCCGCTTTCAGGCCGAGAGAGACGGTATTTGTCCACAGACAGCTTTCCAGGTCATGTGGCCAGCAGGACTTAACCACTTCTGGTGCAACGGGACATCATGACGGAAACCAGAGCACACGGAAACGCCGTTTACCTTCCTGCCACAGTGGTACCTATTTATCTACTTGCACTGGTGTGCTTTCGAACTGCTAGGTTGGCAGGAGTTGGGACAGAGCAACAGGAGCTCACTCCGTTGCGGGGATTCGAACCGCTGACCTTCTGATCAGAAAGCCCAAGAGACTCAGTGGTTTAGACCTCAGCACCAAAGATGCTTTAAACATATGGTGTTCCCCTGACATGAGCCTAACCTCCCTGTTAACTTAGTGCAAGCAAACCTGGATGAATCCTTAAGAAACCAGTTGTCTGGAGGATGCAGATCTCCAGATGCTAGTTGCTTGTGGGACAACCACAAAGGAGAGGACTGTAGCTTCCCTTCCCCATTTGTGGGTTTGCTGTTAGCATTGCTGGATTAAATCCACCTACAGTCTGATTCTTGCATTCCTAACCAAATGCATCGCTCGCTTCGGTTCAGGATATCAAGGAGAGTCGATCCAAAAGCTTTGCATCCGGGTTTGAAGTCGCACTGTAGCCTTATTAGACTTTACCGATTGGTTGGGTGAGCGTTGCTCCCAGAGAGGGAAGAAGGAGTCAAAAGGACACGAAGGTTGATTCAGAGAAAGAGTTCTTTATTTCTGCTCTCCGGAGCAGCAGAAAGGCATTTGCGTGGTCAGTTCACAGCAAGAGCACTTAAAGAGCAGTTTCACACAGCTTATATACCCTTTCTGGTCCTCTTGCCCCCTCCCCAGGAATCCAGCCACATCAGCTTATACACGTAAGTTGACATCCATGACCATAAACAGATGTTCCTGTTCCTATATTCTTTATCTTGGGGTAAGAAAGTCACCAACTCTAAGAGCACTCCTGGCGCCACCCCCGAGGCGTGGGGATGTCTTGCAAGGTCTGTGCATCAGTGTGTCAGGATATTTATAACCCACAAGATAAGATAAGCCCCAGCTCTGCCATACCATCTCCACTTCGGAACTGACAAGGCCATCCATTAAGCGTCACGTACTGATAAAGGAGAGGGCTTTGTTGATACAGCTGGGTTCTTGTTATACATTGGCTCAAGTGCTCAAGTTAATGGATTTTAGCTAACGGAGAAGGAAAAATGGGGATTTGGGGGCCCATTTCAGACTGACTGCACAGTCAGGTTTTAGATTTGGGAAACCCATTCCTTCAGCACTACGAAGGGCCATTCCTCTGGCTCTCCAAACAGCAGCTTCTGGTTAGAATAGCGTTTTCGTCCCGATCCGGCTTTGCTCTGCGTACAAATGCAGAAGTCCATGCATCTCCTCTGTAATGGAGCACATCTCTCCAGCCAGCCAAAGCAAGGGAGTCAGAACCAAGAAACATGACAGCCTTCTGCAACCTGGTGCCCTCCAACCTGGTGGACTACAGATCCCATCTGTGCAGGAGAGGGGGTTTCAGCAGGTGCGGTTTGCATCACAAACGGCATCTGCTGAAATTCACTTTTCTACACAAAGGTACTGGAGCCCTGCTCTCTCTCTCTCTCTCTCTCTCTCTCTCTCTCTCTCTCTCTTTTGACATCTTTCCGCTCAAATCCAGTGCGCCGTTCCTGATTTTGGTTTGTTCTGAGCGAGTCGGTGCCTGATTTTTACATAGCTCTTCTTGCCAGAACTGAATACAGATCGCACCAAGGCTGCCGTATGAAACACACTAAGTCACACCAGATACCTAAGTAATTTACCTCTGAACGTAAGAGCCAGCCTGCAGGGTCAGACCAAAGTCCCGTGCATCCTTTTCTCACAGATGCCTATGAGAAGCCTCTGAACACAACAATAACTCTACCTGCTCGCAGAAAGAGGATCATGGAAAAGGAGAAAAAGTGGTATAGAAATGAGAAGGAGAAGGAGAAGGAGAAGAAGGAGACGAAGAAGAAGTTGTTGCCGGATTCCCCTTCTGCTAGCGAAATATCTCAAGGGCTGTCACTTGGAAGATGGAGCATGCTTGTTTTCTCCTGCTCTGGAGGGGAGGACTCGAACCCATGTCTTCAAGTTGCAAGAAAGGAGATTCCGACTAAACACCAGGAAGTACTTTCTGACAGTAAGAGCTGTTTGACAGTGGAACCGTCTCTCACAGGAAATTGTGGGATCTCCTTCCTTGGAGGTTTTTAAGCAGAGCTTGGATGGCCATCTGTCATGGATGCTTTAGCTGAGATTCCTGCATTGCAGAGGGTTGGACTAGATGACCCTCGGGGTCCCTTCCAGCACTACGATTCTATGATCCCTTAAAGGGCACCCTAATTTTAAACTTCCAAAATTCACTTCCATATAGCAAGCACATATATATGACACGACAAATGGAAATTTATGGGCAGGCTTCCTTCAGCATTCATATTGCAGAACTTAGAAGAAAGGGGAGGGGGTGGGAAGGGGAGGTGGAAAAGACAGCGTATTAACGGGCTTTTTCTCAAAGCAATAACAGCAGCTTAGCAAACTGAAGTAATTCATACATCTTTAAGAACAAAGGATTTGTATAAATAAAAGATGGGGTCCATTTGAGCCTCCGGCTTTTGCAGACAATCAAAGAGAAGCAAGTTGGGCTAAACAGAAGCAAACTCTTAACAGCTTGCAGATTTGTTTGTTTGTTCCTTGCGAGGGAAGGCACCTTGGGCTAAAAGCTGCAAGGAAATTTTACAAGAGGGGAAACCTATATAGCGAGTAGGACTAACTGAGCCATCCATGGCACAGGACAAAGGAGGGTCAGCCCTGTGAGTGGCAACCTTGGAAAAAGGTAAATTCCTTTCTAGGGATCATGAGTAAAGGAACTGGAAATGAAACGGACAATATTATAATGCTGTTGCACAAACCTACGGTGCGACCACATTTGTTATTTTCTACTACCGATAGGGAACCTACATAAGGACTCTATACTGGCTCTTCGATACCCCATAAGGAAAAGGAAGCAATATTTTTCTTAGAACACTGGTTTGTGGTGTTAAAAAAAATGCATGATTTCAGCAGCAACTTACAGTGCATGAACTGGAAATGAATCAGGATTTTCACCCTCTTACCCCCCCCCAAAAAAAAAAACAATTTGTGCAGGTGGTATTGAAAGCAAAGGGTCCTCGAGGGTCCCACACACTTTTAGTCCTGAGTACGATATGTGGGTGTTTGCTTTAGAAAACTCCTGAAACAGCAGCTTGTCCTTTTTTCCTTACAGGAGGTGGGGAGAGAACCAGCAGGAGTGTCGCTAAGAGAACCAGAGGCCTGTACTTTTTACAAAAGATTAAGTGTAACATTTTCTAAATTACCCAAATGACTTAAAAGCCTACATATCCTTTTCTTCTCTTTCTTTTTTTTTTGCCTCCTCTCAATCTTCCCTCCTCTGACTCAAAGGAGCTGGAACAGTATACATAATGCACAGCGAGAAATGACGTCTGCGTAAATGAATTATTTTTCCTCCCCATTCGAAATGTCTAGGTTCAGCAATTAACAAATACAGTGGATGTTCAGGTTGCGAACATGATCCATGTGGGAGGCACATTCGCAATCTCCAGCGTCCACAACCCACAGCGCCACGTCTGCACACACGCAGGTTGCGATTTGGTCTTCTGCGCATGCGCAAAGCACGATTTGGCAGTTCTGCGCATGCACGAGCGATGAAACCCAGAAGTAACCCGTTCCAGTACTTCTGGGTTTCGGTGCGTCCGTAACCCGAAAACAAGCAACCTGTAACCCGAGGTACAACTGTATTGGAAGATTGTAGTAAGGTAAAGGGACCCCTCGCCATTAGGTCCAGTCGTGGCCGACTCTGGGGTTGCGGCGCTCATCTCACTTTATTGGCCGAGGGAGCCGGGTCATGTGGCCAGCATGACTAAGCTGCTTCTGGCAAACCAGATCAGCACACGGAAACGCCATTTACCTTCCCGTCGGAGCGGTACCTATTTATCTACTTGCACTTTGACGTGCTTTCGAACTTCTAGGTTGGCAGGAGCAGGGACCGAGCAATGGGAGCTCTCCCCGTCACCGGGATTCGAACCGCCGACCTTCTGATCGGCAAGTCCTTGGGCTCTGAGGTTTAACCCACAGCGCCACCCATGTCTCTAACCCCTGTCTACCCCTCCCCTTTTGTGCCATGTCAGTGATGTAGCAAGGATGAAGCAAGGATGTAGCAATGATGCTGTACAAACTGTATTCTGGAATATGGTGGGAAAGCTTTAAAAGTCCTTGTCACCCCATCCTCGGGGTTCAAAATTCCTCTTTGAACCTGTTGCGCAATAAACTTTGGTCTACAGCTATTTGCTCCGGTTGGTGGCTGGAATCCTTCCTTTAATCCGCAGGGACCCGCGGGCTCTGCCCGACGAGCTGGGGGACCGAGCAGCCTCGCACCTAGATTTTTCCGTAACAGCTTCCACCAAAGCCTTTTGCCTGCACAGTAGAACTGCACCTCTTCCTGTCTCCTCTTCTACGCAGCCCCCACCTACCCCCAGGTGTGCACCCTGAAATCTGCTTCTGAGGATTCATGTACCCTTGGGAGCAGGGGGGGGGGGCAAAGTCCCATTGCACCATGACATGCAACGGAAAGACTTGTGTGTTCCTGCTCACAGCTAATGTGCAGTTTGCAGGACCTTGTAGCTAGATTTCTTCTTCATCTCTTTATTTATATTCCGCCATTTTTTCCTGACAGGGACTCCAGGCGGCTTACAGATAAAATGAGAACAGTTAGAAACTTGCTGGTTTTTTAATCAATCAAAAACAGTGAAACATCAATAGAACTAAAAACTGTAAGTTCTATTAAAAGGTAAAGGTAAAGGTAAAGGGATCCCTGACCATTAGGTCCAGTTGTGGCCGACTCTGGGGTTGTGGTGCTCATCTCATTTTATTGGCTGAGGGAGCCGCGTACAGCTTCCGGGTCATGTGGCCAGCATGACCAAGCCGCTTCTGGCAAACCAGATCAGCACACGGAAACACCGTTTACCTTCCCGCCGGAGGAGTACCTATTTATCTACTTGCACTTTGATGTGCTTTCGAACTGCTAGGTTGGCAGGAGCAGGGACTGAGCAACGGGAGCTCACCCCATCACGGGGATTCAAACTGCCGACCTTCTGATCGGCAAGTCCTAGGCTCTGTGGTTTAACCCACAACACACACCTAATTAACAATAAAAACAACACAGCACCAGCCCCGAAATCAAAAGCAACCAGTCTGTTGGAATAAGAAAGTCCTCACTTCCTGATGAAATAATTTGCTAGTTTCCTTTTCTAACCAAACAGCCTTTCAGATGCATTTGGGGTTTTTTTTTCCCTGACGGAGAGTAGATGTCGCAGAGGAGAAAAACAGGGTAAAATCACCACATTAAAATGCTGTCCACAACCTTAAGAAACATAAATGTTTTCCATCCATGCCGAAAAGACAACATCCCACTGAGAAGGTAAGCGAAGCCCTGCTAGATCTGGCAAAGGGGCGGATTCCTGCTTTTGTGGTGGCCAACCAGATTGTGATGGCCTGGGACTCGGACTCAGAGGAGACTCAGTCTGCACCAGATCCTTTGCCTCGGGCAACATCTGAACCAAGTCTGGGGCCTGATCCTGAAGAGTCCCAGTCTGCACAGGTTCCCCTGCAACAAGCACCAGCTGGGCCGAGGCAGGGGCCTGAACCTGCCCTGCCTCCAGATGCGGGGATGACCTCGTTGCCTCCAGCTGGGCCATCACTTACAGCTGCTCCACTACCAGCTGGGTAAGGGGAGGCTGAGGCGGCCTCTAGGTCTAGTAACCCACCGACGTCTCCCAAGCTGCAGAGACTCAGGTCTGAGAGAAGGAGAGACCTGATTACTCGCAGGAGGAGTGCTCGCCTTCGGGCAAGACAGGGAGGTGAGTCGCCAGGGGATCAGGACCGGCCGCTGCTGTCGGACCCCACCCCAGGTTGCAGGAGCAACATTGCTGTATGCCAGATCCTGCCTGAGATCCTGTGCCTGTCCTTGCCTGGTTTCCTGCCTTGGCCCTGTCAGACTGACTCCTCGCGGAATCCTTGAATTCGGGACTGGACCTAGATCGCGCTTCACAGGTTACCCCCGGGCCCAGCCAAAAAGTATAGAACCACAGAGTTGGAAGGGACCCCATGGGTCATCTAGTCCAACCCCCTTCAATGTAGGAATCCCAACTAAAGCATCCATGACAGGTGGCCATCCAATCTCTCCTTAAACATTTCCAAGCAAGGAGAACCCATCGCCTTCCGTCCCACAGTCAAACAGCTCTCACCGTCAGAAGGTTCCTACTTGTGTTTCGTCGGAATCTCCTTTCTTGTAACTTGAGACCGTTGATTCGGGTCCTACCTTCCGGAGCAGCTTGCTCCATCCTCTATCCCTAAAGACCCATTTACATTGACTCGCATTCAGCACTTCCCTGCCAATCCACTCAATTTGGAGAGTTCCTTTTGAACCTCTTTGCCATCCTTTTGTTTTAATGACCCTGGACCATTTAGTAGCATCAGCAAACTTGGCTATCTCACTCCTTGACTCAGACTCTAGATACTTTGTGAAAGAGCTAGGAAGCACAGTTCCCAATACTGATCCTTGGGGAATCTCCACCTTCTGCATCCCTCCATTCAGAGAACTATCTGGTTTTTTCCTACTCTCTGCTAACGGCCTTGGTCCAGTATACCTGAAGGAGCGTCTCCATCCCCATCGTTCTACCCGGACACTGAGGTCCAGCACCGAGGGCCTTCTGGCGGTTCCCTCATTGTGAGAAGCAAAGCTACAGGGAACCAGGCAGAGGGCCTTCTCGGTGGTGGCGCCCACCCTGTGGAACGCCCTCCCATCAGATGGCAAAGAAAACAACAACAACAGACTTTTAGAAGACATCTGAAGGCAGCCCTGTTTAGGGAAGCTTTTAATGTTTGATGTTTGACTGTATTTTAATATTTTGTTGGAAGCCGCCCAGAGTGGCTGGGGAAACCCAGACAGATGGGCAGGGTATAAATACAGTGGTACCTTGGGTTACATACACTTCAGGTTACATATGCTTCAGGTTACAGACTCCGCTAACCCAGAAATAGTACCTCGGGTTAAGAACTTTGCTTCAGGATGAGAACAGAAATCGTGCTCCGGTGGCAGCAGGAGGCCCCATTAGCTAAAGTGGTGCTTCAGGTTAAGAACAGTTTGAGACTAAGAACGGACCTCTGGAACGAATTAAGTACTTAACCCGAGGTACCACTGTAATAAATTATTATTATTATTATTATTATTATTATTAATTAATTAACCAATTCCGGATCCATAAGAAGACCCCTTCCTCTTATTCCAGGATTGCGATGCTTTTGAACACAGGAAACTGTTTAGCAGAAGAACATCAGAAATGGATTCACACCAAGCCAAGCCACTGGTCCATCTAGCCCTTTACTGCCCACACTGACCGGCAGCAGCTCAGCCCTCTAAGATTTCAGGCGGGGTCTTTCTGCCTCTAAAGTGGATGCTCTAGAACTGACAGATTCCGCTACCTCCCTGAATGACAGGCTAAGAAAAAAGATTAGTGTGTCACACAGGAATGGAGAAGCTGACATTTTCAATGCGACAAATTGGGACGTAGACTTCCCAGATCTCCCGGCTCAAAGCAGACGCTTTTTATTTGTGTTTGTTCTCAGAGATTATTGTTTGCTCCTCGTGACCTCTTCTCTGCCATTTCAATATGTAACCTGAAATCTGACTTGCGGTATCTAAAAACAGGATGCTGACTGGTCCCAATAGATGTTTCAGATTATTCATTGCTTATTTCTCCACAATGGATCTTTGGATAAAGCACTCTGGCAGGTCTGTAAATCTTGACAGCGTTACAGAAATGTGCAGGTTCAAGGGGGTGTCTGGGCCTCCAAAAACCTTCTCACCAAAGCCTACGGAGGAAACAAATGCCTCTGAGGTGCCTCTGAGCAGTGACAGAAACTCAGATATTTAAGCTATAATTGCCTAATGGCACCTTGAACCTAGGTTGTGGTTGCCACAATGCAATATCTGGGCCCCTTTTCTTGCAATGGAATTTATTATTATAATAATTTATTCTTATTCTTATCCATTTCATTTCTATACTGCTTTAAGTTTTAAAGAAAAAAACCTCAAAATGGTTTGCAACACATTAAACATTGAATAAAAGAATCCAGAATAAAACAGATTCCAGCTTCAAGGCAAATAGTTCAGATACTTCTCTAAGTGACATTTGGCTTTGCCCATATTTATTTACCTGCTTAATTTATAGAGCCATCCCATAGCAGAAGTACTCTAGGAAGATAGTGTGGTGTAGTGGTCAGAGCACCAAACTAGGATTTGGGAGATGAGTGTTCAAAACCCCACTTAGTCATGAAGCTCGCTGGGTGACCTCGGAGTCAAGTCGCAGCCTCGTGACCTACCTCACAGGGTCGTCGTAGGGACTAACGGAGAAGCAGAGGTGAACCATACACTCCCGTAAAGGTAGGTAAAGGTAAAGGGACCCCTGACCATTAGGTCCAGTCGTGACCGACTCTGGGGTTGCAGCACTCATCTCGCTTTACTGGCCGAGGGAGCCGGCGTACAGCTTCTGGGTCATGTGGCCAGCATGACTAAGCCGCTTCTGGCAAACCAGAGGAGCGCACGGAAACGCCGTTTACCTTCCCGCCAGAGTGGTACCTATTTATCTACTTGCACTTTGACATGCTTTCAAACTGCTAGGTTGGCAGGAGCTGGGACCGAGCAACGGGAGCTCGCCCCGTCACGGGGATTCAAACCGCCGACCTTCTGATTGGCAAGTCCTAGGCTCTGTGGTTTAACCCACAGTGCCACCCGCGTCCCCTAATGTATACTATAAGTAAAGGTAAAGGGACCCCTGACCATTAGGTCCAGTTGCAGATGACTCTGGGGTTGCGGCGCTCATCTTACTTTATTGGCCGAGGGAGCCAGCGTACAGCTTCCAGGTCATGTGGCCAGCATGACTAAGCTGCTTCTGGCGAACCAGAGAAGCGCACGGAAACGCCGTTTACCTTCCCACCAGAGCGGTACCTATTTATTTACTTGCACTTTGACGTGCTTTCAAACTGCTAGGTTGACAGGAGCAGGGACCGAGCAACGGGAGCTCACCCAGTCGCTGGGATTCGAACCGCCAACCTTCTGATCGGCAAGTCCTAGGCTCTGTGGTTTAACCCACAGTGCCACCTGCGTCCCCTTGAAGGAAAAGGGGCCATAAATCAGCTAATCTGCTGACCTGCTTAAGAAAGCTGGAGGGGCCAGCCAGGTGGAGATGTCAGTCGCCATCCTAGCATCCAGAGATCTCCACATGGTCACCATTGGACCCATGCCAGTCGCAAAGCACACCTGGCTAATTTCTAATGCTGTTAAGAGAAGTTTATAGGAACCTAAAGAAGTTTAGGTTTTAGGTTTTAAGTTTTAGGACGCGGGTGGCGCTGTGGGTTAAACCACAGAGCCTAGGACTTGCCGATCAGAAGGTCGGCGGTTCGGATCCCCACAACGGGGTGAGCTCCCGTTGCTTGGTCCCTGCTCCTGCCCACCTAGCAGTTCGAAAGCACGTCAAAGTGCAAGTAGATAAACAGGTACCACTCCAGCGGGAAGGTAAACGGCATTTCCATGCGCTGCTCTGGTTCACCAGAAGCGGCTTAGTCTTGCTGGCCACATGACCCGGAAGCTGTACACCGGCTTCCTCGGCCAATAAAGCAAGATGAGTGACACAACTCCAGAGTCGGTCACGACTGGACCTAATGGTCAGGGGTCCCTTTACCTTTTTTAAGAAGTTTAGCGACAAACAAAAATCCTGGTGGTGAGCATGTAACCGGGGGGGGGGGAGCCACAGAGAGAGGGAGGTTCTGCCCATTTCCGAACGCTGCTCGTCGCACGACAGAAGCGTTGTGCTCCTTTTGTGCACATCCGTTCCGAAGAATTATCCTCTCTCTTTGCCTCAAGTATCCTCTTGAAAAGCTCACAGCTGGCAGGAGACAAATCAGCGAAGGCCGTCAGACGCGCCCTACAAACAATTGTCTTACATAATCGTCTTTGCCAGTTTGTTGCATTATGAGCACAGTTGTTTGATGCCAGATTCTCTTTACTTTCATCACGAGCAAAAGGCTTAGGAGGGAGTATCGTGCTTCGTCCTTTTTTTAATTTACTGCTAGCTGCATTGCTCATTTGGAAAGTGGATTTCAGCATCCCCCTCTCTCTCCCCTTCTTTCTAAACACCGGCTTTCTGAACAGTGGGGATGCGGGAACTGGTCTTTTTGCAGTTCCCCAGTCCCCAAGCAGCAGGGGAGCCGCCGTTCCCCCGTCTCCTGACCTATAGATACACAGCTTCCCTGTCCGCACAGACCTATGGATTATCTTTTGCATTCCCCAGTGCATCTCCGTCTGAATTTTCGCCTCGGACATTCCTTAAATCACTGCCTTTTAAAAGTGTCTTGTCCACAGCCACCTCAGGCCATGCCAAATAGAGAAATTATGCCAAAAACAGTAAAAACCGTGATGGGTCATTTCCCATCCATGTATAAACATGAA
Source organism: Podarcis erhardii (assembly GCF_964252035.2). NCBI lineage: Eukaryota > Metazoa > Chordata > Lepidosauria > Squamata > Lacertidae > Podarcis > Podarcis erhardii. The sequence continues at coordinate 6,423,485 of NC_138497.1, read as the reverse complement.
TCACTTCTGCTTAGGGCAAAAAGGTTGTCTTACAGCTTAAAGAAACAAAGAGTTTCTAATTGAAACCATCCAACACAGAAATGTTCTATTCCAGCAAGGGCAACTCGCTTGCAGCTCAGCTCTTAAAAGCGAAATTTCTTTCGCCGGAGAAGTTCTCCATTAAGGTAGCACAGAAGGAAACAGTTCGATCCCACACTGCCTAGGTTACACACTGGAAGGAAAAATGTAAACGGCACACCTGAGGATCATAGGGTGTCCAGGAAAGAATCTTTTTCGCACACAGGACCACAGGAAAGGTCCATTATAGGAGAAAGCCAGGCCATTGTCTGCAGAGTTCAGTACCATCCGTACACGGACAGGTGGCAACTTTCAAAGGTTTTAGGCAGGAGTCTTTCCTAGCCCTGTCAGGAGAGGTTGGAGATGGGAATTCAAGACCTTACCGATGGGTAACAGGGTGGCACAGTGGTTAGAGTGTCGGGCTACAGCCTGGGAGTTGTTGTTTAGTCGTTTAGTCGTGTCCGACTCTTTGTGACCCCCTGGACCAGAGCACGCCAGGCACTCCTGTCTTCCACTGCCTCCCGCAGTTTGGTCAAACTCATGCTGGTAGCTTCGAGAACACTGTCCAACCATCTCGTCCTCTGTCGTCCCCTTCTCCTTGTGCCCTCCATCTTTCCCAACATCAGGGTCTTTTCCAGGGAGTCTTCTCTTCTCATGAGGTGGCCAGAGTATTGGAGCCTCAGCTTCAGGATCTGTCCTTCCAGTGAGCACCCGGGGCTGATTTCCTTCAGAATGGATAGGTTTGTTCTTCTTGCAGTCCATGGGACTCTCAATAGTCTCCTCCAGCACCATACCCTGGGAGACCAGGGTTCAGATCTCCAGTTGGCCACAAAGTTCACTGGGTGACATTGGGCCAGTCACTGCCTCTCGGCCAAACCTGCCTCACAGGGTTGTTGTGTGGGAGGTGGAAAACCACAAGTACCAATTTGAGCTCCTTGGAGGAAAAGGTGGGATATAAATGCAAACAAACAAAGAATCTTCTTTACAGCTACAGCTTTTCCAGAACAGAGATATGTGTTGTTATTCCTCAGGCCAGATGATGCTGGATTACAACTCCCATCATCCTTCACTACTGGACATGCTGGCTGGAGCTGATGGGTGTTGGAGTCCAAAAACACCTGAAAGGCCAGTGAGTTTCTAACCCTCCTCTAGACAAGGTACAGTAAAGGGTATTTTGCCTTAACACCCTACAGGAGTCTGGCAACCAAGTCCTAGACTCAATAGGCCTCTGAGCATGCGCAGTGCATTTTTCTTCTACGCCCCTGATTTGCTGCATTGTCAGACTATCGTTAGACTTGCCCCAGAGATTAATTGATTTGACTGATTGCTTATATTTCTATGCTGCGATTCAAATGATTCCCAAAGCGGCCGACAAACAATAAATAATAACAACTTGGTGGCACAATAACAGAACATCAGAGATACAGCATAAATCATAGTGAAGAATTAACAGGTCGTCAGTGAAACAATTAGAGAACACCATTCACAAAGCAACAACTACAAAACAGGTGAAACGTCACAACTGAAGCAAGAGTCGTTTTATATGATTAACGAATCGATAGAACACCTGAAATCTATAAAACAAAATAAATAACGTTAACAAAACAGCAGCCAAAAATAAACGAAGCCGTGTTAAGTTCATACACTGTCCACACACACACACACACACACACACACACACACACACACACCATGACTCTGCCAGAGATGCAGCGCTCACTGAGCTATAGGGATACCCTGTCCGCCCCATAGAGAGAAGAGATTCAGGGGAGAGATCCCATGGCTGCCCCTCAAGGCTCCTGGTTAAGGGAATGAGCTGTCAGCTTTGCATGCAGCGGGTCCTGGGTTCAAATGTCAGCAGTTAGGGCTGGAAACGCTCCCCATCTGAAACCCTGGAGAGCTTCTGCCAGTCAGAGCAGACAATACTGAACTAGATGGACCAAGGGTCTGCGTAAGGGGCTTTCCTATGAGGTCACAGTGTAGCCTTAATGGAGTTCACCGACTGGGTCTGCATTGCTCCCGGACAGGAGGAAGGGCGTCAAATGACACCAAGGGTTGGTTCAGAGAAAGAGTTCTTTATTTCTGCTCTCCGGAACAGCAGAAAGGCACCTGTGTGGTGTGTCCACAGCAAGTCCAAAGAAATGAGAAATTTCATGCAGTATATATATCCTCCAGGCACCCTCTCCCCCCTTCCCCAGGAATCCAACCACGTCAGCCTATACACGCAGGTTGACATCAAATATGTTCCTGCGCCGGTATTCTTAACCATAAAAGGGTATTCCTTCCTGTATTTCTGACCATAAAAGGGTATTCCTTCCTACTCTTATCTTGGAGCAAGAGGTCACCAACTCCAAGAACACACTCTGGCGTTGTTCCCGGACTAGATCTGTGCGTCAGAGTATGATAAGATAAGACCCAGACATGTCATCCCTACTCCACTGAAACAGCCAAGGTCATCCTTGCCATCATGAACTGATAAAGGAGAGGGTTCTGAGCACTTGTTTATACAGCTGGGTTTTTTGTTTATACATTGAGCTCAAGTTAATGGATTTTAGCTAAGGAAAAATAAGGATTTTGGTGCCCTTTTCAAACTGCCTGCACAGTCAGTTTTGGGTTTGGGAAACCCATTCCTTCAACAGTGCAAGCAGGTTGACATCTGGCAGTGAGAATCAGGAGGAAAAGCAGGTTCCATCCCCAGTTGTTATGCATTCGAGGGCACATCTAGCTTAAGCCTGCGACGCCTCTGCCCTCAGCCTGTTACCAACTGAAGGCTGCCCTTTCCTCACAGACATTTGGGTTACCACATTCCTTAGCAAGGGGTAGAAGCATCCCAGTTGCCCATTAATAAGGCCAACCATTAAGGGCCATCGGCCTATTATTGGTTCCCATAGCAACCCATCACCTCTAATTTACCAAGCAAGGGAATATGCCAGGCCACATCTGTTGTGGAAGATTCTCTTTCACTTTTCCAGAATCTTTCTCTTTCTCTCTTCCAGAATCCAGAGAGCCACCAACTTGGAACGGGACCCCAGGAGGACACTTAGTCTAACCCCCCACAAATACGTGCAACCTTTTGACATTATAACACAGTGATGAATAAAGGGTAGTTAAGAACATATGAAGAGACTGCTGGCCACATCCACGTGAAACAATTGCAAGACGTTTTAAGCTTCCCCCTAAGGAATCCTGGGAATTGTAGTTCACCACGCCTGGCAGAGGTACAATTGCCAGCATCCAATTGAACTAAGGTTCCCAGGATGATTCAGGGGAAGCCATGGGCTGTAAAGGTGATACTAGACCTGTTCAGGAGCCATATCTAACTCCCACCCATATATATTGGGGGGGGGGCTCTGCTCTGCTCAAAGGTGCCAGGTCTCAAATGCTGTAATCATGTAGGGGGCCCCAGATGGAGAACACCCACACCCTGCTCAGAGCTTGCAATAATGAGAAGTCACTTCCCCCAGACTCCATGCAAAATAATAATAATAATAATAATAATAATAATAATAATAATAATTTATTTATTTATAATTACTTTATTAATAATTATTTTTATTATTCAGAAAACCGGGTTCAGGGCAGCTAACAACAAATTTAAAACACTAAATTGATGCTACAAAAAAAAAAAACCAGCATAAAATACGGTATAAAACGTGAATAACAATAAAATAAAAAATCAATTTAGGGGGAAAATCCATCCAATAAACATTAGATGATCACCAGGGCTAGCTGGCTAAATTAGTCCTGTTTGGGCCAGCGAGGAGACCAGGGGAGAATTAGCTGTGGGATCCCAGAGTGGGTAATCTTCATAAAAACGGGAGAGGGAGGGAAGGAAGGGGAATAAAAGATCAGGCTAAGTTCAAATTGAAACCCAGGCGGAATAGCTCTGTCTTACAGGCCCTGCGAAAGGAGGTTAAATCCTGCAGGGCCCTGGTCTCCTGCGACAGAGCGTTCCACCAGGTCGGAGCCATCACTGAGAAGGCCCTGTGGAGGATAATCTGACTTCCTTAGGGCCCGGGACCTCTAAACTATGATGGACCTTAAGGTCCTCTGTAGGGCAGACCAGGAAAGGCGATCCTGTAAATACAAGGGCCCTAAGACATAAGAAGACAACACCGATAACTCCAAGGTAATGCAGTGCCCTGCTACCTTGAAGCACCTGCAGGATGAGGCCGGTGGCCCACAGAGTCCAGGATCCTCTTCTCACAGTGGCCAACCAGATGCAGGATCGAAGCCTAAGAGCAACTCTCTCCTCCTGCGGTTTCCAGCAACTGGTACCCAAAAGCATCACTGTCTCCAACTGAGGAGGGAGAGATAAGCTGCCAGGATGTGAAGCCATCTGTAGACCTCTTGGCCAACAGAGACAAATGGCAGATTTAAATTGGCAGATTATGCTGAAATGGCAAAAATTACCAGAAGAATCAGAAATCAGGGGAACCCAACATTTTAATATCTTAAAAAGCAGAGACATCACCTTGCCAACAAAGGTCCGTGTAGTTAAAGCCATGGTTTTCCCAGTAGTGATGTATGGAAGTGAGAGCTGGACCATAAAGAAGGCTGGTCGCCGAAGAATGGATGCTTTTGAAGTATGGTGCTGGAGGAGACTCTTGAGAGTCCCATGGACTGCAAGAAGATCCAACCTCTCCATTCTGAAGGAAATCAGCCCTGAGTACTCACTGGAAGGACAGATAGTGAAGCTGAGGCTCCAAGACTTTGGCCACCTCATGAGAAGAGAAGACTCCCTGGAAAAGACCCTGATGTTGGGAAAGATGGAGGGCACAGGGAGAAGGGGACGACAGAGGACGAGATGGTTGGACAGTGTTCTCGAAGCTACCAGCATGAGTTTGACCAAACTGTGGGAGGCAGTGGAAGACAGGAGTGCCTGGTTTGCTCTGGTCCATGGGGTCACGAAGAGTCGGACACAACTAAACGACTAAACAACAACAGTAACAATACCAAATCAGGAGGAAGGAGCATGTTTTCCATTACTTCCTAGCTGCAACGACATCATCAGCAGGAAGAGCTTGGCCGAAGAAATCCAGTCCCCCCAGATTGGATTATTTAACCATTCCTCTTCTGCGCTCATTGGGACACGGATGGCGCTGTGCGTTAAACCACAGAGCCTAGGACTTGCCGATCAGAAGGTCAGCGGTTCAAATCCCCATGACGGGGTGAGCTCCCGTTGCTCAGTCCCTGCTCCTGCCAACCTAGCAGTTCAAAAGCACGTCAAAGTGCAAGTAGATAACTAGGTACCGCTCCGGCGGGAAGGTAAACGGCGTTTCCGTGCGCTGCTCTGGTTCGCCAGAAGCGGCTTAGTCCTGCTGGCCACATGACCCGGAAGCTGTATGCCAGCTCCCTCGGCCAGTAAAGTGAGATGAGTGCCACAACCCCAGAGTCGGCCACGACTGGACCTAATGGTCAGAGGTCCCTTTACCTTTACCTTCTGCGCTCCTTAGGAACAGAGGGCACCGGCTTATACTTCCTGAGTCAGACCACTGGTCCATCTAACTCCATATTGTCTACACGGGCTGGCAGCAGCTCTCTGCCATTTCAGGCAGGCATCTCCTTGAGGCCTACAAGGAGACGCTGGGGATTGAACCTGCAATTGTAGATACTCTACCACTGAACCCTTGAGATTCATGTACTGCATGGGATTGAACTAGATGACCCTCAGGGTCCCTAATCATAGAATCTATGATTCTATGATTGCACAATTAAGGACTCCAGTTGTGAATCATTCTATTATTATTTTTAAATAGTATTTATTCAAATTTTAAAGATTACAAAGATAAAGAATAAAAGGACAAAAAAATAAAAATAAAAAATACAGAAAAAATACAAACAATTGACACACAAAAAAACACACAGATCAAACCTTTACATAACTTTCTTTCCTTTGCTTATTTCCTTGACCTCCTCACATCTCCCTTTTTTGTATTTTAGTTCAATTAGATATTTCAGCAAATCCTTTCCAACTTTGTTTTTATCCTAATAATTTATCTTAATATACTGTAATTCTCGTCTTTCACCAATTAAAAAATCAATTTTAACCTAATCCTTTATATCATTTCTACTAAAACCACATTACTTCATTCCAACAACCTTCTAACATTCCTTAATATTGCAATGTTTCTGTAGATAAACTTTAAATTTTTTCCAATCTTCTTCCACCAACTCTTCACCTTGGTCTCGGACAGTTGTGAATCATTCTAGCACCCCCTCCTTTTTTAAAAAATGAATCACTGCCCAAGTAGTGTTTTGGGAAGCCTGGTCCAAAACTACAGTGGTACCTCGGGTTACATACGCTTCAGGTTACATACACTTCAGGTTACAGAAATGGTTACATTTCAGGTTAACCCAGAAATGGTGCTTCAGGTTAAGAACTTTGCTTCAGGATAAGAACAGAAATCGTGCTCCGGTGACGCAGCAGCAGGAGGAGGCCCCATTAGCTAAAGTGGTGCTTCATGTGAAGAACAGTTTCAGGTTAAGTACGGACCTCCGGAATGAATTAAGTACTTAACCCGAGGTACCACTGTAATGGAAACATCCAATATCTTATGATGCTATTCCCAGGACACCACAAACTGTAGCAGTCTTTCTCCTCACTTTCACCACTGCCGTGGTTGCACGTGTGATTTAAGAACTTCAGGTTGCACAGCCACCCTTAAAATGCCTTTTTAGCATCCCTACTGTGCCATTTCATGCTTTCTGCCAGAATTGCAAAAAAGAAGAAGCAGCGAAAAGCCAAAGAACTACATCCGAATTTCCACTACAGTGAATTAAGACAGAGAAGCCAAGACAAATTAGACAAATGAACATTCATCTTATCGTTCCAGTGGCAAAGCACTGGCATGTGGCTTTCTTAGCAGACAGACAAAATCCTTTCCATTCTGCACAAAACAAGCCGCACTCCTCACTGCAGGTAGATGAAAGGTTATAAAAGTTGCCCGTAAAAACTTGAATATTGGCCTCCTCTCAGGATCATGTTGAGCTCTAATAAATGCCAGTGGTCCCTTTCTGGACTGTGAATCAAAGCGGTGACAGATCTCCAGTAGATTCAGATGATAAAAGATAATGCTGCTAATGTTTATTTGTAGGTGGCAAATTATTATTGCTGTTATTCCACCAAACAATAATAATAATCACGGGGCCTGGTATTAATACACCAGCTTAGGCACTTTTGGCTTTCTACTAAAGAGGTTTATACATGTTTAAAATAAATAAAAATCTTGAAACTTTTCCAGGAAAGTTGCACCGCTGCAGAATGTGGAATCGCGAGGTGTTTTTTCCAAATAGCTTGGCCGTAATCCAAGACCGTCTTCACAATGCAATTCTGCACATATCTGCTTGGCTGCAATGGGGCTTACTCCCAGGTAAGCAGACAAAAGACTGCAGGCTTAAGCATGCTAAAATCAGTGCAGAGGAAGGGACTTTCAGAGCACTTTCTACCTCTGAATTTCACCATCCCGAACACCAGCCATGGCTGGGGCCAAAACCCTTTCAAAATCCCTCTGGGCTGATAATCTGTCAGCGGATCATGTGGCAGTGAGTCCCACAAGCTCATTATATGCAAAGAAGTGCCCCTCCCGTTTTCTCCACCCAAGGCACCACTTTAAGCACCTCTGTCGTGTCCGCCACCTCTCAGGAGACCCTCCACAGCCTCAATCTGTGCCTCCTGCTTCACACGTGCAGCAGGGTCGACCTCCCCGCACGATTACTGCAGCCCCATCCCGCGGGCAGCCCGTTCCCACGTGCCCCTCGACACTTGATGCGGCAAGTCCTCAAGAGCTGCCGCGCGGACGCTAGCCAGCAGCAGCAGCAAACCTCTCTTTCACACGTGCACAAACACACACGCACTGCAGGCTCCTTCGTGCTTTTACACACACACACACACACACACACACACCAAATACAACCTTTTTCCAAAAAAACTGTGCACAGTTTTGCAACAACCACCCTCCGCAGCGCATCACAAAGCGGCTTAAAATGCAAAAGGGGTCTGGAGAGGTTCCCCCCCCCCCAGCAAGGAAGACACAGACCAGCCCCCCCCCTTTCCCCTCTCCACCGCCCCCTCCCCAGAATCCACCGCACTTTCTCCTCTCCCCCCTCCCACTTTCCAGCTGCAAAAGGGGTGGGGGGAGCGTGTCAACGTAAGAGATGGAGGGATCCTGGCTTGTTCTCTCCTCCCCCCCCCCCCCCCCGCATCCCGACACCCCCACAAAGGAGTCACTTACGGTACTTCTCTGCAGTTTTCTCTCCGCCCCCCCCCGCCGGAGAAACAGACCCCCCTCTCCAAAAAAATAATATTTCGAAATATTCCCCCCCCTTCCAAGATCCTTTGCCCCCCCCCCCCCGCTCCCCGGATCGCGGCGCTCGCGCTCACTTTTCTGGCTGGAATAGCCCGGGTAGTATCCATAGTAGCCGGTGATGCGCAGGATCCGGTCCTCGATGGTGGCCACCCCGTTGGGCGCCGCCTTGACGTCCATGCAGAGCGGCTGCGGGGGCAGCTCGGCCGGGGACAGCGGCGGCGGAGCCAGCCCGGGACGGTGCAGGGGGGAGCCGGGGGGGCAACGGAGGCGGACACGACCCGGGGGCGCCGCGATCCGTCTGCGCTCGGGGATGCCTGCGCCTCTGCTGCTGCTGCTATCGCTGCTTCTCCACCGTGCAAAGAGCGGCTCCTCCGCATGATCGCAGAGGCTGCAGCCTCTCTCTCTTCTCCCCCCCCCCCTTCCACTTCTCCCTCCCCTCCCTCTCGCCAGCTGAGCCAACCTCCTCCTCCTCCTCTGTCCAAATGCGCCCCCCCCACCCCATTACGCACCCACGCCAGCCACCGAGAAGTTTTTGCGCACTTTCCCCCAGGGCTATCCAGTCCCCCTTCCTATTCCTGCTCCCTTTTTTTTCGGGGGGGGGGGGGGACACAGCCACAACGCAGCTGCAAAGCACCGGCAGCGAGCAAAAGTTTGGTAGGATGGGGTGGGGGGGGGAATGGACCAGGCGTGTTGTGGGTCGTGTTTTGCCTCCTCGTTGAAGACCCCTTAAGAGCATCAGGAGAGCCAAGTTTTGGGAAAGGCGGGGGCGGGAAGAGAAACGTGGGTTTTAGAGGTGGGGATTGAGGGGGGAGCAAATGGACCGGGGTGCTGTGTCGTCTTTGGGGGGAGGGCGTTGGTATCCTGCCTCCTCACTGAAGCCCAGAGCATGAGAGGAGCAAAAGTTTGGAAAGACAGGAGAGGATAGACGTGAGTTCAAGATGTTTTTTTCGGGGGGGGGGGGATTTTGACGATCATCCAGTCCAAACTCCTGCAATGCAGAGAATATGCAGCTGTCCCGTATGGGGATCAAACCTGCAACCTTTGACATTATCTGTACCAAAGGAGCCGACTCCTAGGGGGCATGGGGGCTCCGGCCCCCACAATACAATATTTGAGGGGCCCCACAAAGTTGATAGGTGCTCTCACTAAAATGGTGTGTGTGCACTGCATCATGTGATCAATTCTGTGGGGCGGGGCTTACCTGAAGGTAAAGGTACCCCTGACCGTTAGGTCCAGTCGCGGACGACTCTGGGGTTGCGGTGCTCATCTCGCTGTATAAGCCGAGGGAGCCGGCGTTTGTCCGCAGACAGCTTCTGGGTCATGTGGCTGGCATGTCTAAGCCGCTTCTGGCGAACCAGAGCAGCACACAGAAACGCTGTTTACCTTCCCGCTGGAACGGTACCTATTATCTAATTGCACTGGTGTGCTTTCAAACTGCTAGGTTGGCAGGAGCAGGGACCGAGCAATGGGAGCTCACCCCGTTGCGGGGATTCGAACTGCTGTCCTTCCGATCAGCAAGAAGCACACTGAACACTCTGAAGATAAAGGTAAAGGGACCCCTGACCATTAGGACCAGTTGCGAATGACTCTGGAGTTGCGGCGCTCATCTCGCTTTATTGGCTGAGGGAGCCAGTGTACAGCTTCCGGGTCATGTGGCCAGCATGACTAAGCCGCTTCTGGAGAACCAGAGCAGCGCACGGAAACGCCGTTTACCTTCCCGCCAGAGTGGTACCTATTTATCTACTTGCACTGGTGTGCTTTTGAACTGTTAGGTGGGCAGGAGCTGGGACCGAACAAGGGGAGCTCACCCCGTCACGGGGATTCGAACCCCCGACCTTGCGATCGGCAAGCCCTAGGCTCAGTGGTTTAGACCACAGCGCCACCTGCATCATGTGATCAGTTGTGTGCGGCAGGGCTTATCTGGGCCCCCACTGTATTTCGTTCAAGTTGGCATCCCTGATCAGCCCCACTGACTCTAAACAGCTGTCAGCCCAAGCATTCACAGTCCCAGTGGGCCAGCCAGGTACAACCGTGAGTATAATTACTTCATTGGAAAGCGGGTCACTGTTGCCAAATGGTCATTAAAACCCTCTATTTTAACCCATCTCAGCTTTGAGCAGGTGTGGTAAAAATAGCAACACTAGGCATTATATTCCTACAATGCACTGCCTACTTTTATGATTTATTTTAAGGAGACTTCCTTCTGGTCTTTGCTTTTTGCAGGATCACATTTTTAAAACAAATATATACACATTATTTGAAACGGAGGACAGCATGGATTAGAATTCCTTGTATAATATTATTTTTAATTTTCACAAAAACATTGCATTAAAAAAGCATGAAATAAAACATTTAAAACAACTATATACACAATCAGTATTGAATCCACAGTATGGGATTACTTGAATCCCGTGAGTTCCCTCCATCCCTTCCCCTGGTTACTTTATATTATTTTCGTTCATGCACATCAATAAAGTCTTTATCTCTGATTACTTCCAATTTTTGTACAATTTCTATAATATTACAAGCGTTTTTTTAAAAAATCCTGCAATGTATTAACTTTTGTGCATTGCTTTTGTAAATATGCAATAAACATTTCATATGGCTTAGAATCTGACCAGGCACTCAAGGTTTCATTGGCAGAAAATATGAACAGGTAGATGAGGGGTCGGCAACCTAAGGCCCATGGGCCACAAGCAGCCCATGGGGGTCATTTAACCGGCCCATGGACCCCCGGCGCCCACTCGGTTGGCTCCCATGCACCGCGCTAAACCGGTGTGGAGCAGAGAGGAGACCGCCTTCCACGACGCTGGCCGGCTGCGCATGCCTCCTCTGTGCCAGAAGTAGCGCCAGAAATAGTGTTTGCGCATGCTTGCGCACACACACACACTGGCCAACTGTGGTGTCTGCGGGACAGTGAACTGGCCCAAGCCACAACTTTGCTGACCCCTGAGTTAGATACTGCGTATCTGTATGTCTGATTGTAGCCACCCTCTAAATGCTCACATATGTACCAGTGTCGAAGCAATGATTCTTCCACATCAACGTCGTTGGACTGGTCATGTTGTGCAGATGCCTGATTATCATCTTCCAAAGCAACTACTCTATTCCGAACTTAAAAATGGAAAGCGTAATGCTGGTGGTCAACAAAAGAGGTTTAAAGACTCTCTCAAGGCAAATCTTTAAAAATGTAGTCTAAACACTGGCAACTGGTAGAGCTTGATAGCCTTTTTCCCCTCCACAAATTTGTCCAATCATGAAAGGCATCCAAGTTGATGGCCGTTACTGTGGCAGTGAGTTCCATAGTTTTAACTATGTGCTGTGTGAAGAAGTTCTTTCTTTAATCTCCTTTGAATCTTCTAATATTCATCTTCTTTGCCTACGAGTTCCAGTGTTGCAAGAGACGGAGAAGAACTTGTCTCTATTCACTTCCTCTGTGCCAGGCATAATTTCATAAATTTCATGTCTCTTCTTCCTCTCACTTTCTCTAAGCTACAAAAGTCCCAAACACTGCAACCTTCCTTCACCGGAGAGTCGCTCCGTCTCCTTGATCATTTTGGTTGTCCTTTTCTGAACCTTTTCCAACTCTGCAATATCCTTTTTGAGGTGAGGCGACCAGAACAGCGCACGGTGTTCCATCTGCGGTCAGGTAATGGATTGGTACAATGGCATTGTGATGTTGACAGTTCTATTTTCATATTTATTTTTTTATAAATATTTATTGAGATTTTTCATAACAAAACAAAATCAAAGAGAATATACCAATAACAACAATCAAACCAGGAATCAAAAAAGAAAAAGAAACAAAGTCAAAAACAGCACAACATAAAAAAAGAAGAATAAAAAGAAAATTATTACTTGCATTTACTATCTCTACAACCCTCTTTCCTGACTTCCTCGCATCTCCCTTTTCTGTGTTCTCCTTTACACAATCAATTTTAGCAATTTCCTACCCTCTTTCCAGTCTTGTTCAATATTGTATATTTCAACCTATTATGCATTTACTTTCCTTCTCTTTTAAACACTATTTCACATGTTCATTATGACTTAGTCCCTTATATCATTTATTTAATCACAACATAATAATACTCTGGTCTTACCCCTTCTTTTCCACATCATTTTTGCATATTTCTTTTTACCAATTTCCTAATGCCATATTATTTTTATATCCAACATCATTTTAACATTCAAACATTTTACAATGTTTTTGTAGGTATTCTTTGAACTTCTTCCAGTCCTCTTCCACCGATTCTTCTCCCTGGTCTCGACAGTTCTATTTTCAATTCCTTCCCCAATTGTCTGTGCTTTCTTTGTGGGGCTGGCGGATGGAGGGTCAGCGCACAAGATTCCACCACACAGCTGGACTGGTGAGGAAAATTCCCTCCACTAAGGAACTCCGCCTGAACTCATAGGCACTCAGCCCCCCACCCCCACCCCGAGGCACCAACATTTTTGTAAGCCGGTTGGGAGTGGGGATTCTCCAGTCCTCTTTCTCTGGCTCTCCTGACTATCCCCAGAACACCCCCCCGCCTAGCCACACCCTCTTTCCCCAGGCCACGCCTCTCACTGCCTCTGCGCCCCATCCTTGAGTGTTCTTACCTGACAGCAATGTAAGGTAAAGGTAAAGGGACCCCTGACCGTTAGGTCCAGTCATTGCCGACTCTGGGGTTGCGGCGCTCATCTCGCTTTATTGGCTGAGGGAGCCGGCGTACAGCTTCCGGGTCATGTGGCCAGCAGGACTAAGCCGCTTCTGGCGAAACCAGAGCAGCGCACGGAAACACCGTTTACCTTCCCGCCGGAGCGGTACCTATTTATCTGCTTGCACTTTGACGTGCTTTCGAACTGCTAGGTTGGCAGGAGCAGGGACCAAGCAACGGGAGCTCACCCCGTCGCGGGGATTCAAACCGCCGACCTTCTGATCAGCAAGTCCTAGGCTCTGTGGTTTAACCCACAGTGCCACCAGGCACATTGGAGTTAATTCTTTGTAAGTGAGAACAGGATTGGCACAGACTTGGCAAATGAGCGCAGCAGCTCACCCCGGTAGGTCTTGCCCCGTGAATCACTTGCCAAGGCTAAAGGCCCGTGCTTCCCCAGAGCTGTCCATGTCTCCTTCTTTCCCGGGTTTCTTCCAAGCAATCAGAGACTGTGCCTGCATGAAGCCAACCTCTCCTCTGTCCTTTTCACACCTCTTCTGGTTCTGGGAGACATGCGGGAAGGGAGCTTGTAGTAGGGTTACCAGACGTCCCCGGTTCCCATGGACAGTCCCACCACCACCGCCTGGGCTCTGAGCCTTCTTCCCCTGGGGGTCCCCCAGTTGGTTCCTCCCCACCATTCCTCTGCATCCAACCAACCCACAACATTACCTAACTGGAATGTGCCCTTGAACCAGAGGCGCCAGCTTGCGAGGGTGATGGGGGGGGCATGTCGCGCATGTGATGCCGGGACATCTGGAGGGGCCAAATGCGGCGGCCGTGCAGTGTCAATGGTGCCACCACTGGCAGGAGGCTGCTTCAAACCTCTGCTGTAGCAGCAGCAGGAGGAAAAGGAGTCTCAGTGCTTTGGGGACTTTTGTGGGGTCCCAGCACCAGCCCCTAAAATATAAGGGGGACCAAAAGGGCGCCCATGCCTTGAACTCTGGTATTGCCTCTAATAATAAAATAATAATAATAATAATAATAATAATAACTACTGTGCAGAGGTAAAACACATTCATTGCACCACCCATCAACTGCATGTTGCCCTTGCGAGGTTGCACAGTAGAAAATGTGGCCCTTGGGTTAGAAAAAAAAGCTCACCATTGCTGTAAGTGGAAAGGCTAGACAGTGCCGGATTTAAGGAGGTGCGGGCAGTTATCCCGCACAGGGTGCCGAGCTAAGGAAGCTCATAATTATTATTATTATTATTATTATTATTATTATTATTATTATTATTATTATTATTTAAAACCCTATATTTATTCCTAGACAGCATCTTAAAAAGCAGAGACGTCACCTTGCCAACAAAGGTCCGTATAGTTCAAGCTATGGTTTTCCCAGTAGTGATGTATGGAAGTGAGAGCTGGACCATAAAGAAGGCTGATCGCTGAAGAATGGATGCTCTTGAATTCTGGTGCTGGAGGAGACTCTTGAAAGTCCCATGGAGCAAGAAGATCCAACCTCTCCATTCTGAAGGAAATCAGCCCTGAGTGCTCACTGGAAGGACAGATCCTGAAGCTGAGGCTCCAAGACTTTGGCCACCTCCGGAGAAGAGAAGACTCCCTGGAAAAGACACTGATGTTGGGAAAGATGGAGGGCACAAGGAGAAGGGGACGGCAGAGGACGAGATGGTGGGACAGTGTTCTCGAAGCTACCGGCATGAGTCTGACCAAACTGCGGGAGGCAGTGGAAGACAGGAGTGCCTGGTTTGCTCTGGTCCATGGGGTCACGAAGAGTTGGACATGACTAAAAGACTAAACAACAACATATTTATACAGGTACCTACTCAGGCCCAGTTTGTATGGGTGACTGAGTTGCTGCAGCTATGGCGTAGCACACTTGAGAGCATGCACAGAATGGAAAGGAAGAGGGCATGCAAAATCAGAAATATTTAAGGGAGCGCCACGTTACCAGAGTCTAACCCTGGACTAACCTACAGCAGCCCACAAGGCGTGTAATTAGCATCATGCACTGTCTTTAAAAGGCTGGGTCCTCCCTACATTTTGAAGCACACAAGCACCTGTCAAATACGTAAGAAAAATCTAGCGGTAAAGTGAGATGCCAAGTCCTTCAGGGCAATGCATAGTCCATCCAATAATATCTCAATTCTGTCACTTGAGTAAAAATTGCCAAGGGCATTTGGACAAGCCTCTCTTTGTTCAGAGGTTATCTTCCGAGAGTTACAACATTATATCTCGTGGGCAAAATGAATGGGGTATTTGTAGTGGGAAGAAGTGAAGGATGGGTGCTCAGGCTGCCAGGTGACAAATTTGGCATCCTCAGAATTTTCAGGGTGGTATTTTGTAGCCCATTTGGGGATGGTCAAATTGGTTTTCCCAGTAGTGATGTATGGAAGTGAGAGCTGGACCATAAAGAAGGCTGATCGCCGAAGAATGGATGCTCTTGAATTCTGGTGCTGGAGGAGACTCTTGAAAGTCCCATGGACTGCAAGAAGATCAGACCTATCCATTCTGAAGGAAATCAGCCCTGAGTGCTCACTGGAAGGACAGATCCTGAAGCTGAGGCTCCAAGACTTTGGCCACCTCATGAAAAGAGAAGACTCCCTGGAAAAGACCCTGATGTTGGGAAAGATGGAGGGCCCAAGGAGAAGGGGACGACAGAGGATGAGATGGTGGGACAGTGTTCTCGAAGCTACTAACATGAATTTGACCAAACTGCGGGAGGCAGTGGAAGACAGGAGTGCCTGGCATGCTCTGGTCCAGGGGGTCACAAAGAGTCAGACAAGACTAAACGACTAAACAACAACAACAAAAATATATGGCATTGTGATGGCCTGGGAATCCGATTCAGAGGCTGAACCAGAGGAATCCCAGCCTGCACAGGAGTCCCCGCCTCCAGGGCCGGCTGAACTGGGGCAGGGCCTTGATTCTGAAGCGCCTTCACCTGTGCCGGATCCTCAGGAGCAGGAACCAGGTGAATCCACTCTGGCTCCAGAGGTGGTTGAGGACTCAGTGCCTGCAGGTGAGTCTCCCCCTGGGCCCAGTAACCCTTCAGCCTCTCCTGAACTGCAGAGGCTCAGGGCAGAGAGGCGAAGGGAACTGGTTTCTCCCAGGAGGAGTGCTCGCCTTAAGGCCAGGAGAGGCGGGTCTCCTGGGGGCCGGGACTGCCCCTGGCCTCAGAGAAGATAAAGGCCAGTCAGCCCGGTCCCAGGTTGTGGGAGCAACATCATTGATGAGCTGTTTCGGCCAGCATCCAGTCCTGTTTCCCCCAGAGTTCTTGTCCTTGCCTGGCTTCCCGCTGTGGACCCCGCTTCACCCGAGGAGGACCGTCTGCCGACCCTCAACTCAGGTCCTGGACCTCGCCCCACGGTAACCTCCCCCCTGGACCAGCACAGGCATGCAGGGGGGCACCATTCCTTCCCCCCATAATGCCCCTCTGAGCAATACTAGGCCATTCCGTAGACTCACACAGAGAATCATTGGCACCATCGTTTTGGGGAGGGAGCTGCTGTACTCGGGGTCCTGTTTGTGACCTTCCACTGTAGGTAAAGGTAAAGGACTCCTGGAAAGCTAAATCCAGTTGAATTTGGCCATGGGGTGCAGTGCTCCTCTCCATTTTCAGGCTGAGGGATCCGGCGTTTGTCCACAGAGTTTTCCGGGTCATGTGGCCAGCATGAATAAACTGCTTCTGGCACAACAGGACACCGTGACGGAAACCAGAGCGCACGGAAATGCCGTTTACATTCCCGCCATAGGGGTACCTATTTATCTACTTGCACTGGTGTGCTTTCAAACTGCTAGGTTGGCAGGAGCTGGGACCGAGCAATGGGAGCTCACCCCGCTGCGCGGATTCGAACCGCCAACCTTCTGATCGGCAAGCCTAAGAGGCTTGGAGGTTTAGACCACAACACCACCCACCTCCTTCTGGTGTAGGAATGAGATGCTGGACCAATAGGCCATACGGACTGGCAGCGGTTCTCCTGGGTTTTAGACAGGGCACATTCCTGCTTTCAAATTGGGTTGGGGACCACATGTAGGGATTTCTGCATAGCAGGGGGCTGGACTAGATGATGATGACGATGACGATGACGATGACGATGACAATGACGATGACGATGACGATGACGATGACGATGACGATGACGATGACGATGATTTATTTATATGCCGTCCATCTGGCTGGGTTTCCCCAGCCACTCTGGGTGGCTTCCAACCGAATATTAAAAACAATACAGCATCAGACATTAAAAACTTCCCTAAACAGGGCCACCTTCAGTTGCCTTTTAAAAGTAAAATAGTTGTTTATTTCCTTGACGTCTGATGGGAGGGCGTTCCGCAGGGTGGGCGCCACTACCGAGAAGGCCCTCTGCCTGGTTCCCTGTAACCTCACTTCTCACAGGGAGGGAGCCGCCAGAAGATCCTTCGCACTGGACCTTAGTGGGGGTGGATAACCCTCAGGATCTTTTTCAACTCTCATCCATCCACACAGCCTTTACTGAGGTGGGGGCAGATTTTAAGCTGTGTGACCCCAGCTTTTTGGCCCATGAAATTGATAGAAACCTGCTTCCCGATACTTCTACATTTTCTTATTCTGGGTGCAAGGCAGATTTTTTATTTTATTTTATTTTAAAGGTGAAGAATCCCTGGACGTTCCAACCATCAGATCCTCCGTATCAGCATAAGGAAAGAAAAGCAATTATGATCAAAATGCTATTTAATGGCTCAAGGTGCAATCATTACGTCCCCACTGACTGTTGCCGGCTTAGCATCTCAAAACAGCATCAAAGGACTTCGGAGGCATTAGCAGGCTAATGAAACGCCAAAACTCCTTTTCCCTGAGCTGGGCTTTGAACAAGCTGGTCATTGGCCCAGGAGCCTCCCAAGGAGTCTGCTGACCTCTCGGTTTTATGCTGAGATAGGTGAGAGGGTTTGATTGATTTCTCGCACTGCCCCGTATGGGACAATTTAGCATCCCTAAAAACAATCAGCCGCAGCATCCATCAGGCCCCATCCCAGGTTGATTTTAGGCAGGCAGTAAAGATGACTGTGGCTTTTAATGGCTTTTAATATGCAGCTGAAAGTTTAAACTCTGCTTCACTTTAAGGCTCCGGCTGGGTGCGGTTTGTATGAAAGGTAAGGCTCAAAGCAGGGGTCAGCAAACTTTTTTAGCAGGGGGCCGGTCCACTGTCCCTCAGACCTTGTGGGGGGCCGGACTATATTTTGAAGGGGGGAAATAAACGAATTCCTATGCCCCACAAATAACCCAGAGGTGCATTTTAAATAAAAGGACACATTCTACTCATGTAAAAACACCAGGCAGGCCCCACAAATAACCCAGAGATGCATTTTAAATAAAAGGACACATTTCACTCATGTAAAAACACCAGGCAGGCCCCACAAATAACCCAGAGATGCATTTTAAAT
This sequence comes from Podarcis erhardii, assembly GCF_964252035.2. NCBI lineage: Eukaryota > Metazoa > Chordata > Lepidosauria > Squamata > Lacertidae > Podarcis > Podarcis erhardii. Next base: position 6,405,041 of record NC_138497.1, on the reverse strand, counting down.
AAAAGGACACATTCTACTCATGTAAAAACACCAGGCAGGCCCCACAAATAACCCAGAGATGCATTTTAAATGAAAGGACACATTTCACTCATGTAAAAACACACTGATTCTTGGACCATCCGTGAGCCGGATTGAGAAGGCGATTGGGCCGCATCTGGCCCCCGGGCCTTAGTTTGCCTACCCATGGCTTAGAGATACCCCCTGTATGAAACCCGGGAGCGCTGCTGCCAATCTGTGTAGACAATAGAATCGTAGAATTGTAGAGTTGGAAGAGACCCAAGGGTCATCTAGTCCAACCCCCTGCAAGGCAGGAATCTCAGCTGAAGCATCCATGACAGATGTCCATCCAACCTCTGCTTAAAAGGAAGGAGAGTCCACCACCTTCCAAGGGAGACCGTTCCCTTCTCAAACAGCTCTTACTGTCTGAAAGTTTTTCCTGGTGTTTAGCTGGAATCTCCATTCTTGTAACTTGAAGCCACGGGTTCGAGTCCTACCCTTTGGAGCACAAAGGGGAAGGGAAGGAGATGCAGCTGAAGGTTATAACGATATAGGATGAGGAACAAGCTGCAAAGTTTCAAATCATTTCCAAGCCCTCCTGTTCGGGGAATCTCTTCTTTTCCTTCCGTAGACATGCTGGGCATATATAAATACTGGCAGTCATAATAAGGTAGTTAAGGTAAAATCTGGGTGCGAGGCCACCCAGCTCGTCGGACTAAGTCCGCGGGTCCCTGCAGAGGAAAATGAGCTCAGCCGGAGACAGGAGCAAGCTGCAGAAGATCCAAGTTTATTGCGCAACAGGTTCAAGGCGAGATTGAACCCTGAGGAAGGGGTGACATGAACTTTTGAAACTTCCCTCCATGTCCCAGGATACAGTGCAAAATACATCACGGTTACATCATGAATACATTAAGAAGAGGTTGGGTTACCCAGGATTCACATATGGAGGAGGGAGGGGGGAATATGCAGAGCTGGAGATATGCACAGATAAGCACATCCTGAGTACCAGTGATGAAAGGACAATAGTCAGGTATGCATCGTCTGCCACCTGGCCCTGCCCGGAGGAAGGGCTTGGCAGGGTGATTTGAGAAGATTAGGGTCTTCCTGAGTTTACCTGACACCTCGTTTGAGGGATTATGGAGGACACTGGAGGTGTCATGGAGTCCTAGAGAAATTGAGCAAATTGGCACGTTGATTTTCTATGAATTTTATACAGTGGTGCCTCGCAAGACGAAAAGAATCCGTTCCGCGAGTCTCTTCGTCTAGCGGTTTTTTCGTCTTGCGAAGCAACCCTATTAGCGGCTTAGCGGATTAGCGCTATTAGCGGCTTAGCGGCTATTAGCGGCTTAGCGGCAAAGCGGCTATTAGCGGCTTAGCGGCTTAGAAAAAGGGGGGGAAAGCGGGAAAAAATTGCAAGACTTGCAAGACGTTTTCGTCTTGCGAAGCAAGCCCATAGAGAAATTCGTCTTGCGGAGCGCCTCAAAAACGGAAAACCCTTTCGTCTAGCAGGTTTTTCGTCTTGCGAGGCATTCGTCTTGCGGGGCACCACTGTAGATTTTAGTCCCTTTTGATATTGACAATTGGACTCGGAAATAAATGGATATATTGTAGCGAAGAAGAAGGTGAAGAAGACATGCCCCCCCCTCTTCCGTATCAAGGTAGAAGAAACTCATCCTGCAGAATTGCTTCTGTGGCTCTTGTCCAAGCCACAAGGAAGCACAGCCAGGACATGGCAGTCCATTTAGAGGCGACATTCGGAGACTCCTTAAGAATGTCAACAGCCTCTTGGCTGTTGCCATTGTGACTGCTTTTGGGGGACGTCAACCTAGTCTTCCTTTTAGCATTGTTATCCGTTTGTATTGAAACACTGTGTAAGGATTTAGTTTAACAAAACAATTTTTCCTGTACATCAGGAGTCACAAAACCCTGGGTCTCCAGGTGGTGTTATTAATTCCAGCCACGACCTGGTGGAATGCTCTGTCCCAGGAGACCAGAGCCCTGCAGGATTTAACTTCCTTCCGCAGGGCCTGTAAGACAGAGCTATTCCGCCTGGCTTTCAATCTGAACTTAGCCTGATCTTTTATTCCCCTTCCTTCCCTCCCCCTCCCCTTTTTATGAAGATTACCCACTCTGGGATCCCACAGTTGGTCTCCTCGCTGGTCCAAACAGGACTAATTTAGTCAGCTAGCCCTGGTGATCATCTAATGTTTATTGGATGGATTTCCCCCCTAAACTAATTTTTGAATTTTTGAATTTATTGTTATTCACGTTTTATACTGTATTTTATGCTGTTTTTTGTTGCATCAATTAAGTGTTTTAAATTTGTTGTTAGCTGCCCTGAGCCACATTTTCTGAACCAGGAAGGGCGGGGTATAAATAAAAATATATTATTATTATTATTATTATTATTATTATTATTATTATTATTATCATTATTGCAGCCAATGACCGGAGATGGTGGGAGCTGTGCTCCAGAAAAAACTGGAAGGATCAGACAAATGGATGGTGCCACGGACTGGCTGGATGACAAGAAGTGCCTGCGCAGCACCAGCCGGGGAACCCCCAAGGGAAACCCTAGAGGAACAAGGCTCAGAACTAGGGGGTTGGTGGTGGGACACCGAGGAGAGGTCAGAGGGGTCAGATTGGGAGAGGTGCCGGATTCCAAAGGGGCAACAGGGTTTGGTGAGCAGGAAGAGCTGGTGACAGGGAGCGGTTCCGACTCTAAGGATGAAGCAGAGGAGAGGGGTTGAGAGACTGCTGAAGAATCCAGGGGGGTGTCCCTCTCCTGCTGCAGCAAGCTCCCGTCCCCACTGGTCTCCAAGAATTTGCAGAGTCATGAGAACGGCAGAACAGAGGCCCGGAGGTATGCAGATGCAATTTGGGAAGAATAAGAATAAGAATAAGAGGAGGAGGAGGAGTTTGATTTGATAGGCAGCCCTGTTTAGGGAAGTTTTTAATATTTAATGCTGTGTTGTTTTTAACACTCGATTGGGAGCTGTCCAGAGTGGCTGGGGAAACTCAGCCAGATGGGCGGGGTATAAATAATAAATTGTTATTGTTGTTATTATTGATATTCTGCTTTATCACTACCCTAAGGAGTCTCAAAGCGGCTAACGTTCTCCTTTCCCTTCTCCCCCCCCCACAACAAACACTCTGTGAGGTGAGTGGGGCTGAGAGACTTCAAAGAAGTGTGACTGGCCCAAGGTCACCCAGCAGCTGCATGTGGAGGAGTGGGGAAGCGAACCCGGTTCCCCAGATTACTAGTCCACTGGTCTTAACCACTACACCCTACTGACTGCTTGGGAGAGGAAGAGCCTTGGAGAGGGTGGAAGACAGGGACCTTCAGCCCTGGCAACTGCTCCATAGGGGCAAGACCCACTGGGGAATGTGTTGCTGAGACCACTAGGCCACGTTGTATGTTCATTAACTGGCAATGCAGTTCTGCTTCCTTACTGCTGACCTGCATCTGACTCTTGACAGTGGGTAACCTATTAACGGCTATTGGTTATGACTAAGGCATCCTGTCTCCCGTAGATGGAAGCCGTATCCCTTTGAATACCAGTTCCTGGGATCACAAATCGGGAGAATGCTGTTCCGCTCAGGTCCTGCTTTCAGGCTTTCCGTAGGCTAGGTGGGCCTTCTTCTCCCATTCTAGGCCCATAGCTCAGTGGCAGAGCATGTGCCTTGCATGTAGAAGGTCCCAGGTTCAAATCCTGGCATGTCCGTAGGGGACTAGGAGGGTTCCCCGCCTGAACCTTTGTAGAGCTACTGCCCGTCAGTGGGGACAATGCTATAGGAGACGGAAGACTCCTACGTTCATGAACCAATGGGGCTGTGAACTTTCTCTTGTCTCTGAAAGAACCAAATTGAGGAACATATTCGGGGCTGCTCCCCTCGAAGAAGCTCCGCGTAAGCAGAATGAGGGACTCGTGCAAATGGAACCAATCCAAGTGACTGACATCTCCACTAAGCAGGAGAGTCAGAAATGTTAGCAGAAGCAGTTTTCATGCCGCGGGTGGGCAAAGGGCCAAGCGCAGGGAAGGGAGGGACTCTTTTGCTACGTTCTGTTGCAAAGGGGAGCAGAATTATCCACAGTAGCATGGCCAGCGTGTAGCAAGCAACCCAGGTGAATAATATCATTGCCTTTTAACAGGACGCAGTTGCTGAAGAATATGCGCGGTGTGCGCTTGATAGCCAAGTGAAATGCTACAAGGACCTCAACGTGGTTATCGCATTTCCAGAAACACGAGCATTTCCCCATGAGCTAAGGAATGCAACCTCATTCTGTGAACAAATCATTGCCTGCTCTCTTTCATTTTTAATGCACGTTGTAAGTTTTGGCAAGGCAGGGGAAAGGGCTGCGGCTCAGCGGCTCAGCCCCTGCTTCGTGTGGAGAAGGTTGACCATTCCTTCACGTTGGAGAAGGTCTTCTGGAGCTCACAGCAGCCTGATTCAGTGCTCACCGCCTTGGTGTCACCCTCAAACATGGCCTCCTAACTGCCCACTGTTGACTCCAGGTCATTTAGGAACAAGGAATCGTCAAATTGTAGAATTGTGTCCAGTTCTGGGCACCACAGTTCAAGAAGGACACTGACAAACTGGAACGTGTCCAGAGGGGGGCAACCAAAATGGTCAAAGGCCTGGAAACGATGCCTTATGAGGAACGGCTAAGGGAGCTGGGCATGTTTAGCCTGGAGAAGAGGAGGTTAAGGGGTGATATGATAGCCATGTTCAAATATATAAAAGGATGTCACATAGAGGAGGGAGAAAGGTTGTTTTCTGCTGCTCCAGAGAAGCGGACACGGAGCAATGGATCCAAACTACAAGAAAAAAGATTCCACCTAAACATTAGGAAGAACTTCCTGACAGTAAGAGCTGTTTGACAGTGGAATTTGCTGCCAAGGAGTGTGGTGGAGTCTCCTTCTTTGGAGGTCTTTAAGCAGAGGCTTGACAACCATATGTCAGGAGTGCTCTGATGGTGTTTCCTGCTTAGCAGGGGGTTGGACTCGATGGCCCTTGTGGTCTCTTCCAACTCTATGATTCTATGATTCTATGGGTCATCTAGTCCAATGTCCAGCTATGCAGGAATCTCAGCTAAAGCATCCATGACAGGTGGCCATCCAACCTCTGGAGCTGAAAGTCCACTTCTTTGTTTTCTTCATTGCAAAAACTGCCCGTTTACACTGATCTGTGCTTCAATGAGAGCCTTTGCTCTTGGAACTTCCAGGCCCAAATATGTGGCCTTACAGGACTCCTCCAGTTTGGAGGACATCCCATAACTCATCCTTTACTGGCCTTCTCCTGTAAGAGCCAGATACAGAGCAGGGCAGTTGTCCTTTAAAAGAGCAAGCAGCTCCTCAGAGGGGCCAGCTAGCCCTCCTAAGACCTGAGAAAACTTGCCTGGCCACACCTGGTACATATCTCCACATGTGGTGGGAATGCACAAAAACCCGGCCTTTCTAGAATTCGATATTCAATATATAAAATAACAGAACAAATATATTCGATATATAAAATAACAGAACAAGAAGTCAAACCAGAATTCGCTTTACTAAATATATTTCACGACAAGAAGCAGGATTTACATAATAAAGAATTAATAAACCATTTATTGCAAGTGTTAAGATGCAACATAACCAGACCCTAGAAAGACCTTTGCAGCATAATGGTAGACAACTGGTACAAAGCAGTTTGGGAGACAGCCTTCCTTGAGAGATTAACAAATAAACTATGCTTCCCTTTGTTTTTGTTTAAACTAGTTCACGAACCAAAAACTTACACATTGACCTTCAATAAGGAGTTATATGTCATGGACATTACTGCAAACGTATTGTGCTATTTTTGTGACAGACAAGTGACATGGGAAGACCTGGTGCATTTGTTTGTATCATCTACTATCCCTATGATCCTTGTTTATAAAAACCCAATAATAAGTTATTCCAAAAAAGGAGATGATTTGCCTTGCTGGATTTAACTACTTGAGAGGCACACCAGCTCCTATCCAGTCTACTCTGTGCATGTGTAGACAGAGCCTATTGGATCCAGCAGCCTACAAAATCTGGAAAGCCCAACAAATATGCATGGATCCAGAGGGGTTTGGAAGCAGGCCTCCTTGCTGCCATTCTGAGAAACGAGACAGCTTTTAATAAACTTTTCTCGCTAGCTTTGCTCGTAAGGAATGATTTGCACACAGTTGTCCTTGCAAGCCCTGCGTGTGTTTTGCAAAGGCCATTAATCGAGGGCTGCTGGTAACTCTTCCAGCAAAAGGAGCGCCACAGACATTTGTTGTGGCTGAATCTTCTCTGCTGTGCCTGTAACATTTTATACCCTGTCTGGCCTGGATCTGTGCTTTCGTGAAACAGATTGCTTTGCACATGTGCGTGACAAGGAGGAGAGCCAAGATGCCTGAAAACCAGCTGCAGCAATAGCCGCTATGACATTTTTCAGCAACCGATAAAACATCTCCCCACCAGCCTGCCTGGGAGATAGCTCCTTATCCCAGGTCGTACCAGTTTAGCTTTCTCTTCCATGGGCTGGTAACCTCCAGGCTGGATTACTGCAATGTGTTCTGTGTGGGGCTGCCCTTGAAGTTGGCCTGGAAGCTGTAACAAGCTCAACTCCTCACCAAGGCAGACTGTCACCTCCATGTTACGCCACTGCTGAAAGAAGTGCACCGGCTGCAGATTCGCTACCAAGCTAAAGTGAAGATGCTGGTTCTAGCATACACCTCTGGACCACTTATATGCCCAGTCCATTGCTGCCCTCTACAGGTGAGGGCCTCCAGCAGATACCCTCTGCTGGGCCTTTGGTGTGGTGGCACCTACCCCTGCCTTGGAGCTATCTCTGGTTACACATCAAGCAGGCACTGTCTCATTGCCATTGGACATCTGATTACCCGCGGTGAAAACCAGGTGCTGAACTAGATAGGCCCCTGGCCTGATCCCACAGGGCTCTTCTAATGAGCTGTTCTGTTATTTTATTAATTCTTGGAATACTGAATTCTAGAAAGGCCGGGTTTTTGTGCATTCCCACCACATGTGGAGATATGTACCAGATGTGGCCAGGCAAGTTTTCTCAGGCCTTAGGAGGACTAGCTGGCCCCTCTGAGGAGCTGCTTGCTCTTTTAAAGGACAATTGCCCTGTTCTGTATCTGGCTCTTACAGGAGAAGGCCAGTAAAGGATGAGTTATGGGGTGTCCTCCAAACTGGAGGAGTCCTGTAAGGCCACATATTTGGGCCTGGATGTTCCAAGAGCAAAGGCTCTCATTGAAGCACAGGACCAATGTAAACGGGCAGTTTTAGCAATGGAGAAAGAAAGACATGGACTTTCACCTCCAGAGATTGGATGGGCACCTGTCATGGATGCTTTAGCTGAGGGCAGTCCAGCATTCTGAGGCCTTGGGCAACCAGGTGAAATTTTCAGGAATGAGAGATCCTAGGGTCTCCCAAGGACATGTGCGTTTGTTGTAAGTTCAATGGGAATATACCAGCCTTCTCTGACGCTTTTGCCAGAGTGCAACCTTTTGGGCTAAGGTGCAGATCAGGGATTCTGCTAAACAGCTCTAACGATGTGTGGAATGGAAACCAAGAGAACAGAGAGCGTGAGCTGCTCCCCGGGGTGGTGGAGCCCATAGGAGACCTGTTCATTTATTTACAGCGTGTTTATCGGTTCCTCTTCATCCTGGAGAAGAGTGACTAGTGGGGTGCCACAGGGTTATGTCTTGGGCCCGGTCTTATTCAACATCTTTATCAACGACTTGGATGATGGACTCAAGGGCATCCTGATCAAATTTGCAGATGACACCAAACTGGGAGGGGTGGCTAACACCCCAGAGGACAGGATCACACTTCAAAACGACCTTGACAGATTAGAGAACTGGGCCAAAACAAACAAGATGAATTTTAACAGGGAGAAATGTAAAGTATTGCACTTGGGCAAAGAAAATGAGAGGCACAAATACAAGATGGGTGACACCTGGCTTGAGAGCAGTACATGTGAAAAGGATCTAGGAGTCTTGGTTGACCACAAACTTGACATGAGCCAACAGTGTGACGCGGCAGCTAAAAAAGCCAATGCAATTCTGGGCTGCATCAATAGGAGTATAGCATCTAGATCAAGGGAAGTAATAGTGCCACTGTATTCTGCTCTGGTCAGACCTCACCTGGAGTACTGTGTCCAGTTCTGGGCACCACAGTTCAAGAAGGACACTGACAAACTGGAACGTGTCCAGAGGAGGGCAACCAAAATGGTCCAAGGCCTGGAAACGATGCCTTATGAGGAACGGCTAAGGGAGCTGGGCATGTTTAGCCTGGAGAAGAGGAGGTTAAGGGGTGATATGATAGCCATGTTCAAATATATAAAAGGATGTCACATAGAGGAGGGAGAAAGGTTGTTTTCTGCTGCTCCAGAGAAGCGGACACGGAGCAATGGTTCCAAACTACAAGAAAGAAGATTCCACCTAAACATTAGGAAGAACTTCCTGACAGTAAGAGCTGTTTGACAGTGGAATTTGCTGCCAAGGAGTGTGGTGGAGTCTCCTTCTTTGGAGGTCTTTAAGCAGAGGCTTGACAACCATATGTCAGGAGTGCTCTGATGGTGTTTCCTGCTTGGCTGGGGGTTGGACTCGATGGCCCTTGTGGTCTCTTCCAACTCTATGATTCTATAATTCTATGATTCTATGATTCTACCTTGTTCTTTAATCAAGAAGGAGCAACTCACAAGCACAGCAGTCAGACAGTCCCTGCACTCAGGCTTAACAGTCTGAACAGACTGTACCGCTAGCCAGGTTGGATGCTGTGCTCTGCCTCCACAATTAGAAGCAGCAATGCTTCTGAACACCAGTTGCTGGAAACCATAGAAGTGGAGAGTTGCTCTTCTATTCGAATCCTGCTTTCGGGTTTCCCACAGGAATCTGGTTGGCCACTTTGAGAACAGGATACTGGACTTGATGGTCCTGATCCAGCAGGGTTCTAAGGTTCTTTTCTTAGAGACAAAGCAGATACCTTAATTCTGAATTGCTGTTGTTGCAAAACTGCCACACATGCAATTGTGCAAACTTGCAACGAGTGAAGCAGTAGCAGCCAGCTTAACAGAGCAAGATCTGTCCGTTCCCTTGTCTGCTCTGTATCTCAGCAGAAAAACTGGGATCCTGCTCCTCCTGGTGGCGAAACGTTCACCTGCCCTGCACTTGGCTTCAGATCCCTGCACCAAATTACAGGAGATGCTAACTGGAAGCAGGCAGGATGTGTGCCTGGCACCACAACAAACCAACATCGGCGGTCATGTAGGAAAACAGGTGGCTGCATTAGACTGAGTCTGACCATTGGCCCATCTGGCTCAGCCTTGCTTACACTGACTGGCAGCAGTTGCAAGCTCTGTGTGCTGGTCCCGGGGGCTAACCGAGAGGCAAGGTCCGAGTCCAGTCCGAGGTCAAGGGTGCGGAATGGAGGCTGTCCGTCAGAGCTGAAGCTGGGTCCAAGGCAGGGAGTCGGGTGAGGTCAGGAACTCTGGAAGGAGGGCAGGACAGAGTTCAGGCAGGACCAGGCTACTAACAATGTTGCTCCCGCAACTTGGGACTGGGGCTGGCCGGCTTTTATCTGCCCCGAGGCATAGGGCGGCCACGATCCTCTGGTGACTCACCTCTCCTGGCCTGGAGGCAAGCACTCCTCCTGCGGGAACTTAGTTCCCTCCGCCTCTCTGCCCTGAGCCTCTGCAGCTCAGGAGAGGCTGGAGGGTTACTGGACCCAGAGGCAACCTCAGCTTCCTCTGACGGGGCTGAGAGTGGAGCACCTGCAGGCAATGGGTCCTCCATCACCTCAGGGGCCAGAGCAGACTCAGCTGGTGTCTGCACCTGAGGACCCAGCACAGGTGAGGACCCTTCAGGCTCAAGCCCCAGCCCCGGCTCAGCTGGTTCTGGAGGCGGGGAATCCTATGCAGGCTGGGATTCCTCAGGTTCAGCCTCCGAGTCTGAATCCCAGGCCGTCACACTCTGTGTGCAGATGCTGGGGACTGACCCTGCATTTACAGGAGAGAAGCAGCAGCAATCTGAGAGCAGAATGGAGGAAGAGGAGTGAGTCCTTATTTTCTGAAGAGTCCAAGACTACAATGGTGGCCTCGGTCAGACTATAACCAACTCTGGGCACCCCGGTTTAAGAAGGATGTTGACACACTGGAAGGTGTGCAGAGGAGGGTGACCAAGATAATCAAGGGTCTGGAAACTGTTTTTTTTTAAAAAAAAAATAATGATATTTATTGAACTTTCCAATAAAAACATACAAATACAAAACAACTACAATAAAAACAAACACAAACAAAAAACAACAAGTATAATTCCAAAACTTATTTTCTCAACCTAATTTCCCCGACTTCCTCATACCTCACCGTTTTGTATTCTAGTTTCATTATCCCATCAGCAACTCCATTCCCTTATTTCCCAAAGGTTTTTTACGAATTCCATTCCTTTTCTTACTCTAATGTCTCTGAAAACCACAATATTTTTAGGTCCATGTCAATCTAACATTCTTAAATCTTATAGTATTTGTTGAGATAGTCCTTAAATTTCTTCCAATCTTCTTCCACTGTCTCTTTCTCCTGGTCTCGGATTCTGCCCGTCATCTCTGCGAGTCCCATGTAGTCTGTCATCTTCATCTGCCATTCTTCCAGAGTGGGTAGGTCTGATGTCTTCCAATACTTTGCAATAAGGATCCTTGCTGCTGTTGTGGCATATAAAAACAAAGTTCTGTCCTTCTTTAACACCACATGGCTGACCATACCCAGGAGAAAGGCCTCTGGTTTCTTCAAGAAAGTGTATTTAAACATCTTTTTCATTTCATTATATATCATTTCCCAGAAAGCCTTAATCCTTGGGCACGTCCACCAGAGGTGAAAGAATGAGCCTTCATTTTCTTTGCACTTCCAACATTTGTTATTTGGCAAGTGGTAAATTTTTGCAAGCTTGACTGGGGTCATGTACCACCTATAAGGGTCTGGAAACTGTTAAGGGAGAAATCTGAGGGCTCCCTTGGACAAAACAAAAAACAAAAAAACAAGGACACCAGCCAGGAATACCAGAGCAAAACAGCAGCCAGTAGGCTTGGTCTTTATTGAAGACTGTCGCGACAGGACTCCCACCTACCACAAGGTGGAACAAGATGGAAGCCCCGAACAAAAGAGCACCCGAACTTTTATTAGCTGCTAATCCCCATGGTACACCCCCCAAACTACATCACTCATACACCATGGTTACATCATGAAAGGGGAGGTCTGGTGGCAGTAATCTGAGCATCCTGGACCCTGCCCCATGGTTCTCCTTGCCCTCCACCAAACACCCATCAAGTGGAACAAAAGAGATCTTTACATTTCCCTGTTTCCCAGCCAAGTGAATCACACCCTTTTGTCTTCATCTGGGTTTGTTATTTCTGGAATGGCTACCTGTCTGGCACTCAGGTATCAGAATGCCAGGGATTATCACTCAGGCAGAGGGGCTGCTGAGTAGCTGAGCTCACATGTCTATATGAATTTCTGAAGTTTTCCCAGTGAGCCAGTACATAGAGACATTTATCAGTGAATTCTTACATTTGGTATTGTGCACCAGAGGCCCTTTGAACAGATAGGAAGAAAGTGTGACGAAGTGTTTTGTGGGGACAAATCACAAAAGTGATTGTGGTGATTTTGGTAGTGGGCTGCATGTGCATGATATCTGCTGGAGGGGCAACCTCCCCCCCCAAAAAAAAACCTATACATAAATTCCTGCAACAAAACCAAGCCTTATGAGGAACAGTTGAGGGAGTTGGGCATGTTTAGGCTGCAAAGGAGGAGACAGAGAGGAGCTACAATAGCCATCTTCAGATATCTGAAGGGTATGGAGCAAGCTTCTTTTCTCCTGCTCCGGAGGGTAGGACTCGAACCCATGGCTTCAAGTTGCAGGGAAGGATATTCCAACTAAAGAGCAGGAAGAACTTTCTGAGAGCGAGAGCTGTTTGAGAATGGAATGCCCCCCCAGGGAGGTGGTGGACTCTCCTTCCTTTTAAGCAGAGGTTGGATAGTCATCTGACACGGAGACTTTAGCTGAGTTTCCTGCATTGCAGGGGGTTGGACTAGATGACCCCTGGGTGTCCCTTCCAACTCTACAATTCTGTGATTCTATGACATGCCAGTCGGGTCAGGTTGATAAAGGCTAGGCTTATATGGACAGATATGGACTTGATATAAGGAAGTGCCTTACGTTTCTTAATCCAACCGACCTTTTTTTTTTTTAAAAAAATAATCTTTATTAACTGGCCAATCACATCAAATTAAATCACATCACATAAATTCTGAATTACCCCCTCCTGGGGGTCCTTGCTCCTTATCAGGTCCCCAGGTTTCTGGAAGAGCACCCACCTCTCTCCTACTCACGGAAAACGCAGCTGCGTTACAGGAATTAAATAAAATTCATTGGGATTCCTTCCCCGCCAGTCCAAGAGGGAATCTCTGGCGGTGATTTAAAGCTTTCCGTAGCCACGGGCCTTCTTCCCCCCTCAGAGACATTTTAATCAAGGTTCCTGTTACCATAATCTCTTCGCAAAATGTGTTCCCCTGATCTTGGAGGGGACGGCTTCGTTATTGTAAATCACCGGGCAATAACTCAATTATATCAGTGCCGACGTTGTCGGGCCGGTAATAAATTGCTGCCTTGCCAGGAATTTAATTATAGCATAAATCAGCAGCAGGCCAGTTTCACAAGGGAGAGCTGACTCCAAGCTTGTGCACAAGCACACACAATGAATGGGGAATTGTTGTTGTTTAGTCGTTTAGTCGTGTCCGACTCTTCGTGACCCCATGGACCAGAGCATGCCAGGCACTTCTGTCTTCCACTGCAACAGTAACCATTTTCTGTAACTATCCAATCACTGAACGTCACTTTCAATCCCTTATTTGCATATGTGGACCTGAGTGAGAACTATCTACAGTATCCCCCTGCTGGCCCAGGGTGAGAACTTCAGAGAAAGAAAGAAAGAAAGAAAGAAAGAAAGAAAGAAAGAAAGAAAGAAAGAAAGAAAGAAGCAGGCCTTTTTCTACCTGGCCTGGAAGGGCAGGGCCCTGACTGACTCCATTTCGTTTAATTAATGTTTAGGGAAACTTTTAATGTTTGATGCATTACTGTATTTTAATATTTTGTTGGAAGCTGCCCAGAGTGGCTGACGAAGCCCAGCCAGATGGGTGGGGTATAAATAAATTTTTTATTATTATTATTATTATTATTATTATTATTATTATTATTATTATACAGAACTGATGAACTTGATCCAGCTTTGCAAAGTCTGATAGCAATGTGTTATTGCCACCCCCTGCCAGTCCCTTGTTTCTTAGCATTCCTCCTGGAGGTGCGACTGTCCATTGGGAACCACTGATCTACGTGATCTTACAAACAGTGGCGTAGCATGGGGGGTGCAGGGGGAGCCGGCCGCAGGTTAGAGGTTAGGGGCGCAAATTACTTGCCTTGCCCCGGGTGCTGACAACCCACGCTACGCCGCTGCTTACAAAGTCTAGGCAGGGCTATCCAGGCCAATGCAGGAATCCCAACTAAAAAAAACCATCCCTGACGGATTCCCACCCACATCTTCCCCTGAGCAAATTCTCTCCTTCTCCATCTCTTCTTTCACTCACCACTCCTTCCCAGAGAGGACCTCTCTCCCATCCTAAAGCAGGATTGCCATATTTCAAAAAACCCGGACGCAAAAGTTGTTGATATGCCTGGGCTTCCCCGGACATTTTAGCTGTTTTATGAAAATTCTGCCCAGATGCCATTTTTGACGGACGAATCCCGGCTATGCCCGGGAAATTCTGGACATATGGCAGTCCTATCCTAAAGCCATGTGAAATGGTTCTAAGGGGGTTGCTCGTGCGTAAGTTGCCACCACTCCTGGCTAGGTTGCCTGGGTGAACCCTTTCTCTCTGGACAGCCACTCACCCGTGGCTGTCTCAGTCGCTGGCAGAATCCGTCAGTGGGCGTTTCTTGAACTTCTTCCAGCAAAGAAGCTCTTTGACGCCAAGTCTCCTCCTACTCTCCCTGCGCGGAAGCCTTCTGCGCAGGGAGGGTGTGGGCAGCGGAGGACCCGTGCTCTCCCCGCTGGTCTCCGGTGCGGAGTCCAGGAGCCTTCTCTCCGATTCCCCCATCTGCCCCCCTTCTCCACTGGTGCTACGCTGATTTCCTTCCCCAGCGGATGGACTGCCTCTCTTCCTACTGGGACCCTCTCCGGCATCCCTCTGGAGCCCTCTCTCCTCCTTTGGCTCCGATGGCAGTTCCCTGACACCATGTGATCCCCTTAAGAATCTGGGCTGCACCAGCTGCACCTTCTAGATCAGGGGTCCCCAAACTAAGGCCTGCAGGCCGGATAAGGCCTGAGGGACTCGTTTATCCGGCCCATGGCGACCCCTGCTGCCTGCTGCCACTGCCCACTCTTACTGGCGCTACACTGCACGGCTCCCCACTTCCGGGTCGGAGGAGCACCGGGAATACCGTATTTTTTGCTCTATAAGACGCACTATTTCCCCCTCCTAAAAAGTAAGGGGAAATGTGTGTGTGTCTTATGGAGCGAATGCAGGCTGCGCAGCTATCGCTGAAGCCAGAACAGCAAGAGGGATTAAGGTAAAGGTAAAGGGACCCCTGACCATTAGGTCTAGTCGTGACCGACTCTGGGGTTGTGGTACTCATCTCGCTTTAATTGGCCGAGGGAGCCGGCGTTTGTCCGCAGACAGCTTCCGGGTCATGTGGCCAGCATGACTAAGCTGCTTCTGGCGAACCAGAGCAGCACACGGAAATGCCGTTTACCTTCCCACTGGAGTGGTACCTATTTATCTACTTGCACTTTGATGTGCTTTTGAACTGCTAGGTTGGCAGGAGCAGGGACCGAGCAACGAGAGCTCACCCCGTCATGGAGATTCAAACTGCCAACCTTCTGATCGGCAAGTCCTAGGCTCTGTGGTTTAACCCAGAGCGCCACCCGCATCCCTGTAAGCCTGGCTTACAACACCCTAAATTTGTTCGTCTTTATTTATTTATTTTTAATGATATTTATTAGAAGTTTCAACAATTACAGAGAAAGAAAAAAGAAGAAAGCAACAACAACAAAAGAAAATTTTCAAAGCATATATAACAATACTTAAAAGAGGGGGAAAAGAAAAAAAAACATAAAAATCAATACAACAATAACAATAAAAACACAATATTCCATATCTTTATCTTTCATTAACTTGTTTCATCGACCTCCTCACACCTCCCTTTTTGTATTCTAGTTTAGTTATTTATTTCAGCAAATTCTTTCCATCCTTCTCAATTTTTTTTAAATAGTTTGTCTTAACAGTCTAACCTATTAATTAACTCAGCAAATCCTTTCCATCTTTCACTATATTCTGTCATTCAGTTTACCTTAGTTTATTTTAACCTTATCTTCCCAAAAATACCTTAAGACTTAAAACTTAATATTTATTTATACATAATTCCTTATAACATTTCTGCTAAAGCCAAATATTTTCATTCCAACATTTTTCCTAATACTCATTAATTTTACACTAATTCCCAAAATAAATTTTTAAAAGTTTTCTTCCAATCTTCCTCCAGCGTCTCTTCTTCCTGGTCTCGGGTTATGTCAGTCCTTACTGTCCATTCCATCTAGTCCATCAACCTGGTAATCTTATATCCGAGGCTCTTAAGTCTTTTCCATGTCCCTTCTGCAGGTCTTCTTCTTGTTTGTACTTGCACTTTACCTTGTCTTTTGTAGATCTCTTTCTTAATTTCTTTCCTTTCTCATTGAGGAGTAGGTCTCGGGGATGTTCCAACTCAAAAATATCTCTGTCTCTCCTCAGCAGATCGGCCCATTCCCCACAGTCCCATTCCCCACAGTCAACAGTGTAGTCCAGGAAATATTTAAAAGCATGTTTCAAAGTCCCTCCAAACTTAAGGGGCCCCACAACTCCAGACCCCCCTTGGCCCACTTCAAATTCAGCCTTCAACAACAATAGCTTATGCTCCTGTAGGGCCTCGGGCCTCTCCATTTGTGTTACTTGAGGTTCAACAGCAGCCTCCTCCATTATCTTCTGCGTTTGCACTTGCTCTATCAAAACAGATTCCTGAGTTGGCTCCTGGATGGTTTCTGTATACATATTCACTGTTTGTCCAAAGTTTCTGACTGCAACAGTCATCAAATCCATCTTCTCATGCATCTGCTCCAACAAAGTGCTTGTCTTGCAAAAAGCAAGCACCAAAACTTCTTCCAAACACATTTTTGTTCAAGGTCACAGTCTGGTCCCACGATCCTAATCTCCACAGCTGTAAAATCCCCAGAACGACTCCAGCAACAATTTAACAAGCTCCCTCTAGAGGAGGCAATTTCTATTTGTATCCATCTTTTAAAAGCAGATCCAACAAAGAAAAATTACTTTCATTTTCGGATTTTTTGTTTCTTTTAAATGCAAAAGGCAACATTGGAATCAATTTGTTTCTCTTCTTCAACTACTGTATTTTTCCTTCTATAACACGCAGATTTTTTCTCCTAAAAAGGAAGGGGAAATGTCTGTGCGTGTTATTGAGCGAATGTGTGGTCCCTGGAGCTAAATAGTGCAAGGGGAGGCAAAAAAAAGCAGGCAAAAATCAAACCGCGAGTCTCCTAGAAGGGAAACTTGAAAAGAGGAAGCGGCTGCTTTCCAGCATTCTGCCTCAGGGTCTTACTGCCCACCCACCTCTGTTTCCTTGCTGTGTTTGCTCAAACGGAACAAAGAGCAGGGAAAGCCCCTCCCCTCCAGGCAAGCAGAGGGGAAAGCTGAAAACATGCAGAAGGGAGAGAGAGAGAGAGCGTGCGAGCTGGCTGGCTTGGGTGGGTAGGTGAGGGAAAACTTTTGCCTTCCTTTCCTCCCTCCTCCTGTTATACCCCTCTCCTGCATTCTTAGCCAGCTGCTTCTCTGCACACCCCTCTCCTGCTCCTTGTCCCTTCTGTGTTTTTCCTTCCCTCCCCACTTAAAATGTGGTTAAAAAGCATGGATCCACATGGATCCTCAGGATCTTTGCATTGGGTCAGCCCAAATTCACCATCAGATCACATAGCATGTCCATGGCTACAGCCTGCCCCCCCAAAATCACGCACCCACTGTTGCCTGGGGCTGCAATGGTGCAAAAATGTGGTTAAAAAGCATGGATCCACATGGATCCTAAGGATCTTTGCATTGGGTCAGCCCAAATTCACCATCAGATCACATAACATGTCCATGGCTACAGCCTGCCCCCCCAAAACCACACACCCACTGTTGCCTGGGGCTGCAATGGTGCAAAAACGTGGTTAAAAAGCATGGATCTACATGGATCCTCAGGATCTTTGCATTCAGTCACCCCAAATTCACCATCAGATCACATAGCATGTCCATGGTTACAGCCTGCCCCCCCAAAATCACGCACCCACTGTTGCCTGGGGCTGCAATGGTGCAAAAACGTGGTTACAAAACATGGATCCACATGGATCCTCAGGATCTTTGCATTGGGTCAGCCCAAATTCACCATCAGAGCACATAGCATGTCCATGGCTACAGCCTGCCCCCAAAAAATCACGCACCCACTGTTGCCTGGGGCTGCAATGGTGCAAAAACGTGGTTACAAAGCATGGATCCACAGGGATTCTCAGGATTTTTGCATTGGGTCACCCCAAATTCACCATCAGATCACATGTCTGTGGCCACAGCATGAAGCACAAAAATGATACATCCACTGTTTCATTCAGAATGTTTTTTCCCTTGTTTTCCTCCTCTAAAAACGATGTGCGTGTTATGGTCAGGTGCGTGTTATAGAGCGAAAAATACGGTAACTGTCAAAAGATGTTCCATTCACAGTCAATGAACTTCACCAAAGATCTCCGTCTCTGACACCCCGTTCCCAGGTTTGAGACGGTGGAAATTTATCTTTCTTTACTCTCTCTCCTGCAGGCTTGAACAGTCAAATTTCCCCTCTTTACTCCTGCTTCCAAGAGGGGTTTAGATGATCAAAACAGGAGGAATTAAAAACCTTTATGTACAACTTTCCAGACTTTGGCTTGCACGATTTTTGCTTCAGACTATTTACAAAAGCGGAAGGCGGACTTCCTGTTTAGGACCTTCCCGCTGAGTGCCAAATTAAAGTGTTTCTTAGCCCAATTTTCCGTTCTACTCACGGGTACTTGTTTAGAGTCCAATTGTCCCCAGGAAAAAGTCAGTGCTCTCCGGCAACGGCTGTGCGGCTTCACTCCGTAAAAATAGTGGTCGATTCAAAACACCGCGCCGCTCACCCCACGTCGCTTCAGGTCCCCGAAAAAGGGGTTTCCTTGCGTGTAGGTGTCCTTGCTCCTGGTGTCAGCCGAATCCCACGTTCCCAGGCTTCCTCCGCCTGGGATTTTTAAAGGGTCTCCGCCTTCGCCGCGGCGGCAAGACCCAATTTTCGCGGAGCGGGTTCCTCTGGATCAGAGGAATTCCGCCATTGCCAATGGCGCTAACCCGGAAGTCCTAAATTTGTTCGTCTTTAAGGTGCCACAAGAGACTCTGTGTTTTGCTTCTTGCTACAACAGACTTAAAACAGCAACCGTTCCGGGAATTCTTCCAGCGCATTGGATCTGTGCCTGTGCTCCACCACACGGAGAGCAATCAATAGAAATATTTCATTTAGGTAGTAAATAATATGACAAGAGTAACCCAGGCTGTCAAGCAATAGATTGTCTATAGTCTAATGAAAAGACTCTCTGGGCAGCAACAATGCCCAATATTAAAAGCTCTCATTTCTGAGCTGCAGCTGGGCTTTAGCCATCTATCAAACACAGTGAAGTACATGACCGCATCCTTTCAGCCTCTCACCATCCCTGCAAGGTAGGTTAGGCCAGGAGAGAGATGGACTGAGCTATAGTCCGTTAGCCCTTATCCCAGTGCTCCACGGAGCCATTACGACTCTTAAAAAAAGTAATTTTTCTTAAATTTTCTGTTTTACAATTTAGAGTATTCGTTTAAACAACCTTAAAATGTCAGATGTCAAGGAAATAAAGAACTACCTGACTTTTCCAAGACATCTGAAGGCAGCCCTGTTTAGGGAAGTTTTTTATGTCTGATGTTTTGCTGTATTTTTTATATTTTGTTGGAAGCCGCCCAAAGCAGCTGGGGAAACCCAGCCAGTGGGCAGGGTATAAATCTATTATTATTATTATTATTATTATTATTATTATTATTAATGACTTCCCTTTTTTCTCTCTCCATGGTTCATTTTGGATAACATAAATCCCTGCATATTTTACATAAACTAAACCATTCAGTATTCCATTATTACATCCATCAAAACTTATTACACTGTTGAATTCATGCTGCCACCGTTTTCAAGTGTACACAATTCCCCCCCCCCATATATTCAATAAACATTTTCCAATCTTCTTTAAACTTATGAATTTATCTAATCCCCCCCTTAAATAGGAATGTGTGGTCGCCGTTTCCCTTTCGAGCAGCGCTTTGTTTGAGAAGGGAGGGATAAGGTTTCAGATGTCTTTTTGCCAAAAGCTCTCTGGGCCTCTGCGCACGATTGTGAAAAGGTGGAGGTAATTGTTAATCCGGCCAAGAAGCAATCGCTTTGAATGTGCTGCCACAAAGGGAAAAGCAAGTGGGGTGTTCTCTCTTTTGCAAATCTAGACTCACGGGTGCATCCAGCGGATAAAGCTTGAATCCGGGGGCAAGGACCACAGACAGACTTGTGGCTATACCTTGGACCGAATAAACAGTTCATTGGGGCACAAAGGAAAACGGACAAAACAGATGAACTTAAGTTGGCTGCATAAGGACATAAAAGGAAATCCATTAAAGCCAGGACGACGTGATAAAAATGTGGCAGTACAGCATAACTAAAAGAATAACAGCAGTTTGAACAAGAATAATTGGCACAGTGCTGGTCATAGGAATATAAGCAGTTGCCATGTATCAAGGCAGACCCTATTGTTGGGGAAATATTGGGGTTCAATACCCAATACCCTCTGGATTCAGTTCAGATGCCAAAAGAACCCAGACAGCAATTGTCAGTCAAACGCAGGGCCGGCCCACCCATGAGGCAAGGTGAGAAGACCACCTCAGGCGGAAGGATCCACAAGGACAGCAGATCCCAATGTAGATTGTTATTCCCTGCCTTGTTCCCAATGTAGATCTTCACTCGCCCCTTCTTCCCTGGCTGGAAGGGAAGGGACGCCATTTTGTGGTTCGCCTCAGGCGCCAAAATGTCTTGGGCCGGCCCTGGTCAAGCAGGATGTTGCCAGAGCAACACCATCTTAAGCAAGGAGCTGAGAGGGGGCACACCAAATACAGACACACATACCCCCAAGCTGTCCCAGGTTCTGATTTGATCCTGGAATGTCCCACTTATCCTTAGGATGTCCCTATTTTCATCGGAGAAACGTTGGAGGGTATGGAGTTATGCGAGCCCCCCTATCACCTTTAGAAGACATCTGAAGGCAGCCCTGGATAGGGAAGTTTTTAAAAGTTGAATGTTTTATTATGTTTTTATATATGTTGGAAGCCACCCAGAGTGGCTGGGGCAACTCAATCAGATGGATGGGGTATATTATTATTATTATTATTATTATTATTATTATTATTCCCATTTTCATCAGAGAAATGTTGGAGGGTATGCAAATATGGGGGGGGGCAAGCAAGCGTGTGTGTATATGTGTGTGTGTGTGTGTATACGGTATATATATACTTACAAGCAAAAGGAAAAACAAAACAAATTCCTTCCAGTAGCACCTTAAAGACCAACTAAGTCAGTTCTTGGTATGAGCTTTCGTGTGCATGCACACTTCTTCAGATACACCTGAAAGCATGCACACGAAAGCTCATACCAAGAACTGACTTAGTTGGTCTTTAAGGTGCTACTGGAAGGAATTTGTTTTGTTTTGACTATGGCAGACCAACACGGCTAGCTATCTGTAAGCAAAAGGAAGTTCCTGTTTTGTTTTTGTAAGGTTGATGTTGCTTAAATGTTTAGTTGGGGTTGGCAATTATCTTAATTTGGGTAAAAGTGTAAACTGTTTATTATTGCTAATATTGTTGTTGTTGTTGTTGTCGTTTTGTAATGTTTGATGCTTTGTTGAGTCGTAAGCCACCCAGAGTGGCTGTGGAAACACAGCAGATGGGTGGGAAATACATTAAAAAAAAAATTATTATTATTATTATTATTATTATTATTATTATTATTATTATTATTTAAAAGGGCAGTTATGTACCAAAATGGCAGCACTTTCTTCTCCTAGTTTCTACTGGCTTAATCACAAGGAATAGCAACTTTCTTATCTTTCCCTCCTTCCTCTTGCAAACTCAACCTTTGCGTTCCAAACTTCCCTTGCTCAGGCCTTCTTGTGCGTATTTTGAGTACCGTATTTTTTGCTCTATAAGACTCACTTTTCCCCTCCTAAAAAGCAAGGGAAAATGTGTGTGCGTCTTATGGAGCGAATGCAGGCTGCGCAGCTATCCCAGAAGCCATAACAGCAAGAGGGATCACTGCTTTCGCTGCGCAGCGATCCCTCTTGTTGTTCTGGCTTCCGAGATTCAGAATATATTTTTTCTTGTTTTCCTCCTCCCAAAACTAGGTGCGTCTTATGGTCTGGTGCGTCTTATAGAGCGAAAAATACGATACCTATAATTCCTAGGGCACTATTCCCGCAACTGCCATTCACTTTAACTGTTTCCAATATTGAAATTTAAGCAGCTGTAGCCCACCCTGGGACCTGATGGCGGATAATAAATTGAAGCACGATTATTGCTCCTACAAATGATAATCCAACTGGTTCAATATCCCCTGCACTGACTGGCAGCAGCTGTTCAGAGTTTCAGGCAGAGGCTATCGCCAGCCCTATTTGCGGATGATGCTGTGCTAGATTTGGTCTGACTCAACCTAAGGCATCCGCCCGTGTTTGACAGAGCCAAGCGCATCCCCTAATTGTCAGGTCTCCAAGCTTGGTACCCGCTGAAGAAACCTGCTGACTAGAGACAATGTCCTCCTAACTCAGGACAATGAGACAGTAAAACTGACAGGAAGCTAACTCAGTGTCTCTGCTTCAGCAAATGGGCCGATAGCATCAGTCGTCTTCCGTCTATCTATCCGAACGTGCGACAGGTTGCCTTGGAAAATGGGGGAGTTGATGAACAGCCCATCGTTGCTCTGCCTGGTTTCGCGGCTGCAATTTGTAATTTTTGCCCCAAAGAAATGCCTTGTTATTTATTTGCTTTGGGAGAGTTATCCATCTTTTTTAAAAAAAATAATACTTATTAGCAGTTTAAGAATTACAAAAGAAAAGAAAAGAAAGAAAGAAAAAGAAATTTAACAAAACAATACAATACAATACAAAAACCCTAACCCTAACCCTAACCCAAACACAAACACCACACAACACAAACCCTAAAACATTGAATCAACCAAACAAGACAAAAACAATTAAAAACACGTCCAATAATTACAATATCTTAACTTTCATTCACTTGTGTCAGCAACCTCCTCACACCTCCCTTTTTGTATTCCACTTCAATTAAATGTTTCAGCAATTCCTTTCCATCTTCCTCTATTTTCTGTCCTGTAACTTATCTTAACATATTCTAACATATTCCATTCTATTTTTCCCTTTAATACATTAATAATCTATATGTACTTAATTTCTTATAACATTTCTACTAAAGCCATATAACTTCATTCCAACGTTTTTCTAACATTCATTAATTTTACAATATTTCTGGAGAGTCATCCGTCAATCAGGCATCATTTAATGTCCAGGGAGCCTTAGTCTCACAGGACAAATATAACCCACCAGACCTCTTTTTACCTGGCTGCCTGGGGATAGGGGAAAAACCCAAGCCACACCCCTCTGGTTTTTTGCTTGCCTTCCTTGGAGGGTTCCCCCCCCCCAATAATTTTTTTTTTTTCCAAATACCTTAAACACAATATAGCTTAACAATATTATTGTCCTTTAAATCTATACAGTATCTTATTCAAATTAACTGGCTTGTCTACATTGCTCATGCTTAAGCGTGATTACTATATATACGTTCTATAAATGTCTATAATTCCTTAATAAATTTTTGTATTATACTTTAGACATACATTCCTTATTATATTATGGCATTGCATCTTGTGGTCTAACTAAATGCTTACAATAAACGTTATGAGTTTTATTTCAGTCCTGTGAGTGTCTTTATTGATGTACGGTTTTCTCCAAGTATGCCATAAATCTGAAGCATTCTTTTTGGATTTTCTCATTTCCTTGGAGGTTTTTAAGCAGAAGTTGGATGGGCATCTGTCATGGATCCTTTAGTTTTAGATGAGATTCCTGTGTTGTACCTTCCAGCTTGACGGTTCCATGATTCTATGAACGATGCCTCTTGAATGCTTGGAGGGAGAGAGGTGTAGAATAGAAACCCCTGACTTTTGCATGGGTAGGTTGTAGCCTACTATGCAAAGGTAAGAGTCGCTACCTGTTGAACTTCTGGCAGCTGCCGAAAACCTGAAACAAATATTCATGCAGGCATTTTAACCGAATTTTTATTTTACAGTTTTAACTGCTGGTTTGAATTTTTGTTGTATTAAGCCACTTATACACTGCTTAGTGTACGCGGGCGGTGCTGTGGGTTAAACCACAGAGCCTAGGACTTGCCAATCAGAAGGTCAGCGGTTCGAATCCCCATGATGGGGTGAGCTCCCGTTGCTCGGTCCCTGCTCCTGCCAACCTAGCAGTTCAAAAGCACGTCAAAGTGCAAGTAGATAAATAGGTACCGCTCCGGTGGGAAGGTAAACAGCGTTTCCGTGCGCTGCTCTGGTTTGCCAGAAGCGGCTTAGTCCTGCTGGCCACATGACCCGGAAGCTGTACGCCGGCTCCCTCAGCCAATAAAGCGAGATGAGCGCCGCAACCCCAGAGTGTCCGCGACTGGACCTAACGGTCAGGGGTCCCTTTACCTTTACACTGCTTAGAGATTATTTTAAGTGGTATGTTATTGTTATTGTTGTTGTTGCTGTTGTTGTTGTTGTTGTTGTTACAGTGGTACCTCAGGTTAAGTACTTAATTCATTCTGGAGGTCCGTTCTTAACCTGAAACTGTTCTTAACCTGAAGCACCACTTTAGCTAATGGGGCCTCTCGGTGCCAACGCACGATTTCTGTTCTCATCCTGAAGCAAAGTTCTTAAGCCGAGGTAATATTTCTAGGTTAGCAGAGTCTGTAACCTGAAGCATCTGTAACCTGAAGTGTATGTAACCTGAGGTACCACTGTATTATTATTATTATTATTATTATTATTATTATTATTATTATTATTAAAATTATTAGCTGCCCCACCCACCATTGGCATGTAGCCCTAAGAAAGCTGCCCACTGGGAAGAAGAAGGCCTCCAGGTTTAAAAACTCAACCCCCCCACTGCTTTAAAAGAAGCAAGATCTCCCCTTCTGCCAGAAGGTTCATGCTAGTTTAGCCTGATCCAGCAGAACTCTCCTAATGTTCTTATGTTAAATTGATTTTGCATAACAAATATGTCACCCTCCAAAACAGAAATCAGACTTTTTGCAGTAAGAAAAGTGTCCTGGAAATGTGTGGGGTGACACTTGTTTTTCACAACGTTTTGCAACCTCCCCGCAAACAAATCAACCTTGGGAACTTGTTGAAAGGCAGAGCATAAATCCCTAAAATAAATACAGTCAATAAATTATGGGGTATAACCTGTTATAGATTAGATTGTCTCTGTGTGTAGTTCCCCAGAGGAATGCCTGTGCAAAGTTTACATGGAGAATGGATTATACACGGATTATTCCTACTAATTTGTTTGTGGGGAGTTGATACGGCAAAGAGCATCCGTCGAGATTTGCTTGCATGGTGTTTACATGTCTTCCTGCTGATCATTCATTCATCCCACACTTTTCAGTTCATTTCCCCTTCTCTTCCCTATTTTCAAAAAGTCTGTTATGTCTTTCTCCATTGGATCGGTTGCACCACTTTAATTGCAAAAACCTAAAGTCTGGCAATGCATCTGAAAGCACAGATAGTCTGTGATTTGCCATTCTGGAGTGCAACCCTGGTGCTTCAGTGGGGGGTGTTGTTATTGTAAGTATCCTGGCAGCCGTTTGCAGGAAGCATCGCAGTCCAAGGAAATATCTACAAGCAGGTGAGCATCGGGCATTTGGGACATCTCTGAAAGCCAGGAGCTGGTCGGAAGCAAAGGGCCTCCGTTGTCAAAATGCCTGACACACAAAGTCTGCACGTTTCTCCCTTTGGAGGTGAAGCGTCACCTTGCCAGCTTCCTTTTTCCATCCTGAGACAAAACCGAGGCTCTACAAGATATCCTTAATGCCAGGTGGAGATGTCAACAAATAACAGACGGCCCTTTTCTGAGTCAGTAGATTATTGCTGCTGCAGCAACAGCAACACTCATCAGTTTCAGAAAGGTTGCAGCATAAGAGCCCAATCTGCAGGTTCACAGGGAAAATGTTCCTGGGGTTTAAGACTCTATCATCAACTGCAACGGCAACTGAGTAGCAAGGAGACCACCCTCCCAAGAGATTATTTTGGAAGGGAGCTCTATTCACCCTCACCTAGGGGTGGGAGAGTTTGCTTTCATATTTTTTAACTGCACAATAGAAAAATATTTTATTTTAAGCAAAGGGGACTGATTTATCTGCACCTAATGTTCAGAGCTTGCTTTCCTTTGAACCCACCTCATTCCCAGTTCCCAAACCAGTTTGTGCATCAAAATGCAGCCGTCCCTCAAAAATTCACACTTCTCCAGGCTTCGCAGTGGAGATTTCCAAGGAAAATTGTGTATTTTAAAAGAAAGTGTTGAGATATGTCTTCTTCTTTGGCGATCCCTCCTAGCCCAGTAAGATTGTCTTCCATAAATACGGTCTTAAAAGTAAGTCCATGAGTGACTGTGGAGGCCAGTTCTGAATCCATGCGTCCTTCCACAGTGGGGACATAGGTTTCTGGGCGGGAGCTGATCATGGTGGTTTGCTAAACGTGCCTTCCCTTTAGCTCGTTTCTCCCTTGCGTCCTGGGTTCGAGTGTCTTCAAAGCCCATGACACCTTTGGCAAAGGCTGTTCTCCAGTTGGAGTACTCACAGGCCAGTGTTTCCCAGTTGTCAGTATTTATACTACATTCTTTAAAAGATTTGTCTTGAGAGAGTCCTTAAACCTCTTTTGTTGACCACCAGCATTACGCTTTCCATTCTTAAGTTCGGAATAGAGTAGTTGCTTTGGAAGACAATAATCAGGCATCCGCACAACATGACCAGTCCAATGAAGTTGATGTTGAAGAATCATTGCTTCGACACTGGTGACCTTTGCTTCTTCCAGTACACTGGCATTAGTTCACCTGTCTTCCCAAGTGATGTGTAAAAATTTTCAGAGACACCGTTGATGGAATCTTTCGAGGAGTTGGAGATGGCGTTTAGAAGTGGTCCACGTTTCAGAAACATACGGTAAGGTTGGTAGTACAATAGCTTTGTACACAAGCATTTTGGTTTCCATGCGAATGTACAGTACATAGTGAGATATGTACATTAGGAGGACTTTTTCATGTGAACTTAAAAATAAATAAATCCACAAACTGATGAGAACGTAACATCGTAAGTTAGAGTCTGCCGGATCAAGCCATCCGTTCCAACATTCTGTTCTCATAGGGGCCATTCAGATGCTTCTGGCAAACTAGCAAACAGCACTGAAGGACTCCTACATGAATGTGTCAAATCCTTTTTCAAAGTGTTAACGGAAAAATCCGAGGGCTCCCTTGGACAAAAAACAAAGACACCAACCAGGATTACTTGGAGCAAAACAGCAGCCTGTAGGTTTGGCCTTTATTGATCTGTTGCAACAGTGTGCTCCCCTCACCTGCAGGAGAGAGGAAGGACCTAGAAAAATGGTGTGCAAGGCCTAATAAAGACTTTTGAAATTGTCACCCTGTAGATCAAGACCACCCCCAGAAACATGATACATACATGACAGAAGGGGTGTAACCTAAGACCACCCCCCAGATACCTCATATCTACATCACAGAAAAGGCGTTCTAAAACAGAAATTTTAATATTGTTTTTCTCCTGTTGTTGTTTATCTCCTGTCTGGCAGGTTACTTGATTGGATTTCCTGGGTAGCCTGGCCAGTCTTTTGTAATGATAAATACTTAGTTCCTGGGCCAGGACACAGGCTCACACCCTATTAAAATGCAGACATACCCTTAAGACAGAATTTGTGATGGAAAAGACAATGGGGAGGCTTTTCCAGTTTGACCTTGCAGAGAAAACATTTGCTTAGTTTAGGAATCAAAATGGTTCCAGGTTGGCCTTCCTCTGCTGATCTATGTATGTGCTTGGTTGGTACACTTATGAACATTACCATATATCTAAGACCATAAAATTCCTATCACAATTGCCATCCAAGTTGGTGGCTGTCACTGCCTCTTGTGGCGGGGAGTTCCAAAGTATAACTGTGTTTTCTTGTGAAGAAACACAGCACCAAGGGGATGCCCAGTTCTCCTCTCTTCCTGCCATCACTGTTAGCATATTGATGTTCCGTTCCACCTAAACAGATGTGTGGAGCTGTCATATGTCACATGTCTGTTTACATTCCAGCACAGCTTGCTGGGAACTTCCATTTGTGTATAGCTTTTGCCTTATGCCTTCTTGCTTGGACATGAAGGGGAGCAGACATGTTCTCTTTGTCCTGATCTATGCTGAATAAACTGCTTGTAAATATGCTTTACATATGCCTCTGTCCGCCCTTCCGTCGCGAAGAGTTTGTTATCTCTGCTGACTTGTGTGCTCAGCTTCTTCAAGGCTTCTGATCGCTGAGTCACTGATTGATGCAGAACCGAGAACTGGAGTTCGACCAGCCGGTGGGCTGGTGACAGCTGTGTGCTGGGCCAGGGGGGAGGTTACCGTGGGGCGAGGTTCAGGACCTGAGTTGAGGATCGGCAGACAGTCCTCCTCGGGCGAAGCGGGGTCCACAGAGGGAAGCAGGGCAAGGACAGGAACTCTGGGGGAAACAGGACTGGATGCTGGCCGAAACAGCTCATCAACGACAACATTGCTCCCGCAACCTGGGACCGGGCTGACTAGCCTTTATCTTCTCTGAGGCCAGGGGCGGTCCCGGCCCCCAGGAGACCCGCCTCTCCTGGCCTTAAGGCGAGCACTCCTCCTGGGAGAAACCAGTTCCCTTCGCCTCTCTGCCCTGAGCCTCTGCAGTTCAGGAGAGGCTGAAGGGTTACTGGGCCCAGGGGGAGACTCACCTGCAGGCACTGAGTCCTCAACCACCTCTGGAGCCAGAGTGGATTCACCTGGTGCCTGCTCCTGAGGATCCGGCACAGGTGCAGGCACTTCAGAATCAAGGCCCTGCCCCAGTTCAGCCGGCCCTGGAGGCGGGGACTCCTGTGCAGGCTGGGATTCCTCCGGTTCAGCCTCTGAATCGGATTCCCAGGCCATCACAAGCTGGGGGCCTGCCAATTGCCCCCGTTCCCCTGGACACATCACAACAGTCACTGCTCAAATGGGAGTGATAAGAGGTGTGCCTACACCCCTGGGTGTAAGCACTCTTGGCGTGCCACCTTGAAAGAGCGAGCCTCCGCCTTCCATCGATTTCTTCAGTTTTGGATTCCCTGCATTGCAGTCTCTTCCCATGTCTCTGCGCTCCTTCCTTGGCCAACAGCCAGCCCTTTTCACCTTTGCAAAGAATTCAATCCTCTCCCGCAATCAGATTCTCAAAACCCTTTATCTCTTCTGCCTCCCTCAGAGCCAGAGGGATTTAAGTAGCTAAATGAGCAGCCTCACTTCATTTGATTAAGGCTGTCTTGCCAGTGAACAGTTGCATTTAAGGGGGGGGGGCTGCCTTGATTCCCTGTAAGAGAGAGAAACTACTTTCTTGCTTGAAAGCCTGCAGCTGTGATGGCCTGGGATTCGGACTCCTCTCTTCCTGATGCTGAACCTGAGGGATCCCAGCCTGCACAGGATTCCCCGCCTCCAGAACCAGCTGTGCCGGGGCTGGGGCTTGAGCCTGAAGCGTCAAAAGTTATAGCCAAATAACCAGAAAAAGGAAGCACAACTTGCTTAGGTTGATATGCAGTAGTTTTCCTTCATTTGAATGTAGCCAATGAGCATGAGTGTTTAGGGAGCCAATCAGGTGTTATGAGCCATCAAACCTCACAAATACACTTTTCCCACAAGGTTTCCACAGTTTTGGCCACTAATGTATCTGCTTTCTCCGTGCCATGTATGATTTTATAAACTTCTGTAATGATGCCTCTCACTCGCCTTTTCTCTAAACTAAAAAGCCCGAAACGCTGCAACATTTCCTCGCTGGAATCATATAGAATTGTAGAATTGGAAGGGACCCAATGGATCCTCTAGTTCAGGGATCAGCAACCTTTTTCAGCAGGGGGCCGGTCCACTGTCCCCCAGACCTTGTGGGGGGCTGGACTACATTTTGAAAAAAAATATGAACGAATTCCTATGCCCCACAAATAACCCAGGGATGCATTTTAAATAAAAGCACACATTCTACTCATGTAAAAACATGGTAATTCCTGGACCGTTCGCAGGCCGGGTTGAGAAGGCGATTGGGCCGCATCTGGCCCCCGGGCCTTAGGTTGCCTACCCATGGTCTAGTCCAACCCCCTGCAATGCAGGAATCTCAGCTAAAGCATCCCTGAGAGATGGCCAGCCAACCTCTGCTTAAAAACCTTCAAAGAAAGAGACTCCACAACCTCTCGTGGGAGTCTGTTCCACTGCCAAACAGCTCTTGATGCCCGAAAGTTTTTCTGAAAGTTCAGCTGGAACCTCCTTTCTTGCAACTTGAAGCCATGGGTTCGAGTTCTCCCCTCCGGAGCAGGAGAAGACAAGCTTGCTCCATCTTCCATGTGACAGCCCTTGAAATATTTGAAGGTGCCTCTCCTGTCTCCTCTTTTCCAGGCTAAACATACCCAGCTCCTTCAACCGTTCCTCATCAGGCTTCAATTCCAGATCAAGGATGGATAGCTGTTCCATCCTGTTAGATCATTCTGGTCCAGCTCCCATCATCCCTGCCCAGTGCCCATGCTCAGTGGGACGACGGGAGCTGGAATTGAACAGCCTTCCGAGGGGCACAGTTTTCTCATCCTTGTTAGAAAACGTATTCCACTTTGGTTTGTGGGTTCCAGTGTAGTTCCCTCACTGAGGGGAGGGACACCTGAAAGGGCCCCTTTTAAAAAATATATATTTTTAAATGTGCTTGGAGAGAAAGATGTTCCCCTCCGCCTGGCTGTTTCCTCCCCACCCCACCTCACTAGGTTTTCATGCCTGCCTTGTCTCTGTCCCACAGGTTGACAGACAGGTTGGAAGCTGCTGCGCTCAGGCAGAAGCAAGGGCTTGCAAAATGGAAAGAGCAAGGTATCTGGGGAGGAAACCTCACAAGAGCCCAACTTGCTTTTTGCCAGATTCTCAAGGGGAACAAAAAATAAAAGGCAGCTGTGAGGAGGGGCAGGAGGAGTCAGTGGCCATGAGCTTTGTCTCTAGGTATTATATTTTAAGGCTGCTGTTTCTTTAAAGGTCAACCAACCAACCTGGGTGAGGTCTACAAACACAGGGAAGAAGAAATAGTCGCATTCAGGGCAGAATTCATCATGCGAAAGGCTGGACTGGATGAATCCCAAACCGGAATTAAGATTTCCAGAAGAAATATCAACAACCTCAGATATGCAGATGACACAACCTTGATGGCAGAAAGTGAGGAGGAATTAAAGAACCTTTTAATGAAGGTGAAAGAGGAGAGCGCAAAATATGGTCTGAAGCTCAGCATCAAAAAAACGAAGATCCATTCAAACAAGAACCTAGGAACCTGCCTTAACCACCTTCCGCACCATTGCAAAGGCTCCCAGGGGCTCCCAGTCCTTTGCTAACCTGGCGGTTGTGCCTCGCTGGCTTTTGGGGTGCCCCATACCAAATCAGATGGTGACAGCAGTCACGAAATTAAAAGACGCCTGCTTCTTGGGAGAAAAGCCATGACAAACCTAGACAGCATCTTAAAAAGCAGAGACATCACCTTGCTAACAAAGGTCCGTATAGTTAAAGCTATGGTTTTCCCAGTAGTGATGTATGGAAGTGAGAGCTGGACCATAAAGAAGGCTGATCGCCGAAGAATGGATGCTTTTGAATTCTGGTGCTGGAGGAGACTCTTGAGAGTCCCGTGGACTGCAAGAAGATCAAACCTATCCATTCTGAAGGGAATCAGCCCTGAGTGCTCACTGGAAGGACAGATCCTGAAGCTGAGGCTCCAAGACTTTGGCCACCTCATGAGAAGAGAAGACTCCCTGGAAAAGACCCTGATGTTGGGAAAGATGGAGGGCACAAGGAGAAGGGGACGCCGGAGGACGAGATGGCTGGACAGTGTTCTTGAAGCTACCAGCATGAGTTTGACCAAACTGCGGGAGGCAGTGGAAGACAGGAGTGCCTGGCGTGCTCTGGTCCATGGGGTCACGAAGAGTCGGACACGACTAAACAACAACAACAACAGCAACTGTACGGGGGGTATTCCCTCTTCCATAACACCAGAACTCCTGGACACCCTGCGAAGCAGAGCCTGGGAAGATTCAGGAATGGATAAAAGCAAGTCCTTCTTCACCCTATGAAACTTGCAGTGACGGCCACCAATTTGGATGGCTTTTTAAAAGGATTAGACAAATTCACAGGCACATTCCTGCATTGGAAGACTGGCAGATAAAGATGGTAGAATATGTGGAGATGGCAAAGCTGACGGGAAGATCCGGAATAGGCGAGATGAACTGTTTCAAAAAGACTGGAGCAAATTTATATTCTATATTAAAGAAAATTGTAACATTTGAAAACGTTTGTAGGTTTGAATTGAAATGCTTTGTAACGTGAAAATAAGGAACTGATTTACATATAAAGAGGTAATTTTTATTTAAAAAAATATTATTTGAGGTAAAAAAAAGTGGTTATAG
Source organism: Podarcis erhardii (assembly GCF_964252035.2). Classification (NCBI taxonomy): domain Eukaryota; kingdom Metazoa; phylum Chordata; class Lepidosauria; order Squamata; family Lacertidae; genus Podarcis; species Podarcis erhardii. The sequence goes on along the minus strand of NC_138497.1, from coordinate 6,373,074 downwards.
AAATGCGAGAATTTAGTAAAAGATGTTTGGAAGTCAGAAAGATGGAAGGAAGGAAGGAAGGAAGGAAGGAAGGAAGGAAGGAAGGAAGGAAGGGGAGAAGAAGAAGAAGAAGAAGAAGAAGAAGAAGAAGAAGAAGAAGAAGAGGAGGAGGAGGAGGAGGAGGAGGAGGAGGAAGAGGAAGAGGAAGAGGAAGAGGAGGAGTTTGGATTTGATATCCCACTTCATCACTACCCGAAGGAGTCTCATAGCGGCTCACATTCTCCTTTCCCTTCCTCCCCCACAACAAACACTCTGTGAGATGAGTGGGGCTGAGAGACTTCAGAGAAGTGTGACTGGCCCAAGGTCACCCAGCAGCTGCACGTGGAGGAGCGGGGAAGCGAACCCGGTTCACCAGATTACGAGTCCACTGCTCTTAACCACTGCACCACACTAGCTCTGTCTGAGCAATGCTTCATCTTATAGATTTGTGTAATGAGATGTAATTAAATATGGAAAACTCAATATGGAAACCACAGGAGGGGAGAGTTGCCCTTCTGCTCAATTCCTACTTGCAGATCTCTCACAGGAATCTGGTTGGTCACTGTGAGAACAGGATCCTGAATTAGACGGATCCAGCCAGCTCTTAGGAGTCCAACAACATCTGTAGAGTCACCGTTTCCATATCGCTCAGGAGGAGCAGGTGGTTTTCTTCACAACAGAAATGAGGAAATCTCATTTTTGCCCTTCAGGTGTTAGTTGAACTGCAACTCCCATCATCCCTGGCTGCCTATTGAGTCTGATGGGATCTGGAGTCCAAACAACATCTCTAGAGCAGTGTTTCCCAAACGTGAGTCTCCAGCTGCTTTGGGACTACAATCCCCATCATCCTTGACCACTGTTCTTGCTAGCTAGGGATGATGGGAGTTGTAGTCCAAAAACAGTTGGAGACTCAAATATGGGAAACACTGATCTTATGGGTCTCAGGTTCCCTAGCCCTGCATTTGAAAGCTTCCAGGGCCTGGTCAGAGAAATAGAAGTATCCCCAGGAACAGAAACCACCTAGTTAATTTTCCACACCCTCTTCCTGCTCACTGGAACAGATTGTTCCTTGTTGTTTTGTGTTCACATAACTGGCTGTAGCCAGACCAGCTCACGTAGCCCCCTTAAACTGCGCCTTCCAAGTAGCGTTCCCCTCGGTGTCCATTTCCACACGTGATATTGTGATAGGAATTTTATGGTCTTAGATATACAGTAATGTTCATAACCGCACGTACATAGATCAACACAGGAAGACCGACCTGAAGCCATTTTGATTCCTAAATGAGCAAATGTGATGTAGGTGTGATGTATCTGAGGGTGGTCTTAGGTTACACCCCTTCTGTGATGTAGGTATGATGTTTCTGGGGGTGGTCTTGATCTACAGGATGGGAATTTCAAGTGTCTTTATAAGGCCTTGCATGCCATTTTTCTGGGTCCCTCCTCTCTCCTGCGGCTGAGGGGAGCACCCTGTTGCAACAGATCAATAAAGGCCAAGCCTACAGGCTGCTGTTTTGCTCCAAGTAATCCTGGTTGGTGTCTTTTGTTTTTGTCCAAGGGAGCCCTCGGATTTTTCTGTTAACAACACCTAAATCCATTTATTGTGGTGCCGCTGCTTCGCATCTCTCAGAAAGCCCTTTCCATTTGCCAAGTGCTTGTCAAGCTTTATTGTTTGTCCTCACAACAACCCTGTGAGGTAGGTCACTAAAATCCCCGCCGCAGAGGTGGGGAAACGGGCAGAAGTGACACGTCCCGAGGCCCTGAGGCGGTTCCATGACGGTGATGGGTCTCGGACCTTGGACCTGCCCCCCCCCATGCTGCCCCCTTCCTTCCTCCACTGCAGTAGGCATTGCATAATTCAAATGTAAAGTCTACACTAGCTGGGATATACATTTGCCATGAACTTTCTTTTTTCTTTTCTTTTGCCTTTCCACATTAAAAATATTCAGAGGCATCCCATTCCAGAACCAGGGGATATCAGTGGGCATTAGTGATTTCCTAGATCAGGGTTTCTCAAACTTGGGAAACTCCAGCTGTTTTTGGACTACAAATCCCATCACCCCTAGCTAGCAGGACCAGTGATCAGGGATGATGGGAACTGTAGTCCAAAACCAGCTGGAGAAACTGTCGCTCAATGACAGAGCATCTCCTTTGGCAGGTCAGTGTGGACAACACTAGGCCAATGATCTGGTTCAGGAGAAGGCAGCTTCCATTCCAGTTTAAACCAGCCCTTCCCTCAGAACCTTGAGGACTAGACTCTTACTATTAATTTTAAAGGAAGTGCCGTAGCTCAGCAGTAGCGCTTCTGATTTGTGTGCACCAAGGTCCCAGGTAGGGATAGGGAAACCCCAAAGAGCCTCTGCCAGTCTGTGTGGGCATTATAGAGCTGGATGGGCCATCCTGGTCATTTCGCACCATAGGGCGCACCGGACCATAGGGTGCACCTAGTTTTTAGGGGGGGAAATAAAGAAAAAAAATTATTACCCCCCCCCCAGCCCCCAGAACAGGTCCAGGAGCGGCGGCCAGATTGCCGCAACCTCGCCACCGCTCCCGGAGCTTGCGGGGATGGGGATGGGGGAAGCCTGAGCGTCCCACGAACCCAGCCCCCAGAACAGGCTGCTATCCGCAAGCCTTCGGAGCCAGGCGGATAGCTGCCTGAAGCCTGGAGAGCGAGAGGGGCTGGTGCGCATCGACCCTTCTCGCTCTCCAGGCTTCAGCGAAAGCCTGCATTCGCTCCATAGGACGCACACACATTTCCCCTTCATTTTTTGGAGGGGGGAAAGTGTGTCCTATACAGCGAAAAATATGGTAGCTTTCTAAGCCCTTCCTGTGCCAGCCTGCCGATTCTGCTCTAACCACCTTCAGCTAAATGACCCCGGTTAACAGGTGATGGGAAAGACCTCTCTCCTTCTACCTGAGACCCTGAAGAGCAGCTGCCAGTTGAGGAAGACAAGAGCTCCCCAACCTAGTAGCCTCTCCTCCAGCTGTGCTGACTGGGGCTAATGGGAGTTGTAGTCCCAAACAGTCGGAAGGGAGTACCAGGCTGGGATGGACAATGCTGAGCTGTGTGGGGTAAACAACCTGGTCCTAAGCTTTCTATCAGCAGAGGTTGGTCCATTAGGGCAAACTGGGCAATGCCCCGCTTACCTTGGCCTGCGAAGATGTTGGGGGACTACAATTCCTCAGCTAAGCCGGCTGGGAGCGATGGGAGTTGTAGTCCAACAGCACCCACCAATCCAGTCTGATGCACGGCTGTCACACCCCTGCAAAGCAGCCACTTGGCTTCACCCTGGCCTCGCCATCTGCCATCTTGGCTGGGAATCTGCTCTCGGCATATGTAGTCCACCTCCCTTGCACCTTTTTTCAGCGCAGCTCTACGAATTACTCACAATGGACTAGAAGCCTGACAGCCAGCTCCGATCCACTTCAGTCTTGCTTTTGAAACCGCTTCCCCTCTGCTACGTTATGGCTTCCTGGGGCCTTGTTTGGGCTCACGCTCATTCAGCTGACACTGCTTCTCTCCAGAAAGCAACCCAGAACATACGTTCCCCTTTCTCTACCACCCCAAAAGCCGCTTGCTGACTGCTGCTTCTCAGGTGGTTGGGGGCCCTGGGTGACCTTTCACAAGGCTGAAGGCATCAGCCGTTTGCAGGTGTCCTCCTCCAGTCCACTTCGATGGAGCCGTAAAGGAGGACCCATGAAATAACAGGACAGAGATGAGCATAGTCTTGGTAATGTTCCAAGTGATGGCGAACACATGTGGGGTGTATTTACACCAGGCAAAGTGCTGTGGATTTAAGTTCCAGGTGTAGGAAAAGACCTGATACTATTTCTGCAGAAGGGTACCTGTCTCCAGCATCTTAGAGCTGCGTGGTCAGCATAAAAGGAGAGCTTTTTATCCACTGAGAAGACATCTTCTCACCCTCTGTGCTGACCGGAGACAAGCAAAGGGAAAGGATGTGAGTTGGCCACGGAGGATGGGCTCCTGGGGGTCAATCTGGAGAAGGACCAAGAAAGAATGATTCTGCATGCTGCAAAACTAAGCATTTAGGAGCACTGAAAACGTAAGGTGCTCCAGCTTAAGAAAAACAACACTGCATGCTTGGAAGTTCTGCTACGTGGAACGGAACTTCACGGAAAATGCAACGTCAGTCTCTCCAATGGAAGATATTATTGGAGCCGCCCAAAATATTTACGTGCACAGAAAATAGCAGATCTGGCTGAAAGGCAACACAACGGAGATCTGCATTGATCGCTGCAATGCAACTCTATTTATTCTTATTCTTGTATCATTATAATATTATTGTATATTCTTAGAAGGTTGCATAATCTCAGAAGAGGTGAGTGGCTGCGACTATCACAAAGGGAACTCTGCGCTTCCGAATTTGACGCTACACGACTGCAGGTGACGGGCCGCAGAAGCCTTTGGGCAGCAGTTCCCAAGCCAACGGGCGGCATACTGGTAACGAGTTGGGCTGTCTTGCCAGAAGCATCCGCCACAGGGGAAGGGGGGGTGTCCCATGACAGCATTGATCCCAGCACCGTCATCATCAGGGTTGTGACCTCAGGGCCAAGCGAGACGTGGTGTTTGTCGTGCACTTTGACACCACGGTGCTGTCATGGTTAAAGAAAACTCAGCAGCTGGCAAGGGGAGGGCCTTGATGCACTGGGAGCATGTGGGGGGGCACAAAGGGACCCCACACACCATGGTTCCAAAAAGAATCAGAACCCCATGCACTTGCTATTCACAACGGGAGGAAAATCCCAGCGCTATCTCTCTAAGAAAAGGGGCACCGGAACTCACCGTGAATGTCTCTTGTTCTCTTATAATGGCAATGGCGACACGGGAGAGGTGCTGGAACTGAGCTCCGGCAAGTTCCAGCTGGGAAAAAAGCCCTGGAAAAACCCCACGTAGCAATGGGTTGTCTGTGTTTTAAATAAGCTGCTCTGCAATGTAGGCTGGCATGCTTAGAAGGCTAAACCTCACCATAAGTTGGAAGCACAAGAGGTCAGTAGGAGTTCAAAAAGCGGAGGGGATGCTTGACCCTTCCCCTTCCTCCTGTTTGTCCACTCAAAATCATCATTACACACACCCCTGCTGTTTTTCCCTTGTCAAGGAAAAAGATGCAGGGGCCCTGTATCTTTTCATCCACGGGTGAAAAAGCAGCTAGAGGGAGGGAAGGGGGGGAAAACAATGGAAAGGAAATGGGTTAAGCATTTTCCCCTGCCATTCTCTGCTCCCAGTTTGCCAGATTTGGGGAAGGAGCGGAGCTCGGCAGCAGAAAATCTGCTTTGTATGCAGCAAGTCCCAGGTTCAAGACCTGCTGCCAGCCAGTGGAGGCAGCATTGATCAGTCCTTTGTTCAGATCCACGAGGACTAGGACCTTATTGTTATTTTTTAAGGGATCTGTGGGCGAGAACCTGCTTTGCCTGCAATAGATCTCAGAACACAAGTTCTGGGATGGGGAAAGCCGGCCCATCTGAAACCCTGGAGAGCTGTTTTCCTTTCTCCTAACTGCAGCCTCCGAAACTGCTTTGCAGTTTACAAAAGTGGGGGGCCCTCCGTGTGTCTCCCACATAAATGTCTAGTATGGGCCTTCAGTGTATCTTAATCTACATATCACTCTGTCGTACTCTACCTAGTTCCTACCTGGACAGTGGGGTGGGGATCTGCTTTGGGGCGGCACTTCATCAATTAAACAGAGCTGCTAACTTTGGAAACTGCGAACTCCAGCTCAGGTAACGCAACGTATTCAGAAGTCGCTCCACAGCGAGAGAAAGAGAGAGAGAGAGAGAGGAGTTATCTGGGTTGAAGCTTGCCCTCTCCAGGGACTCACACCAGAAGGACGGCAGCACAACTGCCAGCAGATGGAATAAAAATCAAACACCCAACAAACGCCCTTTGTCTTTTGGGTCCACGCCTTTGCCCGCTGCGCATTCAGAACGGCGTGCTGTGCGTGGAAAATGAATGTGCGTGACCGTACAGAGATACATATATTTTAAAAATAACAATATTTGTGTGTTACACTGGGGCTGCAGCATGCTGTTATCGGTGTGTGTGTGTGTGTTTTCCTCTTATAGGGGCAGGTTGTGTAAAAGCACCGCTGCCCCGTGAGCGAGAGGAAGGTGGCCAGCCTCTGTGGTGGCGCAGCAGAAACGCTTGCGCACCTCCCTTGGCGACAAGAAAGAAGGGAAATGGGGGGGGGGGAATAAAAGTCCCAGAAGGGCAGGAAACGAGGCGCCGCAGCCTGGTTCAGAATTCATCTTCAGAGCTGTCCGCTAGAAGCATCACTCGGTCTTGCATGCTGTTGAATTCTCTCTGCTGTGGTGGGGGAGAGAGAGAGGGGGGGGCAGGGGAAGACATAAGCGCCAAGGAATGAAACTTTCTTTCGTTTGCTTGTTCCCCCCCCCCCTCCTCCAAACTCCTTGCCTGGCACGTTGGAACCTTTAAAAGGGGTGGGTAGGTCAGAAATAGGGACGCAGGTGGCGCTGTGGGTTAAACCACAGAGCCTAGGACTTGCCGATCAGAAGGTCGGCGGTTTGAATCCCTGCAATGGGGTGAGCTCCCCTTGCTCAGTCCCAGCTCCTGCCAACCTAGCAGTTCAAAAGCACGTCAAAGTGCAAGGAGATAAATAGGAGATAAATAGCGTTTCCATGCACTGCTCTGGTTCACCAGAAGCAGCTTAGTCATGCTGGCCACATGACCCAGAGGCTGTACACTGGCTCCCTTGGCCAATAAAGCGAGATGAGCGCCGCAACCCCAGAGTCGGCCACAACTGGACCTAATGGTCAGGGGTCCCTTTACCTTTTTTAGGTCAGAAACAGTTTCCGAGCACAATTCAAAGTGTTGGTGCTGATTTAAAGCCCTAAACAGCCTCGGTCCTGTATACCTGAAGGAGCGTCTCCACCTCCATCGTTCAGCCCAGACACTGAGGTCCAGCTCTGAGGGCCTTCTGGTGGTTCCCTCATTGCGAGAAGTGAGGTTACAGGGAACCAGACAGGGGGCCTTCTTGGTAGTGGCGCCCGCCCTGTGGAACACCCTCCCACCAGATGTCAAGGAAATAAGCAGCTATCTTATCTTTAAAAGACATCTGAAGGCAGCCCTGTTTAGGGAAGTTTTTAGTATTTAATGCTGTATTGTTTTAACACTCGATTGGGAGCTGCCCAGAGTGGCTGGGGAAACTCAGCCAGATGGGCGGGGTATAAAGAATAAATTGTTATTGTTATTGTCATTAGGATCGGACAGGACTGCTAGGGAGCCAAAGAAGATGGACTTTGGTTCTTCGGGGAGATCTGTGATGAAACCTGAAGCAGAAGTCCCAGCTTGGCCCCGTGTCCTCGGTGCCACGCAGCATGGCCCTGGCACAGAAATTACAAAGGCTGAGCAGCCGGAGGGTGGGGCGTTGGGAGCCTACCTTTCGCTTATGCCTCTTGAAGCCATTCCTTCGCCGGCGGTTCATGATCTTTATGCTGTAGAGAGCGCCCAAAATGAAAAGGGCCCCCGCAATGCCAACCCCGACGGGCACCAACATCCCAGACATGTAACCAGCCTGCAGAAGAGGGTAGGGAAAAGAGGCCGCCACTTCAGTGTTATAGGAATTCTAAGGTCTTATATATAAAAAATAAATGTTCACAAATGTACAAGGCAAACACAGACATAAGTATATAAACCACGTGTCTGAAATAGTACAGGAGAGCAATTCTGAAGCCGTTTTGACTCTCCCAAATTGACCTCAAATATTTCTCTGCAAGAAGCAAGGAAATGGGAAAAGCTTTCCAATTGTCTTTGGACTGTAGGGGCTTACACCTCCCTGTAAATACAGTCTGGCAAGTATCTATTAAGCCAGGGGCCAGCAATTTTTTTTAGGGGGGGCCGGTTCACCGCACCTCAGACCTTGTTGCGGATTGGACTGCATGCGCAGGAGCACACATGCACCGGAGGGGGCTTCTCTCTCCCCCCTCTCTCCCCCAGCCCCTCACCTCACCTCCCTTTCCTACCTCCTCCACTGCTCTGCCTGCAGTTGGGAACCAGAGCTGGTGGCAACACCTCTCCTTTCCAGGCCAGCTTTCCTGGGTGCCGGGCGCAGGGCCAGCAGGTGCACCCGTCACGATGCCCACAGGGCGGCCATGGACGGAGAGGCTGGGGGGGCAAGCGTGCAGCGAGGCTTCGGATTGGCTGGCTGCCAGTCCCAATCCAAGCCCAGCTGCCTTCCTCTGTAGGGCAGGGAGAAGCCAGGAGGAGGGAGGGGTGTCACCGTGGTGTGGGGGGGTGGAAATGGCGCCCCCGAAAAAAATTGCAAAAAAAAAATGGCGCAGCCTGAACGATCACAACGACCCAAGCGGCGATTCCAGGACTGTCCGTGGGCCGGATCCAGAGGGCAATTGGGCCTGATCCGGCCCGCAGACCTTAGTTTGCCGACCCCTGTGTTAAGCTGAGTACACTATTAATATGCGTAAGAGATTCAGGAACTAAGTCTTTACCATTTCAAATGAATGGCCAGGCTACCCAGAAAAGGCAATCAGATAATAAGGCATTATCAGGTATCCTGGCAGACAGGAGAGAAGCGACACACTCAAATTTCTGCTGAGGACCACTTCTTTATGTGATGTATGTATGATGTTTTGGGGGGTGGTCTTGAGCTACAGGGGAGACAGTTTCAAATGTCTATATAAAAGCTTGGACACCATTGTTCTAGGTTCCTCTCCTCCCTCCCTGCGTGGGGGGAATGGGGACCCTGCTGCAACAGTTTAATAAAAATCAGGCTTACTGATCTAGTCCAAAACCCTGTTCTCAGAGTGGCCAACCAGACAGATGCTCCTGGGAAGGCCTAAAACAGAATGTGAGCTCAATAGCACACACTCCTGCTGCTATTTCCAGCAACCACTATTCAGAGGTACTGCTGCCTCTGAAAGTGATGAATAGGATCGTGGATATTCAAGCAAGAATGGATAACAAAAATGGCAAATCCAAGAAGGGATGTCAGCACATGGGAACGCTACTCAGACTAGGTAGCTGTTTTGGTGGTGGTGTAGTCCACTACAGGAGTAGTCAGGAGATGAGTAACACGCCAAGAAGATGGGAAATGAGGAACAACCAAGATAGGAGATCTTAGCACAATGTTGAAACCCTCCCATAAATACCCCACAATCAATCCCGGCTCAAACACAACAGATGGCGTGTTGCCAAAATGAAGTGCAAACCAGCCCTTGGCCTGGGTATGGGGAAACTGTGGTCCTCCAGGTGTTGATGGACTCCAAATCCCAGAATTCCCGGCTGTTGGCAGTGGCTGATGGGACTTGGGGCCTTAGCAGCAGTAGAAGGACCACAAACGTTCTCCATTTTGGCTAGCGGTGATCAGCATGGGTGTCTTTCAGATTACTCCGATCAGTTGTGATCAGCGTGGGGAGAAGCTAACTTGAGGACCAGCACGGTCAAAATTCTCTGGTTCGCAGAGAGGAGGATCATACCAGAGACTCTCAGCAAGAGCTGCTATGGAAGCATGGTTCTGAGCTGCGTGTGTTGAGAAGCAGGAAGGAGACCGAAAATGGTCCAATTCAGATGCAACAGGATGGAGGTCAACAAGCTTAGGAGGTCCAGTGACCAGCTGAGCGTTCAGCGCTTCCAACTTTCTGCAAACAGCAGAAGGTCATCACCGCCATCCTTCACACCTATGCCATGATCTGCTCTCCAAGAAAAAAGCACACCAAGAATTCAGGCCAATGTAAGTTTCAATAGCTGATGAAGGTGAATACATTGAAACAGGGCCCTGTCCTGGTTTCAGATCCATAACTGACTTCTGACTTCTGCTCAATGATTGAAACTAAGACCTCCACGTCAAATCTTACTTTGGACTAACATGAACTTATCTCTACTCATAAACTCTTATCTCTAATTCTGTAATGAATTATGATGTTGTTGTTGTTTTCTCATTTAGTCGTGTCCGACTCTTCGTGACCCCCTGGACCAGAGCACGCCAGGCACTCCTGTCTTCCACTGCCTCCCGCAGTTTGGTCAAACTCATGCTGGTAGCTTCGAGAACACTGTCCAACCATCTCGTCCTCTGTCGTCCCTTTCTCCTTGTGCCCTCCATCTTTCCCAACATCAGGGTCTTTTCCAGGGAGTCTTCTCTTCTCATGAGGTGGCCAAAGTCTTGGAGCCTCAGCTTCAGGATCTGTCCTTCCAGTGAGCACTCAGGGCTGATTTCCTTAAGAATGGATACGTTTGATCTTCTTGCAGTCCATGGGACTCTCAAGAGTCTCCTCCAGCACCAGAATTCAAAAGCATCCATTCTTCGGCGATCAGCCTTCTTTATAATCCAGCTCTCACTTCCATACATCACTACTGGAGAAACTATAGCTTTAACTATATGCACCTTTGTCGGCAAGGTGATGTCTCTGCCTTTTAAAATGCTGTCTTAGAGAGCCAGTGTGGTGTAGTGGTTAGGAGCGGTAGTCTCGTAATCTGGAGAACTGGGTTCGAGTCTCCGCTCCTCCACATGCAGCTGCTGGGTGACCTTGGGCCAGTCACACTTCTCCGAAGTCTCTCAGCCCCACTCACCTCACAGAGTGTTTGTTGTGGGGGAGGAAGGGAAAGGAGAATGTTAGCCGCTTTGAGACTCCTTAAAGGGAGTGAAAGGCAGGATATCAAATCCAAACTCTTCTTCTTCTCTTCTTCTGTCTAGGTTTGTCATTGCTTTTCTCTCAAGAAGCAGGCATCTTTAAATTTCATGACTGCTGTCACCATCTGCAGTGATCATGGAGCCCAAGAAAGTAAAATCTGTCACTGCCTCCATTTCTTCCCCTTCTGTTTGCCAGGAGTTTGTAATCTCTGTTAGAGTTTGTAATCCTTGTCAGAATACATAGTTTTGAATGGATTAGTTTTTGACAATTGACTATTGATTTGCAAGTAGGGACTAACTACTCCCACTATTGAAACTTACATTGGCCTGAGTTCTTGGTGTGGTTTTTTCATGATCTGTTCTCCAGCTGCCCACCCAGAAGGACCCCCTGAACCAGAAACCACAAATTTCACCCTTTGGGAGCCCTGGTTTCTGAAAGCAAAAGACAGCACCTGCCTTCAAACGCAAAGCGAGACAAAGGTAGATCTCCCTACCTTATCTTTCAGCTTTTCCATCCAGCTTCTCACTAGAAAACCAACGACATAAACGTTAATGGCAGTCATAAACCTTAGAACAGCACTGTAGCAGCAGCAGGGCGTGAGATCGAAAAACAACTTTGTTAAAAGTTACTGCAGTTTGCCTGGCGGGGATAACATATATCTAGATTCTAGGAATGCAGGGAGAGGAGGTCAAGGGGTCCCCTGCCCTCACTGCCAAGCCCCCCTGCAGCCATGCTCCCTGCACATCATAGGCATGCACGCAGAGTTCCTTCTTGCATTAATTTATTCCATGAAAGTTTCTTCTCTACAGTCATACCTCATGTTACGTTTGCTTCAGGTTACATTCTTTTAGGCTGCGTCCTGCGGCGACCCGGAAGTACCGGAAAGGGTTACTTCCAGGTTTCGCCACTCACGCATGAGCAGAAGCGCAAAATGACATCATGCGCAGAAGCGCCGAATCGCAACCCGCGTATGAACAGACAAGCTGCTGTGAGTTGTGCTATTTTCATGTTGCAAACGGGCCTCTGGAACGGATCCCGTTCGCAACCAGAGGTACCACTGCAATAATAATATATTTATACCAATTATAATATATTTATAATGTGTCCTGGGTGCAGAAACCCCAGAGCCAGGGGGCGAGGCTAGACCACGAAGACCCAAGACACCTTCATGTGTCTGTGGGAGGGGATCTTTACCCTTGTGGGGCAGCTGCATGGAACCATAGAACTATAGAATCATTGGAAGGGACCCCAAGGGTCATCTAGTCCAACCTGCTGCAATGCAGGACCACTCAGCTGCCCTGTACGGGGATCATGTTGAATGGTTTCTTTAAATGTAAAGGTCAATCATTGTTCCACCCGATGTGTATGTCTTTAAGGGGCCAGAGCAAGGGCCAGAGCAAAATAACGAGACCCAGCTTTTACAGCTGTGAAACATAGCAGGTGCTGCTGAGTTGTATTGATTAAGCTGTGTCAGCAATTGGGTGTAGTATATAAGGAGCAGCACCTAGCTCTCCCATCCCCCTGGAGGATGGGTTGGTGGTTGGGTCTGGTTTGTTGTTGATGTATTTAGTGTAAATGGAGTTTTTGTTTTTGTTATTAAAGCCTTGTTTAAGTTATTTTTGAGTCCCTTTTTAATGCATGGTCTCCCCAGCAAGCTCTCTCCAGCGCTACTATACTGCAAATAGCCAACAGATCAAACCTGCAATTTTTGCATTATCAGCACCATGCTCCAACCCAGGGGTCGGCAAAAAAAAATCAGCCGCGGGCCAGTCCACTGCCCCTCAGACCGTGTGGTGGACCAGAGAAACAGTACGGGGGGGGGGAGCTGGAAGAAGAGGCGAGGGGGGACGAGTAGTCCTCCTCCCCACCCCACCCTCCCTCCAGCTGTTTTCAGACTACAGTTCCCATCAGCCCTCAGCCAGCACATATAGTCACAAATGCTCCAAGGGTTTTCAAGTGATAGGTAAAGGTAAAGGGATCCCTGACCATTAGGTCCAGTCGTGACTGACTCTGGGGTTGCGGCACTCATCTCGCTTTATTGGCCGAGGGAGCCGGCATAACAGCTTCCGGGTCATGTGGCCAGCATGACTAAGCCGCTTCTGGCGAACCACAGCAGCGCATGGAAACGCTGTTTACCTTCCCGCTGGAGCGGTTCCTATTTATCTACTTGTACTTTGACGTGCTTTCGAACTGCTAGGTTGACAGGAGCAGGGACCGAGCAACGGGAGCTTGTCCCGTCACGGGGATTCGAACCGCCGACCTTCTGATCAGCAAGCCCTAGGCTCTGTGGTTTAACCCACAGTGCCACCCGTGTCCCTTTTCTAGTGGTACCTATGTCCAAACCTGTGCCGGGCGCTGCAAAACACACAGGGCGTTTTTTTGCTGCAAAATGACTGCAAAGGTTTGGCCCAGGTTTGTAGGGGACTCCCAATTTCGGGAGTTGTACTTAATGTAGCTCTAAGGGTTGGCGAAGGCCGGTGCAAAAGGGAGAAAACCATTTTCTCTCCCAAGCAGCAACAGATGTGGGGGGCTTTGAACCACAATTTGTCTCACCTGCCAGCTTAGCACCGTCTTTCCTGGTGGCACTTACAAACCATCTGTGCTACTTTCCAAGCGATCAAAGCGACGGAACGGAGGGAGTTCCTTTCGCTAAGCCTACATGGAAGATAAAGCGAGGCTCCCCTTAGGAACTCACGCTGTGATCGCATAAATGAAGCGCTGTCCTTTCCGGGGAAGAATCAATGGCTTTCTATCCGGCAAGAGGCTTTGATCAAGGGGCAGATGTTGATATCAGAGATGATTCACACACACACACACACACACACACCTAAACACATATACAAAGGGCGCTACTATGAAGTTTATTTGACTGATGTGGGCATGAAAAGCATCTCCCCTGACGTCAGGTGACATTACAGGTAAAGGTGAAGGTAAAGGACCCCTGGACAGTTAAAGGTAAAGGGACCCATGACCATTAGGTCCAGTCGTGGCCGACTCTGGGGTTGCGGCACACATCTCGCTTTACTGGCCGAGGGAGCCGGCGTACAGCTTCCGGGTCATGTGGCCAGCATGACTAAGCCGCTTCTGGCGAACCAGAACAGCGCACGGAAACGCTGTTTACCTTCCCGCCGGAGCGGTACCTATTTATCTGCTTGCACATTGGCGTGCTTTCGAACTGCTAGGTGGGCAGGAGCAGGGACTGAACAACGGGAGCTCACCATGTCGTGGGGATTTGAACTGCTGACTTTCTGATCAGCAAGTCCTAGGCTCTGTGGTTTAACCCACAGCGCCACTCACGTCCCATGTTAAGTCCAGTCAAAAGCAACTATGGGGTTGCTGCACTCATCTCACTTTCCGGGTCTGACTCAACGGGACATTGTGACAGAAACCAGAGTGCACGGAAACACCATTCACCTTCCCGCCACAGCAGTACCTATTTATCTACTTGCACTGGTGTGCTTTCGAACTGCCAGGTTGGCAGGGGCTGGGGCAGAGCAATGGGAGCTCACCCCATCACGGGGATTTGAACCACCGACCTTCTGATCAGCAAGCCCAAGAGGCTCAGTCGGCCTTGGCATTATATATACCTTGGCTACTGAAACTTTACACACAAACCCCACTGCTGACACAGTGATGTTTGACGTTGCTGGAAGCTGCCCAGAGTGGCTGGGGGCAACCCAATCAGATGAGCGGCATCAACTCAACTAGTTGGAAGGGACCCTGAGGATCATCTTTAATGTCCTAAACGGCCTCAGCCCAGTATCCCTGAAGGAGCGTTAAAAGCTTCCCTAAACAGGGCTGCCTTCGGATGTCTTCTAAAAGTCTGGTAATTGTTGTTCTCTTTGACATCTGGTGGGAGGGCGTTCCACAGGGCAGGTGCCACCACCAAGAAGGCCCTCTGCCTGGTTCCCTGTAACTTGGCTTATCGCAGTGAGGGAACAGCCAGAAGGCCCTCAGAGCTGGACCTCAGTGTCCGGGCAGAACGATGGGAGTGGAGACGCTCCTTCAGGTATACTGGGCCTTTCGAGGCCATTTAGGGCTTTCAAGGTCAGCACCAACACTTTGAATTGTGCTCGGAAACATACTGGGAGCCAGTGTAGGTCTTTCAAGACCTGTGTTATGTGGTTTTGGCGGCCACTCCCAGTCACCAGTCTGGCTGCCGCATTCTCGTTCAGTTGTAGTTTCCGGGTCACCTTCAAAGGTAGCCCCACGTAGAGCGCATTGCAGTAGTCCAAGCGGGAGATAACCAGAGCATGCAACACTCTGGCGAGACAGTCCACGGGCAGATAGGGTCTCAGCCTGCATACCAGATGGAGCTGGTAAACAGCTGCCCTGGACACAGGACTAACACAACACAGTCTCATTCTGACAACGGAGGTTAAACACCCTCCTCTAACTCAGACTCATTTTCTTGCTTTCGGTCTCCTTGTCTGCTAAAACGAAAATTGGCAGGGACTTGCCTTGCCAAGTCGAAATAAAAGATCTGGGTACTTTGGGCAGGGAATAGATTTTCTATATTTCTAAGCATGAGAAAGTAAAGAAAATGAAATATGAAGCTATCCTCCCAACTCCAGAGATTGCACAGGTCAAAATCTAATAATTTGTTGAATTGTGTACACGGAATATTAATAGGATTTTTTTTCAATGAAGACAGGTGTCTATAATTATATGTGTAGCTATAGGAACAAGTTTTGTCTTTTTCAACTGGAAGTCCTTCTTCACCACATAATTTTTCTTGTGTAACTTAATTAATTGCCAATAATGCTTTCTCTTTTTTTGGAAAAAAAAATCAAATGAAAGAACAGAAGGCAGGCTACAAAATATTTGCAATTCCTATAAACACCTATGATCCCTGGCGGCTTTCATTAGGTGTGACTCAGCTCTCGAACATCCATTTTCCAATAGGGCAGTCAACTGACAAAATCATTTTTAGTGTATTAGTCACCGCCTTTCTCCAATTAATCAATTTAATTGAAATCAGTTTCTTTATTATGCAATACCCCAAGCGAGTGCCCTTTCTGAGAGAGGAATTGTGAAAAAACTTTAGATTTAATCAACAAAAGCCATCATTCCCTGTTAGACAGAAAGATCCCTTATTAATATTACTTTCTCTTCTCTCTGCTTTTTTATTCTTTCCCCTTGATCAGTTCGGTGCAGTGTTACTGTTTGAGCCATTAGCCATAACAACATGCGGCGCAGTGTGAAATCTTGGCTAGGCACCAGCCAGTTGCTGATTTAAAAAACACCCGAATGCTAAAGTCCTAATTTACAACACGATCGTGAACAAAACTGAATTTTGCTAGAGGCAGAACAAACAAAGCTACATGACAAGCTACCTAGATGTTTACTGTTAGCAAACTTTCTTAATTTTTTTTTTTTAAGGTAGACCGGTATTCACAGTTATTCAGCGCCCCATGTTTTCCCCATAAAAACTTGCTCTTTAGCATTCATTCATTTAGCGCCCAGGTTTTCTGTGGATTGCTGTTTGCTCCAATTGAGCTTTAAAGAGCAGGCTTTCGCAGGGAAATCTCTGGAGGAAAAGAAGAAGAATTGGGGGTCGATTTCTTACAAATGCAGAACTGGTATTATGTGGTACCTGGAACGGGGATAAGGCTGTAGGGAGACGATTATTTCTCTCAGATAAAACGCCCAAACTTTTTTCAAAGAGGGCCAGATCTGATGAAGTGAACATGCGTGACGGCTGATCAGAGTTGTTGAGCTTTCTTTTGGATTTAAGTTCTTGAGCTTTTTTTACAATTTTACCCCAAAGCTGTTGAACTTTTTTTAGGATTGAAGTTCCTGAGCTTTGGGGGGGGGGATTTTACACAGGGGCCAAATTAAATCGACCAGAGGGCCGGATTAGGTCCCCAAAATGGACTTTGGACATGCCTGCGGCGTAAGCCCATAACTTATGGCATCAACCGTGGCAACTTGCAATGACGGCTTTTTAAAAAGATTAACAGGGTTTAGGGGGAATATTAACCTCCCAGCTTTGGGTTAATAGCAAAACGAAATCTCCATCTAGGTTTGCAATCTTCTGATAAGAGAGAAAGGGGGGGGGCGACACACCACACATTTTTTAAAAACAAATTAACTTTTAATTACAATTGCTTTCACTTGCATTCCAGAACTGTAACTGTATTGGTTCATTGTACTTTTAAAAATTAAAAAAAAAATCATTCTGTATACTTCTTTTTTATTATTATTAAAGATCTTGTTGATTTACAAAAGTGTGTGCAATGTCCCTCTCTCTTATTCCCCCCCCCCCCATGTAACATTTTTACAAAGCGGTTTCATTTGTTGAGACATTAGGAAGAAAAGGGGGAAAGAGGGAGAGGGAGGGAAAGATGAGTGCTCCAAAATCCAACTATTCTAGACAACAACCATACGAGAAATAAGTAAAATAACCAAGCAAGTATTAGAAAGCACCCCAAAATTGGCCTTACTAAACATCTTCCAAGACAATAATGCCCACTTACACCACACCACACATTTTAAATAGCAAAGACAACCAAGTAAAACTGTGGTAGAAAACCTTCCCACATTTTACATGAAGCCTGGATAGCTCAGTGGGTTAGAGCATAGTCCTGATAACACCAAGGTTGCAGGTTTGATCCCTGCATGAGACAGCTGCACATTCCTGCATTCTACAATTCTATGATATTATTATTTTTATTTGCTTGCTACATTAACATCCCACTCTTCCTGCTAATAGCTCAAGGCGGTGTGCGTGCTTCCCTCCCTCCTCGTTCTTACTGTCGCAACCGAGAGATGGTGTCTAGCTCAAGGTCATCGTTTGAATTTCCCAGCTGAGTGCGGGAGCCGAACCCTTGTCTCCCAGGTCCTAATCGGATGCTGGCTGCACACCATGCAAAACAATTTATCAACGCATTGTGTCAGACTTTTGACAGACACTTCCTGGTTCCCTTAATCACAGGGAAGCTCCTCTCTCATGAGCACCGGCTTTTAACATATCCGTCACGGGACCGAGTGAAAGCAATAATTATTCCACCTTTCCCCGTTTAGAGAAACGCCGGGGCTTTGTAAACACAGAGTGGTGTTAATGTGACATTTCCCACCAAGGCTGCAATTACAACCGCAGCTATTCATTAAGATTCAAAGGGATAATGGGGGATAATGAACCAGAGCAGAGTTTGTGCAACTGAGCGGAGGAAAATGAAAATTTGGTTTTCAAAAAAAAGGTGAAAGTGTCGCTAAGATCTCATGAGTCATTCAGAAGCTCAGAAGCTCGTGTGGGAAATTGTAGTCAAATATAACCAGAGGGCACGGAGCTAGTTAATGCATGAAAGGGTTAAGACCACAGAGGTGTATTCCTAGACTCAATAAGGCCACGCCCCTCACCTGGAAGGAAGGAAGTTACGTTTCCTGCTTTTCCTGTTCCCTTTTGCCATGTTAACTCAGCTAGATAGTCATGCCTGAGCCCCCTCTCTACAAGCTCAGATCTGCATGCTCAGAGCTATTTCACTACATTTTGTACCTTATTCACGACAAATACAGACACGCAGGCCTCTGGACTCCACAGGACAATACAGGGCTGGATTTAGGTTTGATGGGGCCCTAAGCTACTGAAGGTAATGGGGCCCTTTATAAGTACGTAAAATATTTAATATAATTATAATATTTATATATAGTATTATAGTAGCAAGTGGGGGTAATAGGGAACTGTACGGGTAAATAATAATACAGTGGTACTTCTAGTTGCAGGGACGTGGGTGGCGCTGTGAGTTAAACCACTGAGCCTAGGGCTTGCTGATCAGAAGGTCGGTGGTTCGAATCCCCACGACGGGGTGAGCTCCCGTTGCTCAGTCCCTGCTCCTGCCAACCTAGCAGTTCGAAAGCACGTCAAAGTGCAAGCAGATAAATAGGTACCGCTCCGGCGGGAAGGTAAACGGCGTTTCCGTGCGCTGCTCTGGTTCGCCAGAAGCGGCTTAGTCATGCTGGCCACATGACCCATAGCCATATCCAGACGTTTCCATATAACATCACTTCCATACATCAAAACAGTCTTAGCGTCATTAATCTTCACCAATCTGCCCCTTTCTCAAAACCTCTGAGGAGATTCACCAGGAATGCAGTCTGGAAACAAGTCCGTTCTTCCTCCCGGCTATAAATCCTTTGGCAAGATGGTGACTCCGAATTAATTGCTGCGCCATTCCCAAAAGCTCTTATTGCTTCTCGGTCTCCATAAAGCATACTTTTGGTTAAAATTTATCTCCACACAGACCTTAATCATCCTGCTTGGGTCAGTTCAACCGATGATTCTAATGAGGAGGGGTTCTTGTAAATCACATAGAAGGAAAGTAAAAAAGGTTCCCCCCCCCCATTCAGCCCCGTTGTCAACATACCCAGCCTTTGGTGTATCTTCATCGTAAAATATTCCTGTTTCTCCAGCCCGTCGTCTTCTTTCGCAGAGGTCACTTAAATTAGCAGACTTCACTCCCCTTCTTCACTTGAAATATGTGCATTTGCTTCTTTTGTAATTAATTATTCCAAATTGCTGCAACTAGTACGCGATCAGAGACAGCGTCCAGGAGAGCCGAGGTCCACACGGGGGCATTCTGCCTAGGGCCCTCACCCTCTTCTTTCGAATTAGGGGGTGATTTATGGGCACAGCAGGCAAGGGCAGTGTTCCCCATTTCCTTGGGGCAACAAGGGAGGCTGCCTACTCCCATAACAGCCTCTTAATTACCCCGTGTGGGTCGGAGAGATGGTATTGTCGGCCATCTTCCAGTGCGCCCCCTAGTGGCCCCCAGTCCTGGCCTTTACATCCCTATACCTTCTTCCAGAAGGCAGAAGCTGAAAGAGATCATTTCTGGGGTGCTTACTACCCTATGCTATCTCTGCCGCTTTCTTATGGCACCTGACAGCATAGATTTAATCTAAGGTGGGAAGAGTGCGCCCAATTATTCTCTCTGCAGTCTTTACAACCCTGGATAGCATTGTTTTTTCCGTGGCCATGCAGCTCCCAAACCACACACACGGACCATAGGTTAATACGCTCTCCTCATCAGGCTTGGCTTTCAGACCCTTGATCACCTTCCTCTGCACACCTTCCAGCTTTCCAATGTCCTTCTTGGCAGCTGGAGGGCACCAGGTTGGAGGAGACTGTGCCACGATCCCCACGGATCAATAAACCTTCTTGGCCAGCCGCTGCTGACAGCAAAATGCCGGGTGGTTCCAAATTGCTAATAGACTAATGGGAAACAGTTTGGAGCTTGGGAAGCGCTTTGATCTCTATTTATCAGGTACCAATGCCAGAACAACCTCTCTGCAAAGACCCGCTCTATCGATTCCGCCTGCTGATTAATGCCGATCTCCAAGTTTTGAAAGGCAACGGCCGCTCGAGGTCAGAGGCAATTATCCTGTTATTGGAAACCCAGAACTACATGGTTTCGTGCATTTTTTTTTTCCTAATGGATTCCAGCGCAACCCTCTCTCGGAGTCTCAGGGCAAACAAAATGTGATTGATTTGTTTACCAAAAAGAAAGGCTTCTGTGGGAGGTTTTCATATCCCTTCCTCTCGAGGTGGCCCACCCACCCCTTCCAAGCTTTTCACACAAAAAGGGCAAAATATCATAAACGGAAGGAAGGTATCGTGATGATAGGAACGTGGTGTGTTGACGTTTGTGCTGCTACGAAGACTTTTCGCAAGACAGCTACATCACACATAATGCTCCTATTTCTGTTCTGGTTTTTTAAATATCATTCCTGGCGGAACTGCACTGGCTACCAGTTAGTTTCCAATTAAAAGTGTTGGTTTCGACCTGCAAAGCCTTGTGAAGTTCAGGACTCCAATAACTCAAGAACCACATCTCCCCTATTATTGTTGTTGTTGTTGTTGTTGTTGCTGCTGCTGCTGCTGCTGCTGCTGCTGCTGCTGCTGCTGTTGTTATTTCCCACATTTTGCCTTGTGCCTTGTGCAGTTCAGGGCCCCAAAAACTCAAGGACCATCTCCCTCCCATATTATTATTATTATTATTATTATTATTATTATTATTATTATTATTCCACCTCACTCTTTCCATTAAAGATATATATATATATATATATTGGCACTTTTTGATGTAAAATACAGTAAGAATCAAACTAGTTTGGAGAACAAGAATATTAAAAAGAACCAAAAGATATAAAAGCAAGAGAAAAAAGATGGGGGGAAATACCTATAAGGCCCTTCATTCTCTTTATATCATATATAGGTAAAGGTAAAGGGACCCCTGACCATTAGGTCCAGTCGTGACCGACTCTGGGGTTGCGGCGCTCATCTCGCTTTATTGGCCGAGGGAGCCGGCGTACAGCTTCCGGGTCATGTGTCCTGCATGACTAAGCCGCTTCTGGCAAACCAGACCAGCGCATGGAAACACCGTTTACCTTCCCACCGGAGCGGTACCTATTTATCTACTTGCACTTTGATGTGCTTTTGAACTGCTAGGTTGGCAGGAGCAAGGACCGAGCAACAGGAGCTCATCCCGTCGTGGGGATTCGAAGCACCAACCTTCCGATCGGTGAGTCCTCTGTGGTTTAACCCACAGTGCCACCCGCATCCCTTATATCATATATATCCTGTCATTTATCCACAAACAGAGATATAGACCTTCTTATCTCCCACCTGGGAGATCCTTTCTACCCTGCTTTTCCTGCAGTGACTCCCCTCCTCTGACTGTCCCCTTCCTGTTTGTGTCCCTCTCAGTCCAATGAAAAGGAATTCTTTCTCCACACCGCCCCCGCCCCTCCCCCCAGCTTTTTATGAACGTTAAAAATACCAAGAGAAAACAAGAGAAATAGGAAATAGAAAAAGAAAACAAACAGAACAGTGGTCCAAACACTGGAAGTCCTTCCCGGCTGTGCACAAACACCGAACATGAGGGCTAGAAGCATGGTTTCATATTTTAAAAAATAAGGGGAAATGATGGACTGGAATGGACAGGTTTGCCCAGCCATATTTAGATGCCTTCCCCAACCCCAAATCCACACAAAACATGCTCCAAACACCTGTAATGTGGCCCCAGTGCAAGGCAAACATCGCAGTATGTCAAATTCCCAAACTGGAGCAGCGTTTCAGTCAGGGTGCTAAACAGGGTGTTGGTTTTCTACACAGCCAAACATCTGGCTTAACTCTGAACTGCTGCCTGAAACATTTACAATGGGGTTTGGGGGTGCGGGTATTCTGTTTGTGAGAATGAATCCCACCCCGGCAAACTTTCAATAATAATAATAATAATAATAATAATAATAATAATAATTTATTATTTATACCCCGCCCATCTGGCTGGGTTTCCCCAGCCACTCTGGGCGGCTTCCAACAAAACACTAAAATACAATAACCTATTAAACATTAAAAGCTTCCCTAAACAGGGCTGCCTTCAGATGTCTTCTAAAAGTTTGGTAGTTATTTTTCTCTTTGACATCTGGTGGGAGGGTGTTCCACAGGGCGGGTGCCACCACCGAGAAGGCCCTCTGCCTGGTTCCCTGTAACTTCGCTTCTTGCAGTGAGGGAACCGCCAGAAGGCCCTCGGCGCTGGACCTCAATGTCTGGGCTGAACGATGGGGGTGGAGACGCTCCTTCAGGTCTCCTGGGCCTTTGAGGCCGTTTAGGGCTTTAAAGGTCAGCACCAACACTTTGAATTGTGCTCAGAAAAGGACTGGGACGGATCGCTGCCGCAAAACTTGCCCGCTGCAGCAGAGAATTCGTGTTGCTTACCTAGTCCTTGGTTCTGTTGTTCCCATTCGATGGCGCTTGGCACTTGGTAGGAGACCCCAGAGAGCTCCCCGGCTGGGTTCTCAAGCCCTTCCAGGGGTTCCTGAGACGCCTCCCCAGGAAGAGTGAAGCTGGACAGGTTAGCGTCGTCGTCCAAGCTTTCGTCCATGGAATTTGGGTCCCTCTCCTCTTCGTTGCCATCGTCTTCCTCATCTTCTTCCTCCTCCGGCTCCTCCTCTTCTTCTTCCTCCTCCTCCTCTTCTTCCTCCTCCTCCTCCTCCTCCTCTTCCTCTAGAAAGGCAGGAGAGAGAAAAACAAGCACAATATTGAGAAAGACACAGCGGTCCATTGATATAATTGGAGTCCGCGAGAGGACAGCATCTATGCAGAAAGGCTGGACAGTTGATGACCATTTTGTTGTGCTAGAGGCCATGCAGGAATCTCAGTTACAGCATCCAGGGCAGATGATGATGATGATGATGATGATGATGATGATGATGATAATAATAATAATAATAATATATTATTTATACCCCGTCTTCACTGGTTCCAATTTGAAAGAGAGGTAGAGCTGGGTATCATCCGCGTACTGGTAGACACCCAGCCCAAACCCCCTGCTGATCTCTCCCAGCGGCTCCATGTAGATGTTAAAAAGCATGGGGGAGAGGACAGAACCTCGAGGCACCCCACAAGTGAGAGCCCAGGGGTCTGAACACTCATCCCCCAACACTACTTTCTGGACATGGCCCAGAAGGAAGGAGCGGAACCACTGTATGACAGTGCCCCCAGCTCCCAGCCCCTCTAGACGGTCCAGAAGGATGTTATGGTCGATGGTATCAAAGGCCGCTGAGAGATCCAGCAGAACATCGACCAGCGCGACCAAGGCGGTTTCAGTCCCATGATGAGGCCTGAATCCCGATTGGAAGGGATCCAAATGGTCCGCATCCTCCTGGCGTGCTTGGAGTTGTTCAGCAACCACCAGCTCAATCACCTTGCCCAAGAATGGAAGATTTGAGACTGGGCGATAGTTGGCCATATTGGCCGGGTCCAAATATGTTTTTTTTAAGAAGCGGTTTAATAACTCCCGTCCCTTTCAGTATTTCCGACCAGGGGATCTCACCCAGAAGCTCCTCAATCTGACATGTTGCAGGATAAAGGAAAAGCCCTCCAGGAAGAACATAAGTCTTTCTGGGCCATACCAATGCCCAATTAGGTCCAGTATCCTGCTCTCAGTGGCCAATCAGATACAGTGGTGCCTCGCAAGACGAAATTAATCCGTTCCGCGAGTCTCTTCGTCTAGCGGTTTTTTCGTCTTGCGAAGCAAGCCCATTGACGGCTTAGCGGATTAGCGCTATTAGCGGCTTAGCGGCTTTTAGCGGCTTAGCGGATCAGCTGATAAGCGGCTTAGCAGCTTAGGAAAAGGGGGGGAGGGGAAAAAACCCGCAGGAACTAGCAAGACATTTTCGTCTTGCGAAGCAAGCCCATAGGGAAATTCGTTTTGCGAAGCGCCACCAAAACGGAAAACCCTTTCGTCTAGCGGGTTTTTCCGTCTTGCGAGGCATTCGTCTTGCGGGGCACCACTGTACCTCTGGGAAGCCCAGAAGTGGGACCCATGAGCAAAGACACCTCTCTTGCAATTCCTTCCAGCAGCTGCTCTTGGGGGCTTCCAACTGTGGAAGCCGAGCAAAGCCATCGTAAGTAGCTAGTATCCATTTCCTCCATGGGGCAGCCCAGCCTGGAGATTTTTTTAAAAAAATTGTTAACAGAGAAATCTGAGGGCTCCCTTGGACAAAAAACAAGGACACCAGCCAGGAATAGCAGAGCAAAACAGCAGCCAGTAGGCTTGGTCTTGATTGAAGACTGTCGCCACAGGACTCCCACCTGCCACCAGGTGGAACAAGATGGAAGCCCCAAACAAAAGAGCCCCAAAACTTTTATCAGCTGCTAATGCCCATGATAGGGACGCAGGTGGCGCTGTGGGTTAAAGCCTCAGCGCCTAGGACTTGCCGATCGAAAGGTCGGCGGTTCGAATCCCTGCGGCGGGGTGCGCTCCCGCTGCTCGGTCTCAGCGCCTGCCAACCTAGCAGTTCGAAAGCACCTCCGGGTGCAAGTAGATAAATAGGGACCGCTTACCCAGCGGGAAGGTAAACAGCGTTTCCATGTGCGGCTCTGGCTCGCCAGATGCAGCTTTGTCACGCTGGCCACGTGACCCGGAAGTGTCTCCGGACAGCGCTGGCCCCTGGCCTCTTGAGTGAGATGGGCGCACAACCCCAGAGTCTGTCAAGACTGGCCCGTACAGGCAGGGGTACCTTTACCTTTAATGCCCATGATACACACCCCCCCCCAAAAAAAAACTACATCACTAATACATCCCGGTTACATCATGAAAGGGGAGGTCTGGTGGCAGTAATCTGAGCATCCTGGCCCCTGCCCCATCGTTCCCCTTGCCCTCCACCAAACACCCATCAAATGTAAACAAAAGAGATATTTACATTTCCCTGTTTCCCAGCCAAGTGAATCACACCCTTTTGTCTTCATCTGGGTTTGTTATTTCTGGAATGGCTACCTGTCTGGCACTCAGGTATCAGGATGCCAGGGATTATCACTCGGGCAGAGGGGCTGCTGAGTAGCTGAGCTCACATGTCTATATGAATTTCTGAAGTTTTCCCAGTGAGCCAGTACATAGAGACATTTATCAGAGAGTTCTTACATTTGGTATCGTGCAGCAAAAGCCCTTTGAACAGATAGGAAGAAAGTGTGACGAAGTGTTTTGTGGGGACAAATCACAAAAGTCACAAAAGTGATTGTGCTTATTTTAGTAGTGGGCTGCATGTGCAACCCCCCAACCTATACAGTGGTGCCTCGCAAGACGAAATTAATCCGTTCCGTGAGGCTCTTCGTATAGCGGTTTCTTCGTCTTGCGAAGCAAGCCCATTGACAGCTTAGCGTATTAGCGCTATTAGCGGTTTAGCGGCTTTTAGCGGATCAGCTGATAAGGGGCTTAGCGGCTTAGGAAAAGGGGGGAAGGGGGGGAAACCCACAGGAACTCGCAAGATATTTCGTCTTGCGAAGCAAACCCATAGGGAAATTCGTTTTGCGAAGCGCCTCCAAAACGGAAAACCCTTTCGTCTAGCGGGTTTTCCGTCTTGCGAGGCGTTCGTCTTGCGGGGGACCACTGTACATAAATTCCTGCAACAATTTTAATCAGGGTCACATGGAGGGAAAGGGTTAAAGGACTGCAGTCCTGATTCTGCTCGAGAAGGGCTGTGCGGCTACTCCCATTTAGGAACAAAACACCAGGCGTATTGATGCAATGACACATTTAACACCATGGTGCTACGAGTGGCAACTAGCCCCTGTCATGGCTGGCTGGGCTGGGTGCTTCCGATGAGTGGGGGGGGGGGCTTCAGCTGGGGAACCCCCCAAGGGAACAAAAAAGAGACAGGAACCACAGTCATTGGGAAGTCTCATCGGGAAGTTGTGGGTTGCTGCAGCCCCATGCTGCCTGGCATTTGGGGCCAGTAGATAGCTCAGCTGGTTAGAGCTTGGTGCCGATAACGCCAAGGTTGCAGGTTCGATTCTCCGTATGGGGCAGCTGCATATTCCTGCAGGGGGTTGGATTTAGATGACCCTGAGGGTCCCTTAGGGACGTGGGAGGTGCTGGGGGTTAAACCACAGAGCCTAAGACTTGCCGATCAGAAGGTCGGCGGTTTGACTCCCCGCAACGGGGTGAGCTCCCGTTGCTTGGTCCCTGCTCCTGCCAACCTAGCAGTTCGAAAGCACGGCAAAGTGCAAGTAGATAAATAGGTACCACTCCGGCAGGAAGGTAAACGGCGTTTCCGTGCGCTGCTCTGGTTCGCCAGAAGCGGCTTAGCCATGCTGGCCACATGACCCAGAAGCTGTGCGCCAGCTCCCTTGGCCAATAAAGTGAAATGAGCGCCACAACCCCAGAGTCGGTCACGACTGGACCTAATGGTCAGCGGACCCTTTACCCTTTACCTTTACAGGGTCCCTTCCAAACCTACAATTCACCGATTCTATGCAGAATGGCTCTGTTTTCTCCTAAAATATTTTGCTCTAACGCTCTGCTCCTGGTTAAATTGCTCAGAAACAATAGGAAACACTGCCATCTCTTGGGCACCAGGAAGCAGTGCAGTCTTCCAGATAAAGTTTCGCCAGCGCAGAGGTTGTCGGCACCTACTGTTTTTTTCGCTCCATAAGACGCACCTCGTTTTTAGAGGGGGAATGCAAGAAAAAAAATATTCTTTAAAGGGAGCTCTGAGCAGAGCCTGTATGCATCCCAGGCTCTGCTCAGCACTCCCTTTCACAAGCCGTGTGAAGTTTGTGTGCGGCGCTTGCAGGCTTTTCCCTGAGGAGGGAGGAAAGCCCCCAAGAGCCGCACACACGCTCCACACGGCTCTTTAAAGGGAGCGCAGCACCCTTTAAAGGGAAGGGAATGAGGGGTTAAGCCAGAAGCTAGAACAGCAAGAGGGAGTGCTGCGCAGCATTGCCTCTCGCTGTTCTGGCTTCTGGGATAGCTGCGCAGCCTGCATTCGCTCCATAAGATGCACACACATTTCCCCTTACTTTTTAGGAGGGGAAAATTGCATTTTATAGAGCAAAAAATAGGGTAACTGCAAGCAGAAATGCAACAAAATTGGAACCATAGAATTGTAGAGCTGGGCTAGGGTTTCCTAGTCCAACACAGGGAACTTTTGGTCCAACGCAGGTCTCGAACCTGCAACCCTGAGATTAAGAGTCTCGTGCTCTACCGACTGAGCCAAAGGTTCCTTTAAACAACCTCCTTTACTGAATATTCATCCTGGTTTTCTCGACACAAAGCTTGTGCGTTCATTCGGATTTGCATGCAGGGATTATTCGCCAGACGAGGGGCTGTGTGGTATTGCGGTTAGAGCATCAGAGGAGAATCTGGGAGGCCAGGGTTCAAATTCTTACTTGGCCATAAAGCTCACTGTGGAAGGTCAATATTCAATGGCATCTCAAGGTAGGGCTGGGAAATATTCCCTGCCTGACACCCTAGAGAGCCACTACCAGCACAGGCAGCCCTGAGCAAGATTAGACTGGGCTGCATCAATAGGAGTATAGCATCTAGATCAAGGGAAGTAATAGTGCCACTGTATTCTGCTCTGGTCAGACTTCACCTGGAGTACTGTGTCCAGTTCTGGGCACCACAGTTCAAGAAGGACACTGACAAACTGGAACGTGTCCAGAGGAGGGCAACCAAAATGGTCAAAGGCCTGGAAACGATGCCTTATGAGGAACGGCTAAGGGAGCTGGGCATGTTTAGCCTGGAGAAGAGGAGGTTAAGGGGTGATATGATAGCCATGTTCAAATATATAAAAGGATGTCACATAGAGGAGGGAGAAAGGTTGTTTTCTGCTGCTCCAGAGAAGCAGACACAGAGCAATGGTTCCAAACTACAATAAAAAAGATTCCACCTAAACATTAGGAAGAACTTCCTGACAGTAAGAGCTGTTTGACAGTGGAATTTGCTGCCAAGGAGTGTGGTGGAGTCTCCTTCTTTGGAGGTCTTTGACAACCATATGTCAGGAGTGCTCTGATGATGTTTCCTGCTTGGCAGGGGGTTGGACTCGATGGCCCTTGTGGTCTCTTCCAACTCTAGGATTCTAGGATTCTAGACAATGGTCTGATTCAGTATCAGGCAGTTTTCATACATCACACAAGACCCTGCCTTTCACACAAGTTTGGGATTCTTTGGGTGCTGTTTGAAAATGCAGGGAGAGAGAGAGAAGGTAGAAGTTTGCTGAGCCAAACGACCTTCTTTGCAAACTCATTTTCATTTTCAACAGCACTGCAGAGAATCAGCAGAACGTTTGCTTTTTGGAAAACAGTTTGTAATTAGGGCTCAGATGGCCTTCTAATTCTTTTCTCTTCGTATACATGCATCTCCCTCCCAATGATTTGCATTCAGAACAAAAACGTTCTTACTTTTTGCATCTTTTTTTTAAAAAAAAGAAGATTGAGAGGCCGCACGGGAAAGCCTCCGTTGAAAGACATATGTAGATTCATGTAGAATTGGGAGGGGGAGACACCTGTGCCCCCCCCCCACGTTTCTTTGTTTGTTTTATTGTATATGCCACCATTCATACATAGATCTCAGTGCGGTTCACAATATGTTGTTGGACTACAACACCCATCATCCATGATCACCGGCTGTATTGGCTGGCGATGATGGGAGCATTTTCAGGCTGAGGAAGCCAGTGTTTGTCCATAGACTAAACGCTTCTGATGCAACGAAACACCGTGACGGAAACCAGAACGCATGGAAACGCCGTTTACCTTCCCGCTGGAGCGGTACCTATTTATCTACTTGCACTGGCGTACTTTCGAATTGCTAGGTTGGCAGGAGCTGGGACCGAGCAACGGGAGCTTATCCCGTCACGGGGATTCGAACTGCCGACCTTCTGATCAGCAAGCCCAAGAGGCTCAAACCACAGCGCCACCCACATCCCTACCTGTACTGTGCTCTTTTTTGGTGCCTACTGAAAACACTTTTGTTTAGACAAGCCTATCCAGATGCTTTTTATTTGTTGTTTGTTTAATATGGGTTCTTATCTTTTTGAATAATAGGTAAAGGTAAAGGTAAAGGTAAAAGGACCCCCTGACCTTTAGGTCCAGTCGTGACCAACTCTGGGGTTGCGCGCTCATCTCGCTCTATAGGCCGAGGGAGCCGGCGTACAGCTTCCGGGTCATGTGGCCAGCATGACTAAGCCGCTTTTGGCGAACCAGAGCAGCACATAGAAACACCGTTTACCTTCCAGCTGGAGTGGTACCTATTTATCTACTTGTACTTTAACGTGCTTTTGAACTGCTAGGTTGGCAGGAGCAGGGACCGAACAACGGGAGCACACCCTGTCTTGGGGATTCGAACCGCCGACCTTCTGATCGGCAAGTCCTAGGCTCTGTGGTTTAACCCACAGAGCCACCCACGTCCCTTTTGAATAATAGCACACTAATAATAATAATAACAATAATTTATTTATACCCTGCCCATCTGGCTGGGTTTATCCAGCCACACTCCCTTCCCAATGTTTGCAGCAACAGTTTTCAGAAGCATTACTGCTTCCAGCACACACACACACACACACACACACAGCCACAAACCACCCATTAGGCTGCAGCGGTTCTTAATAAGTTGCTTGGGAGAAACCAGTCCTTGGAACGAATCCTGCTCAGAAGCCCATTAGCACATTAATTATAAGAGCCCAAATGGGATGCTGGTTATTATATCAAAGGAACAAGCCTGCAGCGCAGTCCAAAGAGTGATTGCTAATTGGAAGAACAAGCAGGAAACAAGTCCAGTCCTACCCTCAAGCAAAGAAAATCATAATTGGAATGTCCTATTTCTCTCTCTCTCTCCATGATTCATAGTCCATCTGTCCCACTAGGGCCCAGGCAGGTAACAGCTTTCATAACACCGTTCTGGTGAACATGTTGTAAACGAGAGCTGATGTAGAACAGCCACGAAGAGCAGGAACTGGGCTCAGCCTTCCCCAACTCAGTGCTCTCCAGATGTTTCAAGCTGCTGCTGCAGCCACCATGGCCAGGATTTTTTGGGGGGTTGGGAGTCGTGCTCCGCAACAGGCTTCCACCCTGGCTACCCCAGTTCTACTCAACTGCTTGTTTACAAAGCTATTGTAACACCAACCTTACTGTATGCTTGCGAAACATGGACCACTTATAAATGCCATCTCCAACTCCTCAAAAGATTCCTGGTGTCTCCAAAAAAATGTACACATCACTTGGGAAAACAGGCAAACTAATGCCAGTGTACTGGAAGAAGCAAAGATCACCAGTGTCGAAGCAACAGTTCTTCAACATCAACTCCGTTGGACTGGTCATGTTGTGTGGATGCCTGATTATCGTCTTCCAAAGCAACTACTCTGTTCCAAACTTTAAAATGGAAAGTGTAATGCTGGTGGTCAACAAAAGAGGTTTAAAGACTCTCTCAAGGCAAATCTTTTTTAAAAATGTAGTATGAATACTGACAACTGGGAAACACTGGCCTGCGAGCGCTCCAGTTGGAGAACAGCCTTCACCAAAGGTGTCATGGGCTTTGAAGACACTCAAACTCAGGACGAAAGGGAGAAACGTGCTAAGAGGAAGGCACGCTTGGCAAACCCTCACCATGATCAATTCCCACCCAGAAACCTATGTCCCCACTGTGGAAGGATGTGTGGATCCAGAATTGGCCTCCACAGTCACTTACGGACTCATTTGTCAGGTGTGCATGCAGGAGCCAGGCCCCGTGACCAATAGGACTCTGCAGGACTGGGGCCTTCCTAAGTTTGTTCTGAAGAGGCAAGGTGTGGCCACACAGGTGAGGCCGATTGGTAACTCACAGCAGCTGATGGCAAGAACTGGGAAGGGATATAAGGTTAGCATTTCCCTTCGGCTCTTTGCCACAGCAACATGCTTCCTGATCCTTGAACCTCAGCTTCTTGACTCCTTGCTCCTCAATCCTCAGACCCCTGACTTCGTGACTCCTTGCTTCCTGACCCTCAGACCCTTGGTTTCTTGACTCCTGGCTCTCTGACCCTCGGACTCTTGGCTTCCTGACTCCTGGCTTCTGGACCCCTGTTCCTGCTCCCACCCCGCCATCTTGCCCCCGGTCCTGAAGTCCCCTGCAGGGACTTTGATCGCCCGTGAACCGGACGGTGACATCATTGTTAAAACTGTGTTTATGGAAGACAATCTTACTCAGCTACGAGGGATCGCCAAAGAAGAAGAAGACTGGGTAGAGGTGAATGGTGTTCAGTAAAACTAGGAATGCTGTGCATAGTTAAACTATGGAATTCCCTCCCACAGGGATAACCACCAATCTGGAAAGTTTTAAAAGTGGGCTGGACAAAATCAGGGAGGACAAACTGCCCATGGCTACTAGCCAGGATGGTGTTCCTATGCCTCCATGGTTGAAAAGCAAAAGAGGTTTTTTTGTGCTTGGGTTCCCCACAGGCATCTAGTTGGCCTCTGTGAGAACAGAGTGCTGGACTAGATGGGCCACTAGAAGATTCAGCTGATTCTTCTACTTTATTTCCTGTTAAATCCCTTTATCAATATAAGTTTTTATTAAGACCTTTCCTAATATATTACAGTAAAAGAGCAACTAATCTAAACAAAAACATAAAAAGGGGGGATCGTCTTTCGCAGATAAATCTCAACTTTTTTATTTTTTTTATTTTATTATTATTACTCTTTTATTTTGACAAAGTAATAAGAATAAATAAGAATAAAAATGTGCACCCCACCACTGAGACCATTCCATTGGAACTATGCAACCTCCCATAATTTCAACACCTCTTGCGATGGTTTGACCCCTTTCTGTTTTAACAGTACAAATTCTACAAACACCCTCCATATCTCCTCAAAATCATTTCTCCTGCGTATTCCCCGTCTTACCTTAATGGCACATGTTGATTTATGATTAATAGCTACCGTCTTTTTCGCTCTTTTTCCCCCCTCCAAAAATTAAGGGGAAATGTGTGTGCGTCCTGTGGAGCGAATGCAGGCTCCTTGGCTTCAGCGATAGCAACGCGAAGCCTCCGAAGCGCAGAGGGAGTGCTCCCTCCATGCTCCAGAGACTTCGCGTTGCTTTCGCTGAAGCCTGGAGAGCGAGAGGGGTCACTGCGCTCCGGGGGCTTCGGGTTCCTTTTGCTGAAGCGGGGAAAGCAAGACTCTCCTGGCTTCAGCAGAGAGGGAGAGCTGCGCGGCGCCCCTTCAGCCAAGCGGGAGGAGAAATGTAAGCGGCTCCGTTTCTCCTGCGGCTTCACTGAAGGGGCGCTGAGCAGAGAGGGGGGGATTTTTTTTTTTTTCTTGTTCTCCCCCTCTTAAAACAAGGTGCGTCCTATGGTCGGGTGCGTCCTATAGAGCGAAAAATACAGGGTATCCCACACCTCTTGCTAAATCTTAACTTGTCCCATACAGAGGAAGATGGACCCCACCAGCTCTCACCTTTCTTCTCCCATCTTCCTATCCCGGGAGATCTCTTCTTCCCTGCCTCTCACACAAGGTCCTTTGACAACTATCCATCACTTCTCCACACGTTAACAAACAGAGGTGTTTTCCATCAGCTACTCCCTGATCCGTTCGGCTGGAGGTACCAGGGTCTGACTGTGTGCACCTTCTGTGTGCAGAACGTAAGCCCTACTGTCCTGTCTTAGTCAGGCATCCTTGCCTTCCAGAGCCAGCATTCTGAGTGGTCTTTACCTCCAAAGTAAAGCAGAGAGCTTTTAAGCACAGGGGCTCTGAGATGCTCCTCTCGCGAGATCTCACGGGGGCTGTTCGAGCTCCTGTGAGATCTCACAAGAGCATCCCAGTGACCCGCGCTGAGTGGGACTTGCGCAGTAAGCAAGGAGGAGAGTTCAAAAGCTCTTCCCACACCGGGAAAACTCAGTGCCAAAAGAGCTGAAATGTGTGCATGTAATCTGGACAATTTCAACCGGTGGAAAGTCAAAACGCACAAGTTAACTGAGACTGTACTGGACCTGGGAACACGATAAGCTTCCTTATACCGAAGTCAAACCGACGGTCCACCAGACGTGAGTGTTGTCCACCTAGTGTTTCTCAAACTTAGGTCCCCAGCTGTGGTTGGACTACAACTCCCATCATCACCAGCTAGCAGGGATCATGGGAGTTGTAGTCCAACAGTAGCTGGGGAACCAAGCTTGCAAAACACTGACTCTCCAGGCAGGAGAGTTTCTCTCGGCCCTACGTGCAGATGCTAATAGGGACTGAACCCAGGACCTTCTGCACATAGAGCAGGTGGTCTGGTGCTGAGATCCAAGGCCTTAACATAGATACCTTCTGATTCCAGCCTATCCAGCTCATAGGTTGCAGCCGTGGTGATCCGATGCGTGGCTGGGACAGTGGTCCTCTTCGTCAAGGACGCCAAGGTCGGCGGAACTGTCATGGCTTCGGTCGCTCCCAGAATCCCTTCGTCCTGCGCTCTCCGGTCCCCCAGAGTTGCAGGAAAGCCGGCAACAGAAACATCCTCCTCCTCCTCTCCGCTAAGGGCAGTGACGGACCCTGTGCAAGAGGAAGAGAAAACAAGAGATTGGTGTGTACCCGACACCCACACCGATAATGAGCACAAACCCATGTGTGATCTCATTTTTATTTTTTACTTCTTCCGTCTTGTTGTGTTGTTATAGTTTAATCCTTGTTTGGCTGATTCTTTTATTATTTCCTTGCTTACCCCTGCACAAGGGGAACAGGGGGGACAGGGGAATTTGAAATATTATTTATAATATAAAAGCTTTAACATAAAATTTCTAACTGTGTTGTGTTTGTATACAGCAAAGAGAAGTTTAGAGTAATTAGGTATATTTCAATTTAGTTAATTATGTAATAGGTTTATGTTAGAAAAGGAATATGGATGTTGAATTTGATGTTTGTAATTTTTCTTTTTTTCGGTTTTGGAAATAAATAAAAAAAGGATAATGAGCACAAACTAGCCCAAGAGCATCACTCACAAGCAACATTCAGGGTGGCAGAAAAGGATATGTTGTTTATTAATATCCTTCCTAACATGCGTTGGCAAGTTTCTTTATGTAGCAGAGTTTACATTCCCCCTTTTATATGCACAGCAGATAGCTGGTTGCAGGCTTGTGTAAGCCTCTCACTATTATACAATTCAATATTGAATTGTATGTTCCTGGTAAGTTCCCTTTAATCGCTCTTAAAAGAATAACGACACGACAATCTTATTCAAAGTCAATAAAAGAAGTTTACTCACATCAGTTCACAGTTGGATTCCTGAAGGCAGATTTAAGTTACAAATATATACATGAGGATCTACCCCATATGGAGGAATAATCCCAGTGCTCCTGAGAAGCTAGCAGAGTATTCCTAGCTAAGAAGCTGGTCAAACGAAGAAGTGAAAAAGAGGGAGAGAGTGCTGCGTGACTTGTCCTTTTGTTACCTGGGCAGGTAAGGTTACACCCACCTTCTATCACATGCAAAAGGAAGGATGCTCCAGCCAGGAGGAAACAGGAAGTTTTCGACTGGCTGGACCAAACATTACCCGGCATGTCTTCTCTAGCATTACAAGGAATGTTGTACTTGACTGCTCTCAGTGGATTACATCCCACAGATGCTATTAACTAAGGCAACTTTATTGCATACTAGAGTTTAGGAACAAAGTATTCTCCCAAAGGATTTGTCATCATCATGAGTCAGTCGTCCTGGTTCAGGCTGAGCTGTCCTGCCTAGTCTGGCATTCTCTTCTGAGGAGCAGCCAGACAGAGTATTTGTTTGCTGCATTTATCTTCTTTTAATTTCCTTTAGTGATCTGAGTTGTG
Source organism: Podarcis erhardii (assembly GCF_964252035.2). NCBI lineage: Eukaryota > Metazoa > Chordata > Lepidosauria > Squamata > Lacertidae > Podarcis > Podarcis erhardii. Next base: position 6,338,382 of record NC_138497.1, on the reverse strand, counting down.
CTTTTTTCGGGGAGGGGGGGGGGATAAAGAATGAGCTGCCGGCATGCGTATCTTGATAAAAGTGCTGTGGCTGCCATCCCAAAATGGCTGGAACAGGGAGCAAAAAAATTTGAGACCAGTGAGTCACCAAAAATAAAGGCATAAACATATACCGTATTTTTTGCTCTATAAGACACACTTTTCCCCTCCTAAAAAGTAAGGGGAAATGTGTGTGCATCTTATGGAGCAAATGCAGGCGGGAGGCTCTGCTCAGCTGCCCTTCTCCCTCCTAGGGGAAAACCCTCCGCACACTCTTTAAAGGGAGCATGGCTCTTGGGGGAGCCTGCCTCCCGCTGCCTGGGAGAGGCTGCACGCGGCTATCCCATAATCCAGAACAGCAAGAGGCTATCCCAGAAGCCAGATCCCTCTTGTTGTTCTGGCTTCTGGGATTCAGATTTTTTTTTCTTGTTTTCCTCCTCCAAAACCTAGGTGCGTCTTATGGATCGAAAAATACGGTACCAGTCGAGTAAACACAGCGCACAACAGACGTACTGAAAGGCATCGCTCATTCTCTTTTTCAGTTTTCCCATTTCTGCAAGATCCAAAGGATGTTATGCCAACAGGGTTAACATGTCCCAGGTGTTGGTATTATCAACAAAAAATGTTGATACGATTCTGCTCTCCTTACCTATTTTTTTTTTATAATAATATTTATTAATTTTATAAAACAAAAATCAACATAGATAACAACATGATCTTTCTCATTAACCACGTTTCATTCTCATCTTTGGACTTCCTCACATCTCTTGTTCCTGCCTTCTAAGCACATAAATTTTCCTAGCAAATTATTCACTTAGTTCAGTTTGTATCATATAATTATCCAATATTAAATCTCAAATCTTAGAATGTAAATCACTCTTAAAGTCTTAGAATTAGAAAGACCTAATTCTAGCATATTGTTCATCCAAAATTTGTCTTTTCTTTCAGTCACATTTAAATTTATATTCTTTGTTACTAATTTGTTGGAATCCTCTTATTGCAGATCTTACATCTTTTTTAACATTCATACAATTTACAGTGTTTTTGTAAATAGTCCTTAAATTTCTTCCAATCCTCCTCCACCAGTTCTTCTCCCAGGTCTCGGATTCTGCCAGTCATCTCTGCCAGTTCCATATAGTCCATCAGTTGCATCTGCCAATCTTCCAGTGTGGGCAAATCTTGGGTTTTCCAGCTTTTAGCGATGAGTATCCTTGCTGCTGTTGTGGCATACATAAAAAAGGTTCGGTCCTTCTTTTGCACACTCTGGTCAACAATGCCCAAAAGGAAGGCCTCTGGTTTCTTAAGAAAGCTGCTCTCCTTACCTATTAAGTACAATGGAAGTCTTCCAGCGGGTGGGATAAACACGAAAAGCTCCTCCACCTTTGATTGTATCATGCCCTAACTAACAAATTGCATTTCAATGGGGGGGGGGGGGAGTAAGGTTCGACACTTAGTCAGGAAAACCAAGATGCACAAATATAAGATGGGGGACACCTGGCTTGCCAGTAGTACACGTGAAAGGGATCGAGAGCTCTTTACAGATCGCAAGCTGAACACGAGTCAACACTGATTAGGATGGAGGAATTGAGGGGATACTCATCACGTTGGCAGAAGACACCAAACTGGGAGGGGTAGCTGATGCTGCAGAAGAGAGAACCGGGATTCAAGATGACCTTAACAGATTGGAGAACTGGGCCTGAACTAACAAAATGAATTTCAATGGGGACAAATGTAAGGTTCTGCACTTAAGGCAGGAAGAACCAGCTGCACAAATATAGGGTGTGGGACACATGGCTTACTAGCAGTACATGTGAAAAGGATCTAGGGGACTTGGTGGACCACAAGCTGAACATGAGTCCGCAGTGTGATGCAGAAGCAAAACAAGCTGATTCTATTCTAGGCTGCATCAACAGAAGGGAAGTCATAGTGTTACTCTATTCTGCCTTAGTCAGACCACACCTGGAATACTGTGTCCAGTTCTGGGCACCACAGTTTAAGAAGGAGGTTGACAAGCTGGAAGGTGTGCAGAGGAGGGCGACCAAGATGATCAAGGATCTGGAAACCAAGCCTGAGGAGGAATGGTTGAAGGAGCTGGGTATGTTTAACCTGGAGGAGAGGAGTGAGAAGATATATGAGAGCCATCTCATATCAGGAGGTTAAGGGGTGATATGATAGCCATGTTCTAATATATAAAAGGATGTCACATAGAGGAGGGAGAAAGGTTGTTTTCTGCTGCTCCAGAGAAGCGGACATGGAGCAATGGCTCCAAACTACAAGAAAGAAGATTCCACCTAAACATTAGGAAGAACTTCCTGACAGTAAGAGCTGTTGGACAGTGGAATTTGCTGCCAAGGAGTGTGGTGGAGTCTCCTTCTTTGGAGGTCTTTAAGCAGAGGCTTGACAACCATATGTCAGGAGTGCTCTGATGGTGTTTCCTGCTTGGCAGGGGGTTGGACTCAATGGCCCTTGTGGTCTCTTCCAACTCTATGATTCTATGATTCTATGAAATATCTCAAGGGCTGTCACACAGAAGAGGGAGCAGTTTTGTTTTCTCCTGCTCTGGGGGGTACTGAACCTATGTAGTCAAGTTACAAGACAGAAGATTCTGACTAAACTAAGAGGTGTTTGACAGTTGAACGAACTGGAGGAACTGGAATTGGAGGTTTTTATATATGCCCAGCATGTCTATGGAAGGAAAAGAAGAGATCCCCAAACAAGAGGGCTTGGAAATGACATGGAACTTTGCAGTTTGCTCCTCATCCTGTGTCATTATAACCTTCGGGGGCATCTCCTTCCCTTCCCCTTGGGCTCCAAAGGGTAGGACTCGAACCCATGGCTTCAAGTTACAAGAAAGGAGATTCCAGCCAAACATCAGGAAGAAATTTCTACGCCAGAAGCTCAGCTCTGCCCTCGCCGGTCCTGGAAGGAGCCTTTAAAAAAGTCCCATACACTCAGAGACTTTGCGCCTGTTCATTGGGGGATATAGGAAGTCCAGAGCACTTGTTCTTTAGATGTCCCTTTTATGAAGAGGCACGTAGTGAGACTATTGGACTTCCGGGTTACCGCCATCGACTAATGGTGGATTCCCTCCGAGCTCCGGAGGGAATCGGCTCCGCAGGATCGGGTCTTGTCCGCGGCGGCGACGCGGGGACCCTTAAAAATCACAGGCGTGGATGCCTGTGAGCGTGGTGACTCGGTGGGCACCATTTGCGCCCCCCCAAGCTGCGAAGGAGCCTTTTTAAAGGCTCCAGAACGGGGACGGGGTGCGGCACGGTGCTGTGAGTAGACTGCTCCTTCTGCGGAGTGAAGCCGCAAGCCATTGTCGGAGAGCGCTGACTTTTTCCTTGGAACAACTGGACTTTAAAGCAACAACCCGTGAGTAATACGGAAATTGGAATTTAAAGAAATTTTTGTTGAATCAGGAACGAGTCCCCCCCCCCCTTTGTAAATAACCTAAAGCAAAGGACCTGCCATCTAAGGTCGAGAGAATCCTCTTTTTTTCTTTTTTTCTAAAAGACTTTAACTTTCACGGTTTGACATTATAAGAAACTTTACTGGAGGATAAAAGATTAACTTTGGGAGCTGAAGTTTGACCCCCCCCCCCTCGACCCAGGAGCGTCCCGTGAGAGAGCCTGTTGATGAAGTATTCGAGAGTTTGACAGCTGTCAAGTTAGCTGTCAGAAGGAAAAAGAGAACTTTGTTTCTGTTGTTTCTGCTGGTTATATTGGTTACAATTTGTTGAAAATAAGGAAGGGCTGATACAAACTAACTTGATTTTTGGATTTTGAGCTGAAAGGTACATTAAGGAACCAAAATCCCCCTAGAGGGGATTTAGGGACATTACAAGAATGGCTGGAGGAGGGAAAATCCAGGCTGAATAGGATAGAGCATTTGTTCTCTTGGGAAAGTTACAAGGCCAAATCGATGTTTTGGCTACAAACGTCACAACTCTGGACTTAACAGTAAACAACATGGTTAAATCTGATAAGAAGCAGGAAGCCTATTCAATTGGACAATTAGAGAAACTTGAGAGCCATGAGAATATGGAGAATGAGACTTATGTCCCCTCTGAAGAAAAGGAAGGAGGAGCTGTAATTTTGCAGATGTTAAAGGAGAGCTACAATTTGTGGCCTGACATGATGGCAACAAAGGAAAATAAAAACCTGATGTGGAAAGCCTGGCCTGAATTGGAAAGCGGAAAACTGAGAGATCTCCTTATGTGGAGATCTGAAGACCGAAGGATTATAAATTTGACTAAGGTGGAAGTTGGAGCTTTGGGGACATTTGGACTTGAAAGGAGTATGAAACAAGATTTGGAGTACCCCATAGGCCTTACTTTTAAGTATGGAGGTCTGGCTGGAAGAAACATGGATCCTGTTGGGCCGGAGCCTCTCCGAGATTTGGGGTTTAACATTAAGGACTATCAAAAAGACCGGCAGAGAGGAATTGAAAGAGATTTAAGAGCCTCGGATGTGAGATCTCCAGGCTAAACAGTATATTGAGACTGATGGACACTTGATGGGGACTGAAACCGGGAAAGGGGTGGGTGGAGTCTGGGAATCCAAAGGGTATATAATTATAACTTGCTTTGTTTATATTTTGTTTTGCTATCTGTATGGAAATTGGGAAAGTCGTGGAAGGGAAATTTTGGTCGACTTTAGGAAAAATGTTTAAGAATGAGGAACGATGTATAAGTATTGATGTTTAAGTTTGGATAAGTTAAAATTGGTTATCAAAACGGTTTAAATTATATGAAAATAAGGTTTGCAAAAATAAATTGAGGAAATGGAAGAAGAGGAAAAGTAAAATAACAACATGCTAAAATAAATTATTAAGTTAAAGTTGAGAAATAAGTAATAAGGACTTGCTGAGATAATAATTCAAATTGGAATACAAGAAGGGGAGGTGTGAGGAGGTCTGAGAAATAAGTTAAATGAAAATAAGTAACTGAAATTTTATGTGTTTTTTAATTGTTTTTTAAGTTTTGGATTTTTGTAATTTTGTTATTCTTTTTTTTGTCTATTTTTGTTCTTCTGTGGTTTTTGAAAATGCCAATAAATATTCATTAAAAAAAAGAGAGAGAGAGAGACTATTGATCCCCCGCTGGTGAGGCTTGCCGACCTCCTGGAAAAGCAAATATTTGACCATGTCCTTTTAGGCAAAGATCATAAGACGACCCGGATGATCGCCAGATTCTGTGTACTGATCTGTAGGCGCAGACCACCACCACCCCGACCCAAACTAGTTCGTGAAGAAAATCCCCAAACTCAGTTCCATGGGTGACCATGCAGTAAAAAGGTAAAGGTAAAGGGACCCCTGACCATTAGGTCCAGTCGTGGCCGACTCTGGGGTTGCGGCGCTCATCTTGCTTTATTGGCTGAGGGAGCCGGCGTACAGCTTCCAGGTCATGTGGCCAGCATGACTAAGCCACTTCTGGCGAACCAGAGCAGCACACAGAAATGCCGTTTACCTTCCCGCCAGATTTATCTACTTGCACTTTGACGTGCTTTCGAACTGCTAGGTTGGCAGGAGCTGGGCACCGAGCAACGGAAGCTCACCCCATCGTGAAGATTCGAACTGCCGACCTTCTGATCGGCAAGACCTAGGCTCTGTGGTTTAACCCACAGCGCCACCCATGTCCCACGACCATGCGATAGCTTATCTTAAAGTTTTAAGTATCTATAAAGAAGAATTGATGCTTTTGAATTATGGTGCTGGAGGAAACTCTTGAGAGTCCCATGGACTGCAAGAAGATCAAACCTCTCCATTCTGAAGGAAATCAGCCCTGAGTGCTCACTGGAAGGACAGATCCTGAAGCTGAGGCTCCAATACTTTGGCCGCCATATGAGAAGAGAAGACTCCCTGGAAAAGACTCAAATGTTGGGAAAGATGGAGGGCACAAGGAGAAGGGGAAGACATAGGACGAGATGGTTGGACAGTGTTCTCAAAGCTACTGGCATGAGTTTGACCAAACTGCGGGAGGCAGTGGAAGACAGGAAAGCCTGGTGTGCTCTGGTCCAGGGGGTCATGAAGAGTCAGACACGACTAAACAACAACAACAACAACAACATGCTTATCGCATTTATAAATTTTAAATTTATTGTTGTACATTATTTTAACTGTTTGTTCTCTTTCTGGGATTGTACCCCCAAGTGTGTTTTATAAGCTGGTCTCTGACCGTAATAAATTATCTATCTATCTCTCTAAGAAATTTCTAACAGTATGAGCTGTTCAACAGTGGAACGGTCTCCCTCAGGAGAAGGTGGAGTCTTCTTCCTTGAAGGTTTTGAAGCAGAGGTTGGGTGTCCACCTGCCATGGATGATCTAGCTGAGATTCCTGCGTTGCAGGGAGTTCGACAAGATGACACTCAGGATCCCTTCAAACTCTATCATTCCATGCTTCTATGACAGCCATCCCCAGATGTTTTGGGACTACAACTCCCATCATCCCTAAGTAACAGGACCAGTGGTCAGGGATGATGGGAATTGTAGTCCCAAAACATCTGGAGGGCTGAGTTTGGGGATGCCTGTTCTATGACAAGCAAGAAGATAAGATGCTGATAGGGTAGGACGCAATTTTTAAAACACACCAGATCTGCTTTTATATGCAGGAAACACAATGTGAACTGCCAAAAGAACATGGAATGAGCCAAAAAGTTTATCTCTAAAGTGGGGTCAAAGCACCAGGAATCACATGCTCTAGCTATGAGTCCTGGTAGAGGCTGTTACCCAGCTCCCTGTGGGGATTTTCACTTGTAAACACTGTGTGTGTGTGTGTGTGTGTGTGTGTGTTGTTGTTGTTGTTGTTGTTGTTGTTGCTGTTGCTGCTGCTGCTGTTTAGTCATTTAGTCGTGTCCGACTCTTCGTGACCCCCTGGACCAGAGCACGCCAGGCACTCCTGTCTTCCACTGCCTCCCACAGTTTAGTCAAACTCATGCTTTGAGAACACTGTCCCGCCATCTCGTCCTCTGTCGTCCCCTTCTCCTTGTGCCCTCCATCTTTCCCAACATCAGGGTCTGTGTGTGTAAATGCCTTCAAATGAATACTGTAATAATAGCTTAAAGGTCCCGGCGCCCTAAGGAAGCCAGACTATCCTCCACCAGGGCCAGGGCCTTTTCAGTGATGGCTCCGACCTGGTGGACTGCTCTGTCCCACAAGACTAGGGCCCTGCAGGACTTGATCTCCTTCCGCAGGGCCTGTAAGACAGAGCTATTCCACCTGGCCTTCAATTTGAATTAGCCTGATCCTTTATTCCCTTTTCCCTTTCCTCTTCTGTGAAGAAACCCTTTCTGGGATCCCACATTTAAATTCTTCCCTGGTCTCCTTGCTGGCCCAAGTAGGACCAATTTGGCCAGTTGGCCCTGGTGATCATTTGATGTCTACTGACTGGGTTGTTGTTTTTTCTCCCCAAAATGACCCCTGAATTTTAGAATTTTATTGATATTGATGCTGCAATGTATGTTGGATTCTATGCTGTTTTATGCTGTATTTAAGTCGCATTTTAATCAATGCTTTATATTTGCTGTTAGCCGCCCTGAGCCCGGTTTTTAAACGGGCAGGATATAAATAAAAAAATATTATTATTTATTATTATTATTTAAAGTCTTCTTTGTGGTGATCCCAAGGAGCTGGTCTGAGCCACATCAAGGGCCCATCGCTAACAGATTACCGTCAGAGTCCCCACGCAATTAGTTTGCTTCCAGCAAGCTTAATTATAAATGCATCCCTATTAAATATTTTAGCAGCATGGTAAGAAAGATGCTCCCCTTGGTTTTTTTAATTTTCCCTCTCCAAAGTGTTCCGTTTTCATAAAAAGATTTAGAACCTAAAGGAAAGTGAAGAAATTTTATTTTAATTGGAATACTTTTTAAAAAAAAAAAATCATACCAGAAAACTGCTACATTTTAATTGCAAGGAAATTCAGATGGGAGGGCTCAGAGGAAGCCCAAAATATGTTTATGAGGTTAGAAATCTAAATAATAATTAATTTGTGTTGTTTAGGTGATTAGGTTGTTTAGGTATTTAGGTACCTTGTTTTTATTTTCTTTTTTGTTTATCTTGTCTTTTTTCTTTTGTTTTTTCTCTGTATTGCTTTTGTTGTCATATGTGTTATATCTGTAAGAAACTTAATAAAAAATATTTTTTAAAAAAGAAAAGTGTTCCGTTTTTGTGCACCATGAGGCAAAGCGAACTAAACCTCCGGGGAAGGCTCTGGGCTGAAATGCAAGCTCAGATCTCAATTGGATCCTCTGCCTTTACAGCTTGGAACATGCAGATGGAAGGAGGAGCTGAGAATTGGACTACATCTATATAGGGTGCACCTGACCATAGGGCACACCCAGGGGAAAATCAAGGGAAAAAATATGATCCCCCCCCCAGCTCTGGGAGCAGTGGACAGGCTGCATGCAGCCTGTGCGCTACTCCAAGACCTTCTCCCTGCTTTTGCGGGAGGTGGGGGAATTCCCCCACCTCCCGCAAAAGCCCACAGGAGCCGCGCACCCTTTAAGGAGCGCACAGCTCCTGCGGGCTTTTCGACCAGGAGGGAGAAGGGACTGATGCAGCCAGTCGGTCCCTTCTCCCTCCTCAGGGAAAAGCCTCAAAGAGGTCGAGGAGCAGCACAAAGGCGGTGCGGCGCCTTCCCACTGCCCCCCGAGCTTGTGGGGCTGGCGGTGGGGGGAAGCGCTGCTTTCCCCCACCCCCAGCCTCAAAGACCCCTGAAGCCTGTGGAGCGCAGCGGGAGTTCGCGCTGCGCTCCAAAGGCTTCGGGTTCCTTTCGCTGACCCAAAGCCTTTGCAGCGCAGCACGAGTTCCCGCTGCACTCCAAAGGCTAGAGGCTTCCTGGGACAGCCTTTGTAGCCTCCGGAGGGCAGCGGGGCCTTTGCGGAGGCTTTGCAGAGGCTTTGCGCAGCCGTCCCCAAGCTAGAACAGAGATACGGAGCGCTGCACAGCGCTCTGTCTCCCTGTTCTGGCTTTGGGCTTAGCCACGCAGCCTGCATTCGCACACACATTTCCCCTTAATTTTTGGAGGGGGGGGGAGTGCGTCCTATAGAGCGAAAAATACAGTAAGTGCTGGAGAAACTCTGGCCCTTGGGCCTAATCCGATGCACCAGGCTCCCTATTTGGCCCTCTGCATGACATCCTATATGATGTCAGGTGTGCAGGGCAATTCCTGCAGAGGCCAGAACTTCTGCCAGCGCATAAAATCAGCTGACAGTTGCAACGGGCTGTCCCTTTGCCCGCACCACTGGATCTCAAACTGTGCAGGGAAAGGAAAACGGTTCACTAAGATTGAATGTTTAATTATTAAGATACAAAACTACAATCTCAATAATAGTTACAAAATAATAACGAGGAAGTTACACACGGGTGGAGGGAAGACACAGGGCAAGAAATAAGAAATTGATAAATGTTGGTACATAATGAAATGTGAAAATGTGAATTTAGGTATATAATGTATATGTATTTTTTTTTATTTAGTTTTTTATTATTTAGTTTTTATGATTAAAATAATTCAACATTAATACACACATATTGTGAATATACAAGCATACAAACATACATTTCATACAGTCCTTAAAAATGTTCAAACATACCTACACTCAATCCCACAGATAATTCCTTTTCCCATCACCATCCACCACCCCTCACCCCACCTTTGTGTTAGACTTCCAATCTACTCAATTGCAATTTCTATCCACTTCTGTTACTTTCCATCACACACTTTTAACCTAATTTCATGCTTTTTCTATTACACATTGTTATCAATCTTATTTAGTATTTCAGTATTTAGAACGGAACTTGTTTGTTCTAATAGGAGTTCTGATTTTTCAATATGGTTTTGCAAGTATCCTTTAAATACCTTCCAGTCCCTGTCTATCTTCTCTTTTGAGATCCTTCCAATTTCTCCCATTGTTTTGGATATATTGTAATACTCCAATAATTTGGCAAGCCACTCTATTTTTGGCGGTATAATACCACTTTTTCCAATTTTCCAATCAATTATTTGATTGCGAAAAATTGAATAATGTATATGTATCAATGTGTAAAGATTTCATATATGTATCGCGACATCAATAATAAATAAATTAAGGGGGGGAGGAAAATGGTTCACATGACATCATCGGGATGCTAAGATGATTGGCAGGGACCTCTAGACTTGCAGAAGTACAGTGGTACCTCGGGTTAAGAACTTAATTCATTCTGGAGGTCCGTTCTTTCTCTTTTTTTCAATAGATTTTTATTAAGATTTTAAAGGTTACAAAGAGGAAAATAGAAAAAGAAAAATTTCCATTTAAACCAAAAAAAAGAAGAAGAAGAAAAAGAAAAAAAGAACAAGTCAAACCTTTACATAACTTTCTTTCCTTTGCTTATTTCCTTGACCGCCTCACACCTCCCTTTTTTGTATTCTAGTTCAGTTAGATATTTCAGCAAATCCTTTCCAACTTTGTTTTTATCCTAATAATTTATCTTAATATACTGTAATTTTACATTCTCTTCTTTCACCAATTAACAATCCATTTTTACTTAATCCTTTATATCATTTCTGCTAAAACCACATAACTTCATTCCAACATCCTTCTAACATTCCTTAATTTTACAATGTTTCTGTAGATAAACTTTAAATTTCTTCCAATCTTCTTCCACCAACCCTTCACCTTGGTCTCGGATTCTGCCAGGTGGAGGTCCGTTCTTAACCTGAAACTGTTCTTAACCTGAAGCGGCACTTTAGCTAATGGGGCCTCCCGTTGCCGCTGCATAATTTCTGTTCTCATCCTGAAGCGAAGTTCTTAACCTGAAGCACTATTTCTGGGTTAGCGGAGTCTGTATGTAACCTGAAGCGTATGTAACCTGAGGTACCACTGTACCACAAAATCTTTAGGAGAAACACCCGAAAAGAGTGAGGGGAGGAACCCTCTCAAAACAGCCCAACAAGAACTGAGCATGCTTGGTGGGGTGGAATATTGATTATTGGCAGAGGTCGGAAACAACGTCTTACACAGGATCATAGAGTTGGAAGGGACCCAGAGAGTCATCTAGTCCAGTGTTTCCCAACCTTGTGCCTCCAGCTGTTTTTGAACTACAACTCCCATCATCCCTGACTAGCAAGACCAGTGGCAAGGGATGATGGGAATTGTAGTCCAAAAACAGCTGGAGGCACAAGGTTGGGAAACACATTCTAGTCCAACCCCGTGCAATGCAGGAATCTCAACTAGAGCATCCATGGCAGATTATTATTATTTACTGTATTTTTCGCTCTATAAGACGCACCAGACCACAAGACGCACCTAGTTTTTGGAGGCGGAAAAAAAATATTCTGAATCTCAGAAGCCAGAACAGCAAGAGGGATCGCTGTGCAGTGAAAGCAGTAATCCCTCTTGCTGTTCCGGCTTCTGGGATAGCTGCACAGCCTGCATTCGCTCCATAAGACGCACACACATTTCCCCTTACTTTTGGGGAGGGAAAAAGTGAGTCTTATAGAGCAAAAAATACGGTGTTTTGGTTTGTTTGTTTGTTGGTTGGTTGGTTGGTTGGTTGGTTTGTTTATATCCCGCCCTCCCCAGCCGAAGCCAGGCTCAGAGCAGCCAACAACAATAAAAGTAACACACTTTAAATAAAATCACAATCAATTGATATAAATGCATTCTAAAACCAATTCACTCTAAAATCAATTAAAAATCAAATTGATGGCAACCATTGGGCTAGAGTTCTGTGAGGATCACCAAAGGAGGGGGTCAGGCTGTGCCTTGGCCAAAGGCCTGGTGGAACAGCTCTGTCTTGCAGGCCCTGCGGAAAGATGTCAAGTGCCGCAGGGCCCTAGTCTCTTGTGACAGAGAGTTCCACCAGATCAGGGCCACGGCCAAAAAAGCCCTGGCTCTGGTTGAGGCCAGCCTAACCTCTCTGTGGTCCAGGACCTCCAAGATGTTTTTGTTTGAAGACTACAAGATCTTCCGTGGTCCTCCTCCCAAGGGAGTCTGTCCCACTGTCGAAAAACTCTTACTGTCAGAAAGTTCTTCCTAATATTGTTGGTTTAGTCATAGAATCAGAGTTTGAGGCATGCTAATTGCTATACAGAACAAAAGAAAGAAGGCCGAATGAACTGAAGTCTTTCAGCATGCATGCAAGGCCTGGTTACTGGCTATACAATATGGTCTACACCGCTTGGACTACTGCAATGCGCTCTACGTGGGGCTACCTTTGAAGGTGACCCGGAAACTACAACTAATCCAGAATGTGGCAGCTGGACTGGTGACTGGGAGCGGCCGCTGAGACCACATAACACCGGTTCTGAAAGGCCTACATTGGTTCCCAGGACGTTTCCGAGCACAATTCAAAGTGTTGGTGCTGACCTTTAAGGCCCTAAACAGCCTCAGTCCAGTATATCTGAAGGAGCGTCTTCACCCCCATCATTCACCACAGACATTGAGGTCCAGCTCTGAGGGCCTTGTGGTAGTTCCCTCCCCGCAAGAAGTGAGGTTACAGGAAACCAGGCAGAAGGCCTTCTTGGTGGTGGCGCCCAAAGCAGGAGCAGAGAGCGGCAGGCTCAGCTCCGCGCCGGGCAGCTTTCTCCCGGCACGGAGCTGAGCCCGCCCCCTGTTTCTGCCCAACGTATTAGGCAACTGGGGTTATAAGACAAATCCCCAAATTGCAGCTGCCAATTTGGGGAGTCGTCCAATACGCCCAGTCGCCTAATATGCCGGAATCTACGGTATTTACCATCTCAAAGGAATAGCCAGGCTACCCAAAAAAGGCAATCAGATAAGGCATTATCAGGTATCCTGGCAGACAGGAGAGAAGCAGCACACTCAAATTTCTGCTGTAGACCATCTCCTTCTGTGATGCATGTATGATGCTTTGGGGGGTGGTCTTGAGCTACAGGGCAGGCAATTTCAAAAGTCTATATAAAAGCTTGCACGCCATTTTTCGGGGTTCTTCCTCCTTTCCTGCGTGTGAGGGGATCACCCTGTTGCAACAGTTTAATAAAGATCAGGCTTACTAGCTGCTTTGCTTCTCAATATTCTCTGGTTGGCCTCTATTATTTTCTCCTACCGATAGAAAACCTACATAAGGACTCTATACGGGCTCTTAGATACCCCATAAGGGAAAGAGAACAGTATTTTTCTTATAACACAAGCTGTGGGCGGGACCATGTATCAAGAAGTGTTTTTTTATGTTTGCTGGTTTATCATGTTTTTGCATATACAGTGGACACTCGGGTTGCGAACATGATCCATGCGGGATGCACGTTCGCAACCCGCAGTGGCGCGTCTGTGCATGCATGGGTTGCAATTCAGCGCATGCGCAAAGCACAATTTAGCACTTCTGCGCATGGGCAGCCGCCGAAACCCGGAAGTAACCCATTCCGGTACTTCCGGGTTTCGGCGGTCCACAACCCGAAAAAACACAACCTGAAGTGGCTGTAACCCGAGGTATGACTGGATTGGAAGCTGCCCAGAGTGGTTGGGGCAACCCAGCCAGATGGGTGGGGTATAAATAATAAAAGTAATATTATTATTATGGAGTCACAGCCAAGAAGAAAGAAAGAAGAGTCTACCAACCTTTTGCATCCGGTGTTTTAAGAACAGGCAAACTGGTGGCAAGGGGGGAAGCAGCAGCCACAGAGTCTTCTGGCAGCTGGGAGATTCTGAAAACTGTTGGTGTTTCTCCCTCCATCACCCTCTCTGGCCCTGCAGCTTGCTGGGTGCTAATGTCGCCTTGCGTCACAGCTGGAAGAAGCACGGCACCCACCTCGTGGAAGGATGTTGCTGCCCCAGGAGTAACGCCTGGAGGGTGTGGGGTGGCAAACACAGAAGAAGATAAAATATCTGTTACTGGACCGACCCATTTAGGGAAAGCCGAATGCATTGAGAGCACCCTTATTCATTCATTCATTCATTCATTCATTCATTCATTCATTCATTTTTTATTATTTTTAAAATGTATTTGGAGTAAACTGATTTCCTAGGTCCATTCCAGTCGGGGTTTAGGCCCGGTTTTTGGCACAGAAACTGTATGATGTGTCCCTGTTAATTCTCCTCAACCTCTCAGCGGCTTTCGATACCATTGAATCCTTCTGGAGCGGCTGTCCAAACTGGGGGTGGGGGGGCACCATCTTGCAGTAGTTCCAGTGCTACTTGGATAGACATTTCCAGTAGGTGATACTTGGGGCGCAACTACTCTATTCCAAACTTAAAAATGGAATATGTAGTGCCGGTGGTCAACAAAAGAAGAAGGAGAGTTTGGATTTGATATCCCGCTTTATCACTACCCGAAGGAGTCTCAAAGCGGCTAACATTCTCCTTTCCCTTCCTCCCCCACAACAAACACTCTGTGAAGTGAATGAGGCTGAGAGACTTCAGAGAAGTGTGACTGGCCCAAGGTCACCCAGCAGCTGCATGTGGAGGAGCAGGGAATCGAACCCAGTTCACCAGATTACGAGACTACTGCTCTTAACCACTACACCACACTGGCTTTCTCACACTGGCTTAAACACTTTCTCAAGGCAAATCATTAAAAATGTAGTATAAACACCGACAACTGGGAAACACTGGCCTGCGAGCGCTACAGTTGGAGAACAGCCTTGACCAAAGGTTTGCTTTGCTTCTCAATATTCTCTGGTTGGCTTTGAAGACACTCGAACTCAGGACGCAAGGAAGAAAAAAATCATAAGGAGGAAGGCACACTTGGCAAATCCTCACTGTGATCAACTCTCACCCGGAAACCAATGTCCCCACTGTGGAAGGATGTGTGGATCCAGAATTGGCCTCCACAGTCACTTACGGACTCGTTGCTAAAACTGTGTTTATGGAAGACAGTCTTACTCGGCTACGGGTGATTGCCAAAGAAGCAGCAGCTTGGAGAGTGCTCTTAAGCCACATGGAGCCTTGGAGCCACATGGACCCACATGGGATTCTTCCGGGTTCAATTTTATCCCCTATGCATATTGTACAGGAGACAACGTGTGCAAGAAGTTGGCAGGAATTTTCCCCTTTTTTCTTCTTGCAGCAAGCGTTTGCTGACCTGTTCCTCCCGCTGCAGAAACAGCCGTTCATTGCAGGAGCCGAGCCGGATATGTTCCAATAGCCTCACACCCACATGGTCTCCATTGATCACCCGGCCTCCCCTCCGGAAAGCGAGAGCTAGACAGATAGCAGCGATTGCCATCTCTCCAGCTGCGTCAGAGCCTAGCATGATCAAGGCTCCCCTCCTGCAATGACACTTTCTTTGTGTTTGTTTTCATTTTTCATTTGGGGACATTTCCGTCAAAGCAGCCAGCCGCCGCCAGAACCTGGGCCTGCCCAAACTAGCTCACTGCAGTGGCATCGAAACAGCCAAAAAACACTGGATCGAGGCTGCAGAAGTTCTGTGCTGCCTGCAGGAAAAATTCCACAGCGGCAGCAGTTGCTCCACAATGCAGAGCCTGAAGGTCAAAAAAATCTCCTCCTGCCAGAGCAGCATCTGATTGTGGCAGCCGGCTAAAAATGCAAACTTGCCAGAATTTTGAAAGCTCCCCTGCCTCTTCTTTGGGAATCAGGAGAATGAAACTTTAGGGGAACCAAAATATATGCCCTGGCAATCCTATTCACCAGTCTCTGTTTCCTGCCAGGGCATCAGGAATCCTGGGAGCTGTAGAATGCAAACCTAAGACCACTTATCCTTTGTTGAAACAAAATAAAAAAATTCCTTCCAGTAGCACCTTAAAGACCAACTGAGTTAGTTCTAGGTA
Source organism: Podarcis erhardii (assembly GCF_964252035.2). Classification (NCBI taxonomy): domain Eukaryota; kingdom Metazoa; phylum Chordata; class Lepidosauria; order Squamata; family Lacertidae; genus Podarcis; species Podarcis erhardii. The sequence goes on along the minus strand of NC_138497.1, from coordinate 6,322,640 downwards.
TGAGCTTTCGTGTGCATGCACACTTCTTCAGATACCTGAAGAAGTGTGCATGCACACGAAAGCTCATACCTAGAACTAACTCAGTTGGTCTTTAAGGTGCTACTGGAAGGAATTTTTTTATTTTGTTTTGACCATGGCAGACCAACACGGCTACCTATCTGTAACTTATCCTTTGTTGTTTAGTCATTTAGTCGTGTCCAACTCTTCGTGACCCCATGGACCAGAGCACACCAGGCACTCCTGTCTTCCACTGCCTCCCGCAGTTTGGTCAAACTCATGTTTGTAGCTTCAAGAACACTGTCCAACCATCTCGTCCTCTGTCGTCCCCTTCTCCTTGGGCCCTCCATCTTTCCCAACATCAGGGTCTTTTCCAGGGAGTCTTCTCTTCTCATGAGGTGGCCAAAGTACTGGAGCCTCATCTTCAGGATCTGCCCTTCCAGTGAGCACTCAGGGCTGATTTCCTTCTAAATGGAGAGGTTGGATCTTCTTGCAGCCCATGGGACTCTCAAGAGTCTCCTCCAGCACCATAATTCAAAAGCATCCATTCTTCGGTGATCAGCCTTCTTTATGGTCCAGCTCTCACTTCCATACATCACTACTGGGAAAACCATAGCTTTAACTATACGGACCTTTGTTGGCAAGGTGATGTCTCTGCTTTTTAAGATCCTGTCTAGGTTTGTCTTTGCTTTTCTCCCAAGAAGCTGGCGTCCTTTAATTTGGTGACTGCTGTCACCATCTGCAGTGATCATGGAGCCCAAGAAAGTAAAATCTCTCACTGCCTCCATTTCTTCCCCTTCTATTTGCCAGGAGGTGATGGGACCAATGGCCATGATCTTCGTGTTTTTTTTATGTTGAGCTTCAAACATCAAACATCACTTATCCTGCTCTCATCAAATTCAGCAGGAGTGGCTTCTGAGCAGGCATGGTTCAGCTTGCAGTATAAGTAAGCTAAGATTTATTTGTTTGTTTAGTTTTTCATTTACATTCCACTTTCCCTCCAAGTAGCTCAGGGTATTGTTTCCAGGGGTTGCTCGTGCGTAAACCGGCGCCACACCTGGCTGAGTTACCTGGGTGAACCCTTTCTTGTCAGGACAGCCACTCACCCGTGGCTGTCTCAGTCGCTGGCAGAATCCGTCAGTGGGCGTTTCTTGAACTTCTTCCAGCAAAGAAGCTCTTTGACGCCTAGTCTCCGCCTACTCTCCCTGCGCGGAAGCCTTCTGCGCAAGGAGGGTGTGGGCAGCGGAGGACCCGTGCTCTCCCCACTGGTCTCCGGCGAGGAGTCATGGAGCCACCTCGCCGATTCCCCCATCTGCCCCCCTTCTCCACTGGTGCTACACTGATTTCCTTCCCCAGAAGATGGGCTGCCTCTCTCCCTCCTGGGACGCTCTCCGGAATCCCTCTGGAGCCCTCCCTCCGCCTCTGGCTCCGATGGCAGTTCCCTGACACTCAGGGTGCCATGCATCATTTTCTCCCCCCTCCCCATTTTTATTTTCACAACAACCCAGTGAGGTAGGTTAGGCTGAGAGTGAGTGACTGGCTCTTAAGTCACCCAGTGAGCTTCATGGCTGAGGGGGAAGGATTTGAACCCTGGTCTCCCAGGTGTTAGTCTGACAGTCAAACCACAACCATTCACTGAGCACTCACTGCAATTCCAGGGCTGGGTTTTTAGTGTTGCAGGAATTTAAATATAGGTTGGGGGGGTTGCTCCTCCAGCAGATATCATGCACATGCAGCCCGCTACCAAAATCAGCACAATCACTTTTGTGACTTTTGTGATTTGTCCCCACAAAACACTTCATCACAGTTTCTTCCTATCTATTCAAAGGGCCTCTGGTGCACAATACCAAATGTAAAAATTCACTGATAAATGTATCTATGTACTGGCTCACTGGGAAAACTTCAGAAATTCATATACAGTGGTACCTCTGGTTGCAAACGGGATCCGTTCCAGAGGCCCATTCGCAACCTGAAAGGAACGCAACCCACACCTGCGGGTGCGCAGGTCGCCGCTTCTGCACATGCGCGTGACATCATTGTGCGCGTCTGCGCATGCGCGAGTGACGAAACCTGGAAGTAACCCTTTCCGGTACTTTCGGCTTGACGTAACCTGAAAATGCTGAACCTGAAGCAAACGTAACATGAGGTATGACTGTAGACATGTGAGCTCAGCTACTCAGCAGCCCCTCTGCCTGAGTGATAATTCCTGGCATCCTGATACCTGAGTGCCAGACAGGTAGCCATTCCAGAAATAAAAAACCCAGATCAAGACAAAAGGGTGAGAAACAGGGAAATGTAAAGATCTCTTTTGTTCCACTTGATGGGTGTTTGGTGGAGGGCAAGGGGAACCATGGGGCAGGGGCCAGGATGCTCTGATTACTGCCACCAAACCAGACCTCCCCTTTCATGATGTAACCATGATGTATGAGTGATGTAGTTTGGGGGGCTGTACCATGGGGATTAGCAGCTAATAAAAGTTTGGGTTCTCTTTTGTTGGGGGCTTCCATCTTGTTCCACCTGGTGGCAGGTGGGAGTCCTGTCGCGACAGTCTTCAATAAAGGCCTACTGGCTGCTGTTTTGCTCTGCTATTCCTGGCTGGTGTCTTTGTTTTTTGTCCAAGGGAGCCCTCAGATTTCTCCGTTAACATTAGTCTGTGTCAACATGACATTATCCAAAATGCATACATCTCCATTGGTTGATGTAACTGGTTGTTTCTCCAACCAGTTTCACACCAATTGGAGTCCTTAAACCTAATTCATCTCAAGCCAAGGTGTGAACACCTTTCAGTAGGATAAACAGCATCCCTGCCCTGTCAACACTCTGGAACCACAGAAATTAATCTACTAGGGATAACAGAAGATCAGAAAATATTCCTCTATGCCACAGGAGCGGCAAGGATCCTAATTGCTAAAAACTGGAAAAAAGAAACTGTGCCAACAAAAAAGGAATGGCAAGACAAACTGTTAGAGTATATGGATAGATTAGGCTAGATTAACAGAGGCAATTAGAGATCACACTAGACAAGTGTTTCAAAAAGCATGGGGGAAATGCAGAGAATACTTCACAAAACAGTGCCCTAAAATACATACCTGGACTTGTTTTGATTAATGTCTGCAGGAGACTTTGTGGATATTTAGGTTATAATTAGAAAAATCTTAATAATTATTCATAAAGGAAACAGATTATAAGAAGTAAATAAGGAAGCCAGATAAAGGAAGTCTTTTATTTGGTTGTTTATATTGTTGTATGTTATGCTCACTGTATGTTATGTTCACGTTTAATAAGGCTGGATTTGTGTATTGTGGGTGGGGGGGGTTGTGTTATGTTGTAAATAAAATTCCTGAAGGGCCAGGAGATTCCATACAAAAAAGAAATGACTCCGAGACTAATGAAGCTGTGCTGATGTGAGCAGAAAGGAGATGTGAAAAAAACACACACAAAAAAAAAAGAGCCCAGCAACTTACCCCTTGAAGGCAGTAATGCGAACACACCCTCTAAACTGAAAGCAAAAGGAGGAAATTATCTACCTCTTGCCGAATCTCTCGGGGTTTGGAAGACATCTGATTTGGTTGCGTCCGTCGTAGCGGTGGTCTCTGCGACGGATCTGGAACGGGAAGTGGCAATGGGGTCTCCATTTTCGACTGTGCTCCCAGAGGGGGCTGCAGCTTTCGCTGACGGGTCAGCAACACGGGCAGGATCCAGGCTAGCAGAGGGTGAGGTGGGCTCCCTGCTTGCCGCGGATGCGAGGCCCAACCCGGTCTGAACATTCTCGCTTCCTTTGGCCGTGGCTGCCAATAACCTCGGCGGCAGAGCCTTCTTCACATCGTCTTCCTCTTCTTCTCCCCCCACAGCAGGATAAAGCTCCGCCACAGGTCCCAGAGCACCCACCCGACTGGCGGTCCCAAATTTTGTATCATCCCAGTCGTCGCTTTGCGGCGTGACAGTCGCCACGGCACCAGGAACGCCTTCCAAGAGCTCCCGATCCGTGGAGATCCCCTTTTGCAAACCCGAGGCGGCGTCAGTCGGAGCCAAGACAGGACCCTCTGTGCTGCTCAAAACCGAGGGGTCGTCTCTGTCCGGCCCTTGCTCAGAATCAACGTATTGACCCGCTGGAGGGGAAGGAGTCACGGAGCGGCCGCTGGCTATCGTTTTGGAAATGGGCGCTTCTTCTGTGGCCGGTCGCCATGTGGTGCTTCTGCCTCCTTCCAAGACGCCTGGCACGAAAACGTCCACCGTTGAACCGACCCCATCTCCTGCCCCGCCACCCTCCACCAGCTCTCCTGCGGTCGTGCTAAACCCATCACCCCTGGCATTCGGTTCTGGAGCCATCACAGCTGGGGAGAGCAGGACTTCGCTTTGCCCATTGCTCCCCAGTTCTTTACTGGGCACACTGGGGTCCAACTGCTGCTCTCTGCCACCCACCTCTGGGGTTGAGGCAGTGGCGTCAACATCCAAACCCTGGTGCCCTGAAGGACCTTGAGCATCCAGGCTGGTTGGTAGCGTGGCTTTGATGGTGGTGGCGGTGTTTAACGGCTCTCCGGCCAGCTCGGCTGTAGCGCCTTCGTAGAGGTTTCCAGAAGCCGCAGTGCCGGCTGCTTGCGCAGGTGAGCTGAAGGGGCTTTCTGGACCCGGGACGCTCACGTTTCCAGGATCTTCCAGAAAGGCCTGGCGTAGTTGTCTCGCGGGCCGCCCCTCCGCCTCCCAGAAAGCGAGGCATTGCGGGCTGCAGGAGCTGAGCAGGATGAGGCAGAGGGAGAGGCAGATGGGGAAACCCATTGGATGGGGGCCCATTCCGGCGGAGCGCCGTGCGGGGGAACGAGGAGAGCAAGCGGTGCCGGGGAGCAAGACCTGGAAGCGAGAAGCAAAAGAGAGCTCTCAGTTCAGTTAAGCTCTTGAAATAAAAAATTTAAGGTCTTATACATATAATAGGTAAAGGTAAAGGGACCCCTGACCATTAGGTCCAGTCGTGGCCGACTCTGGGGTTCTTGCGCTCATCACGCTTTATTGGCCGAGGGAGCCAGCGTATAGCTTCCGAGTCATGTGGCCAGCATGACTAAGCCGCTTCTGGCGAACCAGAGCAGCGCACGGAAACGCTGTTTACCTTCCCGCCAGAGCGGTACCTATTTGTCTACTTGCACTTTGATGTGCTTTCGAACTGCTAGGTTGGCAGGAGCAGGGACCGAACAACGGGAGCTCACCCTATCGCAGGGATTCGAACTACCGACCTTCTGATCGGCAAGTCCTAGGCTCGTGATCTAACATGGTTGCCCTTCCTGCCTCGGTTCCTTTCCCTTCTTATCTCTTGTTACCTTCTTTGATGGCATGAGAACAGCCTTTAATGTCCTAATCAGTCGGGAGGTTAATTGATAGTGCTGGGTACCTTCTTTGCTGTTGGACATTGTTTTGAGAAAGTGAGGGATTGGGAGGGGGTGGTCAGTTTGGGAGTCAAAATGGTTTCAGGCCTGTTTTCCTGTGCTGCTTCAGACATGTGGTTCATATATTTATATACGTGTTTGCTTGGTACATTTATGAACATTTATTATATGTATTTAGGGACGTGGGTGTCGCTGTGGGTTAAACCACAGAGCCTTGGACTTGCCGATCAGAAGGTCGGTGGTTCAAATCCCCGCCACGGGGTGAGCTCCCGTTGCTCGGTCCCTGCTCCTGCCACCCTAGCAGTTCGAAAGTACGTCAAAGTGCAAGTAGATAAATAGGTACCACTCTGGCGGGAAGGTAAACGGCGTTTCTGTGCGCTGCTCTGGTTCGCCAGAAGCAGCTTAGTCATGCTGGCCACATGACCCGGAAGCTGTACGCCGGTTCCCTTGGCCAATAAAGCGAGATGAGCGCCGCAACCCCAGAGTCGGCCACGATTGGACCTCATGGTCAGGGGTCCCTTTACCTTTACCTTTACCTACAGTTCAGATATGCCACCAAAAGGATGCAGATTTGGAAGCTGGGATAAAGGTTTGGTTGCCATTTGTCGGAACTAGGTCCCATGATGATCGCAGATGCTTGCTCTGCTCATCGCAAACACCTCCATGCTTGATGTTCAAGGAACATGACAGCCTGTTGACAGACTTGATGGAGAGAACTGCAAGCAGCTGTCATCTCTCAGCGCGCCACCCTGTAGTGCCAGGCTCAGTCAGGGACACTGGTAGGTGCAGCAATTAAAGCATCCCAACAGTGCTTCGCTACAATACGTTCGCCCTTAATCCATGGTCAGCTGCTTTGCAAAGGGATCAGAGGTGGGAGAAATTTAAATGCAAACATGCTAAGGTGCATCCTCTCCATAAAAAGAAAAATAGGAAATCTCCTTGCATGTGGAAAACTAGCACATCAGGGAGAAGGTCAGGCCAAGACACTTCTCCAGGAGAGGCTAGCTTTCTACGTGCAAGGGACTTTTCTACTTCACAAGACACTCAGTTGTGGCCTTAGACCGGCAATTTCTGTTTCATTGAACCTATACTGCACTGCTTTTGTTGGGAATTGTTTTGTTTTGTTTTTTTAATAATCCATCAACTCTTTTATTAGGTTTTCTGTTGTATTATTATAAACTCGCAACCCTTACTGGTACCTTACGGCGAATAGCAGGTAAGTAATCTTATAAACAGGCAAGTTAATAATGATAATTTCTCCTGCATATCAGATTTCTACAGACTGAAGAGGACTGTACCATTCTGTTCTAGACTGAACCATGCAAACAAGCCCTTTAAATTACTGGTTTAATGTTTATTATCATGTTATGTTATGTTATGTTATGTTATGTTATGTTATGTTATGTTATGTTATGTTATGTTATGTTCATATATTTATTTATACCCCATCTTCTCCCCTGACAGCATCTCAAGGCAGCTGACAGATAAAATCAGTTACAGATAGGTAGCCGTGTTGGTCTGCCATGGTCAAAACAAAATAAAAAAATTCCTTCCAGTAGCACCTTAAAGACCAACTGAGTTAGTTCTAGGTATGAGCTTTCGTGTGCATGCACACTTCTTCAGATACACTGAAACAGAAGTCACCGGACCTTTCTATATAGTGAGAAGGTGGGGAGGGGTATTACTCAGAAGGGTGGTGGGAATGGGTGATTGGCAGATAGCTGCGATGAGCCTGTTGACGACTCTTAACGACTGCAATAGGTCTAACAGGAAAAAGCAAGGGGTGAGAAGGTGAAAAATGGCTTTGTCATGTATAATGAGATAAGAATCCAATGTCTTTGTTCAAACCAGGTCTCTCCATAGTTTTAAGTTTGGTGATAAGTTGCAATTCAGCAGCTTCTCTTTCCAGTCTATTTCTGAAATTCCTTTGTAATAGAACAGCTACTTTGAGATCTTGTATAGAATGTAATCTCATTCAGAACAGCTAAAATCAGAACAGCTAAAAACATGGAAATAATAATAATATTTTTAAAAAACAAATCAAACATTAATAGAAATTTAAACTATATCTGTTCTGCCTTCACTACCTCCAACCATGGAGGTAGAACGTATTGATCTGAAACTATTTAAAACAAAACAAAGACATCTCTCTGCACCCAAAAGCAGAAGGTCAGCTTGTTTGGCAATCGTCTTCCTTAGTGATTTCTAATTAGAAAAGGATGGAGGCGAGTATATTGTGTAAACCAGCAGATCAATAATACCCCGCGGCACAAGTCCATCTTCCCTCAAGGAAAGTGGATCATTTCCACACTCCTGCTCAGGGCCCCCCAGTTAAGGGTGTTTGGAGACCGTAGATAGGGCAAAAGGTCTTCATAAGTGGAACGAAAAGCTCAGTTAATGTTAATAATAATAATAATAATAATAATAATAATAATAATAATAATAATAAAATAAAATTATACCCCACCCATCTGGCTGGGTTTCCCCAGCCACTCTGGGCGGCTTCCAACAAAACACTAAAATACAATAATCTATTAAACATTAAAAGCTTCCTTAAACAGGGCTGCCTTTCAATGTCTTCTAAAATTTTGGTAGTTATTTTTCTCTTTGACATCTGGTGGGAGGGCATTCCACAGGGTAGGCGCCACTACCGAGAAGGGCCTCTGCCTGGTTCCCTGTAACTTGGCTTCTCGTAGCGAGGGAACCGCCAGAAGGCCCTCGGAGCTGGACCTCAGTGTCCGGGCTGAACAATGTGGGTGGAGATGCTCCTTCAGATACACTGGACCGAGGCCGTTTAGGTCTTTAAAGGTCAGCACCAACACTTTGAAGTGTGCTAGGAAATGTACTGAGAGCCAGTGTAGGTCTTTCAAGACCGGTGTTATATGGTCTCGGCGGCCGCTCCCAGTCACCAGTCTAGCTGCCGCATTCTGGATTAGTTGTAGTTTCCGGGTCACCTTCAAAGGTAGCCCCACGTAGAGCGCATTGCAGTAGTCCAAGCGGGAGACAACCAGAGCATGCACCACTCTGGCGAGACAGTCTGCAAAGCAGCCTTGGAAAGCTGCCGTTCTGAGCTGATAGCAGGAGCTGAGTGTGCTTAACCCCTTTCTGGTGAAATAAAAAAATTAAGGTCTTTTTTATATATATATAATAAATATTCATAAATGTACCAACCAAGCGCATACGTAGATGTGTGGATCACATGTCTGGAGCAGCACAGGAGGACCGCCCTGAAACCATTTTCACTTCCAAACTGATCAAATGTTTTCTCTGCAAGGAGGGAGGAGATGGGGGAGTCTCCCCATTGTCTTTTTGCTCACAAATCCTGTCTTAAGGATATGTCTGTGTATGAATATGGTGAGCCTGTGACCTGGCTCGGGAACTAAGTATTTGTCATTACAAAAGACTGGCCAGGCTCCCCAGGGGATCCAATCAAGTAAGCATTAACAGGTAACCTGCCAGAAAGGAGGCAAGCAACACACTCAGATTTCTGTTGTAGACCGCCCCTTCTGTGATGTAGGTATGATGTATCGGGAGGGTGGTCTTGGACTCCAGCGCGGGCAATTTAAAATGTCTATATAAGGGCGGACACACCTTGGTTCTGGGTCTCTCTTCCTTCTCCTGCGTGTGGAGGGAGCACCCTGTTGCAACAATTAGTAAAGATCAGGCTTACTAGCTGCTTTGCTTCTCAATATTCTCTGGTTGGCCTCTGTCATTTTCTCCGACCGATGGAGAAACTGAAAAAGACTCTTTAAGGGCACTTGTGTCCCCCATAAGGGAATAAGGGCTGATTTATGTTTATTACACTGGTAAGCTATTTTGATACACAAAATCTCCCGCTCCCTCACCGGGACATATCCACTCCCCTGCACAATTACAGGTTGAATAAGCAGCTAGAATGTATTTTGATGTATTACGGTATTTTAATATTTTGTTGGAAGCTGCCCAGAGTGGCTGAGGAAGCCCAGCCAGATGGGCGGGGTATAAATAATATATTATTATTATTATTATTATTATTATTATTATTATTATTATTATAGAACCCAGCAGCAGGGAATGATATTGGGAGGGGAGTTATTTGACTAGAAATGAATGGCGGGGAGAAAATTTAAGCAGCTCCGCATGCACACAAACAAACAAACACACACGCTGCTTCTCACTTTAAAACTGCAGCCTCCCCAGATTGCTTTTCTATTTATTTCTTTTTAAAGGCATCATTACACGATTTGAAGTTTTGCTCCCGGCCTCACAAGAAGCAAAAAGTTTATCACACAAAAAGAGGGGTTCTTTGAATCCCAGATAATCAATGCATCGCAACAGCAAGGCAATACAACAATGCTATGGTTTTTGTCAGGGCATGGAGACACTGAGTGTTTGGGGACTTTGCCTCCTTTGAGAGTAAATCAACAACACTTGTAAGAAGCTACGTGAACCAGTGGAGGGGCAACGGATCAAAAGGAAGCCTGCTACCCCTCACCGATTCCTCCTGTCTTCGTAACTAATTCTTGGTGAAGCAAATCGCTTCCTTTACTTCGCTTCCTCCTGCTTCTTCAGTCGGTGTCAGAATGAGCTAGCACAGGCATGTCCAGAGTTCGTTTAGGGGGCCTAATCCGGCCCGCCGGTCGATATAATCCGGCCCCTGTGTCAGTTTATTTCCTGCAGTAAAATCCTAAAAAAACCCTCAACAACTGGTGTTATGTACTGAAGTTCTCACCCTGGGCCAGAAGGGGGATACTGTAGATAGTTTTCACTCAGGTCCACATATGCAAATAAGGGATTGAAAGTGACGTTCAGTGATTGGATAGTTACAGAAAATGGTTACTGTTGCATTGTAGTACAGCTCTATATAAGCAGGCTGGCTGAACCCTTCAGTTCAGTTCAGTTCTGGCCTGTGAATAAAGAGCTGTTTGAAGAATCGCTGTGTCGTCTGATATGTTCACCCACAACTTCAATCCCAAAAAAAGGCTCAACAACTTTGGGGTAAAATCATAAAAAAAGCTCAACAACTTCAATCCTAAACAACTTTGGTTGGCCCTCGCGGCTCTTCACTTCATCAAGTCTGGCCCTCTTTGAAAAAAGTTTGGACACCACTGAGCTAGCACATGTTTGTGTTAACTTCTTTGCTCTGCCTTGACCACATGTGAAAACCTATGTGTTATGTACTGAGTTGAATAGGATCCAAAATGCAGCAGTCTGATTGGTCCTAGAACAATAGGATCCAAAATGCAGCAGTATGATTGGTCCTAAAACAATAGGATCCAGAATGCAGCAGTCTGATTGGTCCTAGAACAATAGGATCCAAAATGCAGCAGTCTGATTGGTCCTAAAACAATAGGATCCAAAATGCAGCAGTATGATTGGTCCTAGAACAATAGGATCCAAAATGCAGCCGTCTGATTGGTCCGCAGGAGCCACCCAATCCAGCTCCAGGTGGAAGTGAATCCACAACCCGATTGGCCTACAGGAGAATCCCAGAATTAGCCAATCACGTGCAGCCCATTGTGTAAATAATGTATATAAAGCAGATACTTTGGGGGAACTTTCATTCCTCCTCACCACTATGAGCTGGATAAAGAGCATGAAATCCACTCTCGACTCTGAGTATATTTCACTACGCATAAAAATATCTTTGTTTGATAAGAGCAATAAACTTCAAGTTTTCTTTAATCCTTCCAGACAGCAGTCTTACCAGACTATTATTATTTTTCTTGCACGGCGCTGTATTGTATTTACCAACTTGTGATACCCTGAGACTGACAAAAGTTCCTCACCTCTTCAGATTAATGTTCTGTTTGTACAAGAAGAGTCCAGCTCAGGTCCCCACTCAGGCACAAACCTTCCCTGAGTGACTTCGGGGGAATTAAGCCCCATCTGCGCTATGCATCTAAAAGCAACTTTAAACAGTCATGGCTTTCTGTCACCCCAAAGAATCCTGGGAAGCCCTCTGTGTGAGGGAAACAAAGGGATTTCCTAACAACTCTCATCACCCGTCACAAACTACAGTTCCCAGCCATGGCTGTTTAAAGTTGTGTTACACTGCTCTAAATGTATGGAGAAGATGGGGTCTACTTTGCTAGGTAGCCTTACTGTTCAGCCTAGTCCGCTTTGCAGGGCTGCTGAGAAGATAATATGCCATCAACCTCCACAATTTGGACACCTTAGAGAAAAAGCAGGAAATTAGCGTGACCAAGAAGTACGCAGTATGAAACTAATTTCATACTCCGCAAGTGCTGTGGAAAAAACCAGGGCGTCCTGCTTTCTCGCACGAAAACAAGGTGGCCATTTTGGGGGCTGCGATTTTGTTATTTTGTGCCCAGATCTCGCCCGGAAAAGGAGCTCTCTTTCGGGGCTGCAATCTTATGTTTTGGAGCGCCTGAAAGCATAACCCCAAGTGCATCTTTGGGGTTCCATGATCTTGGGCGGGCCACATGTGACTCAGGCGGGAAGATAAGCACACTGGTTTTGGGACTCAAGATGTTGGAGGGTTTGTAATTTCAGCTTTTGAGAGAGAGAGAGAGAGAGAGAGAGAGAGAGAGAGAGGGAAGAAGAAGAAGAAGAAGAAGAAGAAGAAGAAGAAGAAGAAGATAATAATAATAATAATAATAATAATAATAATAATAATAATAACAACAACAACAACAACAACAATTTATTTGTACCCCGCCCCTGGGTGGCTTCCACAAAGACGAAAAATACACTAAGATGTCATACATTAAAAACGTCCCTGAACAGGGCTGCCTTAAGATGTCTTCTGAATATCAGGTAGTTGTTTATCTCTTTGACATCTGATAGGAGGGAGTTCCACAGGGAGGGTGCCACCACCGAGAAGGCCCTTTGCCTAGTTCCCTGTAACCTCACTTCTCGCAGGGAGGGAACAGCCAGAAGGCCCTCAGAGCCGAGGCCGTTAGGGCTTTAAAGGTCAACACCAACACTTTGAAATTGTGCTCGGAAACGTACTGGGAGCCAACGTAGGTCTTTCAAGACCGGTGTTATGTGGTCTTGGCAGCCGCCCCGTCACCAGTCTAGCTGCCGCATTCTGGATTAGTTGTAGTTTCCGGGTCACTTTCAAAGGTAGCCCCACGTAGAGCGCATTGCTGTAGTCCAAGCGGGAGATAACCAGAGCATGCACCACTCTGGCGAGACAGTCTGCAGGCAGGTAGGGTCTCAGCCTGCGTACCAGGTGGAGCTGGTAAACAGCTGCCCTGGATACAGAATTGACCTGCGCCTCCATGGACAGCTGTGAGTCCAAAATGACTCCCAGGCTGCACACCTGGTCCTTCAGGGGCACGGTTGCCCCATTCAGGACCAGGGAGTCCTCCACACCAGCCCGCCCCCTGTCCCCCCTAAACAGTACTTCTGTCTTGTCAGGATTCAACCTCAATCCTATATCTCAGGGCTGCACAGCTAAGCCAAACCCAGCGCACAAACCCGGGGCTAAAAAAACCTTCCTTTTCTGCATGGGCCTGGGACCAACACATGGCTAGCAGCTTATGTTCACCGAACCTGTCATAGCCCCAGGCAGAATATCAGCACTGATGGCATTAGATCTGGGGTTGGGCACAGGTGCCCCCGCCCCCCCAAAAAAATTGTTTGCTTTTTTTAAGCGTGAATCTGTGGCTAGCTTTGCAGGCCTCGCCTCCCTCTTCCTCCAACCTTCTCCAAAATCTGGCGATCCATTTGCTACAGGGATACATGCAAACAGCACTAATCCACTTAGCCATTTCTTTGTGGGGAAACAGATGGCCCCTTAAATTTCCGGGACGCAGATCTGTTGGTTTTTATGAATTAAAACACACACGAAAATGACCGTCCCTTCCTCCAAAACACCCCCATCTGCAAAGATCACAGCATGTGTCTCTTGTTATATATCATTGCACCAGAGTGCCGCCTTATGTTATTTTTAAAGTGGGGTGTAGCATCTCTGCACAGCAGACAAATGGCAAATGGTCTGAAGTTTTGCTCCTCCCCCACCAGCTCGCTTCCATCTCCGAATAAACCAATTCCCTGTGGCTGTTCTGAACATTAAATGCCAAACACTTATTTTTATTATTATTTTCCTTTCTGAAGAAAAGGAGCTGTAAGGACAGCAGCAGACAGTAACCTTCAGAGGTATTTCTGCGACGCACAAAAAGTTCAAAGAAAGGCTTGCAATTCTCATCTCTTGTTTTTCTATCCCTTTCTTGCCATCGTCTAAACCTTGGAAATTCCACAACGAGGCTCTTGCTCCAAAGTCTGGAGAGCTAGAGAAATGAATGAAATCAAAGCCATGAATCGGAGGGGGATATTCGATCTTTGCCCAAGAAACTTGGCAGGAAAGGGGAGAGAGAGAGAGAGGTGGAGAGAAAGAGAGGTGGAGGGATGGGGGAAGCAAATCCCCAAACAAAAGGCAGGCAGAGGCAGAGGCAGCAAGCCTCCATTTGCTCAAACAGTACACAAAGAAGCTCTGCTGCTGTTCTTGTGGAATGCAAGGCTTGCAAGGGGGAAGGACCGGGCATCCTCCCATCAAGGCCTCCTTCCATCCCCAGCCCTCAAAAAGCCCAGGGCAGCGAGCATCCCTTGTCTAGGGATCTTTTAGCTGCGACTGGGCAAGTGACTTGGGAGAAGTCTCTCTGCAGACAAGATCTCGGCCTCCCTTGGACCTAGACTTCTCTCCCTCGTTGCCAGGAAACAGGGCAGCCTCTGTATCATCCCTGCCTTACCTGAGCGCCCTCCATCCTTTCAGCTAGGCAGCATCTTCAGGAAGATGCTCTCTGGGCTGGTCCTCAGCATCCTTCTCTCAGCTGCTCTGCTGCTGCCTTCATGGCCAGAAGAGACTGGGAGGAGGAAAGGAGAAGAGGGAGGGGAAGGAAGAGGCTGCTGTTCATATTCATCAGCCACTCCTCCTCACTGGCTCTGGGATTGGGCCAGGCGGCAGTAGCAAGACTCCCACCCATGGGGACCCTCCTTCGCCCCGCCCACCAGCTGCAGACCTTGTGCTGTGCTTATAGGAGTTGGAGGGGGGGTGTTCCTAACGCCAGCAGGTTCCTCCAGTGGACTCATAAATAGCAGGAGCTTGGACAGCACTTTCAAGTCTTAAAAACAAAGCAAAAAACGCTTGGGTTGCAAAAGGGAGGGTCCATATAGCTCAGAGGTAGCGCACCTGCTTGGCATGTAGAAGGTCCCAAGTTCAGCATCTAAAGGAGCAGAGTGCAGGTGAAGGACAGGACTCCTACCTGAGACCCTAGAACATGGGTAGGCAAACTAAGGCCCGGGGGCCAGATCTGGACCCATCGCCTTCTCAATCCAGCTCACGGACGGTCTGGGAATCAGCTTGTTTTTACATGAGTAGAATGTGTCCTTTTATTTAAAATGCATCTCTGGGTTATTTGTGGGGCCTGCCTGGTGTTTTACATGAGTAGAATGTGTCCTTTTACTTAAAGTGCATCTCTGGGTTATTTGTGGGGCCTGCCTGGTGTTTTTACATGAGTAGAATGTGTCCTTTTATTTAAAGTGCATCTCTGGGTTATTTGTGGGGCATAGGAATTTGTTCATTTTTTCCCCAAAAATATAGTCTGGCCCCCCACAAGGTCTGAGGGACAGTGGACCGGCCCCCTGCTGAAAAGGTTTGCTGACCCCTGCCCTAGAAGGATGCCGGATGGGCAAATCAACAACCACAATAATAACAGAAACAATGTGTTATGTACTGAGTCGAATAGGATCCAAACTGCAGCAGTCTGATTGGTCCTAGAACAATAGGATCCAAAAGGCAGCAGTCTGATTGGTCCTAGAACAATAGGATTCAGAATGCAGCAGTCTGATTGGTCCTAGAACAATGCAGCAGTATGATTGGTTGGCAGGAACCACCCAATCATGCTCCAGATTGAAGTGAATCCACAACCTGATTGGTTTACAGTACAATTCCGGAATTAGCCAATCATGTGCAGCCCATTGTGTAAATAATGTATATAAGGCAGATACTTTGAGGGGACTTTCATTCATTCCTCCTCACCACTATGAGCTGAATAAAGAGCATGAAATCACTTTGCGACTCCGAGTATATTTCACAATGGCTTCCTCCTGGATTCGATGCATCCCACGATGGATTACAGATGTGCAGCCTCTATCCAGGTGCGCTTACCAGGAGATCGAGCTTGAGAGTTTCTCGATGCAAAGGATGTGCTCTACCAGTGATCAGGACCACTGGAGAATTCTGAGAGAAAAGGAAGCAGAAACGGCTGCAGTTTGCGTGTTCGTCTGCTGTCAGGAACAGAATTCAATAAGTGAATGCGATTGGTTTTCACTCAGATTGTTTTTTCACCTAATTGTTATTATTATTATTTATTAAATTTATATACCGACCTGCATCCGAAGATAGTGGTTCACAAGATAAAAATACATGGCAGGAGCTCAAAATAGGTAAAACGAAACAATAACACACATTTAAAAAGCTGTAGAATAATGGCCTCAGATGATGATCACAAGGTCTGGGTCAGTTTATATGGGGAGAGTTGGTCCTTGAGGTATTAAAGCCCTGAGCCATTTAAGTGTGCAGAATATATGCATTTACTTTCTTTTACATTGTTTAGAAGTTTCCATTACATCGGTTACATAAATAGTTATGTAATCTGCATAACTTAACTTTAGGTAGGGGATAGCAATACACATAACAGTGTACATACAGTATTTGACGGAAACCAAACTGCAGCAGAAAGGAAAACGGTGCTGATAGTGATGAATACAGGACAGAACAGAAATTGCTGCCTTCTTACAGTGAGCTACAAGGGACACGGGTGGAGCTGTGGGTTAAACTACAGAGCCTAGGGCTTGCCGATCAGGTCAGCGGTTCGAATCCCCGTGATGGGGTGAGCTCCCATTGCTCGGTCCCTGCTCCTGCCAACCTAGCAGTTCGAATGCACGTCAAAGTGCAAGTAGATAAATAGGTACCGCTCCGGCAGGAAGGTAAATGGCGTTTCCGTGCGCTGCTCTGGTTCACCAGAAGCGGCTTAGTCCTGCTGGCCACATGACCCGGAAGCTGTACGCCGGTTCCCTTGGCCAATAAAGCGAGATGAGCGCCGCAACCCCAGAGTCAGCCATGACTGGACCTAATGGTCAGGGGTCCCTTTACCTTTACCTTTACCTTACAGTGACCTACACCCCTCGCCCAACTTCTCACCTTGTGTCTCCCTTCCCCTTCCATCCATAACAATATGCATATAATGTTCCTTTAGCTCACCTGGATTTTCTTTCTTAATTATTTCCACAAGAACATCACGAGCAGCAAAGCAGAACCTGCAAGCCAGTTTATACCTGATCTGCCCAGGCCACCCCCTTATGGCACGGCAGGTGGGTGTTCTTGAGATTTCCATTTTTGTTTTTCCCCAAAAGAACAAAGTCCAGCTCCGCTCCTGATCTCTCCAGTGCTGATGGAAGTAGAAAATATTTTACTTGGTGTGAATAAAGTCAGCAGTTACAACCTGGGAAGCAGAACTGCTGAGTAAAAAGAAATACTCAGATACTCTCGCTGAACTACCCAAGGTCACACGAGGAAGTTGCA
Source organism: Podarcis erhardii (assembly GCF_964252035.2). NCBI lineage: Eukaryota > Metazoa > Chordata > Lepidosauria > Squamata > Lacertidae > Podarcis > Podarcis erhardii. Next base: position 6,305,738 of record NC_138497.1, on the reverse strand, counting down.
ATTCTGGGAAGGAAGCCTGGAAGAGATATACCCTTACATTTTCCAGGGCTAACCAGGGTTTGTTAGAGTCTGTTAAGAGTGTACATAAATCAATGGAGCAAATAAGTGCTCCGAAGTAAAGAGAATAAATCTCGGGGGTGGAGGGAACCCACTAAAATAGTCACACCACACGGTAGCATCTCAACTTAAATTTAAACCACCATCTGTCGGTTCCCTGCAGTACTGAGCTATTTCCTTCCTCTCCCTGTCCTACATAGCGAGTTGCAAAATTAGACAAGCACAGCAAAGAAAGAAATAAGCAAGGGGAAAGGAGGGAGAAGGGAAGCCGACCCAAGAAGATGTTCTCAAGGGCATCTCAAGAGGCCAGCCTATTAATTAATGCTAATGGAAACAATATCAGACTGTGCCTAAGGAGAGCCCTGCTGTGGGATGAGATCAGAAGTGGCCCATCTTCTTCAGCATCTCCTTTCCCACAGCGGGGCAGACAGATCCCTCTCGGAAAGCTCACAAGGGGGACACGAGTGCAATATTTCTCATGCATTGTTTTCCAGCAACTACTACATTTATTTCCTCTATTTGATACTGAAGCTTGTATGTAGGATGCACATGGCCAAAATGGCAAGTAAAAGGTCCAGTCATGACCGACTCTGGGGTTGCGGCGCTCATCTCACTTTATTGGCTGAGGGAGCCGGCGTACAGCTTCCGGGTTATGTGGCCAGCAGGACTAAGCTGCTTCTGGCGAACCAGAGCAACGCACGGAAACGCCATTTACCTTCCCGCCAGAGTGGTACCTATTTATCTACTTGCACTTTGACGTGCTTTCGAACTGCTAGGTTGGCAGGAGCAGGGACCGAGCAACGGGAGCTCACCCCATCGCGGGGCTTCGAACCACCAACCTTCTGATCGGCAAGTCCTAGGCTCTGTGGTTTAACCCACAGCGCCACCCGCGTCCCTTAAAATGGCAAGTAGTAACCACCAATAGCCTTTTCTTCCCTGCATTTGTCAAATCCCCTGGAGGGAGCAAATTGCCTAGTTTAACTATGTGCTGTGTGAAAATGCACAGGGAGTCCGTAACTTATGCAGGGATTATGTTCAAGGGATTGTGCCAAAAGCCATAAAGTCAAAACAACCGGCGGTCAGTAGCAGGTGGTTGCTGAAGTCATTTTTCCCTGGATGCCCACCCATATTCTGCCCCCTTTTAATTTTTTAAAAATGTTTTTCCCAAGCACATAAAACTGAATGCACAAAGTTAAATGTGTGTTAAGTCTCAAGTTTACTGTGTTTCCTTTTGACCACATTGACCACATTGAATCTTCAGCTTTACTGGATAAGTCCCATGAAGTGCCATTGTACAAATTTTGCCTTATTTTTATTGATTATAGTTTAGTAATTATTTATTGTAATTGTTAAGTATAAACTGTTTAATTATTATTTGCTGATATTTAATTTTACTGTTTAGTATTATATTCTAATGGATGACTGAATATTGCTTTATTTGATATAAGTTGTTTCTTTTAAAGTTATGTTTCTATTTTGACTTTTCTGTGTTGGATCAGATTGTTATTAGGTGTGTGATCTTTGCCGTCTATTTTGTTGTTTCTTCAGCTTGTAAACCGCCTTGTGTATAGCAATACAGAACTGTGGTGTACAAATTAAAAGTGAAATAGGGAAAAAATGAAATATGAAATTTTGTATCTGCCCATTCTTCCATCGGAAAGAGATTCTAATAATCCTGAGAGTTTCTTCAATAACCTCCAGCCGTATTCTTAACTCTCTTCTTCCTTATCCCACACTATTCTTCAAATACTCGATCTGCCAAGCACAAATTTCTCAAACCTTTCAGTTTTGCTCATGGTACCTAACCATTCAGTTTGACCTCAACCCGCAAGAGCACACTCTTCCATTGTGTGCATGGAGTTCCAAAATGATATCTCCAAACTGCGTGAATAGACAGTAAAATAGCAAAGGCAATTCAATGTAAGCAAGTGCAAAGGGGTGCACATCAGGGCAAAAAATAATAATCCTAATTTCACATATACATTCCTGAGGTCTGAGCTGGCAGTGACTGACCAGGAACAAGACATTGGGGTTGTAGTGGATAGCCCAATGGCGATGCAGACCCAGAAGTTAGCAGCTGTGAAAAAGGCAAATTCAATCATTAGAGATCATTAGGGAAATGATTGAAAATAAAATTTCCAATATCGTAATGCCATTGTACAAATATGTTGGTGAGACCACACTTGAAATAGTGTGCACAGTTCTGGTCACCTCAAATAAGGAAAAATCTTTAGAGCTAGAAAATAGTAAGAAAAGGGCTACCAAGATGATGATGATTGTTATGTACTGAGTTGAACAGGATCCAAAATGCAGCAGTCTGATTGGTCCTAGAACAATAGGATTCACAATGCAGCAGCCTGATTGGTCCTAAAACAATAGGCTCCAGAATGCAGCAGTCTGATTGGTCCACAGGAGCCACCCAATCCAACTCCAAGTGGAAGTGAATCCGCGACCTGATTGGCCTACAGGAGAATCCCATAATTAGCCAATCACGTGGGACTCATTGTGTAAATAATGTATATAAAGCAGACATTCTGGGGGAACCTCCATTCCCCCTCACCACTATGAGCTGAATAAGGAGCATGAAATCCACTCTCAACTCCAAGTACCGTATTTTTCGCACTATAGGACGCACCGGTCCATAGGACGCACCTAGATTTTGGGGGGGGGGAAATAAAGGGGAAAAAATTATTCCCCCCCCAAGCGCGGGGCTGGGGCGGGGGAAGCCCGAGCTTCCCCCTCCCCCAGAACGGGACTCAGAGCCATGCCGAAGCTTGGCATCGCTCTGGGAGCTTGTGGGGCTGGGGGAGGAGGAAGCCCTCCGCCAGCCTCCAAACCATGTCAGGAGACAGCGGGATGGCGCGCTGCGCCTCTCCCGCTGTCCCCCGAATTTGCGGGGCTGGCGATGGGGAGGAGCAGGCTTCTCCCCCCCCCCCCCGCCGCCAGCCTTCTAGCCAAGTCGGGGGACAGCGGAAAGGGCGCGCTGTGCCTCTCCCGCTGTCCCCTGACTTTGCGGGGCTGGCGACGGGGAGGAGCAGGCTTCTCTCCCCCGCCAGCCTTCTAGCCAAGTCGGGGGACAGTGGGAAGGGAGCGCTGCGCCTCTCCCGCTGTCTCCTGAGTTTGCGGGGCTGGCGACGGGGAGGAGCAGGCTTCCCCCCCCCCCGCCAGTCTTCTAGCCAAGTCAGGGGACAGCGGGAAGGGCGCGCTGCGCCTCTCCCACTGTCTCCCGAGTTTGCAGGGCTGGTGACAGGGAGGAGCAGGCTTCTCCCCCCGCCAGCCTTCTAACCAAGTCAGGGGACAGCGGGATGGCGGCGTTCCGCCTCCCTGCTGTCCCCCGAGCTTGTGGGGCTGGGGGTGGGGCTCTCCAGGCTTCAGCGAAAGCCTGCATTCGCACCATAGGGCGCACACACATTTCCCCTTCATTTTTGGAGGGGAAAAAGTGCGTCCTATAGTGTGAAAAATACGGTATATTTCAATGATGATGATGATGATGATGATGAATTGAATTTATATACCACCCTATACCTGAAGGTCTCAGGACGGTTCCCAGAACAAAAGATGACTAAAGGGATGGAACAATTGCCCTATGAGGAAAACTGGGTTTAGAGCATGGGTAGGCAAACAAAGGCCTGGGGGCCAGATCCGGCTCAATCGCCTTCTCAATCCAGCATGTGGCTGGTCCGGGAATCCGTGTGTTTTTACATGAGTAGAATGTGTCCTTTTATTTAAAATGTACCTCTGGGTTATTTGTGAGGCATAGGAATTCATTCATTCCCCCCCCCCAAAAAAAATATATAGTCGGGCCCCCCACAAGGTCTGGGGGACAGTGGAGCGGCCCCCTGCTGAAAAAGTTTGCTGACCCCTGATTTAGAGAAAAGGCAAGAAAGAAGAGACATGACAGAGGTATATAAAATAATGCGTTTTTCTGGAGGATGAGACGTTTTTCTCCCTCTCTCCAATACTAGAACTTAAGAGATAATTTGATGATGCTGAATTAAGGGAGATCGTGCCTAGTTGTCCTGTAAGCAACTTTTTCCTTTTTAAAAGAGTGTGTGTGTGTGTGTGTGTAAAGAAGAGGCGGGAAGTCTAGGGTTCAATGCAAAAGATGCAGGACTTGACAAAGGATTTATGAAGTTTGTTTAGTCGTTTAGTCATGTCCGACTCTTCGTGGCCCCCTGGACCAGAGCACGCCAGGCACTCCTGTCTTTCACTGCCTCCCGCAGTTTGGTCAAACTCATGCTGGTAGCTTCGAGAACACTGTCCAACCATCTCGTCCTCTGTCGTCCCCTTCTCCTTGTGCCCTCCATCTTTCCCAACATCAGGGTCTTTTCCAGGGAGTCTTCTCTTCTCATGAGGTGGCCAAAGTACTGGAGTACTTCAGGATCTGTCCTTCCAGTGAGCACTCAGGGCTGATTTCCTTAAGAATGGATACGTTTGATCTTCTTGCAGTCCGTGGGACTCTCAAGAGTCTCCTCCAGCACCAGAATTCAAAAGCATCAGCCTTCTTTATGGTCCAGCTCTCACTTCCATACATCACTATTGGGAAAACCATAGCTTGAACTATACGGACCTTTGTTGGCAAGGTGATGTCTCTACTTTTTAAGATGCTGTCTAGGTTTGCCAGAGCCTTTCTCCCAAGGAGCAGGTGTCTTTTAATTTTGTGACTGCTGTCACCATCTGCAGTGATCATGGAGCCCAAGAAAGTAAAATCTCTCACTGCCTCCATTTCTTCCCCTTCTATTTGCCAGGAGGTGATGGGCCCAGTGGCCATGATCTTAGTTTTTTTGATGTTGAGCTTCAGACCATATTTTGCGCTCTCCTCTTTCGCCCTCATTAAAAGGTTCTTTCATTCCTCCTCACTTTCTGCCATCAAGGTTGTGTCATCTGCATATCTGAGGTTGTTGATATTTCTTCTGGCAATCTTAATTCCGACTTGGGATTCATCCAGCCCAGCCTTTCGCATGATGAATTCTGCATATATGTTAAATAAGCAGGGAGACAATATACAGCCTTGTCATACTCCTTTCTCAATTTTGAACCAATCAGTTGTAGTTAGCATCCCTAAAACACGCCAGGGAATGTTTTTTTATTCTTTTGCAGTTTCAATCATTTATGATCAAAAGTATATTTCATGACCACTCTTCATCCTTGTGGAAGGGATCTCAAAACGGCAGCCCCCTTAGCTCGTGTGAATGCACCACCAGCCTTGACACCCAAGTGGGAGATTTCCTATCGAGCATCCCAACGACACCCGGAAATGTGGCTTCCACTTCGTTAGACTGCGCCCCCTTTACTCTCCCCTTTCCGCCGCCAGCCTCAATTCTTCGACCAGCGACGGCGGTGGGGTGTCTACCGCATTGCCTGCCAAACCTAGGGTCGGCGAGGAGAAACGAGGGGCGCTTGTGGCTCTTCAGACAAACAACAACAACTCTGTGGAGTTAAGGAGAAGACGTGCGGAAAGAAACGAGGGCGTCATAAATAACCCCCGGGAGCAGGCGGCATGTTGGGCAGCCTGAAACGCGCCTGCTGCGCCGGAAGGCCCCCGCCCCGCCAACCATTCAGCTCAGCGCGCCACCCGGTCAAGAAAGCCCCCTCCCCTTTTCCCACACTGGCTCTTCTTGGGGTTTTGCCCGCTCCTCTTCCTCGTCGTCGTCGTCCCGAGGGCAGCCGCCGCGATGCCGCTTTACGAGGGCCTCGGGAGCGGCGGCGAGAAGACCGCGGTGGTGATCGACCTGGGCGCGGCCTTCACCAAGTGAGAGGCGTCCCTCGATTTATCTCCCCCCCCCCCCGCCTCCTGCTTCCTCTGGGCGTCGCCGACCCTCCCCGCCCCCCCCCCCCCGCATATTTGTTGTTGTTGTTGCTGCCCTCCCCGCCCCCTCTCGTTAATAATAATAATAATAATAATAATAATAATAATAATAATAATGATGATGCCTCGGGTTATAGACGCTTCAGGTTACAGACTCCGCTAACCCAGAAATTGTACCTCGGGTTAAGAACTTTGCTTCAGGGTGAGAACAGAAATTGTGCTCTGGCAGCGTGACGGCAGCGGGAGGCCCCATTAGCTGAAGTGGTGCTTCAGGTTAAGAACAGTTCAGGTTAAGAACGGACCTCTGGAACGAATTAAGTTCTTAACCCGAGGTACCACTGTAATAATAATAATAATAATAATAAATATTGTATGCCGCCCTTGATCCATAGATCTCAGGGCTGATCACAGCATATAAATACAAGATATAAACACAAAACTACTTGATGTATTGGTGTTTCTCCTTTTGCAAGACGACGCCATATTTTTGCCTTTCGCTCCTATTTACTCCCAGGAGGGATGTTGCAGACCTGGAAATTTGTTTTTGTTTTGATTTATTTCTAAGCCGCTTTTCATTAAAATGAATCAAAAAGGGCACTAAATAAAGGAGGGGGGTTATTGCTTTTATTTTGATTATGTATTTTGTGGTTTTATATTTTGATTTTATTCTGTGAACCGCCCTGAGACCTCTGGGTATAAGGTGGTATATAAATTCTGTTATTATTATTAGTAGTAGTACAGTGGTACCTCGGATTAAGTACTTAATTCGTTCCGGAGGTCCGTACTTAACCTGAAACTGTTCTTAACCTGAAGCACCACTTTAGCTAATGGGGCCTCCTGCTGCTGCCGTGCCACCAGAGCATGATTTCTGTTCTCATCCTGAAGCAAAGTTCTTAACCTGAAGCACTATTTCTGGGTTAGTGGAGTCTGTAACCTGAAGCGAATGTAACCTGAAGTGTATGTAACCTGAGGTACCACTGTGGTATCATGATATGTATTTTGTGGTTTTATATTTTGATTCTATTCTATGAACCGCTCTGAAATCTCCAGGTATAGGGCGGTATATAAATTCAATTACTATTATTAAAACAACAGCAGCAAATAAATTGATGCATGTATGTATGTTTGCACGCTCTCTCTCCAAAATGCCATAATGTGATTTTACGAACTTATATCACGCTGCCTCTCACTCGCCTTTTCTCCAAAATTAAAAAGACCCCAATGCTGCTGCCTTTACCAAAGACAATCTGGGTCGCTGGCTAAAAGCATTTTCTTCTTTTGCCAATCTAGACAAAGTTGTTTGGAATAGGTTGGCATATTTATAGAAATACACACATTTACTATTCAGTCTTAAAATTCCAGGTGTGGCTTTGCAGGCGAAACAGGGCCAAGATGTGTTATCCCTAGCGAAATAAAGAAACCTGGAATTTCAAAGGTAGGCCCCTTTTTTTTGTTTAAACGGCTAACTTTTGCTGTATATTAAAAGCTTGTTGAATGCAAATCCATTTAAGGTATTTTATCTGTGGTAACTTCTATAACGCTAACGTTAATTTTTCTTTAGTATTATTGTTATTGTGTCCTGAGAAGATTATAATCTGAAGTTCAACGCTGGGAAGCAAATGGAGGCAAGACAGGGAAGCAAGATTTGGTTGTTTTGGTTGCTTGAGTTCAGTAACGAAAACATCCCGACATCATCCATCTACAATAAATACAACATTAAAAATGGCTGGGCCTTATTTTTCAACTTCTGTTGAAATAAGTCCTGTGTTCGACAGATTTATCTGATGTAATACCGTCTCTATCAATATCTGTATAATTAATGGGATAAGTAATGCTGCATTTCTGTGTAAGTTGCTGAGACCTCCTCATAGGATAGGATGACAAGTCATGTGCCCTTAAACTGGTGTAGCCATAAATACAAGGGGTTGAAGGATTTGCTTAAGTTCTTTCCGTTCCACCTTAAAAGGGAGTAGGATGTTTGTGTCACAGCCTGCGTATTTCCTGTTCACAGGATGTTTCTGTTTTGATAGAGCTGTTGTCTCTCTCTCTCTCTCTGTGCCTGAACACGCAAGCAGGCAGTCATGTTTTTTCTTTGTTCTGACCAACGCTGAATAAACTTCTAAATAATGCTCTCCTGCGTGCATCTTTCGCTGTGCAAATTCTGCTGATAGAGCGTGCATCAGCTCTGGAATGTGGCAAGCTATTTTCTGGAGCTCGTGTCACTAATTGCTGATACTGTATCTACGGGAGATCGATGGATCGTCCGGAGGTGACGTGGGGGCCATGATGGGCTTTATCTCCCTGGCAGTATCCCAACAGTAATACCGTCTCTATCAATATCTGTATAATTACTGGGATAAGTGATGCTGCATTTGTGTGTAAGTTGCTGAGACCTCCTCATAGGATAGGATGACAAGTCATGTGCCCTTAAACTGGTGTGGTCATAAATACAAGGGGTTGAAGGATGTGCTTAAGCTCTCTGGGGTCTTGCGAACAATCCTCCTAGCTAAACACCAGTTGTCGGGTGGCAGTAGTGACATTTGGTGGCATCTTACCCTAAGCAAAGTGGACTGGATTAGGAGATGAGAGAGGGACCGAGGAGAAGGAGGAGCTTTGTTAGCTAGACCAGTATTGGGCTGCTTGCATAGGGGTCTAGCACAGGTAAAAGTTCACTAGGTTCCCACTAGATTACAGTGGTGCCTCGCAAGACGAACGCCTCGCAAGACGAAAAACCCGCTAGACAAAAGGGTTTTCCGTTTTTCGATGCGCTTCGCAAGACGAATTTCCCTATGGGCTTGCTTCGCAAGACGAGAACGTCTTGCAATTTTTTTCGCTTTCCCCCCTTTTTCTAAGCCGCTAATAGCCTCTTAGCCGCTAAGACGCTAAGCCTTTAATAGCCGCTAAGCCTTTAATAGCCGCTAAGCCGCTAATAGGGTTGCTTCGCAAGACGAAAAAACCGCTAGACGAAGAGACTCTCGGAACGGATTATTTTCGTCTTGCGAGGCACCACTGTAGTTTACAACTATCGAGAAAGAAACCTGTTGTTATTTTTGAAGGCAGTTCAGTGTGTGTGGTGATGATGTTAAAACTGTTTCAAATGGAATTCTTCCACAGCCTGTCAAAGTTGTTCAATACAACATCAATACAGAGGAGTTATATTCGTACCTGAAGGAGTTCATCCACATGCTGTACTTCAGGTAGGAGATGCCACTGTAATGACTTTTCCTCTAATAAGCAATTGACTAGGAAATGGATTGCTTAGGTATCCTGTTGCAATACAGTGCCATAATGGTTGTATCAAGCATTATAAAGTCTACATCCGCATTTGAATTGTACATAATTTGGTGTTGCATCTGTGAAGAGGCTTCCAGAATTGGGAGGCTGAGCTCGGATTGTCTGTGTAAAACAGGTAAGGGGCACCCTCGTTGCCTCAAAGACCATTCTGACCTTCAGCACTCTTTGAATCTTACGTAGCCTAAGACACAGGAATTCTGCGCTTTGGCTTGTACGTTAGACTAAGCCAAGGTGGGCTGGAACCTTGTATTAGGAATTGGAAACTGGATAATATTGGGCCCACACGTCCCCTGCAAGCCAGTCACCTGTCAAGTCACCTGACCATAGCGATCAACCGTCCCTTATTTGGTGGGAAAGTCCCTTATCCCAGCACCGTGTCCCGCTACTGTCCCTTATTGATGATGTCCCTTAAATTTCCCGGGTTTCAAAGGAAGCAGCTCCTCTCCCTCCCTCCCTCCCTCCCTGCCGGCCAGGGAGGAGGGAGGCGCCAACTGTGTTGCTTGGCTGCATTGCTCACCCAATAAGGAGTCTAAGAATGACTGGGGGGTGGAGCTTGCATGCCTTGTGCCGATCAAATTGGCCGCGTTGCCTGGGGACTCACCTTTGCTCAGCGCTTCTGAGCGGAGAGGTGACGGTGGTTTTCCTTGCTGCATCCCCTTTGCCGGGTTGCTGCGCTGTGGGAACCACCGCTTGAGGCTTTGTTTGGCTGCTGGCTGGGCTTTCTGCCTTTGGCTTGGAGGGGCTCAGAAGTCGAACATACCTGTGCTTGGAAAATCCCTTATTTTGGCTGCTGATCCCTTATTTCCGAGGTTGCTGGTCCCTTATTTTCAAATCTGTAAGTTGACAGCTATGCACCTGACATCACAACGACAGTGTTTCTAGAAGAAAAATGTCCATCTGCAATGCAACTTGAACCCAAAATGTGCCTGAAGACAAAATAACAGACTCCTGCAGGCAGCAAACCACCTCGACAGCACTAGGGAGTTTCTAGTGGGAAACTCCATAGTGCAGCTAATCTAAATGGGGCTCACTGTCAGAGTCTATCAGTCAGCAAGCCCTGCTAGTAAACTTTCATTCAGGAGCTCATTTGGAAGTCCTGATTGTTCCTTCGTGGCCACATCCTTGCATTACTGCATGTGATATCAGGTGTGGGGCAGGTGGGCATGATTTGGGTAGGGACGACTGCCTCGCAAGCCATATTGGGACCAGTGCTGGTTCTTATTCAGTCCAGAAGCCAAAGTTTCTCCTCCCATGCCATACGAAGAGTTTAATTCCAAAAGGGGCTTGAGTCAGTTTTGACCAACATTCCGTTTGGAAGAAAATAATTTCTGGCTAGGGCCTTTTTTGAATGCAAACACGATTTTCAAGGCTTGCTAACAATGACTTAGGCCCAAAATTTATACAAGATTTTTTATTTTGTATTGGTAGGACTCATGGCAACATCTACAGGTCAAAATTGGGTTTTTTGTCAAAATTAACTTAAGCCCCTTTTGGAATTAAACTCTTAGGTCATAGCAACTTTAAAGAGCAACAAAATCTGCTTTCCTGCCTGTAGGCAGGGTCTCCTTCCTCATATTTTTCTGTGCCAAGAGACAGTGTTCCAACATGTGGCTCTGCTCATTCTCCCATTCCAGTCCCATCCATACAACATTATTTCTAGCTCCTGTTGTTTTATTTATTAGCTGTGCAGTCCTGTCTACAAGTAAGTCCCACTGTGTTCGAAGGGATTGAATCCCATACAATGGATTGCAGCTTATGTTGAGTGACTGTGGTAATCACCAAAGTCTTGACTGGGGGTGATTTATTTTACAAGAAGAGGTACCAGCTGTTGATTCTGCTTTCTGGTCTCATCCATTCACTTTTCAGGCACTTGCTGGTAAACCCCCGAGACCGCCGTGTCGTGATTGTGGAGTCTGTACTGTGCCCTTCCCATTTCAGAGAGACGCTTACAAGGGTTTTGTTCAAATATTTTGAGGTAATGCATTCCAGACGTCTGCTGCAGCTGCCTGTCTACTTGTCTAGGTTTCTTGGCTTGCTTGTGGGGAAAGCAGCTGCTGAGCTCACCTGGGCTTTTCAGTAGCTGCTGTGTTAACGGTTGAATAATGGCCAAAGCCTGGATCTCAGTTCAGTTCCACAGCAGCACCTGCAAAGCAATCCCCTTAAAAATGGAGCTTAATAAGATGGCCAGGTGCTGGAGACCTGGCTTTGCAGTTCCAACATGAACCTGCTGGGTGGTGCAGCCTAGAACCCTGTACCTGCCCCAATGGTGCTTATGGAGCATCCTCACTCGCAAAGTTTTCCATACCAACCTGAATAGGTAGGGTAGACAGGTATTCACAGAGCTAGTCAAAGGCAAGAGGAAGCGCTATTGAGCAAGGGGGAGATTTGTGTGTATATCAGAGCCCTTGCACCTGCAGAAGAGTGCTGAATTATTATGATTGTTTATAAATATAAATATAATAATATATTTTATTTATACCCTGCCCTCCCCAGCCAAGGCCAGGCTCAGGGCGGCTAACAAGCAATAAGCAATAATAAAAACAAGTTGAATGAATACAACTTAAAAACAAGATTAAAATACAACATTAAAACATTGAACCATTAAAATGCAGCCTCAATCACAAGAGGAGAAAGGAAAAAAGAAAGGCTTGACTCCAAGCCAAAGGCCAGGCGGAACAACTCTGTCTTACAGGCCCTGCGGAAAGAAATCAGATCCTGCAGGGCCCTGGTCTCACGAGACAGAGCGTTCCACCAGGCCGGGGCCACTGTTGAAAAAGCCTATCTACATAATCAAGACACAATTCAATCAAAACATTAAAATGAATATCCATAGTTAAAATATGCAGCAAGCTCATTAAAACAGCATGGTGGTTAAAACAGGATCTTCAGATCAAGAGAGCAGGAGAATGCTTGTCTAAACAGCTGTGTCTTCCAAGAGCCGGCGGAATGCCAATACCGATGGGGGCCACTCATATTTCGGCAGGGAGGGCATTCCACAACACTGGCGCCACCAGTCCAAAAGCCCAGCTTATCACAAGGGCAGCTTTCTCCAATCTGGTGTCCTGGGCACCCCAGGCTACAAACACTCTTAAGGTCCCATCTGCACTATATGTTCAACCCAGTATCCTACCCATTTTAAACATGTTGGCGGCTTCCCCCAAAGAATGCTGGGAGATGTAGTTTTATGTGGGTGCAATTCCCATAGTGATTTAACAATCACTCTTCCCAGGGAATTCTGGGAATTGTAGCTCTGTGCGGGAAATGGGGGTCTTCTAACAACTCCCAGCTCCCATAGAAAACGACAGCTCCCAGGATTCTTTGGGGGAAGCCATAGCTGTCTAAAGTGGTGCTGCTTTAAATGTTTCATGCAGATGGGACTTAGCTCTCTCTTTCAAATACATCTAAAGGGAAGAGCAGTAGCCTGTCTCACTGCATGATGGTTATTTGAATATGAGAGCTCAAGATGGTAAAATAGGGTACTATAGTCATACCTCAGGTTACACACGCTTTGGGTTGCGCGATTTCAGGTTGCGCACTACGCCGAACCCGGAAGTACCGGAACTGGTTACTTCAGGTTTTGGTGCTTGCGCATTCGCAGAAGCGCCAAATCACGACCCACGCGTGCGCACACGCGGCGCTGCAGGTTGCGAACACTAGGTTGCGAATGTGCTTCCCGCACGGATCACGTTCACAACCCAAGTATCCACTGTATAGAAATGTCTAGAGTTTTATAGGCCCATATCCTTTTGAACCCTAGCTACCAGTTGCCTCAGAAAGGCAGGTGCTTGATGCTTCCAGACCTTCTAAATTCTCTTGCAATGTGTTCAGCTTGTCACCTCTGTGTTCCTTCCAGGTTCCTTCGGTGCTCTTTGCCCCAGGCCACCTGATGTCTCTCCTGACACTTGGGATCAATTCTGCTATGGTCTTGGATTGTGGCTATACAGAAAGCATGGTGCTCCCCGTATCTTTTTTTTTACTCTCTGGTGTGACTACTTCAGGAGGAAAACATTAATCAAGACAGCTTTTAACTCCCACAGTCAACCTACTCAACGGGAGGCCTGTTTGTCTCATGTCTGTCTTTGCCAAACTTTCGGAAGACACTTGATTCTTACGCATGCTGGCCTTACGAGGTCACACTTGCTTCTGCAACATGCTTTCATCACAATTCCATTCCTTTCTGTCTCACATTCTCCCTCTTTCCATATCGTGAAAGATACAAAAAGATAGTTGAAACAAAATAAAATAAAATTCCTTCCAGTAACACCTTAGAGGCCAACTAAGTTTGTTCTGGGTTTGTTCTTTCGTTTGCATGCACACTTCTTCAAATACACTGAAACAGAAGTCACGGGACCCTTATATATAGTGAGAAAGTGGGGAGGGGTATTACTCAGAAGGGTGGTGGGAATGGGTGATTGGCTGATAAGTGTGGTAAACCTGTTGACGACTGTTAACGACTGCAGTTGGGCTTACATTAAAAAGCAATGGGTGAGATGGCTAAAAATGGGTGAGTTGGCTCCTTATCTCTCTCGCCCTGGCCTAGCTACTGTGATCCACGCGGCGGTCACCTCCAGACTGGATTATTGTAACTCGCTCTACGTGGGGCTACCCTTGAGACTGACCCAGAAACTCCAGCGGGTTCAGAATGCTGCGGCGAGACTCCTTATGGGGTCTTCGCTGCGAAATCACATTCACCCGGTACTATACCAGCTGCACTGGCTCCCGGTGGAGTACAGGATCAGGTTTAAGGTGCTGGTTTTAACCTTTAAAGCCCCATACGGCCTAGGACCCTCGTACCTACAGGACCGCCTCTCCTGGTATGTCCCACAGAGGAACTTACGGTCTGCAAATAAAAACATCTTGAAGGTCCCAGGCCACAGAGAGGTTAGGCTGGCCTCAACTAGAGCCAGGGCCTTTTTGGCCGCGGCTCCAATCTGGTGGAACGCTCTGTCACAAGAGACCAGGGCCCTGCGGGACTTGACATCTTTCCGCAGGGCCTGCAAAACAGAGCTGTTCCACCAGGCCTTTGGTCAGGGCGCAGCCTGACCCCCCCTCCTCTGGCAATCTGCACAGAATTTTACTTATTGGTTGCCATAAATTCGATTTTAATTAATTTTTATAATGAAATGTTTTTAGAATCGTTGGATTATTTTGATTGTTGTTAGCCGCCCTGAGCCCAGCTTCGGCTGGGGAGGGCGGGATATAAATAAAATTTATTATTATTATTATTATTATTATTATTAAAAATAGCTAAAAATGGGGGAACATTCTATGCAAGATATCAAAGTAACTGTCTTATTACAAAAGAATTTCAGAAATAGACTGGAAAGAGAAGTTGCTGAATTGCAACTTAATACCAAACTTAAAACCATGGAGAGACCTGGTCTGAATAGAGACATTGGATTCTTATCTCATTATACATAATAAAGCCATCTCGGCCATCTCATCCCTTGCTCTTTCCTGTAAGGCCACGAAAGCTCATACCAATAACAAACTTAGTTGGTCTCTAAGGTGCTACTGGAAGGATTTTTTTAAAATTTTGTTTCGACTACGGCAGACCAACACGGCTCCCTACCTGTAACTAAAACCAAAAGATAGCTTGTCACTGGACTGCTTCCAGCCCTCCAAAAGACATTTCTCAAGCTTTTGGAGAGCTCAGGGCTGCAGTATTTGGAGCCAAACAATATAAGTTTATCTTCTTTCCTCTTTGGCCCATTTGACTTGTCAGTTGATTGTATGGAGAAGGAAGCAGCTGTTAGAAAGATGGTGCTTGTGTGGTTCTTGTACCTGGTATAGCATAAATACTATTCACGAAACATCCTTAGCTGCTTGCAGATCTATGAAGGAATTCCAGTTCTGAACTGCTGGGGGGCGCTACCGTTGGGAGGAAAAGCCATTCACAAGTAAGTTGACAGCAAATATTTTCGCAAAGTTGGAAGGGACCTCGAGGGTCATCTAGTCCAACCCCCTGCAATGCAGGAATCTGAACTAAAGCATCCATGACAGATAGTCAGCCAACCTCTGCTTAAAAACCTCCAAAGAAAGTCCACAGCCTTCCATTCCACTGCCAAGCAGCTCTTACTGTCAGAAAGTTCTGCCTGATGTTTAGTCTCCTTTCTTGTAATTTGAATCCACTGGAACAGGAGAAAACAAGCTTTCTCCATCTTCCACATGACGTCCCTTTAGATATTTGTAGATGGTTCTCATATCTCCTCTCAGTCTCCTCTTACCCAACTCCTCCTTCTGTTCCTCATAAGGCTTGGCTTCCAGACCCTTTAACATTTTGGTTGGCCTTCCTCTGCACTCATTCCAGCTTGTCAACATCCTTCTTAAATTGTGGCGCCCGGAACTGGACACGGTATTCCAGGTGTGGCCTGACCAAAGCAGAACAGAGCAGTATTATTCCTTCCCTTGATCTGGATGCTAGACTTCTGTTGATGCAGCCTAGAATAGCATTAGCTTTTTTTTTTTTTTTGCTGCTCATAAGGAGAAAGATTTTCCACCAGTCCTCCAAGCATGACATCTGAAACATGTGAGCATCCTCCAGTTGCCTTGCAGGCCTTTGTGGAATAGTTAACACTGGCTGGTGGTGAGCCACTGTCCGTCTCATAAATACTAGGAGCAGAAAGTTAGAAATGGCTTGTTGTGCGTATGCATCGTGTTGCCTGAATGCTATTTTTTGCTAAATCACCTTTTTTGCAATCCTTTAGAGAACTGGAGTACCAGCTGCTGGAGCAAAGCACTGTGGATACAGGAACCACCAAAGGACAGAGCCTTCCCTCAGTGATGGGTAACTATTATTACAATTAATGAGAGGCGGGTGTTGCTTATTGGAACTGTTCAGATGAGAATGGGGTAAATCCCCTCTCCTCCCATTCGATTTTTTTAAAAAATATAGTTTTTATTAAATTTTCTGTTTTACAATTTCAGATAAACATTTTACATACTTGAAATATCAATGACTACCCTTCTCTTTCCATGGTTCAGATTGTATATCTTAAATCCCTGCATATTTTACCAGTCAGTTTTCCATTATTATGTCCATCAAAAATTATTTACGCTGTTGAATTAATCTTAATGCTGCCATCGTTTTCATCTGCACACAATTATTTTCCATATATACAGTAAACGTTTTCCAATCTTCTTTAAACGTATGTTGTTCTTGTTCCCTTATTCTATAGATGAAACGGAAAAAAATAGAATATCGTGGAAAAGTTCATTTATTTCAGTAATTCAACTTAAAAGGTGAGACTAATATATGAGATAGACTCATGACATGCAAAGTGAGATATGTCAAGCCTTTATTTGTTATAATTGTGATGATCATGGCATACAGCTGATGAAAACCCCAAATTAACTATCTCAGGAAATTAGAATATTAAATGAAATCAGCAAAACAAGGATTGCAAATAGAGCAATATTGGACCTCTGAGAAGTAGAAGCATATCTCACTTTGCATGTCATGAGTCTATCTCATATATTAGTCTCACCTTTTAAGTTGAATTACTGAAATAAATGAACTTTTCACAATATTCTAATTTTTCGAGTTTCACCTGTATATGTTAAGTCTGCAATCTGTGCATATTCCATCAGCTTAAGTTGCCATTCTTCTTTAGTTGGGACCTCGCTCATTTTCCACCTCCCATCCGATTATTGTTACTAAAAGAAAAGTAGAAAGCAAACCCTTTCAAGTTAGAAAAGGGAGTGTCAGAAATGGTTCATGAATTCTTATTGCCGCTAAGAAGCAGTGATCGACATGCATTACTGAATCTGTTGGTTTCCAACCATGAGCAGGTTGGTTGAAAACATAAAAAGAGCCCGTTTGCTGGACTTTTTCTGTTGCTTATTTCAGATGAAAGGACCATCTACCGTATTTTTCGCCCTATAGGACGCACTTTTTCCCCTCCAAAAATGAAGGGGAAATGTGTGTGCATCCTATGGGGCGAATGCAGGCTTTCGCTGAAGCCTGGAGAGCGAGAGGGGTTGGTGTGCACCAACCCCTCTCGCTCTCCAGGCTTCAGGAAGCTATCCGCAACAGCAGGCGAACAGCAGCCTGCAGCCCGAAACCCGGGGAGCGCAGCAGGGCGCACCCCGGGCTTCAGGAAGCTCTCCGCAAGCCTTGGGAGCCCGGCGCGACTTCCCACCGGGCTCCCAAGGCTTGCAGACAGCAGCCTGTTCCGCCCCAGCCGCGCAAGCTCCGGGAGCGATGGCGAGGTTGCGCAACCTCGCCTTCGCTCCCGGACACCCAGCCCCGAGGCAATAATAATGATAATTATTATTATTATTATTATTATTATTATTATTATTATTATTTATTTATACCCCGCCCTCCCCAGCCAAGGCCGGGCTCAGAGCGGCTTACAAGCAATAATAAAAACAAGATGAATGATTACAACTTAAAAACAAAAATAAAATACAACATTAAAATAAAGGAACATTAAAATATTAAAATGTAGCCTCATCGCAGGAGGAGAAGGAAAAGAAAAAAGAAAGAGAGGGAGGGAGGGAATCAAATGGGCTCCAAGCCAAAGGCCATGATCCATCCCGCTCGCTGTCATGGCTTCTTTGCTCTTTGGGGCTCGGGGGGGGGGATAAATTTTTTTTTCTTTATTTCCCCCCGCCCCCAAAAAATAAGTGCGCCCTATGGGCCGGTGCACCCTATAGGGCGAAAAATACAGTAATCCTTTTCTCACTATGGCTGCCTCTGGGAAGTCTCAAGTTGGGCCTGAGGGCAATATTAAGCGACAATATTCCCTGCTCTGCTGCATAATTGGGGGGGGGGCGGATGTTATCAGGTGTCTGCAGGATGAGGCGCAAAGTTCCACACACTGCAGTTGTCCTGTTACTGTAGAGAATATGTGTTTTTAATAATTGGATTATTCTGAAGGACTCTTCTGCTCATTTGTACTAAATTCTAAGTGCATTCTGTCTTTGGGTGCTTACAGTTCTGTTGATGCTGTTTGAGCAAAACCTATTTTGTCTGTAAGCTGCCTTGAGTCCCTGTAAGTAAAAAGGGTGGGGTATAATCATCATCATCATCCTGTATTTTAGGTTCTGTTCCAGAAGACATTGTAGAAGACATCAAAGGTAAGATGACTGCCTTCATACAAACCTTAGCTTTCCTTTCATCCAGAAATTGCCGTTTGTAAACTTCGCAAGGGAGCAAACCATTCCTGAAATGGATTGCCTTGATTTTAATTGATTGCCTCATTCTTGCTGGTATAATCTTAATATTTACAACCAGATGAAGGTTTCATTTTTGGAATAATAATTTTTCAGAGTAGTATTTACAGTTATATCAAAAATTACTGATTTGGTTATACTATTAGAAATGCATAGACAAATAATTATGAAATTATTGTGAGGTTTAATAAGTTAACTGTATTTGGACAACTTTTCTGCTGTACTTTATTTGAAGGAGAAAAGTAATCATTTCCTTAATACAGTGGTGCCTCGCAAGACGAAATTAATCCATTCCGCGAGTCTCTTTGTCTAGCGGTTTTTTCGTCTTGCGAAGCAAGCCCATTGACGGCTTAGCGGATTAACGCTATTAGCGCTTTTAGCGGCTTTTAGCAGCTTATCGGCTTAGCGGATAAGCAGATAAGCGGCTTAGCGGCTTAGAAAAAAGGGGGGGGAACCTGCAGGAACTCGCAAGATATTTTCGTCTTGCGAAGCAAGCCCATAGGAAATTCGTTTTGCGAAGCGCCTCCAAAATGGAAAACCCTTTCGTCTAGCAGGTTTTCCGTCTTGCGAGGCATTCGTCTTGCGGGGCACCATTGTAACTATTTAAATAATTTATTTAACTAAAACAATAACATTATAGCATATGTATCCATGTTTGTTAACTGATGTGGTTAAACAATTAAAAAAACAGCAACAACTGAGTTTTAGCACACGTGAAAAACTTAAAACAAATCCTGATTTCCTGATTTCCTGCCTTTGGACTATAATGTAACTTAAACAGAAAACTATCTTTAGAAAGATTTTTCCTCCAAAAGCATTTTATTTTAAAAATCCAATTTAAATCAAAAAAATCCAATTTTTTGGATATATTTTTAAAAATCATTGGTGTGATATGCTCAAACTGGCGTGCTCTGGTGAGTGACCTGACCACTGAATTCTGCGCTAGCTGAAGTTTCTGAACAGTCTTCAGAGGCAGCCCCACATATAAATGCATTGCAGTAATCCAGCCTAGAGGATACAGAGCATAGACAACAGCAGTTAAGCTATCCCTCTCCAGATAGGAGCGTAGCTGGACCACCAGTCGAAGCTGATGGAAGGCACATTGCAACAGTGAGGCCACCTGAGCCTCAAGCGACATGTCAAGAGCAGGCAACCTCCCATCCATACGCCCATTAAAAGGTTTTTATAGACCAGTGGTTCTCAACCTGTGGGTCCCCAGGTGTTGTTGGACTACAACTCCCATCATCCCTAGCAAGCAAGGCCAGGGATGATGGGAGTTGTAGTCCAACAACTGGGGAACCACAGGTTGAGAACCACTGGTATGGACTGTTAGGCTGAGAACAGTTCTGAAACCATTTCTGCTCGTCTCCAAAGTTCGCACCTGTTTCGTGAGCGACCTCCAGCGGGGGCTGAAAATCCAGGCGGCGAAATTCAACCTCGACGGCAGTGCTGAGGTATGTGAGGAAGGAGCTGGATTTCCGCAATCAATAAGAATGAACTTGATTGCCTTCTCTTTCGCTTTTCGCCCTCTGACAACCTCTCTTGTATTGCAGCGCCCCACTCCACCTCCAGACGTGGACTATCCGTTGGACGGAGAGAAGATTTTGCACGTGAATGGAGCAATTAGGTTAGATTAAAAAAAAAAAAATTCTTGATTTCCCCCTCTAAAAACTAAGTGCACCTTATGGTCCGGTGCTCCTTATGGAGTGAAAAATACGGTAGTTTTATCCTGTGTTCTAGTAGTACGAGAGAGAGAGAGAAAAACGCCGCTCTCTTTTGACTTGCTGTGCAAACGTGGCAGCCGCTATCCAAAACACTGTCATCACTGATGGCTCAGCTGGTAAATCCACATAGCCAAACAGAAGGAGCAACAAACTTTGCCTCGTGGGGGTGTCCTAATGTCAATTTTGTGCCTTTGGTTTTTCAGCTGGGAGGAGTTGCATGGCGTCTTCTGATCCCTTGTTCTAAGTCTGCATTACTCAAAAGCCTCCGTTTGCTTCTTTCCAACAGGGATTCTGTTGTCGAAATACTCTTTGAGCAGGACAACGAAGAAAAATCGGTGGCTACTTTGATCCTGGATTCACTGGTTGAGGTACTATGGTTGGCATTCTGCTTCTCTTGGTTCCTCCCACTCCGCCAGGGATGAATCTCCCACCCCCACCATACAGAGCGCACTCACCCTGCAAACTAGCTGGCCCTTCTGTCCAAGAGCAGAAGATAAGCTTCCTCCAACCTTCCGCCGTGCGTCATTTTCTCCCAGTTGCTGGGACGGACTCCCTTTTTGTGCCCCATAACTCGCCGAATTTTAAAGAGTTCAGAGTTTTAAAGCAATGCTCAGATTAGCTCTGCCAGTTATAAGTCTGAATTCGTTATTAATTTTGGAAGCTAGCCACTTTCATAAGATGCCTGAGACTTCACGGTGTGGCTTTGAAGCTGCTCCCCCTTCGTTCCCGCAGCTCAATCCCATCCCCGAGTCTATTATTAAGACCCGGGGAGCAAGAGAGCACTTCTGGGCACCGCTGGGTACCACGTCCCTCAGGATCTCTTCCTGAAATTCCGAGGTCCACATAGCCTTCGCGAAACCTCTCAAATAACCCCCACACCGCTCGAGACCCCCCAGAGGGTTATCTCGCGCTTCTTTTCATGGCCGCAGCTCTGCCGGAAGTTCAGAAGATAAGCTTCCTTAGCAAAGCTGCAATGAACCTCCTGGCAGCCACGCAGTTTCAGTCATGTTGTCTGCCAATCCTCTGGTTGATCTGCTCCACTCCCTGCCATCTGCAGCCCCTTTCCTTTCCCCCTCCGCAGATCAGTATGTCGCTACACACACACGGACATTGTGGCAAACCTGCAAACTGCACACCAGCCCTTGTTGAGCCCGTGGCCCGAGTGAATCATCTTCTCTCCTCCCTTTCTCTGCCAGTGCCCGATAGACACCAGGAAGCAGCTGGCTGAGAACTTGCTGGTGATTGGCGGCACCGCCATGTTGCCAGGATTCCTGCACAGATTAATGGCAGAGATCAGGCACCTGGTGGAGAAGCCCAAGTATAAGGAGACACTGGCGTCCAAGACCTTCCGAGTGCACACGCCACCAGCCAAGCCCAACTGCGTGGCCTGGTTAGGAGGTAAGTCTGAGACATCTGTGAGTTAACTTTGGGGTTCTTTGAGGGGCTCACAACTCGAGAACAGGGCCTCCTCTGCAGTGGCTCCCCGTCTGTGGGATGCTCTCTCCAGGGAAGTCTGCCTGGCGCCTTCATTATACATCTTTAGGCGCCAGGCAGAAACGTTCCTTTTTAACCAGGCCTTTGGTTGACCTGATCAACATCCTGTACCCTTTTAAAATGTGGCTCTGTTTTTTTTTGGGGGGGGGGTATTATTGGTGTTGGGATATTCTGTTCCACCTTAAGAACAGATGTGTGGATTGTTGTATGTCACATGTCTGTTTACACCCCAGCACAGCTTGCTGGGAACTTCCGTTTGGTGTATAGCTATTGCTTGGACATGAAGGGAAGAAGACATGTTTTTCCTTTCGTCCTGATGTATGCTGAATAAACAGCTTGTAAATAAGCTCACGCAGCCTTCTCCTGCCACTTCTGTTGCACAATGTTATTTACTCTGCTGAGTGTTGCATGCTCCAGCTTCTGAAGGCTCCTGAAGTTGTGGGTCACAGTTTCATGCTGATCCAAGGACTGGAGATCTGCCTGTCTTACCGGTCAGTCAGCTGGGGGCTGGCAAATTGCCCCCGTTTCCTTGGCTGCATCCCAACAATTGGGTTATTGTTTTTACTTTGATTTTATACATTGTGATCTTTTACGTTGTGTGTACGTTTCCAAGCACAATTCAAAGTGTTGGTGCTGACCATTAAAGCCCTAAACGGCCTCGGTCCAGTATACCTGAAGGAGCGTCTCCATCCTCATCATTCTCCCCAGACACTGAGATCCAGCACAGAGGGCCTTCTGGCGGTTCCCTCGCTACGAGATGTGAGGTTACAGGGAACCAGGCAGAGGGCCTTCTTGGTAGTGGCGCCCTCCCTGTGGAACGCCCTCCCACCAGATGTCAAAGAGAAAAATAACTACCAAACTTTTAGAAGACATCTGAAGGCAGCCCTGTTTAGGGAAGCTTTTAATGTTTAATACGTTATTGTATTTTAGTGTTCTGTTGGAAGCCGCCCAGAGTGGCGGGGTATAAATAATAAATTGTTGTTGTTGTTGTTGTTGTTGTTGTTGTTATGTGAGACCCCTGAGACCTCCGGGTTTAGGGCGGTATATAAATTCAATTAATCAACAACAACAAAACAACTCCAGCCCTGAGTCCATACCAAGATCGACCCAGAGGTGCTGCATTGCCCAAATGCGAATGAAGCCTAATGAAACAAACACTTCTTGTCCCAAGAATCTCTAATTCCTGCTTTCTGTTCCGTGTTCCAGGAGCCATCTTTGGAGCCCTCCAAGACATCCTAGGCAGTCGTTCTGTGTCGAAAGAATACTACAACCAGACAGGCCGCATCCCCGACTGGTGTTGCCTCAATAATCCTCCATTGGAAATGATGTTTGATGTTGGGAAAACGCCCCCGCCTCTGATGAAAAGGGCCTTTTCCACAGAGAAGTAGGAGTCTGCCTGAGACACGGATCCTGTTTGCATTGTGGCACTTCCTCCCTCCCTCCCTCCCTCCTCCTGAGGTTGGACTGTGATGGAGCTGGAAGCACACGTTCAAGCAAACCAGCAAGGGTCCAATTCTGGAGCAGTAGACAAGCTATCAGCCACTTCTGCTCCCCCAACTTAAGATGATACCCCAATGATAATGTTTATTTATATGTACAGTCATTACAAGGGCCTGAGCTTTCAACCTTTGCTGTTATTTAAAGCATTCTAAAACTTGTCAGAACCTGAAAACGCACTTCCAGGCTTCTCTGCCAAACTCAATGTAACGTTTTATTTCACAGTAGTTCATTAAAATGTGTAATTTATCAGTATTTGTGCCTGTGTGTTTTCTCCATGCATCCTCCTGGAGTAGGCTTTCGTGCAGCTGACTCTTGTTTCCCAAAGCTTACATCATAATAAATTGGTTAAAGATGCTACAAGACTTTGCTTTTCCTGCACAGATTAACACTTCTACCCCTCTGGACGTTTCCCCCCTTTTTGAGTCTTTTTCATGTTCTCGGGCCTACTTTGCCAAAGGTTTGAAGTGAAATCTTACACCTCTGTATCGGTTGAAATGGCCTTGAGTCCTCAAAAGCTTACACCACGGTCCATTTGTTAGTCTTTAAGGTACCAGAAAACACTTTCTTTATATCAAACAGTACTGTCTTTTTCACTTGCTCACTACCAAATTCCCTCATAGTGATCTCTGCCTGCTGACAGTCACCTCAGAGTTACCTGAGGTGGGATCTTTTGGATTGAGGCAACCATTGTTGTAATAATAATAATAAATTTTTATTTATACCCCGCCCTTCCTGGTTCAAAAACCAGGCTCAGGGCGGCTAACAACAAATTTAAAACACTTTAAAACACTTAATTATAAAAGCAGCATAAAATACAGTATAAAAACATGAATAACAATAAAATGCAAAAATCAGATAATCCCCAGGGCATTGTTGTTGTTGTTGTTTAGTCGTTTTGTCGTGTCCGACTCTTTGTGACCCCATGGACCAGAGCACGACAGGCACTCCTGTCTTCCACTGCCTCCCGCAGTTTGATCAAACTCATATTGGTAGCTTCGAGAACACTATCCAACCATCTCATCCTCTGTCGTCCCCTTCTCCTTGTGCCCTCCATCTTTCCCAACATCGGGGTCTTTTCCAGGGAGTCTTCTCTTCTCATGAGGTGGCCAAAGTCTTGGAGCCTCAGCTTCAGGATCTGTCCTTCCAGTGAGCACTCAGGGCTGATTTCCTTCCGAATGGAGAGGTTTGATCTTCTTGCAGTCCATGGGACTCTCAAGAGTCTCCTCCAGCACCATAATTCAAAAGCATCAATTCTTCGGCGATCAGCCTTCTTGATGGTCCAGCTCTCACTTCCATACATCACTACTGGGAAAACCATGGCTTTAACTATACGGACCTTTGTTGGCAAGGGCTAGCTGGCTGAATTGGTCCTACTTGGGCCAGCGAGGAGGCCAGGGGAGAATTAGATGTGGGGTCTCAGGGCGGGTGATCTTCATAAAAGGGGAGGGAAGAGAAGGGAAATAAAAAATCAGGCTGGATTCAAATTAAAGGCCAGGCAGAATAGCTCTGTCTTACAGGCCCTGCGGGAGGAGGTTAAATCCTGAAGGGCTCTGGTCTCATGGGACAGAGTGTTCCACCAGGTCGGAGCCATCACTGAGAAGGCCCTGGCCCTGGTGGAGGATAAGCTGACTTCCTTAGGGCCCTTGTAACCCATCCTTTTCTTGCTGAGTTGGGTGGCCATGTGCCCTACTTTACAGATGGAAATCCTTGATTTGAAGGCATCCTCTGCTCAAAGGACGCTCTGGTCAAAGTCCAGTTCAAAGATAAAGAATAGTTTAAATATAAAGAATAAGGGTATAGTGCAGGGACCTTGGAAATTGCCCATCAACAGTGAACACCTAGACAACAGATTGAGCAGACACACAGAACACCTGATCACCGTCTTCCTGGCTAGTGTGAGATGTCTTGTGTTTCTGCGTATATAACATTTCCATATATGCACCTATGTATAAATTAGCATGTGCAAATCAGTGTTCCCTTTCTTTAAAATTTATTTTTATTTGATTTTACAAGTATAAAATTATAACAATACAACCATATACAGTACATCCACATTTAAAGATTTCTCCGAATCTCTGGACTTCTCACCTTCCCCTCCATGGGTCCTACTTTTAACCTTTTCTACTACATATTTTTTCAATAGTCCATATTTTATATAACTCCATTATCTCCATAGTACTTGCTACATTACAAGTGTTCCTGCAATTCTGCTAATGTTTTCATCTGCTTACAGTGGTCTCCAAGATAAATTATAAATTTTCCCCATTCTTTATTGAAGTTTCTGTCTTCTTGGTTCCTGAGCTTTCTGGTCAGTTTTGCTGTTTCAGTGTAGTCCAAGAGTTTGAATAAATAAAAATAATTAGGAAAATTGTCCAGTAGCGCCTTAGAGACCAACTAAGTTTGTTCTGAAGAAGTGTGCATGCACACAAAAGAGACAGAATAACAACAGGAAAAAACTGCAGAAACCCAGAAGACAAAAGTCAAACATTGATGTGCATTATAATGAGTGAAATAAATATTTGATCCCCTATCAACCAGCCAGATGTCAGGCTACCTGGTATCTTCACTGTATGTAACGAGCTGAGATTAGAAGCACCTGCTGTAAGGATCATAGAATCCTAGAGTTGGAAGAGACCACAAGGGCCATTGAGTCCAACCCCCTGCCAAGCAGGAAACACCATCAGAGCACTCCTGACATATGGTTGTCAAGCCTCTGCTTAAAGACCTCCAAAGAAGGAGACCTCACCACACTCCTTGGCAGCAAATTCCACTGTCAAACAGCTCTTACTGTCAGGAAGTTCTTCCTAATGTTTAGGTGGAATCTTCTTTCTTGTAGTTTGGATCCATTGCTCCGTGTCCGCTTCTCTGGAGCAGCAGAAAACAACCTTTCTCCCTCCTCTAAAGGAGAGGCCTTACCTGTAATCCCAGCTCGTTAACAGTATCTGTACAAAAGACACCTGTCAACAGAAGCAATCAATCCAGCAGATTCCAAAGTAGCCACCATGACCAAGACCAAAG
The DNA here is from genome assembly GCF_964252035.2 of Podarcis erhardii. Classification (NCBI taxonomy): domain Eukaryota; kingdom Metazoa; phylum Chordata; class Lepidosauria; order Squamata; family Lacertidae; genus Podarcis; species Podarcis erhardii. The sequence continues at coordinate 6,279,662 of NC_138497.1, read as the reverse complement.
AGCTGTCCAAGGATGTCAGGGACAAGATTGTAGACCTGCACAAGGCTGGACTAGGCTACAAGACTATTGCCAAACAGCTTGGTGCGAAGGTGACCATGTGCCAATGGTGCAACTCGGTGGAAGGCGCATTCCTACATTCTCCGCCACAGATTAAAATGGAAGCCCAGCTTGATGGTCTGTTACTTTTGAACACATTTAATCCCAACAAATCCCAAGACGTCTCTATTCACCCTGCACCGTTCTGAAAAGGAGACTCGACCTCTGCGCTTGGGTTCTGCTAACCTGACATGCCACATGTTTAATGCTCTGTGGGTGTCTTCCTATGCTCTTTTCCTTCTGTTGAAGTGCTCTGGGAGACGATCAGTCTTCCAACCGGTACCGCAGCTTTAGCTGGCTATCTGCTCTTCATCACCTTCAAAGATCTCCAGAGGAACAGAGGAAAACCAGGCAATCTGTACCATACACCCAAAGCACAGGGCTGGGAACTAGTTTGCGAAGGGTGCTGGGAATTGTAGCTCGGTGAGGGGTGTGAACTACAGCTCCCAGCACTTGAGGGGCAGCCATGTTCTTGAAATGTCCAGTTCTGGGCACCACAGTTCAAGAAGGACACTGACAAACTGGAACGTGTCCAGAGGAGGGCAACCAAAATGGTCAAAGGCCTGGAAACGATGCCTTATGAGGAACGGCTAAGGGAGCTGGGCATGTTTAGCCTGGAGAAGAGGAGGTTAAGGGGTGATATGATAGCCATGTTCAAATATATAAAAGGATGTCCGAAGGAGGAGAGAGAAAGGTTGTTTTCTGCTGCTCCAGAGAAGCGGACACGGAGCAATGGATCCAAACTACAAGAAAGAAGATTCCACCTAAACATTAGGAAGAACGTCCTGACAGTAAGAGCTGTTCGACAGTGGAATTTGCTGCCAAGGAGTGTGGTGGAGTCTCCTTCTTTGGAGGTCTTTAAGCAGAGGCTTGACAACCATATGTCAGGAGTGCTCTGATGGTGTTTCCTGCTTGGCAGGGGTGTGGACTCGATGGCCCTTGTGGTCTCTTCCGATTCTATGATTCTATGAAATAATAATATATTTATTATTTATACCCCGCCCATCTGGCTGGGTTTCCCCAGCCACTCTGGGCAGCTTCCAACGAAAGATTAAAATACAATAATTTATAAAATATTAAAAACTTTCCCTAAACAGGGCTGCCTGTTTCTGGTGTGGATGTGACCCAAGACAAAGCCTCTCCTTGTTCTCCAGGAGGCCACATCCAAAATTATCCTGCTGCTGAGATGCATGCTTTTTTTGGATATTTTTTTATTTATACTTTTCGACTTCATACATTTCCCTGATTTTATACATTTCACTAATTTTAAAATAATTTTATCTGGAAATATTCAACCAACCATTTCCATTCTTTTATTTAAAAAATGGTTATCTTGATTTCTTACTCTTCCAGCAAATTGTGTTATTTCTGCATATTCCATAAGTTTTTGTATCCATTCTTCCTTTGCTGGGACTTCTGCTTCTTTCCATTTTTGGGCAAGTGACTTTCTTGCTGCTGTAGTAGCGTACATGAACATGCATGTGCTGAGATGCATGCTTTTATACACAACCGCATTAGCAAATGCCCATGAACCAGCCTCTGAGCAGACACGGTTTTTCACAGACCAGCTACTTTCATGCCTGTTTTAACTATTTGGCTCCTCATTGAGAAACACTGGAGGTTGTTGCGGTGATGTAAAGGGGCTCATTGAACTACAATTCCCAGGCTACGCTGGGGAAAGTTGCGCCTTTTGAAGCCAGTTTAATTTCAAAGCCTTTGTATGACTCAAGTGCTTGTTGCACACCGTCAAATGGAAGTCAGGTGTTATAGTGTGAGCACCAGCACAGCTTTGCTTGGGTAAGCCTGTGAGATTCTCCTGTATATACCAACAGATCTAGAGAGCAGTCAGGAGAACTCTCCCAGTGAATAGCTTCTCAGGCTTTCTTAGACCACCTGATTCCCTTTTCTCCAATTAAGGGGGTTTCTTAATTCAACTCACCTGTAGTCATTTACTCCCAACACCACCAGCTGGAGAGATGTTCTCCAGGTTGCTACAGCAGTTTCCATCTTCTTTCTCCATCCATACTGTTACTGGAAACCGTTGACCTGCTCTCCTGTGGAATAGGGAAACCAAGCATGGATGAGGATTTATCCCTGGAAAAGTACCTGGACCAGTGTACAGGCCAGGTAAAATGAAGGATGCTGGGGCTTAATCCTTAATCTGTGATATATTAGTGTATTTTTGGTTTTTATGGAAGCCGCCCAGAGTGGCTGGGGAAACCCAGCCAGATGGGCGGGGTACAAATAATAAATTATTATATTATTATTATTATTATCCATTCTGAAAGGGCAACTGTTTTTCCTGCTAGTATTGCCAGAGTCAAAGAATACCTGCAGGCCTTAGTAAAAGGCGGCTATCCGGTTTTTACTGTGGAACTAGCAAAACTCCCAGTCATGCTACTGGAACAAGTTGAGCAAGTGTGTTGTTTCCACATTTATTTTGATGGATTCTGGTCATATTATTTCTGTTCTGCTCCTATTGCTTAGCATTTAGGAACATAGGAATATACCTTATATTGATTCAGCCTATTGGTTCATGTGGCCCAGTAGGGAGCAGGGTTTAAAGCAGGAGTTTGTCCCAATCCCAGGTGGGATGTGTGAGGATACAAGAATTTTGGGACATAATATACAACAAACTTAAAAAGATCTTTAAATTCTCCTTTCAAAAAAACCCCAGAGGCTTTCTGTTAGGCATTATGTCCACTGAAATACAAAAAAACTTTAGAACAATCTTTATGTATGCAACCACGGTGGCCAGAATTCTGGTAGCAAAAAATTGGAAAGGTGACTTAATTCCTACAAAGCTTGACTGGCAGGTGAAGATGATAGAATACCTGGAACTGGCGAAAATGGCTGGGAGAATAAGAGGAAACTCAAATCAGAAAGTGAGCAAAGAAATGGACAATATTGAAAGAATATTTAAAACAATACTGTGAAAATGCTAATCTCCTGACAGGTATAGATTGAATCTTGAATATTAAAGAGAATTGTAAATGTAAAAAAATGTTCCTGAGATGTAATAGATATAATAGGAAGTGCGTATAGGTTAAGAATATTTAGAAAGCACAATGAGGGGATTCGGAAGTCAAAAATATGTGTGATGTTAGGTGATGTGTAGCCAATTAATGTTGGCATTGTGGTATTGTTTTTTCTGTTTGTGTTGCATGTTTTGCAATTAATAATAATAATAATAATAATAATAATAATAATAATAATAATAAATTTGCCCCAGTCATCCATCAGGGATTGGACCTGGGATCTTTGGCATTAAAAGTATGTGCTGCACTAAGTAAACTGGGCAAATCTAATTACCGTATTCCCAAATTGCAGATAGCGAGCTGAAGCTGAGTGTTAGTGGACATTCTAAGAAGGGGAAGTGTGCCGGAATGTGTGGGATAGCGCTTGCTTTGACACAACACCATCTAACCTCCCCGCAATCAAATCGGAATAAATGCCCAGAATCTGAATAAATGCCCAGTAGCTGTGGGTGTTGAGGTTTGTGAGAAACGGCAGCTTTGAAGTGGACAATTAGTGAGTTGGCAAGAAGCCAAGTGACGCAAGAGTAAGTGAGGAAGTCTGCTTGGAGACAGGGAAGCCTAGCAACCACAGCTGTCAACTTTTCCCTTTTTTTAAGGGAAATCCTATTCGGAATAAGGGAATTTCCCTTTAAAAAAGGGAAATGTTGACAGCTATGCTAGCAACAGGTGGTGATGGGCTAAAAGTTTTCCCTTATAAGCAGCATGACACAGTAGTTTGGTGTTGGAGTTGTTGGAAACGAAATTTCCCTTTTCCCTTATGGGGTATCCAAGAGCCCATATAGAGAACTTACATAGGTTCCCTATTGGTAGAAGAGAATAATAGAGGCCAACCAGAGAATATTGAGAAGCAAAGCAGCTAGTAAGCCTGATCTTTATTGATCTGTTGCAACAGGGTGCTCCCCTCACATGCAGGAAAGGAGGAGGAACCCAGAAAAATGGTGTGCAAGGCCTTATAAAGACTTTTGAAATTGCCACCCTGTAGATCAAGACCACCCCCAGAAACATCATACATACATCACAGAAGGGGTGTAACCTAAGACCACCCCTCAGATACATCACACCTACATCACAGAAAAGGCGGTCTAAAACAGAAAATTTGAATGTTGTGTTTCTCCTGTCGTTGTTTATCTCCTGTCTGGCAGGTCACTTGATTGGATTGCCTGGGGAGCCTGGCCAGTCTTTTGTAGTGATAAATACTTAGTTCCTGAGCCAGGTCACAGGCTCACACCCTGTTCATATCTTAAATGTGCCCTTAAGACAGGATTTGTGAGGAAAGAGACAATCGGGAGGTTTCCCACTTTGACCTTGCAGAGAAAACATTTGCTCAGTTTAGGAGTCAAAATGGTTCCAGGTCGGTCTTCCTGTGCTGATCTATGTACGTGCTTGGTTGGTACACTTATGAACATTACTATATATCTAAGACCTCAAAATTCCTATCACAGAGTTCAGTGGTTGGTGTGTAGAGTAAGAATCAAGTCTGTGCGTATAGTAACTTGTACAAAGCTGTGCTGTACTCTGTATATAATAAAAGCAAATACAAATCAAGTTACTGTTCAGCAAGTTATGTTCCTGAGTTGTCATCCTGGACTACACGGACTAAGCAGCCGGTAGCAGAGAGGTTTGGCTGAGATCCACCAACAGTGGCTTCAATACAGTAAACATGGCCCTATGAGGGAAAAGCCATGGCTTTGCTCGAATTGTGGTCCTCTGCTGGTGCAGAGAATTTTGAACGTATTATTTTGGAGGGATCTGGCATAGACTCCTATCACTAGACCCCATGGACTTCAAGTGAAGCTGAATAGTGGGGAAATTCAGGACAGATCAAAGAAAATGGCAGTTAAACTATGGAACTCATTGGCACAGGAGGCGGTGATGGACGCCAATCTAGATGGCCCTGAAAGAGAATTGGACCAATTTATAGCGAAGGGCGGGACGTGTGTGGCGTGTGGGTTAAACCACAGAGCCTAGGACTTGCTGATCAGAAGGTCGGCAGTTCGAATCCCCGCGACAGGGTGAGCTCCCGTTGCTCGGTCCCTGCTCCTGCCAACCTAGCAGTTCGAAAGCACGTCAAAGTGCAAGTAGATAAATAGGTACCCCTCCGGCGGGAAGGTAAACGGCGTTTCCGTGCGCTGCTCTGGTTTGCCAGAAGCGGCTTAGTTATGCTGGCTGCATGACCCGGAAGCTTTATGCCGGCTCCCTCGGCCAGTAAATGAGATGAGCGCCGCAACCCCAGAGTCGGTCACGACTGGACCTAATGGTCAGGGGTCCCTTTACCCTTTACCTATAGCGAAGGGCTTTTGGCAACTGCTAGCCACAGTGGCTCGGCTCTGCCTCCACAGTTGGATTCAGCAATGCCTCTGAATCCCAGTTGCTGGAACCCACAGGAGGGGAGAGATGCTCTTGTGTTCGAATCCTGCTTGCTGTTTTCCCCCAGGCAAGCCACTGTGAGAACAGCATGCTGGACTAGATGGGTCCAGCAGCCTCTTCTTATGTCCTATTAATGCAGAAGTGTGATGACTGTTTTTTTCTCTCTCCCATGTTGTGATAGGATAACTTCCCACCATCCAGCCCGCATGTTTCTGCTCCCATGAGCCCCTTTGCGGCAGACTTGCCTCCTTCCTCCTACCAGGGAGCATCGTTTCATTCTCCGCCCAATCCGACCCACAACTTCTCGATTGACCTCAGCTTCCTGCCTGACTATTTAAGCCCGGATAACAAATATGAGGGCCGTGCAATGGTATTGGAAGAGCAGCACGGCTCTCAGTCAGGATCGCAAGATAGTGGCATCTTCCTGAATGGCCTGTCCCGAGAGAGGGATGAAAACGCAACTCAACCATCACCCGATGCTTCTGGGATGCCCGATGCCTCTGGGACCTGTCTTCCCATGAACCCGATGACCCCTATGGCCTCCGCTTCAGAAGGTTCTTCTGGCATCGTCCCACAGTTGCAGTAGGTTCATTCCTGTTAGAGCGCCTTGAAGCTTGGGTGACTTAGACTGAAAGTCACTCTTGTTGTTTGTAGAGTTCAAAGGCTTTGTTTATGCAGGAACTGTTTACGGGATGAGTGGAGATAGGAGAGAAATAGACATCTCGTCTGGAGAGAACAGCAAACAACAAATGACTCAGCTTTTAAGGGGTGGAGTTAACTTAAACACAGAGGCTTACCAACAAGTTCTGGTTAGCTTTCTACACAAACAGTGCCCCCTGGTGGGTTAAAGTTATATGAGTATTAAGTACAAAATCAATAAATTGAAATATGGTTCCTTTTATCCAGCAAATCATTATTATTTTTTTAATTGTTATTTTTCTATGTTTTTGGTTGTTCTTATTTTTATCTGCAAGCTGCCTTTTGTCCCCATCAGGGGACTACTACTACTACTGCTGCTGCTGGCCATTTTGGGGCGTTCTCCCTGAGCAAGTGGGAGCCTGCCTCAAGGTTCTAAGCAATGGCAACACGTTCTCTTTGCTCATCTTTAACTCTCAGGTTCTATGTTTAAAACATGCGTTGGATGTGCTTTGAATGTACAGTGGTATCTCGGTTTACAAACTTAATCCGTTCCGGAAGTCGGTTCTTAAACCAAAACCGTTCTTAAACTGAGGCGCGCTTTCCCTAATGAGGCCTCCTGCCGCCAGTTCCCCATCCACCATTCAGCTTCTGTTCTTACACTGAGGTAAAGTTCTCAAACCAAGACACTATTTCCGGTTTTGCAGAGTTTGTAAACCGAATCGTTCTTAAACCAGACTGTTCTTAAACTCAGGTACCACTGTATCGTGTGAATGTTCCCAAACTAGCAAGGTCAAATTTATGCAATCCCAACAGATGGTTGATTTCCTGAACCAATTCCATCTAGAAATAAGAAGAAGAGGAGGAGGAAGGGGTGGACATTCAGTTTATGACTCAGTACTGAAAGGAATGGCAGATTTGCTGTGATACATCCCATGAACTTATCCACGCCACTTCTAAGCACTAAAGGCACCTTTGTCAATCTGTTGCATCCCCTCGTAAATGAAATTCTAAATGTGCAATGTTTCTCCCTTGTTCTCCTAGGAATATAGTGGCCACTGTAAACTTGGCTTGTAAGCTGGACCTCAAGAACATAGCCCTTCAAGCTAGGAATGCAGAATTCAACCCAAAGGTAAGTCCCTGGGAAACTGTTTGGTGCCATTCCTCTGAGAAATTGTTCCCCTTTGAGATTCTGGTTGGGCTCAGACTTAAAAAAATATATATATATATAATTTTTATTAACAAACCAATCAAATCACATTAGTTCCAAATTACACAGCCAAATTTTTAAATTTTTGTTGGGGGTACCCATGCTTTAAGCTCAGAAGGGGATCCAAACATCTCTCTTGCTGCTGCTTTAATGTTCACAGTTCTGTCCAGATACTATTCACAGTTCTGTTCAATCTTCTCTTTATTATTTTCCTCATCTTCTTGTTGTTGTCATATATTCCTTTCTTTGTGACCTCTGATAGTCTCCACAAGCGGGTTGAAAACAAACATTGTTATGTCCTGTGTGGATTTTATTCCTCCAAGAGCCATATTCAAACAGACAGACCCATTTCCGCACTTCCATACAAAACATTCTTAAAGTCTGCCCATTAATTCTCGCAGGTCTGTCACTCTCTCCTCAATCTTCTCAGGGGGTACTGCCAGGTCAAACTCACAGTCCCATATAATAACAAGCCATGGTCTCCTCCCCCTCGATCATAAATCCTGTAGCCAGACCTGCCCTAACAAGTCTCTTTTTATAACTGCGTCACAAAGGCCTTTCATTCCTTTCCAGATATTCCACAAGCCATGCCTTTGATTAGTGATTTATTTCCACACAGTTCTTAATCATCCTGCTTGTTATCAGTAATTGCAACGATTCTTCTTGGGGGGAGGATTGTTAGGTACTCACATGGTTGGGCTCAGACTTGGTGGACTCTAGAGATGGATGTGCTGGGGTAGCTCAGTCGGTAGAGCATGAGACTCTTAAGCTCAGGGTTATGAGTTTGAACCCCACGTTGGGCAAAAGTTCCCTGCATTGCAGAAGGTTGGAGTACATGACCGTCGTGGTCTCATCCAATTCTACAATTCTAGAATGTTGAACTATGACTTTGAGAGACCAGGGTTCGAATCCCCACCCAGCCATGAAGCTCATTGGGTGACCTTGAGCCAGTCACTATCTCTCAGCCTAGCCTACCTCACAGGTTTGTTGTGAGGATGAACTGGGGTGGAGGAGAACCTTGTACACAGCCTTGAACTCCTTGCTTAGAAAAGGTGCCATATAAATGTAATAATAGAAAGGGCTTGTGGAAAACAGGTCTTGTAGATTCCTCCATTGCAAGAGCCTCAGAAATGAGAAGGATGAGCATGCGCAGAGTGCACCTGTCGGGTCAAATCTCTGTATTTCATAAGATACCGCCGGAGGCACTTGTCTAAAACAGATTCACAAGGTGGTAATCTGGTTTTTTTCCTGAACGTTAGAGGTTTGCTGCTGTGATCATGAGAATTCGAGAACCAAGGACAACAGCCCTCATATTTAGTTCCGGCAAAATGGTCTGCACAGGAGCGAAAAGGTAAGCTTTTACTATGAACCCAGAATAAACGGGGCACTGACATGGCGGGCAGGATTGAGGTTTCTGCAAATCTTAGCTTTCTTTCTCTCCTTCCTTTTAAAATACGTTTTGCCTAGCCATGTGACTCTGAAAATAATAATAATAATAATAATAATAATAATAATAATAATAATGATGTTTATTTATACCCCGCCCTCCCCAGCCAAGGCCGGGCTCAGGGCAGCTAACAAGCAATAATAAAAACAAGTTGAATGAATACAACTTAAAAAAACAAGATTAAAATACAACATTAAAATATTGAAACATTAAAATATTAAAATGCAGCCTCATTAGGGGGTTGGACTCGATGGCCCTTGTGGTCTCTTCCAACTCTATGACTCTATGATTCTATGATCACAGGAGGAGAAAGAAAAAAGGAAAAAGAAAGAGGGGGAGGGAATCTAATTGGCTCCAAGCCAAAGGCCAGGCGGAACAACTCTGTCTTACAGGCCCTGCAGAAAGAAATCAGATCCCGCAGGGCCCTGGTCTCATGAGGCAGAGAGTTCCACCAGGCTGGGGACAGTGTTGAAAAGGCCCTGGCTCTGGTTGAAGCTAATCTAACTTCCTTAGGGCCCGGGACCTCTAGGGTGTTGCTATTTATGGACCTTGAGGTCCTCTGTGGGGCATGCCGGGAGAGGCGGTCCTGTAGGTACGAGGGTCCTAGGCCGTGGGAGAACAGAGAAACAAAAAGGAGGAGAATGGCCGACAAGAATAAGGAAACAACAAGAACTGGACAGAAATGGGAAAGGGGATATTTGGGATATCCAGATTTGACAAGCTTATGGAATTAAAATTGGAGTTTCTACTCCTGGATATAAAAATCTGGATAGAAGAAATGGACCCTCTTCTCGATAGACTTTTTTTTAGGATTGGACATTCGTAATTAAATGATTGGACATTCGCAATTAATAAGACTGGCAAAGAATCAGAGGGATGTGGGTTTAATGTAATGTGGGAACTCCAGGAAGATATTAGAGATGGAGGGCTAGGAGGAACGTAACAGGGAAAAAGGGGAGGGAAAGTTGGAATCCAAAGGTTGTAAAATTATTACTTAATTCTATGTTGTTGTTTTTTATCTGTATTAAAGGGGGAAACTCGTGGAAGGGAATAGATCGATCTTAGGGGGATGGGAATTACGCTAAACTGGGTAATGGAGGATGATTACAATTTGGGGATAAGAATTTGTTGAACCTAATTGTTTATTTGGAAGATTTGGAATACATGAGGGGGTGGGGAGGGGAAGTCCTAGTTATTGGAAAAAGTTTATAAATTGGATTTAATTTGTTTTAATTTGGAAAACCTTAATAAAAATTATTTAAAAAAAAAAAGAAATAAGAATTGTCCAGTCCAAAAATACGGTTCAAAAGCTTTACTAATAGAACTTGTTGCAAAACAGACTTGCAACAGTAATGTTACACCCAAATTATTGCATAGTATCATATGCTTCTCCACGCATAGGTTAAACATCTTAGAAACATGAAATTACTTCACATTTCTCTCCAGCTGCTTCCAGGGAGAGAGCAAAGACCAACTCACACAAAATGGAGATTTGCAACCCAATACCTTTCTCATGTGATCTAAGTTAACACTCCACGTGCAAGCTTGCAGAGAGACATTCTAAGTTGATTATCATCTCTTAGGCTCTCTGTTCCTCTTGCTTAGCTTCAATGGAATTTTCCCAAGTTGCAGCTGCAACAATAAATATACAGAGTTATTTTTCATTTTGATGTACAATTAAATAATTAATAATAATAATAATAATAATAATAATAATAATAATAATGTTTTATTTATACCCTGCCCATCTGGCTGAGTTTCACTATCCACTCTGGGTGGCTCCCAATCGAGTGTTAAAAAAAATACAGCATTAAGTATTAAAAACTTCCCTAAACAGAGCTGCTTTCAGATGTCTTTTAAAAAGAAGATAGCTGCTTATTTCCTTCACATCTAGTGGGAGGGCGCTCCACAGGGCGGGTGCCACTACCGAGAATGCCCTCTGTCTGGTTCCCTGTAACCTCACTTCTCGCAGTGAGGGAACCGCCAGAAGGCCCTCGTAGTGGACCTCAGTGTCTGGGCTGGACGATGGGGGTGGAGACACTCCTTCAGGTATACTGGACTGAGGCCGTTTAGGGCTTTCAAGGTCAGCACCAACACTTCGAATTGTGCTCGGAAACGTGCTGGGAGCCAGTGTAGGTCTTTCAAGACTGGTGTTATGTGGTCTCGGCGGCCACTCCCAGTCACCAGTCTAGCTGCCGCATTCTGGATTAATTGCAGTTTCCAGGTCACCTTCAAAGGTAGCCCTACTTAATGGGGAGCGGGGAGCAAACTCAGGCCACTAGATTAGCTGGGATGGGAAATGGCTCAAGGAGAGAAGTCAAAAGTTGCAGCCTCTCAGCAGTCAATGGGGCGGCCCTGCTCCCTTGGTTCCCTCTGCAGCAACCTGATGGAAGGTGCTCTGTCCAATGACAGCTATTGGAGGGGAAGCCTGATAGAGCTGGCTTTTCAGCCAAGCAGATGATGCTCCTGTTTGGCTTCTCTCCCTTCTGCTGTATCCTGATGGAACCATTGCCAAGCACAGACCAACCTATAGCCCTCCTCAAACCATAGCTGTCAAACATCCCTTATTTGGCGGGACAGTCCCTTATCCCAGCGCCGTGTCCCGCTGCTGTCCCTTATTGATGATGTCCCTTAAATTTCCCGGGTTTCAAAGGAAGGAGCTCCTCTCCCTCCCTCCCTGCCGGCCAGGGAGGAGGGAGGCTCCAACTGTATTGCTTGGCTGCGTTGCTCACCCAATAAGGAGTCTAAGAACGACTGGGGGGTGGAGCTTGCATGCCTTGTGCCAATCAAATCGGCCACGTTGCCTGGGGACTCGCCTTTGCTCAGCGCTTCCCAGCGGAGAGGTGACGGTGGTTTTCCTTGCTGCATCCCCTTTGCCGGGTTGCTGCACTATGGGAACCACCGCTTGAGGCTTCGTTTGGCTGCTGGTTGACTAAAATCCCTTATTTTGGCTGCTGATCCCTTATTTTCGAGGCTGCTGGTCCCTTCTTTTCAAATCTGTAAGTTGACAGCTATGCCTCAAACCTTTGGTGGCTGGATTTCTGCCCCACCCCCCTTTTTGTGTGTGTGTGAACCTGCAGCGAAGAACAGTCGCGGCTGGCGGCCAGGAAGTATGCCCGTGTGGTGCAGAAGCTTGGGTTCCCTGCTAAGTTCCTGGATTTCAAAATACAGAACATGGTGGGCAGCTGCGATGTGAGATTTCCCATCCGGCTCGAAGGCCTGGTTCTCACGCATCAGCAGTTCAGTAGGTACGTCCATCCATGCCGCTGTTGGAAAGGAAAACAGAACATTTGCTCTTCCTGTTTTGGGGGATGTTATGTACTGAAGTTCTCACCCTGGGCCAGCAGGGGGATACTGTAGATAGTTATGCAAATAAGGGATCAAAAGTGACGTTCAGTGATTGGATAGTTTTAGAAAATTGTTACAGTTACATGGTACTGGAGCTCTATATAAGCAGGCTGACTGAACCCTTCAGTTCAGTTCTGTTCTGGCCTCTGAATAAACAAGAGCTGTTGAAGAATCGCTGTGTCATCTGATATGTTCACCCACAACTTAACAGGGGAGATGCCTGAAATAGCTTGTGGGTGTGCAAACCGGGGAGCACTTTGCCCTCAGGGCAAGATCACGTTCTAGTCCTCTGCTGCTTTATAATAATAATAATAATTTATTATTTGTACCCCGCTCATCTGGCTGGGTTTCCCCAGCCACTTTGGGCAGCTTCCACAAAGGCCAAAAAATACACTAAGATGTCACACATTAAAAACTTCCCTGAACAGGGCTGCTTTCAGCTGTCTTCTGAATGTCAGGTGGTTGTTTATCTCTTTGACATCTAGTGGGAGGGCGTTCCACAGGGCGGGCACCACCACCAAGAAGGCCCTCTGCCTGGTTCCCTGTAGCTTTGCTTCTCGCAATGAGGGAACCGCCAGAAGGCCCTTGGAGCTGGACCTCAGCGTCTGGGCAGAACGATGGGGGTGGAGACGCTCCTTCAGGTATACTGGGCCGAGGCCGTTTAGGGCTTTAAAGGTCAACACCAAGACTTTGAATTATGCTCAGAAACATACTGGGAGCCAATGTAGGTCTTTCAAGACCGGTGTTATATGGTCTCGGCAGCTGCCCCCAGTCACCAGTCTAGCTGCTGCATTCTGGATTAGTTGTAGATTCGAGGTCACCTTCAAAGGTAGCCCCACGTAGCCCCATTTACACTGCTTGTGAATGGAGGGCTTGCATCATTGCAATGGATTTGGAGTAAGCGGTCATATGAACATAGCCTGGTGCTGATATTGTATCCTCTCACATAATTCCACAATGATTCTTGCTGGCTTTGCTAACCAGGACTACCTGTGTCCCTCATGACCTTTTCAGAAGCCGCTTCCTCCCTTTTTCTTTCGAAGAGGGTAGACGCTCTTTTGATATCTCACCTCCCCCTTTCTGATGCATTAAACCCCAAAGTCACATAAAACCCTTCCATTAGTCACATACAATGTCAAATGACTTTCTAACTTCATGCATTTTAATTCTTTCTTAAACAGCTATGAACCAGAACTGTTTCCTGGCCTCATTTATCGAATGGTCAAACCACGGATTGTATTGCTTATCTTTGTGTCTGGAAAAGTGGTATTAACTGGTAAGTGATGCACAAACTATTGACCTAGGAGTTTGCATGTGAAGGGGAAGAAAAGGCTATAGGCACAGTCTGTTGGAAACATCTCCAGTGCGAGCCCTGTTGAAATGTATGGGAGCTGTAAAATCGGACATCTTACATTTGTTCTACCAAAATTGCACCGTGTGACAATCGGTGCAATCCTATACCTATCTATTCAGAAGTCCCACTGAATTCAGCAGGGCTTATGCATAGGTTAGTCGTATTGGACTGCAGCCTAAGAACAGTTTCGTTTTATTACACCCAGATCAGTGTAGTGTGATTATCTCGGTTTACTGATGTGTGAAATGCGAAAAGCATTTTAAGCATCACTTCTGCCCTAAAACTATAAGGAAGAAAAGAATTTAAGGCCCTTTTCTGAAGCCTGCAAAAATATTAAAGGTAAAGGTAAAGGACCCCTGACAGTTAAGTCCAGTCGCAAACAACTCTGGGGTTGCGGCGCTCATCTCACTATACTGACCAAGGGAGCCGACATTTGTCTATTTATTGACCTATTTATCTACTTGCACTTTGATGTGCTTTCCAACTGCTAGGTTGGCAGGATCAGGGACCGAGCAACGGGAGCTTACCCCATCATGGGGATTCGAATTGCTGACCTTCCGATCGGCAAGCCCAAGACTCAGTGGTTTAGACCACAGCGCCACCCGCTGTGTCTAAATACATAATATTATGTATTTTACATAATATATATTATGTAATTTTATTTTATTATGTACAGTGGTACCTCAGGTTACATACGCTTCAGGTTACATATGCTTCAGGTTACACACTCCATTAACCCAGAAATAGTTCTTCAGGTTAAGAACTTTGCTTCAGGATAAGAACAGCAGCAGCAGCAGGAGGTCCCATTAGCTAAAGTGGTGCTTCAGGTTAAGAACAGTTTCAGTTTAAGAATGGACCTCTGGAACGAATTAAGTACTTAACCCGAGGTACCACTGTAATATTTTATTATATATTAAGTAAAATTATGCAATTTTACATAATATATAATATGTACATTGTTGTTGTTGTTTAGTCATTTAGTCGTGTCCGACTCTTCGTGACCCCCTGGACCAGAGCACGCCAGGCACCCTGGCATACATTACAAGATACATAATGGTGATAGGATAAGTGTGTGTGTGTGTGTGTGTGTGTGTGTGTACACACATGTGAGAAGCGGGAAACAGGATAGCTGTTTTAGGGGGAAAGTGAACAGTGTAAATTCTTAATAAAAAACTATTGATTTCTCATTGAAATGGATAGCTGGCAGGTTTAAGAAAAACGAACCCAATCGGAATGCTGTGGTGGCAACTAGGGAAAATTAATGTGAGATAGATTTGTCTCTGTTCAGGTCAGGTGCAAGCTGAGCTAGAAAAACAGTATGTCCAAACTGAGATGAAACAAAACAAATTCCTTCTAGTAGCACCTTAAAGACCAACTAAGTCAGTTCTTGGTATGAGCTTTCGTGTGCATGCACACTTCTTCAGATACACTGAAACAGAAGTTTCCAGACCCTTCTATATAGTGAGAAGGTGGGGAGGGGTATTACTCAGTAGAAGGTGGGGAGGGGTATTACTATATAGAAGGGTCTGGAAACTTCTGTTTCAGTGTATCTGAAGAAGTGTGCATGCACACGAAAGCTCATACCAAGAACTGACTTAGTTGGTCTTTAAGGTGCTACTGGAAGGAATTTGTTTTGTTTTGACTATGGCAGACCAACACGGCTACCTATCTGTAACTCAAACTGAGATGGTAATTAACATTATAAGCCAGGAACTGATAAGGAAGGAAGGTGTCATCTACTATGGTAGGCTTTTCAACCAGTCTAGTGGAGATGATCGAAAACCATCCCACTCTGATAATGGAGTTCAAAAGGGCTGCGCTATGGAAAATTTCCCCCCATTTCCCCCTTCAACTTTACTCTCCTGGCAGAGAACATTTTTAGGGCATTGCTCCTAACTTCATTTCATTTCTTATGAATGTTATTAATGCTCATTTCAAAACCATTTTTCCTAGGTGCCAAATACCGTTCTGAAATCTATGAAGCATTTGAAAACATCTATCCAATCCTGAAGGGCTTTAAGAAAGCTTCTTAATTTTTTTCTGATAAACTGTATAGTTTAGGCGAGTTTTAGCATCAAGTACAAAATTCTCAAACACACAAACTGACTGTTGACAGTCAAATACCTCTAATCCTCTGTTACAGTTTGACACTGTCAGTCTGTTTCATCGTATTCTTCTTGTTGTGAATTCCTTACAGAAAAAAAGGCTATGAACTTTGAACAGTGTGAAATGTGATAAAAGAGATATGAAATACAAAAACTAGTTCTGTAAGAATGCCTTACGGAACAGGTTAGCATCTTGGAATACTGTTGAAATCGAAATGTTCCCCATTTTTTAAATGTGTTTTTGTCTAAAATAAAGATAAATCACACTATTAAAGTACTGGGTTGTTGTTGTTTTTAATTATTCATTAAACAATATGTAGTCTAGCCACATTGGCTGAAGATGCATGTTAGTCTTAGAGGAGACCCATTCAACTGGCCTGGTTCTAGCGCATCAGTTCAGTAGGTCGTCTTTTTCTTTGGTGATCACTCATAACTGAGTATGTTTGTCTTCCATGAACACAGTCTTAAATATGTCTGTCCGCACCTCTGTTGTAAGGAAAGAGGCAGGGAAAGAGAAAAAGGAGTGTTTACTCCTGTAAAGGAGAAGCAGAGGTGTGTGTCATTAGCATATTGCTGGCGTTGGTTGGGAAACTACATGGTAAAATCCAGATGACTGCAGATGTCAGAGAATTGAAACTGAAATACTTTATTGTCATTTGTACAACTTGTATACAGTGAGATTACATGAGCACCCCCCACTTAGCTCTCTTAGTCTTAATTCCCCTCGTTTACTGACGCGCAACCACCAAACCCGAAGGTCAGTTGCCCCGTTGTTATCTTTTCATTCAGCAGCCTAACAGCCCACGGATAGAAGCTGTTCTTTACCCTGTTGGTGCGACTAATCGTGCTTCTATATCTTCTGCCTGAGAGCAGGAGATCAAGAAAGTGCCGGCCAGGGTGTGAATCATCCCTGAGAATTTTCCTCACTCTCCTGAGGCAACGTTCTTCTACAATGTCATCCAGCGGATTCACAGGACAGCCCATAATATCTTGTGCTGTATTCACCACCCTCTGTAGGCACTTCCTATCAGATGATGTCAAACCAGCGGACCACACCATGATGAAGTATGAAAGGACACTTTGTATTGTGGACCGGTAGAAAGAGATAATCAAATGCTGATTGACATCATTCTTCCGCGATACTCTGAGGAGATGGAGTCTCTGTTGGGCTTTCTTAGCCACCTGGGTTGTATTGATCTTCTAAGTAAGGTCTTCACTGAGATAAACTCCTAGGAATTCAAAGGAAGAGACTCTCTCCACACAGCCCTCCCCGATGTACAGCGGGGCTAGTTTTCCTCTCTTCCTCCGAAAGTCCAACACCATCTCCTTTGTCTATGGAATGGCTGCCTTTTGGTTTTCCTATTGTTCTGTAAGTGCGAATTTCACAAATTCGGCTTCAAACGCGAACCAGCACAAACCTTTTAACTCCCTGACTGCCGTTGAGTTTATATTTACAGTGGTGCCTCGCAAGACAAAATTAATTCGTTCCACGAGTCTCTTCGTCTTGCGGTTTTTTCGTCTTGCAAAGCACGGCCATTAGCGGCTTAGCGCTATTAGCGGCTTAGCGGCTATTAGCGGCTTAGTGGCTATTAGCGGCTTAGAAAAAGGGGGGGAGGGGAAAAACTCGCAAGAACTCGCAAGACGTTTTCGTCTTGCGAAGCAAGCCCATAGGGAAATTCGTCTTGCGAAGCACCTCAAAAACGGAAAACACTTTCGTCTAGCAAGTTTTTTGTCTTGCGAGGCATTCGTCTTGCAGGGCACCACTGTAACTTTCATAATCACATTAATTTTCCCCGGTTCCAAAGGCAACTTCTCCTTTCGGCAGCCGGCAACCTTTAAACCCTATGCAAAAAAAAAAAAAAAAAAAAAGCGCAGAGAAAATTATTATTATTATTATAATATTATTATTATTATTATTATTATTATTATTATTATTATTATTATTTATTTATTTATTATTATTTATTATTATTTATACCCCGCCCATCTGGCTGGGTTTCCCCAGCCACTCTGGGCGGCTTCCAACAAAACACTAAAATACAATAAATAATAATAGTAATAACAATAATAACCCAATAAGTAAAAGTGAAAATACTCCCAAATTATAGGAAGGCAAGAATGAAATCCAGCGGAAACGGAGTCGGCCTTGGATTGGGCAGGGAGGCAGCCAATAGGAACCGCTTCCCCATCAAACACCGCCCCCATTCTTCCCCGCCCCTTAAAATACGTCACCTCCATTCCTTCCTCTTTTAGCTGCGCTCCCACACCTGCCTGGGATTGGGATGCGAGGCAGCCAATAGGAACCGCTCCCCCGCATCAACCCCCGCCTCCCCCTTGGAGCGTCACCACCTTTCCTTCCCCTTTAAACTCCGCCCGTAGGCCCGTCTGGGATTAGCCAATAGGGGAGCCGCTTCCTCCATCACACCCCGCCTCTGCGTAATGCGTCACCACCTTTCCTTCCCCTTTAAACTCCGCCCGTAGGCCCGTCTGGGATTAGCCAATAGGGGAGCCGCTTCCCCCGTGACACCCCGCCTCTGCGTAATGCGTCACCGCCGCTCCTTTCCCCTTGAAGCCCCGCCCACGCGCGCGTCCCCTCCCTCCCTCCCTCCGCTGGTTGTTTTGTTTCCCATCATGCCCCGGAATGAAAACAAAGTCCCACGTGACCGCCGGGCGCCGCGAGCCCGTCGGCAAACATGGCGTCTCCCAGGGGCGGCGGCTGGACGGGCCCGGCGCAGCGCCCGCGGCGGCAACAGCAGCGCCCGCCGCCCCCCGGGGTTGGGGCCCCCGGTGCCGGCAGCGCCGAGGGAGCGGAGGCCGGGGCCGAGGCGGAGTCCCGGGCCGAGGGCCTGTACGTGGCGGTGGAGCGCTGCCCCCTCTGCAACACCACGCGGCGCCGCCTCACCTGCGCCAAGTGCGTCCGCGGGGGGGACTTCGTCTTCTTCGACGGCCGGGACTCGGAGCGGTGGGTGCCTCGGAGGAGGAGGAGGAGGGCGGCCAGGCCCTTCCTCTTCCCCTTCCCTCCCCCCTTCCCCTTCCCCGGGGTCTCTGGGCCCCTTGGCTGCGCTTCTCCTCAGGGGGCTCCTCAAGCGGGAAATTCGGCAGCCCCCCTCTCACCTCAGCCTCCCAGGTGGGGGCCCGGCTGCGGTTAAGGCTTTATCCAGGATAAAGAAAGTGTATACAGTGGTACCTCGGGTTACAGACGCTTCGGGTTACAGACTCCGCTAACCCAGAAATAGTGTTGTTTAGTCGTTGTTTGTTTAGATGGCCCACCATCTCGTCCTCTGTCGTCCCCTTCTCCTTGTGCCCTCCATCTTTCCCAACATCAGGGTCTTTTCCAGGGAGTCTTCTCTTCTCATGAGGTGGCCAAAGTCTTGGAGCCTCAGCTTCAGGATCTGCCCTTCCAGTGAGCACTCAGGGCTGATTTCCTTAAGAATGGAGAGGTCTGATCTTCTTGCAGTCCATGGGACTCTCCAGAGTCCTCCAGCACCAGAATTCAAAAGCATCCATTCTTTGATGATCAGCCTTCTTTGTGGTCCAGCTCTCACTTCCATACATCACTACTGGGAAAACCATAGCTACCCAGAAATAGTACGCTTCAGGTTACAGACTCCACTAACCCAGAAATAGTGCTTCAGGTTAAGAACTTTTCTTCAGTATGAGAACAGAAATTGTGCTCCAGCAGCAGCGGGAGGCCCCATTAGCTAAAGTGCTTCAGGATAAGAACAGCTTCAGGTTAAGAACAGACCTCTGGAACAAATTAAGTACTTAACCTGAGGTACCACTGTATATAAGTGGCTCCGGCTCTCTGCACATGCTCAAAGGCACTCCCGCAGCTCAGTGCTGACAGGTGGCCGCTGCCCCCCAAGGTCGAGGCCTGAGACCTGGCAGTAGACCTCGCCAGCCACTCAGGGCGCAAAGGGTTGGCATGTTAATGAGGAGGCTGGTAGTTCCAGCCCACCCAGGGACTCCTGTCTTGTAAACTTGTCATTTTGTATTAAATTTTGTTAGTTGCTTTCTCCTGCCCAGGGCAACTTACAGCTTACCTGTGGTGGCTCAGTGTACCTGTGGGCATCTGTTGGTGTAAGCGGGGCCAAACACTTGGGGGATGGTCCATGGTCTTCATGGCCAGCTTAGGGGCTTCTGAAAGGGATCTGGCTTGCCCCGGTGTGAAACAGGATGCACTCAGTCAGATCCAGTGGTACTGTTCTTACGTTGTTAGCACTGAAGGAAACCCAGCCTGGTCTGGCAGCATAAAGTCGTCTTCAGGCTGGTGGTATTGTTTCCCGATTCTTCTGGCTGTACTTGCCCAGGTGCTGGATTCCTCCAGTGCCGTAACAGGGACATACAGCTCTTTACATGACCCTGGGTGACCGTACACATTTGTTAATTTAAGCAAGCTGTTAGGTTGAGTATCAAACCTTTCTGTTCTAAATGGTAGGCACGGTAGCTGACTTTCTGTCTTGCATCTTAAGCAAGACGCAAGAGCAGATGTTGTATTGTAGAATTCGAGGGGTTTTTTTGTAAGCTTTGTAGTCCCTCATTGATAGGCCATAGTAGATCCGTGGAAGAGCATCTGCTTTGCATGCAGAAGGTCCCAGGATAAAATCCTTGGCATTTTCAGGTAGGGCTGGGAAAGACTCGCGCCTAAAGACATGTAATGATGGCACCAGGTGGGACACCACAGAAAAGAACTGTTCTCATGTTGTTGCCCTCTGAACCTCTTGAGAAGGGGGCGGGGGACATAGAGAAGGGCCCTGGATGAGGTCCTGAGCCATTTAAGGCTTTATAGGTCAGCACCAGCACTTTGATTAGGGCTCAGAAACTAATTGGCAGCCAGTTCAGTCAGGCCAGGATCGGTGTTATATGCTCAGCTCCTCTTGGTGAGCAACCTGGCCGGTGAATTTTGCACCAGCTGAAGTTTCTGAGCCGACTTCAGAGGCAGCCCCACATTTAACACATTGCAGTAATCTAACCTAGAGGTTACCAAAACATAGGCCACAGAAGTTAGGCTATCTGTGGCCCGATAGGGGTCCAGCTGGGCCAGCAGCCAAGGATGACAGAAAGCACTCTCTGCCACCGAGACCACCTGGGTTTCAAGTGACAGCAGTGGATCCAGGAGCACCCCAAATTACATACCTGTTCCTTTAGAGAGAGTGTGTGTGTTTATGATTAAAATAAATCATATTTATGATTTCACATATGTCTTGGGTGAATTACATTTTTTGTAAACAGGAATAAGTCACAAGAGCGAAATATTACATAGCATAGCTGTCGTAACTCCCGCTTCTCAACTCTTAACTTCACAGAAGTTTGAGTCACTTGGATCTCAATAGGATTTATATTTCCTCATTGTTAGTCTGCTCCTGACTGAAATGCAGTGTTTGTTTCAGGAAACGTTCTTCCAACACTTTGTTTGTTAAGAAGTTCGGCCTTGGTTAACATTTAATTGTCGATGATGAGTCACAGTTTGGCAGGAAGTCCTGCCGTTAGTAAAAACAAAGGCAACCTGCTCCCCTTGTTTTGTGCAGGGTGTTTTGAGTATTGTGTCATAGTTTTGAGAAGTACAGTGGTACCTCGGGTTAAGAACTTAATGTCGTTCCGGAGGTCCGTTCTTAACCTGAAACTGTTCTTAACCTGAGGTACCACTTTAGCTAATGGGGCCTCCCACTGCTACTGCCGCACAATTTCTGTTCTCATCCTGAAGCAAAGTTCTTAACCCAAGGTACTATTTCAGGGTTAGCGGAGTCTGTAACCTGAAGCGTCTGTAACCCGAGGCACCACTGTACATTGTGGGGGGTGGAAATACTTATTTCCAGGAGCTAACAAAAATAGCGTAACATAATTGCTAAGGCAGTCTTTGCCAATCTGGTGCCCTTCAGAACAGATTTTGGTTACAGATTGTTGTTTTCTTGAGGATGAAACAAACCACATTTCCTGTTTCAATTTCAGATTTAAAATTAAGCCAGGGATTGTGACTTGTTTCTGCCTGGCATGAGAAGCAGCAGAATGGGCTGTTAGTAGTGGAAGATTTCTTTTTTTTAAAAAGAAATGAATTTCAATAAGTGTTTTGTGTGTCTTACTTTGCATTTACAGTGACACCTCGGGTTACAGACACTTCAGGTTACAGATGCTACAGGTTACAGACTCCGCTAACCCAGAAATAGTACCTCGGGTTAAGAACTTGGCTTCAGGATGAGAACAGAAATTGCGCCGCGGCGGTGCAGCAGCAGCTGGAGGCCCCATTAGCTAAAGTGGTACCTCAGGTTAAGAACAGTTTCAGGTTAAGAACGGGCCTCCAGAACGAATTAAGTTCTTAACCCGAGGTACCACTGTACTGGAAAATGTTCAGCATCTTTTGGAAACCAGAAAAATGTTTAAATGTGCTCCTATGCAAGTGTACTCCAAAGTAAGCCCTGGTAGGTTCATTGGGCATTACTACACTGTATAGGATTGTGCAATCTGAACATAGTGAAGCTTGTTTCTGCGTAAACTTGCATAGGCTTTTCCTCTAATTTATACGTGGCTCCTTTAGTTCTGTCAGTTTTACATTTTAGATTGGCTACTGCTTTTTGTATTTTTTTTCTTTGGCTATGTTTGTTATGCTTGTTTTTATGCTTTTGTCAAGGTGCGCGGCTCAATTCTCACGCTACCCTTCCTCTCTCCTTTTTCCCTCTGTTTCCCCCCTTCTGTTCCTGTGGCCTGGGGGGCCTGAGGGGGTGCAGTAGATTGGGGAAATTGTAGGGATTTGGGACCTTCTTCCCAAGAGTGAGCCAAAATTTCTGTTGATGAAAACACAATACCACTTAATAAATTTAAATACAGTATACCAATGTTATAAAGAAACAGAAGGGAAGAATGGTGCAAAATCGTTTAAGCAAAAGTTGTCATCAGTGTACCTTTGATTGCACATCTCTTTCCAAATGATTATATGTGGCTGGCTTTTAACAGCTCATCGCTTCTTTAGGTCACGTGCGGCCTGACCGCAGTCTTGTGGTGTTACTATTTTTGCCAGAATCCCATGGGTGGTGCATTGAATGATACAGCACGTGGTTGCGTATTCCCAATCTCTTATGCTGCTCCTGCTCAAGAACATGAGGACTATCTGGCAGGTTCAGGCCACGGTCAGCCTTGAGGTGACCTATCAGAAGTTGGCTGGCAGTCTTCTAGTGAAACATAAGCTGCCCCTCACCAAACTCCTGGTCTAAGTTAAGCCGAACAGCTGTACCCAAAACACTCTAAACAGTGTTAGAAACTCAGGTATATAAGATAATCACCAAATGGCACCTTAAACCATGGCTATGGTCGACGCAGCAGAATATCTAGGTGCCTTTATTATTATTATTATTATTATTATTATTATTATTGTTATTATTACTACTACTACTACTACTACTACTACAGTGGTACCTCAGGTTAAGTACTTAATTCATTTCCGGAGGTCCGTACTTAACCTGAAACTGTTCTTAACTTGAAACACCACTTTAGCTAACTGGCCTCCTGCTGCTACCACGCCGCCGGAGCCTGATTTCTGTTCTCATCCTGAAGCAAAGTTCTTAACCTGAAGCACTATTTCTGGGTTAGCGGAGTCTGTAACCTGAAGCGTATGTAACCTGAGGTACCACTGTACTACTACTACTAATACTATTCTTCTTTTCATTTCTATACGGCTTTACAACACATTAAAACATCTAATAAAACAATTCAGAATAAAACAAATTCAAGTATCAAGGAAAATATTTCAGATCCTTCTCTAAGTGACATTTTGCTTACCTACTTAATATATATAACTGCCGCATAGTGGAAGTGCTGTAGGAAGCCAGGGTGGTGTAGTGGTTGGACTAGGAGCCGGGAGGTCAGGGTTCAAATCCCCACTCGGCCATGAAGCTCACTGGGTGACCTTGGAGCCAGTCGCAACCTCCTAACCTACCTTGCAGGGTCGTTGTTGGGGTTAACGGAGGAAGAGGGTGAACTATGTACTCCTTGGAGAAAAAGGTGGGAGTCCAGCACAACAAATAAGCTCTTTTGCTTACCTGCTTAAGAAAGCTGGAGTGTTTTAGAGTATATTTAAAAAAACATTGTAAAATTAATGAATGTTAGAAAGATGCTGGAATAAACTTACATGGTCTTAGCAGAAAGGTTATAAAGAATTATGTTAAAATGGATTGTTAATGGGTTAAAGTGTAAAATTTAAGGTTAAATTGCGTTAAGATAAATTATAGAACAAAATCTGAGAAAGAGGGAAAGGACTTGCTGAAACAATTATGAATTAAGAATACAAAAAGGGAGGCGGAGGAAGTCATGGAAATAAGTAAATGAAAGATAAATATATGAAAATACTGGGTGTTATTGTTTTTAAATGTTATTGTTTAGCTGTATTGATTTTGGGTTTTCTTTTTTTTAGTGTTGTATTTTCCTTTATTTTTGAAGTATTGTAATCTTTTTTATTACTTTTTTTTGTAATTGTTAAACTTTAATAAATATATTTTTTAAAAAAAGAAAAAGAAAGAAAGCTGGAGTGTTCAGCCAGATGGAGATGTCAGTCGCAGAACGTTCTGTCCAGAGATCTCCATGTGGTCGCAAGTGGACCTGTGCCAGGCGCAAAATGTGCCTGGAACCTGGGGGTTTCCTACCACTGATTAAAATGTCTGAGATTGTTGCATCCATCTTTTTACTCCTTCAGTAGATGAGGTTGGTGCTCTGCTGTTGCTAAGGTAAAGGTAAAGGGACCCCTGACCATTAGGTCCAGTTGTGGCCGACTCTGGGGTTGCGGCGTTCATCTCACTTTACTGGCCAAGGGAGCCAGTGTACAGCTTCCGGGTCATGTGGCCAGCAGGACTAAGCCGCTTCTGGCGAACCAGAGCAGCGCACGGAAACGTTGTTTACCTTCCCGCCGGAGCGGTACCTATTTATCTACTTGCACTTTGATGTGCTTTCGAACTGCTAGGTTGGCAGGAGCAGGGACCGAGCAACGGGAGCTCACCCCGTTGTGGGGATTCGAACCGCCAACCTTCTGATCGGCAAGCCCTAGGCTCTGTGGCTTAACCCATAGCGCCACACGCGTCCCTTAGGTATATAAAACACCTAAATTTCAAAGTGCTGTATGGAGATTTAAAAAACAAACACATAGGCTGGGCTATCAAACAGCAGATCTCCTTCACTTTCCACAACTTTGAACCTCTTTCTTTTCCAGGTTTTCTGAAAAGAAGGAGAGATTGAAGCACCTTAGAAACAAGCAGCACGAATTCCAGTCCCAGTAAGTCCCAGTTCAGTTTCTTTTACCTGCTTTGGTTGGCTTAAAGCACAGGCAGATCGTCTTTCGAACCTCTGATGTTTGCTGAAAGCGTAGTTCTGGTTGCCAGCTAATCTTCTGCTCCTTCTGCTCCCCTTCTTGTAGGTTGTTAAAAGCTATGGAGGGGAAATGGATAACTGACCAGCTGGTGAGTCCTGTGGAAGTCTTCCAGTTCACATTGAAGCGCAGTGGCCACTTTTCAGTGTAGACCCGCACTGTTTTCTTCACATGAGAAGGAACCACATATCAGCCCTGCGCTCGTGGGTCTCTTGTGCATGCATACCCAGGGGAGTGTGGAGTTGTACTGTGGGGCACCAGCTTCAGTCCAGTAGTAATATTTTGCATTTATATAACACCCCCCCCAAGTATTCGAAGCACAACATCCACATTGTCTTGGTAAGCCATGCAACAACCCTGTAAGGTTGATCCTTAAACCTCAGGTCCCTTTGGGGCATTTAATGATGATTTCAGAGAAGGATAAACACAAAGCCATTACAGAGCACAGTGTCCTGTAATTGTTGAGTTGAAAGGGACCACGAGGGTCATTTAGTCCTACCCCTTGCAGTGCAGGAATCTTTCTACCCAATTTGGGGCTTGAACCCGTGGCCCTGAGTTTAAGAGGCTCATGCTCTACCAGTTGCCAAAGTAAACCTACATTTTAAAAGGGGAGATCGAATACCCTTAATTTCGTTGGATGTCTTGTACCTGTTGAGTTTAGCAAAGGAGAGTTGCTTTTATCCTATGCTTCCACCAGTGCAATGTAGCGTTTAGAGTGTAGGTCTAGGACCCGAGAGACCTGAGTTCAAATCCTGACTCAGCCAATTGGATGACCTTGGGCCAGTCAAACTCGTTCCCAGCTTAACCTACCTCTCAGGGCTGATTCAAGGAGAAAGCAGGAACTGGAAGAGGACCATGTGCAATGGTTTGAGTTCATTGGAAGAAAGACAGAACGTAAGTTAATTACAGCTACTTTGGCTGGAATTTCTTTTTTATTCTGAAGGTGTAAAAGTATCTGTCTGGTCTAGCCTCCATCCAGTCTTTCTGTTTCTAAGGCAGTGCCCAAATAGCTGGCAAATAAGCAAGACATATAACTTTTTTGCTGAAGGCGAATTTGGTTGAGAGAATAGATGTATCTGTTGTCTTACTTGCCCCTAAAATAATAACGCCTTTGGGGAAAGCAAAAAGCGCTGTTCTCGCACTGAATTACCACAACTCAACCAGCCCCAGGATTACTCTGGGTCACAGTAATTTAATGTTTATACCTGGTGAGGGGCTCATGAAGCCTCTTGATTGAAAACATTGCAGTGTGCAGTTCAGGGGATAATAAATAGCCCTATCATAGGTGCTGCTCCTTTGGGCCCTGAGACAAAACTGATTGGTTGATTAAGGCTGTTGAGGTGGTGGATTTTGGGGCAGCTCCTCTACTTGCTCTGTTTCTTTCAGAGGTGGAAAATAATGTCCTGCAAAATGAGGGTTGAGCAGCTGAAGCAAACGATCTGCAAGGAAAACGAAGAAATGGCACGAAGTAAGTGATGCTCGTGCTGGGAGCCAGCGTGGTGTAGTTGTTAGGAGCAGCGGACTCATAATCTGGTGAACCGGGTTCGCTTCCCTGCTCCTCCACATGCAGCTGTTGGGTGATCTTGGGCTAGTCATACTTCTTGAAGTCTCTCAGCCCGCTCACCTCACAGAGTGTTTGTTGTGGGGGAGGAAGGGAAAGGAAATTGTTGGCCGCTTTGAGACTCTTTAAGGGGAGTGAAAGGCGGGATATCAAGTCCAAACTCCTCCTTCTCCTCCTCCTCCTCTTCTTCTTCTTCTTCAGTAGAAGTGTTGGTAGACTCCATCTGGAGCACTCCTGTTCCCATAGCTGAACGGTTTTGCAAAGCATGCTATGTGACCTTAACATTCCCCAGAAGCTTATCTGGGCTTCTTCTATGATAAGATCAGTAACGGCAGGCAACATCCCCAAAAGAAAGTTTGGCCTTTGTTTGTCAGTCTTCCACTGTAATCCTCAGTAGCGGAATAGCATTGGGCATGTTTGAGGGGGCCCTTTCAGTTGGTTCAAGCAACCCAGAGCAGTGGGTCCCCAGCTGTTGTTGGACTGCAACTCCCATCATCCCTAGCTAGCAGGACCAGTGATCAGGGATGATGGGAGTTGTAGTCCAACAACAGCTGGGGAAGCAAGTTGGGGAAACAACTGCTAGAGCAATGTAACTAACTCTCTTTTATTAATCACAAGTTAACAGCTGGGGAAAAAATCAAGTTTAATAATAATAATAATAATAATAATAATAATAATAATAATAATAATAATTTATTCTTTATACCCCGCCCACCTGGCTGGGCTTCCCCAGCCACTCTGGGCGGCTTCCAAAAAAAGATTAAAATACTGTAATACATCAAATAGTAAAAGCTTCCCTAAACAGGGCTGCCTTCAGATGTCTTCTAAAAGTTTGGTAGTTGTTGTTCTCTTTGACATCTGGTGGGAGGGCGTTCCACAGGAAGGGTGCCACCACCGAGAAGGCCCTCTGCCTGGTTCCCTGTAACTTGGCTTCCCTGTAACTTGAAGCTAAAAAGCAAAGCTATTGCCTAGGACTGGCCGTCTCTGATCGAAAGAATGAGCCGGTTGCAGCACCAGTTTGAGGAAACGACGGTTCCACCCCGAAAGCTAACCATTGCCTTTGCTCTGCCCCAGACTCCGAGTGGCTTCTCCGAATTAAGGACGAGAACCAGAAGCTCTACCGCAGGGCCCAGCGGCATCAGGAGAAGAAGGAGAAGATTCAGAGGCACAACCGCAAGCTGGGAGAGCTGGTGGAGAAAAGGAACTACGACCTGAGAAGCCAGCACGAGCACCTTGCAGGCCTCCGGCGCTCGCATGTCCTGGAACTCACCTCCGTCATCTTCCCTATCGAGGAGGTGAAGATTGGCATGAGGTAGGGAAGGAAGGGGCAGCTGCTGAGCCAGTGCGGTGAGCGGACCGCTCGGGAGACGGTGCTCTCTTCCTCGGTCTGCAAGGTGCAGCAGGCGAGAGGCATACGTGTGCTCTTTTGTGGGGTTTAGTAGTAATAATAATTTTGCTATTTACTGTATTTTTCGCTCTATAGAACGCACCAGACCATAGGATGCATCTGACAATAGGAGGGGGAGAACAGGGGAAAAAAAATCACCCCCTCTGCTCAGCGCCCCTTCAGTGAAGCGGCAGGAGAAACTGAGCCCCTTCCATTTCTCCTCCCACTTCGCTGAAGGGGCCCTGCGCAGCTCTCCCTCTCTGCTGAAGCCAGGAGAGTCTTGCTCTCCCGGCTTCAGCAAAAGGAACCCGAAGCCTTTGGAGTGCAACGGGACCCCACTTGCTCTCCCGGTTTCAGCGATAGCAACGCAAAGCCTCCAAAGCGCAGTGCAAATTCCCGCTGCACTCCGGAGGCGTCGCGTTGCTTTCGCTGAAGCCTGGAGAGTGAGAGGGGCTTCAGCCCTTCAGCGAAAGCCACGCGAAGCCTCCGGAGCACGGAGGGAGTGCTCCCTCTGCGCTTCGGAGGCTTCACATTGCTATCGCTGAAGCCAAGGAGCCTGCATTCCCTCCATAAGACGCACACACATTTTAATTTTTGGAGGGGAAAAAGTGTGTCCTATAGAGCGAAAAATACGGTATATCCATGCTCATCTAGCTGCAAAGCTGTGGGCAGGAAACCTGGTGGCAACTGGAAGGCCATGGGAATGTGGGGAGAAGGGGTTGTGTTGAAATGGTCCTTACCCCCTCCTGACGTCACCCAGTTTGTACCCAAACCAGAATCACGTTTACTTGGGTGAAAGTCCCTTTGAGCCGCAGTGGGATGTACAGCTTCATTTAAAAAAAATTACTACATTTCTGTCTTAGGATCAGAGAATTCTGACTGGGGCAACCCAGATAGATGGGCTGCATACAGACAATAATATTATTACAGTCGTACCCCGGCTCCCGAACGCCTTGGGAGTTGAATGTGTTGAAAACTGCAGAGCGTACGCAGACTTTCCGGAAGCATTTGTTTGCCAGCTGGCAGGATGATCAGGAACAAAATGCTGCCTACTAGTAACTTGGTTTCTTAGAGATCTATTATGTACAACAGCAGACTCACAAGCTACTATATACAAGTTACAGATATGCATCTTAACACTCACTCTCTTTCTCTCAACAAAACTTCAACTCACTCCAAGACTGTCCTACACACACAAAGAAGTCATGGGTCATTCTGCCTATATGGGCGACCTCCTCCAACAGTAGAGCTCCCATATCTCCAGGCAGAAACTCCCCCTGCTCAGTCTCCCTGGCGTTCAGCCAGCTTACTAATTGCTCACTCTGCCAAGCTGCACAGAAGCACGTAGGCAATGTCCCAACAGAACGTTCCGGCTCCCAAACGATCAAAAACCAGAAGTGAGTGTTCCAGTTTTCGAACGTCTTTTTGGAAGCCGAACGTCCGGTGCGGCTTCCGCTATTATTTCCGGCACACCTGCACAGTCATAAACCAAATGGAAGCTACGCCTTGATTTCCGAACGTTTTGGAAGTCAAACGGGCTTCCGGAACGGATTCCATTCGACTTCCGAGTTACGACTGTATTATAATAATAAAGAGTTGTAGAGTTGGAAGGGACCACACGGTCTTTCTAGTCTAACTCCCTGCAGTGCAAGAATCTGTTTGTTCAATGCGGGGCTTGAGTCCCATGCTATGCTGACTGAGCTATCCCATATAGGCTTATCCTGCTCAAGGGGACATGCGTGGTTCTTAATTTTCCTCTGTTTTACCCTGCGTGCTCTTAAAGGGTGACTTCTAGGTGGCTGGTTGGGTGGGGGTAATTAGTTTGCTTGGGGTTGCAGCCTCAACACCTGTTTGTCTTACGCCTGTTTTCAGCTTTCCTTTGACAGAAGCTAATTCCTTAAATGTTCAATTTTAAGCACTTTCTGCCCAAGGGAGATGATGTTAGCATGGATTTATTTCTTCCACTGAAAGCAATGTGCTTAATTTTAGCCACAATGTTTTCTTTTCCTGCTTTTTAGAGGAAAAGCTGGACTCCTGGGACGATGTCCCAAGGAGTTCATTTATTTCTGCACTTTCTGCCCTTGAGCACAGTTTGCCCCAGTTCACGGAGGGGACACCAGTGGCAGCCGCTAGTGGGGGTGGCTATATCCTTCCTTAAAAGGTAAAGGGACCCCTGACCATTAGGTCCAGTTGTGGCCGACTCTGGGTTTGCGGCGCTCATCTCGCTTTATTGGCCGAGGGAGCCAGCGTACAGCTTCCAGGTCATGTGGCCAGCATGACTAAGCCACTTCTGGTGAACCAGAGCAGCGCACAGAAATGCCATTTACCTTCCCGCCAGAGCGGTACCTATTTATCTACTTGCACTTTGACATGCTTTCAAACTGCTAGGTTGGCAGAAGCAGGGACCGAGCAACGGGAGCTCACCCCATCACGGGGATTCGAACCGCCAACCTTCTGATCAGCAAGCCCTAGGCTCTGTGGTTTAACCCACAGCGCTACCCGCGTCCCTATATTCTTCCTTAGAGACCGCCATTCAGCCTCTTGCCTTTATTCCAGGGACCCCGCAGACATGTCGTCCGAGAGCGACAACGCCATGACTTCTAGCACTGTGAGCAAGCTTGCGGAAGCCAGGAGGACCACCTACCTGTCCGGGCGATGGGTGTGTGACGACCACAACGGAGACACCAGCATAGGCATTGCGGGGCCTTGGATCACCCTTCCCAACAACGGAGATTATTCTGCTTACTACAACTGGGTGGAAGAGAAGAAGACCACTCAAGGGCCAGGTAAAAAAAATTTCCACAGAGCCTCTGGCTGGTCTGAAGTTAAGCTCACTGGGAGTAAGCCTCTGCTCATTCCTTCACTCAGATTATGTGGTTAACATCAATGCTGAGCACGTAGCTCAGACTGAATTTAGGGAAGCCTGGGAGTACGTCAGCAGGGCTCCCCCGTCGGTTGCGATTCTGCAGCCACACAAAGCTGTGGAGCACAGATCCAGGCAGAGAATTCAACTCCCTAAGAATCTTGGCTTCCTTTCCTTTTCCTTTTTTTCCTGGTTGGAAAAAAAAAGGCAGAGCAAATTTCTCGGCAGCGTGGTTGTGACAACATGCCGGCAAATCCCTCGCCTGCAGAACTCTTAGAAGCCGGAATGGCGGCAAAAATGTCAACTGGGGTTTGGGATTTGTGACTCGGGGTTCAGAGAAGATAAATAACTTGTATAATTTATACACTGTTTCGCAACACGGTTTTAATTTTTGCTTGTGTCCTGTCCGTGGGTGTGTGGAAGCAAAAGTCCCAGGGGCCCTGAGATAGAGCTGGGCAGAATTCAGGGTTCACGTCACAGCCATGGACAAAGTGAGTTGAAGTTATGTGCAGGTTATGTGCTTCCTTGACATCTCTACCCCTCCATACAGTGGTACCTTGGTTCTCAAACTTAATCCGTTCCGGAAGTCCGTTCCAAAACCAAGGCGTTCCAGAACCAAGGCACACTTTCCCATAGAAATTAATGCAAAATGGATTAATCCATTCCAGACTTCTAAAAACAACCCCTAAAATGCAATTGAACATGAATTTTACTATCTGATGAGACCATTGATCCATAAAATGAAAGCAATAAACAATGTACTGCAGTCACACACTCAATCAATAGCTAAATTGGGTTCCACACAGTCACAAAAACAAAAAAAGCCACAAAAATGCAAAATAAATAGCAAAAGCAGACAGATCTCAGCATAACACTCAAAACGGAAGGGTGGGACTCAAAACAGAGCACATTCGGCTTCCGAAAAAAGTTCGCAAACCAGAACACTTACTTCTGGGTGTGAGGAATGTGTGTGGTTTCTCACGAGGATAACAGCCAGGAATCCGACCTGTCTTTCACAGGTTTTATTGAGTGCAAACTATGTACAGTGCAGAAGTTCATAATCCATGTCTCCCTCAATCACTAGCAGATTCCGGAAGTGGTTTCTTCCGAATTGACTTCCAGCACAAAAGCCCAGGGAAACCCCCTCTCTGTCTCTTTTCCTTACGTTTATCTCCCTGGCAAAAACTCTGCGATGGAAGTGGCATTTCAAACCTCTTGGGAGTGGGGTCGTGGCTCATCTCAGGCTGGATGAGCCTTTGCAACACCCCCCCCTTTCCTTCTTCCTCCGTTTCTCCTGAGGGCCCGCCTTCACCAGACCCTAGACGAGGTGCAGCTGCTCAACAAAGGGGGAGGCTCTCTGTACGTTCCTACCTCTCTCCCCTCCCTTGATGGCAGCCCCCTGACACAGTGTTTGGGTTCCAAGGCATTTGAGAACCAGGATGCCCATGTATTTGTTTATTGCATTCCTACCCTATCCTTTCCTCCCAAGCTCAAGGCAGCCTACGTGCTTCTCCCCCTCCTTCTCTAATCCCAACTACAACCCTGTGAGGCAGGCTGAGCTGAGAGGCAGTTATGGGCCCAAAACTGAGCTTCATGGCTGAGCGGTGATTTGAACCCTGATCTCCCACCTCCTAGTTTGGCACCCTAACTACTATACAACACTGCGATCTAAGGCTCCCTTCTTGATGGGGCTGTTTCCTGGGGAGACGTATATAGTTGATACTCCTGGGGGGGGGGAGCCCTTTTACAACCTACTGACGGGGGGGCCTGTTGTTGTTGTTTCCCTTCCAGACATGGAACATAACAACCCCGCTTACACCATCAGTGCTGCCCTGTGCTATGCAACTCAGCTTGTCAACATTTTGTCGCATATACTTGACGTTAACCTTCCCAAGAAGCTGTACAACAGGCAAGTTGTCTTGGAATAACCCGGCGGGCGGCGCCAGGGGAGCATCGTGTGTTTTGAGCACCAGGTCTATAAGTGCATGAACCCCAGTTTAACGGTAAAGGGACCCCTGACCATTAGGTCCAGTCGTAGCCGACTCTGGGGTTGCGGCGCTCATCTCGCTTTATTGGCCAAGGGAGCCAGCATGAAGCTTCCGGGTTATGTGGCCAGCAGGACTAAGCCGCTTCTGGTGAACCAGAGCAGCGCATGGAAATGCCGTTTACCTTCCCGCCGAAGCGGTACCTATTTACTTCCACTGGCATGCTTTCGAACTGCTAGGTTGGCAGGAGCAGGGACCGAGCAATGGGAGCTCACCCCATCTCAGGGATTCGAACCGCCGACCTTCTGATCGGCAAGTCCTAGGCTCTGTGGTTTAACCCACAGCGCCACCCGCGTCCCTGAACCCCAGTTTACACTCTGGGATTTTCTTCTGTGTGCAACGTTTCGGAAAGACCCCGTTTTCTGCAGGGTAGATCCGATGCAGCTGAACAGCTGGACTCGCCATACAATTGCACGTTGTAACAATTGCAAGGGAGTATACGTGAAGCAGTTTGAGCTCCCCAAGGCCCGTGTGGTAGCACTAGAGAGGAAGCAAAAAATGGAGATATTTGAGAGCGGCGTGGATTTCACCTTTTCTTTGTGCATTTGATAAGTCTCCCGCAGAAAACAAAAAGCCCAATAGCTGCTTGCGGGTTCGTCCTCTGGGTGTAGGGAGGGACCTCTTGTGCAGCATTTCCCAAACTTGGGGTTCCAGCTGTTTTTGGATCACAACTCCCATCATCCCTGACCACTGCTCCTGCTAGCTAGGGATGATGGGAGTTGTAGTCCAAAAAAACAGCTGGTTACTCCGGTTTGGGAAACCCTGGTCATGGGTCTCTGCTTACTGAACAGGACCCACACACACACACACACACACACACACACAGAGAGAGAGAGAGAGAGAGAGAGAGAGGGGTGAATGCATATAGGTTGGGTGGCATGGTCTGCAGCTTTGACTTAACCCTTCCCCTCTCGAAGGGATTCCTTCCAGAATGCGGCAGCTAGGCTGGTGACTGGGAGCGGCCGCCAGGACCATATAACACCGGTCTTGAAAGACCTACACTGGCTCCCAGTACGTTTCCGAGCACAATTCAAAGTGTTAGTGCTGACCTTGAAAGCCCTAAACAGCCTCGGCTCAGTATACCTGAAGGAGCATCTCCACCCCCATCGTTCTGCCCGGCCACTGAGGTCCAGCGCCAAGGGCCTTCTGGCGGTTCCCTCACTGTGAGAAGTGAGATTACAGGGAACCAGGCAGAGGGCCTTCTCGGTAGTGGCGCCCTCCCTGTGGAACGCCCTCCCACCAGATGTCAAAGAGAAAAACAACTACCAGACTTTTAGAAGACATCTGAAGGCAGCCCTGTTTAGGAAAGCTTTTAATGTTTAACAGACCACTGTATTTTAATATTCTGTTGGAAGCCTCCCAGAGTGGCTGGAGAAACCCAGCCAGATGGGTGGGGTATAAATAATAAATCATCATCATCATCATCATCATTATTTCTGTATGGAAGAACTGCCTGAACAGTTAGTTATGCCTCCTTCCAGAAATGGAGATGGGCAAATGCACGCTTTTCCCTTTCCTGCCAACTGGCCGAATAAAAGCCATCGTTTTGCCAAGATTTGGTTGATTTGCTAGCGTTGCAGAAGGCTAACAGGAGAGGATCCTTTCATTGAGCGCTCTCTCTTCAGTTTGTGCATGTGTTTTTAACGTGTCTTGCAGTGAGTTCTGCGGGGAAAACCTCAGCAGGAGGAAGTTCACGTGGGCAGTGAAAAAGCTGAACGCCAATATCCTTTACCTTTGCTTTTCTCAGGTACAGTGAATGCAGTTTTTCTTTTTTTCTTTCAACCTCTCGTGTGGCTTCACACTTTCCCTTCCTCGTCTCAGCACAGTTTGGCTGATGGATGTTTTGCTTTCTTCCTCTTCCAGCACATAAACTTAGACCTCCTGCATCCTCTGCATACACTCAGGAACCTGATGTACCTGGTCAGCCCCGAGGCAGAACATTTGGGAAGGTAAGAGGCAGCTTCCAGCCCCTTTTTTGCCCTGCCATCACCACCTCGCCCTCCTTGTCCCCTTGCTGTGCCGCTTCTAAGCCTGGCACAGCCTTCCCCTTGTGGTTGAATCCTGACAAGACAGAAGTACTATTTTGCGGGGACAGGAGGCTGGTGGGTGTGGAGGATTCCCTGGTCCTGAATGGGGTAACTGTGCCCCTGAAGGACCAGGTGCACAGCCTAGGAGTCATTTTGGACTCACAGCTGTCCATGGAGGCGCAGGTCAATTCTGTGTCCAAGGCGGCTGTCTACCAGCTCCATCTGGTACGTAGGCTGAGACCCTACCTGCCCACAGACTGTCTCGCCAGAGTGGTGCATGCTCTGGTTATCTCCTGCTTGGACTACTGCAATGCGCTCTACGTGGGGCTACCTTTGAAGGTGACCCGGAAACTGCAACTAATCCAGAATGCGGCAGCTAGACTGGGGACTGGGAGTGGCCGCTGGGACCACATAACACCGGTCTTGAAAGACCTACATTGGCTCCCAGTACGTTTCCAAGCACAATTTAAAGTGTTGGTGCTGACCTTGAAAGTCCTAAATGGCCTCGGTCCAGTATATCTGAAGGAGCGTCTCCACCCCCATCGTTCTTTTAATGTTTGATGTATTACAGTATTTTAATATATATTTTTTGGAAGCCGCCCAGAGTGGCTGGGGAGGCCCAGCCAGATGGGCAAGGTATAAATAATAAATTATTATTATTATTATTATTATTATTATTATTCCCCATCCCTGTGCCACCAGGATACCTCCTCCCTCCCTCTGCTCCCTCAGGGCCTCCTTTCCTAATTCAGCTTTCCCTGAGCTATGAAATGGGACCATGACAACTGAACAGAGAGCCAAATTCAGCAACAAAAACTGCTTTATACTGAACTGGAGCAGCGGTCCACATAGCCTAGGAGAATCAGCTCTGGCTGGCAGCAACCCTATGTGGCTTGGAGGGAAATCGGCATCCACAAGCTGAGCTGGACCTTCTACCTGAAGGGGAGATGAATTTCAGGCCTGGGGGCTGAATGTAGCCGTCCAAGTCTATATCTCTCACCCTGGGGCTCTTCGCAGGCCAGGCCTTCTCTGCAGCCCTGCTCCCCAGCCCCCTTGGGTCCTTTGGCCAGACTGCAATGTATCCTTAATATGGGAGAGAGTCTCTGTGGTTCACCATGGTGGAGAGGGGTTAGGGCCTTTTCCCAGCAAGCTTAGTTCCTTTGGTTTCCCTTCAGCTCCCATCAGAGCGTAAGAGGCTTGGCAAGCCATTCTGGCCTCAGTGGACACCCTTTTCCTTACTTTTGTTCTTTAAATTTCACTGGAGACCTTCCAAAATACTATAAGAACCTGGATTCCTGTCCCTACACCACAGCTTACAGCATTATTATTAAGTGATCCACCAGTCAGTTGAAACCAGGCACCCCCAAACTCTGCCTCCAGCTGTTTTGGGACTACAACTCCCATCATCCCTAGCTAACAGGACCATTGGTCAGGGATGATGGGAATTGTAGTCCCATTGGAGGGCTGAGTTTGGGGGTGCCCGGTTTAAACCTTGTTTTTCTGGAGGGTTTGTAAGTGTAGCAAAGCTCTGTCATTCTCCTGCAAAAGGTTTCTTCGTTCCTCTTGCCAGTCCCGATTTGCGAGTCGTTTTCCCCGTAAGCCGAGTCAGTTTTTCCAACCGCAGGTCCGGGCCGTTCGAGATCAGCGCCGACCTGGAGGACTCGATGGAGTTCGTGGACCCCAGCGGCGCCGGCGAAACGGACGAGAGCGGCGACGAACGTGTCAGCGACGAAGAGACGGACCTCGGGACGGACTGGGAGAACCTGCCCAGCCCCCGGTTCTGCGACATCCCCTCGCAGACGGTGGAGATGCTTCAGAGCCAGAGCACGCTGGCCTCGCGGGAGCCCATCGCCAGCAGCAGCGCCGGAGGCATGATCTCCTCGGCCGCGGCCTCCGTTACCTCCTGGTTCAAAGCGTACACTGGACATCGCTAGGGTGACACTCGGACCTCTACGGGGGGGGGGGGGAGTTCCTGCCCCACATCCCGCCCACCATCACTGTAGTAAACCTTCCCAATTCTGCTAATTAGTGCCTGGAACATCAAGGGTCAGACTTCTGATTACGTAACACGCTCTCCCCTCCGGAAGATGCTTTCAGTTTGCCCAAGCTTGACTGCGCGGCAGTCACCTTGCATCTTGTTTTCTCTCGACACACATTTTGATCACTTGAAAACGGAACTCTGTGCCTCTTCCGAGTCCCACGTGTTCCCCTGAGGGTGAAAAGAGGAGGATCCTTCAGTTTCTTTTTTAGTTTAGCCCCTTAAACAAAAAACAAAAACAAGGAAATAGATCTGGGGTTACGTGGCCTGGCAAATCATCTTGAAGCATGAAGACTGAAAGAGAAGTCTATCGTGGCAGTTCTGCCAGTGCATGAGGCCACCACATCCCCTGTGATTAGTTCCCAGCAGGGTTCTTGGGTTATGTTTGTTTGTGTGTGTTTATTCTAAAAGTGTGCACAGGGGAGAAAATTTGCAGCACAATATGCACATTTGTAGAGCCTTCTGGCAAGATGTGCAGATTGCTGCATTTCTTTGTGGTCTCTGATCTCCGTTGCCATAATTTTAATACAGAAAACCATCATGTTTCTTCAATATCAATAGGTTATTTATTTTTTAAGGGGAGAAAATAGATGTTAGGTCATGCCGCCTTTGTGTGAGTGTGCGTGCGTGTGTGTGTGTGCGCGCACGCTCTTATGGATCCAGTTGCAGAACGTTTTTTATGCTGAGTCGCTCAAGAGTTCCCTGGCTTCTTGCTCTGGCTGCCCGACACCAAAGAAAGCCTGGACTGTAATAACTTGCCAATACAGAGCAATTCTACTGCTACAATAAGGTTTGTCTCGTCACAAATCCTCTTTGTGTGCAAAGGAGCCGCACTTTTGTTTTGACGTTTGGTCCACGTTCCATGTGGTTTGTTTTTTTTTTTTTTAAAGAAATCCTGTGCTCCTCGTGGAGAGCAATGAGGCTTGTGTTCCTCCTTGGTCAAAAACCCCATGAAATCCTCCTGGTTCTTGCAGCCAGTTCAGCTTCTGGTTGGATGTAGCACGGTGCCCCTCGAACCTCAGCCTGGCTTCTGACTAGGCAGGCTTTTGGCAATTGGGGGGGGGGGCGAATTAGGCTTTTGGCAATGCACCCTTTCCTTGTTCAGCCCCCCAGAGAAAACCATTCCTGGTTCAGGCACTTAGTGGGTGGAGATTCGGAGCATGCAAATCCATCTCTCCGTGTATAAGAGACAGCGTAGGCCCTGTGTGCATGGAGGCCAAGACTCGGCAAGGAATGAGTGAGCAAAAGGTGCAAGTCAGGCAGGGCAGGTGGGGAGGGGACACGTGCCCCCACGCCCCCATGGAAATTTGGGCTGGAGTTCCACCACAGATAGAGAACACTGAAGTCCAGCGTCCAGTGGCACGATGTAGCAACCCCCAATGCGTTACAGAACAATAGAGAAGTTGGCTGTGGGTTTCTGTTGCTGCCCTTGCTCTCTTGCAACCCCGCCGTGGCCTAATGTGCCAAGTGTGCACCTTGGGGGAGAGGTGCCAGGCAGGCAGGCAGGCTCCCTGCCCATGCCACTCCCAGCAGTGTGAGCCCAAGGATGCTTTCCTGCCATGATTCATAGTCACATGGTGCAGTCCTGCGGGCATCCGCTTCTGTGGAGTAGCAGACATGCCGAGACCAAAATCGTGCCAGGCAAAAGGCTTCCTCCTCAGAGATAACGGGCCTGGGCTGGTGGGCATTTCTGCACTTTTACGCAGTCTTCAGGAGAGGGTTCCAGCCGCTGGTGCTGAATATTTGGCTCTTGGCTGTTTCGATTCTGTGATGTGTTTCTGCTCTGTTTCTCTGCTCCCACTTTGGCCTGGAGTTGGGTGTAAGTTGGTGGCGTGGGGAACCTTGCGTGGCAGACGTACCTGCGGGCGGTGGGGTTCTGCGTATTTCTGTTAATAAACCAAAGATCCCACCGGTTCAGTGTTTTCAGTTTTAAACCCGTTGGGCGGGATTTCCCAGCCCGCGAAGACTTAATGCAGAAGAACAGCAGCAATGTAATCCAGCCTGCTCCATCATCGCAGGCTCCCGGTGAGGTTTTGTCCAGCTACGAGAGACCGGAGGGAAACTGGGGGGTGGGGGTGGGCAGGGCTCACTTATCTTTGCCTCAAAGAATGCTCAACATGGGACACTGCCCTGCGAGTCTCTCCTGTTTCTGAAACAATACGTGTGGAAGGAGGTCCTGTGAAAGAAGGCACTTTATTAGTTGCAAAGGAGTTAGGCTGCTCAACGCTGGGCTTGTAGCTGCTGGGTTCTCGCAGCTGGCCCTGGGCCCTCTCCCCCTTGTAAATATAACTCTGTTCCTCCCCTGCCCCATGTGTTTCAACCATTCTGCTGCTTATTTATGGTTTGTTTAAAAAAGAAGAGAGGGGAAACCCTCTTAATAGGAAATGCCAGTAAACCACAAACCTTTTGTCAGTCCTGATTTCTTTGTCTTAAAACGATGCCTCTCTAGCACCGTAGTGTAGCATACACTTGGAATTCACAAAGGTGCGCCCCAAGGATTGTAATATGTTAGGGTGTCAAATCCTTTCCAGAAACACTTTTTTTCTTTTTTGGTAACAATGGTATTTTCCCCGGTTGGTTTTTGTTTTATATGTATATATAAATAGATACACACACATATATAAAAAAAAGTTTTTACACATATATAGCTATGTGGAGAAACTGGGAGTGTGTGCCCGAAACGCTAGTGCAATTGAGGTGTGATTGTGTTCTGCTTGAATGGCGAGGAGCAGAGAGGCTCCCCATTAGCGGACTGTTGTGGCTGAAGACAGCCGGCTGAGCATCTTTTGGGTCATAGTTGTGGCGCCACAGAGGCAAGGCTGCGCATTTAGGGTCAGTGGCCTCA
Source organism: Podarcis erhardii (assembly GCF_964252035.2). Lineage (NCBI taxonomy): Eukaryota > Metazoa > Chordata > Lepidosauria > Squamata > Lacertidae > Podarcis > Podarcis erhardii. Next base: position 6,239,949 of record NC_138497.1, on the reverse strand, counting down.
AAAGATACTGAGCGAAGCTTCTGAAATGCTCTCCACCCTCCAAGGGGGATTTATGTTTGAGGGTCCCCAACCGCTGGCTGCCTTTTCAGCAAACCTTGCGCCCCTTGCCCCACTAGGTAGGGTTGTAACCTAACAGATGCGTGTGTTTTTCTAAAAATTTATTGTATTATTGCAATAAATCTTTTAACAGGAGTTTTCCTAAGGTTGGCTGGTATGGTTTTTATTATTGTTGTTATTCTATTCATTCTGACTTGGGAGAGGCTAGTTCTGTGAATCCTCGTGGGTTTTCTAAAATTGTAAGGAACACTACGAAGATGACAGTATTGTGTGTTGTATACAGTGGTGCCCCGCAAGACGAACGCCTCGCAAGACGGAAAACCCGCTAGACGAAAGGGTTTTCCGTTTTGGAGGCGCTTCGCAAAACGAATTTCCCTATGGGCTTGCTTCGCAAGACGAAAATGTCTTGCGAGTTCCTGCGGGGTTTTTTCCCTCCCCCCCCCTTTTCCTAAGCCCTTATCCGCTGATCCGCTAAAAGCCGCTAATAGCGCTAATCCGCTAAGCTGTCAGTGGGCTTGCTTCGCAAGACGAAAAAACCGGAAGACGAAGAGAATCGCGGAACGGATTAATTTCGTCTTGCGAGGCACCACTGTACATCTGGGTGTCTGCTGCCTTCTACTGCTATGAACACAAAAGTGACCCCCTAATATAGTAGTTTTCAGCCAGTGTGCCCTGGCACTCTGAGGTGCCTTGAATGATGGTCAGGGGTGCTGCGGGCAACACTGGCCTCTATGTGGGGCTACCTTTGAAGGTGACCCGGAAACTGCAACTAATTCAGAATGCGGCAGCTAGACTGGTGACTGGGAGTGGCCACTGAGACCACATAACACCATCTTGACCTCCACTGGCTCCCAGTACGTTTCCGAGCACAATTCAAAGTGTTAGTGCTGAACTTTAAAGCCCTAAACGGCCTCGGTCCAGTATACCTGAAGGAGCGTCTCCACCCCCATCGTTCTGCCTGGACACTGAGATCCAGCTTTGAGGGCCTTCTGGCGGTTCCCTCATTGCGAGAAGCCAAAGTACATTGAACCAGGCAGAGGGCCTTCTCAGTAGTGGCACCCGCCCTGTGGAACACCCTCCCACCAGATGTCAAAAAGAAAAACAACTACCAGACTTTTAGAAGACATCCGAAGGCAGCCCTGTTTAGGGAAGTTTTTAATGTTTAACAGACCACTGTATTTTAATATTGTGTTGGAAGCCGCCCAGCGTGGCTGGGGAAACCCAGCCAGATAGGCGGGGTATAAATAATAAATAATAATTACTATTCTCATCCCTCTTTTCTTCCCTCCCTCCTCTTAATGCTTAAGGCTTGCACAGCTGTTTGTTGCAGCAGCCCTGCTGCAGTCACTGCTGCCTCCCGCCTATGGCTAGTCTCTGTTGGGCCACTAAGGATGGGCGCCTTCTCTTCCCAGGCTGCTATGGGGCAGTATGAGGAGGCATCTCTCATTGGGGCAGCAGCAGCTGCCCGGAGGGGAGAGGCTGAGGGGACACTCCACAAGGGTGTCTGAAAAAGGGTGAGAGGCTGCCAGCTCTGCCAGCAAGGGGTGACGTAACTGGGCTCATGAGTCCCACAGGGGTGCCACAGAATAAATGTAGTTGGGTCAAGGGAGCCGTGGACTCAAAAAGGTTGAAAATCTATGCTCTGATAACCCAAGTAAAGCCCCTTCAGAGCTCCTTATGCCTCTGTGGCTAACTTGGGAGACCATATGCAACTCAATGGGACAAGGGTGGCGCTGTGGGTTAAACCACAGAGCCTAGGACTTGCCGATCAGAAGGTCGGCGGTTTGAATCCCCAAGATGGGGTGAGCTCCCGATGTTCGGTCCCAGCTCCTGCCAACCTAGCAGTTCGAAAGCACGTTAAAGTGCAAGTAGATAGGTACCACTCCGACGGGAAGGAGGGCAACCAAAATGGTCAAAGGCCTGGAAACGATGCCTTATGAGGAACGGCTAAGGGAGCTGGGCATGTTTAGCCTGGAGAAGAGGAGGTTAAGGGGTGATATGATAGCCATGTTCAAATATATAAAAGGATGTCACATAGAGGAGGGAGAAAGGTTGTTTTCTGCTGCTCCAGAGAAGCGGACACGGAGCAATGGTTCCAAACTACAAGAAAGAAGATTCCACCTAAACATTAGGACATTAGGAAGAACGTCCTGACAGTAAGAGCTATTCGACAGTGGAATTTGCTGCCAAGGAGGGTGGTGGAGTCTCCTTCTTTGGAGGTCTTTAAGCAGAGGCTTGACAACCATATGTCAGGAGTGCTCTGATGGTGTTTCCTGCTTGGCAGGGGGTTGGACTCGATGGCCTTTGTGGTCTCTTCCAACTCTACGATTCTATGATTCTAAGGTAAATGGCGTTTCCGTGCGCTGCTCTGGTTCGCCAGAAGCGGCTTCCTCATGCTGGCCACATGACCTGGAAGCTGTACGCCAGCTCCCTCGGCGAATAAAGCAAGATGAACTCCGCAACCCCAGAGTCGGCCACGACTGGACCTAATGGTCTTTTTACCTTTATGCAGAGCACCAAAATGGGGAAAGATCTGCCTCCTTGTGGAATGTGCCCCTCTCATGCACACAAAGGAATTCTGTCTGCTCCCCGGAGTCAATGGCAAATAGCACCTTTTCCCTAAAGCCTGCAGTGTAGAGGGAAATTTTTCTTGTCGCTGTTGTCAAGCAGCCCCACCCATTTATTTATCTCATGGTTTTATTCTGGTCTCACCTGCAAGGGCAGGTGTATGTGGTTCTTCCACCAATCGGATTGGCTGTAGCTCTCCAAGCAGAAGGTCCTGGAGTTAATCCCTGGTATCTTCAGCTGAGGTCCCAGAGAACTGTTGCCTTTGATCCTGGAGGCAGGCAGCAACAAATCCGCTGTTTCACATCTGGGTCTCTTTCCAGGGAGGCATCCCCAGATGCTGGAAGTTTAAGGACAGGGGAAAAAGGGACTTCTTCACACGGCATGTGGTTAAGCTACCAAATTCACTAATTCAAAGATGGAATGATGGTACTGGTCTCTGGGTACAAAGAAAACAGGTGCTCTCCTGCAGGGGCTGCCTATGCAGAATATGTTTTCCCAGATTTTTTAGCTATGACTCCCATCAGCCCCAGCCAGGATAGGGTTAGGGTTAAGGTTAGATGTGTCATTGCTACTGGAAGATTGGCTCTCTGCTGCCTGAGGTGCTTTTCAACTTGCAAAACAGATTGTTAATTCTCAGAGTCCTAGTAATCTAAAAAAAATGTTCTCCCTTCTCTTCCTAATACAGTGGTACCTCGGGTTACATATGCTTCAGGTTACAGGCTCCGCTAACCCAGAAATACCGTATTTTTCGCTCTATAAGACGCACCAGACCATAAGACACACCTAGTTTTTGGAAGACGAAAACAAGAAAAAAAATATTATGAATCCCAGAAGCTAGGACAGCCAGCAGGATCGCTGCGCAGCGATCCCGCTGGCTGTCTTGGCTTATGGGATAGCTGCACACAGCCTCTCCCGGGCAGCGGGATGAAGGCTCGCCTTGCCCAGGAGAGGCTGCGCGCAGCTAAGCCCTTCTTCCTCCTCGGGGGAAAAGCCCCGAAGAGCCGCACACACGCTCCACGCAGCTCTTTAAAGGGAGCGCTGAGCAGAGCTGCCCGCCTGCATTCGCTCCATAAGACGCACACATATTCCCCCTTACTTTTAAGAGGGAAAAAGTGCATCTTATAGAGCAAAAAATACGGTACTACCTCAGGTTAAGAACCTTGCTTCAGGATGAGAACAGAAATTGTGCAGCGGCAGCAGGAGGCCCCATTAGCTAAAGTGGTGCTTCAGGTTAAGAACAGTTTCAGGTCAAGAACAGACCTCCAGAACAAATTAAGTACTTAACCCGAGGTACCACTGTACTGGTCGTGCCATAGGAAGCTGCCATATACCAGTGTTCCATCTACCTCAGTGCTGTCTACACAGGCTGGCAGCAGCTCTGCAGAATTTTAGGCAGGGAACCTTTCCCAGCCGCTCTGCCTGGAGATGCTGAGCGTTGCACCTGGGACATTCTGCATGCAAAGCAGAGCTACAAGCCTTTTTGACCTTTTTTCATCTTGGAAGCTCTTCTCAATTCCCCCCCCCCCCACACCTTATCAACATTCTCTTTTCCAGTGTGAAAATGTATTCCTCACAGGGAACAAACCAATAGTGCTTCCTCTATCTCAGAAACCCAGCCCATCAAGGAGAACCTAAAACACTGGCCTTGCATAATACCGTCGTGGTGACTCATGCCAAGTTAGATATTTTCTCAGAAGACTTTGCTACCAGTTAAACTGCCTCAACCTGGCCATAGAGATGGTTGGCACTTTTGCTCCTAAGTGAAACACAACCATTCTTCTTGTTGATTTTCAAATTAACTGCTATCTATGAAACACTCCAATGGGACGCGGGTGGCGCTGTGGGTTAAACCACAGAGCCTAGGACTTGCCGATCAGAAGGTCGGCGGTTCGAATCCCCGCGACGAGGTGAGCTCCTGTTGCTCGGTCCCTGCTCTTGCCAACCTAGCAGTTTGAAAGCACGTCAAAGTGCAAGTAGATGAATAGGTACCACTCCGGCGGAAAGGTAAACGCCGTTTCTGTGTGCTGCTCTGGTTCGCCAGAAGTGGCTTAGTCATGCTGGCCACATGACCTGGAAGCTGTACGCCGGCTCCCTCGGCCAATAAAGCGAGATGCCGCAACCCCAGAGTCGGCCACGACTGGACCTAATGGTCAGGGGTCCCTTTACCTTTACCTATGAAACACTCCAACGTTTTCTAAAACGTTTGCTGCTCATCTTGATTTGGTGTCCTCTGCAACCTTGAAACATATACCGTCTACTACATAATTTAATCTACTACTTGATTCTACGAATAAAATACACACTTTTTCATTAATCAAAGTTAGCTTCCAGAGCTGGAGGGAAGTTGCTTCTCAAAACAAAAGGTTGTTCCACCAGTAAAATCCATGTGTGTGGCAAGAAGCGACTGCGCTCAAGGCAGCTGCAACCTGCCTCTGATCAAAGTGTGCAACCGTCTATTACTTGGGAGTAAACTCTATAAAGGTTATGTAACTCCGAATGCCTAAATATTTGGAAAACATCAACGTGCCCATGTTGATTTTGAGCATTCCAGAAAACCTCGTCTGAAATGTCTGAAAATTGAGTGTGCGTTCCATAGCATAGGTGCGCATCTGTTTTTTGACATTTGCAAAATTAAATTGGAAATGGTCGAGATTCACATTTAAATTTCAAAATCCAGTTAGTTTTTCAACACCCCCACCAGCCTAAATATACATCTCCTGGCTAAATACAGAGGGATTGTATCCAATGGCTGCATGAGTGGAAGGTCATGAAACCAATCTTGTTCTTTCCCTCCTCTCCCTGAAGCTCCTTGTACACTGGTGCCCCGCAAGACGAATGCCTCGCAAGACAAAAAACCCGCTAGTCTTGCGATTTTTTTCCACTTTCCCCCCCTTTTTTCTAAGCCGCTAATAGCCTTTTAGCCACTAAGCCTTTAATAGCTGCTAAGCCGCTAATAGCGCTAATCCGCTAATAGGGTTGCTTCGCAAGACAAAAAAACCGCTAGAGGAAGAGACTCGTGGAATGGATTCTTTTCGTCTTGCGAGGCACCACTGTATCCCCCCTGGGGTTCCCCCTGAACTGTGTGGGCCGAGTCACACACAACCTCAAGATAGGGGAAGTGTCATTCAAAATCAGGTGCAAGATCCCTCATTTACATAAGCTGTCTTCATTAGGCAAAGCAAGGCACCTGCCCCAGGTGGCAGATACATCCTCTTCTATGGCCTTGTCCTGGATGCCCTAAACTAACCTGCTGCCTTCTGGTGTAGTGGAAGATTCTTCCATGCTGGTGGCTGCATGGCAAGACCCAACTACCAGTCCATGGGCTTGGGTATGCAGAAAAGGGAGGGCACACTATCCTCCCCAAGCAGCAAGGTGTCCTGGGCTGGCCCTGCTTCTCTGACCGCAATGCAGAGCACTTTCACACAGCCAGAATGCTTGCAATACTACCCCTTTTTAAGAGAGAGAGCGTTGATGAGGAAAAATCTTGAGAGGAAAACAGAGGTGAGCAAGAGCAAGAGCAAGATTCAGAATGCACATTTTATTTTAAGGTAAAAAAAAAAATGAAACAAAAACCAGGTGAGGTGGGCATGGGAAGCCAGAGCTTTTTCTCAACACTCTTCGCTCTAAGAAAAACACCCCTCTTTCGCTTGCTGCCACCCTAAGATATAACAAATATTTGTTCTAGCCTATTTTTTTAAGGTTGTCCAGTTAAACCATCTTTTCGAAGATTCCTCTTTTACCTATTTAGAGTTTCCTTCCAGAAACATTTTCAATATATATTTATATTTATATATATTTATATATGTATATTTTTGTACAGGATATACAGATTTGAAAATGAGACACAGTTGTTGCTTTTTACAACGACGACGACACGGGACTTGTAGCCGCAACACTCTCGTAGCTGCGTTGTAGTGATCTTCAACGTTGGTCAACCAGCTGTCAAGTCACTCTGATGGACAAGGAGATTCTGGGAATATTATGTACACGGAAGGGCTATTTCTCTCTCTCTCTTTCTCTAAAAGGTTAAAAAAGGCTCTTGTGATTTAGAAGTCATGTGCAGTTTCTTCATAGCCCTGTGGAAGCGGGAAATAGAAAGGGGGAGGGGGACCAAACAAGAAAACCACCCACAAAATTATATACAGTGTAAACATCACAAGGCATAAAACATCTTTTCCCCTCCCCACCTAGGAAGTGAGGCTCCACAAAGACTGCGCCAGAAAGGGCATGCTAACAGTCCTCTTCCGCCTCCCTGGGCTTCTTGTGCAGAGCACGGTTAAAGCTGTGGCAGGCAGGCACCCAGTGATTGTCGTGAAGGCCGAGCCTGCAGCCAGGGACGCTCCTCTGGGACCTGTGGCAGCACATCCAGTAGCCGGGTCCGTAGGGCAGCGCTTGGCAATAGGGCTTGGGATGCCAGCGGCACAGCGAGACGTCGCCCTTGGTGTACTTCTTCTTGCACTGCTTGCAGGGGTCTTCCCGGTAGCGGGGGTCGCGGACCCAGCGGGAGTCGGCCGGCCGGATGTTGTAGTACCCGATGAGGAACTTGAAGTACCCGCAGGTGCACTTGAGCGCCACCAGGCTGCGGGTGGGCAGAAGCCCAAAAATCTTCACGATGATGTGGTGCGGAAGGAAGAGCAGGTACTGCTGCGGCTCCAGGAGCTGCTGGATTTTGAATCTGGTCTCCAGGAAGTCGTGAGATCTCTGCCGCTTCAGGCGCGAGGAGGCGAGGGCCTGCGGGGCGCTTTCTGAGGGCGCCTCCTGGGGCTCCCCGGGAGCAGGGGCGGGCAGGCGCGGGGCTTCATCGCCCAGGGAGGTGTCCTTCCCTTGAGGGCCCACACGGCACTCTTCGGGGAGGGTCTCCCCCGAGCGCAGGCACTCCTGGGGGGGCTCACACCTGGACAGGAGCAAGAAGAGTCTGCCCGGAAGAGGGTCTTCGCCCAAGGCGGCGTCGGAAGGCTGGGTGGCTCGGCATCCGGCGTCCCTCTTGGTGACAGAGATACTAATGCTCACGGACTCTCTCACTCGCGCGTTGGGAGCCAGGCTGGGAAGAGTGGCTGGCTCCTTCGGCATACAATCAACCGTCGCTTTTCTGCTGTGCAAGGAATGTGGGGGCGCCTGAGCAGCTTCCGGATATGTGGATTTGTTCACCTTCTCAGAACCGAGCCAGCCACGGCTGGAGGAGACCGACCCTCCCTGCTCAAGCACGAGAAAGCCGTTCCCAGCACGGGTGTCTACGATCGAAGATAGCTGGCCTTCCAGCGGCGGACAGGGCTCTTCCTGGCTGGGAGCTTCTGGGGGCGCCTTGCCGGCGTCGTTCTCCGGGGGCGCCCCGCTTGCCAGCAGCATCCGCCCCACGTTCCGCCGGAAGCTGTTGTTCCTCGAGAGCGACCCTGCGTCGCGTTCATTCTGGCGCCGGAGACACTCCGACTCCAGCTTGGCCACCATGTCCAGCACTCGAAGGGGCTCTGCCTGCTGCTCCCCATCGCTGCTGCTGCCGCCACTGCTGCTGCTGCTGCTGCTCGCCCCACAGGCTGCCTTTTCAGAGGGAGCTTCGCAGACTCCCGAGGTGGGGAAAGGTCCGGGAGAGGCTAGGGGAGCGGCTTTGGGCTGGCCAGGGAACTTGGTCACAGCAGAGGCACTGGGGCAGTTTTTGGAGCAGTCGGCCAGCAAGACGCTGGCTCTTTGCTCCAAGAAAGCAACCATCTCAACGACCGACAGGGGCCGCCCCGGGAAGCCCCCCTCCAGGCCGTCATTCACATTATGGACAGAGCAGTGCTCGATGCCGCAGGCAAATGGCTCAGGCTGGTAGCACCTCCCGCTGGCCTCCCTCATCCTTTCCAGGTGGACCTTGGCCTTCTTGATATCCAGCGACTTTTTCCTGCGCTTAGTGGACCTCCCGTCGATGTCCCAGGTGCTCTTGTTCTTCACAGAGAGCACCCGGCTGCGGTCGCCGCATTGCTGGGCCGCAAAGAAGGCGACCTTCTCCTTAGTGTTCCCCGGCTTCACGATGGCCCAGATGTCCAGTGGCCCCTCTCCATCGTCCCCCTGGTGGATGGTGGCCGGGAGGGCGGCTCTCCTCTCCTTCCCGCCGGGCCCTTCCGCGTGGCTCCTGCTGCTGCCGATGGTGTTGGGGGAGAGGGTCCCCAATGGCTTCCGGAGAGAGGGGGCTGCAAAGAGGCTTGGCTCGGGGCTGCTGGGCTTCTCCTCTTCTGCCAACGCCGGCTGGCTCATTGGTGGGCTTCGGGGAGGGTCCAGGCTTATTTCCAGGGGCCGTTCTTTCTTCTGTAACTTGAGATAGGGCTTTAAGTGCATGCCAGATATTCTAGGAAAGAGAGAGAGAAATGCACGGATTAAAAAGCAATACCATTGCTGATTTTTGAAGGGTGCTTTTGTACACAAGGAGCCGGGTGCTGAGAGATCAAGGAGATACCTTTTTTATAGAGTAGGTAGGGAGTTGTGTGTTCATACATGTACATGTGTGCGCACACACAAACACACGTGTGTGAGAGAGAAACAGAGAGGACGACACCCCTGGCTAAAGTCAATGTTGGTTGGGGCCGATGGAAGTTCTAGTCCAAAATACTGGGGGGAGGGAGGTATTAGCTTGGGGAAGGCTCTGATATAAATTGGACCCTAAAACTACAGGAAGAAGGAACTTCAGTAACAGTGAACAAACTCATTTTCGGCCTCTCAAGACTCAGTTCATTTTTCAAATTGATTATTTGTTTGGATTTTATTTCTAAGGCTGAGCGGAAGACCCGTCATCCTGTCAGGACTTCAGAGCAGAGGATGCTGACCCAGAATTACCTAAGCCATGACCTTAGCATGATTTCTCAAGCACCCATGAATTTTTGGAGGAGTCCGGCATCTTCTGTCTTAGCACGAGGGAGTTAGGAATGAAGGCCCAGACACACTTCTTAGGAGGGCATCTCGACAAACGCACATTTGTTATATTCCACTGACCACTGCTCTTTCTGGCTTTTCCTTCCTAGGGTGCTGGGTTTTTAAAAGCAATCATTGTTGTCATAAGCTGTTTCGAGAGTCCTACTTTGGCAGCAAGGGACACAAATATTTACAATGAAGAACAGTGGTACCTTGGATCCTGAACGCCCTAGAACTCGGAAGCTTTGGCTCCCGAACGCCGCAAACCCGGAAGTGATTGTTCTGGTCTGCAAATGTTCTTTTGGAACCCAAACGTTTGACGGAGCTTCCATGGCTTCTGATTGGCTGCAGAAGCTTCCTGCAGTCAATCAGAAGCAGTGATTTGGTTTTCGAACGTTTTGGAAGTTTAACGGACTTCCAGAACAGATTCCATTTGACTTCCAAAGTACAACTGTACATACTGGGAAAATAGCTGACTTATTCCTATTCTCTGCTTCTTGTTTTCTAGTTAGCCACCCAGTCTATAAAAGACCATAGCCTTTCCCTCTGCAATTCTGACACAAACTGCCTTCATCGTAGAAGACATCAGAGTCACCTAGGACCCAAAATAAGTCTATAAATTGCCAGGAATCCAGTGTTTCCCGTTTCCTTGGGATCCTTGCTTAAAAATGGGTTTTTCAGCCACCAAGAGCCTATCGGAAGGCAGCTGAGGTAGAAAGCGTTTGCCCAGGAGAAATGGGGGCTCTGCATCTAACCGTACCGTTTGACCGGGTGTAACGCGGAGGATGTGGAATTCAGCAGTTCCCGGTGGAGGCCAGCTCGGCAGGAACTCTTCATCATAACTCTCCCCTCCTCCTCCACCTGCGGCAGGTTGTCACAGCCAATCCATCCCGGTCCTCTGGCGGGGCTCCTGCCTGAACTTATCTCGCTCCACACGGCGGTCAACTGGGTCTTTGGCACCTAAAAAACGCTGGGGGGGGGGAATGAAAACAGGCGTTGTTAGAACGCATCAAAGATACACAAACCATTGTGCATTATGCACACCAGCAGCATTGCGGCTGCTATTAAGGGAACTGCATGTTTAAACATAAAAATACAGGAAGGTGCCTTACAGGGGTCAGGCAACTGGCTCACCTCATGCAGCAATGTCTATTTATTATTATTTATCACATTTATGTCTCACTTTTTACTCCAAGGAGCTGAAGGCTAAATACAAGGTTGTTCTCCCCCTCCTCGTTTAACCACCACAACGAACCTGTGCGGCAGACTGGGCTGAGAGGCAGTGACTGGCCCAAGGTCACCCAAGGAGCTTCATGGCCAAGTGGGGATTTGAACCCTGGTGTTGCAAATCCTAGTCTTGACACTCTAACCACTGCACCACACCGTTGTTGGACTGCAACTCCCCGGTGGTCAAGGATGATGGGAGCTGCAGTCAAGTAATACCCAGAGGGCACCAGGTTCCCCACTCCTGCTTATAGATGACTTTGGGTGCAACATACAGAGTTGACACCCACCAGCCTGCCCGGCCTGATGCCTTCCAGTTGTTACTGCACCCAGGCAGGATGGCCAGTGGTCAAGGATGATGGGAGATCATCCCATTGCCACCCTTGGTCTATAATGACTGGTAGCAAATCTCCAGGGTTTCAGATAGGAGTTTTGTCTCCCTGGCAATGTATGGCGGTGTATGGGATGTTGGGGGGGGTAGTATCTCTTCTGGGAAACACATCGTGCTCTTTCTGGGACACTTTGTCCACCGTCGGTCCCCTGCACTCAGCTCTCGCCTGTGGCTCCTAGAAGCTGTCAGCATGCCACAGTGGCCGCACCCCGGGAAACAGCTTCAACTGAGCGGCTAAACCAGGTGAGGGGAGCTGATGGGTGTCAAACTCTCAGTGAGTTAAAAGGCTAAGGAGTAAACCTGACACAAAGCCTGCTGGATGGTGCCTTGTACACCTCCTTGCAGCAACTCCTGCAGCCAAGCTGGTGCCAAACACATTGCTCTGCTTTCCTTTGGACCACATCAGCCAGGCTAAGATGGGGGTCTTGTCATCTGGGCAGCCCAGGACCTCCATATGCACCATCCAGGCTTGAGACCCAGGGATGTCACTTAGGTGCTGCTAACACAGCAAAAAAAACGCAGGAGGCAGCAGTTACGAGTTGCTGGTCTCTGCAGCCGCAGCAGGCGCTGTGATTCCCCAGCAGACTGACTTTGCCCCAGAGGCACGCTTCCTTGTCTCTCAGGACAGAGGGAGGGCAACAACCTGGGACTTCCTGCCCACACATTATAGGGAAGCGGAAAGTAGGAGCAGCAGAACTCCTTATGCTGCTGACTTTCAAAATCTAGGCAGCATATTGGATTTCAGAGGAGTACCGGCTGACACACCACAGGAGCGACTGCCTTTGGTAGCCCCTTGGGCCGAGGAGACTGCAGAATGAGCACAAGCACAGCTGCTGGGGGACTTTCCCCCAATCTGCTCCTTACAGCATGTGTGCCTCTCCCTCTTCCACACACCTCCCCCCTCCCCCAATTCACTTGAGTGTAGGATTGTTGTTTTTCCACACAAGAGCGTTTGCCGCCACACTGGAGAAAACCTGGAGGGAAGCCTGGAAAACGTCAGACACAAACACGTGACCTGCAGGCAGAGCCCAGGGTGGAAAACAAGCCCTGAGCTGGAAAAAAATATATGGATTAGTCAGTGCCAAGGCAGTGGAATGTCATCTGGTTAAATACTGGTTGGTATCTAGGAAATCGTGCCACCGAGTTGCTAAACAGGCCGTACTGGCAATTAGGCGGCAGCTCGTGGCTTTGCAAGCCTTCATCTCTGCAGCGCTGCATCCGGAATCTTGTCAAGCGCTTCAGAACGACAGCCTTGTTTAGACTCTCTTCCTGCACTCAGTCCAAATTTCTGCAGATCTAAAATCCCTGAGTAAGCAGACACAGGCGTAGGTCTGCCACCACACTAGGAGACTGTAATACATTTCCGAGCACAATTCAAAGTGTTGGTGCTGACCTTTAAAGCCCTAAACAGCCTCAAATCAGTATACCTGAAGGAGCGTCTCCACCCCCATCGTTCAGGTCCAGCTCCAAGGGCCTTCTGGCGGTTCCCTCCCTGCGAGAAGTGAGGTTACAGGGAACCAGGCAGAGGGCCTTCTCGGTGGTGGCACCCTCCCTGTTGAACGCCCTCCCACCAGATGTCAAGGAGATGAGTAACTACACGACTTTCCAAAGATATCTGAAGGCAGCCTTACTACTACAAGATATCCCTTTTAAACAAGGCGCTGCCAACTCTTTGCCAAGCCCTTTCCCCCCCACCTGGCCAAAGCCCCTCCCTTTATACCTTAACCACCCCTCTTCTTCCCCCTCACGGCTTGCCTGAAGCCACCACCCCTCACAATTTGTCCGAACCCCCAGCATCTTTTAAAGGAGGGTGGAAGGCGCTTCCGAGAGCCGTCTGCCCAAGCGCACACTGTCCTCCTTGAGAGAGCGGTTTGCCAAACTAGTCTCTGGTGTGCCTCCTGCATGCCTTTATGCAGCTCTTTTCGGGTGCCTGCCAGCCTTGCTGCCTGCTTGTTTTCCTGCTGGTCTGTCATCACATTGGAACTGCCATGGCCACCTGTTGGTGGCCATGGGAACTGCAGTCAGATGACAGACTTACAGTTTTATTATCTAGCAAGAAAACAGAGTGTGCCTAGTCCTCGTGATCAAACGGAAATGCTTTTACGGTGCCTCATGATGATGGAGAACCCAAGAAGGGTTCTTGCAGTGATTGAGAGGGGGCCTCACCAGGGCCCTGTTCTGCTCTTTGCCCTCCTCACATTGCTCCTATTCCCACTGCCCGTACTACCCATCTCAGCTCAGTATCTGTGCACTGTATGCCTTCCAGACCCAGCACTGCTGTCCCCTTCATACTGTTCTCCAGAAGGCACTTTACAAAAGCATGAGAGAAGTACTCAAAGAGGGCTTTGAGATTGTAGCTGAATACGGGCAAAGATTCAGTGGGAAAGGACAAATGCAGCAGCAGCAGAGGTGGCTCCAAGATATTGCTGCCTCCTGACCCTTTCTCAGCCCTAACCTGGCCCTCCTCCAACATGCAGGCATAAGCACAAGCAAACCCCAACAGGAGGCGCTGGGATGTTTGCAGAATACCACCAGCAGTGATAGACTCTGTGTTATTGTACCCTGTCTGGCTAGATGGAAAATGACTCTCCATTTGAGGGATGATGATGATAAGGGGCAAATTCACGTGCGTTATCTTTGTGGAACAGATGAGACGCTGAACGGCATTCTTGCCGACAGAAATTCACTCACACCTCCTTTGTGTAGGGGAAGGCCAGTTCTAAAAAAGAGTGTACTATCTTGTCCTTTGTGTTGCCTCTTATCTGCAGTGTTTTTCTGGAAATAAACTCTTTTAAGCCACAGCCCATATGCGTGTGTGTTTTCAATCAAATGGGAGCAGGTGGTTAGCGTATCTCACCCTGTGAAAAGCAACTGAACTCAGCACCAAAATGAAGCCCTGCCACCTTCACTTCTTCCTGGAAAGTCACCCTTATTTAATTTTTCTGCTTAGCCACATCCCTGTGTTACTATATATACACCGTATTTTTTGCACCATAACACTCACTTTTTTCCTCCTAAAAAGTAAGGGGGAATGTCTGTGCGTGTTATGGAGGGAATGCCTACGGGTGGCATGCCTACGGATTTTCCTCCTCTAAAAACTACGTGCGTGTTATGGTCGGGTGCGTGTTATAGAGCGAAAAATACAGTGTGTGTGTGTGTGTGTGTGTATGGGTTGGGGGTAAAAAATAAAGGTACTAGTCCATAAGGAGAAGAAAATCAACAGTTCAGCAATAACTTTATGGGACTAACCAACCTGTCACAAAAGAGTGGCAAAGCTTTTGGATTCTTCATCAGGAAAAAATGTTACTCAAAGCAGGAGAGTAAAGGAGAGACTTTATAAAAAGAAAAAAGAAAAAGAGGGGGGAGGGACAAAAATTAGGTTGATGTTGTAGCCATGAGGGCAGCCTAATTTTTGTACAATTTCCCCCCTCTTGCCCCTCACCCACTACTTTGTGTAGGATCTTGCCTGCTGAAGAGTGGACGCAAATTGGACATCAGGAATGGCAATATCCATAAAAGCTAGTGGGAGAACATCTCAACCTCCCAGGACACTCTGTAGGTGGCTGCTCTGGAACAAGTGAAGGACAACATGAAACTGCCAAATTCATCAGGACGTTTAATGCCATCACTTGTGGATTAACTGGAGACAAACAATTTTTTTAATCACACCACATGTGTTAATTGCTTACACAGATAGCAATATCTGAGTTATCTTGGACTGTTTCTTGCAAATGTGCAGGTGTTAATACAATCATCTCAGTAGCAATCGCTAATCTGCCACTATGAAGGCTTAAAGGTGTGCCTATTTAACATATATATTAAGTTCCAATTATCACCGGCTGTAATTTTTGCATCTCATTCAACTCCCACCTTAAAAGTTTTCTTCTTTCTATACCTGCCAACTAAAATGCCACCTTCGTGTACCTGATGAAATGGGCTTGCGTCCCCAGCCTGATTGTTCCATCATGGTTACTCCCGTAAGAAGCAGCGCAAGACCGTCCTCAAACTGGTTCCAATTTTGCAGAAGGTTGCTCTGCATCCTGAACTCTTCCATTCATTCCAGCAGGCAATGGGAATTCAGCAGGGGATACAACTCGGTGGAAAGAAAAGACCCCTTCAGGCCCCCATGAGAGCAGTTGGGGGTGTAGGTGGTACTCACGGGGCAAGAGAGGATGGTGAGGGAATGGGGGTCAGTGCACAGGAACCAGAGGGAGCCCCGTTTCCACAAACTCGGAAGGTTCTGAGATGTAGGGAGCAGACTCGGAGTCAAGGAGGCTTAAAAGGGGAGCAGAGCTGAGGTGCTGGGTCTGCAGCATCTGGGCTTGATGAGGCCGTGGGAACCTCACCTGTCCTGAGCCTAATCCAGCTGAGGAATCACAACCCTCCTCCCAGAGCTAATGAGCCCCACCTGGCCAGCTAGGGAGCTGGGTTGTGGGCCTTTGCCTGCCTCAGCCTCCCAGATCCAATCTTGGGTCTCCAGCTAGCAGGACCAGTGGAGACCCAAGTATGGGAAACACCGTCCTAGAGTGTACCTGCCACTGCTCCCTATGCAATGGAAAGAGCAGAACACACACAAAAGTATACTTTTTTTTTTTGCAAAAGAGACACAAAACTTTGGATTTACGAGCATGCTTAAGTTCTGCAATATCAAAAGCTCAGGGGAAGGCATCAGTATTTTTAATTACAGGTTCTTATGGGAGTTTTCTTTCTACAGATTGTTTTCCTCCTTCTTTGTATTCCTGCTTGCGTGTTCACAGAGATGGAGGCCCCTGGTCCATGTGCACTGACCTTGCCCTTCTCTGTTGCCCTGTGAGTACTTTCCAAGCCCCCAACCTCTCCTTCTCCATCTCCAGCTTGCCCCAGAATGTACCAATCACGACTGCACCCCTTGCTGGGATCCCCTTCCTCTTCCCCATTGTCTTGCTGGTTTGTGACACTGAACTGAACCTCGACTGCGTTTCCTGACTGTTGCACTTTGGACTTGGCTTGCTGCATTGAACCTGGACCGTATTTCTGGACTACTTGGGACTGTATACACCAGCAGGACTGGTTGCCAGGTACACCGGGGTTCAGGACACCAATGATCAAGGATGATGGGAGCTGCAGCCCAGCAAAATCTGGAGGGCACCACATTAGCTACCCCTGCCATACAGAAACATTGCACCTGCACAAACACACACAGCTACAACTGGCCACAAGGTTTGGCCAAGGCTCTCCAATCCCACATGCCTGAAGCCACGCATGCCAGCATGTATAACCATCACCTGTGACAGAGTTTGGAGGCTCCTTACAACCATTTCACTGCTGCAGGTCGTTTGTAAAGGTCCCTCAGTCAGAAAGTAAGAATTTCGAGGCCAGTGGTGTTTCAAAGAGGGCCAGATTTGATGACATGAAGGGCTGTGAGGGCCAACCAAAGTTGTTGACCTTTTTTAAGGGTTGAAGTTGTTGAGGTTTTTTAAGGATTTTACCCCACGTAATAAACCACCAGAGGGGCTGGATTAAACCAACCGGCGGGCCAGATTAGGCCCCCAAAACGGACTTTGGACATGCCTGTTCTAGGCAGCCGGTCTTTGTACTCTGTAACAGCAGAAACAAGGAGTCTTCTGATACCTTATGTCTTCAAAAGCACCGCTTCATGGCTGATAGAGCGTGCCATTTGTATGCACCCAATTAGGCTTCAGGGTGGCCTGATGTGGTAGATGAAAGACATTCAACCTGGATATTCAATTAAATGTTCTATTTGTTCTGGTAATCAAAGCATCTCAACCTGATGGGCCTTTCAAAAAGTCACTAGGTTCTTTTGAGATTCAAATCTAACTAGGGCCAAAGCTTAGGAGATGCCCGGGAGGACTATACAAGAACAGCAGCAGTGCCCACCTCCAGGCAGATCAGGGGCTTTGGGAGAAAAATAAGCAGCCACTCTCCACATTGCTAACTTTCCATCGAAAGCAGAAAGTGACTTGCAGCTTAAGGAATGTTGATAACTGAGGTTTTATTTCCCACTTGCTCTCTCGCGTCCTCCTGAATAACCTGTTTTTAAGGCAAAATGGGGGACACCTCAAGCCTTGATTCAAAGAGCTGGCAAAGCACTTGTCACTGCAAACACTGAATCTACACACATTTCCAGTCTGGCAGCATTTGGATTCTGCTGCTTCTGGAAGCCAAGCTGTTAATGCAGCAAGAAGGGAGGAAGATTTAAGAGCTGAAAAAGGAACTGGGAACCATTCATACATTTGGGAGGCAGCATATGCCCAGGAAACACTGTGAGGAAGGTCAAAAGCAGCTCAGAGGCAGAGCTGCATGCAAAAGACTCCAGGGCTCAGTCTCCAGCATATTCGGGTAGGGCTGGAAAAGATTCCCTGCCTGAAACCTTACAAGAACTGCTGCCAGTCCGTGTGGACAATACTGAGCTAGATGGACCAATGGCTAGACTCAATGTGAGGCAGCTTGCCATCTTCCTATCGCCTCGGACACTTGTATGAATTCTGAGAACCTTATGGCTGGTTTGCACATCCACACACTGCCACGTAAATTACATTACATGGGATGGCTTGCAGGTGGACAGTGCAAACTGATGCTCCAAGGTTGCGTTTGAAACAGATCCTTGTGAACAGTGCACTCACAATTCAAGGAAGCCAAAGGACAAGTAAGAATCTCTCATCTGTTACTCTGCCTCGTCACCAGGTGATCCTATGCCCCGCCGTGAAACTTAGCAGGTTCAGGGGGATCTTGGTTTCCCCCTGATGTCTGGAAGAACATACAAAAGAGCTGGAAAATAGGACCAGGAAGCACGCAGCCCATGCCCATCACCAACCCCAGACTCTGCGTCCACCTAACTTTCAGGTAACGACAGGGAGAATTTGGGCAAGTTACACTCTCGGCTACCTGCAGTTGTTTCAGAACTAGACCAAGAGTGGCTGTTTGTGAATGTTTAACCTATGGTTACCAGATTTTTTTCAATGAATCCAGGGACCCCTCCCCCCTTTTTTTGAAGCTAAGTAGCAACAGGGAGTCAGTAGTGGGGATGGTGAGGCAAAAGATAGAATCATAGAATCATAGAGTTGGAAGAGACCACAAGGGCCATCGAGTCCAACCCCCTGCCAAGCAGGAAACACCATCAGAGCACTCCTGACATATGGTTGTCAAGCCTCTGCTTAAAGACCTCCAAAGAAGGAGACTCCACCACACTCCTTGGCAGCAAATTCCACTGTCAAACAGCTCTTACTGTCAGGAAGTTCCTCCTAATGTTTAGGTGGAATCTTCTTTCTTGTAGTTTGGATCCATTGCTCCGTGTCCGCTTCTCTGGAGCAGCAGAAAACAACCTTTCTCCCTCCTCTATGTGACATCCTTTTATATATTTGAACCTGGCTATCATATCACCCCTTAACCTCCTCTTCTCCAGGCTAAACATGCCCAGCTCCCTTAGCCGTTCCTCATAAGGCATCGTTTCCAGGCCTTTGACCATTTTGGTTGCCCTCCTCTGGACACGTTCCAGTTTGTCAGTGTCCTTCTTGAACTGTGGTGCCCAGAACTGGACACAGTACTCCAGGTGAGGTCTGACCAGAGCAGAATACAGTGGCACTATTACTTCCCTTGATCTAGATGCTATACTCCTATTGATGCAGCCCAGAATTGCATTGGCTTTTTTAGCTGCCGCGTCACACTGTTGCCTCATGTCAAGTTTGTGGTCAACCAAGACTCCTAGATCCTTTTCACATGTACTGCTCTCAAGCCAGGTGTCACCCATCTTATATTTGTGCCTCTCATTTTTTTTTGCCCAAGTGCAATACTTTACATTTTTCCCTGTTAAAATTCATCTTGTTTCTTTTGGCCCAGTTCTCTAATCTGTCAAGGTCGTTTTGAAGTGTGATCCTGTCCTCTGGGGTGTTAGCCACCCCTCCCAGTTTGGTGTCATCTGCAAATTTGATCAGGATGCCCTTGAGTCATTAGGAAGAACTTCCTGACAGTAAGAGCTGTTCAAGTCCATCATCCAAGTCGTTGATAAAGATGTTGAATAAGACTGGGCCCAAGACAGAACCCTGTGGCCCCCCACTAGTCACTCTTCTCCAGGATGATTCCCTGCATGGAAAAAAGATCCTGGGCCCAAGCACACATGCATATTGTATAAAGGTGCAAAGCCCTTCTTTTGCACCCTGCGAAATATAAATGCGCAGAGGTTTTTAACAAACTGGGCAACGGCAGCCTGCCCACAACTCCCAAGCCTCCCCTGATCAGTCAAAACAAAGGGTGAAAGGGGCAGGAGATCTGTACCACCAGACATCCCCAGTTCCCCTTCAGCAGTGGCAGCGGCAGCCTCAGCAGCCCGGAGCCAGCCTGGTAGCGCAGTTGGCTCTGGCTGGCTTCAGGAGCTGCTTGCTGCTGTGGCGCCTGCCAGTTTGCCTCCTGGAAGTTTTGCCTCCTGGAACACATCATATGGGGACTTCCGGCGAGGAAAAATGTCGGCCGCCACGGCAGCAAGCAGCTCCTGAAACCAGCCAGAGCCAACTGCGCTACCAGGCTGGCTCCGGGCTGCTGAGGCTGCCGCTGCCACGTTTCCCAGGACAGATTTGTAAATCTAGGGGCATTCTGGAGACGGAATTTGTCCAGGGACAGATTTGCAAATCCAGGGACTGTCCCCAGGAACCGGGGACGTCTGGTAACCCTAGTTTAACCCCCACCTCTAAAAAGGAGAAAGCAATAAATCACTGTTGTATCCTTCTCTCACACTCACTCATTGTAGCAAGGGGGCCACTTCCATTTGAGTGTCGTGTGCATACGTTGTACACACGCAGCCTCTTCCTTTTGTCATGCACCAGGCATGGGGAACCACGAACCCTCCAGAGGTTGTTGGACTACAACTCCCATCATCCCCAGGGCCACTGGCCATACTGGCTGGGGTAGTGGGAGTCTGACAGCATCCGGAGGGTTGCATGTTCCCCACAGCTGTGGGAGATTCCGGATAGCTCAGTTGGTTGGAGCATGGTGCTACTAACATCAAGGCTGCAGGTCTGACCCCTGTATGGGACAGCTGCATATTCCTCAGGGTCCCTCCCAATGCTATAATTCTATGATTCCCAGCTGGGACTGGCCAGAGAGAGAGGAAGAGGCACAGAGAAACCTCCAAGTGTCTTCACTGCCCCTAATAAACATTCTGCAAGACTTTGTGCAAATCACTTCTTCCAAGGAGTGTGTCAGTGTGTGTGTAGAAATCCAAGCCGCTTGCTTTTTCCATTCTGGGTGATCCCAGCATTGTTTTACAGCACCGATACTGGAGAGCTGACAGTTTTCCAGCTGGGGGTTGCTGTTTTCATCACCACTACTAAAACACACACCCTCCCAGCTCACACTGACAAGTATCTGGAAAGTCACTGGAAGAGCCTCACACCCTGAAGAATGGAGGCGGGAGGGGGAGGGGAATCCACAGAGGAATGTGCTGGACCACCAGCAAAAAGCCCATGGCTGTGAGAGGAGTTGCGCTGCAAAAACACACACACACACACACACACACACGGGGGGGGGGGGGGACTAATAGCTACAAAAAAATGCCCAGTTCAGGATTGTTGTCTTTAAAAGGCAAGAAATATGCACTCCACTTTTTAAAGAACTGTTTCTTTTTAACTGCAGAGAAACCAAGAACCAGCTATGGGTCCCAGGAAAGATTCAGTGTGTGTTTGTGTGTGTAGACACAGACTTGCTCTAGTATAGCACAGTAGCCAATGTGCTGCCAGACTACAACTGCCATCATCCCCGATTACTGACCACACTCACTGGGGCTGATGGGAGTTGTAGTTCAACACCAGACTGGACATTGATTTAAAACTTCTTCCCCATGTTCAAAAGTGGTGTACAAGCAAGGTTCTTAAAACACAGTAAAAATCACTAAATCAGTTTCATACAATGACCAGCTTCACACGGAAGCACATGGCTAAATGTGAATGAGTGAGCAGGTTAGCACTCAAGGGAAAAATCCTGGCTGCTTTGACCCTTTCTTGATTCTGCTGCTGCTCGGCTATCCTCAGCTAAGCCATGGTTTGGCTTAGCACTGCGTGCAAACCCAGGGCTGTGATTTCTCCTGCTCCAGTCCAAACAAACCACGAGCTGTAGCTGGAGACGGACCACGGTCCCAGCTTTGACACAGTGCTATGTCAAGCCATGGCTTAGCTCTAGGCAGTACAGCATCTGCAGGACCTGGGGAAGGAGCAAAGTGGACTTTACTCTGCCCCAGAATGCGTTTAGCCACAGAGGCACAGAATTAGAAAGGGACAAGAGTAGGGACTCCCAAGAGTCATCTAGTCCAACCCTCTGAAATGAAGTAATCTCACATATACATACACACAAGAGTACAGCACAAACTGCGTTTCAGAGTATGAAAGCCTCTCGTTAAGTCTGGAAATAACTGCCTTTAAAGTCTGGGGTTTAAAAGATTCCTTATAACATGCCGTCCCGTCCCAAAACGCAGAGAATCAAACCACTAGAATATCGGTTCATGGCACCAGACCAGGAACAAGGAAGAAAGGAGGAATAACACACAAACTTCGAGGTAAACATCCTGCAAACTCTTTGCAATCTCACAGGTGATCTACTGCTGAACCTGGAGCCCTTTTTCTTAGTAATTACATAGTTTTTGTTGACAGGACTGCAAAGATCACTCATCATGTAACACCGTGCTCACAAATCATGACTCATCTTCTCCTTTTGTTTTCCTTTTTAAATGAAGTACATTTCACTCAAAGGAATCCCAGAAAACAAGCAGACTGCTCAATCCAGCTAGAACTGGTTAGACTTTGCTCTAAAATAGAGGTTTTGCATCACGAAAAAGGGAAGCCCAAATGCCAGGGATATTGTTCAGCTGCCCATCCAGCTCTGGAGCTTTTTAGCAAGCTCTTAAGGGCTACATACTCACTGGTAGAGTACATGCTCTAAACCGGGGTAGGCAACCTAAGGCCCGGGGGCCGGATGCGGCCCAATCGCCTTCTCAATCCAGCCTGCAGACGGTCTGGGAATCAGTGTGTTTTTCCATGAGTAGAATGTGTCTTTTTATTTAAAATGCATCTCTGGGTTATTTATGGGGCCTAGGAATTCGTTCATTCCCCCCCCCAAAATATAGTATGGCCCACCACATGCTGTGAGGGACAGAGGACCAGCCCCCTGCTGAAAAAGGATGCTGACCCCTGCTCTAAACTCAGACCAGTATTCTGGTCTGAGTTCAGCGACTCCAGTGAATAAGCACTTTGCAGGATCAGGCCAAAGGCCTGTCTATTTCAGCAACCTGTTCTCACAGTGGCCTGTCCCACAAACAGGACCTGAGCACAACAGAACATCTCCCATTCTGCCGTTTCAAGCAACCAGTATTCAGAGGCATTTACTGCCTCTGACAGTGCATAGCCATTGCATCTAGTAGCCCTTAGAATCATAGACATTATAGAACGGTAGAGTTGGAAGGGCCCACGAGGATCATCTAGTCCAACCCCCTGAAGTGAAGGAACCTTTGGCCCAACATGGGACTTGTACCCACAACCCTGAGACTAAGAATCGTATGCTCTACCAATTTATCCTTCGTTAATTTGCCTGGCGTGCTGTGGTCCATGGGGTCACGAAGAGTTGGACACAACTAAACACCTAAACAACAATTTGTCCAATCCCTCTTTAAAGCCATCCAAGTTGATGGCTGTTATCACTACCTCCCGTAGGAGCGAGTCCCCTTGTTTCAACGATGCGCCGTGTGAAAATGGGACTCAGCTGTGCGCTATTTCAATACCTTGATATCTGCTGTTATTTTTAAACCAAGAAGCAGTCTTGGCATAAAAAAAAAACTTCCAAAACGTAGGAATGAGGCCAAGGGCAGCACCTGTGAAATCCCCAACGTGGTCACAAAAGAAAGAGAGCAAACAAAAAAATATTTTTGGGTGGGGGGGGGGGCAGAGAGATGCAAAGATTCCTGTCCACTACCAAGCAGTGGTCTTTGGACTGAAGTCCCAGAAGGGAAGTGCTGAAGGGAAAGTTGTATGTCATGGAAACAAGTAGTAGTAGGGGCAAGGGAGGCAGGGCAGGGAGGAGAACAATCCCATAATCTTTACTGCCCTGGGGCTGCACCCTTTTCATTCGCAGCCACTTCTGCAAGCCAACAATGGGCAGCCGTGATTGGAAGTGCCTTCAAGCCTTGCCAAAGCACATATACACAGGGAATTGGAACAATCGGCCCCTGCTTTCATGGGAGCGAAAGGTTGCCGCCAAATCAAATGGGTGGGGACCCCACTCTGCAATCTTGGAATCTGCTCATAGGATATAGGAAAATGTGACCATCGTTGCACAGAGGGCAGGGGAGAGTTCCCTTTCCTAGTAAGTATAAAAGGAGAGGGGGGAGAGAATGGAGGAGGCAGGGCGGGGAAGAGAGTGGCTCAGAGAACAAATGAGGCAATTGGAACAGAATTAAAACAAGACGACATTGGAAAGTCCCCCCCCCCCCCGAAGCAAACAGAAACTTGGGAGATGACAAAGAAAAGGTCCTCTCCTCTCCACCTATGCCCAGCACTGAATAAAGACTTGTTTTCAAAGGTTTTACCTGCACCATGCCATCCTCTCTACCAGGTCGGTCAGCAACAGGCAGGAAAGCAAACGCAGCCGATTCACACATTCACCTTTTCCTCTTAGCAAGCCCAATTTCAGTCCTCAGTGCAGGAAACGGCCCTGCTTGCCTCTCGCCCTTCCCAGGGGACTCTCAGCCCAGCAAAAAGTCCATCTGCTCCTCCACCTGAGCCACGCGCGAGCCCTGCGTCATCCAGCCATTGAAACCACGTCACTCACCAGATGTGACATCAGCCTGTTACCATGGGAATGATGGGGGCTGCGGAGAACCCCGTGTTCTGGAACCACGGCAGCTTCAGGCAGCAGAGCCGGCTCCTGCCTGAGCGAAGCACAGACGGGTTCAGAGACCCCTCCTTACACCCAACTGCAGGCCTTTTCTTGGGCAAGGCTTGTCCAGACAGAAAGCAACCTGTTGCACGGTGGCAGGCTGGGGAATTAAAATGCCTCCTGTGCAGAAAGGGACCGTCGCTCCCTGGCAGAGCATGCCCAAGCTTTGCACGCAGAAGGCCGCAGGTTCAAACTCAGCATCTCCAGGTAAAGCCCAACTGGGGAACTTGTAGGGTCCTGTCTACTTTTGTAGACCCTCCAGACTCTGTGTGTGTATGTGTGAGTGAACATGGGTGTGAAAGACATGGGATGTCAGACGGAGAGTCAGGGAAAGAGAGAGCACTATGTAATTCTGCACAGCTGCAAACAAAAATTGCTGGTGTCATTCATGTAGACAAGAAGACGAGAACATAGAAAGCTTTATGGATCCAAGATGAGGGGCCAGAATATTGGTTGACTCAAGGTCTACCTGCCATTTAAATCTAGGTTTACTTTCGAGATTTAGGGACACTGGTGGCGCTGTGGTCTAAACCACTGAGCCTCTTGGGCTTGCCGATCAGAAAGGTCAGCGGTTTATTCCCCGCGACAAGGTGAGCTCCTGTTGCTCTGTCCCAGCTCCTGCCAACCTAGCAGTTTGAAAGCAAACTAGTGCAGGTAGATAAACAGGTACAGTGGTGCCCCGCAATACGAACGCCTCGCAAGACGGAAAACCCGCTAGACGAAAGGGTTTTCCGTTTTGGAGGCGCTTCGCTAAACGAATTTCTCTATGGGGTTGCCTCGCAAGACGAAAAAATATTGCGAGTTCCCGCGGTTTCCCCCCCGCTTTTTTTTGCCCTTTCCCTAAGCGCTAAGCCGCTTATCAGCTGTTCCGCTGATAAGCCGCTTCTCAGCTGATCGCTAAAAGCCGCTAGACCGCTAATAGCGCTAATCCGCTAAGCTGTCAATGGGCTTGCTTCGCAAGACGAAAAAACCGCTAGACGAAGAGAATCGCGGAACGGATTAATTTCGTCTTGCGAGGCACCACTGTACAGCTGCGGTGGGAAGGTAAGCAGCGTTTCCGTGTGGTCTGGCTTCCATCACAGTGTTCCATTGCACCAAAAGCAGTTTAGTCCTGCTGGTCACGTGACCTGGAAAGCTATCTGTGGACCAACACCAGCTCCCTGGACCTGAAGCGAGGCGAGGACCGCAACCCCATAGTTGCCTTTGACTGGACTTAACTGGCCAGGGATCCTTTACCTTTACCTTACTTTCCAGATACTCTCTCTCACTTGCTTTTGGGAACAGCTCACAGAATCACAGAGCTGGAATCTAGACCAGGGTTTCCCAAAATTGGGTCTCCAGCTGCTTTTGGTCTACAACTTCTATTATCTCTAGCTAGCAGGACCGGTGGTAAAGGATGATGGGAACTGTACCCCAAAAACTCTAGAAACAAGATCTACAATGCTGTATGAACCAAGTACTCCTTCTCCTCATGACTGAGGAACTGTAGACATCTCTTACACACCTGGGATTTTAGGGCATGACTTCTGAGTCACGGATCTGAGTAGGGCTGAGCCAAGACACTCCATCACACAACTTAAGAAACTGAGCTAGCCTTGCAAACAGATCCACAAAACTTACTTACCCAGCTGCCAACAGAACTTTGTAGCACATCAAAGGCCCAACAACAACATGACACCAACACCACAAACCCCAATGCACTTCCAGTTTTACAAAGCTCCATCTGGTCACCTGGAGGAGAGTCTTGCTCACCTCAGGCAACTACAGAAGTGTTTAACAGAAGTCTGAGCTGATTGCAAACTACAAAGCTCAGCCAGCCAGCTCTCAGATCTACCCAGGACTCATCCCGCCAACGTAAGGCAGATTCAACAGCTTGCACAATAAGCTTCTCATGTGACCTCTCCAAATGAAGCAGCTTGAATGGGTGGCCTGAAGACTGTCTCTTTTTGCTCACGTAGCAGCAGTGGTTTTTGAATTATGGTGCTGGAGGAGACTCTGGAGAGTCCCATGGACTGCAAGAAGATCCAGCCTCTCCATTCTGAAGGAAATCAGCCCTGAGTGCTCACTGGAAGGACAGATCCTGAAGCTGAGGCTCCAATACTTTGGCCACCTCATGAGAAGAGAAGACTCCCTGGAAAAGACCCTGATACTGGGAAAGATGGAGGGCGCAAGGAGAAGGGGACGACAGAGGACGAGATGGTGGGACAGTGTTCTCGAAGCTACAAACATGAGTCTGACCAAACTGCGGGAGGCAGTGGAAGACAGGGGTGCCTGGCGTGCTCTGATCCAGGGGGTCACGAAGAGTCGGACACAAATAAACGACTAAACAACAACAAAGCAGCAGTGGTAGCAGATGTGCAACACTTAGGAGAGAGGGTGTGAGTTTCACCAGCGATTTCTTTGTCTCTTGGAGATCAGCTTCTCCCAAGTTCTACTAATTAAGATCCCAACGCAGACAACAAGCACTGAGTACAGTTTCCCCAACTGCACTGAGTACAGTTTGACCAAACTGCGGGAGGCAGCGGAAGACAGGAGTGCCTGGCGTGCTCTGGTCCAGGGGGTCACCAAGAGTCAGACATGAATAAACGACTAAACAACAACAGTTTCCCCAGATTTCAGGCAGCCAAGGTCCAATTTTCTCCTGAATTAAAACTGGGGACATGCATCTTACTGTTCCATTCTAGAAAGTATTTGCCTTTTTGAACTTGTAATATTTGCTTGTGTCCAGCTCCCTTCTGCATGAAAGCCAGTGTGGCATAATGGTTCAGAGTGTTGGACCATGACCTGGGAGAGAAGGGTTCGAATCCGCATTTAGCCATGAAGCTCACTGGGTGACCTTGGGCCAGTCACCATCTCTTAGTCTAACCTACCTCACAGGATTGTTGTATGGATGAAAGAGAGAGAGGAGGAGAACCACATACATCTCCTTGGACAGCTCCTTGGAAGAAAAAAGTCATAAATAAATGAGAGCCTGAGGGCCCTGCTCCTGCCTCTCTCCACCGGGCCCAGGGCAGGGCCTGACAGGTTTTATAAGCGCTGCTGCTGCTGCTGCTGCTGAGCAAAGAGGGCTTTTTCTTTTAAATTGCTTTTAATTTGATTTTTATATCCTTTTAAATTGGTCTTTTTAGTGTTTTAACTGTTTTTAATTGGGTTTTAAGGGCATTTTGTGGGATATTCCTGGAAGGAGAGGAGCGGTGGAGAGCAGGGGGAGGCCCAATTTCAGTGGTTCTGGGTAGGGGGAGGTATGGCGTGGGAGGAGGGGCAGGCCGCGTAAGGGCCACACAGCACAGGCAGTTAGTGATTGTGCCGTGTGCCAGTCCCTCCCCCAACCTGGGGAATTGTGTTTGTCATATCATCCAGCCCTCGGGTCTGCGACTGCTGCTGTTGAATGCCAGGTCAGCCCAGGAAACCATCTCCCTCATCCATGATCTGATTATGGGTGAAGAGGCTGATCTGGCATGTCTCGCTGAAACCTGGGTGGGTGAGCAGGGTGGAGTTGGTCTCACCCAGCTGGGTACTCACTGCAGCATCAGGCCAGACTCAAGGGTTGGGGAGGGGGAGTCAGTAGAGATTCTCTATCTCCAGGTTCTCTGTCCAGTTGGAGGGGGAATCTAGAGTGTGTGTTCCTGGCACTGGGCAATCGGGACAGATTAGGGATTCTGCTAGTTTACCACCCACCTCACTGCCCAACAGTCACTCTGCCTGAGCTGGCAGGGCTGGTCATGGAGGTGGTGCTGAGGACTCCCAGACTGCTGGTTCTGGGAGAGTTCAACATCCATGCCAAGGCAGCTGGCTCTGGGGCGGCTCAGGACTTCATGGCCGCCATGACAACTATGGGGCTGTCTCAACATGTCACTGGCCCAATGCACATGGTAGGCCACACTCTGAACCTTGTCTTCTCAACTGGGCAGAGGCTGATTTGAAAATGGGGGACATTGACACCAGTCCTTTGTCATGGTCAGATCACTTCCTGTTGAGATTTAGGCTGTCAGCAATTTTTCCCCTCCACAGAGGCGGGGGGCCTATTAGGAAGGTCCGCCCTCGGTGGCTGATGAATCCAGTGGGATTCCAAACAGCTCTGGGGGGGGGGTGTTGGGTGATATGACTGGCGCCCCGTCAAAGCCCTGGCTGACCTCTGGAACACCCGAACAGCTCAGGCTATTAACACGATCGCCCCTGAGCGTCGTCTCCCACTTTGTGGAGCCCATTTGGCCCCATGGTATATTCCAGAGCTTAGGGCAAGGAAATGAGCTGGAAGACGGCTTGAACGCAAGTGGAGGAGAGATCTGAATGAATGCAACCAAACACTGGTAAGGGCTCATTATCGAGCCTACCTAGTGGCAGTGAAGGCAGCAAAGAAGGCATACGTTGCTGCCTCCATTGCATGCTCATTATGTCATCCAGCAGAGCTTTTCCAGGTTGTACAGGGCCTTTTGTCCAGAGCACAGTCTAGTCCTGTTGTGTTGGATGAGTTTTAGTTGGTAAGGCTCAAGGATGTAGACAAGGTGCCTTCTCTAAAGTGGCTCCCCGTCTGTGGAATGCTCTCCCAAGCAAAGTTCACCTGGCACCTTCATTATACATCTTTAGGCGCCAGGCAAATATGTTCCTTTTTAACCAGGCCTTCGGTTGATTTTATTGACATCCTATGGCCTTTTAAAATGGGGGGGGGGGTTGAGGGGGAGGTTATTGGGTTGTTGGTTTTGTACTGTGAACCGCCCTAAGAGCTCCAGGTATAGGCCGGTTTATAAATTCAATCAATCAATTAATATTTAAAAAGTACCAGATCCGAGTATACCTTTTGACTGGAATATGTACAGTGGTGCCTCGCAAGACGAAAAGAATCCGTTCCGCGAGTCTCTTCGTCTAGCGGTTTTTTCGTCTTGCGAAGCAAGCCCATTGACGGCTTAGTGGATTAGCGCTATTAGCGGCTTTTAGCGGCTTATCGGATAAACAGCTTAGCGGCTTAGAAAAAGGGGAGGAAAGGGGGAAAAACCCGCAGGAACTCGCAAGACATTTTCGTCTTGCGAAGCAAGCCCATAGGAAATTCGTTTTGCGAAGCACCTCCAAAACGGAAAACTCTTTCGTCTAGCGAGTTTTCCATCTTGCAAGGCGTTCGTCTTGTGGGGCACCACTGTAAAGTGAAAACAGAAGGAAGCTCCCAAGCAGTCTCTTGCTACAATGAAAGATCCCTTACCCCACCCGTTGTTTTTTTTAAAAAAAGTCAGCACCCAAACTGTATAAATAGGAAGAGATTTTCTGCACAGCACCCCCCAAAATGCCAAAAACTAATACGTAGAGCTGCACATAGGCACCTCGCTGGGGCAAATTGAGAGCAGTACCTTCAGGGAGAAGCCCCTCTGCGCAGTTTCAGACATCACAGCACCCTCGGTGTTCGGCACAATCCTTTGAAGGGCATTTCTGAAAAGGAAAAGGAAGGGGAGGTTAGAGGGCAGCAAGCAATTAGCAGGCAGCAAACATTCCATCTTTATAAAAAGGACACATCATAAAAATTACCAGAGGACACAATCAACCAGATGTATTAAAAGCACTGCCGCCCAGAACATCACAGGCCTCTTCCCTCTGGAGGGTGTTGGGAATGACAACTCAAAGTGGAAAGAGAGGGCAATGAATTTCCAAAAGCTACGGTAGGCAAGAGCAGCCATAACCTCTCGTCTCCTGGATATTTATAGCTCCCCTTGACACAGAAAGCTCAAGGACAGCCACAAAACACCACTGCAAAATATGCAGTGTATGGCTGGGGCAACCCAGTCAGATGGACTCATCATCATCATCATCATCATCATCATCATCATCATACTACACCCAGTGTATGGGCAAAATCACTGCACACAACAGAAATGCCCCAAATGCCATTGTTTCGGCTAATTCAGCGTTATTCATGCAACCCACATTATCGGTTCATCTAGAAACACCTCTTCAGGGTCTCAGGCAGAGGTCCCTTCCCCCTGGTCACCTGTGATCAGAGCCTTCTGACTGGAGATGCTTGAGATGGTACCCGGGACAGTCCACATGCAAAGCATGGCAAACTCTTCCACAGAGCGATAGCCCTTCCCAGTCCTGCCAGCTTATTCCACGACCCTACAGGGGCAGCCCTAGAACAATAGCCTTCCAGTGATTCAGGGAAACATGAGGTTTTCTTCCCCTTCCTCATGTTTCAATGGCGAGGGAGGCTCTTTGCCATTTACACAGATTGTCTCCCCCAGACAAAAAAACCAAGCAGCAAATCAAGAACAAACCTTGAGTAAAAAGGTAATGGTACAGGACACCTGGATGGTTAAGTCCAGGCAAAGGTGACTATGGGGTTGCGGCGCTCATCTCGCCTTCAGGCCAAGGGAGCCGGCGTTTGTCCACAGACAGCTTTCCGGGTCATGTGGCCAGCAGGACTAAACCGCTTCTGGTGCAATGGAACACCGTGATGGAAACCAGAACACACAGAAATGCCATTTACCTTCCCGCCGCAGCAGTACCTATTTATCTACTTGCACTGGCATGCTTTCGAACTGCTAGGTTGGCAGGAGCTGGGACAGAGCAGCAGAAGCTCTGTTGACATTTCCATTCCACCTTAAGGAGCAGGCGTCTGGAACTGTTGCATGTCACATGTCTGTTTACATTCCAGACCAGCTTGCTGGGAACTTCAGTTGTGTATAGCTTTTGCTTTTCCCATTCTCTCTGAGACAACGAGGGAGAGAGACAACATGTTTCTCTGTCCTGATTTATGATTAATAAATCTGTAGTTATAGTATGCTTCCACAAGCCTCACACCTATTCTGTGTGCGCAGTTCGATCTGCGGATAGTGTGCCCTGGCTCAGAAGCCCAGGTCGCTGATTTACGTCGGAGCAGAGGTGATGGTCTTCGCAGCGGGACAGCTGGAAGGAGACGGCCCAGCCAGGGCTAGCCAGCTGACCTCCCAGCTCTCTGCATGCCAACAACCTCACCCCAAAACCTTGAGTGTGTGATTTCATAGAATCATAGAATCATAGAGTTGGAAGAGGCCACAAGGGCCATCGAGTCCAACCCCCTGCCAAGCAGGAAACACCATCAGAGCACTCCTGACATATGGTTGTCAAAAGGAACCATTGATGAGCACCCTTTGGGTTCGGTCAGTCAGCCAGTTACAAATCCACTGAGTGGTAGCATAGTCAAGACCGCATTTTACCAGCTTTTTTACAAGAATATCATGGGGCACCTTGTCAAATGCCTTGCTGAAATCAAGGTAGGCTACATCCACTGCGTTCCCTTCATCTACCAGGCTTGTAATTCTGTCAAAAAACGAGATCAGGTTAGTCTGACATGACTTATTTTTCAAAAATCCATGCTGACTATTGGTGATCACAGCATTCCTTTCTAGGTGCTCACAGACTGTTTGCTTAATGATCTGCTTCAGAATCTTCCCTGGTATTGATGTCAGACTGACTGGGCGGTAATTATTTGGGTCCTCTCTTTTCCCCTTTTTGAAAATTGGGACAACAATATCTCCTTAGTTATTCTGGGCTGATAACTATCTCCTTAGTTATTCTGCCTGGACGGAGTCCAGGTTCTGACATCACCAGCCCCTTTCAGAGGCTGCTCAGGGCACTTCCATTTTTCAAGGACCCTGGCCAGTGGTGGCCGGTAGAGAAAGTAGGAGGCCACAAAGGGTAGCAGCCCAGGGCTTACACAGCCTCTCCCAATTGAGATGTTATGGAGAAATCCAGCCAGGTGTCATCAGTGCAGCTAAAGCACCTTGTCCCCAAAATCCTTATGACCTCTCCCAACAACTTCATATACATATTACCTTGTGAAGTTGGGATATCTCAGTTGGTAGAGTGTGAGACTCTTAATCTCTGGGTCGTGGGTTCAAACCCCATGTTGGGCAAAAGATTCCTGCATTGCAGTGGGTTGGACTGGGTGACCCTCGGGGTCTTTTTTAACTCTACAGTTCTATGACTAAATAGCACTGGGGATAAAATAAAATAGCATAGCCACCAGGAGGCCAAAAAGCACTCTCCCAATGCTACCCTCTGGACTCGGTCCCATAGTGAGGACTGGAGCCACAGTAGCAGCATGCTCCCCATTCCCATTCCTGCCCCATGGCTCTACAAGCTCTCACCACCAAGTCCCTCCTATCAGGGTATTTCAGAACCTGGAATAAAAACATTATCGGACAAGATCCTGTTATGCAAATTCAGAAGCTCCATAAGCAAAATGGTTAACATTCATTCTTCGTTTCATCATTTAAAGTCCTGACCTTCCCAATGGTGAGGAGTCAGTTCAACAATGAAACAAAGTCTGTGCTTATTTTAAATTTAAATAGCGACATGCATCGTAAGACGCTTAACCAAAGGAAACTTAAAATACAATGGAGCCCAATAAAAACCCTCGGCAAAAAATGTAAAAATTCAAAGCACTGGAAGAGAATGTATCAGCAGTACAGCTTTCCCTTGGGCTTTATCGGCAAAGGTCTTGAACCCAGACTGATGTTCCTCCTTAGTTTAGCTAGATGACCTGTGGCAAATCACTGGCTCTCAACCAGACCTAAAGCACATGGCTGTTGTGAGGCAGATGTGCCACTTTTGAGCTCCTCTGATGAAGGCAACAAAATGCTAGAGATGATAGATAGATGATAGATAGATAGATAGATGGATAGATAGATAGATAGATAGATAGACAGACAGACAGACAGACAGAGATCTTCTCCCACTTAATAGACAGACAGACAGACAGACAGACAGACAGACAGACAGACAGACAAATATAGATCTCCTCCCACTTCTGCCATGCTGAGGACCAGAAACTCCTCCCACTTCTGCCATGCTGAGGACCAGAAACTTACATCTTTCTAAAAGTAATGACAACAGTTGAGTTCTGTTAGATCAGGCCAATGGCCCATCTAGCATCCTGTTTTCATAGATGCCCCAATGGGAAACTCACAAGCACGACCCAAGAACAGATCACTCTCCTCCTCACTTGGGATTACTCACAGCGAATGGCATTCGAGAGGCATTTACTGCCTGCAACAGTGTGGAGGAAGACGGCCATTGTGTCTCCTACCCAACAATTGCTTTATCCTCCATGAATTTGTCTTTCAAAGCCATCCAAAGTTGGTGGCCATCACTGCCTCTTGTGGGAGAGAACTCCACAGTTTAGCCA
The DNA here is from genome assembly GCF_964252035.2 of Podarcis erhardii. Classification (NCBI taxonomy): domain Eukaryota; kingdom Metazoa; phylum Chordata; class Lepidosauria; order Squamata; family Lacertidae; genus Podarcis; species Podarcis erhardii. Next base: position 6,206,764 of record NC_138497.1, on the reverse strand, counting down.
CGCACGGTGCAAAGAAGTCCTTTATTCTAACCGCCCTGCATCTTCTACATGAGCACAGCTCATCCCGATCCTGTTACGTCTACACATTTTGTGCGGAAGCCTTTATTCCGGATTCTGAACTTGCCTGGGCAGCTGAAGCGTCTGATGTGTGACGTTTGTACAGAACGATACCAGGAGAACAACGTACGGCGCGATCCGATCTATACCTCAAGTGCCCTGGGTGCAGCAAAGCATGCGATGCGCCTTCCCATTCACTCCCCACAACGGCAGGCTGTGAAGCTGCAGGCACGATACCATCAAACACACTCTGCTGAACAGAAGTAGGCCAGGAACGCCAGGCCCTGCCAGGCAGAAGCAGCAGTACACCCACCCCTTGCTGCTTGGCTAAGTATAGACCTGCAGCTTATTAATAGACCAAGATGTAGGAGCCCGTAAGGAAGGCAACGCCACACGACACTTCCTCGACCCAAACAAAAACCATTTGGCATTCAAAAAGCTGGGGTCCTTGTTTGAAGTTTCACATTCTCGTGAATATGCTTCCCTCCCTCACTTTTAAGCTCATCTAGGGAGGAATGATGAAATCCAGGGTTGGCAAAAGGGGACAGCATCAAAAATAGGAAATGGGAAAATGCCACCCATACTGAATCTAGACTGCTTACTGCAGACCAACCACCCAAAGCTGCACCTCTTTGAATCAGAAGTCTGTCCCTGCAGATTAGCTGCTTCTGTTCCTAAGTGTCGCAGAGGGAACTCCTTCAAGGTAAATGCACACATCATTCGACTGCAAGCCTTTTAAATAAACTTAGGGCTACAAGAGAAAGAGGGAGAGAGTGAGCGAAAGAGAGACCCTCCAAGCAGTGTTAGAAACTCAAATATTTAAGCTAATCATCAAATAGCACCTTAAACCTAAGTTACAGTCACCACAACTGAATGTCTAGGTGCCTTTTTTTTACAATGAGATTTGTTATTATTGTTGTTGTTGTTGTTATTACTAGTAATAGCATTATTAAAAAGCTTTTATACTGGCTACGACCTACTTTGCTCCTTTGAGCATTAAATGAGAAAACAGGAGGTTCAAGACAGTTTTATGGGGCCCGCGGACAGTCACTCTTTTCCAGAAGGGATTCAAACGCATACCATAAATTTAGGTTTGCACCATTAAAATGGGTTAAACGTGCTGTTGCCGTAGCATAACTCTTTGAAAAAAAGGAAGACTTTTTGCAGTTAGGAAAGTTGTGAGGAAAGGCACTAAAGAGTGTGGGATGACTGAGTTGTTAACAGGAGGACTTGTAAGCAAAGCCCAAGCAAATCAGAATTAATGGTCATTGTCATCTAACCATCCCATAAACAAATTGGAACAAATACTGAATAAAGTCTGGGCATCATCTAACCCAGGGGAAGGCAGCCCACGGCTGAAAAAGGTTGCTGACCCCTGATCTAACCCATGGGTCAGCAAACTAAGGCCCTGGGGCCAGATCCGGCCCAATCACCTTCTCAATCCAGCCTGCGGACGGTCCGGGAATCAGCGGGTTTTTACATGAGTAGAATGTGTGCTTTTATTTCAAATGCATCTCTGGGTTATTTGTGGGGCATAGGAATTCGTTCATCCCCCCCCCCCAAAAAAATATATAGTTTGACCCACAACAAGGTCTGAGGAACAGTGGACCAGGCCCCTGCTGAAAAAGTTTGCTGACCCCTGATCTAACCCATGGGTCGGCAAACTAAGGCCCGGCGGCTGGATCCGGCCCAAATGCATTTTGAATCTGGTCCGCGGACAGCCTGGGAATCGCCATGTGGATCGGTGTGACGATTCTGATCATTTGGGCTGCACCATTCCCCCCCCCCCCGACACACACCGTGACGGCGCCTCCTCCCTCCCGGCTTCTCCCCGCCCTGCCTAGAGGAAGAAGGAGGCTGGGCTTTGTTGAGCTGCAGTTGGCTGAGCGCCATTTTAAGCAGCCCCTCTCCGGGGGCCAGCCCTTTCGCGCCGCTCACCGTCCTTCTGCCACCAGCCACTGCCACTCGCAAGGCACAGGTAAGCAGCTACCGGGGCTCGTCCGTTGCTGTGGAGAAGGGATGGGGGAGTTGGGGGGGGGAGTTTCAAAATATAGTCCAGCCCCCTACAAGGTATGAGGGACAGTGGACTGGCCTCTTGCAGAAAAAGTTTGCTGACACCTGATCTAACCCCTGCCTAAGCTTTGTGTAATATAATATAATAATAATAATTTATTATTTATACCCTGCCCATCTGGCTGAGTTTCCCCAGCCACTCTGGGTGGCTCCCAACAGAATATTAAAAACACGGTAAAACATCAAACATTAAAAACTTCCCTAAACAGGGCTGCCTTCAGATGTCTTTTAAAAAAAGACATTATTTCCTTGACATCTGATGGGAGGGCGTTCCACAGGGCGGGCGCCACCACCGAGAAGGCCCTCTGCCTGGTTCCCTGTAGCTTTGCTTTTTGCAATGAGGGAACCGCCAGAAGGCCCTCGGCACTGGACCTCAGTGTCCGGGCTGAACGATGGGGGTGGAGATGCTTCTTCAGGTATACCGGACCGAGGCCGTTTAGGGCTTGTAAGCAAATCAGGGCGAGGGCTCCAGAAACAGGGCATCTGAAGATGCCTTTAGAAAGAGAAGAGCTGTTTCTAGCCCCTTACCAGCTACTGAACAAGCTCTGAGCTGTTTTACAGGCTGACTTCCCGCAACTACTGGCCTTCTATTCCAGCTTCAGTTACTCTGACAAAATTGCTCTCATTTTGCACCAGTTTCTCCCTTCCCACACTTTATCCTGGAAATAGAAATCCTCTATGAAGTTGAGAGCTAACAAGATGAGGTTATTCACTTTCTACAGCGACAGAAGCGGCCGGCTCCAAATTACTAGACCTGCCTGCATTATACCGCTAATGTCATTCCCCCCCCCCACCTCCCACTTCCAAAGAGCCTCAGAACTACTTGCTAGATCTCCCAGAGGAAACTAATTTGGATTTTTACACTCCACCAGCAGCAGGAAAGTGCTAACTCCACAGCGAGAGAGCAGATGGCAGCAAACCAGAAAGTGAAACGTAACTGTGGCCAGCTAAAAAACCAGCATGCTGCTTTGTGGCTCTTTATTCAGATCGCGGCTGGTTTGCTTCCAAAATTCATTAAGTGTGCATGTAGGGGGTTGAGAGGGAGAACACCCTTTTTTGCACATTGCCTGTTGAAGATTTTGAGTCCACTGCGCTGAAAAAGCCCACGCCGCTCTCAGTGCTATTAATCGCCAGGCTTCTGGGGTTAGTGCTTTCCGCCATGGGAAAGCCGCGCTGTACAGAGCTCACATATTTTCTCTTGGGCGTACGGCTTTTCATCATCTAATGGCAGTTTTGTTTTTGGTATGAAGGGCACAGAGGCTCGGTGGGCCTCTGCAGAGCCGTTTATGCCTGTAGGAAAAAATCGTTTCGGATCCTTCTAGTTGAAAAGCACATATAATTCTTAATAAGGGCACTTCTGGTCCAACACTCTGCTCTCACAAAGCCCCACAGGGTGCCCATGGGGAGCCTGCAAGCGGGACCTGAATGTAACAGCTCGGCTCAGTTGGTTAGACCATGGTGCTGATAACGCCAAGGTTGCAGGTTCGATCCCTGTATGGACCAGCTGCATACTCCTGCATTGCAGGGGGTTGGACTAGATGATCCTCAGGGTCCCTTCCAACTCTACAGTGCTATGATTCTGTGACCTTCACCCCAGGAAGGACCAGCTAAGCAGCCCAAGGCCAGCATAAGGCTACTGATTTATTTGTTTGTTTTGCACAGTGCCCTTCATCCGTAGATCCCAGGGAAGTTCATTTCTGCAACGGAAATGAGTGTGCTGTGCTTCCATCGGGCTGCGCATGCATGCAATACTTTGGTGCCAGCACAGGGAAGCGAGTGGCATCTCAGAACACTATCAGCTGACACTGGCATTTGTGCTTTTAAGATCTGCTGGGCAGGTTTTTCCATTTGGTTCCACTCAGAGCTGTACTGCTTTTGATTCAAGACTACAGTGGTACCTCGGGTTACATACGCTTCAGGTTACAGACTCCGCTAACCCAGAAATAGTGCCTCAGGTTGAGAACTTTGCTTCAGGATGAGAACAGAAATCGTGCAGCGGCGGCGCAGCAGCAGCAGGAGGCCCCATTAGCTAAAGTGGTGCTTCAGGTTAAGAACAGTTTCAGGTTAAGAACGGGCCTCTGGAACGAATTAAGTACTCAACCCGAGGTACCACTGTATTTACCGTATTTTTCGCTCTATAAGACGCACCCGATCATAAGATGCAGCTAGTTTTTAGAGGAGGAAAACAAGGAAAAAAATATTCTGAATCTTTTATTTCTGTAGAGCCTCTTTTCAAAAGCTTGATTTTGCAAGTGAACAGTAGAAGCATTTTAACAGGCATTAGTGCTTGGATTTCATTCTCTCACAGAAAGCCCCAGGAAAAAAAATATGGGATCATCTGGCCGTTTGGAGAGACAGAGGCACATGGTTTGGGCAGTGATGGAATCCAAGACTGACTGAAGAGTGAAAACAAGAATAATGTTCTCCTGTCTGTTTGTTAAGTTGCTCAGGGGGCTAAACAAGGGCTATCACACAACAACCTCACAACAACCCAGTGAGGTTAAGGTGGCCCTCTCTGCGCAGCGCCTCTCCAGCAAAGCGGGAGGAGAAACGGAGCCCCTTCTGTTTCTCCTCCCACTTCACTGAAGGGAAGCCGCGCAGAGAGGGAGAGCTGCGCAGCCTGCATTCGCTCCATAAGACGCACACACATTTCCCCTTACTTTTTAGGAGGGAAAAAGTGCATCTTATGGAGCGAAAAATACGGCAAATGGTTTATTGCTTAATGCTGTTTTTATATCGTGGTGTTAGGATCACTCAGGATTCCATGTGACATGCTTGGTGGGGTACACACATACGTATAGAGAGAAAGATGTAGATATATACTGGAACAGTCACACTCAGTGGGCGACCACCTGCTTTGCATCAAAAATGTCCCCAGCTCAATCCCTAGCTGGACTGGGAAAAGACTCCTTCCTGAAACACTGCAGAGCTGCTGCCAGTCTGTGTGGACAATACTGAGCCAGAGGGACTGCTCACCGTAGGGTGAAACGTTCCTGGACTGTACCAATTCAGATTGCAGGTGAGGGGGGAGATCACATAACCAACTACAGTCAAACCTCGGTTGTCGAACGTAATCCGTTCCGGAAGACCGTTCGACTTTCAAAAGTTCGACAACCGAAAACTGAAAGCGGAAGCCTCAATACAATAGGGGAACTCAAAACGGAAGCCGTGTAAGCATGTTTGGCTGCTGAAAATCGTTCAAAAACTGGAGCAGTTACTTCTGGTTTTTCAGCGTTCAGGAGTCGAAACGTTCCAAAACAGAGCTGTTCGAGAACTGAGGTTTGATTGTATTCCACTTGGTTCAAAAAGCAGATGTTGCGAAAGTTTTATTTTATTTTACTTTATTTGCCGCCCTATACCTGCAGGTCTCAGTTCGGTTCACAGAATAAAATCAAAATACAAAACCACAAAATACATAATCAAAATAAAAACTACAACCCAATAACCCCACCCCACCCTAAAAAAACCACATTTTAAAAGGGCACAGGACGTCAATCAAATCAACCAAAGACCTGGTTAAAAGGGAACTTATTGCCTGGCACCTAAACGTGTATAATGAAGGCTCTTCTCCCCAACAACACTTGTCTTCCATGTGTTTAAAAATTCCTCCCACCCCCACAGGGGCAACATTCAAGCATGCAAAAGCAGTCTGAAGCAACAGATCCCAGGAACCGTTTGGTCCTTGCCTGGAGAGTCTCACAGTCTGTTAGGAATTGGAACGAGACCCAAAGGGGCATTATTGGCAAGACCACGGGAAAAGCCACCCTGTTAAGCGGGTGAGAGAGTTCCTTTGTTGTTTCGCTGAAAAGCAAAAAGTGCTGGCTCAAAAATAAAAAAATAAAAAAACCCAGCCGAAAAAAATTCCATCCGCTGCCCAGTGACCTGCATTCCCAGCCGGAATAAAAGAGGGAGAGACCGGCAAATTTGGCTCCCAGCCTCTCGGAGGCTCAAATTACTGTGCAAACAGTGATTAAAACAGCCAGCTGAGCGCAACAGATATTTTTTCCTTTATGCGGGCTGCAAAACATAACATGTCCCATGCCTCAATTTTTTAAAAAAAATAAACAAAGACAGGCGGAACAAGATAGCATCCATGTTGGTCTTAAAACAGCTATGAATCTCATTGTACCACTACCAAAACCACTGATCAGGCGAAACACTCATCTACTCCATCATTCTGTCCTCAATGCAGTCACCGTGATGGGAAGCCCACAAGCAGGAGCTGAGAGCAATGGTATTCTCCCCACCTGCCAATTCCCAGCAGCTGGCGTCCACCAAATCCACTTCCTTATTGGAGAATTAAGCATCTATGGGGATGAATGCCACAGAACAGCTTCCCTCGGAACAAGGAAGTTTTAATTGGTAAGGAAAGCACAAGTTGTTAATGTTCTACCTGCTGTAATCTGAGTTTCCTTGTTTGCCTCCACTAATTCCACATCACAGACGTTATTCAAACACCCACTAACACAATGAAAATAAGACTGGGCAAATAAAGCAGGAAAAGTTGCGATTCTGTGTAAAATTTGAAAATTACCTCCCTACCCACCAGCAGCCGCCGAAGGGAAAAGGGATTTGTCAACGGGTCTACCACTGCATTAAGCGTCATGCTTTTGTAGGAAGTGGATTATGAAATGGAGAGCATCTAAGAAGCACGGGAGGCCTATTTATTCTAACCCCGGGGTGGGATAACAAATCCAGCAAGTTTAATAGGCCAAGTTCAAAACTGCCATTAGATGATGGGAGCTGTGTGCAAGTTATTACAGCACCAGTGGGTGTGGTGAAATGGTTTTTTAAAAAGTGAAACCTTCCTTTGAAGTCTGCTTAGACGTGCAGAATGCAATTAAATATTGCTCTGCAGCAGGCACAGAATGACAGATAATCCCATGCCGTTTATTATAAAATTGGCCTCGTTGCCTCTCTCCGAAACACGGTCAGCAGCTTGCAGGTCTGCATTACGGCTTCCCGCACTACCGGCTCCGCAAGAGAAGGACAGCTGGACGTGCTAGGGAGGAAAATTCCCGGCGTACGAAAATCCTCAGGATGCTGGCATTCAGCATCTTATTAAAACCACAGCGCTGCAATAAATATGTCAAGCAAAGAAAGGACACCTTGGAATCCTGGGAAGTCCTAATCAAGACTCTAATAGTTCCCCCGGTTAAAAGCCCATCTGACCTCAGCAGATACTTGGCTCGGAAGCTGCTGCTTTGGAGAGGAGGCCTATTTGGGTTTGGCATCCTTTTCTGTGTTTTGCTTTACATAAAACACAAGAGTCAGAGAGCAAGATTCCTTCTCTACCACTCCTCGTACTCCAGATTTCATTCCCCAACCCAAAATCCTCTTCTCCCACAGAGATCCACAGGGCTACTGTGCAGTGTCTCCTATCCCAAGCTCTCTAGGCAGTTTGGATCTCAGGAAGGCTGCTCCCAGTGGCCAGTTAATATCCTCTACAGCTTTTGAAATGTGCTTGTGGGAAAGTGTTTTTTTTCTGTTTTCTTTTTCTGTTTTAACTATTTATTTTGTGCTTTTATCCTGTATTTTTATCTCGTGAACCGCCCTGAGATCTTCGGATGAAGGGCGTTTTATAAATTTAATAATAAATAAATAATAGCCTCTAACATCCAAGTTTAATAATAATCAGCCAGAGAGAGCGGGCTTCAGTGTTTTACCTAGAGTAGTGGAGGGATGTAGACCCTCCACACGCAGCTGCACTGCAACTCCCATCTTGCTTCACCATTGGTCATGCTGGCTGGGGCAGATGGGATTCGGAGTCAAGCAAACAGCTGGAGGGACGCAGAATCTCCACCCCTGGGCTTACTTAAAGAACAGAAGCAGCAAGGAACCAATCAGATGTCGAGCACCAAAAAGGTTAGAGGCTTGCTCTGCAAAAGAAACTAACCCCCTCGGTTTTTTTCAGATTGGGTTTGTGGTGGAGTTTGTGAACAACCAACCTGGCAGAGAGTGTAAAATCAGATCAAAGTTCAGGCAAGCAAAAACACTGCTTGCTCTCAGGTAAGTAAAGAAAACTGGCGTATGCTACAGCAGCAGCAAGAATTTTGTTGCAAAGCATTGGAAGACACAGGACCTACCCACCTTGGAAGAATGGCAGATGCAAGTAATGGAATACATGGAAATGGCAGAAATGACTGGCAGAATATGAGATCAAGGAGAAGAGCAGGTGGAAGAAGATTGGAAGAAGTTTAAAAACGACTTACAAAAACATTGCAAAATCTTTGAATGTTGAGAACACTGAAATGAAAAGAAGAGGTTCAAGTAACTAAGATAAATAAGAATGTGAAAGAAGGGATAGATATTGGATGAAAATTTGAATAATATAATATTTGAAGGAACTCTTAAAGGAGAAAACTAATATAAATGAATTTGCTAAATTAAATTTGAAGTGGAATACAAGAAAGGAGGGCGGGTGGAAGTCAAGAAAATAAGGATATGAAGGATATGAGTGTGAAAAGAATGTTCTTTTTCTTTTCTTTTTTTGCTTTCCCCCCCCCCCTATGTTAAGTGTTTGTATTTTTGTGGTTTGTACTTTTCTTTTTTTGTGCTTTTTCTATTTATTGTGTATTGTTTAAAAAATTTTATTGTGGAAATTTAATAAAATATCATTAAAAAAAAAAAGTAAAGAAAACTGGCACAGGTTGATTTTATCCATCACCACTTTTGTCTACAAGGACTGAGCCATTACTGTCTCCATGTTTTAACTGGGACTTTAAGTTAAGCAATACATTGGATTTTTTTAAAAAAAGAAAGAAATTCCTTGGACATGCCTGAAGAAGTTCCTAGAGCGTCGAGAGCTGCCATTGCCAGCACGTTCAGTATTGTTTGATGTAATAAAAAGTCATGCTTCACCACTTTCTCCTTATTGAAAAGGTGAGAAAAGACACCAGAAACAAACAAAAAAGGCGGAGTATTAAATGTATGTAAAGGTAATAGTGTACACGCTCCAGAAAGGAACCAATTTAGTTTATGCAAGATGCTAATAAAGACCAAAAGGTGTGTTGGGCGTGTGTGTGTGTGTGTGTGTGTGTGTGTGTTAGAGAGAGAGAGAGAGAGAGAGAGAGAGAGAGAGAGAGAGAGAGAGAACGAACACCTACTTAAAGGCAATGCTATACATATTAGTATTAGTGAAGAAGGGGCAATAGCAGCAGCTGATCTGTGTGCAGAAGGTTCTGATTCAATCCCCAGCACCTGAGGAGATTTCACCCCTTCCATATCCAAGAATCTGCTGATGTTCTCTGCTGATTCTCCAGAGAGGAGGGGCGGTTTCTACTCTCTACTTATTCTGCTCCAGCCTCACATCAAAGTGTCAGAGAGAGAGAGAGACTGAGTGTTAGAGAGAGATCGTGGGTATACATAAGGTTGCTGCTAAGAGCAGCTGCAGACACTCAGTGCAGTTCAGCATTTTCGTTTAGACCTCATTTAGCTCCGTACATAGCTGTGTATTATAGTTGTAGATAGAATAAAAGAATATATTCTACAGAGCTGCTCTCCGAGTCGTTTATGCTCTGCTATACTCTGCTATACTCTGCTGTGCGACAACTGTCTTCTTGTTGGAGTGAATCCGGTGCTCACAACTCTAAGCTGTGAGTCCACAGCACTTTGACCAGTTCCTGTCCAGAAGGTGGTCTCTGGAAGTGCTACCCAGCTTGCCTAGCCCAGTCGGGGCTGAAGCGTGTGAGTCCAGTTGGTGGCACTGGCTCAAGGGCGATGCTGACAGCAGGTAGGGTTAAAAATGTTCCCTATCTGAAACCCTGGCAGCTAGTCAGTGTAGAGCTTTTCTTAGGATTGAATTACCCCAGGACATATACTGCCACAGGGGCCAGATTAAATCGACCAGCGGGCCCCCGAAACGGACTTTGGACATGCCTGGTGTAGACAGTCCTGAGCTAGATGGAACAAGGGTCTGGCTAGGTATAAGGCTACTTCCTATCTTCTTATGAAAATTATGGGAAAGCCTTGCTTTAAGGCCACATCACAGGTTTTAAGTTAATTTGCCTGCTAAAGACGGGGGGGAACGACGACAACGACAACCAAGAGCAATAAAGCTTCTAGTGAAAAATCTATGTACTGATCTCTGTGTGTGTATAGCAACACCGGCAGTGGCACAACAAAAGAATTCCAGTGAACTTAATAATTAATAGTTCTCAAGAACACCTAGTACCAAATGACAAGCCAAGCTAAAAATAGTTCAGAAATGCTGGGAACACTGAAACAGCAGCAACAAGACAAATCGGAGAAGCCCTCCGTCAGAGAGATTTAATGCTGCTGGAAAGGTTACACAAATTCCCCAGGTTGTTAAATGTTAAGAAGCACAGACGAAAGAACAACGTCCCTCTACAAATGATACCAACAATGAAGGGGGTATTGAATATCCTCTGCAAATGTTTCATCCAGGTTCATTTAAGAGGTAACAGAAAATGCTGCCATTGAATGTGGATTCTGCAGGCATTTAAAGGTGAAATGAAAGCATTAATTCAGATTACTTTGGAGTCATCAGAAAAACATGAGAACATGAAAGAACCTGGCAGGATGAGACAAAAGGTCTGCCTAGTCCAGCATCCTGCTTCTTACAGTGACCATTGAGACACCTCTTGGAAGCCCACCAGGAAGGCAGCAAGGCCACAGCCCATTTCTGTTCCTCAATGAGCACACTGACCATGGAATATGGCCATCATGACAAAGCGGCACTGATAAGGTGAACTTCTAGGAATTTTGGAGGGTAGATCTATCATCCTCCATATGAATGGGGAAGTTGAAACAGTCACCCCACTTATCATTGTCATCGGCACACACACCCCAAGTCTCAGGACACATGGAAACTTACATTTGAGTACGATAGTTATGAACATCTTGGCATTCACTTTCACATGAAGAAGAAGAAGAAGAAGAAGAAGAGTTTGGATTTGATATCCCGCTTTATCACTACCCGAAGGAGTCTCAAAGCGGCTAACAATCTCCTTTCCCTTCCTCACCCACAACAAACACTCTGTGAGGTGAGTGGGGCTGAGAGACGTCAGAGAAGTGTGACTGGCCCAAGGTCACCCAGCAGCTGCATATGGAGGAGCGGAGATGCGAACCCGGTTCCCCAGATTACGAGTCTACTGCTCGGAACCACTACACCACACTGGCTCTCATGAGAATGAACAGCCTACCCATAGATCGTTCTAAGGCTGAATCTGGTCAAAGAAAATGGAAAACAGTGGCTCTTCCATCCCTGACCATGTAAGCCAGTCCTTCAGCAATCTGGAGCCCTCCCCAGCACTGGCTGCACCGGATGGGAATAGCAGTCAAAAACACAGAGAAGGGACTAGATTGCTGAATATAGAAATATCAAGGTTATCATCTCCAAAATACAGAGTTTCCAGACCTATAAACAGGAGCTGAAGGGAGCATACATGCTTCTCCCTCTCCCCATTTTATGCTCATAGAGCAACCTTGTGAGGTGGGTTCGGCTGAGAGACTCACCCAGTGAGCTTAATTCCTGGGCAGGGATTTGACCTTGCTCTCCCAGGTCCTAGTCTAACACTCCAACCACGACACCACAGTGCTCTCTCTGTGTTTGAGCCAGAATGGTCCAAAACAAGGTGTGCCTGACTATCAAAAGAATTCAAGGGCGTTAATTTCAGTACGAAGAGAAAACCCTTCATACCTTACCATGTATGAATAAGCCCTTATTATCTCCAAAATCATAATAAAGAGATCACCACAAACCACAAGAGTGACGACAATCCCCACTATTGATAGCATCAGTTGTTCCGAAGCTGTCAAGCTTATTTGTGCCTCACGTCAAAGCTAATGAGCAAGTACCAGTTTATTTTTCTTGGCCTCCATACGTCTCTGAAAGAAAGAGGTAGACTGGAAAGGTAGGACTTGCCACCACCAAGAACTTCAAGAACTTAAAAAAGCAAATAAATATCTGTATTTGATTAACCTTATCCTTATTTTCTCCTGAGACTTGAAAGTGTGGCTAAACCCAACGCAGCTTCAAACATATGAGAGATCTGAACTTGCTGAATTTCAGTTGCCTCTTTTCATAAGCCAAAGACTGCCCTTCTGTCTTCCTCTATCTGGCCCCCGGGACTCTCCAAGCCACACCCCCTTTCCCTAAACCAAACCCCTACCTGGCACTGCTTTGCACCCTCTTTCGAGCTGAACTCCAATAATACTCCTTGCTTGGGGGAAGGGTACAGGCACATGCAAGTGTGTGCAAAAAGTAGCCTGCAAAGCAAAGGTAAAATCTACATACATTGCTCCACCCACTTTGGCCTCTGGCCCCGCCCATCGCCAGAAACGAAGGTTCTGAGAAGCAATAGGCAAGAACTTATGGGATGGACTAAAATGAAGGACAAGGACGACCCACCGGAGACAACGGCCAGACGAAATAATGGGAGCTGCAAATGCAAGACTCCATTGGAATACATGTGCCATTTCCGACATTCTTTCAGTATATGCCAAGATGGGCAGCACCTTAAGGGATCGCATGTCAGAGCAAGGCGCAGGCCCTTATAACGGGCAAGGGACTTCCCTATGCACTAAAAGCAGCGGAGCAACTACAAGGCTGTTCGGCATGCATGGCTTTTGATTTCACCGCCATCATTGCTGCAAGTTAAGCCTAAACTCTTCCTTAAGGGTAACCGAGGCAGACTGCCCGCCTTCGGAATGGAAAAGATGGGCAGGATAAAGCTCAAACAGAGCTTCAGCTACAAAAAGGGGGGAGGTTGGGGGGTTATAGAGAAACTCTGCTTTTTTTGTGTAGCTTCCCCACCCCCGTTTTTACTACTAGAGTAAGGCAGGCACTGGTGGAGGGCAAATGAGCAGACCGGCAGGAAACTGCTAGGTTATTTTAACCAGGGGTGGGGTTTTGACTTGGGTGGGTGTTGTTTTATCTGGAGGGTGGGGTTGTTGTTAAATGTTATGTGCTAATTTGGATTTTTGTATTGGTATCAGTGGGCTGGGGGATTGTTTTAGAGGCTTTTGTTGGGGAGCATATTTTTTATTAGTCATACCTCGGGTTACAGACGCTTCAGGTCACGCGTTTTCGGGTTGCGTACCATGCCGAACCCGGAAGTACCAGAACGGGTTACTTCTGGGTTATGGCGCTTTGCGCATGCGTAGAAGCACCAAATCACGACCCACACGTGCACAGACGCGACGCTGCAGGTTGCGAACGTGCCTCCCGCACGGATCACGTTCGCAACCTGAGCATCTTCTGAAGTTTATATACGTTAGTATTGTTAATTGTTGTAATTATTTCTATTAAGTACAGTGGTGCCTCGCAAGACGAAAAGAATCCGTTCCGTGAGTCTCTTCGTCTTGCGGTTTTTTCGTCTTGCAAAGCAAGCCCATTGACGGATTAGCAGATTAGCGCTATTAGTGGCTTAGGGGCTTAGCGGATCAGCTGATAAGCGGCTTAGCGGATCAGCTGATAAGCGGCTTAGCGGCTTAGAAAGGGGGGGAGGGGAAAAAACCCGCAGGAACTCACAAGACATTTTCATCTTGCGAAGCAAGCCCATAGGAAATTCGTTTTGCGAAGCACCTTCAGAACGGAAAACCCTTTCGTCTAGCGGGTTTTCCGTCTTGCGAGGCATTCGTCTTGCGGGGCACCACTGTATTTTGTGCTGCTGTAACTTTGTGTTGTGAACTGCCCTGTTTGTATAGGGCGGTATACAAATGTAATAAACAAACAAAAGCAGGGACTGCTTATGAATGAGCGTTGTTGCGCCTGTCACTCACTGGAGGTCTGGCTATGCAGAGGTACAATTTACAGGTCCTGTGCCACCCATTTTGGATTTACGCTACCCATCAACCCCAGCCAACATAGCTGATGGGAATCACAGCCCCAAACATCTGGAAGGTGCCAGGGTTGAGGAAGGCTGATATAAAGGGTGACCATCTTTTTCAAGTTCTGCTAGTAAGCTTCTGGAGGCCGCTGGCTGGTCATGGTAGCAGACAAGGTGCCAGGAAAGGTTGACACTGCTTTGACATAGCAATGCAGCCCTTCTGATCTAATACCAAGAGAAGCGGTGTGTGGACTCCGCTGGAATGCATGAGCAATCACAACAGCAGCTTACGTGGTCATTCATCAGTCTCCCTTTATTCGGTAAAAGGGCTGAAACAAGCCACAGGCGCACATGAACGAAGCATGTGAATGAGCCAACCCTGTCATCTGTTGAATTCTGAATCACGAGTGTCCTCTCTGGCTCCCATCAGGACAGACGCAGGTTTGCATCCAAGCACCGCAAAACCAGTGCACTGCTTGACGAATTACAACCAATTATCTTTTAAAAACTGGCAAGAGCCCAACTCCAGGCATCATCTAAACACGTCGCTTTTTGCAGCTGTTACACTCACCGCATTCTGCTGTTTTGAAAACCCTCATGACCTCAGCAACATTATGCTCACTTTCCCCACAAGTTAGCTGGTTCTAATCAGCAAGACCTTCTCCTGCAGCAGAGTGTCATTTGACCTTACTGCTCAAAATCACAAACTTAGTGAGAACTACAAGCAGATAGAAGCAAACACACACACACACACACCCAGAAAAATCAGCATTACCAAAGCATGAAGACTGCTAGGGTAAAATCCTGGCTGTGGAGACAAAGAAAGGCAAGGAAAGAAGGGGAGATAAGACAAAACTAAGTATCCCGCCAGACCAGTGGTTTCCAAACTGCAGTCTGGAGAGTCCTGGGGCTACTTGTGGATCTGATTTCGTATGCAACAGGTCCCTGGTTGAATGCCAGGTAGGACTGGGAAAGTCTCCTGCTCTGAACCCCTGGAGAACCACTGCTAATCAGTGTAGACCAGTGTTCCTCAGGTTCCCAGCAGTTATTGGACTACAACTCCCATCATCCCTGACCTTGACCACTAGTCCTGCTAGCCAGGGGCGATGGGAGTTGTAGTCCCGCAACAGCTGAGGACCCAAGTTTGAGAAACATTGGTGTAGATAAGACTGATCTAGACGGACCAATCGTCTGACTCGGCACAAGGTAGATTCCTATGTAGGGAGCGGCAGCGAAGGGCAGAAATCCACCCATTAAGAACATCAAAAGCGCCTGGCTTCTGGGTAAAGGGAATAGCTCATCTAGTCCGCCATCCTGCTTTCAGAGTGGTCAACCAGATGCCTCAATGGGAAACCTGAGCAAAGGAGCCGAGCACAACAGCCCCTCTCCCCACTTGTGACTCCTACCAACTGCTATTGAGTGCCGTATCACCTCTGAAAGTCTGTGGATCTATAACGAAAGAAGCCAAGGACATGTCATCTCTCTGCCCCAGTCTGTTCTGGATCTTCCACCAACCCTCTGGAGCAGATCTGGGCTGGAAAAGGGGACATGGCGGGGGAGAGAAGGGGGCGGGGAGTCCTTGCACTAAATAGACAACTCCGTTGTGTACAACCCATGGCTTTGGACACAAGGTTGGGAAAATTCCAAATAGGAATCAGGTTGCGTTAACACATTTTTATTTTCTTTTTGGAAAATAATGCAATACAAGAAACGCAACAGACACAGTTAATTCAGCCCAAACACGCAGCTCAGTTCCTACGGTCCTCTAGACAGCCAAATGCACAGAAAAGCACACATGTTTAAGTTACTGTGACCTTTGAACCCACAAACTGCTCACAAGGGAGGGGGGGGCATAATGTGGGTTTTCTGGAAAACAACTAGCAAAATAAACTGCCCTGAAGGAAAGAACAGGTCTTTTGAGCAGCAAATGGTACCCCTGTGGTTTTCGCACCTATGTTCTAGGCTTGTATGGCTAGGAGGCAGCTTCAAAGGATTCAAAATATCTGCTGGAAAAACCACTTAACATAACTCTCCCAAGTTGTAAACAGGACTGCTTTGTGCGCAAGGAGAAACTGCCGCTGCTGGAGGGCATTTTGAAAAAGTCACTTATTGTTTGCAATTGTGCATTTCTCTAAACTGAAAGCATATTTGTATTTTCATGGGCCACTAAGCTCCAATAAGAAACAGGGAGGGGGAATCATCAACCATGTCTCCCTAGCTTATGTTTAAATATATATATATCAGAAGGTCAAAAGACACATAGCATTTTGATGGCAAAAAGCTACATCTATGCAGGCTCCCAGGCTACCCTGCCTCCGGGTCTGGTCCTGACCGTATGGATACTAGAATCAGCAAGGGATACCCACATGACCTGAAGGTGCTGCTGTGCAATGCCAGGTCAATGATTCGTAAGACCACTGCCATCCATGACTTGATCATGGATGGAGGATTTGACCTGGCATGTGTAACAGAGACTTGGTTGGATGAAGCAGATGGGCCTGTCCTTGCCGCTGCTTGTCCACCAAGTTTCTCTTACGCACAGCAACCCAGGTTATGTGGGCGGGGAGGGGGGTTGCAGTGATTTTTAGGAAGTCATTAGTTTGCACCAGGCGTCCTATTGGGAAGACCCAGTTTTCCGAGTGCATGTTCTGGAAGTTGGGCAATAGGGGCAGTACAGGATTCCTTTTGGTGTACCGACCTCCCCGCTGCACCAAGGATTCCCTGTCTGAGCTGCTTCAAGTCGTGGCGAATGTTCTCCTAGTTTGGTCGTCCTAGGGGATTTTAACATCCATGCTGACACGACCTTACAAGGGGCCGCTCGGGACTTTGTGGAAAGCATGGCCTCCATGGGGCTGTCCCTGAATAAGTCTGGCCCAACCCATAGCCGCGGACATGCCTTGGACCTGGTGTTTACCTCTATGGATGTTGGTGATCTGACACTAAGTAAAAGCAAAACGAAAGAAGTGCCATGGTCAGATCACTTCCTGGTGCAACTGGACTTCTCTGTGACCCTTCCCCTCTGCAGGGAGGTGGGACCGATTCGGATGGTCCGCCCCCGCCACTTAATGGATCCAAATGGTTTCCAGAGAGTGGTAGGGGATGCTTTATCCCATGTTGATGGCCTTTCAGCTGATTCCCTGGTGGCCCGCTGGAATGTGGAGTTAACCAGGGCTATTGACTGTTTGGCTCCGAAGTGCCCTCTCCGATTGCATGGAGCCCGGACAGCCCCATGGTTTTCCACGGATCTGAGGGCAATGAAACAATCGTTGAGACGGCTAGAGCGCCGGTGGCGGATAACTCATTCCGAATCTGACCGGACACAGGTTAGAGCTCAACGTCGAGCCTACCAAGTGGCGATAGCAATGGCGAAGAAGAATTTCTTCACCACCTATATTGCATCTGCAGAAAAAAGCAGCAGGAGACTTTTTCAGGCGGTTCACAATTTAGCGGAACCACCTGCAACATCGGGGCCCAGTACGGGCCACATGTACTCCTGCAATGATTTTGCAAAGTTTTTTGCAGATAAAATCGCTCAGATTCGGGAAGAAGTAGACTCCACCGTGGGAGCAGGGCCGGGGTGGGAGAGTGCTAGAGACCTGTCTAGTCAAGTTGCATGGGATCAATTCCAATCTGTTACCTCCGAGGATTTGGACAGGCTGCTTGGACGAGTGAAGCCAACCACCTGTCTCCTGGATCCTTGCCCATCCTGGCTTATAAAAACTAGCCAGGAAGGACTGGGCGATGGGCTTCGTGGGGTGGTGAATGCTTCCCTCCGTGAGGGAGCCTTCCCAGACCCGCTGAAAGGGGCGGTTATTAAACCGCTTCTTAAAAAACCATCTTTAGATGCGGCCCAGTCTCAAATCGCCCAGTCTCAAATCTTCCATTCTTGGGCAAGGTGATTGAGCGAGTGGTTGCTGAACAACTCCAGGCACGCCTGGAAGAAGCGGACCATTTGGATCCCTTCCAGTCGGGATTCAGGCCTCATCATGGGACTGAAACTGCCTTGGTCGCACTGGTTGATGATCTCCGGCGGGCTAGGGACAAAGGTGAGAGCTGTTTCCTAGTTCTGCTGGATCTCTCAGCGGCGTTTGATACCACCGACCATAACATCCTTCTGGACCGTCTTGAGGGACTGGGAGCTGGGGGCACTGTCATACAGTGGTTCCGCTCCTTCCTCCTGGGCCATGTTCAGAAAGTGGTGGTGGGGGATGAGTGTTCAGACCCCTGGGCTCTCACTTGTGGGGTGCCTCGGGGTTCTGTCCTCTCCCCCATGCTTTTCAACATTTACATGCAGCCGCTGGGAGAGATCATCAGGAGGTTTGGGCTGGGTGTTCATCAGTATGCGGATGATACCCAGCTCTACTTCTCTTTTAAATCAAAACCGGTGAAGGTCCTGTGTGAGTGTCTGGAGGCGGTTGGAGGATGGATGGCGGCTAACAGATTGAGGTTGAATCCTGACAAGACAGAAGTACTGTTTTGGGGGGACAGGAGGCGGGCAGGTGTGGAGGATTCCCTGGTCCTGAATGGGGTAACTGTGCCCCTGAAGGACCAGGTGCGCAGCCTGGGAGTCATTTTGGACTCACAGCTGTCCATGGAGGCACAGGTCAAATCTGTGTCCAGGGCAGCTGTTTACCAGCTCCATCTGGTACGTAGGCTGAGACCCTATCTGCCTGCGGACTGTCTCGCCAGAGTGGTGCATGCTCTGGTTATCTCCCACTTGGACTACTGCAATGCGCTCTACGTGGGGCTACCTTTGATGGTGACTCGGAAACTACAACTAATTCAGAATGCGGCAGCTAGACTGGTGACTGGGGGCGGCCGCCGAGACCATATAAAACCGGTCTTGAAAGACCTACATTGGCTCCCAGTATGTTTCCGAGCACAATTCAAAGTGTTGGTACTGACCTTTAAAGCCCTAAACGGCCTCGGTCCAGTATACCTGAAGGAGCGTCTCCACCCCCATCGTTCTGCCCGGACGCTGAGGTCCAGCGCCGAGGGCCTTCTGGCGGTTCCCTCATTGCGAGAAGCAAAGCTACAGGGAACCAGGCAGATGGCCTTCTCGGTAGTGGCGCCCGCCCTGTGGAACGTCCTCCCACGAGATGTCAAAGCGATAAACAACTACCTGACATTCAGAAGACATCTTAAGGCAGCCCTGTTCAGTGAAGTTTTTAACGTGTGATATTTTAGTGTATTTTTGGTTTCTATGGAAGCCGCCCAGAGTGGCTGGGGAGGCCCAGCCAGATGGGCGGGGTATAAATAATAAATTATTATTATTATTATTATTACCCTTCCTTTGTGCACATACACCAAACAAGAAAATAGCACCATGAGGTTTTAAGACTAAACTACACACAACCACTAGGTCTACGTCAGCTAGAGAAATGCTTCAGGATCCTAGGCACAAACATGACATTTTGAGATTTTTCCAGTCCATTTCAAAGTTGTGGAACAGAAACAACACAGTTTTTCAAGTTCAAAAGAGTCAGATCAAAATGGTGTGCTAGAAAAGCAGCCATCAAGCAGCAAAAATAACAACATGCAGAAAAGTTCTCAGCAGACGAGATCACAACCACCATTCATTAAAAGCACAGGCTAGTGAAGTCCTCACCCAAGCACCTAAAACTTAACCCTGCACCTGTTCTCTGTGGAGAGGATATGCTGTAGTTGGGTGCTGCCCTCTGACAGGGTGTCATGCAACACACTTGCCACCCGCTGCCCCTCCGGTGTTGGAGACACCCAGAGAACAGCCACCAATGGGAACCCCCCAAATACCTGTGCTGGTTTGTATGGAAGTGGGCAGTCCTTTAGATACCTGTGCCCCGAGCCATAGCCATAACGGGTGCCTGAAAGTTAAAAACAGCACTCTGAATTGTATCCAGAAACTGGCAGGAGGGCAGTAGAGCTGTTTTAAAACACAAAAAAGGCAAATAGGCATGAAATTCCCCTTCTTTTCAAGGACTGTAATTCAGTGATACAGCACAACTTTCCAAGTTTCAGTCCTTGGCATCTTCAGATAGGGATGGAGAGCTGCCCCAACTCAATGTAGACAATACGGGGCTGGATGGATCAATGGTGTGACTCGGGGGTAAGGCAGTTTACTACCCTCCTACCCTCCTCACTTCAGGAAATGATCTGCAGCTACCCCTGTGTGCCCTCTATGCCTTCAGGGTCAAATACACTATCTACTCTTCCACCACACAAAATTCTAAGCCCCTAAGTGTGAGTTGTAGGTCAACCATCAGATTTTTACGAGACACCAGATTTTTCTTTAGCCACCTGCAGACTGGCACAGCTGGAGAAACTTGGCCAATCTTTTTCCTACAAAAGATTTCCCCCAGCTAACGGGGTATCCTACATGCAACATTCAGAAGCCAGTGTGGATATGGCAAGGATCAGCAGCTATCAGTCTGAACCGCTTCAATGCTGAAACAGCAGGTCTCTCCCAAGCTCCAGCCCTCCTGACAATGGAAACAGACAGTGTCTAGATCAGTAGGTTCTCATGATGACCCACTATCTTGTTCTATAAATGTGTGAAGTCCTATTGCAACAGATACAGGAACATAGGAAGCTACCTTACATGGAGATCAAGGCCATTGGTCCATCAAAGATCAGCATTGTCTACACTCATGGCAGCAGCCCACCAAGATCATGGAATTGTAGAGTTGGGACCCCAACCTGACCCTCATCTTGGCCAACCCCCCGCAATGCAGGAACTTCAACTGAAGCATCAATGACAGGTGGCCATCCAAACTCTGCTTGGAAACCTCCAAGGAAGGAGAGTCCACCACATTCTGGGGGAGTCTGTTCCACTGCTGTACAGCTCTTATTAGAAAGTTATTCTTGAGGTTTAGTCAGAATCTCCTTTCTTGTAACTTGAAGCCATTGCTTCGAGCCCTACCCTTTGGAGCAGGAAAAAACAAGCTTATTCCATCTTCCATGTGACAGGGTTTTAGACAGAAGACTCTTCCAGCCAAATATATTGCTCTGCTTTCCTTGGGAGTCCAAGAGGGGGGTCTTTTCTCTGGGCAGCCCAGGACCTCCATGCCCACTGGCCAGGCTTGCACCCCGGGGGTCACTTCAGTACTGCGAACGCAGCGGTTTGACTTCAGCCCTGGAGGAGCACTCCATTGTCTATCAAGTCAGACGGATGCCAACAAAAACAACGGCCCATATCCTATGAAAAGTGTGCAAAGAGATCTGAGCCCAGGTTTTTTTAATACATATTTTCTAGAAGGGAGCGACTCACACAAGACTAGGAAGAAACAGGGTGAGCGTAAGGGAGTGGCGTTGATTGTTTAATGACTGTTCATCACACAAGTTTTTATTTCAGCTGCTGCCATGCGTTTACTGAAAACCCAATAAAAGCCGCTGATAGGCAGTGCCATGCAACAGCAGGCACAAGCTAGATGCAGTGCCAGCACAGCTAGTGAATGAGACTCTTTCACTCCCTAGCTGTCAGGGCACTCCTTCCCTCCTTTGCACTCAGTATCCAAACACACCCAGTCCCCGAAGCAAAAGATTATCCATTTATTAAAGAGGAAATGCACAGCAGAGAACTTGCCAGCTATGGTTTCAAAGGCCAAACTCATCACAAGCGAAAGTCCAGAGGGGAAGCGACGTTTATGATCGGAACAAGTGCATTTACATGTTATGACTGGGGAGAGAAGAGTCAATGGTAGACTTGAGGAAGCTATAAACCGTAAGAGAAAGGCTGCAGTGTATTGCCTACTCTCTTAAGAAGGCAGTGCTCACAAATTATGCCAGATGTTCCACTCCCAGTTTATGTCAGCCTTGGGACCAGCACTTCGGATTAGCATCTGAAGAGGGGTTTTTATTATCCCCCATCATTAGCTTGCAAGCTGCTATCAGATGCTCTGAAGGCACCTGGTGGTGTAGTCTCCATCTCTGCAGCTAAGGAGCTCAGGGCCTGACCAAACCTTCTCCCCGCTTATCTTAAGTCTCATTTAGTAGGGATCTGTGGTGCAGGAGCAACAGGAAAGGCAGCCACAGTATTGGGCTTCTCTGTGTCCTTGCCTACAAGATCCCCTCCAGGCCACGCGGCTGGTTTCCAAACAGATTCAGGCAGTTAGAGGCACAGCTACTCTTGATTTGATGAGTTCAAATGTCTAGCCAACCTAATTCACAATAAATACAGTTCATCTCTATGTATAAGTAAGCCACACCATGCTTTCCCCTCTTCCGTAAAGAAAAAACATTGCACAGTCACACATAATCCTGTAAGCATAACAAACCCTGGAAAAGAGAGATGGGAAATGCAGGTTTGGCTAACGATGCACTCCAGACCATTCATTCATTACGGAGCTCAGTTAAGCACCAAACTACCGGCAGCCCCTGCCCCTAAAGTTCAAATGTGCTTTTAGCTTTTAAGGCGCTTTGCACCAGTCTTTTATTACAACTTTACAGTATCCTTATTGCAGCGTTCAAAATTCATCAGGCACGAGGAGCATTTTCCACCTGGCTATCAGTGCCGGGGCACCAGGATGGCGCCTGGTGTCTCCACCATCTAGAGGTGCATGTCTGAGGCAGATCCTGAAGCTGAGGCCCTGAGTGCTCACCGGAAGGACAGATCGTGAAGCTGAGGCTCCAAGACTTTGGCCACCTCATGAGAAGAGAAGACTCCCTGGAAAAGACCCTGATGTTGGGAAAGAAGGGGACGACAGAGGACGAGATGGTTGGATAGTGTTCTCAAAGCTACCAGCATGAGTTTGACCAAACTGCGGGAGGCAGTGGAAGACAGGAGTGCCTGCCGTGCTCTGGTCCAGGGGGTCACGAAGAGGCAGACACGACTAAACGACTAAACAACAACAACCACCACCCTGTTTTAAGGAGCCATTTGGCACCTAGTTTGTATAATTGAGTTTCTAACACTGTCTTATTGGCTTGAGCCATTATTACTTCCATCTTTGAGACATTTCATAAGACCAACAAGCATGCTTATAGCCAAGCTGAGGTTTGAAATAGGATCCCTGAAGTGCCCATCACCCCAGCCATCCAGAAAACAACAACAACACCAGGAACATTTATTCGGTCAAAAGCAACAGCAAAAGCTCAGAGCTCTCAAGACAGAGGATGCATTGAATAGTTGTGTTCTCAATCAACCAACACCTACATAATGGAGTGTGTGTGTGTCTGCATCTGCTCTCCTTGTAGAGACACAGCGGTTTTCCTTTCCAGCTTGTAGGAAAGCCAAGCTCTTTGACCAGACATGTGGGGAGCAGCTCTATTATTCCCCTATCAGGGTATACAGGAGGGAATGAAAATGTATTTAATGAAGGACTGCTCACTAGGAGGCAGGCAGGAAGGGGCCCACCTCGCAAACCACCATGTGATGGGTCAAAGCTGTGACAGGGAAACTTTTCAGCCCAAGGACCACATTCCGCCATGGCCAATCTTCCAGGGGCCGCATGCAAATCATGGGTGGGACCAGAGGCAAAAGTAGGCAGAGAAACAGATGCAAGCCTTATTTTTGTACAGTCCACTGTATTCCAGCGACACAGAAGTCAAAGGCTTCTGGCTTTTGTCAGAGGTTCCCGACACCTACACACAATTCTCCATCCAGGAAATATGCTGTAATTATCACAGGTAAAGGACACATTCCAGCCAGGTGAAGGCACTTTGGAGGATGGGGAGCAGAGCTGGTGAGAGGCATCGTCTGGGGAAGGGTCCTGAAGTCCATTTGGTCCATTTGTTAAAAGAAGAACATTTGGGTGGGAGGGTGGAGAAGCAAGGCAGGGTGGAAATAAAGAGCAAGTGCCTCCTATAGAAAAAAAGATGCAACACATTTTGACATGGCTCTCAAGTTTGCATCCGCTGTGAATTCCCATCACTCTATTCATGGGAACATGTTGGCTTATTAATTGGTAGAACCACTTGAGAAAGGCTGTACTTAAAAATTTTAATAAATCCTTACGCACAGACGCTCGCTCGCTCGCGCGCGCGCACACACCACCACAGCAACCTGGGGTCACATTCTTCCGTCTGTTAATAAAAGATTCAGGCTGGCATCCTAATAACATATTCGGAACCGCGGCTCAAAACGCACATCGTAGACATTCTTTCAGCCTCAAACACCAAAGCAAGAATCGCTAGCTACTGTCATTATGCCCTTTGTTTAAAAATGGCATAAGCATATTTAACCTACCCAAAACCATGCAATTAGTATGAGCGCAATGCCGAGGCTTCAAGAAAAGGAATTTTTAAAGAGACACTAATGTGCCGAGTATTTAAAGCCTGGTGCCAGCTCACTCGGTGCACGCTGTGTTGAGCCCATTGCAGAGCGCCGTCAGTGAATCCTGAAGTGTCACTGTGCATCTGACGACACTCTGTCCAATCCAGTTCCACAATACGCTCTTTATGTAAGTGCCACACAGCAATGAGACCAAGAAAGGGAAGGGAACAGAACTGATCATACAAGCACGAAAACAGGGATGAAAAGATACGCATCACTTTTTATTTTAAAAAATGTCCACTGCATTTTAATAAGACTGCATTTGCAGGGCCCACCTAGAAAAACACAGCTTCCACTAAGACACTGTACTGCCAGTTTGTATGGCATGGATTTCATTCCTAACATCAGGCAACTCTAGATGGGCAATTTGGTACTGTGGACACAGAAACTGGCAAGAACCAGTTTATACTCTCAGTAAAATCAAATAGTAAAGCTTCTCCTGGATTGATCCACTTCAGGCTGCCGCAGGTGGGAATGGAATATATTTCAGCACTCAGCTATGCAAGTTATCTAGCATGTTAGGGAGAAAGGTTCAGTCTCAATTTCTCCCAGTCATTATCTTTGGAGCTTTTGCCATAATTATATGATTTTCAAGTGTGGTCCAAGGTAGCACTCTGGCCTCCCTTGCTTCAGATATATGGCTTATAATACATTTGATGTTATAATATATAATCTAGGAGCCAAATGGCTCCTGAAACCAAGGTTACAGGCGCCAAAACAGAATGTCTAGTTTAGTTTGCCATTTGGGAGCAAGATGGCTCTAATGTCTTATTTTTCAAATGATGAACTGACTGTGATTGATTATCAGTTAAACATCTGGCTAGTTCAGATGGCAACCCTGAGCTAGGTTAAGAGATTTGATAACTTAAAGAAGAAAAGTCCCTTGATCCAGGGACAGTCCACATATATAGTGGACTATATTCCAACTTCATCTTCTTAATGGAGACTAGTCCTTCTCAGGCTGTATAGAAAAAGCATTTTGGTTCCAGAAATTAATTTTGTTGTGCAGATAAAATATAACTGACAGAATTCTACAGGATGGGGTATTAGTGTGTGAAAACAGGCAGGACCCTGTGATCCTCAGGCACGCACCTCCAGGTGGTGGAGACGTCATGCGCCATCCTGGTGCCCCAACATCTTCACTTGGTCGCAAGTGATCAGAAGCCAGGTGCAAAATGTAGCTCACTAATTTCAAACACTGGATACATACAGGCATAAATATTTATTTGTCTGCCGCCTTTCCACAATTCGAATCATGCTCCAGGCGGCTTATAACATGAAAAAAAAATACATAACTGCAACATAGCAGAAGTAGTCATAAGCAACAAATAAAACTTCAAAATATAAACAAGCAAACTGAAGAATTTCCACATAAATCACAAAAACCCAACAGCAGCAGCAACACCACCCAACTAAAAAACCCCGCAAACAACACCACAGCTCAAGAGCCTGTTCAGCAGCCTCAGCTTTTGTAGCTGGAGTCATTCAGGGACAGTGTGCAACCTCACCCATGTACTATACCTACTATGGAGTTCCCAAGGGGTCTCTCAACTTTGCACCATTTTACCTGAAAACTGTAGCAGGACAGCAGACAGGAAGGGAACAAAGCTTGCCAACTTAAGATTTTTAAAGATAAAATATGAGGCCTGCACAGCTTGGCTCTAATGCAGCAGCAAAAGGCGAAACTGACAGATCTCCTCTACAGCCGGACCCCATACAGATTTCAAGGGAATGAGGCACCATTAGCAAATTCCTTATCAGCTAGGGTTGTCATATGTCTGGGAAATACCAGACATGTCCTCTTTTGGGGGGACCAACAGGCCCATCCAGGGAGGATTTTTACATTTTAAAGGAAATGTCTGTGATTTGGGGGGGTATTTATTTATTTGGGGGTTGGCTCAGGCTCAGGCGGCTCTGCACACTGCAGCCGCTGCCAGCCCAAGCCCAAGTTGGGAAAAGAGGCACACTGGCGCAGCGGCGGCCCCATACACCAGTGCCCCTCTTTCACCGGCTCGGGCTGTCCTCTTTTTTGTTCTTCAAGATATGGCAACCCTATTATCAGCATCACCTTCTTTTTCATCTGTTCCCTCCGTGGAGTAGCAGCTACATTGGTGTGAGAGCCCTTGTGGAAAAAGGAGCATGGGCAAGTAAGTAATGCTCTCCTAAATTAAGCTGGCTGGCAGGAACCCTAGTTATGGGGTAATTGCTTTCCCCCAGCAGCATAAATAGCAATGGCAGGTGTTCTTTAAAGGGAAAGGGATGAATGGCTGAAATTCCTCTGGCAGAAGCTGCCATGGGAACCTCTGTTAAAAGGGTAGCAGTGGGAAGATGTAGGTTTTTTCCAAAGAACTAGCTCTTCTAAGATACAGTAGTCAGTACATTTTACAAGATCACATATTGCATAACTAGCTTAGAAGAATGCTAGTATTTGCATAGCATTAGCAAAAACACCATTCATTTTTATTCTCTGGGAGCACCCCAAAACACATGCATTAACACTATGGGACTCATTCTTCATATCCACAAGTGTGCACTGGTGAAAAGTCACTTATTCTACCACAGGAATACCACGCCACCAACTCAAAGGCAACAGTCATGCCCATCATGGATTCCTCATAGCTCAAACCAAACAGAGCTGCCCGAACATACCTTATATTTTTACAGCCAAGGAGTAAAAACTGAGGACTCCAGCACTGAGAGTCCACAGTCCCTTCTCAAACCTTCCCTTTGGAAAGAAGCACATGACACGTCACACAAGCCAATTACCTGTGCAGGTAAGAGAAAAATTGTGTACGCAGGCATACAGGGTTTCCCTTACTATTACCATTACAATTTATTGCCTGCCCTTCACACCAAGATCCCAGGGCGGGAAGCAACAATTAAAACACATTATTAAATCCAGTTTAAAACAAGTTTAAAATTACAAAAATAAGTGAGCAAACTGAAGGGCAACATATATGCTAGCTCAGTGAAATCTTTGGAACCTTGTCCAGTTAACTATATAGACACAGACAGAAACAAATAAAGTCCCATTTAAATTAACGGACAGCACAATACCAAGCATGACTTGTAGCCCTGACTTTTTTCCTTTTGCTAACTGCACCAAATTGCCTGTTTTAGGTTTTTATTGCCTTTTAACTGGCTTCAATGCAAAACAGCTACCTTTGTAAGAAAAGGGATTAACAAATGCAACCGCAAAATAACCACAATCTTGTCTACTCAGAAGTAAATCCTGCTGAATTCAACAGGGCTTGCTCCCAGGTGTGGGACGCTGCACGATCCTTCTGTGTTGCAAATTCATCGTGTCACAAGGAGCCTTTGGGACCTGGGCTGGCAATTGCTCCAGTTTCCTAATCCCCTAAACCAAAAAGGGGCCGAGATGTGAAGCTCCTCCGAGGTCCCTGGTGATGGAACAAGGAAGTCTTTGCAATTCGAGCAGCAGGGTCAAGCCGCCTCTCTCCAATTTAAGGGAACCGTTTGGCTTAGGGGCAGCCTTCAAAAGGCACAGAATCAAATCCCAAAGAGTAGGGGGAAAGGGGGTGGGAGGGAAAGAAGATGAGTGGGGAGAAAGAAGCCCTCACCCCAAATCCCTGCCTCCTGGAAGCAGAAAATCTCTCCATCATCCCAAAGCCTGGAAGCAGCAGGGACTCCAACTCCATATTCCCCAAGCACGACAAAATCCTAAATATAGGGGTCCTCCTACACTCAAGCAGGGGGTGGGGGGAATGGGGACAAGAAGCCTCCCCACAAAAAAACAACAACCCTAAAATGCAAAGGCAGCCCAAATCCTGCAGGGCCCCCTCTTTAAGCCCTGAATACGGAGAAGCCCCCACCCCCCCCAAAGCTAAAGAGAAGGAGGTCCAGACCCCCACCCAAAAAGAAGGATGGAGACACCTCGAGTCCGCGCCTTGACTTCCACCCCACAGGCCCCCCAAAATATGTGCAGGGGGCAGGGATTCCTCTTCTGAAATGAGGCTGAAACCCCAACGACCCCGCCTCAAATATCACCCCCCCCCCCAAAAAAAGGGAAGGATAATTCCCCTACAATCCACCCTTCATATAGGGGGCAGGTCCTATTACTGCGCTGAAAAGCGCGAATTGGGGGTGTGGGGCTCCCAAGGGCGCCCTCGGGGGTGGTTTCGGTGAGGGGGTGAAGGAAGCCCCCCGCTGTGGTTCCCGAGGCCCGCGGCGGGTTCTAGGCGAGCCCCCGGCGCGGGCCCTCCCGCCAGCGGCCTCGCCTCACCTGGCGAGGGGGCGGCTCGGGGGCCTCCGACGCTCCTGCTCCTTCTGCTGGCGGCGGCGGCGGCGGCGGCGCTTCTCCTCCTCCTTCCTCCTCCTCCTCCTCCTCCGGCGCTACCTTCGCCGACGTCTCCTCCGTCCCGCTTCCCTCGCTCGGCCCCCGGCCCGCGCTGGGAGGAGCCGCGGCCTCCCGCCAATCCAAGGCCCGGGGCGGAGCAGCGGCGCCGAGTGGAGCGCCGCCCGCCGGGGGAGGCGGCGGCGGCGGCAGGCAGGCAGGCAGGGCTGGGCCGACCAGGCGCCCGCTCCGACCCGCGGGCCTCGCCGGCTCCCCGCCGCCGCCTCAGGGAGGGACAGGCGGGCAGGCCTCCGCCGCAGCCGCGGGGCTGAGGGGATTTGGGGCCCAGGGCCAAGCTCAGCCCCCGGGACACCCATACATCCCCGGCGCGGGCAAGGCCCTGGGGCCCAGCGCCACGCTTATTAGCTTATTAATTATTATTATTAGTTATAGTTATAGATAGGTAGCCGTGTTGGTCTGCCATTGTCAAAACAAAATAAAGAAATTCCTTCCAGTAGCACCTTAAAGACTAACTTCTTTAAGGTGCTACTGGAAGGAATTTCTTTATTTTGTTTTGATTATTAGTTATGGTTGTTGTTGTTGTTATTATTATTATTATTATTAGTTCATTTCCTATGCCGCCCTTCCTCCGAGGATCACAGGGCGGTCTGCAGTGGGAAAACACAAAAATATACAAAAAGGAAGAGGGTGGCCGCTTTAGTAGTGCCAGGTTGCGGGGCTGGCTTTATTATTATTATTATTATTATTATTATTATTATTATTATTTGTGTATTTATTTATTTATTTATTTATTTATTATTATTATTATTATTTATTATTTATACCCCACCCATCTGGCTGGGTTTCCCCAGCCACTCTGGGCGGCTTCCAGCAAAACACTGAAATACATAGACATTTCTATACAGTCATACCTCTGGTTACAGACGCTTCAAGTTGTGTTTTTTTTGGGGGGGGGGTTATGGACCACCGAAACCCGGAAATACCGGAACAGGTTACTTCTGGGTTTCAGCAGTAGCGCATGCACTAAATTGCTCTTAGCGCATGCAGAGAAGTGCCATATCGCAACCCGCAGCTGCACAGACGCGCAGCTGCGGGTTGCGAACGTGCATCCCGCATGGATCACGTTCGCAACCCAAGCGTCCACTGTATTTCCCTCCGAGGATCACAGAGTGTTTTGTAGTATAAAAGCACAAAAATCTATGTGTCAAAGCCTCAAACGTAAGAGGGCAGCCGCTTTAGTAGTGCCAGGTTGCAGGGCTGGCTTTATTATTATTATTATTATTATTATTATTATTATTTACATTTCTATACAGTCATACCTCAGGTTACAGATGCTTCAGATTGGGGTTTTTTCAGGTTAAAGGTAAAGGGACCCCTGACCATTAGGTCCAGTCGTGGCCAACTGGGGTTGCGGCACTCATCTCGCTTTACTGGCCGAGGAAACCGGCGTACAGCTTCCGGGTCAGGTGGCCAGCAGGACTAAGCCGCTTCTGGCGAACCAGAGCAGCGCACAGAGTTTACCTTCCCACCGGAGCGGTGCCTGTTTATCTACTTGCACTTTGACGTGCTTTCAAACTGCTAGGTTGGCAGGAGCAGGGACCAAGCAACGGGAGCTCCCCGTCGCAGGGATTCGAACCGCTGACCTTCCGATCTGCAAGTCCTAGGCTCTGTGGTTTCACCCACAGCACCACCCGTGTCCCTTGGTACTAACTCTTAAACCCAGTTTAATATAAGGTTTCCAGACATTCCCATTTCCTGGGGACAGCCCCCAGATTTACAAATCAATCCCCTGATAAAATCATTCCTACTGAAGTTGAAAAGTGCCCCTAGATTCATTGGAAAAAAAAATGGTAACCTTACAGTGGTAACTCGGGTTACATACGCTTCAGGTTACAGACTCTGCTAACCCAGAAATAGTGCTTCAGGTTAAGAACTTTGCTTCAGGATGAGAACAGAAATTGTGCTCTGGCGGTGCGACGGCAGCAGGAGGCCCCATTAGCTAAAGTGGTGCTTCAGGTTAAGAACAGTTTCAGGTTAAGTACGGATCTCTGGAACGAATTAAGTACTTAACCCGAGGTACCACTGTAGTTTAATACCAACTTTTCTCTCTCCCCCCCCCCCAGGAAAGTGCTAACCTTAACGTGAGCCTGGTGCCAGATTTTTAAAGTTTATTTGGTTTGGTGGGCTTTTTGTTTTTAACATGTGGTGCTAATCTGACAGGCAGCCTGATACCAGCCACCCCCACAATGCAAAGCTTTGACAATCTTCTGCTAAAGGATGGTCTGCATATTGTATAACTTTCCCCGAGACACTTAGCCTCTCGGCATTACAGCCTTTCCCAGGCATGAAGAAAACGAGAGATAAAATTACAGCCCTATCTTATCACGGTCCAAGGAAGAAGTCTGATTCTGTCAGAGTAATTAGGGGATCAGCCTAATTACTCTGCAGCTCTGGTGTGTGGGCAGTGGATTATTTAATTATTGCACTTATCAGGCCTTTTCATGGGCGTATACCACCTTATCACTGTGCTGTTTGCTTTAACCATGAAAACAATTGCCCGCAGACACTGTGCACGGCTCCCCATTTTTTCCTCAAGATAGGGTAAGAGCTGCATGTCAGTGGAGACATTTTCCTCGAGGGGTGGAAAGGTGCTTAGATGCTTTTGCACATGGGTAGGCAAACTAAGGCCCGGGGCTGGATCCGGCCCAATCGCCTTGTAAATCCGGTCCGCGGACGGTCTGGCAATCAGCGTGTTTTTACATGAGTAGAATGTGTGCTTTTATTTAAAATGCATCTCTGGGTTATTTGTGGGGCAGAGGAATTTGTTCATTTCTCTCTCTTCAAAATATAGTCCGGCCCACCACATGGTCAGAGGGACGGTGGACCGGCCCACGGCTGAAAAATGTTGCTTCCCCCTGGCTTAGATGCCTTTGCAGCTGCTCCCAAGTCATGTGGTCCCATTTGGAAACCTTAAGGAGACTGAGTGGGACCCAAAATACAGTGGTGCCCCGCAAGACGAATGCCTCGCAAGACGAAAAACTCGCTAGACGAAAGAAAGAGTTTTCCGTCTTTTGAGGTGCTTTGCAAGACGAATTTCCCTATGGGCTTGCTTCGCAAGACGAAACGTCTTGCAAGTTTTTTTCCTCCCCCCCCCCTTTTTCTAAGCCGCTAATAGCCGCTAAGCTGCTAATAGTGCTAATCCGCTAAGCCGCTAATAGCCGTGCTTCGCAAGACAAAAAAACTGCAAGACGAAGAGACTCGCGGAACGAATTAATTTCGTCTTGCGAGGCACCACTGTATGTCTCATCCCACACTCTGTTGTCAACAGTGGCCACCCAGAAAAGCACATGCCCTCCAACATTTCTCTGATGAAAATAGGGACGTCCCATTCCATAATGATAATTTTATTATTTATACCCCACACATCTTACTGAGTTGCCCCAGCCACTTTGGGCAGCTTCCAGCATATGTAAAAGCACAATAAAACATTAAAAAAAACTTCCCTCTACAGGAGTGCCTTCAGACGGCTTGCGGGGGGGGGGCAGATAACTCCATACCCTCCAACATTTTTCCAATGAAAATGGGGCATCCTAAGGAAAAGTGGGACATTTTGGGATCAAATCAGAAACCGGGACAGCTTCTCTAAATCAGGGACGTCCCTGGGAAATAGGGACACTCAGAGGGTCTGAAAGCAGGACATGAGAGCTGCAGTCTTCCCCAGTAGCTGGTATCATGGTATATTGTTCCATTGTCATGGCTAATACACAGCCCTTCTCCTTTATATCTGCAGGCGAGGCAGTGGATGTGCCAGACAGTTTGAGCATATTACACCAATTCTGACCTGACTGCACTGGCTGCCAGTTAGTTTTCGAGCCCAATTCAAAGTGCTGGTTTTGACTTACAAAGCCTTAAACAGCTCAGGGGTACAATAAAAAGGGTAAAGGGACCCCTGACCATTAGGTCCAGTCGTGGCCGACTGGGGTTGCGGCGCTCATCTCACTTTACTGGCTGAGGGAGCCGGCGTACAGCTTCCGGGTCACGTGGCCAGCATGACTAAGCCGCTTCTGGCGAACCAGAGCAGCGCACGGAAATGCCGTTTACCTTCCCACTGGAGCGGTACCTATTTATCTACTTGCACTTTGATGTGCTTTCGAACTGCTAGGTTTGCAGGAGCAGGGACCGAGCAACGGGAGCTCACCCCGTCATGGGGATTCAAACCGCCGACCTGATTGGCAAGTCCTAGGCTCTGTGGTTTAACCCACAGCGCCACCCACATCCCTTTAGGGGTACAATACCTCAAGGCTTTATCCACAAGAGGTCCACAGGGAAGTTTGTGGAATTCTCCTGCTTGCGGGATTCTCTCTTCAAGGAGACTTGCCTGGCCCCTTCATTACATATCTTTAGGCGCCAGGAAAAGTGTTCTTCCTCTCCCAAACCTTTGGCTAATTAAACAATCTATGGCTTTTTAAACTCAGTATGTGTGTGACTGTCTTTATTTGTTACTACGCTATGCGCTTCTGTGTTGCTATATTGTAAACTGCCCTGTGATCCTTGGATGAAGGGTGGTATAAAAATGTATGTTATTATTATTTAAAAAATTGATATGCCTCCATTCAAAGATCTCAGGATGGTTCACAAGATAAAAATGCATGATAGAAGTAATTTTAAAAAAAGGTTTTTGTTTTTGTTTTTAAAAATAAAAATAACCCTTCCCCTAACAAATTTAACAGACCACTGAATATTAATCAGCCCAAGGCCTGGTTGAAAAGAAATGTTTTTACCTGGCTCCTAAAGGTGTATGAGTACGGATGCGGGTGGTGCTGTGGGTTAAACCACAGAGTCTAGGAGTTGCTGATCAGAAGGTCGATGGTTCGAATCCCCGTGACGGGGTGAGCTCCCGTTGCTCAGTCCCTGCTCCTGCCAACCTAGCAGTTCGAAAGCACATCAAAGTGCAAGTAGATAAATAGGTACCACTCCAGCGGGAAGGTAAACGGCGTTTCCGTGCACTGCTCTGGTTCGCCAAAAGTGGCTTAGTCATGCTGGCCACATGACCCGGAAGCTGTATGCTGGCTCCCTTGGCCAATAAAGCGAGATGAGCGCCACAACCCCAGAGTCGGTCACGACTGGACCTAATGGTCAGGGGTCCTTTACCTTTACCTTTAAAGGTGTATGATGAAGGTACCAGGCAAGCCTCCCTGGGGAGAGCATTCCACTGCAGAAAAGTCCCTTTCTCGTGTTGCCACCCTCCAGACCTCTCATGACGGAGGCAGATGAAGAAGAGTCTCATGATCACAGATAAATTATCAAGTTTATTAATTTAATTAAAAAGTAGATAAAATAAATCGTTGGCTATTCAGGGGACCTGTGACACGTGAACCATTCTGGAAATGCATTCTTGCACCCTAGTCTGTATTGCATTGTTCCTGTGGTGGTACAGCCTATGATATCAATCACCTGGGCTAGTGGGATGGCACAGAACGTTCAACAACATTCCAACCACTTGGGGAGCAAAAAGCTATCGGAATGGTTACAGTCCAACCTCTCTGAATGAAGACCATTAGTTTTCTGCCAGGTCAGGTTGGAATCATTACTGCAATGAATGTGACAAAATGTCGATGCCTTTCAAGCCTTGCAGAAGAGCTGAGCTGCCCTGCAGAATGTTTTTGATCTGATCTAATGCTAAGAACTCTGTGTGTGAGAGAGCGTGCATGCATTGTTTTGGAGCTGGGGGGGGGGGAGGCTTAACAAAGGTATGGTTCTAATATAAGAACACGGGCAACTTCAGCAGGCCAAAGTATATTCATATTATTGTATACTAGACAAAAACAGGTGGAAAAGATGGGAGGAAGTAAAGGAGGTGTGGTAGCAGCAACAGGAGGCAGCCATGAGAATGTAACAACCACAAGACAAAGAAAAACAGATGAAGAAGGTAAACAAGATGCACCAACTTTATTCTCATTTCCTGGGCACCCAATAACAACTGTTAAAGGACCTTGAAAATGAACAGCAAGATCTAGCACTGTCCTTAAAAGGTTGAAGAAAACACTATTAACTTCTGCCTCTTTTGTTGACCACCAGCATTACACTTTCCATTCTTATGTTCGGAATTGAGTAGATGCGGTGGAAGACGATAATCAGGCATCTGCACAATATGACCAGTCCAACAAAGTTGATGTTGAAGAATCATTGCCTTTGCTTCTTCCAGTAAACTGGCATTAGTTTGCCTGTCTTCCCAAGTGATGTGTAAAAATTTTTTCGGAGACACCATTGATGGAATCTTTTGAGGAGTTGGAGATGGCATTTATAAGTCTGAAGGCAAATATTTTTTTTAAAGTAGTATAAACACCAACAATTGGTAAGCACTGGCCTGCGAGTGCTCTAATTGGAGAACAGCCTTGACCAACAGTGTCATGGACTTTGAAACAAAATTTAAAAATTCCTTCCAGTAGCACCTTAGAGACCAACTATGTTTGTTATTGGTATGAGCTTTCGTGTGCATGCACACTTCTTCAGATACCTGAAGAAGGTAAGGTCTCTAAGGTGCTACTGGAAGGAATTTTTTTAGTTTGTTTTGACTACAACAGAGCAACACGGCTACCTACCTGTAACATGGACTTTGAAGACATTCGAACTCAGGACGAAAGGGAGAAACGTGCTAAGAGGAAGGCACGCTTGGCAAAACCTCTCCATGATCAACTCCCACCTGGAAACCTCTGTAACCACTGTGGAAGGACGTGTGGATCCAGAACTGGCCTCCACAGTCACTTATGGACTCACTGTTAAGACAGTGTTCATGGAAGACAATCTTGCTTGGCTAGAAGTGATTGCCAAAGACCTTCTGCCTGACACAGTCCATTACTGATATGCAAAGGCTTACACAGGTGAAAGGTGATCAGATAATGGAGTTGGAGAAAGCTGGACCGAGGAAGGTTCACATGTACCATCCCACTTGTACTTTGGCCACCAAAGAACCGGGAATGCTGGCATAAGCCTCTGCAGTGGGAACGCGATAGCAAATGACTAGCAGAAGGAGCTCTCAGTTGCCAGGCAGCGTTGCAGAAAGGGCCTGCCTCACGTGGGCGGCTGCTGCGTCGTGTCAGAGAAAGGCACCTTAATTATGCACCGGTTACAGCTATGCGCAGCCACAGATTCAGAGTGCCAATTACGCAGTGAACCCAAAGCCTTGGAAAGAGATTGCAAAAAGGCAGCAGCAACTTGCCCGGCACCTGCGCAGTGAACAGGTGAGACTTTTGCAGATCTCCACGACAGGCAGGTATCAGTAGGTGCCGTTTTCTTCCTCTGTGTATCTGCAGGCCAGGAAAACATTGTACCCGCTGGTTTCTGTCTCATTAGGTAAAGGTAAAGGGACTGACTCTGGGGTTGCAGCATTCATCTCACTTTATTGGCCGAGGAAGCCGGCGTACAGCTTCTGGGTCATGTGGCCAGCATGACTAAGCCGCTTCTGGCGAACCAGACCAGCGCACGGAAATGCCGGTTACCTTCCCGCCGGAGCGGTACCTATTTATCTACTTGCACTTTGACGTGCTTTCGAACTGCTAGGTTTGCAGGAGCAGGGACCGAGCAACGGGAGCTCACCCTGTTGCGGGGATTCGAACCGCCGACCTTCTGATCGGCAAGACCTAGGTTCTGTGGTTTAACCCACAGCGCCACCCGCATCCCGCTTCTGTCTCATAGGCAGTCATTAAAGACAACACAGCCTCTTGCCCGTAAAAGTATGAGCTGTGATTTGGGTGCATGTGGGTGAAGTTGGTTGCAGATGCAAATGTTTCAGGCTAGGAAAGGACAAACATTCCGAACATTTTCTTAGGGATGCAGCAGGGTCTAAAATGACAGGTTCATTAGGCTATAAATCAAGGCTAGGCAACTTTGTGCCTGCACAGTGCTTTGGGGGACTACCAACTCCCTGACCATCGGCGATGCCAACTGGGGCTGATGGGAATTGGAGTTTGACTGTCCCTACTGTCACAAAGGACGCGGGTGGCGCTGTGGGTAAAAGCCTCAGCGCCTAGGGCTTGCCGATCGAAAGGTCGGCGGTTCGAATCCCCGCGGCGGGGTGCGCTCCCGCTGCTCGGTCCCAGCGCCTGCCAACCTAGCAGTTCGAAAGCACCCCCGGGTGCAAGTAGATAAACAGGGACCGCTTACTGGCGGGAAGGTAAACGGCGTTTCCGTGTGCTGCGCTGGCTCGCCAGATGCAGCTTTGTCACGCTGGCCACGTGGCCCGGAAGTGTCTCCGGACAGCGCTGGCCCCCGGCCTCTTGAGTGAGATGGGTGCACCAACCCCAGAGTCTGTCAAGACTGGCCCGCACGGGCAGGGGTACCTTTACCTTTACCTTACTGTCACAAAGTACAGCTTGCTTCATTATTCTGATGAAGTATCACACAGATCACTTTGTCTACAAGTGCCACGTTTGTTTGTTTTTCATTTACAGATGACTTAACCCTTTGGAATTCATTATGACAGGAATGCAGAGGCCATGGCACTCCAAATGTTTCTGAACTACAGGCCTTATCAGCCCTGATCACTGGCCATAGTGGCAGAGGCTGATGGGGGTCAGAACCCGATAACCACCTGAAGGGCATCTCAGGTTTCCCATTTCTACAATAGGGATTGCAACCAATTCAGAGCAGACCCACTGAAATTTAGGTTAAAGGTAAAGGGACCCCTGACCATTAGGTCCAGTTGTGGCCGACTCTGGGGTTGCGGCGCTCACCTCGCTTTACTGGCCGGGGGAGCCGGCATACAGCTTCCGGGTCATGTGGCCAGCATGATTAAGCCGCTTCTGGTGAACCAGAGCAGCGCACAGAAACGCCGTTTACCGTCCCGCCGGAGTGGTACCTATTTATCTACTTGCATTTTGACGTGCTTTCGAACTGCTAGGTTGGCAGGAGCAGGGACCGAGCAACGGGAGCTCACTCCGTCGCGGGGATTCGAACCGCCGACCTTCTGATCCTAGGCTCTGTAGTTTAACCCACAGTCCCACCCGTGTTCCAAAATTTAGGTTAGTCATGTATATTAACTTCAAGGGGTGTATTCTGCACTGGATTCAACCCTAAATTGTATGCAGAATTTCAGTCCAAGCATTCAAACACGCTCAAAACCCATTGAAAGTTAAGTTAACAAGCGTTTTAGAACGCCACGGAATGGATCATAAATTGCCTTGCCTGGTATGGCGTAGTTGTTAGCATCTGACTAGGCCCTGGGAGACCAGGGTTCGATTCCCCACTCGGCCACGTAGCTCCCCAAGTGACCTTGGTTCAGTCACCCACTCTCAGCCTAACTTACCTTGCAGGGTTGCAGCGAGGATAAAATGGGGGAAAGGAGTACTAAATACACCACCTTGAGCTCCCTGGAGGAGTGGTGGCATATAAATGCAGTAAGAAAATAACGGATAGTCAAAGAATCATATTCCGTGGCTACATGTTGTTATGTAGGGCCAGGGCCTTCTCAGTGGTGGCTCCAACCTGGTGGAATGTTCTGTCGCAGGAGACCAGGGCCCTGCAGGATTTAACCTCCTTCCGCAGGGCCTGTAAGACAGAGCTATTCCGCCTGGCTTTCAATTTGAACTTAGCCTGATGTTTTATTCCCCTTCCTTCTCTCCCCCTCCCCTTTTTATGAAGATTACCTGCTCTGGGATCCCACAGATAATTCTCCCCTGGTCTCCTCGCTGACCCAAACAGGACTAATTTAGCCAGCTAGCCCTGGTGATCATCTAATGTTTATTGAATGGATTTCCCCCCTAAATTGTTTTTTGAATTCAGAATTTATTGTTATTCACGTTTTATACTGTATTTTATGCTGTTTTTTGTTGCATCAATTAAGTGTTTTAAATTTGTTGTTAGCCACCCTGAGCCCGGTTTTCTGAACCGGGAAGGGTGGGGTATAAATAAAATTATTGTTGTTGTTGTTGTTTTCAGAAGCAATTGATAGGTGCATGCTTCTGTTTTAAACTTGGCAAAAGCCAAGGTCAATTTTACAAAAAGACGATAAAAGTTCTAAACGTATTAAGTGAGTGAAACACACAGAACGCTAATCTCGCTCCCCCCAACCGAAACAAGTCATCTCAAAACACATTATGGTGACAAAGCTACTGTCAAAGTGAGAAATATTGAGGGAGGGAAAGGTTTCTTGCTCGCAACTGGGGCCAGCAAAGCAGAGCAGTGAGAGAGAAATGCAAAAAACACTAAGCATTGATTCAAAGACTGAGGTACCAGCCAAGAAATTCAGCAGCGGAATGACTTCTGCTGTACTATCAAGGAACGTGTTACCATAGAGACGGAGAGGAAATTATTTTGCGGAGGTGCCAGGGGAGGGGGGAGATTCTTGAAAAGAATAGCTGTGTGGATTACTTGTGGGCAGCCATCCAGTCCGCGATCAGAAGTGAATGATACTAGTTGTTGGCTTTTTAATTAAAGATGGATCAAGATTTGGGGTTGTTTGCTAGGGAGCAGTCAAATATAATCCGTTATTTAACTTCTGGTGTAAGATGTCTATGGCACAGAGAATGTTTGATATAGAGTATTTGTATGGAGTGTTGTTTTGCCAGCCAGTCCATTTGCTTTTCCAAGCATGCGCCGACAACTTTTAGTCCACCACCTCCCTCTGGTGGAGACTGTCTCTCTCTCTCTCTGTGTTATCCAAGTCCCAAGCCTGTCATTTTGTTTTTTTCCTAAAGTAAAGAGAAGGTGCCATTGCAGTTCAACCTTTGCCATCGGAATATAAGATAAAAGAATATAAGAAAATGAAGTGATGAGAAAATGAAATAATGACATTTGGATTTGGGGATGGAAGACGATGTTTGTTTATAGAAAGTGGTTTTGTTAGGTGTTACATAGGCATGTATGAAGTGATTAATAAGAATAAGAATAATTTATTATTTATACCCCGCCCATCTGGCTGGGCTTCCCCAGCCACATTGTTTATATATAGCAAACAGATAAAGAATTGGAAGTTCTTTAATCTCTGAACACTACCTTTTTTATTTCCTCTTGAAACGCTTTTCTGTCTCTTTTTTCTTACCTCTCTTTCTTTCTTTTTTGTTTATGTCATGTTTTTATCTAACTTAGATTAATGTTGGACAAAAATGTTATTTTTTAAAAAAATGAATATAAGATACAGGCATCGTTAGGATCTACACACACAACCCAGACAACAGAGTCACTATTGCAAGAAGCGGTAAACAGTTACCCTCCAAAATATCAACGCCTTCTGCATTAATCAGGACATTAACTGCCAAGTGGGGGAAATGTTGGGGCCCTTGGAGATTATCTGGGCTAAGCATTCCAGGCCTTGTGGTCCACAAGGATCGCACAAGAGATAGATGTTTTTGTTTTATTCTGTATAAATTTGGCATTACTGTGTTGTGAACCGCCCTGTGATCTTCGGATGAAGGGCAGCGTACAAATTTAATAAATAAGTCAGGTTAACAAATTGGGAAAAGGTGCCCCCACTTTTAAAAAAGAGGATAATTAGCAAGCCAAATCAAAATCATCCCGTTCCTGATTGTAGTTGAGCACATGCTGGCGGATGCGAGAGGAGTCGGTCCAGGTGATGAAGTCCTCCATCGCCCGAGTCACCAAGAAGGCTGGGTCCGTCACGACCTCGGGCCCAACCCTCACATGCCCCTGCTCCACAAAGGTGACGGCTGTTTTCAAGTTCTGGGCCATACGGAGCTTTAGGAGCAGGCAAGGCAGGCGGCGGCGGCAGAAGGAGGAGGCCGAGACGCGGTCACACAGCTCCAGGGAGCTTTTGGAGGCCACCAAGCCCATGGCATACAGCTTCTCCAGGAGAGCGGCAGTGCTCCGAGCCCGGAAAGCCGCCGACTCCGGCGCTTCGCCGAGGTCCCGGATGCGGCGGGCCAGCTCCCGAACCGCGCGGCTCAGCTGGTTGTAGCGGGTGTAGTCCTCCCTGCGCTGCAAGCGGAAGCGGCGGAGCACTCGCAGCTCGGCAAGGTTCCCGGAGGCAGCCTCCCAGTTCACCAGGTCCAGTTTCTTGAGGAGCTTCTGCTCGTGGAACTTCAACTTGCGCACCATCTTTCCTCCTAGATGCAAATGACCAGAGAGAGAAGCTTAGCTTCATTTTATTTTTAATTAAAGATTTTCTTGATTTACAAACGTGTGTGCAATCTCTCTCTCTCGTATATCTTGACTACTGTAATTCGCTCTATGCGGGGCTGCCCTTGAAGCTGTCCCAGAAACTCCAGCGGGTGCAGAATGCAGCAGCAAGGCTCCTCACGGGGTCTCTGCCATGGGAGCATATTCACCCAGTGCTTTACCAGCTGCATTGGCTCCCGGTGGAGTACAGGGTCAGATTC
The DNA here is from genome assembly GCF_964252035.2 of Podarcis erhardii. Classification (NCBI taxonomy): domain Eukaryota; kingdom Metazoa; phylum Chordata; class Lepidosauria; order Squamata; family Lacertidae; genus Podarcis; species Podarcis erhardii. The sequence goes on along the minus strand of NC_138497.1, from coordinate 6,165,946 downwards.
AAGGTGCTGGTTTTGACCTTTAAAGCCCTTCACGGCCTAGGACCCTCGTACCTATGGGACCGCCTCTCCTGGTATGCCCCACGGAGGACCTTAAGGTCCATATATAACAACACCCTGGAGGTCCCGGGCCCTAAGGAAGTTAGATTAGCTTCAACCCGAGCCAGGTCCTTTTCAACACTGGCCCCGGCCTGGTGAAACGCTCTGTCTCATGAGACCAGGGCCCTGCAGGATCTGATTTCTTTCTGCAGGGCCTGTAAGACAGAGTTGTTCCGCCTGGCCTTTGGCTTGGAGCCAATTTGATTCCCTCCCCCTCTTTCTTTTTCCTTTCTCCTCCTGTGATGAGGCTGCATTTTAATATTTTAACGTTTCAATATTTTAACGTTGTATTTTATTTTTATTTTATTTTTTATAATAATAATTATTAATTTTATAAAACAAAAATCAACATAGATAACAACATGATCTTTCTCATTCACCACGTTTCATTCACATCTTTGGACTTCCTCACATCTCTTGTTCCTGCTTTCTAAACACATAGATTTTTCTAGCAAATTATTCACTTAGTTCAGTTTATATCATGTAATTATCCAATATTGAATCTCAAATCTTAGAATTTAAATCACTCTTTAAAAAACAAAACAAAACCCTAATTCTAGCATATTGTTCATCCAAAATTTGTCTTTTCTTTCAGTCACATTTAAATTTATATTCTTTGTTACTAATTTGTTGGAACCATCTTATTGCGGATCTTACATCTTTCTTAACATTCATACAATTTACAGTATTTTTGTAAATAGTCCTTAAATTTCTTCCAATCCTCCTCCACCAATTCTTATCCCAGGTCTCGGATTCTGCCAGTCATCTCTGCCAGTTCCATGTAGTCCATCAGTTGCATCTGCCATTCTTCCAATGTGGGCAGATCTTGAGTTTTCCAGCTTTTAGCGATGAGTATCCTTGCTGCTGTTGTGGCATACATAAAAAAGGTTCGGTCCTTCTTTTGCACACTCTGGTCAACAATGCCCAAAAGGAAGGCCTCTGGTTTCTTAAGGAAGGTATACTTAAATACCTTTTTCAGCTCATTATATATCATTTCCCAGAAAGCCTTCACTCTAGGACAGGACCACCAGAGGTGAAAGAATGTTCCTTCAGCTTCTTTACACTTCCAACATTTATTATCAGGCAAATGGTATATCTTTGCAAGCTTGACTGGGGTCATGTACCACCTCTATATCATTTTCATAATATTTTCCTTCAAGGCATTACATGCGGTAAATCTTAGACCTGTAGTCCATAACTTTTCCCAGTCAGCAAACATGATGTTGTGCCCTATGTCCTGTGCCCATTTTATCATAGCTGTTTTAACCGTTTCATCCTGTGTATTCCATTTTAGCAGCAAGTTATACATTCTTGAAAGTATCTTGGAGCTGGGTTCTAACAGTTCTGTTTCTAACTTTGGTTTTTCCACCTGGAATCCTATCTTTTTATCCGACTTAAAAACTTCTTTAATCTGAGCATAATGTAGCCAATCTCGCACTTTATCTTTTATTTTCTCCATACTCTGCAACCTCCAATTATCTCCATCTTTTTCTATTATTTCCCAATATTTCGGCCATTTGGCCTCCATATTGAGTCTTTTCGGGGCCTTAGCCTCCATTGGTGATAGCCACCTTGGGGTTTTGTTTTCCAGTAAGTCTTTATATTTTATCCAGACATTGAATACTGCTTTTCTGACAACATGGTTCTTAAAGGCCTTGTGTATTTTAACCTTGTCATACCACAACGTTGTATTTTAATCTTGTTTTTAAGTTGTATTCATTTCACTTGTTTTTATTATTGCTTGTTAGCTGCCCTAAGCCCAGCCTTGGCTGGGGAGGGCGGGGTATAAATAAAAATTATTATTATTATTAACTGAAACGAAGACTGCAGTCTTGGGGTATATCCGCTGACATTAACCCTGCATTCAGCCAGCTTCTTCTCTTCCCCCTTCTTGCCTTCTCCGTGGTCTCTTTTTGCTTATAGGATTGCACTGCCTTATGCTTAGTACTCAGATAGATGGACCAATGGTATGACTGCCACTGTATTCTGCTCTGGTCAGACCTCACCTGGAGTACTGTGTCCCGTTCTGGGCACCACAGTTCAAGAAGGACACTGACAAACTGGAACGTGTCCAGAGGAGGGCAACCAAAATGGTCAAAGGCCTGGAAACGATGCCTTATGAGGAACGGCTAAGGGAGCTGGGCATGTTTAGCCTGGAGAAGAGGAGGTTAAGGGGTGATATGATAGCCATGTTCAAATATATAAAAGGATGTCACATAGAGGAGGGAGAAAGGTTGTTTTCTGCTGCTCCAGAGAAGCGCACACGGAGCAATGGTTCCAAACTACAAGAAAGAAGATTCCACCTAAACATTAGGAAGAACTTCCTGACAGTAAGAGCTGTTCGACAGTGGAATTTGCTGCCAAGGAGTGTGGTGGAGTCTCCTTCTTTGGAGGTCTTTAAGCAGAGGCTTGACAACCATATGTCAGGAGTGCTCTGATGGTGTTTCCTGCTTGGCAGGGGGTTGGACTCGATGGCCCTTGTGGTCTCTGCCAACTCTAGGATTCTATGATTCTACCGGGAGTCGCTATCCAAGCAGGAGTCTGCTGCTGTCAGAGATTGAACCTAGGATGCTCTGCATGCAAGACAGATTCTCTACCACTGAACCACACCTCTTCAGATCTATCTTACATTTTTAGTATCTGCATTGTGTGTAGAAAGCTTGCGATGCTTCCTAAGCGTTTTGATGCTGATTATTTCTTAAATTGAATTGAATTGAATTTATTAATACGGTCACAGACCAGCATCAACACACACAATAACACAGATCATAAAAAATATCAGAAATACTAGGGGCAATATGAATATAACAAGGCTCTAAATACAAAAATTAAAATTAATTGTTAGCGTGTCCCCTGTAATTAACATTTAGGGGCTTGAGCATTATGGGCTACCACATGCTTCCTGCGGTTGATTGCAGACGCACAGAATTTAGCTACATTTAATGTAGTCTTGGGATTCTTGTCCTCTAACAGTAGTTTTAAACTATGGTATTCCGATTCTTTCCTGGACTTTTGCAAAACAGGTGTAATAAAAGTCAAACGTATATCCTCGTAAAGACGACAGCGTAATAGTACATGCGAAGCAGTTTCAACTTCCAACGAACCACAAGGACAGACCCGTACTGTGTATGGTCTACCCTCAAATCTGCCCTGAAGTAAGGCAGAAGGAAGAACGTTTATTAAATTGTATATTGCCCTTTACCCACAGGTCTCGGGGGGGCGGGAGTTACAACCTGTAATCACAATATAAAAACCCAAGACACATAATAAAAATAAAAGCAAAACCCAATAACTACCATCTGATCCCATTTTAAAAGGGCAGCCAGTGAAGAAATGGCCCGTTCTCGTGTTGTTAACCTCCGGACCTCTCGTGGAGGAGGTACACGAAGAAGGGCCTCAGAAGATGATCCCAGGGTTTGGGGAGGTACATTTGAAAAGAGGTATTGTGGTCCTGAGCCGCGTAAGGTTTTGTAGGTCTAAACCAGCACTTTGAATTGGGCCCGGAACCTAACTGGTTTATAATTGATTATAACGTGTTTAGCTAAGCTTCTCTCTGACTTGTCAGGAGTAAGCATGGACCAATGGTACCAAATAGTATGGGGAACAGCCCTACTAGAAAAATTAACCAATAAACTGAAACTGACACGGGGACAAATAGAAGACGACACCCCTGAGTAAGCAGTTCAGCCGGTGACTTTGCAGAATATGTGGTCCAGACAACTTGTGACCTAAGAAGCAAAATGCAGACCCCGCAAAACCATGCATTGTGCCCTGCCAAATATTTGACAACACCACGAGCAACGGGGGGGGGGGGGGAATGGACGAGAAGATAATCCTATGTAGCTAATTGGCAGGATAGAATAGTTAAATGGATATACAGCGTACTTTCTGCCAAGTTATTCACATTGTGGAACACCCTTCCATCAGATGACAAGGAGATAAGTAACTATACAACCTTCAGAAGACATCTGAAGGCAGCCCTTTTCAGGGATGTTTTTAAATGTTGAATGTTTTATTATGTTTTTATGAGTGTTGGCAGCTGCCCAGAGTGGCTGAGGCAACCCACATGGGCGGGGTAAGAATAATAAAATTATTATTATCATTATTATTATGTCAGTTTATGGGAGTGTAATGGCTGGGCCCATGGAAAACACCCCAGCTGCAATCACTGCCATCTCTACTTAGAAGGATTAGGTAAGGGGACACAAACATCTGCTGGAAATCGACTGCACAGAAAATATTGACAGTATTAACTGAGGTCATACACCCTGCCTTGGCATAAACCTGGCTTTTATAATAATACCATATGATGCAACAAAAATATGTATTTTTTAAACTGTTTACCGTGTCTCTTTAGCTCTTGCTATATATCCCTATCTCTATACCTGACGCACAAAGGAAGAGCATAAAAAGTTTTCATGGGCTATCACCACTACAAATATTATAACCATTATACAGTGGTGCCCCGCAAGATGAATGCCTCGCAAGACGGAAAACTCGCTAGACGAAAGAGTTTTCCGTTTTGGAGGTGCTTCGCAAAACGAATTTCCTATGGGCTTGCTTCGCAAGACGAAAATGTCTTGCGAGTTCCTGCGGGGTTTTTTTCCTCCCCCCCCCCTTTTCTAAGCCGCTAAAAGCCGCTAATAGCGCTAATCCGCTAATCAGTCAATGGGCTTGCTTCGCAAGACGAAAAAACCGCAAGACGAAGAGACTCGTGGAACGGATTCTTTTCGTCTTGCAAGGCACCACTGTACCTGAAGAAGCGTCTCCACCTCCATCATTCAGCCCGGACACTGGGGTCCAGCTCTGAGGGCCTTCTGGCGGTTCCCTCCCTGCAAGAAGCGAAGTTGCAGGGGGCCTTCTCGGTAGTTGCACCCGCCCTGTGGAACGCCCTCCCACCAGATGTCAAAGAGATAAACAACTATCTGACTTTAGAAGACATCTGAAGGCGGTCCTGTTTAGGGAGGTTTTCATGACTGATGTTTTAATGTATTTTTAATCTGTGTTGGAAGCCACCCAGAGTGGCTGAGGAAACCCAGCCAGATGGGTGGGGTACAAATTATTATTATTATTATTATTATTATTATTATTATTATTAACCAGCCTCAGCGAAGTACCGTATTTTTCGCCCTATAGGACGCACTTTTTCCCCTCCAAAAATGAAGGGGAAATCTGGGTGCGTCCTATGGGGCGAATGCAGGCTTTCGCTGAAGCTTGGAGAGCGAGAGGGGTCGGTGCGCACCGACCCCTCTCGCTCTCCAGGCTTCAGGAAGACATCCGCAGCCTAGGCAGCCCTGCGGGAGTTCCCACAGGGCTGTCTAGGCTGCAGATAGTAGCCTGCTTCCCGGAACGCCGGGCGCGCTGAAAGCAGAGCACCCGGTGCTTCGGGAAGACATCCGCAGCCTAGGCAGCCCTGCAGGAGGTCCCGCAGGGATGTCTAGGCTGCGGATAGCAGCCTGCTTCCCGGAGCGTCAGGCGCCCTGAAAGCAGAGTTCCCCGCAGGACTCCCCACGCTGCGGATAGCAGCCTGCTGCCTGAGGCAGACTTCGGCCAGCCCCACAAGCTCAGGGGACAGCAGGGAGGCGCAGCGCCGTTCCTCGACCTGGTTCGGTTTCCCCGACCTGCTTTTTTGGGGGGGGGAAATAAAGGGGAAAAAAATTTCCTTTATTTCCCCCCAAAAAACTAGGTGCGTCCTATGGGACGGAGCATCCTATGGGACGAAAAATACGGTATCTTGATTTCATTGAAAAGTACAGACAGCTCTTTGGTAAGTGATCAAGGAAGAAGAGCCCAGCTGAATCAAGCAAAAGTGCCTCGAGTCCAGCTTCCTAGTCTTACATTGGCTGGACAAAGGCCCATGGGATGTATACAAGCAGGTATGAGGTAGGTCAACATTATCCCCACATGCGATTCCCTGTAACTAATATATAGCCCTCGTGCCTTGCAACCATCGACAGCCCCCTTCTCCATGTATTTGCCCAATCCCCTTTCAAAGCCATCCGACTTTGCGGTTGTCACTACGCCTTGTGGCAGTGAGTTCCACAGGCTCACCGCCTTGCAACGAAACTACGTGCATTTCTTCAACGCGAAAAGCGGGGGCTGGATCTCGGAATCAGCGTGACGAACTGTTTCAAAAGGACTGGAACAAATTTACATTTTACATGAAAGAAAATTGTAAACATTTGAAAACGTTTGTAGGCTTGAATTGAAATGTTTTGTAATGTAAATACAAGGAACTGATTTACCGATAATAAGGTGAAGTATTATAATTTGACAAAGGGTAAATAAGCACTTATAGAAATGCGAAGAATATGGAAAGTTATGCGGAAGTCAGAAAGAGGGAGGGAAGGAGGTCGGTGCTCTTACAGAGTAATATATTAAGCCACAGAATTATGTAACAAAATAATAATAATAATAATAATAATAATAATAATTTATTTATACCCCGTCCATCTGGCCGAGTTTCCCCAGCCACTCTGGGCGGCTTCCAATCAAGTGTTAAAAAAAAACCAGCGTTAAATATTAAAAACTTTCCTGAACAGGGCTGCCTTCAGATGTCTTTTAAAGATAGGATAGCTGCTTATTTCCTTCACATCTGAAGGGAGGGTATTCCACAGGGTGGGCGCCACTACCGAGAAGGCCCTCTCCCTGGTTCCCTGTAACCTCACTTCTCGCAATGAGGGAACCGCCAGAAGGCCCTCGGCGCTGGATCTCAGTGTTCGGGCTGAACGATGGGGGTGAAGACGCTCCTTCAGGTATACAGGACCAAGGCCGCTTAGGGCTTTAAAGGTCAGCACCAACACTTTGAATTGTGCTCGGAAACGTACTGGGAGCCAATGCAGATCTCTCAGAACCAGTGCTATGTGGTCCCGGTGGCCACTCCCACTCACCAGTCTAGCTGCCACATTCTGGATTAATTGCAGTTTCCGGGTCACCTTCAAAGGTAGCCCCACGTAGAACGCGTTGCAGTAGTCCAAGCGGGAGATAACAAGAGCATGCACCACTCTGGCGAGACAGTCCAGGCAGAGAGGGTCTCAGCCTGCATACCAGATGGAGCTGGTAAACAGCTGCCCTGGAAACAGAATTAACCTGTGCCTCCATGGACAGCTGTGAGTCCAAAATGACTCCCAGGCTGCGCACCTGGTCCTTCAGGGGCACAGTTACCCCATTCAGGACCAGGGAATCCTCCACACCTGCCCGCCTCCTGTCCCCCAAAAACAGTACTTCTGTCTTGTCAGGATTCAACCTCAATCCGTTAGCCGCCATCCATCCTCCAACCGCCTCCAGGCACTCACACAGGACCTTCACCGCCTTCACTGGTTCTGATTTAAAGGAGAGGTAGAGCTGGGTATCATCTGCATATTGATGGACAGCCGGTCCAAACCCCCTGATGATCTCTCCCAGCGGCTTCATATAGATGTTAAAAAGCATGGGGGAGAGGACGGAACCCTGAGGCACCCCACAAGTGAGGGCCCAGGGGTCTGAACACTCACCCCCCACCACCACCTTCTGGACACGGCCCAGGAGGAAGGAGCGGAACCACCGTATAACAGTTACCCCCCAAAATCTGATGGATTTGAATTGCGGTTTACATAGAGGGAGCTTATTGTGTATAGTGTTTACTTAACTGAAGTAAAATTGGTTTTATACGGGTGTTTTAACTTGGAACCGTTTAAATTGTGTTGTTTATGGATAAATTTGGATGTACTGTTTTCGTTATGGGCCAATGGCCGCAATAAATTTAATCTGAATCACCGGATGACAGTGCCCCCAGCTCCCATGTGAATATGATTTAAGTGGAAAACTCAATAAAAATTATTTTTTAAACGAAGTGGGAGCTGGATCTAACAAATAGAAAGCAAGGAGACAGGAAAGCCAGAGGAAAGAAATATTTAACCCCCCCCCCAAGAAATACCCCAACCACCAACTGACCTGCAGCGGCTTCACAGGCAGCAAAAATCAGGCTCTGCAAAAGTCCTGGGGAAACCAGCACCAGAATCAACCACGTGGGGAAAGGGCAGCGGAACTTCCTCTTCCGGTCTCTGAACTCCGCCCACTTCCTCTTCTTGTTGAACATAGACATAATAAATAGAATATGGGTGCGCACTGCGCATCTTACGGGTTCCCTTTAAATATTCCTCTCCGACAGTAACAAATAGAGAATAGTCCCATCCCCCCCCCCCCCCGTGAAAGCAGCAACTTTTAAAAAGCAATATATTCTAGACATATTTTGTGATTGGGTGCAGTCTCAGGCAGGGGCTGCAAAAGGGAGGCCCAAACGAAGTGTAGCTGCTGTTTCATGTCGACAGCTACTAGGTGACAAGTATGGCAAGTTCTTAAAGAAATGGGAGTGCCTGATCACCTCATCTGTCTCCTGAGAAATCTCTATGTGGGACAAGAAGCTACAGTTCGAACTGGATATGGAACAACTGATTGGTTCAAAATTGGGAAAGGAGTACGACAAGGCTGTATATTGTCTGCCAGCTTATTTAACTTATATGCAGAATTCATCATGCGAAAGGCTGGGCTGGATGAATCCCTAGCCGGAATTAAGATTGCCGGAAGAAATATCAACAGCTTCAGATATGCAGATGACACAACCTTGATGGCAGAAAGTGAGGAGGAATTAAAGAACCTTTTAATGGGGGTGAAAGAGGAGAGTGCAAAATATGGTCTGAAGCTCAACATCAAAAAAATGAAGGTCATGGCCACTGGGCCCATCACCTCCTGGCAAATAGAAGGGGAAGAAATGGGGTCAGTGAGAGATATTACTTTCTTGGGCTCCATGATCACTGCAGATGGTGACAGCAGTCACGAAATTAAAAGACGTCTGCTCCTTGGGAGAAAAGCAATGACAAACCTAGACAGGATCTTAAAAAGCAGAGACATCACCTTGCCAACAAAGGTCCGTATAGTTAAAGCCATGGTTTTCCCAGTAGTGATGTATGGAAGTGAGAGCTGGACCATCAAGAAGGCTGATCACCGAAGAATGGATGCTTTTGAATTATGGTGCTGGAGGAGACTCTGGAGAGTCCCATGGACTGCAAGAAGATCAAACCAATCCATTCTGAAGGAAATCAGCCCTGAGTGCTCACTGGAAGGACAGATCCTGAAGCTGAGGCTCCAAGACTTTGGCCACCTCATGAGAAGAGAAGACTCCCTGGAAAAGACCCTGATGTTGGGAAAGATGGAGGGCATAAGGAGAAGGGGACGACAGAGGACGAGATGGTTGGGCAGTGTTCTCGAAGCTACGAACATGAGTCTGACCAAACTGCGGGAGGCAGTGGAAGACAGGAGTGCCTGGCGTGCTCTGGTCCATGGGGTCACCAAGAGGCGGACACGACTGAACGACTAAACAACAACAACAACAACATATACAGTGGACGCTCGGGTTGCGAACGCGATCCGTGCGGGATGCACTTTCGCAACCCGCAGTGTTTGCAACCCGTGTCTGTGCAGACGCGGGTTGCGATCCGGTGCTTCTGCGCATGCACAAAGTGCGATTTAGCACTTCTGCGCATGAGCAACTGCTGAAACCCAGAAGTAACCCATTCCGGTACTTCCGGGTTTTGGCAGTCCACAACCCGAAAAACCGCAACCTGAAGTGGCTGTAACCCGAGGTATGACTGTATAGGGTGCCTACATTCTGCAGGGACTGGTTGCATGGCCACATGTGCAAATGGCTTGAGATACCTATTAGGTCCAAAAATTACCATAGAGCATATATTCAACACAGAAACAGGGACAATTTGTTGTTGACAAAGGACAGCCGGACATATCAAGGGCCCCATTACCTTCAGTAGCTTTGGGCCGAAATCCGGCCCTGCCCCAGACATCCCATTCACAGTGGGGTTTTTAATTTTTACTGATTAATTTAAAAGCTGACATCAGCAAGAAAAGATTCCAAGTAATATCAGGAAGAACTTGATGATAGTAAGAGCTGTTTGACTGGAAAAGAGGTGGTGGAATTGCGAAGCACTGGAAGACGCAAGATCTACCCACTCTGGAAGAATGGCAGATGAAGGTGATGGGACTAGCAGAAATGACTGGCAGAATCCGAGACCAGGGAAAAGAGTCGGTGGAGGAAGACTGGAAGAAATTTAAAGACTATCTGCAGAGGCATTGTAAAATTAATTGACATTAGTGTGATGTTGGACAAAAATTAAGTGATTACCAGCTGTAATGTAAAGGTTGAGTAATAAGTTATAATAAGTTACAATAAGGATTTGCTGAATTAAGAATTTGAACTGGAATACAAAAGGGGGAGGTGAGAGGAGGTCTGGGAAACAAGTTAATGGAAATAAGTAATGGAAATTATATTTGTTTTAACTGTTTTCTTTTTTAAGTTTGTATTTTTGTATTTTTATTATTTTTTCTTTTGTGTATTTTTGTTTTTTGTATTAATTTGAAACTTTAATAAATGTTTTTTTGAAAAAAAAAAGGAAAAGAGGTGGTGGACTCTCCTTCCTTGGAGGTTTTTAAGCAGAGGTTGGGTGGCCATTTGTCACGTATGATTCCTGCAAGGGTTCTTATTGCACGGGGTTGGACTAGATGACCCCTGGTACCCCTTCCAGTTCTCCAGTTCTAGTATTCTACAGTATAAAATTCTTTTAAAAATAGAATCAATGTTTGTCTCTCTTCACATTAAATAAATAAGACCTGATTTGGGGGGGGAACACAACAGAAATTCTGTTGCTTACTTGCCGGTTGCAGTAGAAACTACGTTTTTTAAAAAAATATCGAATTCCTGGAGTTTCCAGGAAGAGCATCGAGTCCCGCCAGTACCTAATTGGCGTGCGCCTCTGCATTTACCTACCTCTATGCCAGCGGCTCTCTGAAAGGAAGAAGCCAGCCAATGAAAGAACGAGTGACTGAGTTATCCACTTCGGAGCCAATGAAAGAGCGAGTGACGGAATTCTCCACTTCGGGCCAATCAGTGGCCGTGGAGTGCGGCGGAGGGCGTGGAAAAGAGAGACGCGGCCCGAAAGAAGAAGGCGGGGCCGACGCTGTTGTTTCCACCCCCAACCAAAGCGCGCTTGAGCAAGCGAGCCTCCAATTGGTGGGCAAATCAGCCAATGGGCGGCCTGCATTTCGACGCCGGCCACCAATCAGCGGCGGGGACTATAATATTTGAATCTGAGGCGAGCCGAGAGGCGGTTTGGGGGTCGGCGCTGGAGCGGGGAGGCCGCGTTTGGTGAGTTGAGCGGGCGGCCGTGGGGAATGAGAAGGCCCCATAAAATGGGATGGGGGCGGGTGGAGGACCGGTCGCTCGGCGGCTCGTTCGTGTGGGGGAAGCTTGGGCCGAACGGTAGTCCTCCTTCGCGGAGCGTGTCTGCGGAACTCCCTGCCACAAGATAGCCGCCTACTTGGACGGCTTTCACAATGAGGGTTGGGGAGATTCGCGGAGGCTGCTATCGCGGCTGCTCTCCAACGAGCGCGCTGCCCTCTGAATAATTCCGGGATATCAGGTGGCCTGCGATGCCAGTCCTTCTCGGAGTAGACCCATTGGAGTCAATGGCCACGAAGGGTCTGCTCTGCCTCCGCGGCTGGGAGGCAGCAAATGCTTCTGGGTGCCGGTGGGTGGGAACCACAAGTGGGATTCCCAGCTGGGGTACCTGGTCGGCCACTGGGAGATCTGGATGCTGGGCCCCCCCTGGCCTGATCCTGCAGCAGGGGACTTACTTCTTGTTGTTTAGTCGTGTCCGACTCTTCGTGACTCCCTGGACCAGAGCACACCAGGCACTCCTGTCTTCCACTGCCTCCCGCAGTTTGGTCAAACTCATGCTGGTAGCTTCGAGAACACTATCCAACCATCCCGTCCTCTGTCGTCCCCTTCTCCTTGTGCCCTCCATCTTTCCCAACATCAGGGTCTTTTCCAGGGAGTCTTCTCTTCTCATGAGGTGGCCAAAGTCTTGGAGCCTCAGCTTCAGGATCTGTCCTTCCAGTGAGCACTCAGGGCTGATTTCCCTAAGAATGGAGAGGTTTGTTCTTCTTGCAGTCCATGGGACTCTCCAGAGTCTCCTCCAGCACCAGAATTAAAAAAGCACCAATTCTTTGGCGATCAGCCTTCTTGATGGTCCAGCTCTCACTTCATACATAGGGAACTTAGTACTATGTTACAGATAGGTAGCCGTGTTGGTCTGCCATAGTCAAAACAAAAAATTTCTTCCAGCAGCACCTTAAAGACCAACTAAGTTAGTTCTAGGTATGAGCTTTCGTGTGCATGCACACTTCTTCAGATACTGTTAGTACTATGTGTTAAATTTACAAACCACCCCTCATCCAAATATCTCAAGACATGGATAGGCAGACTAAGGCCCACGGGCCAGATCTGGCCCAGTCACCTTCTAAATCTGGCCCCTGGACAGTCCAGGAATCGGTGTGTTTTTACATAGATAGAATGTGTCCTTTTATTTAAAATGCATCTCTGGGTTATTTGTGGTGCATAGGAATTCGTTCATCTTTTTTTTCAAGATATAGTCCGGCCCCCCACAAGGTCTGAGGGACAGTGGACTGGCCCCCTGCTGAAAAAGTTTGCTGACCCCTGCATCAGGACGGTGTTTCATAGCATTACATTCTTCCTGATTGCAGATCCTCAAGTAGCCACTTCCTCTGCATGCTGGGATATTGTAGTTTTCTCTGTCTGGTCGATTTACAAGGAATTGCAAGTGGGGAAAGGTGCTGTTGCGCTAAAATCCTGCTTAAGGGTTTCCCATTGGGGCACCTCGTTGTCCCCTGTGAGAATTGAATGCTGGACTAGGCTCTTGTATATTGAGCTATACAAGAGGAGGAGGAGTTTGGATTTGATATCCCGCTTTATCACTACCCGAAGGAGTCTCAAAGCGGCTAACATTCTCCTTTCCCTTCCTCCCCCACAACAAACACTCTGTGAGGTGAGTGGGGCTGAGAGACTTCAGAGAAGTGTGACTGGCCCAAGGTCACCCAGCAGCTGCATGTGGAGGAGCGGGGAATCAAACCCGGTTCCCCTGATTACAAGTCCACCACTCTTAACCACTACACCATGCTGGCTTTCCTACTTTAAGACTCCTATTGCAGGCAAAGCAGGCAGTACCTTAAACTAAAAGGGGGAATGGGAATGGTCTGACTCAGCTTCATTTTTTAAAGTTTGCTTTGTAACAGAAGAAAATCTTTAATGGAATGTAACGAACATGTGCACTTTGCGTCTTCATTTTCAATCTGTGGTCTTTTTCACAGTTCGTTCAGTATGAGGCACTGTTGTCATAGACATCATGTAGTTGGAGGAAAAGGGAGGGGAGAGAGATGGGGGTAACGTTCTTTGGTTCTACTGCATAGTGTTAGCATCATGTGGGTAGGTCCTATTGTACTTTAAAACAGTGTTTTGTTGCAATACCATTTACCCATGTCCGCATCAAAGCCAAGTAACTTGTCAATGTAAGTGAACTGGAAGGCAGTCCAAAAAACCTCTAGGGCAAGAACTTTGTCCTGGCAGCAGATGTGACAGACTTTGCTTTCCTGTCTTCTCCCTGCCAGCCCCATGAGCATCCCACCCCAAACTTCTCCAGAGGGTCTTCCAGCTCTGCCTGCCAAGCAGATCTTGGAGACACCAGGGAAGTGGGTATCTGCACATGGGAGGTCCTGTTTGCATAGGCAGAAGTCTGTTGTGCAAGTGTTGTTGTTTAGTCGTGTCCGACTCTCTGTGACCCCATGGGCCAGAGCACACCAGGCACTCCTGTCTTCCACTGCTTCCCGCAGTTTGGTCAAACTCATGCTGGTAGCTTCGAGAACACTGTCCCACCATCTCGTCCTCTGTCGTCCCCTTCTCCTTGTGCCCTCCATCTTTCCCAACACCAGGGTCTTTTCCAGGGAATCTTCTCTTCTCATGAGGTGGCCAAAGTATTGGAGCCTCAGCTTCAGGATCTGTCCTTCCAGTGAGCACTCAGGGCTGATTTTCTTAAGAATGGATAGGCTTTACCTTCTCGCAGTCCATGGGACTTTCAAGAGTCTCCTCCAGCACCATAATTCAAAAGCATCAATTCTTCAGCAATCGGCCTTCTTTATGGTCCAGCTCTCACTTCTATACATCACTACTGTAGTGCAAGTAGGTTGCCACAAAAGGGCGGGCATCCATAGCATATAATCTTTCTCACTTCGCATCTAGAAAACAGCAGGATGGCTGCCACTTTTGCTGCTCGGTACAAGAAGGACCTAAGTACGGAGGCCTTGAAGACAAAACTTGCCCACCGAAAGTCCATTTCCCAAAAGGAGAGCAGACACAAGGAATTTAACAAAGGCAGGCAGTTTGGACTCATTGATGTCAACACACAGGCATCAAGAAATGGTGAGCCTTCACTGCTGGAGGAGTCAGGTGAAGGATACTTCCTAAGGAGCACCACAAAGTCAAGTAAGTAAAGACTTGCAACTCGTGTTTGACAAAGCACTGATTTTTAGACTCTGTCATTGTAGAGTTTCCTACATCTACAAAGTTAATGTGCTCCAGAGGCCGTATTAACAAAACAGAAACTGATAAATGACCAAGTTCAGACGTCACCCACCCCAGAATTCCTAAGGCACCCAAATGTTAAGATGTTAAGTTGGAGAGGCTCATTTGCTGATGGTAGTAATTATTTATCAGAGTGGTTAAAACAAAAAGATTGTGAAGAGCTCCAAAAAGATCTCTTGAAAGTGGGCAAACAGGCAGTAAAATGGCAGGTGCAATTCAATGTAAACATGTGTAAAGTGATTCATGTAGAGGCAGATAATACTGATTTTGCATATTTGATCCTCTGGACTGAAATGACAATGGAACGAGACCTTGGGGTAATAGTGGATGAATATGGCTGCCTCCAATTTAGGTCCCTTTTGGAAGTAAATCATATTGAAATCCATGAGATGTTTTGATGTAAACACAGATGTGATTGGACTGTTAATTCCTCTGAAGTTATGCTGATGGGATCTAAAGTTATTTTTGCTTCCCATGTAGGCCAGAAATCAAGTGCTTCAGCTAAGTCTCGCGAACAGGAACGTTTGGAAATGCTACAGCGTTACAAAGCTGAGAAAGAACTACGGAAGTTAAAGGAGCAGAGAAAGCCCGTATTTAAATGTGGGCAATTCAAACCAGAGGCACCTGGCTTCCTTTCAAAACCATCAAATATACCGGTGCTCAGCAAGCCAAGGGAAACTGTAACAAAAGCAGCAAGTGTGGTGCGTGTACTTAACTCTCCTGTGTTTCTTTTCCATGTTGTTGGGTTGTCCTAGTTTGTCCAAACAAGAGTTGAATATTATGGTTTGAAATAGGTTCTGGTTTTGGAGGGGTGGTATGCCTTATGTGGACCAGAAAAAAGGGATTGGTGGGTAGTGGTTAAGGAAGGAAGGAATCAATCAGCTTGATTCACAATGGGCGCTCCAATAATTGATGTCTCTTATGTGTAATTGTGGTGCTGACAGTCACTTGTGTTCTATTATTAAAGTCAAGGGCCTTCAGAGCAGGGGTTTGCCAGGGTAGCTTGTTTTGAATAAGGTTGTCCCCTGAAGCAGAATAAGGAAAGTACGTAAGTTCTCATTTCAACCACTCAAGCACTTCCATCAGGGGAAAAATAAGATATGCATGCAACCTTCTAATGTGACTTGGGCTGTGCACACATTACTGGCTATAAGCACAACTAGGCCATTCTTTCAGTTTGAAAACTGGTGTTTTTTAAGGGGGAGGGGGGAGGGGGAATGCATCAAAGCACAATATTTCAAAGGAAATGACAGGATAGATCTGGAGTGTGGCTAACATTGTGTGTATACCATTTCCCAAACCTGCAATTTGAGCGCACTGGGTGTAGGGCAAACGGTACTGTGTACACAGGTCTTCACCTCAAAGTAGATAAATGTACCCTGTAAGAACAATTTGGAGCATGGTGTTTGCCCTGGTTTGCTGGTCACAGAGGTATGCTGATAGGTATGTTAGAGAAAAATAGGGGGGGGTGGCTTTTGCTGCCCAACTCCCCAAGGTACTGAGTCCCCCTAAGTCCATAATCTATCAGAGACAAATGGATGGAGGCAGGATGCAGTGAAAGCAAGGCAAGTATTTATTTTTCTGTTCCAACAACGCCTCCTGGTAAGGAGGTAAGAGAGACCAAGAATAAAGTGTGCAGGAACCTTTAAAGACTTTTGAAATTGTCCAACCCCTTCAGTAGAGACCACCCTAAAAGCATCATGCATACATCATAGAAGGTGGTGGTCTGTCACAGAAATTTGAGAATGTTGCTTCTTTTCTGTCTGCCAGGATACCTGATTATGGTCACTGATTTTAGACAGCCTGGCCATTCTTTCATATGGTTGGCTACTCTGGTTAGGAAGTGCAAATGCAGGGGTTTTTTTGTTTTTTAAATGTTTATTGGTTTAAAATTTAATAGGAAATGTGTGTTTCTGGGGGTGATGTGTGCTTACCCTATCTGTTGGGTATTCCTAGGAAACGCGGTTAACAAGGTCAAAGGTGAAGAACCAACTGCAAGAATCAATCAGACCACCAGCTAGACCACCGCAATCAGTGGTTTGTCTTACATTTTTATTCTTTTACATGTGGTTTGAACAGAAAAATGAGCTGCTAGAACTATGGCAGCTTGGTAATAAACCAGGGGTAGGTAGTCTTTATTGTTGGTGTTTTTTATTTATTTCTACGTATGGGGTTAAGTTTGTGTGTTATGGGTGTGCACCTTGAAATTAAGGGTCATGGCCAACTCAAAATGTTTGTAGCTTTGCAAATGTTTTGTGTTAATTTGAGCCCTTAAAGAAATTTAATAATGACAAAGTAAATCCTAACCTACCTATATATGTTCGGCCAGAATATTTGCAAGTGGGCTTATTTGCAAGAATAGGTGTAAGGTTCATATAACAAAGGCAATTGTCTTATTGGGAATTAAAGGAAGGCCCTGTAAAAGTAAATGGATGGTAAACCAAGTTATGCATTTATGAAACTCTGACTCCATTTCTCTCTATAGATGGTACCTAGCAAGGGCTCCACTCCGCAAACAGCTCAGCATAACCAGAGGCAGATCTATGTAGACAAACCCCCCAGAGAGAGGAAAGGTATGCATCGTCATCCAAACACTGCAGGATCGCCCCAAACCTTTTGGGGCTACTATATGTGTGAGTTTCTGGATAGCGTAGTGCTAAAGCACTGCTCCTGGAGCTCTGAGTTCAAGTCTTCCATTGAACTCCGGGACATGCAAAGCAATGTGGCTGCAGTTGGAATTGGTTGCATTTGTTAATCGTATGAGTGTGACTCCCAACAGCCACGTACAGAAATCTATTGGCTCCCACGGCAGGTCCTGTCCAGTTATCAGGTCTTCTGTGAATTAATGCCACATACAGCCTCTGCTAAAACGCAGTGGGACTTGATTCTGAGTAGGTTGTGCTGTTGACGTCTTGCACCCAGAATGTGAAATGTTTTAAGGAGTACACATCATCTTCCCCTCTCTCTCCCACCTTCAGGGCTGCAGCCTTCAACTTCCGCAACTGCTGCTAGAAGAGCTACAAGAGCAGCCACCACTGCTGCTATGACCAAAATACCACAGATATCTCGGCCCGCTGTGAGTGCAGGTGAGTGAGGTAGTAAATAGCTGTGTATTGGGGAGTGAAACTTCAAGCAATGCATATAGCGACAACTCTGCATTTTCTTCTTGGCCCAAATTGAACTTTCAACATGTTTTTTTCCTCCAGGAACATAGGAAGCTGCCTCATACTGAGTCAGCCGTTGGTCCACCTAGCCCAATAGTCTGTACACTGACTGGAAGCTGCGCTCTAAGATTTCTTTAGACAAGGTTCTATCCCAGCCCTAACTGGAAATGCCAGGGATTGAACTTTGGACTTTCAGCGTGCAAAGCAGATGCTCTATCACTGAGCCCTTCTCAAATATTAGGTAAAGGTAAAGGTACCCCTGCCCGTACGTGCCAGTCTTGACAGACTCTGGGGTTGCGCGCCCATCTCGCTTAAGAGGCCGGGGGCCAGCGCTGTCCAAAGACACTTCCAGGTCACGTGGCCAACGTGACAAGCTGCATCTGGCGAGCCAGCGCAGCACACGGAACGCCGTTTTCCTTCCCGCTAGTAAGCAGTCCCTATTTATCTACTTGCACCCGGGGGTGCTTTCGAACTGCTAGGTTGGCAGGCGCTGGGACCGAGCAACGGGAGCGCACCCCGCCACAGGGATTCGAACCGCCATCCTTTCAATCGGCAAGTCCTAGGCGCTGAGGCTTTTACCCACAGCGCCACCCGCGTCACTTCTCAAATATTACTGCTGTAGTAATACTCCGGCCACGCGCCCCTCCCTCACCTGTCCTTACCATTGTTGTAAATAAAAATATGCCCTTTTCCCTTATGGGGTATCCAAGAGCCCATATAGAGTCCTTACATAGGTTCCCTATTGGTAGGAGAGAATAACAGAGGCCAACCAGAGAATATTGAGAAGCAAAGCAGCTAGTAAGCTTGATCTTTATTGATCTGTTGCAGCAGGGTGCTCCCCTCACCTGCAGGAGAGGACGACGACCCACAAAAATGCTGTGCAAGGGCTTATAAAGACTTTTGAAATTCCCATCCTCTAGATCAAGACCACCCCCAGAAACATTATGCATACATCCCAGAAGGGGTGTAGCCTAAGACCACCCAGAAAAGGTGCATGTTGTTTTTCTCCTGTTGCAGTTTATCTCCTGTCCGGCAAGTTACTTGATTGGATTGCCTACGGAGCCTGGCCATTCTTTTGTAGTGGTAAAATACTTATTTCCTGGGCCAGGTCACAGGCTCACACCCTATTCATATCTTAAATGTGTCCTTAAGACAGGATTTATGAGGAAAGAGACAATGGGGAGACTTTTCCAGTTTGACCTTGCAGAGAAAACATTTGGTCAGTTTAGGAATCAAAATGGTTCCAGGTTGGTCTTCCTGTGCTGACCTATGTATGTGTGGTTATGAACATTACCATATATCTAAGACCATAAAATTCCTATCACACCATCCAGCTGGGTCAGGTTCAGAGAAACGGCGGCCGGCAGCATATACTTTCTATAGGACAAAACGCATCAAAAGGGTAGTTGCTGCCACCACTCCCTTGTACCAGGGCACCAGAAAACGTAACTCAAGGGAGAAAGTTATGCTTCCTAGTTACTGGCTGCCCTGCCCTGCAAGTTACTTTCACAAAAATGCAGGCAGAAATTCAACAGGTAGTGCGTAACTGATTGGTCAGGCTTCTGGACTCAGACTTCCCCCCCAGAATGGCACACAGGACAAGAAAAGTTCTCTTTTTAAAATTTATTTTAAAAAAACAGGTTTAAACATACTTTAAAAAGTAGTCACATTCTCTTATACATTTTAAACAGAAAACAATAACGTGGTAAAGTATAGCTAGCTAACATACTTACAAATGAGAGCAAAGGTAAAGTTAGTATAATTTCAAAGTCCTCAATGGAGTCTGCATCTCAAAGAAAAGATCTTCATTACAAAGACCCACAGGCAGGAGAACGATCAGCAAGGTGGTAAGCTGACAGATGGGTGGATTGCAGAGCACACCCCCGGCTACTTTCTCAGAGTCTTTATTTCTAAAACTCAAGTGGAAACGGAACTCTGATCCAATCAAAATTCTTGATGATGTTTAAATTCACCAATGGTCAGCTAATTGACTAATAACTTAACTTGGGACAGCTGAGCTTGTTAACTCTGAGGAACTTGGATCAAAAGGTTCCTCCTTATTTTCAGAGACTCACCAGATACCCATTCTCAGAGTGATTAGGGTTGATAACTCATTCATACCCAGACAGCTTTGTTAAGTACCAGGTGCTAGAATACCACTAATGACATGGAGAGTTTCTTTTTGCAGATGCCCACGATAAGGATTCTCACTCCCATAGACAGCAAGTCTCCACTTAAAGCAACAAGAACGCATTCCCCATAAATCCTTTGGCCTTTTTGGTCTCCCTACAATGCTTTGCTTCTTCACTACAACTGCCCTTCCCAAATATCTGGGATGTGTCCCCATAGAAAGCTTTTGAGAAACTTCTTGTCCTTCCTTGTTTTGATGAGCTTTTCAGAACCTTGCAGCTTTTTCTTGTTTTAGGTTTTCCGCCGCAGAAAAGGGAAGCAAGTAACAGCAAGCAGCAGCAGAGAGGGGTCAAAAATGCAAAAGCAACAGTAAGTGTCTTGGCTTTTCCTAGTGTTTCACACCCTGCAACCTTTATATCAATAATCTCTACAGCCCTGTTTGTTAGATTGCTGTTATCAACATGTAATGGGGGAAAGATTAAGAATCTTGAGCAGGGTTCGGGGACTGGATGGCTCTCCATACGTCAGTGGACTTCGCTTCCCATCAGCCAACATTTCCAATGTTATCTGCTTTTGTAGTTCGCCTATCTGCACGCGTATTTCTTGAAGTGTAACAATGATGGAAAGGGTGTGTGGCCCTTATGGTGCATTTAGGGCAAGATGTTGTCTGCTCCTTACTGGCTGAGAAAAGTCCATATCATTCAAGAAAAACAAATAAACCTTTATGTCCTGTTACAGGTGTTGAGTGGCATGAGAGAGAATCATTCAGGGGAGCCTCTGATCACCCAAATCCCTTTGGCTACAGCTGCAAAGCTGAAGAAAGAAAACCTGGAGAAAGAAAACCTTCCAGCCCCTACTATCCTGGCTCCTGCACCACAAAGGAGAGAGCGCTCATTTGCCCCTCAGAATTTTGTGTTCAAGCCTCTGGAGGGTTTGACCGCCTACAAAGTCAAGCCAATGTCCCCTTCCAAGGCAGATGTATTCCTGTCGCCCAATCTTTGCTGGAGCCCGGCAGAGACCACCAGGTAATGGGCTACCATAGGGTCCTCTGATGAGAGAAGGAGTTGCCCAAATGTTTTTGTAACATCTCTCTGACTTCTGCAAAAATTGTCCTTTTTAGAAACTAAAAATTGGTACTTCCAGCTCCCGAAGGTTTTACCATGAATTGCTGTGGCCTTTGTCCCCAAAGACATTAGTCGCTCTTGATGTGCATCATTTTATAGAACCATGAGATCTGGGAAGTCCTTTAGAGTTGACACCATGGCTCAGGCCAATATTATGAAGGCTCAGATCCAGTGTTCAGATTTCCTGAGTGATCTGAATATTTGCAAGCCTGAGCTCATTAAAAATATCAGTGGAAAGCTGCCTGCTGTTTATTTTGAAGTAGCTGTGGCAAATGAGTGCACTGCCTTGACCCAGTCAAAATGCCATGTAAGAGAAGCAACCCCCCCCCCAATTCCTTCCCTGGCAGGAGAGTTTCTGTGCTATGTCATTAATGGAACTTAAACTGCCTAAATGCTTTAATGTTCTGTCTATTCAGATGCTTGCATCATAATAATAATAATAACAACAACAACAACAATAATAATTAATAATTAATAATTAATTTATTTACCCTTCCCATCTGGCTGGGTTTCCCCAGCCGCTCTAGGTGGCTTCCAACAAAAGATTAAAAATACATTAAAACATACATGTAAAACATAATGCCACGTAAATTATTATTTTTCCTAGCCAAGTCCCTGGAGAAGGTGCTCTGGAAGCTTTGCCGCAGGACTGTGGGCTTAAACAGAAGGTCTCTAGCCCAGGAATGACAAAGGCAGATCTTCAGGAACATCCACCTGTACTTGAATTTCCAGATGCTAACACAGGTGTGTCAGAGGGGTGAAGAGCGCTTTTGTAGCATAGTTGCTAACTTTCAGCCAAAAGTCCCATATTCCACTTTGAACTCAAAACCAGTGCTAGTCCAGTTGCCCTTCTCCCAGCCCCTCCACCTGCAATGCCAACCTGCCTTATAGGTTTGTTGTAAGGCTTTCCTGAGCTATCGATCTGTTCATATGGAATATGTATCCTGCTTCATAGCCCCACAAGGCTTTCAAAGCAGCTAATGAAAGTTTCAATTTTAGGAACAGGAATTGAATGCTGTTTGTGTGATGTCCACCCGAAATACTTCAAACATTGTAAAACACAATTAAAATGCTAAACCTATTTTTAAGATTGTGCCATTTAGTAGACTGAAGCTCAAGTTGATTTATCATTGCGGCTGAGACTGGAGAGTGATACAGTCTTGAATTGTAAGCTGATGAACTTCTTGTATCCTCCAATAGCACCTATTCAGGTTACAGACACTTCAGGTTACAGACTCAGCTAACCCAGAAATAGTACCTCGGGTTAAGAAGTTTGCCCCAGGATAAGAACAGAAATTGCGTGGCAGCAGCAGTGGGAAGCCCCATTAGCTAAAGTGGTACCTCAGGTTAAGAACAGTTTCAGGTTAAGAACGGACCTCCAGAATGAATTAAGTTCTTAACCCGAGGTACCACTGTATTACGGTTTTATGGATATACAGAATAAGTTTAAACTTGATAAGTCATCAAAAGGTAGGCAATTCGTTCAACCAGGCGGACTGACAGTTATATTGTGGCATGATTTTTTTTCTGTACTTTTTACAGTGTTCTGCAGTTTTCTCTGTAAAAATATTCTTCATCTTTCAGAATGTGTAACTAAAGAAACAATGGATGCGACTCCCTTTGAAAAGCAGATCAGTCCACAGAAAGTGGATCTGCCAGCCAGCGATTCATCTGACCCAGCAGGGGAGCCACAACACAATGTGCCCTATTTCAGGTTTGTACAAAAGGGCAGAGGGGTCTAGACTGATACACTTGGGAGCGTGACTGAAGAGAACACTGGCTGATGGAACACTCACTTTATGGGCAGTCCCTCTGCTTTGTATGAGATTCACTTTGCAATCAAAGTAACTGCAGAGCAAAATGCTTGACCCAGTAAAATACATTTTAGTTAGCTGCCCTCTTCCCTTTGAGCTGCACTGTCTCTAAAGCTCCTTTTTAGCCCATTCATCTGGCACACTTTCCCTCTCACTCAGCTCAGAGGCCACTGACACCTCAAACACATCTGAACTCTTAAATGGAGGGGTTGGCTCAGTTGGCATTGGGAAAGCCCTTCACACATGTGTTGTGACTTAATAGAACAGCATGAGAACTTATTAATCATCCAAGGAGATTACCTCTCTCCCAGATTTATCATTATTATTTCTCTAAAACCATTTTATGCTGTCTGTCGTTAGTACAATATTCAATACATGCAGCAATATCTATAACTGAATTAAATGCATCATCATACTAGCAAGGCCTCAAATGGTAAATAAGTTTTTGCGGACTATTTTATCCTCACAACCACCATGTAAGGTTGGTTAGGCTGAGAGACCAAGGTTGTGTGTGATGTTGTGGATGGTTGAATGGGTCAGGGCCTGGCAAGACTCAGCTCAGATCCTTACCTGGACACACAACTCCCGGGATGGCTTCAAGGCACTCGCCCTCTTTCAGTGAAACCTCCAACGCAGGGCATATTGTCAGGAAGAAGCGGGGAACCCCCAGGGATGCCACCTGAAGCTGTACTGCCGAAGGGTGGAATGCAAATGCAAATTACTTTAAAGGGCTGGGAATTGGAGCAAAGTTTGTGTGAAGCCCACCCTGTCTCCAGTATTGCCACGTACAGTGGTACCTCTGGGAGCAAATGGGATCCGTTCTGGAGGGTGGGTCAAGTTTTGCCGCATGCGCGTGACGTCATTTTGAGCGTCTGTGCGAGCAGCGAAACCCGGAAGTAACGCGCTCCGTTACTTCTGGGTCGCCGCGGAGCGCAACTTGAAAATGCTCCGCCTAAAGCACATTTAACGCAAGGTATGACAGTACTCAGGGACGCGGGTGGCGCTGTGGGTTAAACCACAGAGCCTAGGGATTGCCAATCAGAAGGTCGGCAGTTCGAATCCCCGCAATGGAGTGAGCTCCCGTTGCTCATTCTCTGCTCCTGCCAACCTAGCAGTTCGAAAGCACGTCAAAGTGCAAGTAGATAAATAGGTACCACTCCGGCGGGAAGGTAAATGGCATTTCTGTGTGCTGCTCTGGTTCGCCAGAAGCGGCTTAGTCATCTGGCCACATAACCCGGAAGCTGTCTGCGGACAAACGCCGGCTCCCTCGGCCTATAGAGCGAGATGAGCGTGCAACCCCAGAGTCAGTCATAACCGGACCTAATGGTCAGGGGTCCCTTTACCTTTTATGACTGTACTCATTCTGTCTCTGTGCTTTTTTAAAGAAACCTCCTTCGGTGCGAGGCAGAGAGACTGGCATCACACTGCCTTCAGTGGGATGGAGCAGCTGAGGCGGATATTCCAGAGGATGGTAAGTGAAGAAGCTGAAGGAGGAGTTGCAAAATTGCTGTTCTGGATGGAACAGTTTGCTCGAGTCTGTTGCCTGAGTGGCTTTGGCTTTGACACTCCCAAGCTACACAAGCGAGATTTGTACGAATTAGGCTTCTTAAATGTCTCATCAAACACTTTATTATACGTAATGAAATATTCATTTCCGCAGCCAAAGATCTTGTCCGTACCACTGTTGGGCAAACCAGGCTGCTGATAGCCGAGAGATTCAAGCAGTTTGAAGGGCTGGTGGATAACTGTGAGTTCAGACGCGGAGAAAAGGAAACAACCTGTGATGACCTGGATGGATTCTGGGATATGGTGAACTTCCAAGTAAGATCTCTGTTTTTTAAAGTTTGTCTCATATTCAGGTGGTTCTTCAAGAGCGCATTGTCATCCCACAACTTCAATACAGGACACTTATCCTTCCCACTTGCATTCTGTGCAAATCAGCTTTGGGAAGCTGTTTCATTATTTCTGCAGGTTTAGCCCTTTGCTTTTTACCCTGTAAGTTTCTTGAGCATTAAGGGCTCTTTGTCTTGTTTTTCAAAGAATGCAGCCAAATGAAGCTTTAAATTTAAGTCACTTGGGGACCTTTTAAGTAACAAGCAACATTAATCAGTTTAATAAATACGGCTAATTGAGCTGATTAGTCCTGCCGTCATTGTTTCTTTCTCATTGCTTTTGGTTTTCTGAATATAGGTAGAAGATGTAAAGAAAAAATTTGAGAACTTGAGGAAGCTCCAGGAGAATGGATGGCAAATGGCAGACGATGTCCAGGCCAAGAGACCCCTCAAGGTATGAGAGGCTTCTGTAATTCTGCTCTTGGGTTGTCAATCTAACAGGATTACCAAAAGACAGACTTTCCCAAAGCAACTCCAGGAGGATGCTAAAAAAAACCCCACAAATACTTCTCTCACTTTTTGGAGTAGATCTTCACTAGGCCTCTAGGCAGGAAATCAACCTTTTCTCTCTAGAGTAACTGTCACGTAGCCTCAGCAACTGCGACTGAAAACAATCACAGACTGCACTCACATCGCTGACCCATGTATCCTTTGTGCTGTATTTTGGTTTGTGAGCTCATTGGGGATCACGTTTTGTTTCGTCCAACCAAAAAGTGTCTGGGCACTCTGACCAGAGTCGGGAGGGGGAGCCCTGTGCGGTTCTTTGAAGTTGTGCAAACACGCAGTTCAAATAGTAGAAGGTGCCAGAGAGAGATGCTTGCTAAGTAAGAGTGATCTGTAAGACTTTCAACCTCCAGGTCAAGCCCCGTGCTCTCAGTATGGGGTGGTGGTAATAACACTGGTCAACCTTTCAGGGGTATCGGAGATAATGAGAAGTACACTGATTGCTTGAAATGTGTTCTAGAGAAGTAAATCAAAGAGTGCCTTTAGGAGAAAAAGTCAGGGTTCCATCTGCACATTTTAAGCTGAAATTCCTGCATTGCAGAGGGTTGGACTAGATGACCCTTGGGGTCCCTTCCAATAATTCTGTTAATCTAACCAGCGTTTTTGCTGTTTCTGTAGTGAGTGGAGTCCATGTCATTCTATAGTTCACCACTAGAGGGCTCTATATCCCAGTGGAAATTCTGTCAACCTGGGGGCCGTGCAAATGTTTTGGAACTACAACTCCCATCAGCCCCTGTCAGCACAGCTGGGTTGGAACAGGCTAATGGGAGTTGTAGTCCGAAACATTTGGAGGTCCTCAGGTTGGTGAAGGTTGGTCTCACAGGATAATAAGCTAGCTGTATTTGGCTAGCCCTGAAGTTACTGTGGGACACGGGTGGCGCTGTGGGTTAAACCACAGAGCCTAGGACTTGCCTTTCAGAAGGTCAGCGGTTCGAATCCCCGCGATGGGGTGAGCTCCCATTGCTCTGTCCCTGCTCCTGCCAACCTAGCAGTTCAAAAGCACGTCAAAGTGCAAGTAGATAAATAGGTACCACTCCGGCGGGAAGGTAAATGGTGTTTCTGTGTGCTGCTCTGGTTCGCCAGAAGCGGCTTAGTCATGCTGGCCACACGACCCGAAGGCTGTACGCTGGCTCCCTCGGCCAATAATCTAGATGAGCGTCGCAACCCCAGATTCGGCCACGACTGGACCTAATGGTCAGGGGTCCCTTTACCTTTAAAGTTACTGTGCCAGCTAGTTCCAAAGTTTGCAATCATTATAAGTTTGCAGGACTTAAGCTGCAACCGTCACTGATAAAGCCAGGTCTGGATGCAGCAGATTGTAGCAACTATTGCCTGGTCGCAAATGCTTCCTTTCTGTGGTAGATAATTGAGAGGGTTGTGGCGGAGCAACTATACACATTCCTGGATGAGCCTGATTTTCTGGATCCATGCCAGTCTGGTTTCAGGCTTCGGCTGAGATTTGAATTGGCACTTCCCTGGCTGCTGTGCTAGGCATGGGGAACCTTTAGTCCTCCAGGTGTTGCTTAAATTCACTAGCCCCAGCAAGCATGGGCAGGGATGCGGGTAATTTATCAACATCCAGAAGGCTGAAGGGTCCTGCACTGTGTCAGTTTTCTGTCTGAGCTCTTAGAAGGTGTCGGAGAGAGTGGGGAGAAAATGCTGCCCTGCCTTTTGTCTTTCAGAAGAAGGCAGCCCCTCAAAGGGCAACCAAAGCAGGGGGCGGCTCTGTTGAAAGGAGAGCAGCCCGAAAGCGCCTTGCAGCGATAAAGGCAGCCGTGAAGAACAAGATGAAAGCAGAAGGGCTGATGGTGGAGGCTGCAGGTCAAGAAACCCCAGAGAAAGTGACGTTTGATGGAGGGTTTTTCAAAATTGAATCACCCAGGCCTTTCCCAGGTCAGTGTTGGAGCAGTTCCTTCTGTGAGTGAATTTGGGTGTGAAGGAGAAGCTTTTTTGCTGCAGGGGGCACCGCTGGAAGTCTAGTGCGCTTCTGGTGAGCGTGCCTTACTGGGAATGAGGACCATGGCGGTGATGGTGAAGCAGGAAAGGAATAGTAGTTAGGGGAACCATGAATTTATCTCCCCACCCCGTCCCCAGACCAAATGTTTTGGTTATACAGTGGTACCTCGGGTTACATACGCTTCAGGTTACAGACTCTGCTAACCCAGAAATATTACCTCGGGTTAAGAACTTTGCTTCAGGATGAGAACAGAAATTGTGCAGCAGCGGCGCAGGGGCAGCCAGAGGGCCCCTAGCTAAAGTGGTGCTTCAGGTTAAGAACAGTTTCAGGTTAAGAATGGACTTCCAGAACAAATTAAGTACTTAACCCGAGGTACCACTGTACATAACTGTGAGCTAGGAGGCAGTGTGTCTGCTTCCTGTTCTCCATAGACATACACACTCACCACACAGCACAAAGGTTTATTGAAACAACTCCAAAACTGAGAAGACTCGGTTCTTGGGTTTAAGACCTCTCCTTTAATTGGGCCCTGTAGCCAGTGAAGATTTCACTCTGTACTCTGTACCTGTAAAAGTTTCTAGCTCATTTTCCAGGGCAGTTACATACAAAGGATATTCTTTAGTAATCCTATTGAGACGTTTTCAGGGTATGAATGGTGGAAGCCATCTCTTAGTTTTCTGAGTGGACACAGCTGGCACGAGACTGGTAGAGAGACTGGAGCCAATCTTCCGCCATCCCCTATGTCAAATTTAAGCAGTTTCTATACGTTTCAGGACACGGGGCAATTCTGAAGAATCCAGATTTTCTATTGACGTGCATGACATCCTAAGAGAATATCCATTGATTTATTCCTCCTCTCTCCACTGCTCAGGCAGGACTCCTCAATCTGCAAGCAGGACTTCCAGGCGAATGACTCCAAGATCTGCCAACAGAGCCCTGCTTCAGAGCTGTGCAGATACCTGTGTTGTAAGGCTAGGCACGCCAACCGCGTCCAACGCCATTCCTCCTCCTCCGGATCAGAGTTCGGTGTTGGAACCTGCCGGAACTGACCTCTGCTGCATTTCTGAACAATGGTATGCAGTTGGCCTGAATGTGAGCCCTTTTTGGCTGGTGCAGAAGTGACTGTCTGTGTTAGTGAGATCCAGATGAATCGCCTTGTCAGTGGCTATTTCCAGATCGAACTGAAAGTCCATCTTGTCCTGGGTGAGGAATCTGTGGACCTCCAGATATGGCTGGCCTGCAGCTCCCACCAGTGTGATCAACAGTCAGGGATGATGGGAATTGTAGTCCAGCATCATCTGGCCACAGCCCCCTCTTCCCTGCACAAGGAAAACACAGTGTTTTGCATAGTAAACAGCAAAAATTATTTTGGGTCCTCACACACAAAGCATGAAACAGGTCCGCTTTCTATTTGTCCCCCACCAGTTATTCTGTCTTGATGAATAGAGGCTCCATTCAGCCCCAAGGTTTATGTAGGCTGGTGCTGTTGAGCAGGTTAGTTGCAGCTGCTGGGTGTGATCCACACTGAGCTTAGAGGATTGGAACACAAAAGCTGAAACCCTCATTTGCTTTTGCCACCTCTTGGGGCACAACCAACGCCTGCTCTCTTCCTACATCACAGCGCTCTGCTCAAGACCTCTGCCTTCTTTTCCCTGTGCCAGATGATTGGTTGTATGACTTGGAGTTGAATTGTCATTGGAAGCTGTTCATTTTAACTTGTGCTGAAAATGCCCTTGCGGAGAGCACAACGTAAAAACCCCTGGCCTTCCTCTCACATCGCAGTTCCCTCCGGCAAAAATGCATGGCCCAATTTCACCTCGGTCTCTTCCAGTGCTGAACACAGCATTGTGATATTTTGTTCTAGCTGTAGGAAGGATGCAGTTGGGGCAGGGGGTGGGATCCTGCTGCTGGCATATTTGCCTGGGAGAAGCAGCTGTTCATTTCAGACAAGTGCTTCTCTGTGCTAATTCACGCTGTAAACTTTGCCCTTGTAATTGTTCGTCCAGTATCTTGGACGTAAACTGAGAGGGAGAATTTGGGCCGCCCTTGTCAGCTGTCATTCACACCCATGCACACCTTCCCCCAAGATGAACGTTTTAAAAACCTAACATGCAAGTTTCTGACTGATGATGAACACATGTGGTCTCCCCCCAGTGACACCCAAGCTGCGGAGGATCCCTGTGCTACAGCAGAAGACATGGCGAAAGAAGCTGCTGTAAGTTGTATCGTCTGTGTTGAATGTGTGCCTGTCCTGAAAGTTCAGAACGGCCCCCATCTCATTTTGCTCCTTGAAATCTCTCTCTCTTCCTTCCTGAACTCTTAGGATGTACAAACAGCCACTTGTGACAGCGGATCACCCTTGTGTGATGTGGATGACTTGATTTCTACCGATTCTCAGGGCCTGGAAGGTTCCATTGATAAAATGGAAGTTCCAGAAGCTACAGAAGAGGTGAAACAGACGATTGCAGATCTGGGCGAACAGGATGTTCTTTCATGGAGTCCCAAGGAGGAGTCCCAGCCTGAAGGGACTTGCTCCCAGGCTGAAAAGCTGCACACTCCAGAATGTCAAACAGGTAGATTTCCATGGGGCTTTTTAGGCAGCGGGAAGAACCTCTCTGGCCAAGGTCCATGTATTATTCTGTGATTACATGAACAGTTCGGAATTTGAATTCAAGGAGCTGCTTGTATCTCACTCACCACATTGTGTTTTTGGTGCACTTTAAAGACTAACAAATGCATTGTGGCATAATCTTCTATGGAGGTTACAGCCTGTGTGATCAGCTGCTTTAAGCTGTAGATGGAAGGTGGAATTCAGC
This sequence comes from Podarcis erhardii, assembly GCF_964252035.2. Taxonomy (NCBI): domain Eukaryota; kingdom Metazoa; phylum Chordata; class Lepidosauria; order Squamata; family Lacertidae; genus Podarcis; species Podarcis erhardii. The sequence continues at coordinate 6,135,967 of NC_138497.1, read as the reverse complement.
ACAGGGCTGTAACAATTGCTGTTTGGAGGCTCTCCTAACCCCACTGAGCCAATATGGGGGCCCGTGGGGGACGAGGGGGAACCCCAGCCGCTCTAGACCTTGCAAGGGCTAACAGGGTTTGTTAAATCTGGCCCAGAACCTTTAGGCTGCCACCCAAGGCTTGTTTTTCAGGAAAAGGAAGTCTCATTGTGAACAGCGTGGCAGACTTCCAAGTTCACATGTTAAGCATTGAGGGTGGGTGTCTCGTTGCTCCTATATTCTCACCCTGCTGACACTTCCTTGTGTTTGACTGCTATATCTTGAAATGAAGATATTTCCTGTTTGTTACAGGCAACTCCCCATTTGTGCAGGGGTTGCATTCCGAGTCATTATGCGCTTGCGTGAAATTGCATAGAATCAGAACACCCGTTGAAAAAGCCTCAAAACACTGTGTTTTGCCCCCTTTGGTGACGCTTTCGTGTCACCTCTGGGTTCAGCACTGTGTGCGCATGTGCAGTTGCGCACACATCAGACATGTCCCCAACAGTCACTGCCTGTGCTGGTTTTAAGATGGGACAGCAGTGAGTCCCTGCTGTCATTCATGAACCATAGGTACTTGGTAACGAGATGTGTATCCTCAAACCTTATTGACACAGCCCACTAGAAACCCTCTCCTACATATTACTGAACCAGACCTAAGTTAGGTTAAAAAGCCCACTGGAAATATATCCTTATTTTCCAGGTTCTCTTCTCGGTGACTTCTCCAGCGAAGCTGCAGTGCTTGAACTCCAGGTATGTTTGTTTGAAAAGGAGCTAATTGGGTTGGGTGGACTTCTAAAGACTAGCAGCTGTAACATTTCTCCAATTACTGCGACAAATCTGATGCCATGGTTTCCTGTTAAACATATATACCATATTTTTCTGTGTATAACACCCCTTAGTTTGGGGGACTCAAATTTATGAAAATTGGAGAAGATGACCCCCGTGTATAAGACGACCCCCATTTTTTAACATTATTTTAGAGTAAAAAAAACCCTAGTCTTATACATGGAGATTATGCATAATGCAGATTATGATGTGCCATAAGGAGGCTGCATCGAGTTGCAAAGGACTCCAGCTGTCTGGTGCAATGAAGTCAGGCTTATGTCAAGAAGCCCTTTCTCTTTCACCTCCCCCCCCCAAAAAAAAACCCAACTCCTTAGAAATCAGTAACAAATGGACACAGATTATTAGGAAAGTGCAGCTGTGGCCTCATCAGAGCAACTGAGCATGAACACATCTCCTCACCGGATCCTTTTCTCAGAGTGAAAATTTCTCTGGATGGCATTCCATCCAGCTTCTTGACTCTTTATTTGAAAAGCACTTGACAGCTTCATGAAGACAAATGGCCAGGTCCCTGCCCCAAAGCAGCCTAGAATCTAAATTCAACAATTGGGGGTGGGGTGGGGAATGTTAAGTAAATGCAGTTTACTTCCCCTCCCGTAGCTGGCTTCACAGTTTTCCCCACATTGTGATTTTTTGGTATAGTGCGTGCATGCACACACGATTCACAATATATTGCCAGGTCAAAAGTTATGAAACCGATATCACAATCTGGACTTCAAACCAGTTTTGGACAATACAGTGGTGCCTCGCAAGACGAAAAGAATCCGTTCCGCGATTCTCTTCGTCTAGCGTTTTTTTCGTCTTGCGAAGCAAGCCCATTGACGGCTTAGCGGATAAGCAGATAAGCGGCTTAGAAAAAGGGGGGGGGGAGGGAAAGAAAGTCGGAAAAACTCGCAAGACATTTTCGTCTTGCGAAGCAAGCCCATAGGAAATTCGTTTTGCGAAGCGCCTCCAAAACAGAAAACCCTTTCGTCTAGCGGGTTTTTCGTCTTGCGAAGCATTCGTCTTGCGGGGCACCACTGTACAATGATATATCACTCAGCCTTATTTGTCACCTTCATTACTTTGGCAGATCAAAAGCCTAGGGGAAAGTTAGGGTAATTAACTTCTCTTAAGACTGGGCAATGAGGCAATTCAGCGTATTACGTTCTTCTAATCCACACGGGAACTACTTCTGCTTATGACAAGCAACTGTAACGCTACCGCTGCCGTTTATGATTACTATCTATCTGTCAGATGGTATCTCTAAATTCGGTGGGAGGATCCTTGATCTCCCTTTTAGGCTGTTTGCTGCTCTAACCGGTTAGGTCACTTTTTTGAAAGCCCTGGAGGCAGTTGCCGTTAAGCAAGAAGCCTCTGAGTCACTTCTGCTAAGGAAGCCGTTCATTGCATGCATGCATGCAAGTGTGAAGTGGGTGTAAGGCACACAGGAATGAAAAGAGCTTGGATGCTGTTTGTGAAAGCACTTGTCAGTCTTTTATCACTTGGCTATTATTGAGAGGAGGCAGATGAATGTATATTCTGTCTTGAAATAAGAGGGGAAGTGCAGGTCATAGAGTTGTAGAGTTAGAAAGGGACCGAAAGGAGTAACCCCTTGCAGTGTAGGAATCACAGTTAAAGGATCAGGTGACCATCCAGCCTCTGCTTATAAACTTTGAATGATGGAGAGCTCATCACTTTCTGAGAGAGTCCATTATGCTGTCAAACTGCTTTTGCTGCCATAAAGTTTCTTCCTAAAGCAGGAGAGCAGATTTCTAGCCTCCTTCCAAAAGTTTGAATTTTTCAGCAGTGTACAACATGCACCTGATTTCCATGGACATGATTTATTTACTGCTTTCCTGTCTATATTATATAACCTTCCTTATTTGTTCCCCACAGCCCAGCCTGGATGAAAGCCTTTTCGTCACTCCGAGGAACCAGGCGGAAAAATTTGTGGCCAACCCAAGCAACGACCTCATTGTTTTCTCTCCACTTACTTAGTCAGAAGGGGCAGAATAAGATTGATTTTTATTTACAAACCAGGGTGGGTGGGGGGAGTGGGTAAAAGGAATTTTACTGTGGTTTTTTTCTGTTTTTAAGTACTCCTATTAAAGTTTGGTCTGTGTCTTCTGAGTTGCCTTTCAGTATCATCTGTGTGGGTTCTTTAACATCTTTCCTCATCCATAATCCCTCTTCCCTCTCAAAATCAACTAAGATTTTCCCCCAAAACAGTTCGGGATCAATTTCTGTTTCAGCTTAGGCCTGTCCTGTATTGTAACAAGCTGGGCGGGGTGTATTCTCTGCTGTATGCAGCGGTGGGAAAAGAATAAAACAAAATGCCTCTGGCTAATCTGGGCCAGGAAAATGTGAGTGCTGTGACCTGTACCATTCATGTGAATAAGAAAGCTCTGTGGGTTGTTGCTTTTTAACCTAGTTTATGCTGTGATTTTCCAAATTCAATTGGAGGACATTCTGTTCACAGGATTATGCCTTCCTCTGCCTTTCACCTCCACTTCTAGGGAGGAAGATAACTTCCTCTTACAGAACCACAAGAGGCTGTAAAATGAACCCCGCCCATTCTCCAGGCCAGTTTCCCAAAGTTTGGCACACATATACCTGGGGTCCATGAAAGGGTACACAGCAGAGTTTGCTCTAGTCCAAATAAAACCAGTATTGTTTGGGAGGTTTTTTGCCCGAGGTATGCCGGTAAGACTGAACGCTGTTGGGGGTGAGGTGATTACCGCATTTTTCGCTCTATAAGATGCACCAGACCATAAGGCGCACCTAGTTTTTGGAGGAGGAAAACAAGAAAAAAAAAATATTCTGAATCTCAGAAGCCAGAACAGCAAGAGGGATCACTGTGCAGTGAAAGCGGCAATCCCTCTTGCTGTTCTGGCTTCTGTGATAGATGTGCAGCCTGCATTCGCTCCATAAGATGCACACACATTTCCCCTTTTTAGGAGAGAAAAAGTGAGTCTTATAGAGCAAAAAATACGGTATGTTCTGAACTACCCTGGGATTCTACAGATGAAAGGCTGAACACAAATTTAATAAGCATGATAATGTTAAGTTTGGTGAGCACCACTTTAAAGGCCCCTGGTTCCCAACCCTTTTGGTATGGTCACCCAAAAGTCCAAATTGAATTGGTATCGTTATTCATCAATGTTGGACCTTAGGACTTCTGAAGGTGCCAGTACTCTATCTATACAGTGGTACCTCGAGTTACATACGCTTCAGGTTACATATGCTTCAGGTTACAGACTCCACTAACCCAGAAATAGTAGCTCGGGTTAAGAACTTTGCTTCAGGATGAGAACAGAAATCATGCTGTGGCAGCACATTAGCCCATTAGCCAAAGTGGTGCTTCAGGTTAAGAACAGTTTCAGGTTAAGAACGGACCTCCGGAACGAATTAAGTACTTAACCCGAGGTACCACTGTACTGATAAGTTTTGAAATGTTCCTCCCACCCCCTTCCCCCCTTTGCTTGAATATCTGACGGATGTTTAGCTTTTAAAACGTTACTAATAAAAATCAGAAACCCTCACTCCTAGCAATCCTGCTCAGCTGCATCCCCACTCCAGCCTCCCTCCATTGCCAACACCCTTTCTAACCGTCTGGTGCCCATAAGGACTAGAAACCTGCTTGTGAGGACTTACATATGACACTCAGCCTCTCCTTGACTGGTTCTGTGTATATATATTTTTTATTAAACTTTGCCCTACAAAGCGAAGCCAGCCGTACATCTTTTTAGAAAAATGAAAGCTTCTGTTTTACTGCACGCAGAGTTGGCGTATTAGGTTGCTGCAGCCTTGGGTTAGATGGTTGTTGGTGTGACACTGGTGAGGGTGATGTCTCCATTGATGCACAGCTTGTTGATCTGGTTTAGCTCCTTGATGCGGTGGTTGTACTGCATCAAATGAGCATCGTTGACTGCTATCTTCAGGTGATCCGCTTCACACAGAATCTGAATCTGGAATAGGAGAGGAACCAGGAAAGCAGATTGGTAGAGGCTGTGAGCAGAGATTAACTTAAATTCCAAATTCTTTGAACAGAGCGTGACTTCCTAGCATTCTGGTTTAAGGCTATATTCAACTAAAGTTTACTAAGAGGAAACTCGTTGAAATTAACGGCCATGACTAGCTTAACTTGCATTAATTTTGGTGGCTCTACCCTTGAGTCAAGTCCGTAAACCACTGCTGCAGGCCTAAGCCTGTGGAACTCCCTCCCACTTGGGATTAGGTAGGCAACCTCCTTGCTGCACACAGTAAAGACTTTCTTCTTCCAGCAGGCATTACATGCTGGTATTTAGTTTTATGGTGATTTTTAATTGTTCTATCCTTTTACAGATAGGTAGCCGTGTTGGTCTGCCATGGTCAAAACAAAATAAAAAAATTCCTTCCAGTAGCACCTTAAAGACCAACTGAGTTAGTTCTAGGTATGAGCTTTCGTGTGCATGCACACTTCTTCAGATGTGTGCATGCACACTTCGCATCATCAGAGATCTACAACCTCTCCTGGACAATGACAGTTCTCTTTCTCAAGCTCTGGGAGGAAGACCTTTCATTGCCTCCAGACAGCCCCCCAATCTTAAACAACTCCTAACCCACAATAATACTATAACCAGACTTAACACGGACACTGGCACCAGAGCCTGCAATAAACCCAGATGCCAACTTTGCTGCCACATACACCCGGACAACACCATTACTGGCCCCAACAACATCACACATACCATCTCGGGACTATTTAATTGCTCATCGTCTAACATTGTGTATGCCATAAAATGCCAACAGTGTCCTTCAGCTCTCTATATTGGACAAACAGGCCAGACCTTACGCCAAAGAATAAATGGACATAAATCCGACATCAGGAACCACAAGACAGAAAAACCAGTAGGAGAACACTTCAATCTCCCAGGACATTCTATACAAGATCTCAAAGTAGCTGTTCTATTACAAAGGAATTTCAGAAATAGACTGGAAAGAGAAGCTGCTGAATTGCAACTTATCACCAAACTTAAAACTATGGAGAGACCTGGTTTGAATAAAGACATTGGATTCTTATCTCATTATACATGACAAAGCCATTTTTCACCTTCTCACCCCTTGCTTTTTCCTGTTAGACCTATTGCAGTCGTTAAGAGTCGTCAACAGGCTCATCGCAGCTATCTGCCAATCACCCATTCCCACCACCCTTCTGAGTAATACCCCTCCCCACCTTCTCACTATATAGAAAGGTCCGGTGACTTCTGTTTCAGTGTATCTGAAGAAGTGTGCATGCACACGAAAGCTCATACCTAGAACTAACTCAGTTGGTCTTTAAGGTGCTACTGGAAGGAATTTTTTTATTTTGTTCTATCCTTTGTTATGGTTTGTTTTATGTACCCCTCTTAGAAATGCTGATTAAGCCTTTTTTATATATAAAAAAACCTGTTTTCCTATGTGGAAGAGTCATCACACGGTTAGCTGCTGATGCAATTTTGTACAGTCAAGTCACGTGGAATCCTGGTTCTGGTACAGGATGTGGTAAATGGTGGTTTTACTAAATGTACAGCTCGCTACCCCTAATTTTAAGTTGGAGCTGTAGTTTTGAAGATGACACAGCTCACACAGCAGGAGTTTGCAAACCACTTACCCTCAGTATTTGTTGATTATATAGCATCAAATACGCAAATAATGCATCAAATACGCAAATAAATGGAAAATGAGACTAGAGTTGATAGAGGCCACACACTTGCATTCTCTGAATACTTAAAACAAAAAAGTGTAAATGTTTAATACTGGGTGTTGTGGTCTTGCCAGAAACATCAGGTCGGGAGGCTGGAACCTTTCGTCCAATCTAGGCTGTGGTCATCTTCTGTTCTTACTGCTATAACCACTAAGCAAGACTGCTGCTGAAATGCATATGTTGCTGGCTGAATGATGGATGTTTACTAGAGGTGATGCAGAAATACGGTGGCAGGCTTACGGTGTAATGAAACAGAGTGGTACAGAAGCAGACGTAATTTTTGTGGATTCAGATCAGGTGTGGGGACCTGCAAGTCCTGTGGCCATGCTTTGTAGGGCTGATGGAAGTTGTCGTTCACTGCTTTAGGCACAGCTCTTTGTGGAAATGCGGCAATTAATTTTCATGGTAAAATAAGCTGCCCATCATTAAAACATCAGTTTCAGCCAGTGTTTTCATTATACAGTCATACCTCGGGTTACAGATGCTTCAGGTTGTGTTTGTTCAGGTTACGGACTGCCAAAACCCAGAAGTACTGGAATGGGTTACTTCCGGGTTTCGGCAGTCGCGCACACGCTAAATCACGCTTTGTGCATGCGCAGAAGCACCTAATCGCAACCCGTGCGTGCGCAGATGCGCTGCTGCAGGTTGTGAACGTGATCCGTGCGGGAGCATCCACTGTACAGCACAAACGTTTACCGTATTTTTCGCTCTGTAGGACGCACTTTTTCCCCTTCAAAAATGAAGGGGAAATGTGTGTGCGTCCTATGGAGCGAAGATGCCATAGCCCCGCGACCCTCTCCCGGCTGGAGAGGTGATGCATGGCTATGGCAGGGGCCTCTATAGCCGTGCATCACCTCCCCAGCCGGGAGAGCGCGCACGGGGTTAAAGAAGCCATAGCCCCGCGACCCTCTCCTGGCTGGAGAGGTGATGCACGGCTATGGCAGGAGCCTCTCTCCCCCTCGTTTTCCCGCTCTAAAACAAGGTGCAGTTTAAGGTGCATTCAGGCGGCTACCTTGGAAGCCTGGAGAGCGAGAGGGGTCGGTGTGCACTGAAAGTTCTCCCCCTCTCTGCGCAGCGCCTCCTGCCGCTCTCCAGGCTTCCCCCCGCCATCCCCAAAGAGCAGGTTGAAAGGAACCTGAAGCCTGGAGAGCGAGAGGGGTCAGTGCACACCGACCACTCTCGCTCTCCAGGCTTCCAAGGTAGCCGCCTGAACGCACCTTAAACGGCACCTTGTTTTAGAGCGGGAAAACAAGAGGGGGAAAGTTCTCCCCCTCTCTGCGCAGCACCTCCTGCCACTTCGCTGAAGGGGCGCTGGGCAGAGAGGGGGAGAATTTTTTTTTCTTGTTCTCCCCCCTCTAAAACAAGGTGCGTCCTATTGTCCGGTGCGCCCTATGGTGCGAAAAATACGGTAATTCATTCATCTCGCTTCTGCTTCAGTTAAGAGAGAGAACCCCATTTCCCTGTGGCCCCCTTTACCTTGAAAGGTTTGCCGGCCTCGAAAGGGAACCTGGGTGCCGTCCGGTCTTCCTTCCCCCAGGTGTTATGAAGCATGGTGTTGCAAACAATAACTTTCCTGCCATCCTCATTGAAGCGGGGGTTGAAGTGGAGGGCGATGTCATTGCCCTTCTTCAAATCCACTTTAATGCTGCAACAGGGAGACACAAGCTGTAACCATCTCCTGAGGAATGTCTCAACATTTGATCATAAATCGCACAGCGGGAGCCAGGAATTAAGACCACTGTTATCAGAGTCACAGTGTTCTCCCAGGGTCCAACAAATCCCCTTAAAGAATAATCAATTTATTGCATACAGCCAAAGCTCTTTACAATGTACAGCAGAGGGCAAGAGCAAGGCTTTCCTCTGAAATTGCAAAACCTAAGCTAGAAACATTTTCAGCATGAAAAATGTAGAGCATAAAAATTTAAAATTAGAAAGCATTAACAGAGCTGGAACAGAACTTCTTAGCTGCCAGGGCAAATTTGGCTGATAGGTGTGCAATTTGTAGCTCTTTTTCAGCTGAGAATTTGACTCTCACAGAGTTCCTGGATAGCTTTTCAAATAATAAAAAACACAGTTTTGCAGTCCCTCAGACTTTGAGGGGGCCAGACTATATTTGTTTTGTGAGGAAATGAATGAATTCCTTGTTAGATAATTAATGCCCCACAAATAACCCAGAGATGCATTTTAAATAAAAGGACACATTCTGTTCATGTAAAAACACCAGGCAGGCCCCACAAATAACCCAGAAATATATTTTAAATAAAAGGACACATTCCACTCATGCAAAAACACGCAGATTTCCAGACCGTCCGCAGGCCGGATTGAGAAGGTGATTGGGCCGGATTTTGCCCCCGGGTCTTAGTTTGCCTACCCATGAGTAAGAGGAAGACACCACAGCCATAATTCGGCCCCAAAAATGCAATCCCCTCCTACAGAAAACTGGAACACCCCCCCACACACACACCCCAAATCCCTTTTCCAGCCGCCCAGTGTGGCTGGGGAAACTCAGCCAGATGGACGGGGTATAAATAATAAATTATTATTATATTCCATCTTTACCAGCTTGCCCTTGGATTCACCGTCCCGACAATGGTCAATAAAGTGCGAGGCTGGAGTCCTGCCGGCAGTGGGATGTCACAGGGAACTTTCTGCAAAAGATGGTATAACGTTCAGGGTTTTGGTCGAGGGCAGCGGGTCTCAAAGTGTGTGGCAGGAAGATTCAAGGACAATCACAGGAACGTGAACATTTCAGTGTATAGTATCAAAAAAAATTTTTTTATTATTTGCAGAATAGTGGATAGTTATCTTTCCAAACTGAGAGCAAGAGCGTTGGCAGCCCATTGACTATAGTTCTGCACAGCATAATTGTTGAGATCAGGGATTTTCAAGATCAGAAAAGAGAAAGGCTTCTTTGTGTTAGTTTGTTTGCCTCAAATTAGACCTAATATAAGTTGAGATTACCCAGCACACACCTCTCGCTGAGTTTGTATACACACTTAAGGTACATATGGAAGGGGCTCATTTATAATTATTTTGGGAATGTTTCATGTTCTTACGTAGCTGCATTGTTTTGTACTTTCTGGACGTCTCATGATCATAGTTATGTTCTATGTTATGAATCAAGCACTGCTAGGAATAGTTCCGTCCCCCCCCCCCCATGTATTCCTTATCAAGAGGAAATTTAGTGTGGTGTGAGCAAATTTTTCTTCTGAAAGTGTGGCCCAGAGGGGGCGGGGAGCTTCAGAACCACTGGTCTAGGACCTGGGAGACAACCTCAAAGCAGCTCATAATATATAAAATATAAACAGATCACCAAAATATAGGTAAAATAGAATAACTGTTTAAAGCCACAACTAATAAGTTAGAGAGAAAATAAACCTTGGTGCAATCATCAAAAAATATTATTTTCACAGCAATTTTGGTCAGATGTTTCTCTGTTCTATGGGACCAGAGAGGAATAGAAAACATTTGGGCATAGAAGCGGTATACAAATCAGTATATAAAAGTGGGGTACAAATTAATAATAATGAAATGACTTTGGCTAGTTTAATTTAATTCCGCCAACCCTCAGATCTTTGCCTTAAGCTGCGGAACTCATGCAATAATAATAATAATAATAATAATAATAATAATAATAATAATAATAATAATAATTTATATCCTGCCCTCCCCAGCTGAAGCCGGGCTCAGAGTGGCTAACAACAGTAAAATAATACAGCATTCTATGGAATGGAGTTTTGAGTGGGCAACTGGTTTCCAGGAGAAAAACCTATCTATGGGGAATATTGCAAACTGATCCTATTCACAGCTTCACCCAGGAGTAACTTTTCGTTCTGTGAACAAAGGGTATTTGCTTCCTTTTTTAAAAAGACACAGAACCCTAAATCTTGCAAGCCGCTTTTGATGTTATTGCTTACCGTCAATGCAGTGTATACATTTTCTGAAATTACAGTGGTGCCTCGCAAGACGAAAATAATCCGTTCCGCGAGTCTCTTCGTCTAGCGGTTTTTTCGTCTTGCGAAGCATTCCTATTAGCAGCTTAGCGGATTAGCGCTATTAGCGGCTTAGCGGCTATTAGCAGTTTAGCAGCTTAGAAAAAGGGGGGGGGACTCGCAAGACTCGCAAGACGTTTTCATCTTGTGAAGCAAGCCCATAGGGAAATTCGTCTTGCAAAGCGCCTCGAAAAACGGAAAACCCTTCCGTCTAGCGGGTTTTTCGTCTTGCGAGGCATTCGTCTTGCGGGGCACCACTGTAAGACAGATCAGAGAGAGAGATTTCCTAGCCTAGAGGCACACGCAAACAAACAAGTTTCTCACCAGCGGGCCGGAAGGTGCTCCGGATGGAACGGAAGGTGGGAATCCGGGTGCGGTCGGCTGTGCTCCTCCACCACTTGGAGGCTGTCCGGGGCCAGGATACATGCCGGAGGCACCTGGTGGAACCATTCCAGGTGCGCTGGGAAATCCGCCTGGCTGAGGTGGACCTCCAGGGTATCCCCCACCTGCTTGTGGGGCCCCCGGGTATGCGCCGGGTGCCCCAGGATACGCACCAGGGGCCCCCGGGTATGCACCGGGTGCTCCAGGATATGGGCCGGGGAACGCTCCGGGATATCCTGGGAAAGTGCCGGGCTGATTTCCCCAAGGGTTTGGCTGGGCATTTGGGTTGGCGTTCGGGTTGTTGGCGCCCCCGGACAGGGCATCGGACAACTGTGTAGAGAACAAAGCAACAGTTAGCAAAAATGTATAAGAGGTCCAAATATTTGCTGGAAATGTAAAGAAAAATCATATCTGGTGGTCTTGTAAGGTAATAAAATCATTCTGGGAAATGATATACAGTCATACCTCAGGTTACAGACCCACCAAAACCCGGAAGTACCAGAACAGGTTACATCCGGGTTTCGGGATGTAGAATCACAACCCGTGCATGTGCAGAATCACAACCCGTGCATGCGCAGATGCGGCAGGCTGCATGGATCACGTTCGCAACCTGAGCATCCACTGTATAATGAGATGGGGGGGGGAATTCAAATTAACTTTTGTAAAAATAAAACCCAGAGGTTTTTTTATTAGGAAAGATAGATGCAGATATTCCAAAGGAGCAGAAAAGACTTTTAATTTTGCAGCGATAGTTGCACGGATGCTACTAGCGCAGAAGCGCTCTATCATGCTGCGTGCGTGCACAGAAGCAGCGCTCTAGTTGCAGACTTTTTGGGGTGCGAATGGCACCTCTGAACAGATCAAATCCATAACTAGAGGTACCACTGTAATGTCAAAAATCAATGGGCATCTTATACACAGATAATGCCAAGGGTGGACTGGTGATTGGTTGTTGCCCCCCAAATAGGGGCCGTCTTATACATGGGGGTGTCTTATAGATGAGAAAAAACCCCGATATATAGTTTTAACTGGGTTTTGACTAAACGTGCAATTAAATGTCTCAGCTGAAACCGTGGCTGGTGCTTTCTTGATGATACAGAAAGCGCCCTGCTTTCTCAGGCCCAAATCACGTGAGGTCTCAGGTCACAGCAACAACACTGATCCTTTTTAAAATTGGCATCAAAAGCACTACTGTATCAGGAGAGGAGATACTTACTGAAAAGCCGTCAGACATCTTCCTGAAACAAAACAGAAAAAGAGAACAGGTGAGTGCAAGGTGCATGCATAAATTCCACTGGCCAAATGCAAATCTTGGCAGAACTAAGGGAGCCTTTGTGGTACAATGGATAGGACAGCTTTTGCCAACCTGGTGCCCCTCCCAGATGTTTGCTGGCTGTGGCTGATGGAAGTTGCAGTCCCAAACATCTGGAGAAGCACCAGCTTGATAAAGGCTGGGATTTACTTATTTTTGGGCAAAGAAACAGCTCAGAATCCAGATGTTGCTTTCAAGCGCTCATGTAAATTCACCAGCATTGGAGTGCAAACTTCTTTAAATGTTTACAGAGATACCTCGGGTTACATACGCTTCAGGTTACATACGCTTCAGGTTACAGACTCCGCTAACCCAGAAATAGTACCTTGGGTTAAGAACTTTGCTTCAGGATATCATTGTAAATTTTTACCAGCAATTTATCATCTTGTTTACATTCTTGTGCCCCGTTCATTTAAATATACTCTAATAGTTCTCCAGAAGGTTTATATTTCTCACTTGTCATCCCAATTCCATCTAATTTAGTGGTGCTCAATTATTTATGATCTAGCATCCTTCTTAACATTCAACCAAATTACAGTATTTTTGCAAATACATCTTAAATTTCTTCCAATCTTCTTCAACCCTCTCCTCTCCTCTCCCAGGTCTCGGATTCTGCCGGTCATCTCGGCCAGTTCCATATAGTCTATCAGTTGCATCTGTCATTCTTCCAGTGTGGGTAGATCTTGGGTTTTCCAATGCTTAGCGATGAGTATCCTTGCTGCCGTTGTTGCGTACAGGAAAAAAGTTCTGTCCTTCTTTATCACCCTCTGGCCGACAATACCCAGGAGGAAGGCCTCTGGTTTCTTGGGGAAGGTATACTTAAATACCTTTTTCAACTCATTATATATCATTTCCCAGAAGGCCTTCACTCTAGGGCAGGTCCACCAGAGGTGAAAGAATGTTCCTTCATTTCCTTTACATTTCCAACATTTGTTGTCAGACAAATGGTATATTTTGGCAAGTTTAACTGGGGTCATGTACCATCTATATATCATTTTCATTACATTTTCCTTCAAAGCATTACATGCAATGAAGTTCAACCCAGTGGTCCACAACCTTTCCCAATCCTCAAACATGATGTTATAGCCAATATCCTGTGCCCACTTTATCATAGCCGATTTAACCATTTCGTCTTGTGTGTTCCATTTTAACAGCAAGTTATACATTCTTGAGATTACCTTAGTCTTAGGTTCTAACAATTCTGTTTCCAATTTCGATTTCTCCACCTGGAACCCTAACTTTTTGTCATTTTTAAAGACTTCTTTAATCTGAGCGTAGAGTAGCCAGTCTCGCACTTTATCCTTCATTTTCTCCAAACTCTGCAATTTCCAATTGTCTCCATCTTTTTCTAATATTTCCCAATATTTAGGCTTTGTGGTACAATGGATAGAGCAGCTTTTGCCAACCTGGTGCCCCTCCCAGATGTTTGCTGGCTGTGGCTGATGGAAGTTGCAGTCCCAAACATCTGGAGAAGCACCAGCTTGATAAAGGCTGGGATTTACTTATTTTTGGGCAAAGAAACAGCTCAGAATCCAGATGTTGCTTTCAAGCGCTCATGTAAATTCACCAGCATTGGAGTGCAAACTTCTTTAAATGTTTACAGAGATACCTCGGGTTACATACGCTTCAGGTTACATACACTTCAGGTTACAGACTCCGCTAACCCAGAAATAGTACCTCGGGTTAAGAACTTTGCTTCAAGATAAGAACAGAAATCATGCTCCGGCAACGCGGCAGCAGCAGGAGGCCCCATTAGCTGAAGTGGTGCTTCAGGTTAAGAACAGTTTCAGGTTAAGTACGGATTAAGTACATAACCCGAGGTACCACTGTACTTGCCATTTTGCCTAATATAAAGCATGTTCGCGTTTTCTTTTCACTAATGTGTGCATATTCATAAATACTTTACAGCAGCACCCACACATTACTTGGCTGCAGAAGGGCATTGCAAAATCCAGAATCGCACCAGTTTCAAACGACACATGTTTTTCAGTTCTCTAGTTTTTCAGAGCTTGTGTTGTTTCGAAAAATGAGAATTAGGTAGGTTTGCCTTTAAATGCAAACCAAATGGAATTTCTCCCTGCTTTCTAGCAGCGAGCCATCCAGATCTGCTACCAATTCATTTCCGTCTGTGTTCTGAGTATACACATGATGTTGACTCATCTTGGAACAAGCAGCGAAGACCGCCCAGGAACATATTTCTGGTTTCCCCCCCACTTCTTAACACAAACAGAGCTGTCTTTCGGAGAGGGTACACTCCCCTGAAAGCTGGCCAAATAAAAAAAGAGAGAGACCCACAAACTTCATAGAAAGCCTACAAAACACGCACGAACACGCCCTTTCAAAGAGATATTCAGGGAAATTGCCATAGCATCCACTCTGGGAAAACACACAGCCGTTGTCCGTGGCTTCAGGCGAAAGCTCTGTGCAAATATGATTCACTCAGGCCTCGACACACCCATGACTCAAATCAAATGCTCCCCATTCATGTTAAGAAAGTGTATTTGCCGTACACAGTTTACTTACAATGCACCAACGGCGCATTGGCACGACAAGCACTGCCCTGCTGAAGCCCTTCTCACAACTGTCCTGCGAGGTTTGTGGCAACAGCTCATGCTGCTAAACGGTGACTCATGACTTCACCCCACCCATGACTGATTTGATTAAAAGTATGCTCATTCTAAAGTTTATCCTTCCCTGCCATTAACGATAAGGATAGATTCATGGAGGAGAGAGCTGTCACAGAATCCCTGCGACAGGGTGAGCTCCCGTTGCTCTGTCCCTGCTCCTGCCAACCTAGCAGTTCCAAAGTACACCAGTGCAAGTAGATAAATAGGTACCACTGCGGCGGGAAGGTAAACAGTGTTTCCGTGCACTCTGGTTTCCATCACAGGGTTCCGTTGCACCAGAAGCGGTTTAGTCCTGCTGGCCACATGATCCAGAAAGCTGCGGAAAAACACCAGCTCCCTTGGCCTAAAAGCGAGATGAGTGCCACAACCCCATAGTCGCCTTTAACTGGACTTAACCACCCATGGGTCCTTTACCTTTTCACCATGGAATCATAGAATGGTAGAGTTGGAAGGGACCCTGAGGGTCATCTAGTCCAACCCCCTGCAATGCAGGAATCTCAGCTAAAGTATCTCTGACAGATATTCATTCAACCTCTGCTAAAAAACCTTCAAGGATGGAGAGTCAACAACCTCTTGAGGGAGACCATTCCACTTCCAACAGCTCTTCCTGTCAGAAAGTTCTTCCTGATGTTTAGTCAGAATCTCCTTGAAGTCATGGGTTCGAGTCCTACCATCCAGAGCTGGAGAAAACAAGCTGGTTCCCTCTTCCATGTGACAGCCCTTGAGATATTTGAAGATGACTCTCATATCTACTAGCCACGATGGCTCTGCTCTGCCTTCACAGTTGGAGGCAGCAATGCTTCTGAGTATTAATTATGATACGATACGATACGATAATCTTTATTGTCGGTGTCCCATACAGAAAAGCAAAATTGAAAAAATCTACATCAGACATTAAAAAACCAACATGCCTCCTATCCCAACTATCCCAACCTGGTTAGCCCCCTAAAAATTCTAATACCACATTTTTAAATACAATATACTCCCACAGAGACTACCTTAAAGGTAAAAGGACCCCTGACCCTTAGGTCCAGTTGTGGCTGACTCTGGGGTTGCGGCTTTCATCTCACTTTATTGGCCGAGGGAGCTGGCGTACAGATTTATTGGCCGAGGAGCCGGCATACAGCTTCGGGGTTGTGTGGCCAGCATGACTAAGCCGCTTCTAGTGAACCAGAGCAGCACAGGGAAATGCTGTTTACCTTCCCGCCGGAGCGGTACCTATTTATCTACTTGCACTTTGACGTGCTTTCGAACTGCTAGGTTGGCAGGAGCAGGGACCGAGCAACGGGAGCTCGCCCCGTTGTGGGGATTCGAACCACCGACCTTCTGATCAGCAAGTTCTAGGCTCTGTGGTTTAACCCACAGCGCCACCCGCGTCCCTTGAGGAACCCCCTAATCGCTGGCAAATAATAGGCTGTCAGCAGGCTGTAGGTGCTTGAGAGCCCAGAGCTTTTCTTTAGGGTAATCACCAAGAGACTGTTATGGTCCGCTGATGGCTTTAGCCAATAGCATCTTCTTAGCAGCTGCCTGCTCTTCGAATCATTTTTGCGCCACGAGTATTCAGTACCCTGATGAAGGAAAGTGCAAGGCTTCTTGCCATTCATGGAGCTGGCTGAAGAATGTTCCAATCCCCAGACACCTGGTTATGTTCATATATGTGGCCTGATGACCATTTCTTTTGTAATAAACATTTTGTTTAAAAAGAAAAAGAAAAGAATGGCTGCGGCAACCTAGTCAGATGGGTGGGGTATAGGTAATAAATTATAATTATCATTGGCCTCAGCCGAGGCATGTACCTGGGACTTGCCTGGCACAGCTCGCAGGGTCGTCGTGAGGATAAGAGTCAGTTCAAGGTCACCTAGCAAGATGAAGGAGGATCAGAATTCAGGTCACTCCCCACTCCATCCAATTCCAAGATATTGCACTACCCAGTTTCTGTCCTATTAGGATCTGGCAAGCTCTCTGCACAAGCTCAGCTTCTTCGGCTATGGGAGATCCTGTCCACACACGCAAAAGGTTCCGGGTTCAGTCCCCCAATGGCATCTTCGTAGGGCCGGGAAACCTGAAGCCCCAAGAGCCACCGCCACTTTAAACAGACATGGCTAACGCCAAATAATTCTGTCAGCTGTCATTTGTTAAGGGGCGCTGAACGTTTTCAGGAGACCCCTATTCTCTTTGCAGAGATACGATTCCTAAAGCAGTTTAATAGTCAACCCCTTTTCAAGGGGATCTCTGAAAACTGTAGCTTGGTGACTCCAACTCTGCAAATGGTCATAGTGATTGCAGTTAATAATAATAATAATAATAATAATAATAATAATAATAATAATAATAATATTTATACTCCGCCCATCTGCTTGGGTTTCCCCAGCCACTCTGGGCAGCTTCCAACAAAATATTAAAATGCAATAGCCTGTTCACATTAAAAGCTTCCCTAAACAGGGCCGCCTTCAGATGTCTTCTAAAAGTCTGGTAGTTGTTTATTTCCTTGACATCTGATGGGAGGGCGTTCCAAAGGATGGGCGGCACCACCAAGAAGGCCCTCTGCCTGGTTCCCTGTAACTTGGCTTCTCGTAATGAGGGAACTGCCAGAAGGCCCTCGGCGCTGGACCTCAGTGTCCGGGCAGAACGATGGAGATGGAGACGCTCCTTCAGGTCTACTGGGCTGAAGCTGTTTAGGGCTTTAAAGGTCAGCAACACTTTGAATTGTGCTCGGAAATGTACTGGGAGCCAATGTAGGTCTTTCAGGTTACTGCTTGATGTGTCGTGATTAGTGGCATTCCCATGACATCATCTCTGTGACATCATCAGTGTCTGCCCCCTCCCCAATGACATTACCTTAGGTCTCAGCTTTGAGCCCTGAAATCTTATGATCTGGGATGCTCCTGACATCCCTATTCTCCACCCCAGTTGCATATTACAGTGGTGCCTCGCAAGACGAAAAGAATCCGTTCCGCGAGTCTCTTCGTCTAGCGATTTTTTCGTCTTGCAAAGCAAGCCCATTGACGGCTTAGCGGATTAGCGCTATTAGCGGTTTAGCGGCTTTTAGCGGCTTTTAGGCTTAGCGGATAAGCGGCTTAGAAAAAGGGGGGGAAGGGAAAAAACCCCGCAGGAACTCGCAAGACATTTTCGTCTTGCGAAGCAAGCCCATAGGAAATTCGTTTTGCGAAGCACCTCCAAAACAGAAAACTCTTTCGTCTAGTGAGTTTTCCGTCTTGCGAGGCATTAGTCTTGCAGGGCACCACTGTACTTAATTGCTGCAGCTCTTAAATCAGTCTGATTTTCCCATCAGGCAGACAGACCGAAGTCTGTCTCTGTGTATAGTTTCTTTCATCCTGGACGGGATAGTGAGGATCAGACAGAATGGGGCCTTCAAGAGGCAGAAACTAAATCCCAGGCATGTGGATTCCTGCTTATCTTTAGTGACTCACCTCTACCTGATACCTGAAGGTGGACTTACACTACAGGCACTCTGGAAGTAAACATGCCAGTTACCATACTTGGTACGCAAAGAGTAAGTTTATCAAGACCTTCCTCTGCAATACGAAACAGACTCAGATCTGCCTGCAAACCAGCCATCAACTGATGAAGAAACTCCTGTGCAATTTATTCCAGCTGCAGAACCTAGGTTTTGCGGCAATGAAATTTATGATGATCAGAGTTTTAGGCAAGCGTCACTGAGAAAAGGAATCAGACCTGAAGGTTGCGAGGCTGAACAACCACCCCGTTTAACTGCTACAGCGAAACAGAGAGCCTTCATGCCAAACATTCCAACCCAATTAGGCAATAAAATTAGGATAGGTAGAAGTTGTTCATTAGCCAGCTCTAAACCAGCCCAACGGGACTGGGTGACTTTGCTTTTGTTTTCTCCCTGAGCTTTGTTGCAAAGTTTAGCAACAAATGCCAGTTTAGCACCAACCATGCAAACCGTTTCTCAAAATATGCTTACTGAAAATCTAGCATGTATCATCCTGGCCCTAAGCACAAGGAATTTAACTCTGAGCATGCTTTTATTCTTCCTCCAAGTTCACAACGTTGTGTACTTATTTGCAAGATTAGCTCAGAGAGAAAGGTATTTGCCCCTTGTTTACTCATACCTGCGTGAGCATTTTCTAGCATATTGATGGCCTGTAGTAATAATAATAATAATAATAATAATAATAATAATAATAATAATACCAAGAAACTTTCCCACTTGGTCACCTGGAGACAACTGTGACTCACCAGAGGTGATCAAGAAAACTTAATACAAGTCTATTTAAAGCACAAGTTCATAGAATCATAGACTTGTAGAGCTGAGCAACTCTGCCCAGGAATACAATAAAATTATTTGCAGACAGATGTTGGGCATATCCCTATCAGGGATGCCTTAAAGCAGGGGTCAGCAAACTTTTTCAGTGGGGGCCAGTCCACTGTCCCTCAGACCTTGTGGGGGGCCAGACTATATTTCCGCTTTGAAAAGCGCACATTCTACTCATGTAAAAACACCAGGCAGGCCCCACAAATAACCCAGAGATGCATTTTTAAATATAAGGACATATTCTACTCATGTAAAAACACGCTGATTCCCGGACCATCCGCGGCGATTGGGCCGGATCTGGCTCCCGGGCCTTAGTTTGCCTAAGGTAAAGGTAAAGGGACCCCTGACCATTAGGTCCAGTTGTGACCGACTCTGGGGTTGCACGCTCATCTCGCTCTATAGGCCGAGGCAGCCAGCGTTTGTCTGCAGACAGCTTCCGGGTCATGTGGCCAGCATGACTAAGCCGCTTCTGGCAAACCAGAGCAGTGCACGGAAATGCCGTTTACCTTCCCGCTGGTGCGGTACCTATTTATCTACTTGCACTTTGACGTGCTGTCGAACTGCTAGGTTGGCAGGAGCAGGGACTGAGCAACGGGTGCTCACCCCGTCGCAGGGATTCGAACTGCTGACCTCCTGATCAGCAAGCCCTAGGCTCTGTGGTTTAACCCACAGCACCACCCGCATCCCCATGCGTTAAAGCACCTTATTGTAGGACTATGTGCAATGTCAACCATGGAAAGAACAAAATAAAAAAATTCCTTCCAGTAGCACCTTAAAGACCAACTGAGTTAGTTCTAGGTATGAGCTTTCGTGTGCATGCACACTTCTTCAGATACTTCTTCTGTGTATCTGAAGAAGTGTGCATGCACACGAAAGCTCATACCTAGAACTAACTCAGTTGGTCTTTAAGGTGCTACTGGAAGGAATTTTTTTATTTTGTTTTGACCATGGCAGACCAACACGGCTACCTATCTGTAACCATGGAAAGAACACTGCATCTTTCTGAATATGCTCCTCCTTCCGTCCTCACCGTCCCTCCCTGCAATTACAATGCCCTTTCAAGAACCAAGTCCATGCTGGTGAAGGCAAGCCCAGGCTGCTCTCCTGGAAGCAGAGAATGCCTTTACAAAACACAAATCAGAAGGATCCAAAACTCTGATAATGGCAGCCCTCTTGGAACACCAACTATTTAGACAACAGAATCCCGTTCTGTTTGGGCCTCTGAAGCACCAAACAGGCAATTAACTCTCTTGCCTTCAACACAATTGCAGGCAGCCGAGATCAAAAGGGTTGCATGGTTTTGTTTCTGCATGACTATCTTGCTGTTATTGCTGCCTGTTCTTAATGCTTTCCTTATGCCATTCACCGCGTTGAAAATCTGCCCCATGCTAGAAAACTGGGAGAGGAATGCTAGAATTAAATAAATAAAATGCAGCCTCCATTTCGCTTGAGGCTCATCCACAGGGCTGGATTTAAGTTTGATGAGACCCTAAACTACTGAAGGTAATGGGGCCCTTTATATGTCCAACTGTCCTTTGTCCTTAGGGAGAAGGCCAGCAGGTGGGGCCCATTACCTTACATCAGGGGTCAGCAAACGTTTTCAGCAGGGTCCACTGTCCCTCAGACCTTGTGGGGAGGCTGGACTATATTTTGGAAAGAAAAAAATAATGAACGAATTCCTATGCCCCACAAATAACCCAGAGATGCATTTTCAATAAAAGCACACATTCGACTCCTGTAAAAACACCAGGCAGGCCCCCAAATAACCCAGAGTTGCATTTTCAATAAAAGGACACATTCTACTCATGTAAAAACACGCTGATTCCCGGACCGTCCGCAGGCCAGATTTAGAAGGTGATAGGGCCGGATCCGGCCCCCGGGCCTTAGTTTGCCTACCCATGCCTTACATCATAGGAGCCTACACAACACAAAACAATGTTGCTGTACGTAGGTTTTATTTTATTTGTTTTTTATCTTATATTTTGGAAATGTACATCCAGGTGCTTTTCCTTCAAAAAATTTTGGGGCCCCCAAGAGAGTGGGGCCCTAAGCTATAGCTTGTTTATCTTCTGCGTAAATCCGGCACTGCTCATGCAGCCTTGGTAGCACTGAGCACCATCCATCAGCTTTGGCTGGTGGCCCAGCTGTGCCCCCATCTAGACAGGGACAGCCGAACTTCTTTCGTCTATGCTCTGGTAACCTCTAGGATAGATTACTGCAACACATCATACGTGGGGCTCCCTCTGAAGATGGTTCAGAAACTTCAGCTGGCACAGAATTAAGTGGCCAGGTTACTCACAGGTTACTCATATGACTCAGAATCTGACCCTACCTATAAATGGCTCAGGACCGCAAAACCTCAAGAACTGCATCTCTGAAGTGACCCCGGAGAGAGGCCCTTCATCTGAGGCCCTTCTTGGTGTGCCCTCCTCTATGAGAGGTCCAGAGGGTGGCAACATGAGAGCGGGGCCTTTTCTGCAGTGGCTCCGTTTGTGGAATGTTCTCTCCAGCGTGGCTCACCTGGTGCCTTTGTTACATATCTTTAGGCGCCAGGCAAAAACATTCCTTTCCTCACAGGCCTATTAAACTGGGGCGTGTGTGTAATTGTTTTCATTTGTTACTATGTTATGCATTTTTCTGCTTTTATATTGCAAATACCCTCCCTTTGCCAAGGTGCTTGTGAACAAGATGTGTCCAGACGGATCTTTGTTCTAACCCGGAGAAGCAGTTGCTACATTAGGAGTTTGTCAGTTCAGACCAGAGCTGAATGGATGAAGCCATATTCTGTTGAGTCATGTTCATTGAGCCATCTCTCCCAGTGTTGCTTACTCTGACTTACAGCAGCTCTCAAGGGTCTCGTCTGTCACCCACTACCGTGTACTAGAAGAATCAAAGATCACCCATGTTGAAGTGATGATTTTTCAACTTTGTTGGACTGGTCATGTTGTGCAGATACCTGATTATCGTCTTCCAAAGCAACTACAGTGGTGCCCCGCAAGACGAATGCCTCGCTAAACGAAAAACCCGCAAGACGAAAGGGTTTTCCGATTTTTTAGCGGCTTCGCAAGACGAATTTCCCTATGGGCTTGCTTCGCAAAACGAAAGCCCATAGGGAAATCTCCGGGGACAGCGGGGAACCCTCCTCCCACCGCAAGCCCCGGGAAGAGAGGAGAAGCTGCGCGCCTTCCCCTCTGTTCCCGGACCTGTCCTGAAGGCTTGCGGTGGGAGGTCCGGGAACAGAGGAGAAGGCGCGCAGCTTCTCCTCTCTTCCCGGGGCTTGCGGTGGGAGGAGGGTTTTTCCTCCCCACCGCCAACATTCAGAAGGCTGTTCTGAAGGCTGGCGGTGGGAAGAAAAGCCCTTCTCCCGCCTCCAGCCTTCAGAAGAGTTCCCCGCAGGGCTCCCCAAGCTGTGAATGTCTGCCGCGCGCGAGGGGCGCTCTGCTTAAGAGTGCCCCTCGTGCGGGGCAGCAGGCTGCTATCCGCAGCTTGGAGAGCCCTGTGGGGAAGTCAGGGCTCCCCAAGCTGCAGATGTCTGCCCCTCGTGCGGGGCAGCAGGCTGCTATCCGCAGCTTGGAGAGCCCTGTGGGGAAGTCCGGCAGGGCTCCCCAAGCTGCAGATGTCTGCCCCGCCCGAGGGGCGCTCTGCTTAAGAGCGTCCCTCGCACCCGGCAGCAGGCTGCTATCCGCAGCTTGGAGAGCCCTGTGGGGAAGTCCGGCAGGGCTCCCCAAGCTGCAGATGTCTGCCCCACCCGAGGGGCGCTCTGCTTCAGAGCGTCCCTCGCACCCGGCAGCAGGCTGCTATTCGCAGCCTAGGCAGCCCTGCAGGAACTCTTCTGAAGGCTGGCGGCGGGAGAAGGGCTTTTCTTCCCACCGCCAGCCTTCAGAAGGCTGTTCTGAAGCCTGGCGGTGGGGAGAAAAGTCCTCCCCCCCCCACCAGCCTTCAGAAGAGGTCCGGGGAAAGACTGTCCCCGGACCTGGTCTGAAGGCGGTCTCCCTAGGAACGCATTAATTGATTTTCAATGCATTCCTATGGGAAACCGTGCTTCGCAAGACGAAAAACTCGCAAGAAGAAAAAACTTGCGGAACTAACTAATTTCGTCTTGCGAGGCACCACTGTACAGTGGTACTTCGGGTTAAGAACTTAATTCGTCCTGGAGGTCCGTTCTTAACCTGAAACAGTTCTTAACCTGAGGTACCACTTTAGCTAATGGGACCTCCTGCTGCCACCGCGCCACTGCTGTATGATTTCTGTTCTCATCCTGAAGCAAAGTTCTAAACCCAAGGTACTATTTCTGGGTTAGCGGAGTCTGTGACCTGAAGTGTCTGTAACCCGAGGTACCACTGTACTCTATTCCAAACTTAAAAATGGTAAGTGTAATGCTGGTGGTCAACAAAAGAGGTTCAAAGACTCTCTCAAGGCAAATCTTAAAAAATGTAGTCTAAACACCAACAACTGGGAAACACTGGCCTGCGAGTGCTCCAGTTGGAGAACAGCCTTGACCAAAGGTGTCATGGGCTTTGAAGACACTCAAACTCAGGACGCAAGGGAGAAACGTGCTAAGAGGAAGGCACGCTTGGCAAATCCACACCGTGATCAACTCCCGCCCGGAAACCAATGTCCCCACTGTGGAAGGACGTGTGGATCCAGAACTGGCCTCCACAGTCACTTACGGACTCGTTGTTTATGGAAGACAATCTTACTCAGCTAAGAGTGATCGCTAAAGAAGAAAGAAAGAACTGACGAGGCCATTGGGGACTAAACCTGGGTCCTTCTGCCCCCAAAACAGCCACCTTGCCCCATAGGTATGGGCTCCTCCCCAGCTGGGAGCACCCTGGACGGTCAAGGGCTACAGGCTGTGCTGAGCATCAGTGCTGGGAGGGGCTCAGACCTACAATGCAGAAATAATGCCCAGGGGATTACAGAGCCTCACCCATTTCCAAGCAAGGGAGAACAGAAAAGGGGCCTTCTATTCTCACACGGCTGTCATTTCAAAAGGAGGGATGTTGACATTGTGGCAAATGAAAAAGCCACCGCACAAAAAGCTGGGAGTCACGGGGGGGGGGGGGCAGAGCAGCTGTAAACCAGGAAGTCTCTCCAGAATCAAATCGCACAAACGTTTCCGTTAACTTTTTTTTTTAACCCTCTGCTCTGATACACTGCTTAGATATCTTCACATTTAGCTATCTAAGCATTCTGCAAAATAAAATACAATAAAATACATTTATCCAGTGCTTTCCCCCCTAAAGAAATGTTTAGGGGTACTCTCATTTTCCTACTCATATTGAAATACTGCCCCTCAATGAGGCAAAACTTAAGATTCACAAAATGTTTAGGGGGTATGCGTCCCCCTGTGTCCCTCCAGGAAAAAAGCACTGCATTTATCTGCAAAATAAAATGCACTCAGAAGCTGGCGTCAGGCACGAACACTACTATATCATTATTACTAACCTTTATTTTATTTATTTTATTTGTCTACAGCCCTTCATCTGAAGACCTCAGGGCAGTTAGCAACATAAAAATGCATAATAATAATAATAGTAATAATAATATTTTTTTTTAATTTATACCCCGCCCTTCCCAGTTTAAAAACCAGGCTCAGGGCGGCTAACAGCAAACATAAAACATTGATTAAAATGCGACTTAAAAACAGCATAAAATACAACATAAAATGCAGCATCAATATCAATAAAATTCAAAAATTCATGGGTCATTGGGAGGGGGACCCAGTCAGTAGACATCAAGTGATCACGAGGGCTAACTGGCCAAGTTGGTCCTACTAGGGCAGGGCCAGCAAGGAGACCAGGGAAGAATTTAAATGTGGGGTCCCAGAAAGGGTTTCTTCATAGAAGAGGAAGGGGAAAAGGGAATAGAGGATCAGGCTGAATTCAAATTAAAGGCCAGGTGGAATAGCTCTGTCTTATAGGCCCTGCGGAAGGAGATCAAGTCCTGCAGGACCCTAGTCTTGTGGGACAGAGCAGTCCACCAGGTCGGAGCCATCACTGAAAAGGCCCTGGCCCTGGGAGAGGATAGTCTGGCTTCCTTAGTGCCTGGGACCTTTAAGGTATTCATGGACCTCAGGGTCCTCTGCGGGACATGCCAGGAGAGGCGGTCCCGTAGGTACGAGGGTCCTAGGCACAATGACCATTTCTTCCCATTTTGCTGAGGGTGGCATACTTGCGGTGAGCATCAATGCTTGGATGTAGGAAATGCCACCTTATCGTTACAACAACCCTTCGAGGTAGACTGAGCTGAAGAATGGGTCGCCTAGCATGGGTTTGAAATGGCCAAAGGCAGTTCCTCCCTTTGCTGCTGTTGTTTCTATGATAGTTGGAATACTGTCTTTATCCTGAGCAAACCGTTTTGTACGACTGGCTTTTCGGACTGATGAAGCGTGTAGTGAAACCTGTAATATATCTGGAGAACAGGTCTCCTTTTGCCCAATTTCGTTATTCTCATCGGGGTGGTGGCTTTGATTTGCCTTCCCGTGACTGATCCATGCATATAGCTTTGTGTTTCCGACTCAAGACCCATTGAAGAACATCTCATCCAGTTCAATCTTTGAAAAACAGCTTTGAAAAACATTTTCAGATTCTCCAGTGTGCTACCCTTGCCGTTGTGGCGGCACGGGGTTGCCGTTCTGCGACTGGACTTACGCTACTTGTTGAACGGTTCATTTATCCAGTCTGTATAACGTTTACTGCACATGTAACTTGTTAAGATAGAGTTGTACATTTATCCACTCCATGTTTACAGTATCCCCAGGCTTTGTTTTGCACATGGCACCTTAGTATGTTTGTTGCTTAAATGGTTACAAGTCTATCTCTATTCTAGCTATTATTCTAGTAAATTTGGTTTAATACTTATAAGCCAGTTTGTGGTGTTGTTGTTTTGTTCTATGATAGGTAAAGGTAAAGGGACCCCTGACCATTAGGTCCAGTCGTGACCGACTCTGGGGTTGCAGCGCTCATCTCGCTTTATTGGCCAAGGGAGCCGGCGTACAGCTTCCGGGTCATGTGGCCAGCAGGACTAAGCCGCTTCTGGCGAACCAGAGCAGCGCACGGAAATGCCGTTTACCTTCCCGTCGGAGTGGTACCTATTTATCTACTTGCACTTTGACGTGCTTTCGAACTGCTAGGTTGGCAGGAGCTGGGACCGAGCAACGGGAGCTCACCCCGTCATGGGGATTCGAACCACCGACCTTCGGATCAGCAAGTCCTAGGCTCTGTGGTTTAACCCACGATGCCACCCACGTCCCTTTGTTCTATGATAGTTGCGCCCTAAGAGGAGCCTCCTGGATCAGGCCAGTGGGCCACCAAGTCTAGCATCCAGTTCCCACAGTGGCCAAGCCAAGGGTTCAATGGGAGGGGGTGACCCTGCCCTCCCGTGGTCTCACGCAACTGGCTTGCAGAAGCATCACTGCCTCTGCCCATATAGACGGAAGACTCTCTGCAAGTGTTACTAAACAGGAATCCGGATTGTAAGGCGTTTTGGATCTTGGACATAAACACAGGATATGAACTGCGATTATCAATTACAGCACAGTCACCGCACCCAGCTGGTTCTCAGTATCGGTGCTATGGATTTCTACTGGATGCAGACAAAGCAAATGTTTGCTACCTATAGCTCTGTGGAAAGAGATCGGTGCAGATGTGACCTAACTGAAGGTAAACAGCAACTAGGTTTCTGTAACCATGTTCTATTGCGCCAGAAGTGGCTTAGTCATGCTGGCCACATGTCTGCAGATAAACGCTGTCTCCCTCGGCCTGAAAGCGAGATGAGCGCCGCAACCCCATAGTCGCCTTTGACTGGACTTAACCGTCCAGGAGTCCTTTACCTTTACCTTTTACCTTACCTAAACAGCAACTTCTGAAAGAGACAGAAGAGGCTGTTGCATGCAGGATTAAACTATTCTGCATGATTGCAGAAGCCTTTTCACTGCTTGGCTGCTTGCCAACTTGTGCAAAAAGCCAAATCCAGAGTCACAGTTCAATATTTCTGCACCACTCCTAAATCTGTCCTTTTTTTCTCCCACACACCAACCCCATTCCACGTAGATTTGAGCACAAAACAACCATTACTTTACAATTCTGCGTTCTGGACTTCCACGCTCCTCACTGTGCCTAACACCCAGCCCTGCCCTGCCTCTGCACGAGACACAGAGTCCGACCCACTGCTGGCCAGCTGTAGCGGGATGTGAAAGGGCAACGTGCTGCTGCACCCCACAGCTTT
Organism: Podarcis erhardii; assembly: GCF_964252035.2. NCBI lineage: Eukaryota > Metazoa > Chordata > Lepidosauria > Squamata > Lacertidae > Podarcis > Podarcis erhardii. The sequence continues at coordinate 6,108,555 of NC_138497.1, read as the reverse complement.
GGGGACTGGCGCCACAGTGCCAGTGGCTAGAGAACAGGCTGGGCATGCAGAAGGTTGCAGGTCTAATCCGAAGCACCTCCGAAGCATGGCTGTCTCCAAATGCACAGGCGGAGCAGAACCAACATTTTGTCCCCTGCTCTTTTGTCTAATCCATGGATAGCTCAGGTGGTTAGACCAGGCATGTCCAACAGGTAGATTGTGATCTACCGGCAGATCACTGGACATCTGCGGTAGATCACTGGTAGATCACTGGCTCCCCCCAAAGAAGCTGAACAACAGTGGCTCCCCTAAAAAAAAGCTCAACATTTTACCTCCTCCCTGAAAAAACTCAACAACTTTGACCCAAATTCCCCAAAAAAGGGGGTAGATCACTGCCAGTTTAAACTCTGTGAGTAGATCGCAGTCTCTAGGGAGTTGGGTTAGAGCATGGATGGGCTATGGGTCTGATCCTGCAGCCTCTCCTTATGTAACTTGCAAGATCCATGCGTGTGGATTTAATATCTGACGGGGATGAATCACCCTCGCAGGGTGGCAGAGCTCCATGCTGCGAAATAGGCTACGGATTCAGTTTGACAAACCCACATATTCAGACGTTGACAGGGGCTGGGGAGGGGGCAGAGGAGACGTCAAAGGCTCTTTTTCTCTAAGGCTCCTTTTTGGTTTGGGCTGGGCTGACCCTGGACGGCTTCTGCAAGCTTCGGAGAAGTCAGCTCTGAGCCAGATGCGCTCTTGGCGGGGGTCTCTTTAGCCAACTCCTCCACGCCCCTCGAGGGCGCAGATGCCCAAACCGGGGGCAGGAGGAGGACCCCTCAAATCTCCGCCGCCAGGAGGTCATCGCAGACGGCGGGGGTTTGGAGCTGGCAAATCCCACCCTCCTGGGCCAGAGACCCCCATCCTCAAAAATCAAAAGTCAGACGGTTCCCCTTTCCTTTTTGGAACCGTCTCTCCACACCGACAGCTGGTTGGGGGGCTGGAGAAAGGAACCCTCCAAAGTGGCCCCATTCTCGGGGTAGCGGGTGGAAGGTCGGCCAACCCCCCTCCCCAAAATCTCCTGGGCCCGATCCTCGACGCCCTTCTTACCTGGCAGGATCCCGTCGAAGCCTCGGACTGAGAAGGGGGAAAGCAGCAGCCGAGACGGGCTCGGGCGGGGCCGGCCAGGCGTCTCATATCCCCGTCCCGGGACCGCCCCGTCGGGTGTCCCGCCCCCAAAATGCCCCTCCCCATCGCCCACGACCTTGCACCGCCTTTTTCTGCAGCCTGGCCCCCATGGGTGCCACCCACACTAGGGCTGCCCCCCCAGCCGGGGTTCCCCTCGGCATCCCGCCCCGTCCAGGATGCCTGCGACTCCCCTACGAGGAAAAGGGGCGGCGGCGCCGACTTTTTGCCTCTAGAGAAAAGGCGAGAGAGAGGACACCGGGGGAAGGTTGCAAATATCTGCCTGGCAGGGAGAAAGTGTACAGGGAAAAGTTTTCCCCCTCCTTCTGTCCTAAGGCTTGAGCTTGGAGACATTCAGGGAGATTTAAGACAGAGAAAAAAAGGCACTTTTATTAGTATGTTAGTACTAATATTTTAGTACTAAGTATTAGCACTGATAAAATATTATTTTATTAGCATTTTAGTACTAAGTATTAATACTTTAGTACTTAGTATTTTAGTACTTAAGTAGTAGCACTGATTTTTACAAATAGTATTTTATTAGTATTTTTGTTCTGAAAATGGACCAGCAGTAGGATGCTTTTGTAACATTAAAAAGGGACCACGGTTATTTCAAGGACATGGATGCCTTAATCAGGTGACATTTTGGCCCCTCACCCACCTACTGTAATAATAAAGGCCTGGCAGCTAATTATTATTATTATTATTATTATTATTATTATTATTATTATTTTATTTATATGCCACCCATCTGACGGAGTTGCCCCAGCCACTCTGGTCTGCTCCCAACAAAATATTTTTAAAAAATAAAACATTGACCATTAAAAGCTTCCCTATACAGAGGGCTGCCTTCAAATGTCTTCCAAAGTCAGATAGTCACTCTTTGACATCTGGCGGGAGGGTGTTCCAGAGGGCAGGTGCCACCACCGAGAAGGCCCTCTGCCTATAGTTTCACGTTTTACTTTTCTGCATGTTTTGCAGTTTTGAATCTCTGCTGGGGTTGGGGTCAGCTGGTTAGAGTGTGGTGCTGAAAATGCCATGGTTGCAGGTTCGATCCCTGTACGGGACAGCTGCACATTCCTGCATTGCTGGGGGTGAGAGCAGCTCAAGAGGACAAAGGTGAAATTGCAATGTGAAGGTCACGAGGCCTCTGATCAGACAGTCGTATGCCAGAGGCTTGGCTCAGATTAGACTACAGCAGCCTTCGCTAACCGGGCGCCCTCCAGAGGTTTCTGCACTACAGTTCCCAACAGCCCCAGTGGATGGGAACCGTAGTCCTAAAACCTCTGGGTGGTGCCAGGTTAGCAGAAGGCAAGAGAAGAGCATGGCCTCATAGGAGTTAAGAGCAGTGCTTTTTTCCTGGGGTGCGCATACCCCTAAACATTTTGTGAATCTATGTTTGGCCTGATTGAGGGGCCATGGGTAGGAAAATGAGAGTACCCCTAAACATTTTCTTTAGGGGGAAAAAGCACTGGATAAATGTATTTTATTGTATTTTATTTTGCAGAATGCTTAGACAGAATGCTTAGTATAAAACTAGCAACAAATGTTGCAAATGTAAAGAAAAAGAAGGAACATTTTATCATATGTGGTGGGAATGCAAAAAGGTGAAATGTTTCTGGGAGATGATATATAATGAGTTGAAAAAAAAATGTTGAAATATACATTTACAAAGAAACCAGAAGAATTTCTACTGGGAATGGTAGGAAGTGATATAAATAGAAAAGAATGTAAACTTATTTTATATGCAGTAATAGCAGCTAGAATATTATTAGCCCAGAAATGGAAGCAAGAAGAATTGCCGATGATTGAAGAATGGAGAATGAAGTTGATGGACTATGCAGAATTAGATAAACTAACAGGAAGGATCTGAAACCAACGGGACCAGAGATTTACCGAAGACTGGAGTAAATTTATGATCTATATGAAAAGTATCTGTGATGAACAAACGACGTTTGTAGGTTTGCAAGAAGTTCTGTGAGGAGTATTGTTAGAAATATTGTAAAATTGGAGAAGGGGAGATGATAGGTTAAAAGTGGTAAAGACAATATAAAATTAAGTAATGCATAAAAAGTGATTAAGATGGAAGATCATCGGAGGTGCTGATGGAAGTCCAAAAAGAATGTATTTGTTATAATATGTGGGGTATGTTTTATAATTTGTATGTTAAAATTAATAAAAAATGTATTTTTTTAAAAAAAGGAAAATGAGAGTACCCCTAAACATTTTTTTTTAAAGAAAAGAAGCACTGGTTAAGAGCATTAGAACAGCTGATCTTATTGCTATGGAAACAAACACATGGATGATTCATCAGAACTTGTTTTCCACCCTTGATCTGCATGTGCAACGTGGAAGGCTTCCTAAGGGGTCACAAGGATTAGCATTTTCGTGAGGTTCTGCTAATGTTCAGGAGCAGCAGAGGTCAGGGGTTGAAACTCACCCAGAGATAAATGTGAGATGGCACAGTCCCTCACAGGCAGGCAGAATATCATGAAGTTTATGAGTTTGCAGGGAAAATGTGGGTCCCATTTAACATCCAAAAACTGAGATGCTGTTACGGTTTAAGGTTCAAGCATCTGCCCATTGCTTTCCATTTGTTTCATTTTATTCATTTCCGTTAATGTTTCTGCACCACTTGATTGTAAAAGAAACCAACCACCTCAAAGTGGTTTGCAAAAAGATAAAAATAAAATCAAGAAACATTTGCAAAGATAGTTTAAAACTTACAAAACGTATTGAAACAGGTTAGATTTCACACAAACTTTCTAAGCACCTGGCTAGGCCTGTCTAAACAAGAATAGTTTTGTTGTTTGTTGTTGTTGTTGTTTAGTCGTTTAGTCGTGTCCGACTCTTCGTGACCCCCTGGACCAGAGCACACCAGGCACTCCTGTCTTCCACTGCCTCCCGCAGTTTGGTCAAACTCATGCTGGTAGCTTCGAGAACACTGTCCCACCATCTCGTCCTCTGTCGTCCCCTTCTCCTTGTGCCCTCTATCTTTCCCCACATCAGGGTCTTTTCCAGGGAGTCTTCTCTTCTCATGAGGTGGCCAAAGTATTGGAGCCTCAGCTTCAGGATCTGTCCTTCCCGTGAGCACTCAGGGCTGATTTCCTTCAGAATGGAGAGGTTTGATCTTCTTGCAGCCCATGGGACTCTCAAGAGTCTCCTCCAGCACCATAATTCAAAAGCATCAATTCTTCGGCGATCAGCCTTCTTGATGGTCCAGCTCTCACTTCCATAAGAATAGTTTTAGCAGGCTCCAAAAAGAATACAGTGCTTGGTATCAAGAGGCAGGGAGTTCCAAAGTGTAGGTTCTGCTACACTAAATGGTCAAGTTCTTACAAATGTGGAATGGATGTTACGGGGCGGCAGTGGTATTGCCAACCCCACCGATTGAAGCAGGCAGGCAGGCACAATGGGTAAGAGTTGAGCATAAATCTTTTCAACAGAAATAAATAATAATACAGTGGACTCTCGGGTTAATGTTACCTTCAGGTAACGTAACTTTCGGGTGCAAACACGGCAAACCCAGAAGTGTATTCTTCCAGGTTTCACACATGCACAGAACCGCTCTATCACGCCATGCACATGCGCAGAAGCGGCACTTCTACTTGCCGATTTTCGGGGTACGTACGGACCCATGGAAAGAATTATATTCGTATGCAGAACGTCCACTATAATAATTTATAATAATAATTTATTATTCATACCCCGTTCAGCTCCCAACAGAATAAAACATCAAACATTAAAAACTTCCCTAAACAGGGTTGCCTTCAGATGTTTTGTAAAAGTCAGATAGTTGTTTATTTCCTTGACATCTGATGGGAGGACACCACTACCGAGAGGGCGCCACAAGGCCCTCTGCCTGGTTTCCTGTAACCTCACTTCTCGCAGTGAGGGAACCACCAGAAGGACCTCGGCGCTGGAACTCAGTGTCCAGGCTGAACGATGCGGATGGAGACGCTCCTTCAGGTATGCTGGACCGAGGCCGTTTAGGGTTTTACAGGTCAGCACCAACACTTTGAATTGTGCTCGGAAACGTCCTGGGAGCCAATGAAGGTATTTCAGAACCAGTGTTATATGGTCTTGGCGGCCACTCCCAGTCACCAGTCTAGCTGCTGCATTCTGGATTAGTTGTAGTTTCTGGGTCACCTTCAAAGGTAGCCCCACGTAGAGCGCATTGCAGTAGTCTAAGTGGGAGATAACCAGAGCATGCACCACTCTGGCGAGACAGTCTGCGGGCAAGTAGGGTCTCAGCCTGCGTACTGGATGGAGCTGGTAGACAGCTGCCCTGGACACAGAAAACGCTTGATTTTGGCTCAAAGTGTTCCAAGGCTAAGGAGCCAGCTCATGTGCTTGGCCACACCCAGAAGAAGAACCATGTGCAACTCATTAGATGATTTACCCATTCATCTGAAAACCTCCACATTTCAGATGTAGGACAGGGCTAAACCTCGCTGAGTTTCTCACTCCCCCACGTAACCCCAAGCCTAGCTAGAAGGGCATTTAATGCAGGCTTCCTCAACCTCGGCCCTCCAGATATTTTTGGCCTACAACTCCCATGATCCCTAGCTAGCAGGACCAGTGGTCAGGGATGATGGGAACTGTAGTCTCAAAACATCTGGAGGGCCAAGGTTGAGGAAGCCTGATTGAATGGAATCTTAGAGCTGGAAGGGACCCCAAGAGTCATCCAGTCCTGCAATGCAGGAATCTTTTGCCTAATGTGGGACTCGAACCCACAACCATCAGATTAAGAGCCTCATGCTGTACTGACTCAACTATCCCTTTCTATGCCTTGCGTGCCTGTGCTGCAATGAGGTCCAGTGGTTTCCTGCATTGTTTTGGACTCTAGAATACCAGGAGGACTGCTATGGGGGGGGGGGAGAAACATCACCGTTTTATTATGATTGGTGTTTTGCTAAGCTTAGCTCCGCAAGCATTCAAAACAGTTTTGAATGCCAAGCAATGAGTCATGGGCCATTCACCACCCAGCCACAGTTATGCACAAAAGCATTTCAAGAAAAGGGTGTGAAATATGTATTCAGGCCACAGTTTCACTCCCCTCTGAGGAATGGGACACCCAAATCGCGACCCACGAGCTGAGATGAAGTAATTCTGGTATCACCTGGAGGCATTTGGCAGACTTCAGTGGAATTTTTTTTCATAAACTGTTTCCGAAATCTCTTAAAATTCAAAAGAGGGGGACAGATGTTTTCTCTTGAACCCAAAACCGCCCTCTTTCAAAGAATCTGAGGGGACCTCAGTGGTCATCTAGCCCAACCCCCCTCCAATACAGGAAATTCATTCTGCATTCTAGAATGATTCTAGAATGTATTTTAATTAATTGACTGTGTGATTTTAAGTACACTGTGCTATTTTTACCTGTTGTTCGCTGCTCTGAGCCCAGTTTTGGTGGGGAGGGCGGGATACAAATATTATTATTTTTATATTATTATTATTATTATTATTATTAAATCCATCACTTCACTATCCTTGATAGATACTCAGCTTAAAATCTTCTAACCAAAGAGAGTCCATCACCTTGCATAGAAAGTAGCCTTTTTCCCACTGTTGATCAACTCATACCATGAAAAAGTTGTTCCTAGCCTAGTATGGCTAGTCTAAATACATTTGATACGGAAGGGGGGGCCATGTCTTCTTCACCTTCTTCTTCGCTACAATATATCAATTTATTTCCAATTGTCAATGTCAAAAGGGACTAAAATCTATAAAATTCATAGAAAATCAACGTGCCAATTTGCTCAATTTCTCTAGGACTCCATCACACCTCCCCTGTCCTCCAAAATCCCTCAAGCAAGGTGTTAAGACCCTAATCCTGTCAAATCGCTCTGATCAGCCTTTCCTCCAGGCAATGTCAGGTGGCAGACTATGCATATTTGGGACCATTGTCTTCTCATCCCCCGTACTCAGGAAGTGTTTTCTGTGCATATCTCCAGCTCTGCATATTCCCCCTCCCTCCTACTTATGTTAATCCTGTGTAACCCAAGCTCTCCTTAATGTTGCAGATAGGTAGCCGTGTTGGTCTGCCATAGTCAAAACAAAATAAAAAAATTCCTTCCAGTAGCACCTTAAAGACCAACTAAGTTAGTTCTAGGTATGAGCTTTCGTGTGCATGCACACTTCTTCAAGAAGGAATTTTTTTATTTTGTTTCTCCTTAATGTATTCATGATGTAATCTGTGTAACCCAACCTTTCCTTAATGTATTCGTGATGTAACTGGGATGTATTTTTGCACTGTATTCTGGGACATGGAGGGAGTTTCAAAAGTTCATGTCACCCCTTTCTCGCTGTTCAATCTCGCTTTGAACCCGTTGCGCAATAAACTTGGATCTTCTGCAGTTTGCTCCTGTCTACGGCTGAGCTCATTTTCCTCCGCAGGGACCCACGGACTTAGTCCGATGAGCTGGGTGGCAGAGCAGCCTCGCACCCAGATTTTAGCCGTAACAACATTATTTGCCACCCTGGGCTCCCATGGAAGGGCAGGTCAGAAATTTAAGCAGTCCGAACCCTTCATCTTAGGTCCACTGAATTTGCTCCACTGTATACATAGAGCAGGGACGCGGGTGGCGCTGTGGGTAAAAGCCTCAGCGCCTAGGGCTTGCCGATTGAAAGGTCGGCGGTTCGAATCCCCGCGGCGGGGTGCGCTCCCACTGCTCGGTCCCAGCGCCTGCCAACCTAGCAGTTCGAAAGCACCCCTGGGTGCAAGTAGATAAACAGGGACCGCTTACTGGCGGGAAGGTAAACGGCGTTTCCGTGTGCTGCGCTGGCTCGCCAGATGCAGCTTTGTCACGCTGGCCACGTGACCCGGAAGTGTCTCCGGACAGCGCTGGCCCCCAGCCTCTTGAGTGAGATGGGCACACCAACCCCAGAGTCTGTCAAGACTGGCCCGTACGGGCAGGGGTACCTTTACCTTTACCTATACATAGAGCAGCTTTTTATACCTAAAGCTTGCAATGTTTTCCTAATATTTACCCGATTGCAGGTAGACCAGGGCTGGATCTACAATGATCTGCTAAATGTTTCTACAATGCTGAATAGCAATTTTCCATTGGCGGTGGCTCGCTGCTCTACAGTGCCCTCTGGTGTTGCATTTTAATAACGCATTTTTAACGTTATAAACGTCGAGTGTTGGTCCACCCCAGTTCCACAGGCCAGGTGGTGGCAATTCACTATCAACTCCCTAGCAGGGGTCAGCAGACTTTTTCAGCAGGGGGCCGGTCCACCGTCCCTCAGACCTTGCGGGGGGGCGGACTATATTTTGGGAGGAAATGAACAAATTCCTATGCCCCACAAATAACCCAGAGATGCATTTTAAATAAAAGGACACATTCTACTCATGTAAAAACATGTTGATTCCTGGACCGTCCGGGGGTCAGATTTAGAAGGCGATTGGGCCGGATCCGGCCCCCGGGCCTTAGTTTGCCTACCCATGCCCTAGAGCAAGTCTGCGTCTCAAAGCTCAGGCTGCACTCTTGTGTACACTTACCTGGGAGAAAGCCCTATTGGGCATAGTAGGACTTACTTCTGAGTAAATATACCTGGGATACGTGTGAGTTCCAAAAATGAGTTTCTTTTTTTAAAAAAAATATATTTATTAAGTTTTTATACACATAAAGCAGATCAAACAAAAAACAAGATACAGAAAAAATAAAATTAACAATAGAAAAAGCCTCCAGCTTTTAAATTCTTACTTAATTAACTTTCTTTCTTGACTTCCTCACGCCTCCCTTTTTTGTGTTCCTCTTTACCCAATCAGATACAGCAAATCCTAACCCTCTTTCAGAACAAAATAAAAAAATTCCTTCCAGTAGCACCTTAAAGACCAACTAAGTTAGTTCTAGGTATGAGCTTTCGTGTGCATGCACACTTCTTCAGATTTCCTCTTTCAGAAATCATTTCTAGTTATTAAAATCACTCTATTATGTCTCCAATCTTTCCTCCTTATATTTAAGTACCCTTAGCATATTATTTACCTTTGACATAATAAAACTTTTGTCATTCACCTTTTTTCTATTACATTTTTGCATATTTTTTCACACTGTATCACTAATGCCATATTATTTTCATATCCAACATCCTTTTAACATTCATAAACTTTGCAGTGTTTCTGCAGATAGTCTTTAAACTTCTTCCAGTCCTCTTCCACCGCTTCTTCTCCCAGGTCTCGGATTCTGCCAGTCATTTCTGCCAATTCCATGTAGTCTATTACTTGCATCTGCCACTCTTCCAAGGTGGGCAAATCTTGTGTCTTCCAATACTTTGCGATAAGTATTCTTGCTGCTGTTGTCGCATACATAAAAAACGTTCTATCTTTCTTTAACACCAATTGGCCGACTAATGAGTTTCTTTTAGTCTCAATGAATATAATGACTCCAACTCCCATCACCCCTGAGCGCTGGCCATGCTAGCTGGGGCTGATGGGAGTTGTAATGCAACAGCATCTAAAAGGGCCAGTTTCCCCTCCCTTGGTGCAGCTGTTAGGAGTTTCAGTTTAGGATCTGGGTTCAAATTCCCACTCAGTCATGAATGGCCTTGGGCTGGTCACTGTCTCTCAGTCTAATCTGCCTCACAGGAGGAGGGGGGGAATGGGATATATAAGTGCAATGATTAAATATTGTTGAAAGCATACAGAAAACCAAGAGCTGGAATTCATATCAGCTGCTTTCTTCATTCCTAGGTGTGTCCTGCTCAATAACGGCAGGGTCACTCATGAGCAGGAAGGACCCAGATCTCAGTCACAGTCATGGGTATAATCTCTGATGTGACACACTTATCTCTTGCAAAAGCTGCTGTGAGTCACAAAGGAGCTGCCTTGAGTATCTCATCCCGTAGCAATTTATTCCAGCCCTTTTCAAGTCCTTGAAGCAGTTCGCATACATTATTCCAGGAATCCATGCAACAACCCGGGAACTGTGGAACTCACTGCCTATTGATATCCAGGGCAGCTTGTCTGCCAGCTCCATCTGGTATGCAGGCTGAGACCCTACCTGCCCGCAGACTGTCTCGCCAGAGTGGTGCATGCTCTGGTTATCTCCCTCTTGGACTACTGCAATGCGCTCTATGTGGGGCTACCTTTGAAGGTGACCTGGAAACTACAACTAATCCAGAATGCGGCAGCCAGACTGGTGACTGGGAGCGGCCGTCGGGACCACATAACACCGGTCTTGAAAGACCTACATTGGCTCCCAGTATGTTTCCGAGCACAATTCAAAGTGTTGGTGTTGACCTTGAAAGCCCTAAACGGCCTCGGTCCTGTATACCTGAAGGAGCGTCTCCACCCCCATCGTTCTGCCCGGACACTGAGGTCCAGTGCCGAGGGCCTTCTGGCGGTTCCCTCATTGCGAGAAGCAAAGCTACAGGGAACCAGGCTGAGGGCCTTCTTGGTGGTGGCGCCCATCAGATGTCAAAGCAATAAACAACTACCTGACATTCAGAAGACATCTTAAGGTACCCCTGTTCAGGGAAGTTCTTAATGTGTGCCATTTTAGTGTATTTTGGTCTCTGTGGAAGCTGCCCAGAGTGGCTGGGGAAACCCAGCCAGATGGGCGGGGTACAAATAATAAATAATAATAATAATAATAATAATAATAATAATAATAATAATTATTATTATTATCAGGAAGAAACCTTCACAGCACTTTTTGCAACACCTAATAGACAAGCCCATGCAGAAATCTTGCATGTTGATGTGTTTTTAGTTTATCGCTGATTTTAATTTTTTTTTTTAGAATGTAGCTGCTTTTAACTATTTTTATCCACAGGCAGCTTAGCCGATGGTCAGGGATGATGAAAATTGTAGCCCAACATCATCTAGACTAGAGAGCAGCCAAGATTGGCAAGGGTTGCAATTGGGAGATTGTGCAAGGTGTGTAAAGCAGATAACCTGAGGCAGAAGTGTTGGCTTTTACTATTTCTTCATCCCAATAGCCCTCAAGGAACCAGAGATCTGTTTTTCACCCAAGGCACCCCCCCACACCTTGTTGCATGCAAAGCGTGGGTTCATGTTAACAAGAGACATGTTTCTGAGATCCCAGAAATGAGTTTTTAGAAGGCAGGCCGCAGGAATCCTTCGCCAGAGTTCCTTGGCTGCGCCCCACAAAACAGCTTTGGAAGTGGTTTAAAGCGCATTTGTGACTCCATGGGCCTCTCGTTGGGAAGGTTCTTCCAACAGCACGAAATAAGCAGCTCCTCTTGCAGTATAATATTCTTGGTTGCGCTTTGAGCCAATGTGGCTTCTCTTGCCCCTGTAAGCAAGAACCGATCATACATACAATGTCCCCAGAAACACATGAAGAATAAAAACACCCAGATCCCGAACACAGCTCTTATCTGTTTTGGGGGGACAGGGGGCAGGCAGGTGTGGGGAACTCCCTGGTCCTGAATGGGGTAACTGTGCCTCTGAAGGACCAGGCACGCAGCCTGGGAATCATTTTGGACTCACAGCTATCCATGGAGGCACAGGTCAATTCTGTGTCCAGGGCAGCTATTTACCAGCTCCCTCTGGTACGCAGGCTGGGACCCTACCTGCCCACGGACTGCCTCACCAGAGTGATGCATGCCTTGGTTATCTCCCACTTGGACTACTGCAATGCGCTCGACATGGGGCTACCTTTGAAGGTGACCCGGAAGCTGCAACTATTCCAGAATGCAGCAGCTAGACTGGTGACTGGGAGTGACCGCTGGGACCCCATAACACTGGCCTTGAAAGATCTACATTGGCTCCCAGTACGTTTCCGAGCAGGACGCGGGTGGCGCTGTGGTCTAAACCACTGAGCCTAGGGCTTGCTGAGCAGAAGGTCGGTGGTTTGAATCCCCATGACGGGGTGAGCTCCCGTTGCACGGTCCCAGCTCCTGCCCACCCAGCAGTTCAAAAGCATGTCAAGTGCAAGTAGATAAATAGGAACTGCTCCGGCGGGAAGGTAAACGGCGTTTCTGTGTGCTGCTCTGGTTCGCCAGAAGTGGCTTAGTCCTGCTGGCCACATGACCCGGAAGCTGTCTGCAGACAAACGCCGGCTCCCTCAGCCTATAGATCGAGATGAGCGCACAACCCCAGAGTTGTCCGCGACTGGACCTAATGGTCAGGGGTCCTTTACTCAAAGTGTTGGTGCTGACCTTTAAAGCCCTAAACGGGCTCAGTCCAGTATTCCTGGAGGAGCGTCTCCACCTCCATTCTACCCGGACACTGAGGTCCAGTCCTGAGGGCCTTCTGGCAATTCCCTCACTGCGAGAAGCCGTTACAGGGAACCAGGCAGAGGGCCTTCTTGGTAGTGGCGCCCGCCCTGTGGAACGCCTTCCCACCAGATGTCAAAGAGATAAACAACTAGCAGACTTTTAGAAGACATCTATAAGCAGCCCTGTTTAGGGAAGCTTTTAATGTTTAACGGACTATTGTATTTTAATATTTTGTTGGAAGCCGCCCAGAGTGGCTGGGGAAACTCAGCCAGATGGACGGGGTATAAATAATAAATTATTATATTATTATCATTGATAAGTCTGTAGCCAAATGAAGCAGCAGAGTGCAATGTTCCACTTTAGGTCCAGGCAGGGAAGGTGGAGGCACAGAAATTGACTCCGTCAGAAGGTTCTGGTCTCTCCTTCCTTGGGGTTTTTTAAGCAGAGGTTGGGTGGCCATCTGTCATGGATGCTTTAGCTGAGATTTCTGCACTGCAGGGGATTTGGTTGGGATAGATGTAAAGGCTATTCTACCTATTCTCCTGCTGCATGTGCAAATACAGCCTAAGGATAGGAGTAACCATCTTGCAAGAAAATTAAGTTTCCCAAAATGCCAGGGTTGCAGGTCTGCGCTTAAAGACAGTGGTCCTTGCGCCCTCTCCTGGTTAAAGAAGGACATGGCAATTTAAACTGATACAGTGGTACCTTGGTTCTCAAATGCCTTGGTACTCAAACAACTTGGAACCCAAACACTGCAAAGCCAGAAGTGTTCCAGTTTGCGAACTTTTTTCAGAAGCTGAACATGCTCCGTTTTGAGTGTCACACTTTTGCTTTGAGTGTTACGCTGAGGTCTGTCTGTTTTTGCTATTCATTTTGCATTTTTGTTTTTGCAGCTTTTGTTGTTGTTGTTGTTGTGACTGTGTGGAACCCGGTTCAGCTACTGATTGATTGTGCGACTGCAGTACATTGTTTATTGTTTTCATTTTATGGATCAGTGGTCTCGTTAGATAGTAAAATTCATGTTAAATTGCTGTTTTAGGGATTGTTTTTAAAAGTCTGGAACGGATTAATCCGTTTTGCATTACTTTCTATGGGAAAGTGTGCCTTGGTTTTGGAACGCTTTGGTTTTGGAACGGACTTCCGGAATGGATTCAGTTTGAGAACCAAGGTATCACTGTACATCCAAGACAGCAGTCAAGTGTTTTCCCAACTTGGGTCTCCAGCTGTTTTTGGACTACAATTCCCATCATCCCTGACCACTGGTCCTGCTAGCTAGGGATGGTGGGAGTTGTGTCAGCCTGCGTTTCTCGGTTCGCAAAGTATTGCTCTGATGTGCAGAGATCTTTCCTATTCCAATTAATTCAAGAGTGTACTGGAAGCTTCTCTTTGTGAAAGAAACAAGCAGAAGGTTTGTGATGTTTGGGTTATTCCTTCAGGGAACCCGAGTACAGCTGGCATAAACTGATTCTCTTATCTCTTTCTGTCAAGGTCATGCTGACTATAAGGCCAGATGGAGCCTGGGCTTCATTTTTCTGTCTTTCTTTCATTTTGCTGTGGTGTTCTGTATATAGTATGCTTCAGTGTTGAGGTTTTCGTCTCATTATAAGTTATTATAAGTTTAAGCCTGCTGCATCTGGATTTCTTATGGACAGGGCCAATCCTGAATGTACTGGATTTGTGACCATTATGCTCATTTACCTTCAGTAGCAGTAGCAATGGCAAACCTAGACAGCTGGACCATCAAGAAGGCTGATCGCTGAAGAATTGATACCTTTGAATTATGGTGCTGGAGTAGACTCTTGAGAGCCCCCATGGACTGCAAGAAGATCCAACCTCTCCATTCTGAAGGAAATCAGCCCTGAGTGCTCATGGAAGATGACAGGACCCCCCCACCCCCAGGACATGCTCTGTGGGGAGCAGGCTTCAGGCACCAGGCCCGCTGTCAGACCAACTCTGCCTTACAGAAATGTCTGGAAGCATGACATGTGGAGGCTGGCGATCTCAACCCCGCCATGTGGGAATCCCTTGCAGATGACCACAGTGCCTGGGGACTGTGGGGGTGCAAATATCCAGAGTGTGGGGGTCAGGTGGAATCGCTATGAGGAATTATGAAATATGGAGCAAGCCATTGTGTCCGCGATGAAAGCATTGTGTTGACTGGGTTTGATTCATTGACAATAATTTCTGATCGAATCCCACAAGCCTCTGCACCTCTGCCATTTGCTTTCTCTACGCCTGACAGGCACGTACAGTGGTGCCTCGCAAGACAAAATTAATTCGTTCCGCAATTTTTTTCTTCTTGCGGGTTTTTCGTCTTGCGAAGCACGGTTTCCCATAGGAATGCATTGAAAATCAATCAATGCGTTCCTATGGAGACCATCCGGGGACAGAGGGGAAGGCGCACGCCTTCCCCTCTGTCCCCGGACCCCTTTTGAACCAAGGGGCGGCAACGGGGAGAAGCGATCTTCTCCCCGCCGCCCCTTGCTTCAAAAGAGGTCCGGGGACAGCGGGGAAGACGCGCTGCGCTTCCCCGCTATCCCCGGAGCTTGCAGGGCAAGCTTCGTTTTGCGAAGCAAGCCCATAGGGAGATGCGTCTTGCGAAGCGGCTAAGAAAACTCCTTCGTCTAGCGAGTTTTTCGTCTTCCGAGGCGTTCGTCTTGCGGGGCACCACTGTATAAGCATTTGAAAACACAGACTGGTTGCTTCCCCCGGCATCCTGGGTCATAAAGATAGAAGGTAGCTTTGATGTAGTTTGTTAATCTTGATAGATCTTAAGGACCAGGAAGAGTGTTCACAAGGAGATGGTAAATACTGCCATTCTTCCTCTCCTGTTTATGACCTCCGGGGTTTTGCTGAATGCATTCATCTAATCTTGTTTTATTTACTCTCAGAATGTATGCATGCTCAAATTAGCTCTTTGTAGTTTTAACTTTAACTTTGTCCCCACGTGGGTTTTTTTTAAAAAATGCTCAGAGGAAATCTGATTGGTTCTTACAAACACTGTGTAAAAAGTTCTTTTGTGAATAAAACGACCTGGGCCAAGGGGTGGACAGGATTATTATTGGTACCTCTTCCCAGAGTCTTGCTGGTCAAGTCTCGTGTGTATTTTATTAATCAGAGTCCAATCCTTCCTTGCTTTTGGGACGCAACAGAGACAGTCAGTCAGGATGTATGTTCACAGAAGTGACAAGAGATAAAGGACCGCTTTAAAACTCTTGGAGGCAACAATGCTTCTGAATACAGTTGCACCTTGGAAGTCTAACAGAATCCATTCCGGAAGTCCGTCTGACTTCCAAAACATTCAGGAATCAAGGCGCGGCTCCCGATTGGCTACAGTAAGCTCCTGCAGCCAATCGGAAGCTGCGGTGGACGTCTGGGTTCCAAAGAACATTCGCAAACCGGAACACTCCTAGGTTTGCGGCATTCGGGAGCCAAAATGTTCGTCTTGAAAGGCATTTGACTTCCAAGGTATGACTTTACCAGTTGCTGGCAGCTGTGAGAGTAGAATTCTGGGCTGGATGGGCCACTGGAATGATCCTGCAGGCTCTTATGTTCTTAAGAATAGGGTACTGGATTATTGTCATACATCAAGGTGGGAGGAAGCTTTCATCACCTAAGGACTCTGAACACAGTCATCTTGAAAATACGTTTAATGTCCAATTGTATACAAAAAATGACAGCATTTTCAAAAAATATCAAATCCTGTATTTAAAGCCTCTTCACTACCATCATACAACAAATTTGTCATCTAGAAAGAAAAATAATAATAATACAGCAGCAGGTGATATGGTCTATGCTTCAGAAGTGTGATTGCTTAATAATTCCATATTGTAAACAAATGCAGTTAAATATCCACCCCAGAAGCACAAGCCAAAAAAAAACCCAACCCCAAATTTCTCAGCAGTTTTCCCCCCTCAAAAAAACAAAACAAAACCCCCCAACTCACAAAGTACAGATTGATACAAATTCCATTGCATAACAAGCATCAATTGGGCTAAAAATTGCTCACACTCGGGACAGAATGATTAAAAAGTTTTACTACACAGCATTGAACAATTGCCTGGGATGGTGGGGTAGGGTCCTCCCCCCCCCATTACTTATAGGAAAGGATAGTCTCATGACTGGGGGGGGGGTGGGGGGGTGGGAGCGGTCCAAGTAACATCAAGGGATAATAAGCAGAGATCGTGAATCCCCAGGAAGAATGCTTTGTCCATAACCAAGTCTGGTCCATTTTGGATTTTTATTTGTAATTTTTGGAAAAAATTTCCTGGAGGAGCCAAGCACAAAGATGCAAAATGCATTTTAATTCACAGGACTTCCATCTCCCTTGCATATACTGCTCTGACTCTTTCCCAGAAGAGAAATTTTGATATATATATATATTTTCTCCACATATGCACACTGGGAGGGAGCACAGAGAGAAGAAACGCCATGGCGCATCTGAAGTGGCACAACCGGACACCCTCATTTGCCCCAGCTGCAACAAAACATCTCTCTCCTCTATCGGTCTCTGAAGCTGCACTTTTCCATCGTCTCCCGAGACAGACAGATGCCAACCAGCAATGCATGATCCCTTTTATCCAAATGGTGTCACCAGAGCATCCTTCTCCGCTGCCTTCCAGATGTTTAGGCCTGCCAACTCCCATCAAAGCCCACCCAGGTGCCAGGAGTTGGCAGTTCAAAACATCCGACAGGTACCTGGCTGTGGGAAGGCTGAACCAGAGCAATGCATCTGTCGACCGACCCCTATCTAGTCGCTGCTGTGTTCAGGCAGCGTTTCTGAGGGAGGTGGTGGAAAAGGAAGAGAATGTGGAAATCCGGACACTGGTAGGTCTCCCAAGGGTGTGTTTGTCGCTGACTGGGGTTTCCGCAACCTGCCTGGCCCTCTGCTCCTGCCACTTCCGAGCACCCCAGAATTATGCCAAAGTAGTGAATGGTTACGGGTGGTGCCCTGCACAAACTTCTGCACAGAATCCAGGCTCTCTCTCGGCATGGCATCTGGGCAGAGGTTTAATAAATCTGCAGAGCCCTGAATTCAGGTTTCATCCTCTTAATTTGGAACAGATGAAGCAGCGGCCGGCCGGCCTTTCTCTCCAAGCTGCTTAGTCCAGTGTTTGCAATCCTATACCCACTTACCTGGGAGTAAGTCCCATCAAGTTCAGTGGGGCCTACTTCTGAGTACACCTGCATGGTGCAGCAGAGCCGCATCTTACGCGGGGTTTAGGTTCCAAAGCCAACACACAAGGTGAAAACAGTGTATAGCCAAAACCACCCCCTTGTCCTGGCTGAGAGATACCGCTGCTGGCCAGGGACAGGACACACACTTTGTGACTCCACTGCCTCCCCAACACTTTTGCATGTGCATGATCAATAGGAACAGAAGGGAGGCTGGACGAGACTTGAAGGCCCTTACAGTTTCAGGTGGGATCTTAGCATCTACATTTGCAGGAGCTTCAGCCAAGCGGGTTACAGCTGAATTCACAGATGATGTGATGCGCTCTTAGCCAGGTCTATGGTCTCTCTCCTCTTCGTCTCCAGGGGCACTACAAATCCTGCAGTCTCTACAGACGGACGGCCTCAGGATGGAGGCACTGAACGCACCTTTGGAAAAGTCTGTCCTATGAGCTTGAGGTTCGGCACGACCACTGGTCTGCTCCAGCCTTGTGGAAAACTCCTGTATCGTTCGTTATTTCCAAGAGTTCATTTTTTTAATTAAAAAAAAATGCACACAGAAGACAGACACGTGGGTTGTCTTAGGCTGGTCTATGGTAGGTACATTCGCATTTCTCTCCTGCACATCTCAGAACCTCGCACGCTTCGGAGCTGGAACAAACCACTCCCGCCCTGTCCAAAACCTGATGGAATGGCAATTACGGTAAACGACTCCCAAGTGCTAAACGGTGATTCTGGGGCCTTTCCACAGGTCAATGCATGCCCACGCTTCATTTTAGCTTTTGCATACTTTGGCAAGTCCCTGTTCAGTGCCAATAATGCATACGAACCAAACAGGGGAACAAATAACTTTGCTGAATGTGCATGCAGGGAGGGGATTTCGAGCACAGAAGAAGCACAGCACACAGCCTTCAAAGAGCCATATTAGAACATAAAACCAAAGGTTGCTTCTTTCCTTTCTTTTTGAAAGGTTAGCAGGACTTTTACTTCAGGGTTTATTAGGCTTGGAGTTCTTGACAAAACTGGTAGAGCTGGGGATGTAGAGGGGAACTGTCCCTGGTCACTAACCTCAATTACCACACCGAACAATATCCGATAGCTGCGGGTGTTGCAAAGTCACATACCACCGAGCAAATCACAACAACAATGAATGTGCTAGCCGGGGGGGGGGGGGAAGCATTCTCCCCTCCCTACAACCAAGAAAATACTAGGCTCTGAATTTCTGGGAGGGTGCAATATCCCCATCAGAGAAGTGCAACATGGAAGGAAGGCATGCAGCCAAGGGGAAATAAACGCTTGCCACAAACTTACACAAGCACAGACCGGAAAGGCCCCTCCATTCCACACATGCAGATTTTTAAAATTTTGTTTGTTTAAACTCCCTGTTCCATGTCCACTCCACAGCACAGAATCGTAGAGTCGGAAGGAACCCAAAGGGGAACCTAGTCCTGCCATGATTAACCAGTATTTTATTTTTTTTGCAGCCGCTAGAGAAGAACATCTCATCTCTACTCTACCCAGCCTTGCAATTCTCAGGGGTGAGACACCGATGAGCAACAGGGTGCCCTCCTGCAGAGCCATTTCCTACATTTCTAAATGGTCACTTGCCTATGAATCCTTTGGATGAGCAGACAGAGGTTTGTCAAACGGTCAACACAGCTGGTTTTGCAGGCAACTAAACTGTGGGTTTACTGGCAAGGCTATCCTGTAACACTGTTGACGCCAACAGCAACCAGATGAGCGCATGGTGCCATCCCTACAGGGGCTGTCTGACGGAGAGGTGTACTTGAGCCTAGGGACAAAGTCTGAGAAGCCAGAATGGAAGGGGAAAGTACACGGTGTTGGCTATACACAATTTACTTTGTTGAACCAAGACGGCCTGAGAACAGACTTCAGGAGACACCCCCCGCTGCAGAACAACCTTCCTATTTAATCCGATATTAGACTCTGCCATCTGATTTGAGAACAAGACGATAGCACTCAGGTGAAGATGCAACTGCGCTTTGTGGAGTTCCGATAATAGACACCATCGGTTCCCAAGTGAGGGCAGCGGTTACGCAAGGACTATGGGTTCTGGAGCCACTAAGCAAGAAGAGGATTATTCTGGTCAGATTCCTGCCTCCTCCCTACAATAAACATTTTAATTCCATTTGAAGGACAAAAACAACCAAAAAGTTATCAGGCTCATCAGTCAACCCAATGGCAGTTCTAGTCCTAGATTTAATATGTGGACCATTTCAGAGGGAAAATCCATTCTCTTAATGAAAACAGTGAAGTCTAATTCGGCTGGCAGACTAGCCCCTCAGAATGATCTATCCGAACTGCCCGAACACCTAAATTGGGCGGTGCAACGATGTTCACAGCTGCCTGGAGGCTAGACATCAAGTGTCAGATCTAAATCTCCCAGAACATGGCTAAGATAAATTGAATGTGATGTTGAGAACTGCCTCCAGATTAACAGGGTTTGCTTCTTTTCAGTTTGATGAGTGACTCGTAATGTGTCTGGCAAAACTGTCCAATAATTTCTCCAGAATACACCGAGTTTATTGAATTGACTTGAATAACCTGAACACACAGACACAAGTCCAGCAAAGGCGATGGGTCGAGGCCTTCTATCAAATTCCTGGACAATTCTGGAGCAGTCCTAACCCTCTGGGCAAACAGCCGCATAATCCAAGGTGGGGTCCCCACCTCCCAAGCAAGGATCGGGCAGCTGGGGCATGTTTTATCCTAATTCACTGACAAACAAAAAGGTTACTTCAGCATTTGAACAGAGTCCAGCTTACGCAGAGTCCTCCTCCGTGCCTCAGATGAGCAGGCAGAAGGCGAGCGAGCTCTTTTGAGACTCCAAAAGGTTACAGAAAACAAATGTTTAACTTCTCTTGTAAATAGCAGTTGTAGGTGAGGAGACTGCACTTCATCAGCCCGGCACAAGTTCAACGGTAAGGCTGGGGAAAAGAATAAAAAGAGACAGAGGTCAGTCAGATTCTGCAGTTCCGAGATCAAACTACTGAGGGTTTGCTCCAGGAGCCAGACGAAGGGTTGAGGGGTTGACAAATGTGCAAAGCCATTAAACGCGCATTTCTCTCAAGAGATCTAAATCTATATCCGAGCCTATTGTGTGCGACTGAGGCCAGTTTATTATCTGCATGGGGAAAAGGACAGTGTTAGACAGGCAGCAGATTCTTTTCTTTTTTAAAAATGATGCTACCAGGGCTGTTCTTGCAGTGACTACAGAACATGCTATGGGGATAGGATTAGTGTTGCATACGGAAATCACACCCTCTGACCAGCAGAAGCCATGCCTAGAGATTCCCTGTTTTTTAGACCATTGCCACTCACCAATAGGTTTTTTCCCCTGAAGCATAAGGGCCCTAAATGTGACTCACTGAAATGGGCAGAAGAGGCTATGATCTGCACTTAGCAATGCATCCTTGGCTATTTCCCATCCCCAACAGCAGGTTGCTGCCATTGCTGGCTACAATGGGGATGTTCTCGCTCCCCTGTGGGAGCTGCTAGGATGCCAGCTGCATTGGAATCACAGGTGGGGAGGGGGCTGCTCCATGACTGCAGTCATGGGATTGTTGTCTATCACATGACAGTGTATGTTTTGACTCCACAGAGTGGGAAGTGACGGAGAAAGGATGTTTGTGTTACTGTGTGCCGTGAAGTGGGACTATTGTCCTTTGTTCTTTTTCTCTGCTGTCTGATGCTAGAGATAGAGGGAGCCATGTTGCAGTGCTCCGTGTGTGTTTATATGTAAGTAGATTAGCCAAAATGCTGAGTTGCTGAGTTCTGTTACGCAAGCTGCGAAGACTCTGTGGATCCCTAAGTGTGCCGATGTCTGTTGGCATTGGTCGCCATGATGTTCAGGGAGAAGAAAGATTTTGAAGCTCCCGAACGATCGACCAGGAGGGAGAGAACATGCCAGTTGGGCATGTGTCTCTGCCAGGTCCTACTCGAGTGTAGGACGAGCTCCTGACAGCTGGCAGGATTCGCACAGGCATCCGGTTGGCCACCGCAAGAAGATGATGCAGGGCAGAACAAGACACTACGCGTCATAGGGCACTCCAGAAAACACCCCAAGATTCTTTGTGATACGCAGGGATTCCTAAGACAAGCTGCCATGGAAAAGCTCCTCTTAGAAGATCAGGGAGGGAGGGTTACTCTTTTGATGTTTCTGTTCTAACAATTTGTGCTTTTATCTTGTATTTTTATCTTGTGAACCACCCCTGAGATCTTTTGATGAAGGGATGGTATATCAATCTAATAAATAAATAAAAACCCCAAATAAATAGAATAAGGAAAAATAAACCTTATCAAATTAAAAGCTGCAATTCAACAGCTGCCTCTGAAGAGGTTCACTGGCTCTGATGAAGCACAGCAGTTGGGGGAGGACATTTCTAAAGCTGAGCTGCAAATGAAGGGACTGTTAGGAGAAGAAGAAGCAGCTTGCTGTACTCACATGAAGGCCCCCTGGCATGGACGGAGCTCCAGCGGGCGCAGGTGGCACTTGGTAAGGATTCGGCGGCGTTGGGTACAGTCCTGGAGCCGGATAGGACCCTGTGGGTGGGGGAAATGGGGCTGGTGGCGAAGGCCCCCATGGTCCGGGGGGGACGGCGCCCCACGGCACTGTAGGAGCGGCCCCCGGTGCCTGCGTGGGAGTTGAATACGGCCCTGGGGGTGGGTACGGCACACTAGGCGCAGGGTACTGGCCCCCCACGGCGGGCCCCCACCCTCCTCCGGCAGACATGGACCCCCACGGCCCGACGGCGGCAGCAGGGGGCGCAGCCGGCTCTGCTGGGCCCCCGTAGGGCCTGGGGAGTTCTGGGAAGGACATGTTTGGAGGAGGGTACTGGCCAGGTGGGGCAGGGCCTGGGGGCGGGTAAGGGGTGCCGGGAGGGGGGCAAGCCGAGCCAGGAGGCGGGAAGGGGGCAGGGGCTCCGGGGGGGAGGGAAGGGTACATTCCCGTGGGAGGGGGTCCAAAAGGGACGTTGGAGGTGGACGTGCTGGGAGGCAGCCCCGACATTGCCGCGGGGGGAGCGCTCGGCGGGTTGTTCCAGGGGTTGGAAGTGGGCCAGGCTTGGGGGGGCTGGCCGGGTTGCTGAGCAGGTTTCGTGTTGCCCAAGGAGGCGTTCTTGGCAGGAGACGTGTCCGGGAGAGCATCCGCCAGCTAGGAAAACGAAACACGGGGTGAGACTCCACCACTGTTGCTACTTATCATCACCACCGCCACCACCATCTCTGGCATCAGCCACATACAAACAACCTCTCATCTCTCTCTAGACTGTTTTGATACCTTCCTTGCTCATCCCACCATCGAAGGACACCAGATTCAAGACATGGGCGAACTCACTGTGCCTTTCCACAGCAAATTCTCTGCCGGTGAGTCCTGACCCGACTCTGGGGCGGCCAGCTTCTCGCTGTGACCCACCAAGATTTCAGCACCTCCGCTTTATTGTTCTTTAAAGAAGGTTAAGGCGACGCGGGTGGCGCTGTGGGCTAAACCACAGAGCCTAGGACAGAAGGTCGGCAGTTCGAATCCCCGCGACGGGGTGAGCTGCCGTTGCTTGGTCCCAGCTCCTGCCAACCTAGTAGTTCGAAAGCATGTCAAAGTGCAAGTAGATACGGCACTTTGTACGGCAGCTCCCTCAGCCAATAAAGCGAGATGAGCGCCCCAACCCCAGAGTCGGTCACGACTGGACCTAATGGTCAGGGGCCCCTTTACCTTTACCTTTTTAAGGCGATCAATGGTCAACTCTTAAGTATCCCAGTAAAACCACTTCCAAGTTAACATGTGAACTTGCCGAGTTAAGTGTGTTTTCTCAAATTTCCCCCAGGTAAGCACATCAGCTCAAACACTGTTCATTATTAAGAGGGAAAGACTATTTAGACAGCTTGGAAATTTTAACAAAGCACATTTTAAAAGTGTTGAAATATATAAAAAAATTAAAAAATTGTCCTAAGAGACCAACTAAGTTTGTTTTTGGTATAAGCTTTCATGTGCATGCACACTTCTTCAGATACACTGAAACAGAAGTCACAGGACCCTTATATATAGTGGGAGGGTGGGGTTTTTAATTATACCTTTAAAAGTGTTGTTATAGTAAGATGACTGTACTTAGTCAGGCCTCTGTTGATTTGGGGAACTGGGAATTTTTCTGCAAACCCACATAGCTTACTGGTGGGTCACAATTGTTCAGGCCATTTCCAGTCCATGGTTGCCTGCCTATTCTTTCTCTCCCTCCATTCCACATTTGTTCCATGCTGACATTGCCTCATGTCTCCATGGTTTAGGCCCTGCCTTCCCTTCTTCGGAAAAGCTTTCTCTTAAACCTTCTGCCTCCTCTTATCAGGGCTCCTACCACACACTTGTCAGATGGACAATCTCAACCTCCCCCCCCCCCAACAACGCAGGTTATAGTCCCAGTGGGCAGAGATTAACCACTAACATTATGGGGGATGGGGGAGGTTAACTGCATTAACAAAATGAAGCAGTCCAACCGTAACATTCAAAGGTCAGCGTAAAAAGCTATAGCAACTTAATGTGCTTCTTTCCCCATAAAAATTTCAGCTCTTGGGTTCTTGGGTTTGCATTGGAATACACACCATCATCCGTTCAAACATCGGAATTGGTCTCGATACAATCACACATTGGTTGCAACCAGGGTGGATAAAAATCATTGATTTTTTAAATACATATATATATATGATTTTTTAAAATTTAAATTGGATTTTTAAAATAAAATGCTTTTTTGGGGGAAATCTTTCTAAGTATAGTTTTCTATTTAAGTTACATTATAGTCCAAAGGCTATTCATCAGGAAATAAGGATTTGTTTTAAGTTTTTCATGGGTGCCCAAAACTCAGTCTACGTTTTTGTTGTTGTTTTTTTTAAAAAAACAATGTTTAACCACATCAGTTAACAAACATGGATGCATATGCTATAATGTTACTGTTTCAGTTAAATAAATTGTTTAAATTGTTATTTAAATATACAGCAGAAAGGTTGTCCAAATATAAACAGTTAACTTATTAAACCTCACAATAATTTCATAATTATCTGTCTATGTATTTCTAATAGTATAACCAAATCAGTAATTTTTGATAAACCTGTAAAAACTACTCTGAAAATTATTCCAAAAATGAAACCTTCATATGGTTGTAAGTATTAAGATTATACCAGCAAGAATGAGTATTTCTGTAAAAAAATGATTTAAATCAACTCCACTCTGGTTGCAACTTAGAAAGTAGCCAACTTGGAAGACTTACCGAGAAGTCGTCAGCAGCTGACATTTTCCTATAAAAGAAATAAATGAGATTGGTTCAATGCAGAATTTCAGACTACAGCAGGCATGTAATTTAGATGAAGCACATTTTGGTGCACAAATGAGAGTTCTTGAACTGCACATCATTAAGCCTTTGCATGCTCAGCCACCTTCACCATCAACTGGGTTCCTACAAACCCACTACATTCGCACCTTGGTTGCCAAAAAGAATGAGTTCCAGGAGTCCGTTCGGCTCCCGGAACCGTTCAACAACCAAGGCGCAATTTCCAATTGTCTTCAGGAGCTGCAGAAGCCGTGCCGGACGTTTGGCTTCTGAAAATCATTCAAAAACCAGAACACTCACTTCCGGTTTTCGATCGCTCAGCAGCTGAAACGTTCGGCAACTAAGCAGTTTGAGATCCAAGGTACGACTGTATTTGAGAGTCACTACCCGCAGCCACCGTATCAGTGCCATCAGTGTCAGTATTATTATTAATGGGACTTATTAGTCACTTGTTACCAGAGGTACAGTTAAAAACATAAATACACAATATCATAAAAGGAAAAGAAAGAAGTCACATACAACGTTTGTATAAATCAAAACAACCCCACCCAACATTGGTAGCATCTTGTAAAACCACAAATCATCTTATTGGTTTGACCCGCTAGACACAGTGATGGCCAGACTTGGCCCTCCAGCTGTTTTGGGACTACAACTCCCATCATCCCTAGCTAACAGGACCAGTGTGGCCATCACTGGCTCTAGCGGGTCCAACCAATTAGATGATTTGTGGTTTTACAAGATGGTCGAGTCTGATAAAAGCAGCTGCTGCCTATTTCTGCTGGATAAAAAGGTCCCTGTATCACTGTGAATGAAAAGGGCCCCATGTTAGTGCAAGCGATCAGTTGAAGTGAGCGCTTGCTGCTCATTTGAGTCTTAGGAGACACCATCCCTTTTCACTAGGATAAAGGATTCTGACTAAGACCCTTGAATAAGGACCGAGTCCCCAGTCAGGAAGAGCATCACAAAAGAAAAATAATGGAACCATCACAATACACACACATAAACAAGGTAGCCGGTGCTATCCGTGTTTAGCAAGAAGTTCTGCCTTTAAAGGCAAGTGACACAACGGTGTCAGTAAATCTGCTGACGGCACATCAGCAATTGGGTCAGCGTTCCATTTAACATTGAACAATACATAATTGCACGCCTGCAATTTGCAACGAACTTTTCCCACCCTCAGAACCTTTGCCACCCCCCTTCCTGAGCATCTGCCACTGCCATTCACCCCTGGCTTAAATGCTGCGCAATAACTTGAGAAAAATCTATCCCATATTTCTTCCCCCGAGGGAGTGTTGAAAATGTACAACAAGCACAATCAAACCATGAGCTAAACAGTTAAGTTTCAACAGTAAAATCGGTAATCACAACAGGCATCCAGAAAGTTCAGCAGATCAGCAGGGAAACAATCCTCCATCCATTCAGCTTCCCTCAAAAGCCTCCCTAGAGATCTGGGTCTTCATCTGGCACCAGCCAGCATATAGAAGTGGGGTCATTTGGCTCTCCCTCAGGAAGGCACGCCAAAGAGGTACAATGGAAGAGGCTAAGGCCTTAGACCCAGTTGCCAAACCTGAAAACAATGCCTTATATATTATGCTGAACAGAAGATCCGGAGGGTACATATGGGAGGTAGTTGTTCTTCAGGAACCCTTAATTATAGTTAAGAGCAGGAGCAGATGCTCCCCCCCAAATTCAGCATACTCCTGTTTCCCACATGATCCACCCATTCTGGCCATCCTAACATAACTGGGGTAATGAGGGATCCAGAGAGGAGTGGCAAAATCACCACACCACACCCAATGAGGCAACACAGAGGAGCCCCGCTGAATGCCCTGATGCACAGGACATCCTAGAACCCATCCAGATCAATACCAGGTACCCATAATATCAGAGGCAGTCTACCTAGGAATACCACTTGCAGGGGAAATGCAGGTAGGGGGGACTGCGGTTGTGCCCAGGTCCTGCTTGTGGGCTTCCCATGGGCATGCATGGCTGCTGTGAGAACAGAATGCCCGTGGTCTGACGCAGCAGGAATCTTCTTGATCAGGCATAGGCAAACTCTGGCCCTCCAGATGTTTGGGACTACACTTCTCATCATCCCTAACTAAAAGGACCAGTGGTCAGGGATGATGAGTATAGTTCCAAACATCTGGAGGGCCAGAGTTTGCCTATGCTCTTAATAGGTAAAAAGGTAAAGGATCCCTGGACAGTTACTGTTAGTTTCTGTTTCTCTCACTGAGCAGCTGCTTGCAGTCACAGGACTGTTTACATTCCAGAGAGTCCAGATACTGTTGGATTCTCACGGGAAAGGGAGACGGGATGTGACGTTACTGGTTTCCTGTTTCCTTTGTTCTTTCGTTTCTTTTGTTCAGTTGCTCTCTGCTTCTCACAGAGAGGAGATGTGTTTTTCTTTGCTCTCTGTATAGCTTAGTAATAAAGTATAGCAATGTAGCCCATATCTGCCTCATCCTTCTGTTGTGGACTTCGTTGTTTTAATGCTCTGCTGGGCTCAAAGGAAGATGAGCCATATCAGCTCAGACGACTGGAGCTGAAATTCTAACAGTTACGTCCAGTCAAAGGCGACTATGGGGTTGTGGTGCTCATCTCGTTTTCAGGCCGAGGGAGCCGGCGTTTGTCTGTAGACAGCTTTCCGGGTCATGTGGCCAACAGGACTAAACCGCTTCTGGCACAACGGAACACCGCGACAGAAACCAGAGTGCACGGAAACGCTGTTTACCTTCCCACCACAGTGGTACCTATTTATCTACTTGCGCTGCCATGCTTTCAAACTGCTAGGTTGGCAGGAGCTGGGGCAGAGCAGCGGGAGCTCACTCTGTTGCAGGGATTCGAACCGCCGACCTTCTGATCAGCAAGCCCAGGAGGCTCAGTGGTTAAGACCGTGTCCCTGATGCTATCGTGTCCCTGATGCTATCTTAACTGCAGTAGAGGCACTTGTGCAAGATACAAATATTGGGTGGGACAGATCTCTTGGCAGAAGGCTCCGTTCTTACTCACAGTTGCATGTGTGTGTATAACATTTCTTTCTTCTGGATTTGTACCCAACGTTGGTCCTACTCAAAGCAGAGCCACTAGAGCCAGTGGACAAGGCAAACTTAGGTCCATTAATCCCAATGGATTAATCTAGTCAGACAACAGCAACCCTTAGTTTCCAAGAAGAGAAGCAGGGAAGTAACAGAAATACTGAATTACTCTAGCAGAGGTGTGGTATCCAACAGTTATTCCTCCCTCCCCATCCTGATCAACACTCAGGCAAAGCCTTGGTATCTGAAGAAGTGTGCATGCACACGAAAGCTCATACCAAGAACTAACTTAGTTGGTCTTTAAGGTGCTACTGGAAGGAATTTTTTTATTTTGTTTTGACTATGGCAGACCAACACGGCTACCTATCTGTACCTAAAAATAGAACAGCTTCTCAGCACAAATTGCCGGCTTTGATGACCTCTGTGCTGCCACACCCATGCCATGAATGAGGAAGGGGAATGGAGGAGACAGGCAAGACCTTTAAGCCAGCTGCTGACTAAGCCTTGGATTGGCACAGCTATGACCAGAATGACAGAGATGCAAAGGTCCTTGGTACTAGCTACACAGCCGCACCCACCAAGGGAAGCCAGGAATTCTGCAACAGTGAAACTGGATTATAAAACAAGTGCACACAAGCGACTGAAACTAATTCAGCCTGGTTGCACAACTTCCCCAGGACTTTTGGATACTTTTGTGGTAGGGACATGTTAGTGGGTTGGAGGAAGTGCTCAAATAAGGCAGGGGCAAATGAAATCTGAGAGAACAGGGTGACAACAGCAAGCTAAGCTCTCTTGTTGATCAGACCCCCAACCAAGTTTTGACCTGCTCTGGTTTAATGCTATTCCAAGAATCTTCTTTGCTGATCTGATCCTTTGGTCAGAGCTGGGTGAATCACTGTCTCATATACTTCATCCCATAGAGTGTCAAGACTAATCTGAATTCTGATGGTGGCCATGTTCAGACATAATAATAAACTATGGTTTATCATTATGGGATTGAACCTGGACAAGTCTCAGGCTCTCACACAACCTTCCTCCCCTGCCCTACCCTACCCTGACCATAAGGGAATCAAAAGCCTTTGCCTCCATTTTCAATTGGCCACAGTTTAATGGTACGTCCAACCTTGAAGTTCATTTTAACTATGGTTTACTGAAACAAGTAAGGTTCATAAAGCAAGGATTGAAGTTTGTCTGTTTCAGCAAGACAACCCACAGTTTGCTTGGGTTAGAAAAAAAATGCTAAACCGTGGTTTGTTAGAAACTGAAGCAAAAGCTTCCGAGGGAGAAACGTGATTCTGATGCATTCAAAGGACCAACCAGCCGACCCCTTCACAACAGCTAATCATACCAACCTATGAACAAACGATAGTGTATCTGGAATCCTGTGCTATTTTTCTTGTCTGCAAATTGTCTAGCTGCTGAAATCTCAGCAGACAACACAGAGCTAAATTGTCTCAATTCCCTCATGGCTTAGCTTAAATTGTTTCATTGTTGGCAACCATTTGGCACCACTTCACTAGAAGCAAAACAGCACTTGTGATCAACAAGTATCTCCAGAGGTGGTGCAGTTTCACCTTTTAAGTGCCTCATTAAACCTTGCCCTACAAAATAATCTTAGGTGGAAGGAATCATCCTAGCAGAATGGAAAACTGTGGTCAGTTATTTACGTAAGAACCATGATGATGGGGAAACCCAGCCAGATGGGCGGGGTATGAATAATAAATTATTATGATTATTATGTCACAAGCCCAAATAAAAAATAAGGAAATGCACCAACATACTGCATTATTGCTTAAACATACTGAGCCCTAGGGAACAGGAGGGAGGGAAATACCATCATTTAACTGGGATCTGTTTTTGAATAAGCCATTTCTGGAAGTGCCAGAACTCCTACGCCCGAAAAAACCCCCTCAGTGATAGAAGACACCTGAGGCCCCCCCACAATTTGATGTGGGGGGGGGGAGCGTTTTCCATCCGATTTGGTCCTAGAGGTGCAGAATGCTGTGGTACGAAAAGCATTACAGAAACAGAGAGGTACTTTAGACGTCTAACTGAATGTTGCAGTAGGGATTCACAATCCATACAGTGTACGTTAACACGTATGGCGACAGCTTGCTTTCTAGATTGCCACAGGAGTGCAAATATTGATCGTGGGTCTCCATGAAGTTTATGAAGCGTGTGTGTTAACAAACAGCAAAGCAAGAGGGCATAACTGCTCTTTATACACACATACACTAAAGGGTGTGCCAGCAGAGAAAGTGTTTGTTCATACATAAAATACAGCTGTTCTTTAGGTATTAGAGAGAAAAGCGACATGGGAGACCTGTGATGGCATCACAGCTGTAATTCTAGGCACACTCCTCTGGCAGCGGAACTCACTAGCATTTACTTTCTAGTAAACATGGCTAAATTCCAAGCCCCACAGCTACAGCATCTCATTTACAATTGCCAGCAACACTTTGTATCAGTGTCTTGATGCATGAGAGTGGTTTTGGTTTTTTCCTAGATAGAAACTACTACTACTACTACTACTACTACTACTACTAATTAATTAAATTTACGTACTGCCTTTCATCAGAGGATCACAGGATGGTTTACAGTATAAAAACACAAAAATGCATAACATAACAACAAACAAAACAGTTTAAAAGGCCAAAGGCCTGAGAAAAGAGGAATGTTAATATTTGGCACCTAAAGATAAGTAATGAAGGTGCGAGGCAAGCCTCACCAGAGAGAGAATTCCACAAGTGGGGAGCCACCATAGAAAAGGCCTGTTTATTGTGTTTCCACCCTCCAGACCTCTTGTGGAAGGGGCACACAAAGAAGGGCCTCAGGTGATGATGATCACAGGGTCTGGATCAGTTCATATGGGGAAAGGTGGTCCTTGAGGTACAGTAAACCCGCAACTTATGTGGGGGTCATCTTTCAAAGGTCGTGCCTTAAGCCAAAATAGTCTATAGTCAAAACATACTGGGTTCAATAGCGGGGGGGGGGGGGATTGCCAAAGTCTTTTTTCCACAAATGCTTGTCCCCTTTTAATTTGTTTTTGTTTTGTGCCAAATGTGTGAAGCTGAACGTGCACAAGTTAAATCTGCGTAAGTTGTGGGCTTACTGTACTGCAGTCCTGAGCCGTTTAAGGATTTATAGGCCATAAACAGCACTTTGAATTGGGCCCGGAAACTAATTGGCAGCCAGCACAGTCAAGCCAGAAATAAATTTTCTTCAATCTGCTCTAATAACAAAGGGCAGGCATCCTCATCGCAACTTTGCCAGGAATTCCAAGCACAGGGACAGGGCTGTGGTTTCCTTCAAATGGTGATATTCAGGGATTCCCACACATTAGTCAGCTGTAGCTTGGGATGCCTCAGGTAATTTCCATGCACCTTTACTTCCTCGCCAGGGGTGCGATCACTGACCTATATTTAGGTCCTCAAGGATTTATCACCAAGGATATGCAGGTCTTCTTCCTTACTCCAATAAGCACCCAGCCAGGTCACCTAGGTTTCCATGGCTTACTTCAGCCTGCACTCATGGATTGATAAACCACTGATGCAGAGCTTAGATTGCTCAAAGGTATTTCCTCCTTAATCCTTACATAAGGCTGCAAGGTAAAGAAGTATCATGGCTTTCCCCAACACCCCCCCCCTTTACTACAGGTTAAGGTGATGTACCTGAGGCATATGTACGATGGGAGACACGGGGACTACCTGCTCCTCAGCTCAGGACTCTCCCAGCTGCCACCCCCCTCCCCTGAATGTGGTTAAAATAACATATTCTTCCCCTATTAACTCTGTTTCCCCAGCACCTGTGTTGGAATCAAGGCTTGAGCCTTAAGAACAAAAGGCCACCCTGCTGGAGGAGGCCTGTTCTCACAGTCGCCAACCAGATATCTTGCTGGATCAAGCCAGCTGCCCATCTAGTTGTTCTCACAGAGGCTAAACAGGTGCTTACAGAACAACAACCCTCCCCCACTTCATAGCTGTCAACGTTTCCCTTTTTTAAAGGGAAATTCCCTTATTCCGAATAGGATTCCTCACCTGAAAAGGGAAAAGTTGACAGCTATGCCACTTGCAAATGGTATTCAGTGGCATACTGCCTCCAACACTGGGGTGAGAACATAGCCATTATGGCTAGGAGCCATTGACAAGGGGCCTATCTTCCAATAAATCATCTCTCTTTTAAAGCCGTTGAAAGTTGGAAACCATTACTGCCTCTTGCAGGAATGAGCACTGGTACTTTATCCTGACCCTTCCAATATTCAGCTTCCTCAGGTGTCCTAAAGAGTTATAATATCATGAGAATGAAAACTATCCGCTTTTTCCACACCATGCATAATCTTGGATGATCCTATCACACACACATTATCCAACCTTTCTTCTAAACTGGAAAAAGCAGCAAATGCAGCAACCTTTCCAATGGGGGGGGGGGGTTTGCATTGCTCCACTCCCTTGATCTATCTTTTTGTAATGGCTTCAACAACACTAAATAAAAAGAACTACATATATAGCTCCCCTTGATTATTTTGGTTGCCCTTCTCAAAACCTTTTCCAGGGCAGTATGTAACTGTAGCAGTAACAGTAATAATAAACAAGAGAGACATCTGACTGGGGAGCAAATCTGACCATGGGTAACCTGAACCCTTGTACTCCAGCTCTACCGTTGAGATCAGGAGTGTTGTTGACCCCCAAAGTCGTTGAGGCTCATCTGACGGCAACAAAAAGCAGACCCTTCATTACCATGGGCCCAGTCCTGCGAAACTCCCTGCCAACAGAAATTCAGAGGGAATCCTCCTACCGAAAACATTCCTGTTTAGGCAAGCCTGCCCAGGTGCTCAGAAAGCTGAGGTGACTTTGACCTGCTTTCGCATTTTAACTTTTGGTCTGCGTCAAAGTGGGGCTGTGGGTCTTTCTCGATTTCTGTATTGGGAAGTTTTTAATGCCTGGTGTTTTATTATGTTTTTCTATGTGCAGGAACCACGGGCAGGGTATAAATACTAAATATTATTATTTTCATTCCACTTAATTGGTATATTGTTAAATCCCATACTGATCGTTTTTATTGTCTATGTCACGAACTATGCAGAAACTCTGGTTTTAGTATGCTGCGTGCCACAATAAACATTGATGATAATATTAGTATTATTCCACTTAAATATCATATTGATTGTTAAATCCCACGTTGATCATTTTTACTCTCTGTGTAAAGAACTATGCTGAAATTCTGGTTTTAGTGTGCTGGCTGTTGGCTGTAAGAAACATTGATGTTGGTATTATTCTTATTCTTTCTTATTCCACTTAAATAGCATATTGATTGTTAAATCCCATGCTCATCGTTTTTATTGTCAGAAATTCTGGTTTTAGTATGCTGGCTGTTGGCTGTAAGAAACATTGATGTTGGTATTAGTCTTATTCTTATCATTTATTATTCCACTTAAATAGCATATTGATTGTTAAATCCCATGCTCATCGTTTTTATTGTCAGAAATTCTGGATTTAGTATACTGGCTGTTTGCCGTAATAAACATTGATGATGATAATAATAATAGTAGCACAAAAAAAAATTCCTTCCAGTAGCACCTTAAAGACCAACTAAGTCGGTTCTTGGTATGAGCTTTCGTGTGCATGATTTTTTTTTGTTTTGACTATGGCAGACCAACACGGCTACCTATCTGTAACTAATAATAGTAACAACAAAACAAATTCCTTCCAGTAGCACCTTAAAGACCAACTAAGTCAGTTCTTGGTATGAGCTTTCGGGTGCATGCACACTTCTTCAGATACACTGAAACAGAAGTTTCCAGACCCTTCTATATAGTGAGAAGGTGGGGAGGGGTATTACTCAGAAGGGTGGTGGGAATGGGTGATTGGCAGATAGCTGTGATGAGCCTGTTGACGACTCTTAACGACTGCAATAGGTCTTACAGGAAAAAGCAAGGGGTGAGAAGGTGAAAAATGGCTTTGTCATGTATAATGAGATAAGAATCCAAGGTCTTTGTTCAGACCAGGTCTCGCCATGGTTTTAAGTTTGGTAATGAGTTGTAATTCAGCAGCTTCTCTTTCCAGTCTATTTCTGAAATTCCTTTGTAGTAAAACAGCTACTTTGAGATCTTGTATAGAATGTCCTGGGAGATTGAAATGTTCTCCTACTGGTTTCTCTGTCTTGTGATTCCTGATGTCCGATTTATGTCCGTTTATACATTTCGCCTTTCTGGTCTTCATTTTTTTGGGGAACCGCTTTGAGGTTGGCTTTCGGCCCTATGACCAGGCGGGGTGCAGATTTCCTGAAGCAAATCAACCAAGGGACCGGGGAGCCCGAGGGGCGAAGGGAGGCTGGAGCTGCCGGGGGCCGCTCTCTGTTCCCCCGAGGGCCGCCCCTTCCCCCTCACGAGACGCGCCCTCCCCTCCCTCCCCTCAGCCGGGCCCCTCCCCCCCCATGGCGGGGCCTACCTGGGCGCGCGCGTCGAGGAAGCCTCGCCACAGACGCCGCCGCCGCCGCCGCTTCTCCTCCGCCTCTTCCCTCAATGCCCTTCCTGAAGCAGCCGGAAGCGGAAATGAGCCTCGCTCTGGCTTTCTCCCGAGCACCGCTACGCCCTCCTTCGCCAGCCGGAAGCGGAAACGCGTCGCGAGGGAAAAGGGGGAAAGGGGCCTGGTCACGTGACGCTGCCCCCCCTCTGCCTTCGCCACCGAGCAGGCGCGGAGTTGGGCCCCGCCCCCTCCGTCGAAGTCGCTCCGAGTCTCTCCCCCCCGCCCCTCGCCGGGGACACGCGACGGCAGCCCCGCCCTCCCCCATGCGCCGCGGTCGCCGGAAGAGGGGGAGTCGCTGTGGGGCCCCCTGCTGGCCGGAGGAGGGAACTGCACGTGTCTCCGGTGGGCCGGGGAGGTTTCGAACTCAGTACCTTGAGTGGTAATTTTTAAGAGCGGCATAATACATATATATATGTGTGTGTGTGAGTCTATCCAGCTCTCTGTCTAAAATATAATAGTGTGGTGTGTATATATTATATATTATATGTATATAATAGAATACAACAACAACAACAACAACAACAACAACAACAACAACAATAATAATAATAATAATAATAATAATAATAATAATTGTTATTATTGTTATTATTGTTATTATTGTTGTTGTTACTACTACTACTACTACTATTATTATTATTATTTATATCCCGCCCTCCAAAACCGGGCTCAGAGCGGCTAACAACAGTAAAATAATACAGCATTCTAAAATCATGTGTCTATCTATCTATGTGTGTCTGTGTGTGTATTGTTGTGAACCGCCCTGAGACCTATGGGTATATGGCAGTAGATTTAATTAATAATAATAATAATAATTCAGGATTCAGGCCTCACCATGGGACTGAAACTGCCTTGGTCGCACTGGTTGATGATCTCCGGCGGGCTAGGGACAAAGGTGAGAGCTGTTTCCTAGTTCTGCTGGATCTCTCAGCGGCATTTGATACCACCGACCATAACATCCTTCTGGACCGTCTTGAGGGGCTGGGAGCTGGGGGCACTGTCATACAGTGGTTTCACTCCTTCCTCCTGGGCCGTGTCCAGAAGGTGGTGGTGGGGGGTGAGTGTTCAGACCCCTGGGCTCTCACTTGTGGGGTGCCTCAGGGTTCCGTCCTCTCCCCCATGCTTTTTAATATCTATATGAAGCCGCTGGGAGAGATCATCAGGGGATTTGGACTGGGTGTTCATCAGTATGCAGATGACACCCAGCTCTACCTCTCCTTTAAATCAGAACCAGTGAAGACGGTGAAGGTCCTGTGTGAGTGCCTGGAGGCGGTTGGAGGATGGATGGCGGCTAACAGATTGAGGTTGAATCCTAACAAGACAGAAGTACTGTTTTTGGGGGACAGGAGGCGGGCAGGTGTGGAGGATTCCCTGGTCCTGAATGGGGTAACTGTGCCCCTGAAGGACCAGGTGCGCAGCCTGGGAGTCATTTTGGACTCACAGCTGTCCATGGAGGCGCAGGTTAACTCTGTGTCCAGGGCAGCTGTCTACCAGCTCCACCTGGTACGCAGGCTAAGACCCTCCCTGCCCGCGGACTGTCTCGCCAGAGTGATGCATGCTCTGGTTATCTCACGCTTGGACTACTGCAACGCGCTCTACGTGGGGCTACCTTTGAAGGTGACCCGGAAACTGCAATTAATCCAGAATGCGGCAGCTAGACTGGTGACTGGGAGTGGCCGCCGGGACCCCATAACACTGGTCTTGAAAGATCTACATTGGCTCCCAGTACGTTTCCGAGCACAATTCAAAGTGCTGGTGTTGACCGTTAAAGCCCTAAACGGCCTCGGCCCAGTATACCTGAAGGAGCGTCTCCACCCCCATCGTTCTGCCCGGACGCTGAGATCCAGCGCCGAGGGCCTTCTGGCGGTTCCCTCATTGCGAGAAGTGAGGCTACAGGGAACCAGACAGAGGGCCTTCTCGGTAGTGGCGCCCGCCCTGTGGAACGCCCTCCCATTAGATGTCAAAGAGATAAAGAATTACCTGACATTCAGAAGACATCTTAAGGCAGCCGTGTTCAGGGAAGTTTTTAATATGTAATGCTGTACTGTTTTTAACACTGATTGGGAGCCGCCCAGAGTGGCTGGGGAAACTCAGCCAGATGGGCGGGGTATAAATAATAAATTATTATTATTATTATTATTATTATTATTATTATTATTATTATTATTATTATTATTTAAGGGGCTAAGAAATCACTTGTGCAAACACGGGAACTGGGTGCAGGATTCCACATGTGGAGAAAGCAGCTTTTTCATCTCGTGCCTCTCCCACCCCTCCCCAGGCACCCACCCAGAGAAGTTTCTAGTCCCTAAAGATCTGAAGGCAGGCCTGACGGAGGACAGGCCAGAAGGCTGGTTGAATAAAGATAAATTTTAAATAAATTTTTAAAAACACCTCCCAGCAGATGTCAAGGCAATAAACAACTATTTTACTTTTAAAAGACAACTAAAGGCGGCCCAGTTTAGGGAACTTTTTAATGTCCGACGCTGTATTGTTTTTAATATTCGGTTGGAAGCTGCCCAGAGTGGCTGGGGAAACCCAGCCAGATGGGTGGGGTATAAATAATAAATTTTTAAAAAATAAATCAATCCATAAGGGACTGTCCTGAACAGCTGCTTCTCTTCCTGCAGAATTAAAGTTATGCAAAATATGTGCAACTTCCTATGAATGTATTGGTTTAACAATTAAGGGCGAAGGGAGTCACTCATCGGAGAGTACCAAAAGTTGCTTTCTTTGTAATAATAATAATAATAATAATAATAATAATAATAATAATATATTATTTATACCATGCCCATCTGGCTGGGTTTCCCCAGCCACTCTGGGCGGCTTCCAACAAAATATTAAAATACAATAGTTATTGTAACTCGCTCTATGTGGGGCAGCCCTTGAAACTGGCCCAGAAACTCCAGCGGGTGCAGAATGCCACGGCGGGACTCCTTACGGGGTCCTCGCCATGGGATCACATTCACCTGGTGCTATACAAGCTGAAATAGCTCCCGGTGGAGTACAGGATCAGGTTCGAGGTGCTGGTTTTAACCTTCAAAGCCCTATACGGCCTAGGACCCTCGTACCTACGGGACCGCCTCTCCTGGTATTCCCCACGGAGAACCTTAAGGCATGGTAGGCAAACTAAGGCCCAGGGACTGGATCCGGCCTGATCGCCTTCTAAATCCAGCCCGCAGACAGTCCAGGAATCAGTGTGTTTTTACGTGAGTAGAATGTTTCCTTTTATTTAAAATGCATCTCTGGGCTTTTTGTGGGGCATACGAATTCATTCTTTTCCCCCTTCAAAATATAATCCGCCCCCCCCCTCCCCAAGGTCTAAGGGACAGTGGACTGGCCCCCTGCTGAAAAAGTTTGCTGACTTCTGCCGTAGGTAAAGGTAAAGAGACCCCTGACCATTAGGTCCAGTCGTGGCTGACTCTGGGGTTGTGGAGCTCATCTCACTTTACTGTCCAAGGGAGCCGGCGTACAGCTTCCAGGTCATGTGGCCAGCATGACTAAGCCGCTTCTGGCGAACCAGAGCAGCGCACGGAAACACCGTTTACCTTCCCGCTGGAGCGGTTCCTATTTATCTACTTGCACTTTAATGTGCTTTCAAATTGCTAGGTTGGCAGGAGCAGGGACCGAGCAATGGGATCTCACCCCGTCGTGGGGATTCGAACCGCCGACCTTCTGATCGGCAAATCCTAGGCTCTGTGGTTTAACCCACAGCATCACCCGCATCCCACCCCTGCCTTAAATTCTGCAAATAATAACATCTGGAAGATCCCAGGCCCCAGGGAGATTAGACTGGCCTCAACCAGAGCCGGGGCCTTTTCGGTCGTGGCCCCGGCCTGGTGCAATGCTCTGTCACAAGAGACTAGGGCCTTGCGGGACTTGACATCTTTCCGCAGGGCCTGCAAGACGGAGCTGTTCCACCAGGCCTTTGGTCGGGGTTCAATCTGATTCTTTTCTTTCTGTATAAGAACAGGCATTAAAGAGGCCTCCTAACCAGCTCACAGGTCCTTTATAAGACCAGTGGTAACAGTTGGACCTGGAGAATATTAACCACTCTCAATTTTACCCATGGACCTTCATCTGTCCAGATTCTAATTTGCTCTGAACTAATTTAAGAGCCTAGGGCTTCCCAATCAGAAGGTTGGCGGTTCGAATCCCGGCAACAGGGTGAGATCCCATTGCTCGGTCCCTGCTCCTGCCCACCTAGCAGTTCGAAAGCATGTCAAAGTGCAAGTAGATAAATAGGTACTGCTCCAGCGGGAAGGTAAAGGGCGTTTCCATGCGCTGCTCTGGTTCGCCAGAAGCGGCTTAGTCATGCTGGCCACATGACCCGGAAGCTGTACGCTGGCTCCCTCGGCCAGTAAAGGGGTCCCTTTACCCTTTACCTAATTTTAAGATGTATTTTAATTAAGTGATTGCCTGTTTTTATGTTCTTATGTTCTTTGTATACTGTGTTAGTTTTATGATGTTAGCTGCCCTCTTCTTCTTTGGCGATCCCTCGTAGCTGAGTAAGATTGTCTTCCATAAACATGGTTTTAACAATGAATCCATAGGTGACTGTGGAGGCCAATTCTGGATCCACACGTCCTTCCACAGTGGGGACATTGGTTTTCGGGCGGGAGTTGATCACTGTGTGGATTTGCCAAGCATGCCTTCCTCTTAGCATGTGAGCCAGTGTGGTGTAGTGGTTCAGAGCGGTGGACTCGTAATCTGGGGAACCGGGTTCGAGTCTCCGCTCCTCCACATGCAGCTGCTGGGTGA
The DNA here is from genome assembly GCF_964252035.2 of Podarcis erhardii. Taxonomy (NCBI): domain Eukaryota; kingdom Metazoa; phylum Chordata; class Lepidosauria; order Squamata; family Lacertidae; genus Podarcis; species Podarcis erhardii. The sequence goes on along the minus strand of NC_138497.1, from coordinate 6,069,381 downwards.
CCTTGGGCCAGTCACACTTCTCTGAAGTCTCTCAGCCCCACTCACCTCACAGAGTGTTTGTTGTGGGGGAGGAAGGGAAAGGAGATTGTTAGCCGCTTTGAGACTCCTTAAAGGGAGTGAAAGGCGAGATATCAAATCAAAACTCTTCTTCTTCTTCTTCTTCTTCTTCTTCTTCTTCTTCTTCTTCTTCTTCTCCTCCTCCTCCTCCTCCTCCTCCTCCTCCCCCTCCTCCCTTGTGTCCCGAGTTCGAGTGTCTTTAAAGCCCGCGACACCTTTGGTAAAGGCTGTTCTCCAATTGTAGCTCTCGCAGGCAAGTGTTTCCCCGTTGTCGGTGTTTATACTACCCAACTCCGGCCAGGGTACAAATAAAAAAAAATATTATTTATTATTTGGGGAGACAAATCATGATTCTGGGCCCTTATCACTTTATGTATGGAGTTTCAGTAGTGCCCCGCAAGACGAATGCCTCGCAAGACGAAAAACCCGCTAGACGAAAGGGTTTTCCGTTTTGGAGGCGCTTCGCAAGACGAATTTCCCTATGGGCTTGCTTCGCAAGATGAAAACGTCTTGCGAGTCGTGCGAGTTTTTTCCCTCCCCCCCCCTTTTTCTAAGCCGCTAAGCCGCTAATAGGGATGCTTTGCAAGACGAGAAAACCGCTAGACGAAGAGACTCGCGGAACTGATTCTTTTCGTCTTGCGAGGCACCGCTGTACATGTACATTTAATTTGCAATGGGGGTGGGTGAGGACCTAGTTCTTGCCTAGCTGGCATTTGTTATCCTTGTCCTGTGATTGCAAGACTGCCCTCCAAACTGCAGGTGGCAAGTTTTCCATTTACTGTGCTGGTCCTTCCACTTTGGGACTGAGGCTGTTTGCAAAGAAGTAGCACCAAAGTACCTTGGTGGATTTTAGAGGAGTGTTTGAACTACAGTTTTGTCTAGTTTTTGCTGGCTGAGTTGCCCAAAACATCTGGAGGGCACCAGATCAGTGAAGCCTGTCAGAAAGACTACATTTTCTTCCAACTTTTCTTCTTCTTTTCTCTTTATTTTTTCCTCTTTTTTCTTTTATTCTTTTCCCTCCTCTTTTGTTCCTTTTTTCATATATATGTGCTTATTTGGAATATATATGTATGTATGTATGTATGTATGTGCAATATTTTGTTTATATTTTGTAACAATCATGTTAAATAAATTAGAATTTTTAAAAAATAAATAAATAGGAAGACTATATTTATTATGGAAGAAACCCTGGTGGCCTACAGTCCTATCAGGGAAAAAGGTGGGGTATAAATAAATATAATAATAATAATAATAATAATAATAATAATAATAATAATAATAATAATAATTTATTTATACCCCGCCCATCTGGCTGGGTTTCCCCAGCCACTCTGGGTGGCTTCCAACAGAACACTAAAATACAATAATGTATTAAACATTAAAAGCTTCCCTAAACAGGGCTGCCTTCAGATGTCTTCTAAAAGTCTGGTAGTATATTGATAATTAACCACGTTGGCCCCAAAAGGGTAAACCCCAAATCAGCACAGCTGGAAAAACTTCTGGAGAAGACAAAACATTGCCATGCTTTGACATGTTGGTCATGATTTAAATCACTAGTCAGTCCAGAATGCCACCACCTGACGTGAGTGGGTTGGCGTGGTCATATTTCACTGAAATAGTGTTACTGATGATTAGCAGTGTGCTTCCGGTCCCTTTAAGCCTTCTTTGACCTAGATATAGCGCTGAATGGTGCCGTTCTGGGATATCTCAGTGCCTGTTCCCAGATGAACTTCCCTGTGACTTGAGATCATCTGAGAAAGTCTAGAGTTACATTCCGCCTTGCAGGAAGCACAGAATTCTTCCTTGGAGCTGTGGAATGCCCTCTGCCGGGCCGGGCGATAAAAAACATGCTGATTTATATTGAGAGATGCAAATTTAGAAATAATTAACAATTGTTGAAAGTAAGGAGTGTATGGCTCCTTGCCTTCTGGCGTTCCACAGGCGCAGACACAAAGCACTCTCGTTTCAACATGCCATCAGCCAGCAGGAAAAAGAAATCCAGGCTGATAATTGCATTAATCCCTGTTGCATTAAGTGTATTAATAATGATGCGCTCAAAGCTTTTGGGATGGTGGGGGAGGGATTTAATCCTCGAGGGGCTGCTTCTCATTTTTACAAAACAACGTGAATGGAATATAATGCTGTATTGTTTTTAATGCTGTATTGTTTTTGACACTCGATTGGGAGCTGCCCAGAATAGCTGGGGAAACTCAGCCAGATGGGCGGGGTATAAATAATAAATTATTATTAATACAAGTACAGTGGTACCTCGGGTTACATACGCTTCAGGTTACAGACTCCGCTAACCCAGAAATAGTACCTCGGGTTAAGAACTTTGCTTCAGGATGAGAACAGAAATCGTGCTCCGGCGGCACGGCGGCAGCAGGAGGCCCCATTAGCTAAAGTGGTGCTTCAGGTTAAAAACAGTTTCAGGTTAAGAACGGACCTCCAGAACGAATTAAGTATGTAACCAGAGGTACCACTGTACTCTTGGTAATAGGGGCAGTTTTGTACAGTGGCTAGAGCTTTGGACCTGAGCTACGGAGAACCAGGGTTTGAATTCCCAGTTCATGACAAAGTTTACTGTGGGATATTCTCACTCTTTCAGCCTAACCAAGTTTGCAAAAATGGGGAAGAGAACAAGAAGCATGGAATATATATATTAGACTGGGCAGAATCTTGTTTCTTTCATGCTTTGTAAACTGCCTATTAACATTATTATTATTATTATTATTATTATTATTATTATTATTATTACACCATCCCTTTGCTGTGACCTTAATACCATCATTCTAACAGATAGGCAATGCCAGTGCTTTTTTTCTTTAAAAAAATGTTTAGGGAAACTCTTATTTTCCTACTCATATTGAAACACTGCCCCTCAAGGCCAAACTTAGATTCACAAAATGTTTAGGGGTATGCGTACCCCCAGAAAAAAACAAAACACTGGGCAACGCCTTTTGCTATTGAACTGACTCAACTCTGCTTAACATACTGTCAGCTTAACGTGCTCTCCAAATATGGTTTTGCCAATGCAGTATAAATAACCGGCCTTCCCAGCCCCCACCCCCACCCCTTGGGGATATTTATGACGGCAGTAGCAAATCCAGCGAATTCCATGGAAATCGCCTAATTCTTCCGACTCTCAGGGCTATTAATGTAATACCCACCGGTTCCTTTTTTCCATTTATGAACAAAGGAAGAGATTAGGCTGCAGAGGGGCATTTGGGGAACTGGAACCGGTCTCCCTCGGGGAGTTTTATAGACATTTCGGTGATAAATTAGACTTGCTGCAAACTTGCTGCAAGGCGGGGGGGCGCAGAGCACTCTGAAGCGATTTGTTCCGAATGGACCTGCTCAAGGGGCTGTTTGATGGGAAAGTGGGACAGGGTGGTAGGTGGCCCTGCTGCCTCTGAGCTTTCATAAATTGCAATACCAAAGTTCCCCCCCAGTAGCCTCTGGCCTGCCTGTCCAGGGCATTGGTCTCGGACTTGCTGCCCTCCCATGAGGAGGTTTGCAAGGATACAGAAGTGGGAATACTCCAGCAGCCTCGGGCGTCATTTGAGGGGAAGTCAGACTGCATAATTGAAGCAATCAATCTCTCCTTCAGCTCCGTAAGGGAGCTGACTGCGCTTCTAAGTTCATTTCCATCGCTGCTCGCCAAACCCATTTCCAGGATGATCCGGTATCCGCTGCGTTGCCCGTTTCGTGATGGATGGCAGCACCACTGTGCTGTGACACCGCTTCACGTCCCTCTCTCTTCCTTCCTCGCATCTGCACGCTTAATAAAATGGAAAATAAATCTTTCTGGAAACCTGCTTAGACGTGCCCTCCTCAAAACCCCACTTTTTGAGCCTCTCCTGAAACCCCAAGGAAAAAGTGCTCCATCCATGCCTGGATGAAAAAATCCCCGCCTGTTGAACCCCAGCCGCTAGCATTTCTCCGATGAAATTTGTTGTTGTTTAGTCGTTTAGTCGTGTCCGACTCTTCATGACCCCATGGACCAGAGCACGCCAGGCACTCCTGTCTTCCACTGCCTCCCGCAGTTTGGTCAAACTCATGCTGGTATCTTCGAGAACACTGTCCAACCATCTCATCCTCTGTTGTCCCCTTCTCTTTCCCAACATCAGGGTCTTTTCCAGGGAGTCTTCTCTTCTCCTGAGGTGGCCAAAGTCTTGGAGCCTTAGCTTCAGGATCTGTCCTTCCAGTGAGCACTCAGGGCTGATTTCCTTCAGAATGGAGAGGTTTGAACTTCTTGCAGTCTATGGGACTCTCAAGAGTCTCCTCCAGCACCAGAATTCAAAAGCATCCATTCTTCGGCAATCAGCCTTCTTGATGGTCCAGCTCTCACTTCCATACATCACTACTGGGAAAACCATAGCTTTTACTATATGGGCCTTTGTTGGCAAGGTGATGTCTCTACTTTTTAAAGAAAATAGGGGTGTCCTATTTAATTAATTTAATAATAATAATAATAATAATAATAATAATAATAATACTTTTATTATTTATACCCCGCACATCTGACTGGGTTGCCTCAGCCACTCTGGGCGGCTTACGACATATATAAAAACATAATAAAACATTGAACATTTAAAAACTTCCCTGTACAGGGCTGCCTTCCAGATGTCTTCTAAAGATTGCATAATTACTTATCTCCTTGGTTTGGGGGTCGCATAACACCATACCCTCCAACATTTCTCCGAAGTGGAATATTCCAGGATCAAATCAGAAGTTGGGACGGCTTCTGTATATCTAGGATCGTCCCTGGAATAATTTTATACACATCCATCAGGTCCCTTCTTCCTCACCTTTTCTCTAAAGTTAAAAGGGTTGTGTGTTTGCCTGTACAGTATAGTTTCATATGTGATAGTTGCAGTAGAACCAGGAAATGGGCTAATCCAATTTGGTCCCTAGCGGCAGAGAAGAATTGAATTACAGTAGCTGGTGGGCTGAGATGCTTTGTGCCATGTGTGGTCCATTGCTAACAACTACCACCCCCCACCAAAGAAAAAGACCCCACAGAGAGGCGCAAAAGGACTTCTAGCCACCCCAGGTTGTTTTCTTGATCAGAATAATAATAATGCATTAGCAGAAGATCAAACAAGGGTAATAAATCTTCTGCTGCAGCCCCCTCATTACGCTAGATAATTTGAAATTGCCTCTTGGGCATTAAACAGTTCATTAGTGTTTTGCGAGGGAGGGGAGGTGAACGAAAGGAGCAAACATGAGCAGGGGAGAGGCGGGCAGAGGAGAGAGCCGTCCTTTTAATTGATATTTAAACCCTGACAAATTGATGCAACAAATTGCAACTGGGTGGGGTGGGGGGGAATCAATTGGGCTCCACAGGCAATGGCGGCAGCGGCGGCGGAAGTCTGTTGCCAAAGAACCACGTTCCTGTACGCCTGAGAAATTGGTTCATTCATGAGGACTTGGAGCTTGCCCACCACTCGTAAGACACAGGGTTGGTTTTGGTGTGTCTGGGTTGCATCCCGTGAGCCCTGCCCACCCCCTGAAAACAAAACAAAACAAAACAAAACAAAACAAAACAAAACAAAACAAAACAAAACAAAACAAAACAAAACAAAACAAAACAAAAACAAAACTGTTAAGTTGTGGGTGAGCATATCAGACAACGCAGTGATTTCTCCAAAGCAGCTCTCTATTTGTAAGCTGGAACAGAACTGAACTGAACAGCAAACAGCTCAGCCGACCTGCTTTTATAGGCAGCCGGCTGTCAACATTGTAGCAACAACAACCCAGGGTTTCCCCGCCTAAAGTAACTGACGTGGACCTGAATGAAAACTACATACACGATACTCCTTTTGGCCAGGGTGAGAACTTCAATACATAACACCCCTCCGCACCGAGATAAGGCATTAGTTACAATCATAGTCATAGCTGTCAACTTACAGATTTGAAAATAAGGGACCAGCAGCCAAAATAAGGGACCTGCAGCCTCACCTGTTCCAGGCACTCCAGTCTTCCTGTCCTCCTGCAGTCTGGTCAAACTCATGCTGGTAGCTTCGAGAACACTGTCCAACCAACTTTGTAACCAGAAGTTCAACTGAGTAGAATCTGAATCACATGCACCACAAGGCCTATGCAGCCTCAACTTAAGATGACTCCCCGGCCTGGCTTTGCACTGCAAAGTTTGCAGCAGCACGTGCAACAAAATGGCGTCCAGCATTTAAAAATCCCCTCAGCTTGCATTAACTAGCCACACACAAGGCATGCAAGCTCCACCCCCCCCCAGTCGTTCTTAGACTTGTTATTGGGTGAGCAACACAGCCAAGCAACACAGTTGGAGCCTCCCTCCTCCCTGGCCAGCAGGGAGGGAGGGAGAGGAGCTGCTTCCTTTGAAATTTAAGGGACATCATTTAAGGGACATTTAAGGGACAACCATCAATAAGGGACAGCAGCGGGACATGGCGCTGGAATAAGGGACTGTCCCTTCAAATAAGGGACACTTGACAGCTATTATCATAGTGGTTCCATTACATACAGCAATACCCTTATTGGTTTCAGTAAGGCACATAAGCATATTAATTGACCCTATTCACCATACAGCTGTACATGTACAGTTTGTCCAGTGAACATAGTCTTTTAAATACACTGGGTGCTTGGAAACCCTGCTGGATCGCCGAGGGCCAGTACCAGAGTCCTGTGCGGAGAGTTCAGCAGCTTCTGAGGCCGTGGCCTCCTCAATGGCCTTCTGCAGCGTGAGGTCTGGCTTGGCGAGGAGATGCCGTTGCAGACAGATGTCCCGGACCCCGCAGACGATTCGATCCATCAGGGCATCGTCTAAGTCTCGGAACTCGCAGTGCATTGCAGCCTGTCGGAGGGCAGTGGTGTAGTTGTTGATTGGTAAACAATTTTGGGGAGAGAATAAAGCTGGGTGCTAGGCTGGCACTTCTCCCCAAATGCTCCCAGGGTCTCTTGCGTGGCCCTAGCCCCTTGCCAGGGGTTCGGACAAGAGCATGGCAAGCCCCTGGGTTCCTTTAACAGAATATCCTTGCAGCAGCAGCATTGAAGGGGCAAGCACAGCCAACCACATCCCCTCCACCAACCAAAAAATTAACCAATGTCTAACTGCAACCTTACAAGTTGTGACAATTTGCTACACAGTAGGCAAAACCCAAGGGACGTGGGTGGTGCTGTGGGTTAAAGCACAGAGCCTAGGACTTGCCGATCAGAAGGTCGGCGGTTTGAATCCCCGCGATGGGGTGAGCTCCCGTTGCTTCCTCCCTGCTCCTGCCAACCTAGCAGTTCAAAAGCACGTCAAAGTGCAAGTAGATAAATAGGTAAACGGCGTTTCCGTGCTCTGCTCTGGTTCACCAGAAGCGGCTTAGTCATGCTGGCCACATGACCCGGAAGCTATACACCGGCTCCCTCGGCCAATAAAGTGAGATGAGCGCCGCAACCCCAGAGTCGGTCACAACTGGACCTAATGGTCAGGGGTCCCTTTACCTTTACCTTATACTAGCATAAGCACCTTGGAAGAGGAGTAGGCAAATGTTTTCAGCCAGGGGCCGGTCAGAGGGAGGAGACTGGGGACACTGGGGAGAGGAGGTATTGGAAGCTGAAGAGGCAACAAGGCTTTGTGAGCGGGGAGAGTCTGTGGCAGAGAGCAGTCCAGAATCAGAATCAGAAGCTGAAGCAGGAGAAGAGGAAGGCCAAGAGGCAGAGATGAATCAGGCTGGTGAGAAGGCAAGGATATCTCCCCCTCCTGCTGCAAGAAGCTCCCCTCCCCCTTGTCTCCCAGAACCAGAAGAGGCATGAAAAAGGCATAGAAGAAGCTTGCTTCATGCAGGCGCTGTCTCAGATAGCTTGGGGAGAACCAACCTTCAGCCTCAGCAACGGCTTCACGGAGGCCAGACCTGCCGGAGATGATATGCTGTGCTCATTAGGCCTTACCCTCCTGTGTTTGCTAATAAAAAGTTAACTCTAACTTGCTTGGTGTGATCTACTGCTGGCTGGCTCTTCTCATTATTCCTGCGCTGTGCAGGAGAAGGTATCCTGCCGATACCTGATGAGATGCTCACCTGGAAGTCCCATTTTGTAAGATGTAAGGCTGCAGGGCCTTGAATGTGCTGGCCCCTAACTTTGAAACATCCTCCTCTTACATGTCAGACAGTCACCGTCTCCGGTTTGGTTTCCCAACAAACCTTTTAAGCGGACAGCTTTACCCCAATCTTCATCATATTTGAAACTGGGTTTATGTTTGCAGTTGCTCTCTGTGTTTATTGCTGCTGTTTTCATTGTTAAATTGCTTAAAGATGTTTCACAGAGGAAGCAATCTGAAAAACACACACATACATATATAACGTTTTTGCTTCAGATGTGAACACACCTCCACTGGCTGATATTTCCTGTCCCTTACATACTACCGTATTTTTCGCTCTATAAAACACACCACCAGACCATAAGACACACCTAGTTTTTGAAGGAGGAAAACAAGGAAAAAAATATTCTGAATCTCAGAAGCCAGAACAGCAAGAGGGATCACTGCACAGTGAAAGCAGCGATCCCTCTTCCTGTTCTGGTTTCTGGGATAGCTGCGCAGCCTGCATTTGCTCCATAAGACGCACACACATTTCCCCTTACTTTTTAGGAGGGAAAAAGTGAGTCTTATAGAGCAAAAAAATACGGTAATTTTGAGAAAAGCTTGATTATACTAGAAGTCACTTATTAGTACTGTATGTTCGAGAAAGGTTAAAAAGCCCCCTGGTTTCATGGGTCATTTTGCTCCATTGAATGAATGTTCAAGTTCCTTATTGGATTTTTATTACAGCTGCGATTGACAGAGAAAATGAGCGGGATAGACTTAAAAATGGGGAGGAAATGCAGGGTCCTAATAAATAGGTCATCAGAGGTCTCCTGTTTCATAGGAAGGAAGCTGTCTTTGTATTACGCCAGCCATAAAAAATGATTAAACCCGGAGCGAGACAGGAAGCTGATAATTTGATTTATCGTCTTAATGGCTACGATTCATGAATAAATAATAGGGTGGGTTATGTTATCTCTCGTAAAATGAAAAAAAGGGGGGAGGGGGGCGAAAGCGAGAGCCATTTCTCTAATGAGTGGCAGGCAGGATGACACCGGGGGCCACGTCTGCCCTGTTTAAAAAAGGTTAAGGGAATAGCTTATTTCTCATCATTTTGCAGATCGTGGTCCCGGTCTTATTTCCCCGAGTCCTGGGGAAAAAAACGCACGTTTAACTAAAAGCCATTCACTTCCCATTAGCTTTAACATCCAGGAAAGAACATGAAATTGATCACCGGGTCATCAATAAACCTGGCCGAAGATCTGGCTAAAAGCTTCCTTGAGCCTCTTTCCTAACCCCCCTACCTCCACCCAGGGCATGTCCCCCCCAAAAAAAAAAACTGAGTTAACCGCCCCCCCCCCTATATTTTTAATTATTTAAGAGCATGTGTCTGCTTTACAGTAAGGTCATATATGAATGGATCATACAAAACAAAATAAAAAAAATCCTTCCAGTAGCACCTTAAAGACCAACTAAGTTAGTTCGTCTTTAAGGTGCTACTGGAAGGATTTTTTTTATTATGTTTTGACTATGGCAGACCAACACGGCTACCTATCTGTAACTGGATCATACAAGGGTGACTTCTTTGCACTGGAACCGGGGGGGGGGGGCAGTTTATTTAAAGAAACGCACCACAGGTTTGGTTTTTGAAACAGAAGCTCTCAAATATACTGATGCCTACATATATTTATTTACCTGTCTGCTGGGACGCCGAGGCATGATGTTCACATGATTCATTTCGGGAATGTCCAAAAATAGACACGTATGTCCTCAGGTTTTCAGCACACGCCAGTGAGTGCAGGCTATCGCGTTCTGTTTTAACATGCTGCGATGTGATGGAGACGGGCAAAAATTTGGCCGAGAATTGTCAATAGGTTCCTGTTGACTTTCACTAAATTATAAACAGCCACCTTAACTCTCTTACTCTCACACAATTCACGCTAATACAAATCTGACGTGATTACTTTGAACCAGTTGCTGTCTCTGAGTAATAATAATAATAATAATAATAATAATAATAATAATATTTTTTAATTTATACCCCACCCTTCCCAGTTCAAAAACCGGGCTCAGGGTGGCTAGCAACCAATTTAAAACACTTTAAAACACTTAATTATAAAAGCAGCATAAAATACAGTATAAAAACATGAATAACAATAAAATTCAAAAATCAATTAGATAATCCCCAAGGCTAGCTGGCTGAATTGGTCCTGCTTGGGCCAGCGAGGAGGCCAGGGGAGAATTAGCTGTGGGGTCTCAGAGCGGGTCATCTTCATAAAAGGGGAGGGAAGAGAAGGTTTCACAGAACAATCCCTCGCAGGGTTGTTGTGAGGATAGAATGGGAGTCCTCGTTTATTTATTTTAGAATTTACAGGATGCCTTGCGGCCTTAATTCTCCCAAGATCACTTAAAATGTTTTAAAAATGCAAAAGTCGTTATAACACATAACAAGTCTGTGTAACTGAGGAGATTTCACCCCTCCCATATCCAAGAATCTCCTGACGAGTCTGCTGATTCTCCAGAGAGGAGGAGCAGTGTTCTGCTTTCTACTTATTCAGCTCCAGCACCAAGTCAGTCAGTCAGTGTGTCGGAGAGAGAGAGAGACTGAGTGTTAGAGATCATGTGTAGAGATAAGGTTGCTGCTAAGAGCAGCTGCAGACACTCAGTGCAGCATTCATTTATGCTTAGACCTATTTAGCTCTGTATATAGTTTTGTATTATAGTTGTAGTTATAGAATAAAAGAAGATATTCTACAGAGCTGCTCTCCGAGTCGTGCATACACTGCTAGACTCTGCTATACTCTGCTGTACGACGACTGTATTGTGGAAGTGAATCCGGTGCTCACAACTCTAAGCTGTGAGTCCACAGCACTTTGACCTGGTGGTCTCTGGAAGTGCTACCCAGCTCGCCTAGCCCAGTCGGGGTTGAAGTGCATGAGTCCAGTTGGTGACACTGGCTCAAGGGCGATGCTGACAGTAACTTCTTGTTTTTTTAATCCCTGTCATTCAGTATCTACAGACATAGAATCATAGTATGGTAGAGTTGGAAGGGACCCTGAGAGTCATCTAGTCCAACCCCCTGCAATGCAGGAATCTCAGCTAAAGCACCCAGGACAATGGCTGTTAGATTTTAAAGGAACTGAGGCATAATTTATATCACTGTAAAGAAACAGCGGGTGGCGCTGTGGGTTAAACCACAGCGCCTAGGACTTACCGATCAGAAGGTCAGAGGTTCGAATCCCCGTGACGGGGTGAGCTCCTGTTGTTCGGTCCCTGCTCCTGCCAACCTAGCAGTTCGAAAGCACGTCAAAGTGCAAGTAGATAAATAGGTACCACTCTGGCGGGAAGGTAAACGGCGTTTCCGTGCGCTGCTTTGGTTTCCCAGAAGCGGCTTAGTTATGCTGACCACATGACCCGGAAGCTGTACGCCGGCTCCCTGGGCCAATAAAGCGTGATGAGCGCCGCAACCCCAGAGTCGTCCGCGACTGGAACTAACGGTCAGGGGTACCTTTACCTTTTTAAAGAAACAGAACATTTATGCATCAGGGTTTTTGTGCATGAGTGTTTGCATGCATTTATTTGTTGTGTAGTGTAGTGGTTCAGAGCGTTAGACTCGTAATCTGGTGAACCGGGTTTGCGTCTCCGCTCCTCCACATGCAGCTGCTGGGTGACCTTGGGCCAGTCACACTTCTCTGAAGTCTCTCAGCCCCACTCACCTCACAGAGTGTTTGTTGTGGGGAGGAAGGGAAAGGAGAATGTTGGCCGCTTTGAGACTCCTTAGGGTAGTGATAAAGCGGGATATCAAATCCAAACTCCTCCTCCTCCTCCTCTTCTTCTTCTTCTTTCTCACCTTCTCCTCCCAGGAGATGAAGCTGGCATACATGGTTCTCCCACTCTTCATTCCACCCTCACCACAATATACCCTCCAACTCTTCTCTGATGAAAATAGGGACCCCCGATTCCATAATACCAATACTAATAATAATTTTATTATTTATACACCGCCCATCTGGTTGGGTTGCCCCAGCCACCTTGGGCGGCTTCCAACATATATAAAAACATAATAAAACATCATAATAAAACATCATAAAAAAGCTGCTGAATTGCAACTTATCACCAAACTTAAAACTATGGAGAGACCTGGTTTGAACAAAGACATTGGATTCTTATCTCATTATACATGACAAAGCCATTTTTCACCTTCTCACCCCTTGCTTTTTCCTGTTAGACTATTGCAGTCGTTAAGAGTCGTCAACAGGCTCATCACAGCTATCTGCCAATCACCCATTCCCACCACCCTTCTGAGTAATACCCCTCCCCACCTTCTCACTATATAGAAAGGTCCGGTGACTTCTGTTTCAGTGTATCTGAAGAAGTGTGCATGCACACGAAAGCTCATACCTAGAACTAACTCAGTTGGTCTTTAAGGTGCTACTGGAAGGAATTTTTTTATTTTGTTTTGACCATGGCAGACCAACACGGCTACCTATCTATAATAAAACATCAAACATTGAAAAACTTCCCTATCTGGGGCTGCCTTCAGATGTCTTCTAAAGGCTGTATAGTTACTTATCTCCTTGGGTTGGGGGGGGGTTCACATAATTCCACACCCTCCCACATTTCTCCGATGCAAATAGGGACGACGTCCGAAGGAAAAGAGGGATGTTCCGGGATCAAATCAGAAATCAGAATGGCTTCTGTAAATCCAGGACTGTACCTGGAAAATAGGGGCACTGAGGGGGTCTGCAATAACCCTGTGAGGTAGTTTCAGCTGAGACTGAGTGAGTGGCCTCAGGTCACTGAGTGAGTTTCATGAGCATGTGGGGATCTGAACCCTAGTCTCCAAGGTGCAAGCCTGACACAACATTGACTCTCAATACAGTGGTGCCTTGCAAGACGAAAAGAATCCGTTCCGTGATTCTCTTCGTCTAGCGGTTTTTTCGTCTTACGAAGCAAGCCCATTGACGGCTTAGCGGATTAGCGCTATTAGCGGCTTAGCGGCTTTAAGCGGCTTAGCAGCTTAGTGGATAAGCAGATAAGCGGCTTAGCGGCTTAGAAAAAGGGGGGGAAGGGGGGAAAAGTCGGAAGACATTTCGTCTTGCGAAGCAAGCCCATAGGGAAATTCGTTTTGCGAAGCGCCTCCAAAACGGAATAGCGGGTTTTTCGTCTTGCGAGGCATTCGTCTTGCGGGTCACCACTGTATTAGCACACACTGATTGTGAGGAATCAAGGCAATACAGTGGTACCTCGGCTTACATATGCTTCAGGTTACATACGCTTCAGGTTACAGACTCCGCTAACCAAGAAATAGTGCTTCAGGTTAAGAACTTTGCTTCAGGATGAGAACAGAAATCGTGCTCCGGCGGCACGGCAGCAGCAGGAGGCCCCATTAGCTAAAGTGGTGCTTCAGGTTAAGAACAGTTTCAGGTTAATTATGGACCTCCGGAACGAATTAAGTACTTAACCCGAGGTACCACTGTAATTTGGAACAATATACAGTGCCGCTGTTTGCAGAAGCTTTTTATATTCATTCAGGGCCCGGAGGGGGGAGAGTGCGGTCTCCAAAGGCCGATCGATCACTAAATGACTGATATTGTGGGACACAGTTTAATATTGCAAAGTTTTGCCTAATAACTTAATTTGGAAGACACTGGTTTAATAAAGTTCAAAAGGAAGGTTTTGACAATTAATGAGTTGCTGTGCCATCACAGATGACAGATTTGGACAACATCCCGGAATTGGAACGGAATCAGACGAAGCTGAGCTGATAAAAAGGCAGTTGGAAAAATATATATTAACAAAGCTGTATTCGGCGGGTGAAAGTATATGATGTTTGACATTGAAATATACACAGAGTCGAGAGTGGATTTCATGCTCTTTATTCAGCTCATAGTGGTGAGGAGGGAATGAATGTCCCCTCAAAGTATCTGCTTTATATACATTATTTACACAATGGGCTGCACGTGATTGGCTAATTCCGGAATTCTCCTGTAGGCCAATCAGGTTGTGGATTCACTTCTATCTGGAGCTGGATTGGGTGGCTCCTGACAACCAATCATACTGCTGCATTGTTCTAGGACCAATCAGACTGCTGCATTCTGAATCCTATTGTTCTAGGACCAATCAGACTGCTGCATTTTGGATCCTATTGTTCTAGGACCAATCAGACTGCTGCAGTTTGGATCCAATTCAACTCAGTACATAACACCCATGAATGAGAATCCCGGACCCAGGGACAAAAAATTATGAAGCGTTAATATTGAGATGTGGAAAATAGGGAAACAACAAAGAGAAGCAGGAGTAAGATGCGGAGATATGCTCCAGAGATCCAGACCATGGGGAGCCCCAAGAAATTAATAAACTCAATTTGGACTATAATTTTATCTTTTTATTTTAGTTTTTTATTTTAATAGAAGTATTATGATTGGATATTTAATTGGATGTTTTTTTTTTATTGGAAAATCAATAAAAATCATTTTTTAAAAAAAGACTCTCAATATTATATAACAAATGTGTGCTCTGTGTATGTGTGTGTGATACATAGAGGAGAAAGTGGATAGGGAACTTGGGAACATCCAGCGAAGCTGAATGTCTGATTCAGAACAGGCAGAAGAAAGCAAATTCTGAATGTAGCGCAGTGTTAAACTGTGGAACTCTCTCCCACTGGAGGCGGCGAGGGTAACCAACTTGGATAGCTTTGAAAGAGGATCAGACTGATTCGTGGAGGTTAAGGCTACTGGTGGCTGCTGGCCCTGCTGGCAATGGTCTACTTCCACGCCAGTGATGCTTCAGAATCATAGCTGTCAACCGTCCCTTATTTGGCGGGAAAGTCCCTTATCCCAGCGCTGTGTCCCGCTACTGTCCCTTATTGATGATGTCCCTTAAATTTCCCGGGTTTCAAAGGAAGCAGCTCCTCTCCCTCCCTCCCTCCCTGCCGGCCAGGGAGGAGGGAGGCTCCAACTGTGTTGCTTGGCTGCGTTGCTCACCCAATAAAGAGTCTAAGAACGACTGGGGGGTAGAGCTTGCATGCCTTGTGCCGATCAAATCGGCCGCGTTGCCTGGGGACTCGCCTTTGCTCAGCGCTTCCCAGCGGAGAGGGGACGGTGGTTTTCCTTGCTGCATCCCCTTTGTCGGGTTGCTGTGCTGTGGGAACCACCGCTTGAGGCTTCGTTTGGCTGCTGGCTGGGCTTTCTGCCTTTGGCTCAGAGGGGCTCAGAAGTTGAACATACCTGTGCCTGGAAAATCCCTTGTTTTGGCTGCTGATCCTTTCTTTTCGAGGCTGCCGGTCCCTTATTTTCAAATCTGTAAGTTGACAGCTATGTTCAGAATACCACTTGTCCAGAAACACAAACTGGGGAAAGCACCTTGGTGTTCAGCTCCCGCTTGCAGGCTTCCCGGAGGCACCTGGTTGGTATAACAAGCACACTGCATCTGATTAGGGAGGGAAATACACGACCCAATGAAATGACAGCAAATGCAATATATCAATTAAATAATTAAAACGGCAGCATGAGAAGCACATAAAGCAACAGAGCCTATTTAAAAATGCATCACCACAGCAGGAGGTTAAATCAGATTAAAGGCAGGGCAGGATAGAAGAAGTCTTTGCCACCCTCTTTAATAAACTCGAGGAAGCCAGGCAAATTTATTTGGGGAGGGAGGTGCACACAGAGTGTCCCATTTTAGGGAGGGCAGCTCTCTTTGAAGGTGTCCTCTGCTTCAAGGGCTGTCTGGTATAAAGATTAAAAACAAACAAACCATGGAGGAGAGCATATGGGACTTTGAATCTGCACTCAGAAGGACACAGTTCTTCCCTACTAGTGCAAGAGCCACTATTTTTCTATTTAAGACATAGCCATTGTTTCTAGGTTTGACAGTGTGGCATAGTGGTTAGAGCGTAGGACTAGAATCTGGGAGGCCAGCATACCCTGCAACATTTTTCCAATGAAAATAGGGGAGTCCTATTCAATGACAACAACAACAACTTTATTATTTGTACCCTGACCATCTGACTGGGTTGCCCCAGCCACTCTGGGCAGCTTCCAACATATATTTATTATTTATTTATTTATTTATTTATTTATTTATTTATTTATTCCCTGCCCATCTGGCTGGGCTTCCCCAGCCAATCTGGGCGGCTTCCAAGAAAATATTAAAATACAGTAATGCATCAAACATTAAAAGCTTCCCTAAACAGGGCTGCATTCAGATGACTTCTAAAAGTCTGGTAGTTGTTTTTCTCTTTGACATCTGGTGGGAGGGCGTTCCACAGGGCGGGTGCCACTACCGAGAAGGCCCTCTGCCTGGGTCCCTGTAACTTGGCTTCTCGCAATGAGGGAACCGCCAGAAGGCCCTTGGCGCTGGACCTCAGTGTCCGGGCAGAACGATGGGGGTGGAGACACTCCTTCAGATATACTGGACCGAGGCCATTTAGGGCTTTAAAGGTCAGCACCAACACTTTGAATTGTACTTGGAAACGTACTAGTAATGAAATATTAAACATTAAAAAAACCCTTCTCTATCCAGGGCTGCCTTCAGGTTTAAAGGTTGTGTAGTTACTTATCTCCTTGGCTCGGGGGCCACATAACTCCATACTCTCCAACATTTCCCTGATGAAAATAGGGATGTCCTAAGGAAAAGTGGGACATTCCAGGATTAAATCAGAAAACTGGGATGGCTTCTGTAAACCCGGCACTGTCCCTGGAAAATAGGGACACTTGGAGGGTTTGGACCAGGATCCAAATCCCCACTCGGCCAGGAATCTTACCGGGATGGGCAGTGTGGAGCCAGTGTGGTGTAGTGGTTAAGAGCGGTAGACTCGTAATCTGGGGAACCGGGTTCGTGTCTCCGCTCCTCCACATGCAGCTGCTGGGTGACCTTGGGCCAGTCACACTTCTCTGAAGTCTCTCAGCCCCACTCACCTCACAGAGTGTTTGTTGTGGGGGAGGAAGGGAAAGGAGAATGTTAGCCGCTTTGAGACTCCTTAAAGGGAGTGAAAGGCGGGATATCAAATCCAAACTCTTCTTCTCTTCTTCTTCTTCAGTGGCTCTCAGCCTAGCCTACTTCGCAGGGTCGTTGTGAGGAAGGGGAGAGCCACCTCAAGGTCCTCAGAGGAAAAGGCAGGATACATAAATGCAGTAAACAAATCTATAAAAAATGATACATCTATGACTGGATGTTGGAGTGGACTACAGTGGTACCTCGGTCCTGTATACCCTGAAGGAGTGTCTCCACCCCCATCGTTCTGCCTGGACACTGAGGTCCAGCTCCGAGGGCCTTCTGGCGGTTTCCTCACTGTGAGAAGTGAGGCTACAGGGAACCAGACAGAGGGCCTTCTCGGTAGTGGCACCTGCCCTGTGGAACGCCCTCCCATCAGATGTCAAAGAGATAAACAACTACCTGACATTCAGAAGACATCTTAAGGCAGCCCTGTTCAGGGAAGTTTTTATTATTATTATTTTAAAAATAATATTTATTGAAATTTTTAAGGGTTACAAAAAGCAAAAGTAAAAACACCATATTAAACAAAAACAAAACAACACATCACAATAAGGAAAAAAGAAGAAAAGGAAAACACACACACACACACACACACACACACACACACACACACACACACAACTAATCTTCCCATAAGTTATCTTTCATTTGCTTGTTTCCTTGACCTCCTCACACCTCCCTTTTTTGTATTCTAATTCAGTTAACTATTTCAGCAAATCCTTTCCATCTTTTCCAATTTTTCTTCTGTAATTTATCTCAATATGATGTAACTTTACTTTCCCTCCTTTCACCAATTAACAGTCTATTTTTTCCTAAACCCTTATAGCATTTCTGCTAAAACCACATAACTTCATTCCAACATCCTTCTAACATTCATTAAGCTGTTCAGGGAAGTTTTTAATATATAACGCTGTACTGTTTTTAACACTTGATTGGGAGCTGCCCAGAGTGGCTGGGGAAACTCAGCCAGATGGGCGGGGTATAAATAATATATTATTATTATTATTATTATTATTATTATTATTATTATTATTATTACCTCTGGTTGTGAACGGGATCCGTTCCGGAGGCCCGTTCGCAACCTGAAATGAACGCAACCCGTCTCCGCGCGTCTGCGCGCACGCAGGTCGCAATTCACCGCTTCTGCGCATGCACGTGACGTCATTTTGCACATCTGCGCATGCGCGAGCGGTGAAACATGGAAGTAACCCGTTCCAGTACTTCCTGGTTGCCTGAAGCAAACGTAACATGAGGTATGACTGTACTTTGTGTTCCAAGTAAATTAATAAGTTTCAGAAAACATAGCCCTGAATGGAAAAGATGAGGAATGGGGAAAGGTGTTTGTGGGTTTTGTCATAATAAAAAAAATTTCTTTATGGGTTTTCAATGATACAACAAATATAAAATCAAAACCAAAGGAACTTAGATGGACTTCTGATGGTGACTAAGGTGAAGCAAAATATCAAGCATGAGAGAGAAGCATTACAACACAGTTGCACACTAGTTGACAATGCAATGCACATTAGGAGATGTAAAGTATAACTTGTAATAAACAGAAGGTGATGGATTATTCATGGAGAGATTCATTTGTCCCGAATGTCTTGTGAAACTGGTGGAGAGAGGAAGATGTAGCTTTTCCTTGTTGATATATTCAGTCAATTCCCACCAGACTACAATAAACGGGTCTGACTTCGCTTTCCTATTCAAAAATCTGACGTGCCCGGTAAGTGTTTCTCAAAGGAGTAAATTCCACGCATTGCTCTACCAGTTCTTAAAACAGATATCAGCTAATGTTTTCTCTATTTGAACAGCACTGCAAAGAATAGCGGTTAATAAAAATATTACCAGATTCTTTGACTTAATAATTACTTCCTTTACTCCTTTGAAAAACAAAGCAGAACCAATTTTGGTGAGAACAGGGGAAAGGTATGTGTTTGAGTGTACGTATGAATAAGTTACTTCATTTTTATTTTATTTTTAAAGGGTGGATTTTCTTGTATAAACTATTGTATTGTTGCATAAATTGTATTGTGTGATTGTATAAGTTTTATTCTTCAGTAAAGTTTGTAGTAACAAAAAACCTGCATCCACACATATAAATTGCCACACGCAAAGTTTATGCAAATCGTTGTCCTGTTTTGTCCTCTTTTTGGCAACGTGCAATTGGGCAAGAGTTCCACAGTCTGGGTGCAGCCACTGAGAAGACCCTCTCTCGTGTCCCACATAGCTGTCAACTTTTCCCTTTTCTTGCGAGGAATCCTATTCGGAATAAGGGGATTTCCCTTAAAAAAAGGGAAACATTGACAGCTATGGTGTCCCAATGAAATATACTCGGAGTCGAGAGTGGATTTCATGCTCTTTATTTAGCTCATAGCGGTGAGGAGGAATGGAAGTTCCCCCAGAATGTCTGCTTTATATACATTATTTACACAATGGGCCCCACGTGATTGGCTAATTCCAGGATTCATCTGTAGGCCAATCAGGTTGCAGATTCACTTCCACCTGGAGCTGGATTGGGTGGCTCCTGTGGACCAGTCAGACTGCTGCATTCTGAATACTATTGTTCTAGGACCAATCAGACTGCTGCATTTTGAATCCTAATGTTCTAAGACCAATCAGACTGCTGCCTTTTGGATCCTATTCAACTCAGAACATAACACCCAACCAAGTGCACCTAGAATCATAGAATCATAGAATCATAGAGTTGGAAGAGACCACAAGGGCCATCGAGTCCAACCCCCTGCCAAGCAGGAAACACCATCAGAGCACTCCTGACATATGGTTGTCAAGCCTCTGCTTAAAGACCTCCAAAGAAGGAGACTCCACCACACTCCTTGGCAGCAAATTCCACTGTCAAACAGCTCTTACTGTCAGGAAGTTCTTCCTAATGTTTAGGTGGAATCTTCTTTCTTGTAGTTTGGAGCCATTGCTCCGTGTCCGCTTCTCTGGAGCAGCAGAAAACAACCTTTCTCCCTCCTCTATGTGACATCCTTTTATATATTTGAACCTGGCTATCATATCACCCCTTAACCTCCTCTTCTCCAGGCTAAACATGCCCAGCTCCCTTAGCCGTTCCTCATAAGGCATCGTTTCCAGGCCTTTGACCATTTTGGTTGCCCTCCTCTGGACACGTTCCAGTTTGTCAGTGTCCTTCTTGAACTGTGGTGCCCAGAACTGGACACAGTACTCCAGGTGAGGTCTGACCAGAGCAGAATACAGTGGCACTATTACTTCCCTTGATCTAGATGCAATACTCCTATTGATGCAGCCCAGAATTGCATTGGCTTTTTAGCCTCTTTAGCCGCTGAACATTTTGTGTGAGCAACTTCATGCAGGACGAAGCAGTGCTTTGCATGAGCTGATTCTCAGTCATTTAAGGTAATAGCAAGCATTTGGGAAGAGTGCCTGAAACAAATTGGAAAACAGCGCAAAAATATATATATAGAAATCTGGTGTGATGTGTGCTGAAAAGCAAACACTTTGGCCGCTGCATTTGCATCAGAAGGCATTTCTGAAAAACTCTTCAAGGGCTGCACCATGTAGAACATATTGCAGTAGTCCAATCTGGTAGTGACTAGAAATGAGTCAATGTATGCTAGCATAAAGGGACGCAGGTGGCGCTGTGGGTTAAACCACCGAGCCTAGGAGTTGCCGATCAGAAGGTCGGAGGTTCGAATCCCCACAATGGGGTGAGCTCCCGTTGCTTGGTTCCTGCTCCTGCCAACCTAGCAGTTCAAAAGCACGTCAAAGTGCTTCCGGCGGGAAGGTAGACGGCGTTTCCGTGCGCTGCTCTGGTTCGCCAGAAGCGGCTTAGTCATGCTGGCCACATGACCCGGAAGCTGTACGCCGGCTTCCTCGGCTAATAAAGCGAGATGAGCGCTGCAACCCCAGAGTTGGTCACGACTGGAGCTAATGATCAGGGGTCCCTTTACCTTTACCTTATACTAGCATAAGCACCTTGGAAGAGGAGTAGGCAAATGTTTTCAGCCAGGGGCCGGTCCACTGTCCCTCAGACCTTGTGGAGGGCCGGACTATATTTTTTTGGGGGGTGGGGAGAATGAATGAATTCCTATGCCCCACAAATAACCCAGAGGTGCATTTTAAATAAAAACACACATTCTACTCATGTAAAAACACCAGGCAGACCCCACAAATAACCCAGAGATGCATTTTAAATAAAACGACACATTTTACTCATGTAAAAACACGCTGATTCATGAACCATCCACGGGCTGGATTTAGAAGGCGATTGGGCCAGATCTGGCCCTTGGCCTTAGTTTGCCTACCCACGGATTAAATAATATATTAAATAAGTATTCCCAGAGGTACCCAGAATTTCTGATACTCCAAAGCAGGCACAGGCAAACTCGGCCCTCCAGATGTTTTGGGACTACAACTCCCATCATCCCTAGCTAACAGGACCAGTGGTCAGGGATGATGGGAGTTGTAGTCCCAAAACATCTGGAGGGCTGAGTTTTCCTATGCCTGCTCCAAAGCAATAACTCTTTTTTTCAGGAACAGAGTGGGTGGTGGGATGTTTAATCCCATGCTGGTATGCTCTTTTGTTGTTGTTGTTGTTGTTGTTGTTGTTTAGTCGTTTAGTCGTGTCTGACTCTTTGTGACCCCCTGGACCAGAGCATGCCAGGCACTCCTGTCTTCCACTGCCTCCTGCAGTTTGGTCAAACTCATGCTGGTAGCTTTGAGAACACTGTCCAACCATCTTGTCCTCTGTTGTCCCCTTCTCCTTGTGCCCTCCATCTTTCCCAACATCAGGGTCTTTTCCAGGGAGTGTTCTCTTCTCATGAGGTGGCCAAAGTCTTGGAGCATCAGCTTCAGGATCTGTCCTTCCAGTGAGCACTCAGGGCTGATTTCCTTCAGAATGGAGAGGTTGGATCTTCTTGCAATCCATGGGACTCTCAAGAGTCTCATCCAGCACCAGAATTCAAAAGCATCAATTCTTCGGCAATCAGCCTTCTTTATGGTCCAGCTCTCACTTCCATACATCACTACTGGGAAAACCATAGCTTTAACTATACGGACCTTTGTTGGCAAGGTGATGTCTCTGCTTTTTAAGATGCTGTCTAGGTTTGTCACGGCTTTTCTCCCAAGAAGCAGGCGTCTTTTAATTTCGTGACTGCTGTCACCATCTGCAGTGATCATGGAGCCCAAGAAAGTAAAATCTCTCACTGCCTCCATTCCTGCCCCCTCTATTTGCCAGGAGGTGATGGGACTAGTGGCCATGATCTTCGTTTTTTTGATGTTGAACTTCATACCGTATTTTGCCTTGCCGTGGCAAAGGGGCTTGAATAACTCAGAGAAGCTATGAACTATGCCGAGCAAGGCACCGAAGATGGACAGGTCATAGCGGAGAGTTTTGACCAAACGTGATCCACCTGGAGCAGGAACCGGCAAGCCACTCCAGCATCCCTGCCAAGAAAACTCCATGAACAAAGACAACAGGCTCTTTTTTGTACTTGCTGGGAATTCTGAAGACCATTTCTTACACATTTCTTAGCTCCTGCTTCTGAGCATCCCCTCTACCAAGAGCCTATGGTTAATTGGGAGATATATAAATACCAAACACTGCCCACCGCCGCACAAAGACCCATAGTGCCCTGTGCAGACCTATGTCTTGGCAGGAACGTGGTATCTAAACACATTAAACCATCAATCAAACAATGATGTGCTTTTATTTGTTTATACCTCACACTTCTCATGTGTCTAAAATGATTGGTTATTTATTTTTGCCATCAACACCCAGCCTTTCTATAAAAGTCAAGGTGACTTACAAATCTAAAAAGTACAAGAAAATGAAAAGCAAGAAACCTGACAATAAAATCAACAGTAGCCAAAACACAGCTATAAAAAAACCTGTGTGAGCAACTGATAAAAAAGGATGGTCAACAGGATTGAACTAAAAGATGTTTGCTGGAACAAAGCAGTTTTAAGAGTCCCGTTAAAGGGAGGCATGGGCAGGGGACAGGCTAACCACTCTTGAGAGGCTATCCTATTATTAAAAACTGCCCAAAATAATAAGAAACCACAGAATGATTCATTGTTGTTGTTGTTGTTGTTGTTGTTTAATCGTTTAGTCGTGTCCGACTCTTCGTGACCCCATGGACCAGAGAACGCCAGGCACTCCTGTCCTCCACTGCCTCCCGCAGTTTGGTCAGACCCATGCTGGTAACCTCGAAAACACTATCCAACCATCTCGTCCTCTGTCGTCCCCTTCTCCTTGTGCCCTCCATCTTTCCCAACATCAGGGTCTTCTCCAGGGAGTCTTCTCTTCTCATGAGGTGGCCAAAGTCTTGGAGCCTCAGCTTCAGGATCTGTCCTTCCAGTGAGCACTCAGGGCTGATTTCCTTCAGAATGGAGAGGTTGGATCTTCTTGCAGTCCATGGGACTCTCCAGAGTCTCCTCCAGCACCAGAATTCCAAAGCATCAATGATTCATTAACATTCATTAACAGAAAGTAAGAGTACAGTGGACGCTCGGTTTGTGAACGTGATCCATGCGGGAGGCACGTTCGCAACACGCAGTGTCTGCAACCTGTAGCGCTGTGTCTGCGCACGCATGGGTTGCGATTTGGCACTTCTGCCCATGCGCGAGCACCGAAACCCGGAAGTAACCCGTTCCAGTACTTCCAGGTTCTGGCGCATCCGTAACCCGAAAATGCAGAACCTGAAGTGTCTGTAACCCGAGGTATGACTGTTCCTCTATTCTGCCTTGGTCAGGCCCTGCCTGGAGTCGTGTGGTCTGGGTACCACAGTTTAAGAAGGGTATTGACAAGCAGGAACATGTGCAGAGGAGGGTGACTAAGATAATCAAGGGTCTGGAAACCCAGCCTTATGAGGAATGGTCAAGGGAGCTGAGTATGCTTAGCCTGGAAGAGGAGACTGAGAGGAGACAGGATAAAAAAAGGTAAAGGACCTCTGACAGTTAAGTCCAGTAGTGAACGACTCTGGGGTTGTGGCGCTCATCTCGCTTTACTGGCTGAGGGAGCTGGCGTTTGTCCGCAGACAGTTTTTCCAGGACATGTGGCCAGCATGACTAAGCCGCTTCTGGCGAAATCAGAGCAGCGCCTGGAAACACCGTTTACCTTCCCGCCAGAGCGGTACCTATTTATTTACTTGCACTGGTGTGCTTTCAAACTGCTGGGGGGCAGGAGCAGGGACCGAGCAATGGGTGCTCACCCCGTCACGGGGATTCGAACTGTCAACCTTCTGATCGGCAAGTCCTAGGCTCTGTGGTGGATCCAAATGACAAAAAAAGAAATTCCGACCACTGGCGGAGGAATAGTAATAGTAATAGTAATAGTAATAGTAATAGTAATAGTAATAGTAATAATAATAAGAAGAAGAAGAAGAAGAAGAAGTAAAATTTATTTATACCTCACCCTCCCTCCCTGGCCAGGCATAGGGCGGCTAACACCAGTAAAATAATAATAAAAATATAATGGGGGGGGGATCCAATTTAAAATACAGTAGTACCTCAGGTTAAGTACTTAATTCGTTCCGGAGTTCCGTTCTTAACCTGAAACTGTTCTTAACCTGAAGCACCACTATAGCTAATGGAGCCTCCTGCTGCCGCCGCACCGCCGGAGCACAATTTCTGTTCTCATCCTGAAGCAAAGTTCTTAACCTGAAGCACTATTTCTGGGTTAGCGGAGTCTGTAACCTGAAGCGTATGTAACCCGAGGTACCACTCTACAGGTTAAAATACAATTTAAAAAGCAGCCTCATTTTAAAAGTAGCCCATAGATCAAAACCATAAGGGGAGGGAAACATAAGGGTCAGACTGAGTCCAAACCAAAGGCCAGGCGGAACAGCTCTGTCTTGCAAGCCTAAAGTCGGTGCAACAAACATGCAGAAAATCAAGTGGTTTGTTGCATCCGAGGCTCATCATCATCATCTTCATGTGACATTGTTTCCATTTTAATTAGCACGCAGAGCTGGGAAACAGGTCAGTGATGCCTAATGGTCATTATGAGTCATGACTGTCCCACATAGCAATTACAGTTTTCCAAGTGGGAGAGTAGAGAAGGGAAAAAACCAGTTACTATTATATGCAAGCTGCAGAGCGGACAGAGCTGTGAGTGCCCTCTAACTGCTATGCTAGCCTGCTGCCCTCAAGTGCAGTGGAGGACACCCCCAATATTGGAGTAAATTTCAACTACCAGTCCAGTTGGTTGGGGGAAAGGCACCTTTTTGTCCTTTGCCTCAGGCAGCAAAATCTCTTGAGCTGCTTGTTACTACCAAAGTGTTCTTCTTTACAGTGGACATTCGTCTGTTTGAGGCTGCCCTCTGTCTGAGGGGCAGTCTAGTCCTAGACCATGGGTAGGCAAACTAAGGCCTGGGGGCCAGATCCGGCCCAATCATCTTCTAAATCCGGCCAGCGGGCGGTCTGGGAATCAGCGTGTTTTCACATGAGTAGAATGTGTTATTGAAAATACATCTCTGGGTTATTGGTGGCGCATAGGAATTCGTTCATTTCCGCCCCCAAAAATAGAGTCCAGCCCCCCACAAGGTCTGAGGGACAGCGGACCGGCCCCCTGCTGAAAAAGTTTGCTGACCCCTGTCCTAGACTGTTCTAAAGAACGAGAGAAAATAGGGTGGTGGAGAGAAAGTCTTGGTATTCAATAAATAAGGCACTCAAAGTTATTCCCATGAGCTGTAAGAGGGCTGGCGCAAGAGATTTTGAAACCTGAGGCAAACCACAAGATGCCACCCTCCCTGCCGGGGAAGAAGGGGTGAGTGAAGATCAATATCAGGAGGAAGGGCTGAATAAAGATCTCCACCAGGCTCTGCTGTCTCTGTGGATCCTGCCACCCGAGGTAGTCGCCTCACCTTGCCTTATGTTTGTGCCGGCCCTGAGCTGTAATAATGAATTTTGCCTCGTTGAGCCCCAGGGCTGCTCTCTCTTTTTTTTACTGTTCTTCTGAGGCGCTCTTTCCCTCAGAAAGGAGACCCACAGGGGTCTTGAGGTTGCCCATCAACAGTGAGCCCCTGAGCAGCAGAACTGTGCCCAGGTCACTTGCCATACAGGTGTGTTCTCCTGTACAGTGAGATGTTTTGCATTTCAATTTAATTTACACTGTTGATGTTGGCTATGGAAATTGGGCCGGATTCAGATAAGCTGGCATGCCAGCAGAAGCACAATGCGCACTCTCTGCATGCCCCAATTCTGCCCTGGGGGGCCAGGAGAACCCCCCCCCCCCAAGCAAGGGAGAGGAGATGGCAGAACGATCAGAGGAGCCCAACGTTGAACTCCTCCCATTAGTTCTAAATTCTGCAGCTATAAATATAAATTCGGATCGGCAGATTCTACGCACATCTGTGCCCTCATTTTTGGGCCATGCGTAGGAAAGCCACCTTAGCGCAAGCCTTGCATATCAGGCAACAGGCCTAGAGTGCATTTTATCAGCTGAATCTGATTTGCTGCCTGCACCCTTTCCTGGAAGACAAAGGAGCTTGCCACAGGCATCCAGTCGTTTGCCACCACAGTGACTGGCTGAGCTCTAGTAATCAATGTGGAACGCCCTTAAAGATAGTTCAGAAGCTTTGGCTGCTACAGATGACCACCTGCCTGTCTTCTGGTGGATTAAGGAACATGAGAACGTGATAAGAGGCTGCTGGATCAGGCCATGGCCCAGCTAGTCCAGCATGCTGCTCTCACAATGGTCAACTAGGTGCCCCAACACATAAGAAGGGCCCGGGCGCAAGAGACCCCTCCCCTTCTGTGGTTTCCAACAACGGGAGTTCAGAAGCATTGCTGCCTCCAACCATAGGGTAGTAGTAGTAGTAGTAGTAATAATAATAATAATAATAATAATAATAATAATAATAATAATAATTTTTATTTATACCCCACCCTCCCCAGCCAGACCCAGGCGCAGGGCGGCTAACACCAGTAAAATTACAGTAGAATCATAATGGGGGGGGGGACCAATTTAAAATACAGGTTAAAATGCAATTTAAGATGCAGCCTCATTTTAAAAGTAGCCCATTTTAAAATTGGTCTCAACTAGATTGGTCTCAACTAGGGCCAGGGCCTTTTCAGTACTGGCCCCGATTTGGTGGAACGCTCTGTCAGAAGAGACTAGGGCCCTGCGGGACTTGACATCCTTCTGCAGGGCCTGCAAGACAGAGCTGTTCTGCCTGGCCTTTGGTTTGGACTCAGTCTGACCCTTATGTTTCCCTCCCCTTATGGTTTTGATCTATGGGCTACTTTTAAAATGAGGCTGCATTTTAAATTGCATTTTAACCTGTATTTTAAATTGGTTTTCCCCCCTATTATGTTTTTACTGTAATTTTGCTGGTGTTAGCCGCCCTGAGCCTGGCTCTGGCTGGGGAGGGCAGGGTATAAATAAAATTCATCATCATCATTATTATTTGTTCCAGTAAGGTGCTACTGGAAGGAATTTTTTGTTTTGACTATGGCAGACCAACACGGCTACCTATCTGTAACTATTATTATTATTATTATTAGCCCTACTATGAAAAGCTGGAGAACCGGAGTCTATTTTGGAGGCTTAAGTGGACTGCTAGACCTCTTCTTCTGCAAGGGTTAATACTTGTAGGATGACACCAACAACCCAAACAGGGTTGTGAATGGGATCCGTTCCAGAGCCCCGTTCGCATCCTGAAGCGAACACAACCCGCGTCTGCGCATGCGGCAGTTTGCCGCTTCTGCGCATGATGTCATTTTGAGCGTCTGCGCATGTGCGAGCGGTGAAACATGGAAGTAACCTGAAAATGCTTAATCTGAAGCATATTCAACCCAAGGTATGACTGTACTGTGCTGGGAACTAAGGGAACCACAGCGGCAGATTCAAAACCCAGGCAACTCACCACAGATACATAAACACACACAGTGATTCGATTCTGTAAATCAGCCTCCCCCAACCTGTTTGGGGCTACACTTCTCATTGCCCCTGGCCATTGGCCGTGCAGCTGGGGCTGATGGGTCTTGTATCCTAAACATCTGGAGGGCACCAGGTTGGGGAGGTTGCCAGATGTTTTAGACAACACCTACCATCCCTGACCACTGTGCTGGTGAAATATACTGTATTTTTCGCCCTATAGGACGCACTTTTCCCCCTCCAAAAATGAAGGGGAAATGCGTGTGCGTCCTATGGGGCGAATGCAGGCTTTCGCTGAAGCCTGGAGAGCGAGAGGGGTCGGTGCGCACCGACCCCTCTCGCTCTCCAGGCTTCAGGAGAGCCGCAGCGCCAGTCCCACAAGGTCGGGGGATAGCGGGGAGGCGGAACGCCGCCATCCCGCTATCTCCCGATGTGGTTTGGAGGCTGACGGCGGGGAGACGCGTGCTTCTCCCGGCCGCCAGCCCTGCAAGCTCCGGGGACAGCGGGGAGGCACAGCGCGTCCTCCCGCTGTCCCCGGACCTGGTCTGTAGGCGGGCGGCAGGGAGAAGAGCGTTTCTCCCCGCTGCCTGCCCCGCAAGCTCCGGGGACAGTTGGGAGGCGCAGCGTGTCCTCCCGCTGTCCCCGGACCTGGTCTGCAGGCGGGCGGCAGGGAGAAGAGTGCTTCTCCCCGCTGCCGGCCCCACAAGCGCCTGGGGGGGGGATAATTTTTTTCCCTTTATTTCCCCCCCAAAAACTTGGTGCGTCCTATGGGCGAAAAATATGGTACATAACAGCTGGATACAACAATAAAAGTTGTCATTGTTATAACTTCACTTTCTCCCATTCCCAGCTACCATTGTGATAAGTTTGAGTAGCCTGTCTTTCCTGGTTGATGACACATAATTTAACTGTAAAGTCTCTTCTTTACAGAAGGGTGCCGTTTTTATAAGATAACCCCACCAACTCACCCTCTTTCTGGCTTGGCATTTGGTTGGCTAATGTGGAATCTCTCTACCCTTGAGGGCCCTAAATGCCGCATGCTGCAACTAAAAAGAGCTGCGGTCACTAGCACGGCGGAAGGAGTGGACAGTGCCTATTTTTGCTCACACAGTGGCCCATGAGATGAGCTGTTTTGCCTGCCGAGATAGTAAAGTTCGGGGGAGAAAAACGGCTTCTGTTGTGGAAACAAGACACCACAGGAAGGAATGCTACATCTAAGAAGAAAACATAAATATTGCAGCAAGTTGTAAGATTATCCCTTGACCTTCTGCTTTTAACTAAACGATCCTGGTTTTCTCTGGCTCAGAACGACGGTGGCTTCCATGCTAGCCATTTTCCCCAGCCAGAGTCATTTTTCATTCATGTTAGTACAGAGGATGTTGCTGCTGTTGCAGCATTGCAAGCCAAGTCTTTTCTGGGTTTTGTCCTCCTGGGGCTTTCTCAGGAGCTAGCTATTCAGCCGTTTTTCTGAATGGAATTGCAGTGCCGGCCAGCCCCAGTGTAGACTGAAAATGCTGCAAATACGCCCAGCAGAAGGCTTGAAAATGAACCCAGAAACTCCTTCAGTGAGTGTTGCGATTTCAGCCTTCGTTTTGACTAGATGTGCTTTCATTAATGTCAGTCGTTATTATGACCTTGTTCATTGGCCAAGAAACACGGAAAGGCAGGAGCAGGCTAGTTTCTGACAAAACCAATGAACGGAATCTGTGCATTCCCCCTCTTGTGTCAGGCTGTGCACGGACTAGGCTTCTTTTCTGAGAAAAATGAAAATGGGAATTAGGGCTTCTCTGGGGAAATCTGCAGACGTACAGCAGAGACTGTAGGCTATCTTGCCAGCTGGTTCCCTCAACATGAAAGGTGCTTTCTCGAGCTTGCTCATGCGTCAGGGTATACTTAAAGCACATTTCTGCAGAGACTCATAAAAGAGGGTGGAAGGAGCTCTGTGGCTCTCTCTGGTCACAGCGAGAGCAAGAGAGACAGTGAGAGAGCGACACACAGAGAGAAGTCAGGTGGGAATAACATTCCTTTGTTCTGGCTCCGACAAAAGGTTTTCTATACTCCCTCAACACACAGTAACAAGTGATGAACATTAGTAAGCGCAGCTGCCATGCTCCAGAAACCGAAACCCTCTGTACCATTATTTTCCGCACACACACCCCTGCCGGACGTGCAGGTTCTAACTTTGCACACATGCAATGTGATTTCCCTTAAACATTTTTTAAAAATAAGTTGCTTTCATTGTAGCTTAAAATATAAAAATGTATTATCCTAGGAAAACTCAGAAAGGATTTAGGGGGTGCGCAGGGAGAGAAGAGGGAGAGGAAGTTCTGTTGCCCAGTCAAATGTTCTTGTGCTAATAGCAGCACTTCCATAGTCCATGGGTAGGCAAACTAAGGCCCGGGGGCTGGATCCGGCCCAGTCGCCTTCTAAATCCAGCCCGTGGATGGTCCGGGAATCAGCGTGTTTTTACATGAGTAGAATGTGTGCTTTTACATTGGTACCTCGGGTTAAGAACTTCATTCGTTCCGGAGATCCGTTCTTAACCTGAAACTGTTCTTAACCTCAGACACCACTTTAGCCGCACCGCCACTGCGCAATTTCTGTCCTCATCCTGAAGCAAAGTTCTTAACCCGAGGTACTATTTCTGGGAGTCTGTAACCTGAAACGTCTGTTAACCGAGATACCACTGTATTTAAAATGCATATCTGGGTTATTTGTGGGGCCTCCCTGGTGTGTTTACATGAGTAGAATGTGTGCTTTTATTTAAAATGCATCTCTGGGTTATTTGTGGGGCATAGGAATTCGTTCTCTACCCCCCAAAAAATAATCCGGCCCCCCACAAGGTCTGAGGGACAGTGGACCTGCCCCCTGCTGAAAAAGTTTGCTGACCCCTGCACGTAGTCTGAGACGTGGTCCTTACATTGCCTCTAGGAGAGGCTCGCGTTATTGGATTCCACACTTAAAAGCCTTGTGAAACAGGGTGTTTCTCTTTTTGTACTGCAATGAAATGGGGTGGGTTGGGGGTTAGCCCTCCCCTACTCACAGAGCTACAAGGGTGAAGCAAATGTAAATACAAAGCAATTAGGAGAGGAGGAATAGTATCAGCATGCAGTTGAAATATAAGCGACAGGGAGCGACTACAGGGACAGATATAGGTCGTCTTGAGAACTTTTAAAAGTGAAAATTGGGATTCCTTCTTTTTAAATGAAACAAGATTAATTCAAAAATATTAATCCCGCGGGGGGAAGGTACATGCAGGGTGGGAGGAAGAGAAAGCTACACCACTGGCTTGGGGTTTGTTTAAAAAATGGGGGGGGAGACCCTTCCCGCTGATATTATTAAAGCTGAAAACATAGGTAGTTTTATGACTGAAATAGAAGGAACTAATCGACAGGGAAGCAATGCTAAAAAGTGTGCCTCGAGAATAGATAATTCACCAAGACCTATTCATAAATTTCTAAGTGAGTGTCTTGCGCTTGCTGTACGGGGACTCAATGCCCTCTTGACTCTCCAGGGAGACCTCTGGAGTTCGAAAGCTATTTTAAAATAGCAAGTGAGGAAAAAGCCTAATAATCTACTTCTTAGTCCTGAGGGGACACAGTGCTGTCCTTGAGATGGGAGGACAAAGCGCATATCTAGTTCAATTTATACTTTGTTTGAGAGACGCATGCCTGAAAGAAGATGGTGTTTTCCTATAAACTTTGGTCTTCAGGCCACCTGCTTCTTTCTCTCTGCTCACAAAGAACCCCCAATGTCTGTAGTGAAAATACTCTCCTGTATTAACTATGCAACGGGCCTGAAGAATGCAGATATAATACATCTGTCCAACCAGGTACTGTCCATGCTTTTGGAGAAAGGTTACTGTAGTTTTAACCATGTAAAACTACAATGGTTAGACCTGAGGGTGGAAAAATGACAAGAGAGCGCTAATCTAAGCAAGACTAGGGCCGCCATATGCCCTGGTTTCCCCAGACATATCCGGAAATTGCGTCCGGGTGAAATTTTCGAAAATGTCCAGGGAAACCCAGAAGTATGGCAACCCATGTTGGAAGTGTTGATTTTTTGGGCGAATTTCCTTAAAAATAGCTCAAAAACCAATAAAAAAGCTCAACAGCTGTGCCAAAAAAAAAGCTCAGCAACTTTTGTGTCCAGATTTTCACTTTTTAAAACATGGCAACGCTATGCAAGACTGAGTTGTGTGTGTGAGAGAGGCAGGAGGCCTGCTCTTTCTTAGAACTGAAGTTTTGGAAGAAACCACGAGGGTCATCTAGTCCAGCCCCCTGCATTGCCTGAATCTTTTGCCCAACGTGGGGCTCAAACCTGCGACCCTGAGGTTAAGCACCTCGTGTTCTACCTACTGAGCTATCCCAGTGTTGTCTTATTTGGGAATTCATATTTGTTTTAGTGCATATAGTTAATAGTTTGTGAGGTCTGCACCCAATCGGATGCCCTGCCAATGATTTAATTCCTTGTAAAACATTTACTAACTTTTTACACTGGCATCGCTTAATATGGTGCATTATCATTCTGGGTTCTTGGTAGATATTTCCAAACGAGGCAATCTAAGCTCAGTACCTAGTTTTAAAACACGTAAAAAATGATCAGAAGACCAAATTACAGTGGTGCCCCGCAAGACGAATGCCTCGCAAGACGAAAAACCCGCTAGACGAAAGGGTTTTCCGTTTTTCGAGGCGCTTCGCAAGACGAATTTCCCTATGGGCTTGCTTCGCAAGACAAAAACGTCTTGCGAGTTTTTTCCCTCCCCCCCCCTTTCTAAGCCGCTAAGCCACTAATAGCCGCTTAGCCGCTAATAGCGCTAATCCGCTAATAGGGATGCTTCGCAAGACGAAAAAACCGCTAGACGAAGAGACTCGCGGAACGGATTATTTTCGTCTTGCGAGGCACCACTGTATGTTGTGCCATATACCAGATTATGGTCACATGGACTCAAAAGACAGATAATGTATTTTTGTTATGACCGAAATTAAGAAGCCACACAGTAGCAGCAGCAGCATCATAAATAGACATTAATTTTACTTTTTATAGAGAGGACCAAGTACTAATTTTCAAAGAAAGGTATAAAATACAAATTAGTCACTCTTGAGTAGACATTGCATACAGTGTTTCAAACATGCCTGTACTGCATATAAATCATAGTATATAAAAGGCAAGTCAAAATTCATTTTGACTTAGCTTTAATCTAAAAGGTTAGGCTTGAGTGAAAACTTAAAAAA
This sequence comes from Podarcis erhardii, assembly GCF_964252035.2. NCBI lineage: Eukaryota > Metazoa > Chordata > Lepidosauria > Squamata > Lacertidae > Podarcis > Podarcis erhardii. The sequence goes on along the minus strand of NC_138497.1, from coordinate 6,036,182 downwards.
ATCTACTTGAAATTCCATAAAACCCTATAGAATATTATTACCAATAAAAGCACAGGTTTTGTGTCTTCACCCAAAAAAATCTGCCTGTTGGAGCTGCAGAATAAAAATCTATTTGGACCATAAGGCTCAGGCAGAGTTCAGTTGAGACTATAAATAAATTTTTTTCAGGGAAAAACAATTATTTAGAGGGGAAAGGACAGAGACTCCCAAAGGTCTCTCAGAAAGTCTTCTAGAGTTGCTGGTCTGGTACATCAATCCTGAGGACTCTAACTTTGGACTTATAGTGATATTCTTTCAGATACAACTTCACAGAAGGAGGAACAGGAAGGGCGTCTATGCCATCGTAAGTCGTGTTGTTGCAAATAACTGTCCTGCATATATGCTGAAGGGAAAAGGGGAAAGTCCTGTTTAAGGGAGTCGAGAGAAGCGGCTCAAAGAACATGCAAGAGCTTGGGTCTTTGTAATGTTCCAGGAGTCCAGTGATGTCGGGAGAATGGAAGACGCATGGGTCGTGGGCATCGAAGCTGAAGTTGTGATTCCACTGCTCGATCCTGGCATGAAGGGACCGGCTGTAACGCCTAAAACTGACCGAGAACAAGTAATCTTCCTGGGCAGAGTCTCGCAGCAAAAAAGTCCCTTCTGGCTTCCCATCTAAAAGTGCTTCTGCCGCATATTTATCCATCACTCCCCAGTAGCAGGGATTATTATTGATCTGAAGGAGGTCAGGGACAAGACAATGGACATAATCTATCTGGGTGTGATATTTAGGAGGGGTTTCCAGCTGCAGCAGCTCGTCGTCTGTTTCCCACCGTGGCTTGTTTCTCTTCCTAGAGCTAGTGCATAGTGTCACCACCTCATCGTCGGAGTCCATGTCACTTTCCTCTCTGCTGTTCCTTAGCTGCTTGCCTGCGGCAGGCTCACCTTGGGGGTCGCACCTGCAGGCTGCAACGTCTGGAATGCTGCATGCCTGCAAAACCGCTGACTCTCCTTCTTCGGCACTCTCAACGCCCCTGAGTTCCCCGTTCCTCCCTTCACCTTGTGACGGCTCCATACTTAACCAACTTTCGGACGCCTGCCTTACGGGAGCAGTGTGCCGTTTGATTAAATGCCACCGGAAGGCTAGTTCGGATCGTGGCGGGAAAGGACACTTGTCCAGCATGAGCTCGCTGATATGTATCTTTCTCTTTGGTGGAAGCACCGAAGAATGTCGACTGCTGCAGTTCCTTATGGGAAAGCATTGGCCCACAGCATCCTGCAGTTTCTGCTTAAGGGAGCGGCCTAGGAGTCTGTGGCTGCAGGAACGCTCCAAGTCCAACTCAGTAGAGGAACAGCTGTGTTTCCTCTCCTGGTTCCTTAAACTAAACATGGATTTCCCTGAGGTGCTGGCCGTTTCAGCGTCAGAACTGCCTTCACTCCTTTTTGACCAGGAAAGCTTCTTTCCGCTCCACACGTAGCCGTCCTTTCTGTCTGCGCTTCTACTCCGGCTGGTTTTAGGTCTCACATCTGGATTTTTAGGGCTCCTTTCTTTATTTTCTGCCATTTCCCCGCAAATGCAACTGGATTCACAAAAGTTCCAAGGCTACCGTTGCCAAATCCTCTGGAACCAGTTTCTATCTCAGAAAGCTTCCATCAGGTGCTTTTCGAATGTACCTACGAAAAGAAAAAAGACAGTCCTCAGCTTATGTTATGAGTACATGTGTAATAACCCCAAGCATATACAGTGGTACCTCGGGTTACATACGTTTCAGGTTACATATGCTTCAGGTTACAGACTCCACTAACCCAGAAATAGTGCTTCAGGTTAAGAACTTTGCTTCAGGATAAGAACAGAAATCGGGCTCTGGCGGCATGGCAGCAGCAGGAGGTCCCATTAGCTAAAGTGGTGCTTCAGGTTAAGAACAATTTCAGGTTAAGTACGGACCTCTGGAACGAATTAAGTACTTAACCTGAGGTACCACTGTACTCGGGCTTCCTTAGCCCAGGCATGAAGCGTCAGAGCCAGGCTGTTCACAGCCTTTCTGCACCTTCCCTAGGAATATCTGGTGGCTTGTCCTTCCCCATGCTTTGAACTACTTCCAGGAAAAGCAGTAGAGCTGCAAACAAGGAGCAAGGTTAGTGCACAATGCTCCATGTTCCTAGGGGAGGTTTTGAAGAGCATCTTGACATAAAGGGCCCAGCCACAGTGCTCGTGTGCCCAGCAGCACAACAGAAGCTCTATTGGAAAGGAAAGGACTATACTGGTTTCTGTGGGGTGATTAGAATTCCACTTAATCCGTTAAGTTCATACTGAGACAAGCACTAAATACCGTATATTCTTCCTCTTTTGTTATCCCATACTTCCTTCAGGAGCTCAATGTGGCAGACATTGCGTGGAGACATTCCACTGCTTTAAAAATCCTGCATGTGGTGTGGTTTGGGAATTAAGGGGTTAACCTGTTTCCAAGAATCAAGCCTTGGCTGGCAGATATCCACTTAGGAAAGCGTTACTAATTAATTGGAGGGAGAGGTTGAATCAGATAATCTATATCTGCCACAGAATCAGGACAATCGTATTTTATTCGATATTTTGAAACGTTTGTGGGTGGAAATGCAAATCAAAGCTAAACTCCAGGTTATATCTTGCTAGCTTATTCCACTGATATTCAGATCAAGGCGATTAGCTCACATGGACACCATATTCATGCAAGATCCTTTTTACCTGTGGAGCTATAAATATTAGCATTTGTGCCAGCTACACACTGGAATACCCATAGCTACTTGCTTAATGTTGTTGTTGTTTTATTCTTAAAAAAAGAACAGACTACCAGAGTTCCAAATTCTTTATCATTTTAAATCTGTGTTTCTCAAACATGGGTCCCCATCTGTTGCTGGACTACAACTCTCATCATCCCTGATCGCTGGTCCTGCTAGCTAGGGATGATGGGAGTTGTAGTCTAACAACAGCTGGGGAAACAATTACAAATAATAGAGTAACAAAGGGTCGTAAAAATGTACAACTCAAGAGCAAAAGGCCATGGTAAATAGTTGTGACTTCCAGTGCTTCCAGACGAATGGAACTGTGGCTGATGGACCTCTGTATTACCCGAAGCACAATTCTAACTTTAATTAGCTCTCCAAGACTTCCTCCATGATCATGTTATGAGAGATAAACTGCAGAGAGGGCTTAACGTCATCGCTGGAAGTGGGCATACTTCCAGGACCACCACCACGCCGTTGGGACAAGTGCTGTACAGTAAACCTGCAACTTACACGGGCCAAAATCACATAAAGTCAAAACACATTGGGTTCAATGGTGGGTGGGGTTGCCAAACGCTTTCCCCCCCCAGATGTCCGCCCCCTTCATAGTGGCTGGTGGTAATGGGAATTGTGGTCAAAAACATCTGGAGGGCAGCAGGTAGCTGAGAGCTGTTGGAGAGGGTTTTGCTTTGCCAGTCCTTTTTAGACAAATGCTATATATATTCATGCCAGTGAGTCATTCAAGAGCAAAACCCCCAGAAGAGAGGGAAAGTAGGCCAAGAAATATTACATGCTCAAAAGATTCACGTTATGCTTGTTCAATATTAGTTCACATAAGTGTGATGATAAGAGATGTTATTCTATACTGACACTTTCAGGTCACACTCAAGACAGAAATTAATTAAAAATACATAAGTTACATACTGGGAATCTCTTGGTACTCTTGTCACTTGCTTTTCAAGATGAAGGGTTTTCTCTTTTTCTTTTTAAAGGACACCCCCAAGGCACTTGAAGTATCTAGGGCTTTACATATTGAAGAGGATTATATAAAATCCAGTTCCTTTCATGAAAGCAATTTTGAAAGACCATGATGGATGGTGTTTTTTTTTTAAGGGATTGCAAGGGGGGGGGGATGACACCACCAAAATTAAGCCTTCTTCAAGATTCAACTCATGCACAACACATGCCTTTGTTTGCCTCCCCTACAGTTTAATGTTTATCTAAACACATTGCTGGCCCCAGGGAATAAGAAACATGCAAATGGAACATAATACATTTATAATGTGGAGCAAGGGCACTTGAACCTTTAAGGCATTTTTAAATGAGTATTTTAATATTATTTATTATTAAGCCACATACAAACTACCTTTAAGGCAAATATTTTAACTCAATGTGATTTACACACAAATAAAACAAAGTACTGTATCAAAACTACAATACGATTTAACCTCTCTTAAAAGATGGTAGCACTATGCTTAGGGGAGTGGGTGGCTCTGTGGTTTAGACCACAGAGCCTCTTGGGTTTGCTGATTGGAAAGTCGGTGGTTCGAATCGGTGTGATGGTGTGAGCTCACGTTGCTCTGTCCCAGCTTCTGCCAACCTAGCAGTTCGAAAGCACACCGGTTCAAATAGATAAATAGGTACCGCTGTGGTGGGAAGATAAACAGCATTTCTGTGCACTCTGGTACTCATCACAGCATCCCGCTGTGCCAGAAGTTTAGTCCTGCTGGCCACATGACCCAGAAAACTCTCTGTGAACAAATGCCGGCTCCCTCGGCCTGAAAAGCAGATGAGCACCACAACCCCATAGTTGCCTTTGACTGGACTTAACTATCCAGGGGTCCTTTACCTTCTACCTTTTTACAACACTTAGATTCCCTAGAGGGCCTACAATTGAAAAGGCCACAGCCCTGTGCTAGAGGACAGCCACTTCTACAGGTCTCAAGAGGAAAACAGGCTCAGGGGAGTTTTAAGGGTCAAAACCAGCACTTTGCGGGAGGTCTGGAAAGCAACAAGAAGCCAGTGTAGTTTAGAATAGGTGCAATGTCACACAATTTTGGTGACTAGCCTTCACAAAAAGCCAGCCCCCTGCATTGCACACCAACTAATGTTTCCAAATACTTTTGGTGGGTGGTGGCTTCTGTGCGCCTCTCAGAGTGCATCAGAATTCTAGCCTGGAAGTTACTGAAAAAGAATGGATGAGAGATACAGTGAGACTGCCGTCCAAATGACCAGTTGGTGGAACCTGTCCTTAGCCACTGCTCTGTTTCAGCTCTGCTTCCGATGGCAGACCAGGAGTGGAGAACCTTTGGCCCCCCAGCTGTTGCTGAACTACAGTTCACATCAGCACTAGCAAACCTGGCCAATGGCCAGAGATGATGGGAGTTGTAGTTCAACAACATCTACAGGGTTCAAAGGTTCCTCACACCTGCAGTAGATGCTGTAGAACAACAAGACCGTGAACTTGGTTCACCAAAAGAGAAATATTATTATTCATCAAGTGGAAACTGACCCCTGGAGAAAAGGGACTACTAGCTGGCATTGGTAGCATCTTGTATATCCATCTAATTATGGTCTCCACAAGCTTGTTTGCAGCTGCAGCTGCTGCCTTTGGGTCTGTTCTAAAGGGAAAATGGAGTCAGGCATCATCTGCACACCAAACGATTTCACTTGGTGATTTTATACAGATATTATACAGTGGACGCTCGGGTTGCGAACGTGATCCATGTGGGATGCACGTTTGCAACCTGCGTCTGCGCACGCGCAGGTTGCGGTCCGGCACTTCTATGCATGCGCGACCGCCGAAACCCGGTACTTCCGGGTTTCGGCGGTCCGAAACCCAAAAAAACGCAACCTGAAGCGGCTGTAACCCGAAGTATGACTGTACAGACAGAAAGAGGGCTATGAAACTTTACAGAATAGCTCACAAGTGTCCACAAAGGAGTAAACCCTCAACTGCCTGGAGAGCATTAGAATCAGCATAAAGCTGCCCTGCTTATTCCTATTGACTCCAGCAGGAGGTCCAAAAGAAGTCACAATTAACATAATGTGTTCTACACCAAGCTTCTTCCAAAATGTCTTCAGAAATTTCAAGTGATTTCTATGCATGTTTACTCAAAAGCTGTCCTCTCCTATTTCAAGTGTTGCCAGAGGTCTAGTTTTCCTAATACGTAGCCATAAATTTATATGGCCTGGGAACAAGGTACTTTTAAGGGCTTTCTTCTCCTGGACAGATGAGATAGTGACTGGAGACCTTCTTCAGGCAACCCCCTAGTCTGAAGTGAAGCAGCTGGCCCCCGGAAATGGAAATGCCACCATTGGAGATAGAAAGCTTTGATTATAGAATTCCCTCTAGATGGATGTTCACCTGGAGCTGTCCTTATTATCTTTTAGGCATCAGGCAAAGCCTGTCTTTGTTTATGTGGGCCTTTGGTGACCGGTAACACTGTTCTAGTGGTGACCAGTGGGTTTTTTTCTGCTAGCTTGAGTGCTTTTGTTTGTTAACTGTTTGAGGTTATGTCTTTGAGACTTTGATTTCTTGGTTTTAAACTGCTTGAATCTGCTGTTAATTATAATACAGTATTTTATGTTATGATGCTTATGGTTATTTCAAGACTTGAATGCCATTTTTGGAAGAAAATCAGGGCACTTAAAAAACAACAACCCCTTAATCTTTTCTTTTGTCATATCAAAAGCCACTGAGAGGTCAAGGGTATAAAAACCTCAACAGAGAAATGTTTTCCTTGTTGATCTCTGATGATAGACTAACCAGACATCCCCAACCTGTGGCCCTTGAGATGTTTTGGGACTACAACTCCCATGATCCCTAGCTAACAGGACCAGTGGTAAGGGATGATGGGAATTGTAGTCTAAAACATCTGGAGGGCTGAGGTTGGGGATGCCTGGACTAAGCAACCCTATGTAGGCTTACTCTGAGGTAAGTCCCACTGTGCTCAGTGGGGCTTACTCCCTAGTGTTCACATTGCAGCCCAAGACACAAATCTGGTGCCTCATCTGTAAATGGTATGAAAAACAGTGTCCCTTCCACTGCTGATAAAGATTTATTTAAACAAACATAATGTTTATCACCTTGCGCGGTTGGGATATGTTGGACTATAAATCAAAAGCAATAAACCCTCTTTCTTAACAATAAACATTCTTTTGCAGAGAAATATTATCTTACACATGTCATAACCTTTGGAGAAATCTAAGCGCGCGCGCACACACACATTCTTCTCCATGTTTATAACTCAAAACATATTTTCCCTGCCCAGGTGAAGATAAAGAGGAAGAAGCTCATCTGTACGCACAGAAACCGGGCTTTCCAACGGACCTTTGGAGCAACCATTTTACATCACGCTTACATTTCTATTTCTCCCAGCTCAGCTCTCCACCTCTTCTTATTAAATGGACTGAGATGACTGAAAAAAGCAGCTCTCGGGTCTTCTCTCCATTTAATTAATCTATTCCCTTCATTATATTTACCCTCACAATATTGCTACTGAGAGACACCCAGTGTCTGTGTCCTATTCCCCGAGGGTAGATACCACTGATTTCTCAGACATTGTCTCCTCCTCTTCAAATGAGCAAGAGAAAGGGGCTATTTATTAATGTTATGCTTAGCCAGCACCATTTTGAAGGCTAGAGTAACCTAATAGTACATTAACACAAAAAACAGGTCCAAAAAACCAGAACAAGGTCTCAGAGCTGTTCCACCAGGCCTTTGGTCAGGGCGCAGCCTGACTCCCTCCTTTGGCAATCTTTACAGAACTTTAGTTTATGGTTGCCATCAATTTTGATTTTAATTAATTTTTATAATGTTTTTAGAATGTTGCACTATTTTAGTGTTGTTAGCCGCCCTGAGCCCGGCTTCAGCTGGGAGGGCGGGATATAAATAAAATTTGTTGTTGTTGTTGTTGTTGTTGTTGTTGTTGTTATGCAAATACAAAATTCTAAATGTACAAGATCGCCAGCGTAACCTCAGTAACTTAATGCAAGGACATTTCCATTTTAACAACACAGCAAGACAACAGAAAATTCCCAATCATCCTTGGTTTAGACGAGGAACACTCACATAAATTGGGATTCATGCCAGCTGTACAGACTTGCTTAATATCATGCTTTAACTTGTTCTCCTTCCCCTAAGTCTCCATCCCAACCCCCCACAAATCAGGCTTTAATGACATCTTCATAACCCAAGGATATCTGAACCAAATAAATGCATATAGCTTTATGTTCACTGATGCCAGCAACACAGATAAGAACAAAAGACCACAGAGATATTAAGTATATTTTCACCCAGAGGGCAACACTGATGGAATGGGCCATTTGATAAGCCACATTACGAGCATCTGCTTTGCAGGCTTTATTTTCACTAAGAAACAGAGCGGATGTGACATAGGTCTCAGCAGAAAGGATGCTCACGTCTTCCATGTACAATTTACTTGTTAGTGGGCACACACTGAAAGCCTTTTAAAAGCATTCTGCCTTTGACAAAACACTTAAGCACACAGCTAGCTCCCACACAGACAATAAAATAAAGGCTTCCTTTTGGACCATATGATTCCGCCACAGGGAAGTAATCAGAGCATGAAAAACACTGCGGAGGAGTTTGATTCGTTGTTCTTTGACACAGGACTGTCTCTTTTGTTGGTTGCAATCGCAATGGACTCTTATCTCAGGGAGAGAATGGAAGCCAACATTGTTCCTTTTCACTTCTCTCATACAGCTAGCGACTAGATCAGGCATGTCCAAAGTCCGTTTTAATCCGGCCCTCATACACAGTTTCTTTCTGTGGTTCTGGCCCTCTTTGGACTAGATTTTCTCCTACAGGAGTACCTAGGAGAAATTTGACTGATCTTCACAACAACAGGAAGGACAGCAGAAGATTGGAGAAGTCTGAAACCAGTTACTTTGGACCCTGCATCATGTGTGGACAGATATAAAAGGCCCTGAATAACACTCTTCTTCTGAGACTAAGAGCATATCCAGACTTGCCCTTGTACCACTGCTTTCCCCTGGGAAAATCCAATATTTACTGCTGAATCAGAGCAAATGTCAATTGGGTTCTCTCCAGATTGACGTTTGCTCTGATTTATTGCCAAAGAGCGGGTTTTCCATGGGAAAGTGGAAGGGCAAGGGAAAAACCACTGAGATTCCTGCACAGCAGGGGGTTGGACTAGATGATCCTTGGGGTCCCTTCCAACTCTAAAATTTTACGATTTTATGACCCTTGCCTAGAAAGTATGGGACATGCGGAAAACTGCCCGGACCCATGCTTTCTAGGCACAGGGCAAGTGGAAGTATGGATAACCTCCAAGTGGCTGATAAAGACCAGGGAATCCATAAGCCTGCATTTCCCTAAAGAGAGAAATTCTATCTCCAGTAATAAATCCATAGGAGCAATGAATATGTTATAACCGCATACATGCAGGCTGCAAACAAATAGTAGTTGCCATCCCAGTGTAATTTAAACTGCAATCTTAGTTCCATTTGCTCAGGGTTGAATTCAACTGCTAGGTTGGCAGAAGCTAGGACACAGCAACGGTTGGCAAACCCAAAAGGCTCAGTCAGGGGTCAGCAAACTTTTGCAGCAGGGGGCCGGTCCACTGCCCTCAGACCTTGTGGGGGAGCGGACTATATTTTTGGGGAGAAAATGAATGAATTCCTATGCTCCACAAATAACCCAGAGATGCATTTTAAATAAAAGGACACATTTGACTCATGTAAAAACACCAGGCAGGCCCCACAAATAACCCAGAGATGCATTTTAAATAAAAGGACACATTCTACTCATGTAAAAACATGCTGATTCCTGGACCGCCCGCAGGGCGGATTTAGAAGGCGACTGAGCCGGATCCAGCCCCCGGGCCTGAGTTTGCCTACCCATGGTTTAGACCACAGCGCCATTGCGTCCCTACACTTCAACTGGATTTACATTTGAGTAGACATGGTTAAGGTTGTGCTGTTGGTAAGAAACCAGACAGATACCAAAAGCTGCAGGCCATCAGCACACTTCTGTTCTTAAGGGCAATTTGTTCCTCCTGTCTACCACTCAAGAGATGGCTCTCTCAGCTTAACTCAAAATAGGCATCAGAATAAAACCTACTAGAGCACCATTTAGACTATAAAGCAGATCAAGGACACACATTCTATGAAAGTTACCATGCGCTATGTTGTGAAAACTGCTTGCAAGTTTGTTTTGTTTTTAAAAAGATTTCTGCCCGGGAGTGATTACTGTTGTTGGCCTAGTAGTGAAATTAAAAGCTAGCTTCAGCTGTAGAAATGGTAAGAGGAAATTCCCTTTTCAGTTCAGGTATTTTGTAACCTGTGTGCCAAAGACATTTTCTCTTTAAAAACAGTATGTATAAAATATTGTTTCAAAGATTGGTTGTATTTTAATGCAGGTACTCATTGAAGCACAACTAACTACAATTGTATTTACAGTAGTCCCAATTCTGCAGGTGTTAACATGCACTCAAAATGTAGTAAATACGGTATATTGGGCTTGAACTACAAAGTGCTGAGAAAACAGGCTGTCAGCTCTTCAGCAGACTTAAGAGAGAACTGTGCGGTGTTGTATTTTTTGTCATTTGGAGACTCACAGTGCAATCCTATATATGTCTAGTTAAAGCAAGCCCTATTTGAGTACAGTGGTACCTCAGGTTAAGTACTTAATTCATTCCGGAGGTCTGTTCTTAACCTGAAACTGTTCTTAACCTGAAGCACCACTTTAGCTAATGGGGCATCCTGCTGCCGCCGTGCCACCGGAGCACGATTTCTGTTCTCATCCTGAAGCAAAGTTCTTAACCTGAAGCACTATTTCTGGGTTAGCGGAGTCTGTAACCTGAAGCGTATGTAACCTGAAGCGTATGTAACCTGAGGTACCACTGTACTCCCAGTATGCAAGACCAGCAAAATCCAACCCATTGTTTCAGTAAAGAGGCATTATTTGTGTGCCTGGTCACATGAGTTGTGAGAATTATAGAATCTTAAGAGTTAGAAGGGACGTTGAGGGTCATCTAGTCCAATGCCCTGCAATGCAAGAATCTGAGCTAAAGCATCCATGACAGATGCTTAGAAATCTCCAAAAAAGGAGAGTCCACCACCTCCAGTGGGAGTCTAGTCTGTTCGACTGCTGAACAGCTCTTACTGTCAGAAAGTTTTTCCGAATGTTTAGTCGGAATCTCCTTTCTTGCAACATGAAGCCACTGGATCGGGTCCTATCTTCCAGAGCAGGAGAAAACAAGCATGCTCCCTCTTCCATGGGGCAGCCCTTAAGATATCTGAAGATGGCTCTCCTATCTCCTCTCAGTCTCCTCTTTTTCAGGCTAAACATACCCAGCTCCTTCAAGAGCTCCTCATAAGGCTTCCTTTCCAGACCTCTGATCATCTTGGTCGCCCTCCTCTGCACACCTTCCTGCTTGTCAACATCCTTCTTAAAATTGTGGTGCCCAAAACTGGACACAGTATTCCAGGTGTGGCCTGACCAAGGCAGAATAGAGTGGTACTATTACTTTCCTTGATCTGGACACTATACTTCTACTGATGCAGCCGCGAATAACATTAGCTTTTTCTGCTGCTGCATCACACTGTGATAGTGAGATAGTGCCATGGGGTGGGGAAATCACTTCATGCAAAAACTTTGTTTTATCAGTTGCTGTTTTTGGCAAATGATTCTCAGTCATCAGCACGTAAGGTATAAGAAGAGTGAAGACCTTCTTACTGTGCTAGACCTTTGTTTTGGTGCCAGAGGCAGAAAATTCAAACTGCATCCTTCCATACGTTAATCAATATTGCTTATTTATTTATGGCATTTCTCTGGGTGGTGAACTGAAGAACCTCACTTTCAGGTGTAATACATAAATACTACTAAAATTCAGCAGTACAAAGTACAAATCTCTTCTTTCTTTTCTTTTCTTTTCTTTTCTTTCTTGGTACAAATCCCTTATAAAACACATAATGCCAGAGAAAAATCAATAAAATTGGTGCCGTAAAAGCCAAAACCTCCCTCAGAATCCTGGAAGGATAAAAATGTATTCATCTGGCACCAGAAACAAATACGTAACAGGGGTCAGGTGAGGCTCTCTGGAGAGGACATTCCATAACCAGGGTGGCCTTATCAGTACTAGTTGGATCACACCTGGTGGTAGTACTCAGAGATCATGGACTCAAGGTCTGGATATATGTGGGAGGATGTAATCCTACAGGTAACTGGCCCAAAACTGCCTGGAAATGAACAAGAAGCCAGAATAGCTGATAACGTACTATTAGATGTTTCAGTTGCCTAGTCCTGGTCAACAACCTCACGGCCCCATTTTGGACTAACAAGGTAATTGTTTTCAAAGGCAGCTACATACATAACACAATACAGTGGTGCCCCGCAAGACGAAATTAATCCGTTCCGCGAGTCTCTTCGTCATGTGGTTTTTTCGTCTTGTGAAGCACGGCTATTAGCGGCTTAGCGCTATTAGCGGTTTAGCGGCTATTAGTGGCTTAGAAAAAGGGGGGGGGAAGGGAAAAAACTTGCAAGAACTCGCAAGACGTTTCGTCTTGCGAAGCAAGCCCATAGGGAAATTCGTCTTGCGAAGCACCTCAAAAGACGGAAAACTCTTTCGTCTAGCGAGTTTTTCGTCTTGAGAGGCATTCGTCTTGCGGGGCACCACTGTAATCTAAGGGGAGGTTATCAGAGCATGGATGACTGTACCGTGGTCAAGATATCTCTGTCCAAGTAAGATTGTAGCCGATTTCTCACCAGAAGCCTGTGCCTCTAGTCTAGTGACAATATTGAATGCTGAGTACCTCCAAACTGCAAATTGGATCATTTAGGGCAGGGGTCAGCAAACCTTTTCAGCAGGGGGTCAGTCCACTGTCCCTCAGACCTTGTGGGGGTGGGGTGGACCATTTTTTTGGGGGGGGGGAATGAACAAATTCCTATGCCCCACAAATAACCCAGAGATGCATTTTAAATAAAAGCACACATTTTACTCATGTAGAAACACGCTGATTCCCGGACTGTCTGTGGGCCGGGGTTAGAAGGCGACTGGGCCAGATCCGCCCCCCAGGTGTTAGTTTGCCTACCCATGATTTAGGGGGAGTGCAACCTCCTCCAGAATAGGGTTTTTTTAAAAAAAACAACAACACACATTATTATTATTAATTTTGTATACTGCCCTATACCCACAGATCTCAGCGTGGTTCACAAGATAAAATCACAAGATAAAACCACAAAATACATAATAAAAACAAAAAACACCCACTCAACTTGGCAGACAAACCATCTACTAACTGCCTATCTTATCTGGGTTAAGCCTCAGTTTATTCAATCCATTGTCATGAATGGGGACAGAATGCCTTGGGTTCTCCTTTGCACGGCTCATTCAAATGAATGGAAACTGAAGAAAAATATTACTCTTGTGCAGCTCCCATTTAAATATCCACAATTTGTTTCTCCCCCTACACAGAAATATATTTAGCTTAATTATGGATCTGCAATTCAACCAGAATTGAGATCCTCAATAGGTATTTATCATAATTCCATTTTTAAAAAGAAGTCCTGTTAACACTCCAAAAATAAAAGAGTAAAATGAAAACACCAATTCTATTTAAAATGTTTCCTTAAATACAACAAAGTGGATATTTAGTTGCTTGTTTTTAAATGTCATCTCGTAAAAATTATATTCTAGCTAAGGACAGACTAATAGTTGTTTTTCTAGAAACAGAAGAAGGCACCTATTTGTGTACAAAGTATATTGCCATATCCTGAAACATCTAGTGAGGCAGAGGGCCTTCTTGGTAGTCGCACCCTCCCGTCAGACGTCAAGGAAATAAACAACTATCTGACTTTTAGAAGACATCTGAAGGCAGTCCTGCTCAGGGAAGTTTTTAATGTTTGATGTGGTATTGTGTTTTAATCTGTTGGAACCCAGTCAGATGGGTAGCATATAGATTAATAATAGTACCAATAATAATAGTACACACACACGTGTCAATATGAGACCAGAAATATTCACACATGTATTGTAAGCAGGGCCAAACAAACAATCCAGAGCTATTTCATATATTTTGTCAGCCTAGATCTCAATAGCTACCAAGCTACCATTAAAAGGCAAGAACAAGCATTTTAGTTCCTTGTGGTTTCTCCATAAGACACACACAACTAGTGTTGCTGCTATAGTATTATTATAATCATCATTATCTATTATTATAATTATCATTATAATAAAGGACACACATCTTAAGACCTAGGTTTGGCTTTGAACGAATCGCTTCCGGAATATTTCCAGAATAGAAGGTGGCAGTGAATCAGACCTGAATTTTAGTCATTCTTAAGTGGCATTTCCATGCATGTTTCAAGACATGAGATGTAAAATGTGTGCCATGTATGAAGTAAAGCTAGAAGAAGCTACACTTGGAAATCTCATTTGAAAGAGAAGAAAGCCTCACTTTTTAACTTTTGAAAAGTGTGGTGGGCATCCAAAGTGTGGTGGGCATATCAAAGTTTTTAAAAATAAGTGCAGTGCTTGGTTTTGAGACGGGAATACTCCAGAATAAAGGGAAATCCTTTGAAATAAGGATGGCCTGTCATCCTTTATGCCGTGGGTGGATATAAGATACTGAAGTGACCCGTAACACAGTCAAATGCTTGGTTACTCACTAGTAGATGCTGTCCAGAAAAACCTTCAGCAATGCAATCAAGGATCCTAAACATTTATTTGCCTATCCATTTTTTAATACCCATCCCTAGAGCTGGTTAAAACTGGGAACTTCTTGAATCAAAATTCATTACGGAGCACCAATTCCAACCTTAAAGGCACAGACTCATTAAAAAGTTTTGCCTTCAGCCGTTTTCTAAAAAAGAAGCTACATTTCTGTGACGGCAGTTATGAAACCAACAGCGAGCCAGATTTTGTCAGAATACAGCCTACTCCTCTTGCCACCAGAAAGATACCCGGCCAATGCAAATAACAGACCCCCAACTCCAGTTCCAATAACCCTCCACATACACTTACCCCATAATGTTAAGAAGTGCTTTTTTTCCTTAAAAAAAATGGTTAGAGGTACTCTCATTTTCCTACTCATATTGAAATACTGCTCCTCGATGAGGCCAAACTTAGATTCACAAAATGTTTAGGGGTATGCGCACCCCTGCGCCCCCCCCCCAGGAAAAAAGCACTGCCCTTAACTCCGAAGAGTTACTGATGTGAAGGAAGAATATTACAATTAATTAAATTTCCCAGAATTTTAAGAAACATGCCGCGAAGACGTGAACTGATGGCAATCGGAAAGCCTTTAGCAGTTAATAATAATAGTAAAAAAGCAATTTCCATAATGAAGGGGACGCTGTCCCCACCCCCATTGAGCATGCTTACCTGCTGCTTACCAGAAGAGACATGTTGGTGGTGGGGGGCCGGAGGTCTGGCACCCAAAAGAAGGGGTCCAAGAGGGGCTTCACCCCAGCAAGGACAGGCACATCCGCTCCCCATCAGACACAAAGCCAGACTGGATTAAATGCACAGCTGGAACTGGGGGGGGGGAAGAGGTGGGCTGGGCTGAGGCAGCAGGAGATGGGGAGGGAGGAAGGAAAGAAAGTGGGGGGGGGCAAGGAAGGAGAGTTTAAAAGGAAAGAGGGGGAAGGAAAAGGGAATGGGGAAGGTTGAGAGGGGAAAAGCATCGGGGAAGGGGGAAGGATGGAGGCAGCAGAAAAGGGAAGGTGGGCAGAACTGAACGCAGGGGAATTTTAATTCCTGTATTAAAAATTTTAATAAATTTTTTTTAATAAAAAAATTTTTAATAAAAAAATTCCTGTATTAAAAATTTTAATAAAATGTTTTTAATAAAAAATTTTTTAATAAAAAAAATCCTGTATTAAAAATTTTAATTTTTCCATGTATAAGACGCCCCCCATGTAGAAGACGACCCCTAATTTTGGAGCCCCAAATTAAGAAATAATGAATTACAACCGTGTAGACGACGACCCCCCGTTTTTAAACTTAAAAAAAATGGGGGGGGGAAATATAGTAAATCTTATACACGGGAAGTAAATAGGGAGGCACGTTTTTTTGGGGGGGGGTTGCCGTCCTAAAACTTACTCCCCTAGGAAGAAAAGAAGGAAGAAGCCCCCCTCCCCAATGGGGAAGGGGGTTATTTGGCCCAAATGCCAATGGGGAAGGGGCTATTTAAGGAAGGAAAGGCGGGAAGAAATGAGAAATAAACGCGAAATGAGAAATAATGCGGGGGGGGGGAGGAAACCGTGAGGCAGAAAGTGCTGGAAAAGAGGAAAAAATAAATAGAAGAGAGGAAAATGTAAAAAAGAGGAAAGTGTATACAGTATATCCCATAAAGCTCCACACAGAGATGTCCTTTTAACACCAGAGGGGGGAGAGAAGAAGGGAGAAGGGAAGAGGAGCAGCCGAGAGGCCCGGCCAGCTGCTGCCCGCCCTCCTCGCCCGCCTCCCGGCCGCGCAGAGGCGCTTCTCCTCCTCCGCCTCCTCCTCCTCCGCCTCCCTCGCTGGGTGCCAGGCGGCCCGGTCCCCTCAGGCGCCTCCTCCGCCCGCCATCATGGCCGGCCCGGGAAGGAGGAGGAGCGGGAGGAGGAGGAGCGGGAGGCCGGGACTCTGACGCCTCACGCCGGCTCCGCCTCAGGCCCAGAGCGCGGGAAGAAGGAGAAAGGCGAGTTGGAGGAGGAGGAGGAGAGGCCGCCGGGGGGCTCCGTGGGGCGGTGAGGAGGGGGCCGGGCTGTGTTGGGGGGGGCTGTTTCTCTCCTCAGCCCCCCCCCAAAGAGAAGCGAAGGAGGAGGAAGAAAAAGGGGAGGAAGAAGCGCCCCTTCGTAAAAAAAAAGGGGGGGATTTGTTACCTCAGGCTGCGGCGCCACGAGGGGGTCGGGGGGTGAGGGGCGAGCAACCCCCCCACAAACAAGGACCTGCTACTATTATATATTATATTATATTATATTATATTATATTATATTATATTATATTATATTATATTATATTATATTATATTATACTATTCTATTACTATTACTATTACTATTACTATTACTATTACTATTATTTTATTTTGTGGTGAGGGGCGAGCGACCCCCCCACAAACAAGGACCTGCTACTATTACTATTATATTATATTATATTATATTATATTATATTATACTATTCTATTACTATTACTATTATTTTATTTTGTGGTGAGGGGCAAGCGACCCCCCCACAAACAAGGACCTGCTACTATTACTATTATATTATATTATATTATATTATACTATTACTATTACTATTACTATTACTATTACTATTACTATTATTTTATTTTGTGGTGAGGGGCAAGCGCCCCCCCCCCACAAACAAGGACCTGCTACTATTACTATTATATTATATTATATTAGATTATACTATTACTATTACTATTACTATTATTTTATTTTGTGGTGAGGGGCAAGCGACCCCCCCACAAACAAGGACCTGCTACTATTACTATTATATTATATTATATTATATTATATTATATTATATTATATTATATTATACTATTCTATTACTATTACTATTACTATTACTATTACTATTATTTTATTTTGTGGTGAGGGGCAAGCGACCCCCCCACAAACAAGGACCTGCTACTATTACTATTATATTATATTATATTATATTATATTATATTATATTATACTATTACTATTACTATTACTATTACTATTACTATTACTATTACTATTACTATTATTTTATTTTGTGGTGAGGGGCAAGCGACCCCCCCACAAACAAGGACCTGCTACTATTACTATTATATTATATTATATTATATTATATTATATTATATTATATTATATACTACTATTACTATTACTATTATTTTATTTTGTGGTGAGGGGCAAGCGACCCCCTGAACAAGGACCTATTATTATTATTATTATTATTATTATTATTATTATTATTATTATCATTATTATTATCATTATCATTATCATTTGTGGAGAGGGGCAAGCGACCCCACCAACCAAGGACCTGGTTTCTTATTTTTATTTGTGGAGAGGGGCAAGCAACCCCCTGAACAAGGGCTTATTATTATTATTACTATTTGTGGAGAGAGGGGCAAGCGACACCCCCCCCAAACAAGGACCTGATATATATTATTATTATTATTTTGCAGAGAGGGGCAAGCGACCCCCCCAAACAAGGACCTGCTATTGTTATTTATTTGGTGAGGGGCAAGCGACCCCCCCCAAACAAGGACCTGGTTTTTTATTTTTATTTGTGGAGAGGGGCAAGCAACCCCCTGAACAAGGGCTTCTTCTTCTTCTTATTATTATTATTATTATTATTATTATTTGTGGAGAGAGGGGCAAGCGATGCCCCCCAAACAAGGACCTGATATAATTTATATTATTATTATTATTATTATTATTATTATTATTATTATTATTATTATTATTTTGCAGAGAGGGGCAAGCGACCCCCCCAAACAAGGACCTGTTATTGTTATTTATTTGGTGAGGGGCAAGCGACCCCCCCAAACAAGGACTTGCTATTATTATTATTATTATTAATTTGGTGAGGGGCAAGCGACCCCCCCCATACAAGGACCTGCTATTATTATTATGGTGAGGTGCAAGCAATCCCCCCAAAACAAGGACCTGCTATTATTATTTTGTTGTTACCCCACCTTTTCCCCAGACAGGGACTCAAGGCAGCTTACAGATAAAGAGAAGAGCAGCTACCCCCACTTGCCTCTCTATTTCTGAACTCCTGCCATTGACATGTGTGCTGCTATTTTTCTTTCTTGCCTGCCTAGAAGTGGCCTCCCACCCCACTCCTATCTCTTGGTGTCTCCACTGCTTCCCCGCTGCTCCTTTTCCCCTTTTTTGTGCTCCAGCAAAAAAAGGGGGTTGGGGGGGGGGGAGAAGAGAAGAGATGACTGCTGTCTCTCTGACTTCCTTTCTCTCTCTCTCCATTCTTCACCTCTCCAAGTAGCAAACTTTGTGGGGAACCCTCCCCCCCCTTTCAAACAAAACATTATGAGGCCGCATTGGGTGCAAGTTGTTTCGGATTAAGTGGCAGCCAAGCTGGGATCCTGGGAATTTGGTGCCCTCCTAAGAGAGTAAACAGGAGCCTGGCAACTCCTTGAGTGAAGAGTCACCTGTATGGCTGATACCTTTACAAAAGGTGTGCTTCTAAACGGTGTAATCCAAAGTATTTGCACTACCCATGTCATTGCTTCTTGTCTTCTTTGTGAAAGAAACCCTCCTAATGTTGTGATGATGGTGGTGATGATGATGATGATTTATCGCCTTGCATGTATGTCCCACTGTGGTTTTTGCATTTACAGGACTATACGCTTTCACTGCAGGTCACTGAATCTGGAATTGCACTGCTTTTACCTCTACCTCAAATCACTGGCACCGATTAGAAAACCGCCCATTTGGAGATTTCGTCAAGGGGCTGCTGACGGAAGAAAACGTAAGCATAACAAGACAAAGAAAGGAAAGGAGTCTAATAATAGCCAAGCCTTCATAACATACGGAATAAGTTATTGACTTTTCCCTATCCTAAAGAATTGTGTCTGTGGCGAAATGATGAAAAAGGACTAATACAGTTGTCCATAGTATATGTTACCGAGATGAGCACCGCAACCCTAGAGTCGTCTGCGACTGGGCCTAATGGTCAGGGGTCCCTTTACCTTTACCTTTACCTACTACTATTGCCTCTCCACTTCCCCATTCACACACCCCCAGCCTAAAATTAGGTAGTAAGCTTCTACAGGTAATCTTTTGGCTGTGTTCCACTGTAAAATTTCATGCAGGTTAATGACGTTATATTAAAAAATAAAAATAGTTTGAACGTAATTGTAGATTTGGAGATTTTTGAACTCAAAAACCTGTTAATCACTTGTAATTGTTTTGCTTGAAGCCCTTTTTAACTTTGAACCTAGATAAAGAATATGCCTTTGTCACAAAAGCCAATGAGATACGGCCACACAGAAGGTCACACAGATGTTTGCTTTGATGACATTGGGAGGTAAGTGACTGAGGGCCCAGTTGCATGTGATTAATGTACACACACACACACTGTATGTATATGTTGGGGATGGGTAACCTGTGGCCCTCCAGATGACTCACAACATCACTAGCCATATATAAAAAATATATAAATTGTCTAGTAGCACCTTAGAGACCAACTAAGTTTGTTCTTGGCATGAGCTTTCGTGTGCAGTCCCATGGACTGCAAGAAGATCAAACCTCTCCATTCTGAAGGAAATCAGCCCTGAGTGCTCACTGGAAGGACAGATCCTGAAGCTGAGGCGCCAGTACTTTGGCCACCTCATGAGAAGAGAAGACTCCCTGGAAAAGACCCTGGTGTTGGGAAAGATGGAGGGCACAAGGAGAAGGGGACGACAGAGGACGAGATGGTTGGACAGTGTCATCGAAGCTACCAGCATGAGTTTGACCAAGCTGCGGGAGGCAGTGGAAGACAGGAGTGCCTGGCGTGCTCTGGTCCATGGGGTCATGAAGAGTTGGACACGACTAAACAACAAGAAGGTGCTACTAGACATTTTTTTTATTTTTATATATATTTCTACTGCATCAGACAAACATGGCTACCTACCTGAATCTAGAACATCACTAGCCATTGGCAATGCTGGCTAAGACTGGTGGGGTTTGGAGTCCTGCAACATCTGAAGGATCATAGGTCCCCTATTCCTGGCATAGATGGCAGGAAGTGATTGTTATTGGCTTCCCACAGTGTTTGTTTCGTGTGAAGAACAAATAAATGACTTCATAATTCTTAAGACCCAAAGATTTTTGTTTATGCTATGGGTCAAAGTGATGTTGTGCCTTTATTGCCTATCCCATCTGAATGACTGCTGCCAAATTACAAGGGAACTCCAGCATTGTGTGGAACTGAATACTCCATTGACAACTAGGAATAGTACAGTCATGCACAGATGGATTTGCATGATCTCAGTGTAAGCAGATTCTACATTCATCTTTTCTGCCAGGTGGCACAGCAGTGAAAAGCAACAGAGGAATGAGGACAAACTGTCATGGCCTGGTGGCCAAAACAGATGCACTTAGCCAGGCTGCTGTGCTTTTTAAGAGTGATGTAGTTTGAACTCTGCAAAAATGGATTTCATTGGTGCCAAATTTATAAGAACTGCCCTCCTGGATCAGGCTCATGGCTCGTTTAGTTCATCATTCTGTTCTCTGACCAGATGACTGTAGGAAATCCGTAAGCAGGACCCGAGCACAACAGCAGTTTCCAGCAGCTGTTATTTAGAAGCATACTGCCTCAGACTATGGAGGCAGCACATACCCATTGTGGCAAGTAACCACTGATAGTTAAATTCATGAGGGAGGATGCAATTTGCCTACTATGCACCATTCATTTAAACCACATGACTTCAGCTAAAGAATCCCGGGGACTGCAGTTTGTTGGGAATTGTAGTTCTGTGAGGGTTTCCCAGGATTCTTTGGGGGAAGTCATGTGGTTTAATTGTATGTTCTTGCTGCCCAAGGTTGGGTTTTTTGCATGTATTCAAGAGATTGCCTCTTTCCTTATGCCTTGTTTTATCACCATAATCTATAAGGTTGAGATGTGAAGTAGTCACCTGAAATTTAGTAGGACACCTCATCTTTTTACAGTGTCATCCATAGTTACTGTTGACACCAAAGCTAGCACCTTCTTCTTGTGATCAATTTACAGTCGTACTTTGGATCCCGAACGCCTTGCGGGTTGAATGTTTTGGCTCCCAAACGCCGCAAACCTGGAAGTGAGTGCTCTGGTTTGCGAGCGTTCTTTGGAACCCAAATGTCCTGACGTGACTTCTGCAGCTTCTGATTGGCTGCAGGAGCTTCCTGCAGCCAATCGGAAGCCGCGCCTTAGATTCCGAATGTTGTGGAAGTCGAACGGACTTCCAGAACGGATTCCATTCGACTTCCGAGGTACCACTGTATATTGTTTCTGAGGAATGAAAGCGTTTGCAGAGAAACTTCCACCACTGTTTTACTTTAGTGAAAACTGAAGAATTTTGATAACAGTTTCGTACATGTTTGTGTAAGATTGATCTTGTTTCTTTGAATAGCTGTATTGTAACATGCGGCAGTGATGGAGATGTCAGGATTTGGGAAAGCCTGGATGACAATGACCCCAAGTCAATTAACGTGGGAGAAAAGGCCTACTCGTTTGCTCTCAAGGTACTGCAGTTATGAACTATACAGCGGGAACTTAGAGATATTCTGGTTCTTCCAGTATGTGTGCAGGGCTCCTTTGTAAATGTAGTGTCATCAAATAGGCCTTGTGCATTAGGCAATACCTACAATGAGGTCATTTTCACAGCTCTGCTTTATACTGATAGGAAGTCATCAACATTTGAGCAACCTGTTGCTTCTGCTATGCAGTCTATTATGTTGAGGCAAGGAAGAAGGGCTACCCCTATGCTATCCATATAATCAGTTATCAGTAATCAATATATTCTTATATGCTCACACATAATCAGGGCTTACAGTATTTTATAATCCACTTTGAATCAAAGGGAAGCTGTGCCTTAGCTAACTGCATACTGCTTGAAACAGCAAAATTAGGAGCCGACCTTTCCCCTACAAACATCTGTGTACCCTGGACAAGGGGAAGACGTGAATCAGAGATTCTGGTACAAAATCCCCTCAGATACAGGCTAAATTAATCCACAGAACAGGAAGAGCAAAACCACAAAATCTCCAAACTCCCTGTCCTGTCATAACTAGGGGAGAGGTTAGACAGAGCGTCACTGCAAGTATCGGAAAGCAGAACTAGAACTCTGTGCTTGACCAGTGCTTGACCAGGAGCTGGTAGCATGGCAAGAAGCTTGCTAATTGGCTAATTTTCGCTGGCAATATCGTGACTGCCTCATGGTTGTCTCACGATCTATGATTTGCTGTGATCTGCTCAGGTATAAAGACCTCTGGATTTCTGTCAATCGGGGTCCCAGTTCCTTTTGGAAGAGATTCCAAACTGGGTCCTTATTGCCTGGCAATAAACTTCACCTTCTTCTTCTCCATTGCTGAGTCTGCCTGATCCTTATTTAACACCAAGCGAGTACCTGCTTACGTTCACGTGCTTCTATGTCAGGATTGAATATAGTCACTGACTTGATTACCTGTGACATGAGAATTATGACTAGGCACAAAAGCTTTTGTAAATTGGAACAGCTGGTTCTCTTCATTCACCTAGGCTGTCTGTACTGCAAATTGTTTGTGTGAACTTGTTAGACAAGTAAGAACTTCTGGTGTAGCAACTTTCTTTTCAGTGTTGTGCAGGGTGTTCAAAACTGCTTTCTTGATTGAAAGAGATATCACTTATCATTTGTATCGCCTTCTCAATCTGGCCCACGGATTTTTACATGAGTAGAATGTATACTTTTATTTAAAATGCATCTCTGGGTTATTTGTGGGGCATAGAAATTCGTTCACCCCCACCCCCAATATATAGTCCGGTCCCCCACAAGATCTGAGGGACAGTGGACCGGCCCCCTGCTGAAAAAGTTTGCTGACCCCTGGTCTTCTGTTTTAACACCAGCAGACAGTAGATGCATTTAGAGTTGGGTGGAACGTTTCTTTAAACAAAATAATTATTTTATGTTTCCTGTTTTAATGGAAAAATAGGAAAAGATGAGTAAAACATTAGCAATACAAATCCACATGTTCGGCATCAGCAACTCCTTTCTGAAACAATATTTGCACTACATTTTATTTTGTTAATTTAAGTTGGGCTCTTGTTTCAAAGTTTAACAAGACTTTCTTCATTGCAATATTATCATTTTGTTAAATTTGATAGACTGCAGTTTTTAATAAGTATTTTATTTGTGAAACCTTGCCCAAGTCTGCCCTCTTGTGACTACAGCAAGTTAAAGCAACTCAATTGATAATTGAGATTATTATTATTATTATTAGCCTCAAATGAGACTACTATTATAAGAAAATCACCCCCTAAATTTTTCAAATCTTTATCTTTTATTAAACGCTGGTTATACTGCGCTTGCAAATTTACCTGGCTACTTGTAACACCGTCAGCATTAAAGTTATTGTGCTGTTGTGTGTTTACGGTGACCATTTTACTATTTCTCTCTTACCAATTTGGCCCTGGGACTTGTGTTTGCTGCTCCCAACCTCATGTCGTTACTGAATTTGTGCTTTAGTGGCTAATCTGATACAGCATCCAATTATAGTATGTAACTAGACCAGGCATAGGCAAACTTGGCTCTCCAGATGTTTTGGGACTACAGTTACCATCATCCCTGACCACTGGTCCTGTTAGCTAGGGATGATGGGAGTTGTAGTCCCAAAACATCTGGAGGGCCGAGTTTGCCTATGCCTGTACTAGACTGATGCTTGCTATTCTTACATGGAAAGCATTTTGAAGAGGTAATTTTACAATGGCTGTTAATTTTACAATTGTGCATATATATATGGATTTCCCTAGAAATAGATTTAACTGTAATTTGTAATCCATGCAAGGACATTCCCAAGCCCATATTTGCCAAGGGAACATAAATGGGGGAGGAGGAATGGCCTCTCCCCAGTCTCCACCCTGGCCAGTCTTTGAGCCCAGCTGAGTAATAAGTATATTCGCCCTGAAGTGTATTGACAACTTTATTAGTACTGAAAAGGGGATACCATCAATTTGTCCCTTGGCACTGGGACATTTCCAGGGGAATTGAAGGAGGCAGTGTTGAACCCGCTCTTAAAAAAACATCATTAGATCCTTTAGATCTATCCAATTACCGCCCGGTTTCAAATCTTCCATTCCTGGGTAAGGTGATTGAGAGAGCGGTTGCTGAACAGCTTGGTGGGTTTCTGGATGAAACATCGGCTCTGGATCCATTCCAGTCCGGCTTCCGCTCTGGTCATGTGACCAAGATGGCTCTGGTCGCCCTAACAGATGATCTCCGTAGGCAGCTGGATCAAGGCGGGTTGGGGCTGCTGATTCTTTTAGACCTGTCAGCAGCCTTCGCCATGGTTGATCACGAACTCCTGGACCACCGCCTCGCCGACGTGGGGATCCAGGGCACAGTCCTTCAATGGCTGTGCTTGTTTCTCTCCGGTTGGGGGCAGAGGGTGGTGCTTTGGGGGGAACTGTTGTTGCGTCACTCCTTGGTGTGTGGAGTGTCGCAGGGTGCGATACTCTCCCCGATGACTTTCAACATCTTAATGTGCCCCCTCGCCCAGCTTGTCCGGAGTTTTGGGTTGGGCTTCCATCAGTATGCTGATGACACCCAATTCTATCTGTTGATGGATGGCCATCCTGACTTGCCCCAGACTCACTGATAAGATGTTTGGAAGCTGTGGCTGGATGGTTACGTGGGAGCCGGTTGAAGTGGATTGAACTGCTCCTGGAGTCAGTAGATGTTTATTTAAATCACCTGACCCTCCCATTGCTTTATTTGTAGAATGGAAGATTGATTACGGCAGTCTCTAACAATACTGTCCAGATCCATACATTCCCAGAGGGTGCTCCAGATGGTATCCTGACACGCTTCACAATGAATGCAAACCATGTAGTTTTCAGTGCTGATGGGAGCAAAGTAGCTGCTGGATCCAGGTAATTTGACTCTGAAGTAGAAGGAAAAGACAGACAAACGGCTTTCCCTATGACTTTTGAATACCAGCAACCTTGGATAGAAGACATTGTTTTAATATTCTGTTCATGTATGATAGGAAAAAAGTTTGCATGCTCTGCTGATTGTATTTAATGTTGGGATTGTTGCAAGAACATTGTATATTCTCTCTACATATAATTGGCATTCCTTTGAGAAAAACACATCAGCTTTGCTCATAGGAAGCTGTCTACATTCTTGCACTGATCTGGTGGAGAGGTGAGTCTGGCTGTACCTAATTTAATACAGGCTGCAGAAGAGTGTGTACAATATAAGTTATCACTTTACTGAGTTTCTGAAGGTTAGCTTAAAGCACTCCAGCCGACTTTTACTGCCATTTTTCTACCTCTTGCTCTTGTTATAAGCATTTGCAGGTGATATTTGTGGAGGTGGTTCTCAAGAGTCCTTAATTGTCATTTTAAATTAGATCAATTTGTTGTAATTGCCTTGAGGGGCTCATGGCAGGAAGACAATTTGTCAGGGTTAGTAGTTCATTATAATCAACAGTTTTAATATGCATTATGAAAATGGTTTTTATGTCTATAATGTTTGATAACACAAATGAATCTCTGAATTGCAGAGATTGAACAGAGGTTAACTTTTTCTGTGGTAGAGTAATTGTGTGCCCACACTTGCGTAGAAACATGCAGTGCCTTTTAAAAAGTACCGTATTTTTCGCCCCATAGGACACACTTTTTCCCCTCCAAAAATGAAGGGGAAATGTGTGTGCGTCCTATGGGGCGAATGCAGGCTTTCGCTGAAGCCTGGAGAGCGAGAGGCATCGGTGCGCACCGACCCCTCTCGCTCTCCAGGCTTCAGGAAGCTATCCGCAAGCCTTGCAAGCCCGGCAGGAGGTCCCGCGGGCTCACAAGGCTAGCGGGCAGCAGCCTGCAGCCCCGGCGAGTGTCGGCAAGCCTTGCGCACCCGGCGGGAGGCCCTGCCAGGCACGCGAGGCTTGGGGCGGCAGCCTGCTGCCCGAGCACGGGGAGCCCTCCGGAGGGCTCCCCGTGCTTCGGGCAAGTGTCCGCAAGCCTTGTGCGCCCGGCGGGAGGTCCCGCCAGGCGCGCAAGGCTTGGGGCAGCAGCCTGTAGCCCGAAGCACGCGGAGCCCTCCGGAGGGTGTCCCGTGCTTTGGGCAGGTGTGCGCAAGGCTTGGGGCGGCAGCCGTGGCTGGGGGGGGGGAAATAATTTTTTTTATTCATTCCCCCCCCAAAAACCCCCGAGGTGTGTCCTATGGGCCGGTGCGCCCTATAGGACGAAAAATACGGTACATCTACACTGTAATTGTAATTGAGTCATTTCTAAATGGAAGAAATACAGCTTCATTTATTCCAATAAAAGTTTGATTTTCAATTTTTCATTATATAGCACAACTAATAGTAGTATTATGCTTATCCCTAGTGACTTCCTGGTGAAGATTGTGGAAGTAACTGACAGCAGCCAGCAAAAGACATTTCGAGGACATGACGCACCTGTTTTAAGTGTGTCATTCGATCCAAAGAACACTTTTATGGTAACAACTTTCCCAGTGGACTTTCTCTTGTCTCTTAAAAGTGGATCACACATTTTAATTAAGGTGGTTTTTGTAAAACCTCCTTAATGAAATAAATTAATAATTTATAAATTCAAAACTAAAATTACTTTGTGACATATATAGAGCACAGAATAACCTGCAAAGCTATATAACTATGACTTTCAGCATTCTTTGGGGAGAGACATGACAGTCAGATGTTAATAAAAAGTTTATAGTGTTCATTATCACTTTTTTAAAATGAGATTTTGTCATGGCTTTGTAAATACTCAACCATTTCTTTTAAGAGTGCCTTCAAACAAAATATTTCTCTCATATATGTGTGTGTGTGTGTGTGTGTGTGTGTGTGTGTGTGTGTATATGTGTGTATATATGAATGATGTGGCACTGGCAAAGTGACTTCATGAAATTGTAACTATGCTAAAAAGTAGAAAAGATAATATGAAAATCAAATTCAGGCTTGATTTTTTCAACTATTCTTTCCAACACTTGATAGGAAAACATCAAGCGCACCTTAAATGCTAATGCATTTGAAGACCAGTATGTCCATGAACGTTTGATTACATAATATGTTTAGGATACTGTTTGCTGCTGTTTTCAATGTAAACCTTGATGCGGTAGTACTTTGCTGGTTGGTCAGAGGCTAATGACTCTCTAAAAATGTTTCCTTGCACAGGCATCAGCAAGCTGTGACGGGTCGGTCAGAGTATGGAAAATTTCAGAGCAGGTAAAATGCCACTTCTTAGAGTTAAACCTGGAATTTTACCACAAGAGATACTTAAGTAGGTTTTTAAAATTTTATTTTCTCTCATGTCTGCATTGACCTCATACCAACTTCCATTGTCTGTGTTCAGATATTAACGTTTTCGTGCTCTTAGAAAAACCGCCCCCTTCTGTGTTTAGTGCAAGAGGGCCCATGCCTTCTGGAAGAGAGTGTTTCGTTACAGGAAAAATGGTCACAGGCTACTCAGGCAACCAGGAACATATACTGTGAAGACAGCAGGTTCATAGAGTACATATTTACCAAATCATTCAAATTTATGGCTTGTCCTACATGTCATTACCCACACCAACTGTGTTCAGACATTTTAAAGAAACATTCCAGTTAAGGGATGGAAGTGTCTCCATTTCACTTCTCGAAGTTCCTAATGATCTCAAAGTTTGAGTAGCACTATGTAGAGATACTTAACTGGCATAGTTGAAGACCTTTTTTTCGATTCTCCCAGGCTGTGGATCCACAGTGGCTATTTGTCCTTCCTTGGGTGGGAACTTATATTGCACCCCGCTTCATCTAAAACTCATCACATTTAAATAAAAAATAAAATAAATGTCCAGTAGCACCTTAGAGACCAGCTAAGTATCTGAAGAAGTATGCATGCACATGAAAGCTTATACGAAGAAGAAACTTAGTTCTTTTTTCCTTTTTCCTTTCTCCTCCTGTGATGAGGCTGCATTTTAATGTTTCAATATTTTAATGTTGTATTTTAATCTTGTTTTTAAGTTGTATTCATTCAACTTGTTTTTATTATTGCTTGTTAGCCTCCCTGAGCCCGGCCTTGGCTGGGGAGGGCGGGGTATAAAAAAAAAATTATTATTATTATTATTATTATTATTATTATTATTATTAAGGTGCTATTGGACATTTTATTTTATTTTATTTATTTATTTATCTATTTTGACTGCATCAGACCAACACAGCTATCTACCTGAATCTCATATTTGGAAAGAGTTCATCTCAAGATGGATAACCATTATTAACTTATTTTGCTTCCAGAGTTGTGAGACAAACTGGCCATTGCTGCAGAAGTGTAATGATGTGGTGAATGCAAAAACAATATGTAGACACGCGTGGCAACCCAAAACAGGAAAGGTAACAAGTTGTCTTTATGTGTTTTAATCCGTGTGTGTGTGTGTGCGCGTAAATTTGGAAAAGCAATGGGTAGGGAAATGTGTTAGAATCTCTTCTTTTCAAATTGTTGTTCCTCTGAAAATCAACCTCCCCTGATGCCACTGTGCAGTGGAGATGTAGCAACTGAGTGTTTAGAAATCCAATATGTGGAACAATGGCAGAGCCCTGCTCAGGATTAAGGATGGCGAGTGTTGGTGAAGGTGCTGCTGTCGTAATCATAAATGCTGTGTCTTCTAAGTAATGCTGATGCAGGGAGCGGGCAACATATGAAATGGCACAAGAACCTCTTCCCATATAATGGATGATCACAATTAATTACATTTATTGGTTGCTCTTTTCACAAAGCGAAAAGGGCAAGCAAAAGTAACATACTCTTGCTAATCTTTTGCTCAGAAAAATCTCTGGCCACCTCTGTAGCTTCAAATTTGGGAAGAAAGGTGTCTACTTGTCATGTTTGCCAGAGGGCAGTGCCACGCTTCTCATGGCAAGCAGCATTGTGGAAGACTGGTACTCGGTATAGCTGCTGTAGTATGCATGTGCTTGGCTGATTCAGACATTTGTTGGAACAATCTCCATTGCTCCTGAGGGTTTGCAGTCTTAGCCATGAGAGCTGTCCTGCTTTTTCTGACTCAGATTGTTGCCACAGGCTGGTCTCTCGGCTTTGTTGGAACAGAACGGAACCCATACAATGCATTCTGTGTTCTGTGTACAATGCTCTGTGTCTAGTGAGTTCCTTCCAAAACGAATGAAGCATCAGTGCTTGCTTATCAAACATCGTATTGTTTTTAATGGTGTTCTTTTATTGTTTTACTCTGCCTAGATATTTTACGACACTGTGGCTTAAAAATACTTTTATAACTAAAGCCACAAAACTGGAACTCATCTTGTAATTGAGATTTGCCGGGAAACCTAGTCAGATGGGCGGGGTATAAATAATAAAACTATTATTATTAAAAACAAAACATTTCCCCCTCTGAATAGTTGCTTGCTGTTCCAGTAGAGAATGTGGTTAAACTATACAGACGAGAAACCTGGGATCATCAACTAGATCTGTTGGATAAGTCCGTCACACAGGTTGGTATCCTCTAGGTGCTTGCTATTCAATCTGTACGTATTGTAAGAAGAGGGCTTTCCTGACACATGAAGGAAGTGCTGGCTATCCATTGTTAAACTGATTGCTCCCGGGTGGCTATGATATGCTTTTCTAAATGAGCAGTCTACCTGCAGGGAATCCCCTATCTCCTTACCTGGAAGAGTAAGTCTCATTGAATTCAGTGAAATTTACTTCTGCGCAGACCTGTATAATATATGTGCTGCAAACATCCTTGGGATATAGCAGTTTCCTTTTGGAGACCTGATACAGTATTAGTGGTTGTACCGCTTGCTGAAAGGAGTCTACTTGCTCTCAGTATCCTGTGCATATGTATAAACAATTCATTGCAAAGGTACTGTTCAGTTTCAAGTGCACTCAGTCTTTGACTCTTAACCAAAATAAACTAGGCAAAATAAACGAGAGCCAGTGTGGTGTAGTGGTTAAGAGCGGTAGACTCCTAATCTGGGGAACCGGGTTCGTGTCTCCGCTCCTCCACATGCAGCTGCTGGGTGACCTTGGGCCAGTCACACTTCTTTGAAGTCTCTCAGCCCCACTCACCTCACAGAGTGTTTGTTGTGGGGGAGGAAGGGAAAGGAGAATGTTAGCCGCTTTGAGACTCCTTAAAGGGAGTGAAAGGCGGGATATCAAATCCAAACAACAACTCCTCCTCCTCCTCCTCCTCCTCCTCCTCCTCCTCCTCCTCCTCTTCTTCTTCTTCTTCTTCTTCTTCTTCTTCTTCTTCTTCTAATAGTCCTTCCTATAGATAGATGCGTCATTGCTCAGGTAAGCACAGAGTGCATAGCAGAACAATGGAATGTGTTGGTGTTGACCTTTAAAGCCCTAAACGGCCTCGGTTCAGTAAACCTGATGGAGCGTCTCCACCTCCATCGTTCTGCCCGGACACTGAGGTCCAGCGCCGAGGGCCTTCTGGCGGTTCCCTCGCTGCAAGAAGCCAAGTTACAGGGAACCAGGCAGAGGGCCTTCTCAGTAGTGGCACCCGCCCTGTGGAACACCCTCCCACCAGATGTCAAAGAGAAAAATAACTACCAAACTTTTAGAAGACATCTAAAGGCAGCCCTGTTTAGGCAAGCTTTTAATGTTTAATAGGTTATTGTATTTTAGTGTATTGTTGGAAGCCACCCAGAGTGGCTGGGGAAACCCAGCCAGATGGGCAGGGTATAAATAATAAATTATTATTATTATTATTATTACTGTGGGATATTAATTTTATTTCCAAATGTTAGAATTGTAAAATAGAACCTGACATTTCATAGGACTGGGCAGTGGCTGTGGCAACTGGAAATAGTTTCTCAACTTTCATATTTATATAAGGTACAGGGTGTTTTTTCCCCTTAAATACAAGGCTCCTCATCCCTCGCAAGGATGATAAATGTAAAGTTGAAACGAGTGCCCAGTATCTTCATACATCTGTTTTGCCTTTCGGTTTGCTTAGAAAATCCCAATATAGATGCTTTCTTTTCTCACAAAGAATTAATAATCAGTACAGTTGCTTGGTGCCCAAAATGAAAGTGAGATTGTTCAACGTGTTCTGCAGTTAATGATGCATCTTTATTTTTTCCTTTGTCTACCAGCCCTTCAATGTTGTAGCCTGGTCTCCATGTGGACAGTATCTGGCAGCAGGAAGTGTTGGTGGCTGGATAGTCATTTGGGATGTGGACACCCAGGAGTGCTTGGAGAGGTGCCTGTAGTTTTCATAATGTGTCTTGTAAAGATGACCTTACACAAAGTAGAACAATTATTAAGAGAGCAATTGGGAGCCACAGGCCTATGAAATGAACATTTGGCCCTCTTTAGAATGCTGTACTGTTGTTAGCCGCTCTGAGCCCAGCTTCGGCTGGGGAGGGCGGGATATAAATAAATTATTATTATTATTATTATTATTATTATTATTATTATTATTATTATTATTACAGTGGTGCCCCGAAAGACGAATGCCTCGCAAGATGAAAAACTCGCTAGACGAAAGAGTTTTCCGCTTTTGAGGTGCTTCGCAAGACGAATTTCCCTATGGGCTTGCTTTGCAAGACGAAAACGTCTTGCGAGTTTTTTCCCTTTCCCCCCTCTCTTTCTAAGCCGCTAATAGCCGCTAAGCCGCTAATAGCCGCTAAGCCGCCAATAGCGCTAATCCGCTAATGGCCGTGCTTCGCAAGACGAAAAAACTGCTAGACGAAGAGACTCGTGGAACGAATTATTTTCTTTTTTTTTTTTTAAAATAATTTTTATTCAATTTTCAATTTTAAAGACAAAACAAACTTACATAAAAAAAAATCAAAACAAAAGTAAAACAAACACAAAACAAAACAAAACACAACCAAATTTTCATCTCCTTTCAATGACTTCCCCGCACTCCCCTGCCCACCTTCCATTTTCACTACATAGCTCAGCAAATTATTTATTAGATCTCTTAAAAATTATTCAATTCTTTCCTTCCAATTTATCTTTTCCCCCTTTTTAACTTATCATAATTTTACATGTTCCCTTTCCCATATTGGATCTATTCTCCAAGGTCGGCGTAATTTCTCTCCCACAAATTCATCCTTTTTTTTTTTTTCTTTTTTTTTTAATATTAAATCTAAAATCATAATATTTCAGTTCCAAATCCCAGGTTTTTACCACCCCAAATTCCCCTCCCCCCTGCCCCCGCTTTACCCCTACCCAAATAGATAAACAACAGTTTTAGCCTGGATTTCTGACATCCGAGGCCTTCAGGCCCCAGTTAGCCTCTCTCCGCCGATTTTGTTTATAGTCCTCTTTGTTGGTCTTCCCTTCTCCATGAGGTTCTGTCAGCAGCTCCTCATATTTTCTTTCTTCCAAATCAAACAAAGACAGTTTTTGACCAAAGACAACGAATCTCCCAAAGTCCAGCCCCAGAAAGAAGTCCCCATTGAACTTGTTCATTCTTTGTTGATTCAATATTCTGATTATTCCAGGGGCTTCTCTCTTCCTCTGGCCCTGCAGATCTGCAATCCCATAGTCATCCTCCTTGTTTCTTTGATTCCCAAAAGTTACAGGTTTCTGTTTGCATTCTTGTTGAACTCTTTCTTTTTCTCCTTCCCCCCATAGGGTTATCTCTCCTTCTGCAGCTGCAAATTTTTTTTCCACTTGTTTAGTTCCATTGACAGAGTCGTTAAGTTTAAGACTGAAGGTCATCAACTGTTCAGTCATAATTGTGTTCTGTTTTTGCAAGGTTCCCACCAGACAAAACATTTTTTGTATCTCTGCCAGTAATTTTCCTTCAGCAGCCATTGCAATGTCATCAGTTCCCTCCAGAGGGATCTCCATCATGAGTCTCACCCAACAGTCAGTTACTTTGTTGTTAAGAATTATTTTGTTTCCAATCAGTTCAATCAATTCAGTTTCAATGTAGCATTTAATCCAGAAAAGCAGTTATAACACAGTTCCACGTTTCGGCTAATCGTTTGACAGCTCTTTTTGACAGCTGTCAAACTTCTTATTCTGTTTCTCGGGCTCCCACACTGGGCGCTACCCGGGTCTGGGGGGGTCAACTTAAAAAGCAAAACCCCCGGAATTCCTCTTTCTTCCACTCCTGCTCAAATTACTTCTTAATTCAGTTTGTGAAAGTTCTCCGTTTAAGCACCAAAGTCTTTCCGACCTGGTGCTATCTCTTTGCTTTAAATCTTTTGGTGGGGAGGGGGAGTGCGGACTTCCTTTTTAACACGTCCCCCCGATCATACTCGAATTCGTAAATAAGAAACTTTTAGTGCCGAAATTTCCTTTTACTCACGGGTTACATTTTCAGTCCAAATTTTAAGAAGAAAGACAGCGCTCTCCGGTCATGGCTCGCGGCTTCGCTCCGCCAAGGCAGCGATCGACTCTCAGCACCACGCCACTCTCCGGTCCACTCCGTAGCCTTTAAAAAGGCTCTTCGCGGGTCAGGGAGGGCGCTTAAGGTGCCCACCGAGTCACCATGTCCGCAGGCTTCCGCGCCTGCGGTTTCTAAGGGTCCCCGTGTCGCCGGCACGGCAAGACCCGTCCTTAGCGGAGCCGACTCCCTCCGGAACTCAGAGGGAGTCCGCCATTACCCGTTCGCGCTATCCCGGAAGTCCCGTGGAACGAATTATTTTCATCTTGCGAGGCACCACTGTATTATTATTAGCTTTTGCTTACGTTTGGTTAAATCCAGAGGTGAAGCAGCTTATGACAGGACAGACGCCTGCCTTGTTCTCATTGGGCCATCTCTGTCCATTCCATGCAATCATAACTGTTAGCCTCTTTGTACTGCAGTGCTCAGTGGTGTGGATTTTCTGGAAAATTTTGAACTGGGATTGTTTTTGGGAGAAAAAATCCTATGTAAATTAGGGCAACTTGCATTGGGTGAAAAATCCCGATGCCCTAGAGCAGGAATGTGGAATTTCAGGCCCATGGACCTAAGACATTCCTCTGTGTATATCAGCCGTGCAAACTGCAAACGGGCCACATTAATTTTTAGCTGGGTGTTGGGCCTGCCTGAGCATAGCGATTTGGGTTGCACAGACCGCATGTGATTCATCTGTCTTAGTAAGAACCAATTAGAATTGTTCTTAACTACATATGATTCAGAAGGACGTAGCACATTGAGAAGATTTGATGAGCTCAAGAGGACTAGTGTGTATGTTTCTCACTTAATTGATTACAATTACAGTATTAGGACTCATACATGTCACAGGGTTTTTCCACAGGGTTCTTGTGTTCTGCTGTAGTGATCTTTGCTAAGGCAAGAATGATTTGTCCAAGTCCTGTGAGCCAAACAATTTTTTTCTGTAGCGAGGGTTTAACAGATTGTGATTTTAAACCTGCACAGAACACTGGTTTTTCATTATTTTTTAGGGTGAAGCATGACAAAAGTTACACCATCTGTGGTTTGGCTTGGCACCCAATAGGCGGGCAGGTTGCTTATACGGACATGGAAGGCAATCTGGGACTACTTGAGAATGTCTGTGATGTAGATGGAAAGAAATCAAACTGCAAGGTAATATAAACCGGAAGCTTTCTTGGGTTCTTCGGTATCCTTTCCCATCATGGATGGCAATCTTTATCCACTCATGTAAATCTGGAGTTTGGCAGGCTTCAGGATAAAACGTGATGTTTTCTTGATAGCACTATGTGGATTTTATGACAGTAACTTTTAAACCATGGCTTTAGGCATCTGCTCCTGGTGTCAAAGATTACGACGAACTTTTTGATGAGGATGACGGCGAGGACTTCCTGAACAGAGACTCGGTTGGGGACGACTGGGGTTCCAAAGCTGCGAGGAACGATGAAGATGATGATGACGACCCCATGATGGCATCGGGCCGTCCCAGAAACCGAGGGGCAATAATAGAGGATGATAACTCCCTAGGTTTGAATTTCCCAAAGCTTGGGTGTATGGAGTGGGGGGCAGGGAGGACGAACACTGCAGGAACTGCAGACACATCAAGGATGCTGCCAGCTTGGCTCACAATATCCTTTGGTTGGGGGGTGGGTGTTGCAAGATTTTTTTAAAAAAAGCCCTTGCTTTCCTAAGCCACTGATACAAAGCTATCTGCCTTGCATAGATACTGGATTGCTGAAAGCTAACTCTGGCCTTGACAAAGAGGAAGAAGAGGACGACCAGGAAAGCCTTGCCCCGCTGCTGCCACTGTCATCAACCCAGAGGCCTTTCTACGATGGGCCAGTGCCAACTCCTCGGCAAAAGCCCTTCCAGCCTGGCTCCACTCCGGTTCACCTCACTCACCGCTTCATGGTGAGTTTCTTTTCTTTGGCAGATTTAAAATAATAATAATAATAATAATAATAATAATAATAATGATGATGATGATGATGATGATGATGATGATGATGTTGGGAAAAGGCACTCTTGGCCATTGGTCCCACCTCAGGATCCAAGAGTGATACTGATCCGAGAAGTACCCCCAGGCTATGCAGCTGATCCTTCAAGGGAGTGTGATGCCACACAAAACAGTACCAGTTCCCAGATAAATTGGTCCCTTCATCAATTGTTGTCTCCTTTTTTTGGGGGGGGGGAACGGGCTGAGTTTCTTTTTTCTTTTCTTTTTTAAAGCAGTGCATCTCTACATAGGCTGCTGTTGCACAGAAAAACCTTCCAGAAAGGGTGTATGTACTCACCTCATTGCCTGAATGGGGGTGGGAAAGTGGCTTAAGATTTTTTTGTGAGTAGGAATGACTCTTCCCCGCCTCTTCCAAGAAACAAGGTGATGGGGTGTTATTCCACAGAGGAGTGAGGGAAGGTCAATAAATTTCAATCAATAAGGTGCCATCTTTACAAGGAGAGAAATGAAAAGAGAAATGTCGCAGGAGCAAGCAACTTGCCTGGTCTCTCAGACATTGCCCCTGTCTTTTGCTGTTTGGAGTAATAAACCACAGTTAGAATATAAGTCTGCACTGCAGCCTAAACTCTCCTCTGTGGTATAATATTGGCCAGCATTTATCAGATCATTTCACAGCAGACATTGGAGGCCTCTCTTGGGCATGTGATATTGTCACCCCCCTTTGCTTTTTGAAATTTCCTCTGCCCTCAGCCCTTTCAACCAAACACGTCAAAATAATCAGCCAGTTGTCCCCATCTAATTAAGGGGGAAATGGAGAGAGTATAATTTTTATTTAAGTTTTTGTATGTTGCTTTTCAAGAAAATGATTGCAAAGTGGTCTCCAAAAATCCAGTAATGATGTTTAATAATAATAACAGAAATATTTTATTATTTATACCCTGCCTGTCTGATATTTGTGTGAACATTCTTCTTCTTTGGCAATCACTTGTAGCTGAGTAAGATTGTCTTTCATAAATACGGTTTTAACAATGAGTCCATAAGTGACTGTGGAGGCCAATTCTGGATCTACACGTCCTTCCACAGTGGGGACTTTGGTTTCCGGGCAGGAGTTGATCACGGTGTGGATTTGCCAAGCATGACTTCCTCTTAGCACGCTTCTCCCTTTTGTCCTGAGTTCCAGTGTCTTCAAAGCCCATGACACCTTTGGTAAAGCTGCTTTCCAACTGGAGCGCTCGCAGGCCAGTGTTTCCCAATTGTCAGTGTTTATACTCCATTTTTAAAGATTTGCCTTGAGAGAGTCTTTAAGCCTTTTTTGTTGACCACCAGCATTAGGAATAGAGTAGTAGCCTCTGCTAGAGTTAGACCAGGTGACCTGGGATCCATTCAGAGTAGAAAGCAGGCTATATGTTGAAGGCTATATGTTGCTTTTCTGAAAGTAGTGTTACTGTTGACGTTCCTCCCATAGGTGTGGAACTCTATTGGTATTATTCGCTGCTATAATGATGAACAGGACAACGCCATTGATGTGGAATTCCATGACACAGCCATCCATCACGCTATGCACTTGCCAAATTCTTTGAATCACACAATGGCAGCCCTTTCCAGTGAAGCTATTTTGCTAGCCTGCGAGAGCACAGAGGAGCTAGCGAGGTAACACTTATTTTAATGTTTCTGTGAAGAACACAACTTCTTAAAAAAACAACCACTACCAAACCTATTTTTGGCATGCCAGGGGTTTACCTGTAGTGGTCATGATCAGGATGAATGGATCTCAGAGCTGTTGTTAGTGCAACATCTCTTGGAGATACTGTTACTGTTTGTTTCGTGCAAAACCTCAAGGGAACAGCTGAGGAATGAAGAAAAGGTGGATCTGATAAAGGAAAGAAGACTTACTAATTAATAAATTGGTGATCAGTTTTCCTAGCATGTTTTCAACTTGTAACAGTACAAACCAGCATTCTGGTTTAATTTAGTCTCCAACAAAACTGCTACTATTAGGTGAATACCCCACCCCCCACCCCCGAAAAAAACGTTCAGCAGAAAGACTCTAGTCTGAACATCCCTAATCACTTCTTGTTTTTTATTCCCCATTCCCCCCTCGCTTTTTCCCATTTTCAGCAAGCTTCACTGCATACATTTTAACTCCTGGGATTCCAACAAGGAGTGGACAGTTGACATGTTGCAGAATGAAGAGATTGAAGCGGTTTGTTTGGGCCAGGGCTGGGCTGCGTGTGCCACAAGCACCCTTCTCCTCCGCCTCTTCACGAATGGGGGAGTTCAGAAAGACATCTTCAGCCTCCCTGGCCCTGTGGTGTCCATGGCGGGACACGGAGAGCAGCTGTTGGTGGCTTTTCACAAAGGTGATTTCCCTGGCAGGCTTTTTTTTCCTGTTTAAATATGTTTCAGGGTTAGTTATGTTTTCCCCCCCCCACCTCCTTTTTTGCTGCAACTTCTGTTTCAAAAAATGCCATAGAAGCATCATGCTTTGATTTTGAATGGGGAAATGTTGAGTATCTTAATTTAGTTGCATTTCTAAAGTGAGCCGTCATCACATTCCCAACGACTTCCATTTCTTTGTAATTGTACTACTGGCTTTACAACACCGGTCTCTCTGACACCCCGTCTTGCCACAATGAAGTTTAGACTTCATTGGAATTGTTTTAGGATTGTTGTTGTTGTTTAGTTATTTAGTCGTGTCTGACTCTTCGTGACCCCATGGACCAGAACATGCCAAGCACTCCTATCTTCCACTGCCTCCCGCAGCTTGGTCAAACTCACATTCGTAGTTTCAAGAACACTGTCCAACCATCTCGTCCTCTGTCGTCCCCTTCTCCTTGTGCCCTCCATCTTTCCCAACATCAGGGTCTTTTCCAGGGAGTCTTTTCTTCTCATGAGGTGGCCAAAGTCTTTTAGCCGATGGCCCTTGTGGTCTCTTCCAACTCTATGATTCTATGATTCTAGGATCTGTCCTTCCAGTGAGCACTCAGGGCTAATTTCCTTAAGAATGGAGAGGTTTGATCTTCTTGCAGTCCATGGGACTCTCAAGAGTCTCCTCCAGCACCATAATTCAAGAGCATCAATTCTTTGGCAATCAGCCTTCTTTATGGTCCAGCTCTCACTTCCATACATCACTACGGGGAAAATCATAGCTTTAACTATACGGACCTATACGTATGTTTTGGGATAATGAGGGTCAAAGCTGACAGTATCCATCTGCTAGCTGAACAGACACGGTTGACAGGATGGATTCTCTTCTCCCTCACAGACCCCACCCTTCAGGTTGGGGAACCCTCTTTAGCAGACTTGGGGAAGGATGGGGTGGGAGGATGGAAGTCTGTGGTGTTGGGGGGAGGAGGAGAGAGGAAGGAGAAGTCCTGCCACAAAAAGCCACTTAACGAAATATATCATTTAATTCAAGTAAGACAAAAACCAGGGAGAAGGTGGGGAGGGGTATTACTCAGAAGGTTGGTGGGAATGGGTGATTGGCAGATAGCTGTGATGAGCCTGTTGACGACTCTTAACGACTGCAATAGGTCTTACAGGGAAAAGCAAGGGGTGAGAAGGTGAAAAATGGCTTTGTCATGTATAATGAGATAAGAATCCAATGTCTTTGTTCAGACCAGGTCTCGCCATGGTTTTAAGTTTGGTAATAAGTTGCAATTCAGCAGCTTCTCTTTCCAGTCTATTTCTGAAATTCCTTTGTAATAGAACAGCTACTTTGAGATCTTGTATAGAATGTCCTGGGAGATTGAAGTGTTCTCCTACTGGTTTCTCTGTCTTGTGATTCCTGATGTCAGATTCCTGAGAAACCAGTAGGAGAAACCAGTAGGAGAGAAACAGAGAAACCAGTAGGAGAACACTTCAACCAAGACTTAAGAACTTTTCTGCGAATGCTTAAAAATTAACCAGGGGATAGAAATTCAGCCAGGTCCTTCAGGTGCCCAGAAAATGGCACACCGACAGAGCAACATCCAGCTATCTTCACCCACCAGCAGCAGCTCCTTTTCTGCAACTTCCTTCGGTCTAGAATCAATTGCCCCCCACCCCTCTTGCTTTTATAGGTACTGGTTTTGATGGGGATCAGTGTCTTGGGGTGCAGCTGCTAGAGCTGGGAAGGAAGAAGAGGCAGCTTTTGCACGGTGACCCACTTCCTCTTTCCAGGAAATCCTATCTCACATGGCTAGGATTTTCAGCAGAAGGTAAGATGGTTTGCTTCTCTCCTTTATTCTGAGATATGTCAATATCATTTTCCTGGGGAGGAAATGTGCAGCATTGTGCGACAGACTCCCCATTCCTCTACTCTCCCCCGCAACCCTCTCACGCCCCATCAATTCTATTCTAGAAGTTCCTATGATCCTTTATATTGAGGGGGTGGGTGGGTACAAGGGGGTGTGTAAGCAGAAGAGGAAGTCCCATTGCACAAGTGAAAGTTTGTTCTGTTAGTGGATAGACATAACTGGATATTGCTCACTGGTTTGGATCCTAAGTTTCTCTTCATGAAAGTGAGAGGAGCCGGTTTCCACTGTTAGGATATTTCCGTTCCACCTTAAAAGGGAGCAGGATGTTTGTGTCACAGCCTGCGTATTTCCTGTTCACAGGATGTTTCTGTTTTGATAGAGCTGTTGTCTCTCTCTCTCTGCCTGAGCAGACCGAAGCAGGCAGTCATGTTTTTTCTTTGTTCTGACCAACGCTGAATAAACATTCTAAATGATACTTTCGCTGTGCGAACTCTGCGATAGAGCGTGCATCAGTTCTGGAATGTGGAAAGCTATTTTCTGGAGCTCATGTCGCTAATTGCTGATACTGTATCTACGGGAGGTCGATGGACGTCCGGAGTCGACGTGGAGGCAGCGGTGGCCTTTGTCTCCCTGGCAGTATCCCAACATTCAGCACCTCCCCTGCAGCCATCTGCACTATATTCCAAATCATTCCCAAAGGCTCCCCAGCCCCCAGGACTGGGGGGGGGGAGAGAGAGAGAGAGAGAGAGAGAGAGAGAGAGAGAGAGAAGGGAAAGCCCTGGTCCTTGAATGTGAACTCACCCTATTTCTGCGACTATAATTTGTTATAGCAGTTTTTAATATTCAGTTTTGGATGTTTGCAGCCCTTGGACCTGATGGTGAAGGGCAGGCAAAAATCGGAATAAAATAACGATACTGATAAGTGGAAGGGAAGTTCGGGTGCAAGCCATTATCCCCAAGGGCTGGTTTACAAGCTAAATTGGTCACTGGTGGTGTTGAAGATGCCTGCAGCCTCCTAAGACAGGCATAGGCAAACTCGGCCCTCCAGAGGTTTTGGACTACAACTCCCATCATCCCTAGCTAACAGGACCAGTGGTCAGGGATGATGGGAGTTGTAGTCCCAAAACATCTGGAGGGCCGAGTTTGCCTATGCCTGCCCTAAGAGGTGGAGATGCCTGCAAGGTCCTAAGCGGGGAAGTTCAGCATTATTAGTGAACACCCAGATCTGTGGAGATGGATCTGGGCAAGGAGCTTTTCAGGAGCAAAACTTAGCGTCTCTAAACTTGAGGAAGATACCAGGGTGGGGAAGGGGACCAAGCACTGCTCCTTTGTGAATGATAGGTGGCTATCCTGCAAGAGTAACATCGTTTTCACTGTCTACCAGCTTTAAAGGGTCACTGATACTTGTGCATTTGCTTGCTCTTGAAGATTGCAAGGGGACATGGCTGTTAAAACTGAATTTCAACAACTTAGTTATTACAGACTACCAGAAGGTGGGGCTATTTCCAAAGTTAACAGCCCCTGATTCTCTTCAAAATGTGCCATCATTTTTTTATTCAGAGAGGCAGAGAGGACTGCTGCACTTAACATCCTACCTGTAGAATGTTAGAATGATGTTGGACAGAAATTAAGTGCTTACCAGCTGTAATGCAAAGGTTGAGCAATAAGTTAAAATAAGTTATAATAAGTTACAATAAGGATTTGCTGAGTTAAGAACTTGAACTGGAATACAAAAGGGGGAGGTGAGAGGAGGTCTGGGAAACAAGGTAATGGAAATAAGTTATGGGAATTATATTTGTTTTGCTTTTTTAATTGTGTATTTTTGTTATTTTTTGTGCATTTTTGTTTTCTGTTGGCTTTTTGTATTAAATTGGAAATTCTAATAAATATCTATAAAAATAAATAAATAGAATAATAGAAATGGGATGGGACCCCCAAGGGGCAACTGAACTCTGCTTTAAAACCTCCAGCAAAGAAAAGTCCACTACCTTCTGATGGTGTCTGTCAACTGTCAAATGGCTCTTACCAGCAGAAAATTCTTCCTAATGTTGGGGGGGGGGAATCCTACCTGTAGCTCATGCGTCTGCTTCAGAGCGAACCCTCAAAACAACACTGTGTGTGTGTGTGTTCCTGATTTTGTAGGTACCCCTTGTTACGCGGATTCAGAGGGTGTCGTGCGCATGCTGAACCGAGGACTTGGTAATACCTGGACCCCGGTCTGTGACACAAGGGAGCACAGTAAAGGAAAGTCAGATCACTACTGGATTGTGGGCATTCATGAAAACCCACAGCAGCTCAGGTAGGAAGTTAAGAGTTTGCATGGTTATACAACAGAAAAGCACGTGAATATTCAGGTGGTTTTGTCCAAAGCCACCTGTCCGTTTATCCTCTGCTGCTGTCTGTCTACAACTTCTCCACTGCTGCCTGTTTAGTCCAGGCCCCTGCAGCCTAAATTTCTTGGGTGGGAAGAGGTCTGTGTGGAGCTGCTAGCAATGAAAGCGTATCTTCCCCTTTAAACGGCCAGCTGTGCAACTAAGGCTGCCCTTAATTGACTTGCTTTGGTTTAATTTTTGCTACCTTTCCAAAGTGAGCTGCCCCCAGAGCAGCTTCTAACAGCAGCTAGCTAACAAAGCATAATAAATTTGAGTACAGTGGTGCCCCGCAAGACGAATGCCTCGCAAGACGGAAAACCCGCTAGACGAAAGGGTTTTCCGTTTTGGAGGTGCTTCGCAAAACGAATTTCCCTATGGGCTTGCTTCGCAAGATGAAAATGTCTTGCGAGTTCCTGCGGGTTTCCCCCCCTTTTTC
This sequence comes from Podarcis erhardii, assembly GCF_964252035.2. Classification (NCBI taxonomy): domain Eukaryota; kingdom Metazoa; phylum Chordata; class Lepidosauria; order Squamata; family Lacertidae; genus Podarcis; species Podarcis erhardii. The sequence goes on along the minus strand of NC_138497.1, from coordinate 5,993,450 downwards.
TAAGCCGCTAAAAGCCGCTAAACCGCTAATAGCGCTAATCCGCTAATCCATCAATGGGCTTGCTTTGCAAGACGAAAAAACCGCAAGACGAAGAGACTCGCGGAACGGATTCTTTTCGTCTTGCGAGGCACCACTGTAAAACAAAAACCGCAACAGTTTGGTAGGCGGAATAAATTCACTATTACAGAAGAAATAATTGAGACCTTCAGAGTGAAAATACAGTTAACAAACCAGCTCCAGCTGCTGGAGAAGCCGGTCTTACTGCACCAGGCCGCTCTTGCCTTCAGTGATGGTATTGTCACAACTACCATCACCTTAGGGCTGCCCTGAATCTCCCCTTTTGCTGCAGACTCCCTGCAGATATAGAGTGCAGCCGTACATGGTTGCTTTACTTTTATCTTTTTCTTCCAATGGTTGCGTTATTTCCCCCTGATAAAGCTAAGCTTGGGCTCACTGCAGCCACTCAGGGAGGCATCTTGCTGTTATCTGTGGACTTGGCCAATTGTACAGAAACGGCATGTTCTTCTGCTTCCCCCATCGAGTCATTCATTTCTAGGGAAACTAATGAAAAGCCCCAGGATACATCTGGGTTGATGAATGCAAGTCACAGTCATTGTGGTTTTCCTTCCTTTTCCAAGAAAGAAAAAGACAGAAAGTGTGTTATTTAAATACAGGGTTTCTCTTTATGTGTATTTTTTAAAAAATTAATCACCTAGGAGAGTGAGTGAATGCAGGATTTGATTGTAATAGTGTAATTGAACGGGGCTAAAATTTTAGATTTAGCAAATGCTTTTTTGGAGTTTTGTTCTACTCTTTTTGTAATGTGTTACTTTTTAAAATAAAAACTAACGCATGCCATTTTTCTCCCCTCTGATGTGGGAGAGTACGGAAACTGCCCCTCCCTGACCTGTAGACCGAAGTGGTAAAATGCAAGAAAAGCTGTACCTTTTATTTATTGTGCTGTGAGTGCATGGATTTCTCCTTTAGATAGAGCCTACTCGGGGGCGGGGGGGGGGGGGAGAGACACAGCTTTTAGGTGTGCATCTTAATTCTGTGCTTCCCTCCTTGCAGGTGCATCCCTTGTAAAGGAGCCCGTTTCCCCGCTACCCTTCCCCGTCCTGCAGTAGCAGTGCTGCCGTTCAAGCTTCCTTTTTGTCAGACAGCAACAGATAAGGGCCAGATGGAGGTAGGGAAAGTCAACATTGGTTTGGTTTGCTGGCTGTCTTCCATTGCAGCCCTCTTGACATGTGTGTCCAGATTATTAAAGCAGCCCTCGCAGCAGCGTGTATGTAGTCAGAACTTGGGATTTGGTCCATAGATCCATATTGGAAAAGGGGGTTTGTTAACAACGACAGTGTTATTAATGAAAGCAACATTATGGTTGTTGTTATTTATTGCACTTTTCACCCTTCATACATTTGGATCCCAGGTGAAAAATAATAACCGCATAAAACGCATACGTCATATGATAAATATTAACATAAAAACCGATTGCGGTCATAGACAAATTCCTTGCAGCAGCCACACATAACAAATGCTGGACTCAAAATAATACCAAGCACCAAAAACTGAAGGGAAAAAATATATCTTTATTTGGAGCCGGAAGACTGAAGACCTAAATAAGGGATTGCAGTTTGCTTCCTTTTCTCAGACCCATTTTGTATGCTTTTTGCTTTGTCTGTATTGCATGGAAGTGGAGCACGTGAGTTCCTTGAGTAGTTTATCTGACACGTCGTTTAATATAAAACACCTCTGATGCAAATTATCTCTGTTGTGAGGAAAAGCACTGCAGAACCCCTTGGTCTTATCTGTGGGGCTCGTCAGAAACGTTTGTTGAATTCATGTTTAAATTGCATGTATTGACCAGAAAATGTGCAGAAGCTCTGCCCGTAGTTGTATATGTGTGTTTGCATTCATTCATTCATTTAATACACCACTGTGTTGTAAAAACCCTCAAAGCGGTTTACATGCATCGCATGTGGAGGGCATGCATTTGTGTGCTTGTTTATTGTAAGTACTAGAGCAATCTCAGGACCTTGCTAATTCCTGCAAATATCAGGATCTACAAATGGTCCTGATTAAACAGCAACGTGTTGAACTGTGTTTCCTCCCCCCCCCTTTCTTTTTCCTGCATGCTTCAGGAGCAATTTTGGCGCTCTGTCTTGTTTCACCGCTACCTGGACTACTTATCCCAAAATGGATATGAACACGATGAAAGTGTGAAAAGCCAGGCAACCCAAGAACAGCAGAATCTCTTGATGAAAATGTTTGCAGTAAGTGAGGGAGGTTCTCAATTCAAAAAGCAACTACAGCTCTTGAAGCATTTTGATGTCACGCTGCTTAGCAAAATAGCATTATTTCTTTGCAGCTTGGGAATTTGGTTGTGACCCTTTATTAACCCCTGAAACATACAAAGGGTGCTTAGGCTTGAGCACGCACTATTGCAAGATCTAGCTTGCCAAGAAGGCTGATTGCTGAAGAATTGATGCTTTTGAATTCTGGTGCTGGAGACTCTTGAGAGTCCCATGGACTGCAAGAAGATCAAACCGATCCATTCTGAAGGAAATCAGCCCTGAGTGCTCACTGGAAGGACAGATCCTGAAGCTGAGGCTCCAAGACTTTGGCCACCTCATGAGAAGAGAAGACTCCCTGGAAAAGACCCTGATGCTGGGAAAGATGGAGGGCACAAGGAGAAGGGGACGACAGAGGACGAGATGTTGGGACAGTGTTCTCGAAGCTACCAGCATGAGTTTGACCCAACTGCGGGAGGCAGTGGAAGAGAGGAGTGCCTGGCGTGCTCTGGTCCAGGGAGTCACGAAGAGTCGGACATGACTAAACGACTAAACAACAACAACAATAGCTTGCCAACACACATTGTGTGGTCTGAGCGTGGGTAGATAACGCAGATAGATCTGCTTAATCAACACACCAATCTTGTGGCTGGGCAGTGCCAACACCTCTGCTATTCCCAGGCTGCTGCGAAGTCCCAGGTGGGCTGGCTGTGACTGTAGCCATAGCTGCTGCAGTGGGTGGAACCAGAGGTGTCAGGGATGGGGGCAAGGCACAGCGCAAACTATGTGGAATGGGAGGAGAATGGAGAAGGGTAAGGAGGGGCTGGATCAGAGAGGAAGAATGTACCTGGGGGCTTAATGTCTGAGTAGCTAATGCCTAAAGAGCAGGAGGCTTTTAAGAGAGGAGCCTTGCTGAGCCAGGAGAAAGCTATGCCAAGAGAGGAAAGTGACATGACAACTGCCCCACCCTTTGCTGGTGAAGCCTCAGTAAACTAACCCCAATACAGTGGTGCCTCGCAAGACGAAATTAATCCGTTCTGTGAGTCTCTTCGTATAGCGGTTTTTTCGTCTTGCGAAGCAAGCCCATTGACAGCTTAGCGGATTAGCGCTATTAGCAGTTTAGTGGCTTTTAGCGGCTTTTAGCGGCTTATCAGCTTAGCGGATCAGCTGATAAGCGGCTTAGCTGCTTAGAAAAAGGGGGGGGAGGGGAAAAAACCCGCAGGAACTCGCAAGACATTTTCGTCTTGCGAAGCAAGCCCATAGGGAAATTCGTTTTGCGAAGCGCCTCCAAAACGGAAAATCCTTTCGTCTAGCGGGTTTTCCGTCTTGCGAGGCGTTCGTCTTGCGGGGCACCACTGTACGCCATAGTTCTTTGGTCTGCAGTGTCATAGCCCCAGAACTTTGCACTGCCCATTACTGACTTGTCTCCTGTACAGTTTTAAAATGTTGAGGTCTACTTCCTAAAGTAACAGTTTTCAAAGGCAGTGTAACTCCAGTAGCAGGCTGGTTCCCACCAAAGTTACTGCTTTTTAAAAGAATGACCACAGGCAGGTGGCTTTCCCAGTGACAGGGAGGAGGATATGAGTACAGTGGTACCTCCGGTTGCGGACAGGATCCGTTCCAGAGGTCTGGTCGGATCCCGAGGTTTCCACAACCTGAGGACCGCTTCTGCGCATGCGCGCGCAGCAAAACCCAATAAAATGCTTCCGGATTTCCCGCTTTCGCATCCCGAAGTTTATGTAACCAGAGGGTTACTTAACCAGAGGTACTACTGTATAGCTTTTGTTCTCTTGAATTTACAAGAGAACCTTCCCTTGCTAAACACCACGGGACTTTGTTTCTCTTTTCCCCTTTCGTACGAATAGCTTTCCTGTACCCTGGAACGCGAGTTTCGCTGCATGGAACTTGCAGAGCTTATGACTCAGAATGCCAGGAGCTTAGCTATCAAGTACGCCTCTCGCTCTCGGAGGCTGAATCTCGCCCAGCGGCTCAGTGAACTGGCAGCAGAGAGAGCAGCTGAGTTGGCAGCTGCTGAAGAGAACGGCATGGAGGAGGAAGAGGATTTCCAAAATCATCTGAATGCTGGGTAAGAAGAAATTCCAGAATGACACTACAGTTGGCAGACTTTTGCAGTGAAGGAGTTGCAGGGACCTCATTCATCACGTAGGCGTGTACTAGTGACACATAGTGAGTGTGGGTATTTGTGTGGCTTCCAGTCCCATATTCTATCTGCCAGAGCCTGAGGTTTGATGGTGTTCCTTCCCTGTCAGTATCGTGGATAATGGGGAGCCTTTATACTGGTGCTCAACCCCTGGACTGAAACAATGCTTAAAAAGGGAACAGGCACCATTTGAGAGCCACCGTAGTGTACTGGTTAAGAGCGGTGGACTCATAATCTGGTGAACCGGGTTCGCTTCCCCACTCTTCCACATGCAGCTGCTGGGTGACCTTGGGCTAGTCACACTTCTCTGAAGTCTCTCAGCCCCACTCACCTCACAGAGTGTTTGTTGTTGGGGAGGAAGGGAAAGGAGATTGTTAGCCGCTTTGAGACTGCTTAGGGTAGTGATAAAGCGGGATATCAAATCCAAACTCCTCCTCCTCCTCCTCCTCCTCCTCCTCCTCCTCCTCCTCCTCCTCCTCTTCTTCTTCTTCTTCTTCTTCTATGAGGAACAAATCTTCTATAAAAAGTAAGATACAGCCATCTTTTTATGGCTTGAAGTTGATTCTTGCGGAGACTGGGATGTTTCACAGACTGGGGATGTTCTGGAAGCAAGAGTTAAGCTTATCTTTCTCTCCTAGGACAGAATAGCATTTTAAGTGTAAAGGTTTGAAGACGGAAGATACACACACAGAGACACACCCACCCAAACACACACACATTTAGAAAGGGCCTGAATATAACTCTTAACCCATTGTCTGCACACTTTCCTCCTTTCTCACATGAATTTTCTTCACTATTCACCACCGTCCTTAATTGTAGATAAGGGTTGTGTGTTGGCAGTGACCTTCGTTAGAGTGTACTTTTAACCAGAGACTTGTTGTTAGCTCTAGGACAGTCCATTAAGGTGCTGTGCAACACATGTTACTGTTCTTTATATTTTCCCTGTATCCTCTCCCTCCTTTTAGACCCCTCAGAGTGATTGATACCTTCTTCCAACCACACACACTTAGTTTCATCAGTGGTACAGCACTGTCTATTCCTAGCCCTTCACTGAGTTTAACAGAAGTTTGGTGATTCATTTATTTTGCTGCCAGGATGTGTAGTTAGCGTCTTCTTTTTACCTAGGTATGCAGTTTTAAGATATTTTCTAGCATGTGACCTAAATCAGTTGTTGTTTTAATCTTACTAATGGCCCAGGGTATTACATGTGTGGCAGCTGCCTCTTATCTATCTGTTTATCTAAATATCTAACTAAATGAGTAGACTGCTGAGTTCATTTATCTGCTTTCAGTTACAGTAGCACCCCCACAGAATCAGGTCAGGCCCGGATCAGAAACCTTCAACGTCAGCAAAGTATGGAGACCTACGAGGAAGAGGAGGAGAAGGAGGAGGAGGAGGAGGAGGAAGGCACATCTGAAGTGACGAAACCTAGTAAGACTGACAGATGCACACAAGTATTCAGGGCAGAAGGCTGTATAGTTGTCATATTTCCCAAATCCTGAGGACGGGTTGTTGATAAGAGCAGACATATAATGCATGACAGGCTCCACAAAGAACAACTATTTTCTGGGGTTTATTTTTCTTGATTCATTTTCCTTTTCAAGGAAGGAAAAGCTTGCTTCTCCTTTCCCTCAGTAATCATTGTAGCAAGTAGGGTCTGTCTTCTGTGTTTTCTAGCTTTTAGCATTTTGTAGCTCACTTACCATCTATTTTGCTTAGCTGATGTTCTTAAGTAGGACTATAATACAGCACTTATTCAGGGTTAACCTGCAATATGCCTCAAATTTCACTCCTCTTCTCATGTTTGCACTTACATATACACCATTTGTCATATCTTTCTGAAGGACCTCCGCCAATCTCTGAAAAGGTGTCTACTCCCAAATCTGGTGAGTCAAAATTATTATTATTTTCTAGGCAAGGAAAAGATATTCATGGTTGTGCCTGTTTGTGCAACTTTTGGTGTCAGCTGCCCAACTGCAGTTCCTCTCCTTTTGTCAAACAGCATGCTTGCTTCCCTTAATTCTGATATAATAAATTGGAACAGTTCCTCTCCAGCTCCCACTATGCACCCCAAATCAGCTATAAGGAGTTGGGGGATTGTGTGGGGCATGGGGAGAGGTGGCTTCAGGCAAACCTCGTATTATTGTGTTTTGCTTTTTTTGTGGTTCGTGGATATTGCTCCTTACCAGGACATGCGTGCCACTTCAGGCAGCCCAGCCAGGGCAAGGAAGCTCCCCGCTGCTGCCCCTCTTCCGGCCATGGGAGTAGACTATGGCTGGAGCTGGGTTTTATTGCAATATTAGCTTTATTGTGATGGTCTGGAACCGAACCTGCAATATCTCTGAGGTATTCTTATAATGAGGGACGCAGGTGGCGCTGTGGGTTAAACCACAGAGCCTAGGACTTGCCGATCAGAAGGCCGGCGGTTCGAATCCCCCGCGACGGGGTGATCTCCCATTGTTCGGTCCCTGCTCCTGCCAACCTAGCAGTTCGAAAGCACATCAAAGTGCAAGTAGATAAATACGTACCGCTCTGGCGGGAAGGTAAATGGCGTTTCCGTGTGCTGCTCTGGTTCGCCAGAAGTGGCTTAGTCATGCTGGCCACATGACCCAGAAGCTGTCTGCAGACAAACGCCCGCTCCCTCGGCCTATAGAGTGAGATGAGCGCACAACCCCAGAGTCGGTCACGACTGGACCTAATGGTGAGGGGTCCCTTTACCTTTACCTTATGCTTATAAATGGAATCCCATGTGTACAGCATTGATTACTACCCTAAAAATAAAGAACACATAACGTTAATTAATAAAGCACTTCTGTATACGCAGGCCCTAATGGTGAGGGGTCCCTTTACCTTTACCTTATGCTTATAAATGGAATCCCATGTGTACAGCATTGATTACTACCCTAAAAATAAAGAACACATAACGTTAATTAATAAAGCACTTCTGTATACGCAGGCTCACTTAACTATTGTAAATGAAAACAATTAGTTCCTTTTCCCAGAAGGCATACACAGTGTTTTCTAAAGGTTTTCATTGGTGTTCTTCTCCCCTATCGCTTCTATCTCCAGTAACAAAAGCTGCAGTTGTGTCCAGCAGTCAAAAGCGAGTCAATCCCTTCAAGGTGAGAATTTGGTGATTTTAGTTCACTTCAAATTTGAAGTAAAATGTGTGAAGATTGTCAGAAATCCTGAGCGATGGAAAGTAAGGGTTTTTTAAAAATGTTTTGCTCCACTAGGTATCCAGTAGCCAAAAGGATCAGCTGGTTCAGCTGGCTAATATCATAGACAACATGACCAAACAAGGCAAGAAAAATTCCATGCCAAACAGCCGAGTTGCTTCAAACAAGAAGAGTCCAGTTATAAAACCGCTGGTTCCTAAGCCAAAGTCAAAGCAGGTGAGATTCGTGTTGACTTACAGTCGTACCTTGGAAGTGGAATGGAATCCGTTCCAGACATCTGTTCAACTTCCAAAACAATCGGAAACCAAAGCACAGCTTCTGATTGGCTGCAGGGAGCTCCTGCAGCCAATCAGAAGTTGCGGAAGCCCCATCGTATGTATGGAACACTCACTTCGGGTTTGTGGTGTTCGGGAGCCAAAATGTCCGAGTACCAAAGTGTTCGGGATCCAAGGTACGATTGTATTGGGGTGGAGCCCAGCTAATTCATTTTTGTCAGCTCATATCAAGTGCAAGAAATGTTGTACCCTAAGTGAGGGCTGTAAGATCAAGCATGAAGGTCAGTTTGTGAGATGAAGAAGTGAGGTGAAGAAACAGAGTGAGCGCCACTGAAGGGCCACAAAACAGGGCCACCCCCACCTCTTCTTTTGTGTCCTTTATCAGGCTTGTAAGACCACAGAGCCTAGGACTTGCTGATCAGAAGGTCAGCGGTTCGAATCCCCGCAACGGGGTGAGCTCCGATTGTTGGGTCCCTGCTCCTGCCAACCTAGCAGTTCGAAAGCACGTCAAAGTGCAAGTAGATAAGTAGGTACCGCTCTGGCGGGAAGGTAAACAACGTTTCCGTGCACAGCTCTGGTTTGCCAGAAACGGCTTAGTCATGCTGGCCACATGACCCGGAAGCTGTATGCCGGCTCCCTTGGCCAATAAAGCGAGATGAGTGCCGCAACCCCAGAGTCGGCCACGACTGGACCTAATGGTCAGGGGTCCCTTTACCTTTACCTTTAAGATCTTTAATACTTTTTTTCATCATACTAATAGCATACTAGCGAATTTATTGGGAATACTGGGTGATGCACAAGACTAGATTATTGCATTTTCTCTCAAGGGCACACATTTTACCTGTTTTGCTTCTGAATTGTTGTTAGGTGTTGCTTGTTGGCACTGAAGAAGATTTTCATACCTGAAATTTGTTGGGCTCATCTCAAAAAACTGTTTTCCAGCCACTTGTTGAGGGTTAGGTTTATTGTTGTGGTGCACCATTCATAAATAACAATATGCACATGATAGAAAAGTGAACACTGAACAGTCAAGAGTTGTTACTTTATCTCAAGATGTATACAATTTTTTGTTGGTTGTTTGACAGCATTTTTTTTTAAGTGGGTAAAAAACGATGTTGCGTGGTCAAAAAAGCAAAGACCCTGGCATGCCTATTGTTTTGTTTTTCAATACAAAGAAACAGTAAGTAGGTGAAGATAAAATACATACATACAAACAGTAAATGCACACACACACAAAGCAAAAGAAATGCTATCTCACTAACTTCTTCTGTTGTAGTTAATAATGCATTGAAAACTGTGGACTGGGAGAAAAAAAGATCTATAAAGACACCCTTTTAAGGGAAATGTTTTAACATCAAGAGAGTATTTTACGGTCTGAAATGCATAAGTAATACACGTTCACTGTGAATTTTTGAAACCTGTATCTAATTGTATAGGCTGCAGCAGCTGCATTTTTCCAACCCCGAACACCTAGTACTGAAAAGAAGAACATAGACGAGAGAGGAGGGGGAACTGAAGCACCCCCACCTGAACCACCTCAAACTCCAACTGAGAGCAGTGACAATAAAAGGTCAGTGTCCCAGGGGGGCAGTCCCAGTCTTTCCCGTTGCCATTGTGGGGTGGCTAATCCAGAAAGCTCCCCGGGCATTCCAAAACTTCAGCTGCAGAACATTTCAGAATCCCTTTCTCCTCCTCCTCCTCCTCCTCCTCCCCCTCCTCTTCTTCTTCTTCTTCTTCTTCTTCTTCTTCTTCTTCTTCTTCTTCTTCTTCTTCTTCTTCTTCCTTTTTTCAAGGCCAAAGACTGGGTTCCAGATGTGGCTAGACGAGAACAGAAGCTGCATTGGGGCAGATAATCCTCATTTTGAAGAAACTGAGATAATAAAAGAAGGCATGAGTCGATTCAGAAATCTGTCTGCAGAAGAAAGGATGGTAATGGAGTTCCCTCATGGAATGTTTTACTTCTGTTCATTTGCTTCTTCTATAGAAATCCTCCCCCCCCCCCCCCCGTTTCCTTTCCCCGTTCCTGGGTTCTGCTGCTTTTCCATTGCTTGCTCCAACATTGTTACCATGCCCCAGAATGAATGAACTTTGAGGTAGTTGCGTGAAGCATGAATCCGCACGTTTGGCACAGTATGGCCTATGTTGTGCCACGCCAGGTGTGTAGAAGCTCAGGCCCTCCAGATGTTGCTGAACTACAACTCCCATCAGCCCCTGCAGGCATGGGGGTGGGGTAGCTAATGTCACAGAAGACGTAATTGGGATTCAATGTGACTTTAGCAGAATGGAGAACTGGGCCTAAAGTAACCAAATGAATTTCAGTAGGAACAACTGTAAGGCATGAAGAACCAGCTACACAAATAAAAGATGGGGGACACCTGGCTTGCCACTAGTAAATGTGAAAAGGATCTCGGGGTCTTATCAGACCACAAGCTTAACATGAGTCAACAGTGTGAAATCACCCAGGGAGCTTTCATAGTAGAGATTTGAACCTGTGTCTCTCCAGGTCTAGTTCAGTGCTAATCACTACAACATGCTAACTATAATATTTGCACTGCACCCCCTGATCAACATCTCCCCATCTTTGCTGCAGTTGGAAATCTGGTCTAGGGGTGATGCCTTGAGAAAAGCCAGGATGCAGCAGCCAGGCTCTTCTGATCTTATTTTGTTAGGATTCAGTGCTGGTGAAGAAGAATCCCATTCCACAGAATTCAGTGACACTGCACTTTACCTCTGAATAGCTGAATCATGGCAAATCCCTGCTACATTAGTTAATTGGTTTCTTCCCCTTCCCTAGGTCTGGACCGAGAAAGCCAAAGGAAAAGAAGCTGGCGATTCATCGGAAGGGAAAAAGCGGAAGCGCTTGGAAGTTGTTAACAGTGGTGGGCAAGAAAGCCAAGGGAAAAAATCAAAGGAGGACACAAGCTCGGTCACAAAACCCAGTTCCATTCAGGAGTCTGCCATCGCAAAGCTATCAGCATTTGCCTTCAAGCAGAGATAAACCAGCCTGTGCTTTTCTAAGGGTACCTTGTGGGTTAACTTTAACCTATTGTTTGAACCAGCCTCCAAACAGGTGTTGCCCTTTTTATGTCATGCCACACATTTAGTTGGTCCCAGTAAGCCAAATCCAGATATTCCTGGCATGAGACCTGTTATTTCAGTAGTGCACCATGTTTCCTTTGGGACTGCACCATGGCGGTAGAAAGCAGATATGGCCAAGGAGAAAAGGCAGAGAGTCTGTTCCATAGATGTCCACTGTTCCCGCTTGACCTTCTTCTGACCTTCTGTTTTCCACTACTTCTTTGTTGCTTTTCCTTTTTAAGTTACAGAATGTGTGAAAGCCTTTGTTAGGGTCTGGCACTTTGGGGGTTTGCCTGTCTTGCAGCAACAGCCTTGTGAGCTTTTGACTTGACTCACCGTGTGCTGGTAGGTGAGCGGAGAACAGTGGAGCCATCATGCAACCCCATTTCCCACCCAGCCATGCTGAAGAAGAATCATTCACCCCACACCCATCTGGTTTGTGTAATTTCCCTCCTGATCTACGTAGGAAAGGAATGTAGGAGAGACTTGTCTCTTAGGCCGGTGTAGCTAGCGCAGTGCCCTCAAAATGTTGCTGGACTCCCTATTGGCCCCATCCAGCCTAGCCAGTGATCGTGGATGATGGGTGTTGTAGTCCAACAACTTCTGGAGGGCATCACATTAAATACTCCTGCCTTAGGCATGTGGGCATCATTGGGTATGTCTGAGTTCTGCATAGCAAATGTTTTTCTTCCAAATGCTGGAATTTTGGTATTTTTATGTAATGGTTCTACTAAATAAAGTGGTGACATTTGTATATCTTGTTGTTTAGTCGATTAGTCATGTCTGACGCTTCATGACCCCCTAGACCAGAGCACGCCAGGCACTCCTGTCTTCCACTGCCTCCCGCAGTTTGGTCAAACTCATGTTCGTAGCTTCGAGAACACTGTCCAACCATCTTGTCCTCTGTCGTCCCCTTCTCCTTGTGCCCTCCATCTTTCCCAACATCAGGGTCTTTTCCAGGGAGTCTTCTCTTCTCATGAGGTGGCCAAAGTCTTGGAGCCTTAGCTTCAGGATCTGTCCTTCCAGTGAGCACTCAGGGCTGATTTCCTTAAGAATGGATAGATTTGATCTCCTTGCAGTCCATGGGACTCTCAAGATTCTCCTTCAGCACCATAATTCAAAAGCATCAATTCTTCGGCAATCAGCCTTCTTTATGGTCCAGCTCTCACTTCCATACATCACTACTGGGAAAACCATAGCTTTAACTATACGGACCTTTGTTGGCAAGGTGATGTCTCTGCTTTTTAAGATGCTGTCTTGTATATCTTAGTTGATGAATACTTTGTTTTCACTTATCTCAGATGCTAGTTTTATATTTGGGTAGGTCTGTTTTGTCCACTCCAGCTTAACTGATGAGAGAAGAAATCCTTCTCCCCTCCCCTCATATGTCAGTTTAGCTCCCAGTACTTTGGAGCCCTGGAGAGGAAGGACTGTGAGCCTACAGAACAGGAATGGGCAGCTTGTGCCCCTCTAAATAGTGCTGGACTCCCAACTCTCATCATCCCTAGGTCCCTTGGCCGTGCTAGCTGGGGCTGCTGGGAGTTGGCGTCTAACAACATCTGGAGGGACATGGCCTTCCCATCCCTGTGAAATAGGGCATAACCACTTTTAACCTTGCTACAGCCAAGTTGGTGATAGCCAAAGAAGCAGTTATCACAGCCATTGTTATAGTAAACTCTGATTGGACGGAATAAATTCACTAATTCATTGGAATGATACTGTGATCTAAGCATGAAATTGAATAATTGATCCAAGGATAACAGGGCCCCGAGGTAAGTGAGCAAAGAGATGTAGGAGCACGGCTGTCCTGAATTGCAAATCAAAAGACTGTCCATTTGGAGAGGGCTGCAATTTTAAGAAAGCAAGGGGACGGTTTGCTAGTCTTAATGGACTGGATAAAAATGGACTGTGAGCCAGGGATGTCTAGTTCAGAGCTCAGGCATTCAGCAAATGGCTTGCCTAAGGTTGCCAATCTCTGCATCTGTAGCCCTTTCATTTTGGAATTAAAAAATATGCTGAACTGCCTTGCAGGGCTACCTTAAAGATTACAGAGGCAGGTTATGTAGGAAAGCTCTTAAGGTGCTTCATACATGATAAAGTCTGGTTGTGAATCCAGTGACCAGAGGAGGAATGACCAAGCCCCTATTGTTTGCCTTCAGCATCTGATAACCCAAGGTATGCTTCTGAGTATGAAAGTTCTGTATATTGTTTGCGTCTATTCTTGGATATTAGCCATCTTATCCATGAAGCCAAGCTCCATGCGGAAATTCAGCATTCACCCAGGTTTTAGGGGTGCAGATTCTCTGACCCACACCCTCCCGATAGCTGCACTTCTCAGTTTTTAAACCTCTGGGGTTGCTTCCATGTTAACTTCTTTTTTTTTTTGGAATCTGCCGTCATTTGTTCACTTCTTTTTTATGAAACATCCAGACAATGCTGTCAGTCTGCTCCACTCTGGGGTTTGCATTCCTTATCTGGACCTGTGATTGAATGATGATGCTTTTCTGTAAGCAGTGAGATTTAGTTCTTGTCTATCTGTGCCTAGGTAAAGGTAAAGGGACCCCTGACCATTAGGTCCAGTCGTGACCGACTCTGGGGTTGCGGTGCTCATCTCGCTTTATTGGCCGAGGGAGCTGGCGTACAGCTTCCGGGTCATGTGGCCAGCATGACTAAGCCGCTTCTGGCGAACCAGAGCAGCGCACGGAAATGCTGTTTACCTTCCCGCCGGAGTGGTACCTATTTATCTACTTGCACTTTGACATGCTTTCGAACTGCTAGGTTGGCAGGAGCAGGGACCGAGCAATGGGAGCTCACCCCGTCGCGGGGATTCGAACCGCCGACCTTCTGATCAACAAGTCCTAGGCTCTGTGGTTTAACCCACAGCGCCACTCGCGTCCTTAATCTGTGCCTATGATGAAACACTAAAAGCAGGACTGCCAGATATGTGCAACTTGGCTAATTGACTGCTTTCACCACCTCATTGTGAGTTACATCTGGGGGATAAGTGAAGAGTTTCCCAATAATTAGCCTCTTTTAATTACCCCAGTGTTCATTTCTGTTTCCAAGAGGGAGCCTTTAATGACTGCTCAATTAAAGCCCCCCACCTCAGACAAATCAACAGGCAGCATTGAAACAGACTTAACCTGCAAACAAGATTATAATTAATTCTAGCGAGGAACTTAGCTGCATGCAGTTTACATAATTGTGAGCAACTATTCTGGAAGGATCTTGGCCATGGCGAAGAACATAAAAATGTGTTGCGTTTAGTGCAGTGTGGAAGTCCTGTTTTAATTCAGCTTCCATCTAATTGCTGATAAGCAATACCCCTGTATAGAATACAGTGGTGCCTCGCAAGACGAAATTAATTCGTTCCGCAAGTTTTTTCGTCTAGCGAGTTTTTCGTCTTGCGAAGCATGGTTTCCCATAGGAATGCATTGAAAATCAATTAATGCGTTCCTATGGAGACCGCTTGCCAGGCTGGCGGTGCGGAGAAGGGCTTTTCTCCCCACCGCAAGCCTTCAGGACAGGTACGGGAACAGAGGGGAAGGCGCGCAGCGCTTCTCCTCTGTTCCCGGGGCTTGTGGTGGGAGGAGGGTTTTTCCTCCCCACGCCAACATTCAGAACAGCATTCTGAATGTTGGTGGTGGGAAGGAAAACCCTCCTCCCACTGCAAGTCTTCAGGACAGCCATCCGAAGGCTGGCGCGGGGAGAAGGTCTCTCCGCCCCACCGCCAGCCTTCGGAGGAGGTCCGAGGACAGTGGGGAAGACGCGCTGCACTTCCCCGCTGTCCCGGAGATTTCCCTATGGGTTTTCGTCTTGCAAAGCAAGCCCATAGGGAAATTCGTCTTGCGAAGCGCCTCGAAAAACGGAAAACCCTTTCGTCTAGCGGGTTTTTCGTCTTGCGAGGTGTTCGTCTTGCGGGGCACCACTGTATTGGAATTGATGGGATCTCAAAAGGTCATCCAGCCGAAGAAGAGGCCTCTGCTACAGCATTCCTGAAAGGTGGAATCCCAGTCTGGAAGGAGAGTCCACTTCTTTCCAAGTTTGCTGCATTGTCTAGCTGACACCCCTTCAGATATCTGAAGGATGTTTATCCTGTCACTTTTAAATTGCATTTTCTCTTGGCTAAACAACTCTCTTAAGATTTCCTCCCAGGAAGCTCCCTTACCACATTCTTCCCTGGACGCTAGAGGATTCCAGCATGCAAATAAACCTAAGCTTTTTCATGGAGGGCAGGGCGAGGAGAGGAGAGGACTTTGCATTATCTGAAGCTCACTGTTTGGCTTTGCAGATGTGTTGAAATCTGGGGACATGGCCTTCTGTTTATTGATTAAACAAGATGTAATACCTGGCCTTAGGGCAACCTTTGCCCTGACCCTAGGCTCAATAGTTTATCTGTTACAACATACCATCCTTGCCGTGGATCACAAAGCTGGAAAAATTGATTACACGCACTGAAAAAAAAGTTAGAAGTAAAGAATGTGGAGACTCGTGTCAAGCAGCATAACGTACAGAAGAAGAAGAGTTTGGATTTGATATGGTCCAAATTATGGAACGAAGGAATAAAATTTACGGCAAGTGTTGCAATTAGAGAAAATTTAGAGAAGATGATATATAGGTGGTATGTAACACCAGTAAAATTAGGAAAGATGTATAAAACAGGAAACAAGGCCTGCTGGAAATGCAAAATAAAGGAAGGTAACTTCCTACATATGTGGTGGACATGTGAGGAAGTGAAGAAATTTTGGGATCTGATTTACAATGAGTTAAAAAAAATATTTAAGTACACTTTCCCTAAAAAACCAGAGGCCTTCCTATTAGGAATTATCGGAGAAGAAATTAGGAAAGAAGACAAAATTCTGTTTCAATATTCAACAGCAGCGGCCAGAATTCTAATTGCACAAAATTGGAAAAGTACAAATATACCAACGGTGAGGGATTGGCAAACAAAATTATCTGAATTTGTTGAATTGGCAAAAATGACGCAAAAAAATTAGAAATCAAAAAAATACAAAGTTTATTGGCGATTGGAATAAATTCATGGTTTATATTGAAGGAAATTATAGAAACATAACAACTATAGCAGGTCTGTTATAAAACTTACGATGTATAACCCAGTAACAATACCAGCAGCAGAAAATGGAGTCTTTAATTAAGAAACCCGAATCCAGCAGGGAAGGAAGTCAATTTGTGTGTCCGAAATGGTTTTTGTCATGTGTATAATAATAATAATAATAATAATAATAATAATAATAATTTATTATTTGTACCCCACCCATCTGGCTGGGTTTCCCCAGCCACTCTGGGCGGCTTCCAACAGAGATAAAAAATACACTAAAATGTCACATATTAAAAACTTCCCTGAACAGGGCTGCCTTCAGATGTCTTCTGAATGTCAGGTAGTTGTCCATCGCCTTGACATCCGATGGGAGGGCATTCCACAGGGCGGGCGCCACCACCGAGAAGGCCCTCTGCCTGGTTCCCTGCAACTTGGCCTCTCGCAGTGAGGGAACCGCCAGAAGGCCCTCGGAGCTGGACCTCAGTGTCCGGGCAGAACGATGTGGGAGGAGACGCTCCTTCAGATATACTGGACCGAGGCCATTTAGGGCTTTAAAGGTCAGCACCAACACTTTGAATTGTGCTCGGAAACGTACTGGGAGCCAATGTAGGTCTTTCAAGACCGGTGTTATATGGTCTCGGCGGCCGCTCCCAGTCACCAGTCTAGCTGCCGCATTCTGTATTAGTTGTAGTTTCCGGGTCACCTTCAAAGGTAGCCCCACGTAGAGCGCATTGCAGTAGTCCAAGCGGGAGATAACCAGAGCATGTACCACTCTGGCGAGACAGTCCGCAGGCAGATAGGGTCTCAGCCTACGTACCAGATGGAGCTGGTAAACAGCTGCCCTGGATACAGATTTGACCTGTGCCTCCATGGACAGCTGTGAGTCCAAAATGACTCCCAGGCTGCGCACCTGGTCCTTCAGGGGCACAGTTACCCCATTCAGGACCAGGGAATCCTCCACACCTGCCCGCCTCCTGTCCCCCAAAAACAGTACTTCTGTCTTGTCAGGATTCAACCTCAATCTGTTAGCCGCCATCCAACCTCCAACCGCCTCCAGGCACTCACACAGGACCTTCACCGCCTTCACTGGTTCTGATTTAAAGGAGAGGTAGAGCTGGGTATCATCTGCATACTGATGAACACCCAGCCCAAACCTCCTGATGATCCCTCCCAGCGGCTGCATGTAGATGTTGAAAAGCATGGGGGAGAGGACAGAACCCTGAGGCACCCCACAAGTGAGCGGCCAGGGGTCTGAACACTCATCCCCCACCACCACTTTCTGAACACGGCCCAGGAGGAAGGAGCGGAACCACTGTATGACAGTGCCCCCAGCTCCCAGCCCCTCAAGACGGTCCAGAAGAATGTCATGGTCGATGGTATCAAACGCCGCTGAGAGATCCAGCAGAACTAGGAAACAGCTCTCACCTTTGTCCCTAGCCCGCCGGAGATCATCAACCAGTGCGACCAAGGCAGTTTCAGTCCCATGATGAGGCCTGAATCCCGACTGGAAGGGATCCAAATGGTCCGCTTCTTCCAGGCGTGCCTGGAGTTGTTCAGCAACCACTCGCTCAATCACCTTGCCCAAGAATGGGAGGTTTGAGACTGGGCGATAATTGGCCATCGTGGCCGCATCTAAAGATGGTTTTTTAAGAAGCGGTTTAATAACCGCCTCTTTCAGCGGGTCTGGGAAGGCTCCCTCACGGAGGGAAGCATTCACCACCCCACGAAGCCCATCGCCCAGTCCTTCCCGGCTAGCTTTTATAAGCCAGGATGGGCAAGGATCCAGGAGACAGGTGGTTGGCTTCACTCGTCCAAGCAGCCTGTCCACATCCTCGGAGGTAACAGATTGAAATTGATCCCACACAACTTGACCAGACAGGACTCTAGCACTCTCCCGCCCCGGCCCTGCTCCCACGGTGGAGTCTACTTCTTCCCGAATCTGAGCGATTTTATCTGCAAAAAAATTTGCAAAATCATTGCAGGAGAACATGTGGCCCGTACTGGGCCCCGATGTTACAGGTGGTTCCGCTAAATTGCGAACCACCTGAAAGAGTCTCCTGCTGCTGTTTTCTGCAGATGCAATAGAGGCGGTGAAGAAAGTCTTCTTCGCCGTCGCTACCGCCACTTGGTAGGCTCGACATTGAGCTCTAACCCGTGTCCGGTCAGATTCAGAATGAGTTATCCGCCACCGGCGCTCTAGCCGTCTCAACGATTGTTTCATTGCCCTCAGATCCGTGGAAAACCACGGGGCTCTCCGGGCTTCATGCAATCGAAGAGGGCGCTTCGGAGCCAAACAGTCAATAGCCCTGGTTAACTCCACATTCCAGCGGGCCACCAGGGAATCGGCTGAAAGGCCATCAACATGGGATAAAGCATCCCCAACCACTCTCTGGAAACCATTTGGATCCATTAAGTGGCGGGGGCGGACCATCCGAATCGGTCCCACCTCCCTGCAGAGGAGAAGTCCAGTTGCACCAGGAAGTGATCTGACCATGGCACTTCTTTCGTTTCGCTTTTACTTAGTGTCAGATCACCAACATCCGTAGAGGTAAACACCAGGTCCAAGGCATGTCCGCGGCTATGGGTTGGGCCAGACTTATTCAGGGACAGCCCCATGGAGGCCATGCTTTCCACGAAGTCCCGAGCGGCCCCTTGTAAGGTCGTGTCGGCATGGATGTTAAAATCCCCTAGGACGACCAAACTAGGAGAACATTCGCCACGAATTGAAGCAGCTCAGACAGGGAATCCTTGGTGCAGCGGGGAGGTCGGTACACCAAAAGGAATCCTGTACTGCCCCTATTGCCCAACTTCCAGAACATGCACTCAGAAAACTGGGTCTTCCCAATAGGACGCCTGGTGCAAACTAATGACTTCCTAAAAATCACTGCAACCCCCCCTCCCCGCCCACATGACCTGGGTTGCTGTGCGTTAGAGAAACCTGGTGGACAAGCAGCGGCAAGGACGGGCCCATCTGCTTCATTGATGTATTTTTTCTCCCCCCCCCCTTTTCCCCCTTTTTTCTCTTTTTTGATGGATCTTATTTATTTAATGTTTTTTTGTGTGTGTGTGTGTCTGTTGTAAATGAAAGTTAATAAAAAGAATATATATATATATAAAAGAGTTTGGATTTGATATCCCGCTTTATCACTACCCTAAGGAGTCTCAAAGTGGCTAACAATCTCCTTTCCCTTAGCAATCTTAGCAAACAAAGTGTTCTGGGTATCTTTTACGGAAAGGTAACAAAACATGTCTCTCCCATATCGGTCTCTACAGCCACAGCAGGCGCTGTAACTCTTCAATGATTTGACTTCTCCCCCAAAGGTGCACTCCTCCACTGTCTCCCAAGACAGACGGATGCCAACCAACAGTTACAAAGCACTTAACGGTTTCTATATTTTGGAACGCTCTCTGTCTCCACGCTGTATTCAGACACCTCTTAAGGTACTATAGCCAAATTTGGAGATTGCAGAGCAGGATTCGGTCTATGGACACCATTGGGTGCCATTTTGAACCAAGATAGCAGACCGAACCTTTCAAAACAACACCGATTAGGACACCTAAAATATTGTAACTGTCATGTTCCTGAGTCACACCATTGGCGCATCTATTCCAAAGCAGATGTTCTGCCACTGAGATACATTCCTACCCCATAGTTATGGCTGAGGATGGCACCCATAATTTCTGCAACAATTTTGCTACAGAAAATGATCTTCGTCTCATTGTGAGGCTAGGAGAGTTGGACCGGTGACCATGTATGCAGAACTGGATGTGGTACACAAAAGGGACTCCTGAAATTATTGGGGAGAAAGGAGAGTCCTCGGGAGAACAATAGGCTTATAAAAATTGAGACTTTAGTTTGGGGGGGAAATGATGATGGAGAGAGGCTACAAACCTCACTGAATTACTTGCACATGTCATCACTTCATCCTTTGCACCACATACACTTCATACAGATCTCTTGTTTTGAGTAAAAATGCATTTAAAGTAGTTGAAATGTTGCAATATTTGTGTTGTTTTCCTTCTCCTCTGGCTTCTGTAGACTTAAAAGAAATCTACAATATTTTCAAAATGTTCTTTGCAACCATCCTCTGGAGTAGAACTCTTTTCACCATGGTGATGATGATTAAAAGAAGACTTTATAATAGTTTATAATTAACAAGGAAACAAAGATTCCTCAGGCTAAGGAAATGGGCTTCATCTTGTGTTGAAAGTTGCATGTGTCATTTTGCTGTTACAGCCCTGATGGTGATGGTGCTACCCCCCTCCCCATTGGATCTTTGTTCTCTCTGTCAGGGATTCTGCAAACACCACCCCTGAACACTGAGCTGCCCATTCTGTTTTCTCTTTTGTTTTGAATGATCTTCTTTGGCGATCACTCATAGCCAAGCTATGAATATGAAATGAATACGGTCTTAACAGTGAGTCTATAAGTGACTGTGGAGGCCAGTTCTGGACCCACACATCCTTCCACAGTTGGGACATAGGTTTCCGGGCAGGAGTTCATTACGGAGAGGGTTTGCTAAGTCTGCCTTCCTCTTACTACGTTTCTCCCTTTTGTCCTGAGTTCGAGCGTCTTCAAAGTCCATGACACCTTTGGTAAAGGCTGTTTTCCAGTTGTTGGTGTTTATACTACATTTTTGGAGGGACGCGGGTGGCACTGTGGGTTAAACCACAGAGCCTAGGACTTGCCGATCAGAAGGTCGGCAGTTCAAATCCCTGGGACGGGGTGAGCTCCCGTTGCTTGGTCCCTGCTCCTGCCAACCTAGCAGTACGAAAGCACATTAAAGTGCAAGTAGATAAATAGGTACCGCTCCAGCGGGAAGGTAAACGGCGTTTCCGTGCGCTGCTCTGGTTCGCCAGAAGCGGCTTAGTCATGCTGGCCACATGTCCTGGAAGCTGTTTGCCAGCTCCCTCGGCCAATAAAGCAAGATGAGCGGCGCAACCCCAGAGTTGGCCACGACTGGACCTAATGGTCAGGTGTCCTTATACTACATTTTTAAAGATTTGCATTGAGAGAGTCTTTAAACCTCTTTTGTTGACCACCAGCATTACGCTTTCCATGTTCGGAATAGAGTAGTTGCTTTGGAAGATGATAATCAGGCATCTGCACAACATGACCAGTCCAACAAAGTCGATGTTGAGGAATCATTGCTTCGGCACTGGTGATCTTTGCTTCTTCCAGTACACCGGCTTCGCTCACAAGGATCATAGGAACGTGCAAGCCCTTTCACCACGACAAGGTGATGATGAAGCGAGCGAGGTTTTGAATGATACCAGGTGCCCAAAAGGGACAAAGAGGAAATGAGTCACCAAAGCGTATTTATGACATATTTTCCTTACCCAGGCCCTTATCTCCTCGACAACTAACAATTTCCTCCATTTCATTTGGCACCAGGAATACTGACCACTGAGCTAACAGAGCTCTGCAGGGAAGAGGCAAAAAAAAGCAGTGGAAAAAGCAAAACAAAAAACAAAGCACACAGACAAGATCAAAGTCTTCAAAAATAGTGGAGCTATCTGGTGCAATCTCCCTTCCTATTACAGTGCTGGAATAGGTTGAGAGGGTTAAACCTCACTCCCAGTGACAGCTACCAACCTAGATATGGCTGAGGAGGGGCATTGTGTGCCTGTGTCCATGGGAGAGAAAGTGTGACTGCATCAATATCTGCACTGTGTGGCCTTGCCAATAACTGATATGGAGCTCTCAGTAGGTTGGCAGTGAGGAAATGGCAGGTTTTCAGGGTCAAAAAGGTTGCCTGTGCCCAAGGCCAGATCAAAACATTTTGCTGCCTGCGTTGAATGACAAGATGGCACACACAAACACACATGCCCAGTTACACACAAAGTAGCCGACTAGACTAGCAATGGACTAGCAATAGCTCAGTATGGCAACAGCTCCCCAATTTTTCAGACAGGCATGTATTTCTCAGCCTTTCCTGGAGTGCTGAGATTGAGCCTGGAACCTTCTGCAGAGAAAGCAGATTGAACTGAAATTGAAATACTCTGCTCTGGTCAGACCTCACCTGGAGTACTGTGTCCAGTTCTGGGCACCACAGTTCAAGGAGGACACTGACAAACTGGAACGTGTCCAGAGGAGGGCAACCAAAATGGTCAAAGGCCTGGAAACGATGCCTTATGAGGAACGGCTAAGGGAGCTGGGCATGTTTAGCCTGGAGAAGAGGAGGTTAAGGGGTGATTTGATAGCCATGTTCAAATATATAAAAGGATGTCACATAGAGGAGGGAGAAAGGTTGTTTTCTGCTGCTCCGGAGAAGCGGACACGGAGCAATGGTTCCAAACTACAAGAAAGAAGATTCCACCTAAACATTAGGAAGAACTTCCTGACAGTAAGAGCTGTTTGACAGTGGAATTTGCTGCCAAGGAGTGTGGTGGAGTCTCCTTTGGAGGTCTTTAAGCAGAGGCTTGACAACCATATGTCAGGAGTGCTCTGATGGTGTTTCCTGTTTGGCTAGGGGTTGGACTCGATGGCCCTTGTGGTCTCTTCCAACTCTATGATTCTATGATTCTATGATTCTACTTTATTCAATCAATCACTCAATCTTTATTATGGTCCAGAGACCCAACAAATCATTACAAAGCAATGCACAATTCAGACAGCCTACCTCCAGGTTAAACAAGCATCTTGTTCAGACTTAAAGATAGAGATCATTGGTTCTTGCAACCACCGATAAAAAAGTTTGAAATACTTTATTGTCACTTGCACAACTTGTATGCAGTGAGATTACACGAGCACCCCCCACTCAGCTCTCTTAGTCTTAATTCCCCTTGTTTACTGGCACACACCCACCAAACCCAAAAGTCAGTTGCCCTGTTGTTATCTTTTCATTCAGCAGCCTAACAGCCCACGGATAGAAGCTGTTCTTTACCCTGTTGGCGCGACTAATCATGCTTCTATATCTTCTGCCTGACGGCAGGAGATCAAGAAAGTGCCGGCCAGGGTGTGAATCATCCCTGAGAATTTTCCTCACTCTCCTGAGGCAAGGTTCTTCTGCTATTTCATCCAGCGGATTCACGGGGCAGCCCATAATATCTTGTGCTGTATTCACCACCCTCTGTAGGCACTTCCTATCAGTTGATGTCAAACCAGCATACCACACAGACGGAGTCTCTGTTGGGCTTTCTTAACCACCTGGGTTGTATTGATTTTCCAAGTAATGGTCTTCACTGAGATAAACTCCTAGGAAGTTTGTTCATACCACTGAGCAACAGCCAGGTGTGGGACAGGCCACATGATGTATACACTGTTGTGTAGTGGTTAGAGTTTTGGACTAGGATCTGGGAGACCAAAGTTCGAATCCCCACTCAGCCAAGAAGCTCATTGGGTAACTTAGAGCCAGCCACTGCCTCTTGGAGAATCAGAGAATTGTAGGGCTGGGCTGCCACAGAGAAAGGCAGGATACAAATGTGAAAATCTGTTCCTACCCTGATTCATTCCTATCTTTCCAGGTCTCCTTTCCTCCAAGAAGACTCCAGGCCATTTTGCACTTGCTACGTTTATTATTACATGACCAGTGCATGCCTTTCTTCACGGGGAGGAAAACCCGAATGGTTTGGTGGTGATATAAATGCAATCCCTTATAAGGAAGCGCCGTCTCTAGTGCCCGATATTACCCCAGCTGAAACAGACATGGCTTAAGTGAGCCTGTGGTTCACTCCCACTGGTATCTCCTTACAAGTTTTCAGGAAACATTTAGCATGTGCAGAAATAAACGACTTCCTGAGAGCTTCCTCCAGCCAGAGGGTAGAGGACTCAGTAGCCAATATTATGCATGCATGAATTTAATAATATGCATTGTACATATATTAAAAGCTGAGACACTCCCTGCCCACAGGTTCATTCTCTGGGGTATCTTAATCTATTTTCTATTTGTTTTATATGCTGTTTTTCTTCTTCTATGCCTGGGTAGTGTGCAAAGGAGGTCATCTCACTTTGCCGTTGCAAAAACATGGGGCTCATGAATAGGAGTAGATCACGTTTGGTCAAAACTTTCCACTATGACCTGTCCATCTTGGGTGCCCTTCTCGGCATAGTTCATAGTTTCTCTGAGTTATTCAGTCCCCTTCGCCATGACAAGGCAGTGATCCACTGGAAGGACAGATTGTGAAGTTGAGGCTCCAATACTTTGGCCACCTCATGAGAAGAGAGGACTCCCTGGAAAAGACCCTTGTGCTGGGAAAGATGGAGGGCACAAGGAGAAGGGGACGAAGGAGAACGAGATGGTGGGACAGTGTTCTCGAAGCTACCAGCATGAGTTTGACCAAACTGCGGGAGGCAGTGGAAGACAGGAGTGCCTGGCGTGCTCTGGTCCAGGGGGTCACGAGGAGTCGGACACGACTAAACGACTAAACAACAACAACAAGCAGAGGTTGGATGTTCATCTGTCCTGGATGCTTTAGCTGTAATTCCAAGAACATTACAGTGACTTTCAAAAATACCCAAAACAAAACAAGAACGAAAGAGAATTGGATTCCACGCTGGTCATTTGGGTTTTTGCGATTTCACATTGTTTTGATGTTTTCATGATTTTATCGTACCCGTCGGCCAGGATATTATTTTTTTAAGAGTTGGCGGTGCGCAAAGATGAACCAAATAAAAGCCATCAGGCAACCTCTTGCGACGACCCGGGCTTCTCCTGCGCTCCCCACGGCGACCCAGCCTCTCCCACTTCGACAGGGACCCCTCCGTGTCCCCGCTTGGCCCAGCCTGGGCTCCCCCGGCCGCCCGCCGCTACCCCCGCTTCCGCCCGTGGAGCTCGCCGGCCGCCTGATCCTCTTACAGGCTGCCAGGGCGGGTGACGCACGGGCAGGGGAGCCCAATAGGAGCTGCGTCGAAGCCTGGCGCGCTATAAAGTGGGGCGAGCCGGCTGGGGGAAAGTCCGAGGGTGGAGCCGAGGGAAAGCCAGGGCCGGATCCTGACATCGGTGTTATTTCCCCTCCTCCGTCGAGGCGCGCCACGCTTTTCCCTGCCGGAACACGCTGCGCCAGGAACTTCCCAACCTCTCCAGCGCCAAGGCGCACGGGTCACCGCTTTGGCGCACCGTCTCCAGCGCTGGAGACAACGCTGCGCTGAGGATCCCTGCGCTCCTCGTGGGTAGAAAGACTCGCCCCCTCCGTCTGAGACCGGGCACGGTCCCTCGGGTGTTCGTCCCTCCAGGGCGCGCGTCCTTTTGCGCGCAAAGTCGCCAGATCCAGCCCACATCTCCAGGGTTTTCCCCAGCCGCACGGACAGGTCTCCCGGTTCCGGAGCGATGGAGAAGGTGAAGCCGCGGGCGCTGCTGGAGCAGCCTCTGCGAGCCGCCAGCTACAACGGCTACGCGCTGGCGGAGAAGCCGCCGCAGGCGCTGCCCGGGCGCTCCTCCGCGGACGCGCCGCGCTGCCCCAAGGCTGCAGCCAGCTCTTTCGAGAGCTGGAGAGAGGAGCGCACCCGCAGCGAGGAAGACAACGAGATGAACCTGCCCGGCTTGGCTGCCGCCTACAGCACCATCCTGCGCGCCCTGGGCGAGGACCCCGAGCGCCAGGGACTCCTCAAGACCCCCTGGAGGGCGGCCACCGCCATGCAGTTCTTCACCAAAGGCTACCAAGAGACCATCACAGGTAAGCAGGGCTCCGGTGCCCGAGGGTGCACCTGGAGAATAGATCCCCGCCAAACTAAAAACAAAGCAGAATGCCCAGTGCTTTGCATCGCTCCTGTTCCCAACAGCCCTGTGGGGTAGTGTTCTGAAATTAGGGGCAATTTGAGCTGGCTGTAGTGTCCGGGTTCCAATAAATGAATGTGCTTAAAGGTCCTTTCAGGCACCCTCACTGTTCCCATGGGGTAGATTATAGCAGACTCTGTGCCTTCCAGCTGTTTTGGACTGCACTGCCCACTAGGCAGTGCTGCCCAGGGCTGGTGGCCTTGTTTTAGTCCGAAGCAACCAGAGGGCACCGGAATGGAGAATGGTTGGGGAAGAGACTTGCCTGAGGCCCCTTCAGGAGCTGGGATGAGGGCATCCGGGGGAGATTACAAAAGTGGGGAAGTGAATTTCCAATGAAATCATTGTTACTTTGGAAACACATTGGAATTTAAGAAGCTGGCTTCTACAGAGTCAAGATGTCTAGCTCAGTATGCCCACACTGACTGGCAGAAGCAGCTCTTCAGGATTTCAGACAAGGAGTGTATCCCAGCTATAACAGGAGATAATCATAATACAATAATTTATTATTTATACCCTGCCCATCTGGGTGGCTCTCAACAGAATAATAATAATAAAGCAATAAAACATCAAACATTAAAAACTTCCCTAAACAGGGCTGCCTTCAGATGTCTTCTAAATGTCAGATAGTTGTTTATCTCTTTGACATCTGATGGGAGAGCGTTCCACAGGGCAGGTGCCACCACCGAGAAGGCCCTCTGCCTGGTTCCCTGTAACCTCACTTCTCACAGTGAGGGAACCGCCAGAAGGCCCTCGGCGCTGGACCTCAGTGTCCGGGCAGAACAATAGGGGTGGTTGCGCTCTGTCAGGTATACTGGGCCGAGGCCGTTTAGGGGTTTAAAGATGCTTCCAAGGATTGGACCAGGTGCCTTCTGTAGGCTTCTCCCATTTTAAGATGACTTTAAAAGTTAATACTAAACTTCAATTTTAATGAATGAAACAACTTTAAACTGCTACGTCACTTTGTATGGCATAGCAAAGCAGCCAAGGAAACAAAGGCCTTGTTCACACTCCTGTTTAGTAGCTGTGTTGGGTTTTTAATCCCTGCTCACAGGACATCATCCAGAATGAAGGCATATCCTGTACTTTGTTGTGAAATAATACCATCTGGGGCATTGTCTCTCCAACCAGTTTAACACAGATCTGAGTCCCTAAGGCTAAAACCACTCTTAATCTCTAGACAAAGTGTGGACTCCTTTGCATAGGGTAAAGACATCCCCATCCCCAATAA
The DNA here is from genome assembly GCF_964252035.2 of Podarcis erhardii. Classification (NCBI taxonomy): domain Eukaryota; kingdom Metazoa; phylum Chordata; class Lepidosauria; order Squamata; family Lacertidae; genus Podarcis; species Podarcis erhardii. The sequence continues at coordinate 5,966,463 of NC_138497.1, read as the reverse complement.
TGTCCCCTGGTGTGAACACACCTTCGGTTGTGAATTATAAACTCCTGAGTATGAATCTTAGCTCTTCCCTGAACTCCGCCTGCAGTCTGGTCTCAGAGAAGTCTTCCCTCCCTCTCTCTTCCCCTCTCCTCTCCCTCTGACTAGTGGCTCTCCAGGATTTCAAACAGGGCTGTTGTGTTTGGCCAATATATAAATAATAACATTATTATTAGCATTTTTATTAGTACTATGCACACCAGGGTTCCCCAAACTTGGGTCTCCAGCTGTTTTCAGACTGCAATTCCCATCAACCCTGACAGCTGGTCTTGCTAGCTAGGGATGATGGGAGTTGTAGTCCAAAAACAGCTGAAGACCCAAGTTTGGGAAACATTGGTGTATACACCAGCTAGCAGGGTTTCGGGTTGGGGTCTCTTTCAGCTGTGAGGATTGAATCTCCGAAATTTTCTGCATGCAAAGGTAATGCCTGTCCCTGACCCATGACCCATTCCCTAAAAATAAATGATGGCTTAGAGCAGGCATGTCCAAAGTCCGTTTTGGGGGCCTGTCAGATTAATCCAGCCCCTGTGGTAGTTTATTTCCTGGAGTAAAATCCTAAAAAAAAGCCCAACAACTTTGCGGTAAAATCATAAAAAGAAGGAGCGTCTCCACACTCATCGTTCTGCCCGGACGCTGAGGTCCAGCGCTGAGGGCCTTCTGGCGGTTCGCTCACTGCGAGAAGCCAAGTTACAGGGAACAAGGCAAAGGGCCTTCTTGGTAATGGCACCTGCCCTGTGGAACGCCCTCCCACCAGATGTCAAGGCAATAAAAAACTACCAAATTTTTAGAAGACATCTGAAGGCAGCCCTCTTTAGGGAAGCTTTTAATGTTTAACAGACTACTGTATTTTATCATCAACTTAATCCTAAAAAAAGCTCAACAACTTTGGTTGGCCCTCACGCATGTTCACTTCATCAAATCTGGCCCTCTTTGAAAAAAGTTGGGACACCCCGGCTTAGAGTTACATGCCATTATAGCAAGTGCACTTGCCCCATGGGTTTGTGCAATGCTATTGTGATCTTGGTAGTTTTATTCTGGATCTTTTCCTCAACGATCCCTAGCATGGAATTCTCCTTTTTCACAGCTGGGTCAAAATCTTAGTGGGTGGCGTGGCGTCCTCTGGGGCTGTGCTGCCCCCATCACCTCCCTCCAGCCGCATCACTGGGAGGGGCGAGGTGGAGGGGAGATCAGAGCAGAAATTAGCCGGGCACATTTTGCTATTGGCAGAGGTCCAATGGCAACTACATGGAGACACACAGCTGGCAACCACAGCTTAGAAACCTCCAGCTTTGTTGTTTAATCGTTTATATGTGTACGACTCTTTGTGACCCCCTGGACCAGAGCATGCCAGGCACTTCTGTCTTTCACTGCCTCCCGCAGTTTGGTCAAACTCATGCTGGTAGCTTTGAGAACACTGTCCAACCATCTCGTCCACTGTCCCCTTCTCCTTGTGCCCTCCATCTTTCCCAACTTCAGGGTCTTTTCCAGGGAGTCTTCTCTTCTCCTGAGGTGGCCAAAGTCTTGGAGTCTCAGCTTCAGGATCTGTCCTTCCAGTGAGCACTCAGGGCTGATTTCCTTCAGAATGGATGGGTTCGATCTTCTTGCAGTCCATGGGACTCTCAAGAGTCTCCTCCAGCACCATAACTCAAAAGCATCAATTCTGGGACGAGTGAATTGTTGTAAGAGTTGCAGTCAAACAATGGACTCGTAGAATTGTTGAGCTGGAAGGGACCACAAGGGTCATCTACTCAAAACCCCTGCAATGCAGGAATGTTTTGCCCCATGTGGGGCTAAAACCCATGTTGTAAACAAAATCTGCCCTTCTCTCCTTATGAGGTATCCAAGAGCCCATATAGAGTCCTTACGTAGGTTCCCTATTGGTAGGAGAAAAGTACAGAGGCCAACCAGAGAATATTGAGAAGCAAAGCAGCTAGTAAGCCTGATCTTTATTGATCTGTTGCAACAGGGTGCTCCTCTCACCCGCAGGAAAGGAGGAGGAACCCAGAACAATGGCACACAAGGCCTTATATACAGTTACAGATAGGTAGCCGTGTTGGTCTGCCATAGTCAAAACAAAAAATTCCTTCCAGTAGCACCTTAAAGACCAACTAAGTTAGTTCTAGGTATGAGCTTTCATGTGCATGCACACTTCTTCAGATACACATCTGAAGAAGTGTGCATGCACACGAAAGCTCATACCTAGAACTAACTTAGTTGGTCTTTAAGGTGCTACTGGAAGGTCTTATATAGACATTTTAAATTCCCTGCCGTGGAGCTCAAGACCACCCCTCCATACATCATACATAAAGCACAGAAGGGGTGAAACCCAAGACCACTCCCCGCATACCTACATCACAGAAAGGGCGGTCTACAGGAAATCTGAGTGCTTTGTTTACCTGTTTAATGGTCAATTGATTGGATTTCCTGGGTAGCCTGGCCAGTCTTTTGTAATGATAAATACTTAGTTCCTGAGCCCTTAAGACAGGATTTGTGAGGAAAGAGACAATGGGGAGGTTTCCCATTTTGACCTTGCAGAGAAATCATTTGCTCAGTTTGGAAATCAAAATGGTTTCAGGTCGGTCTTCCTGTGCTGATCTATGTACGTGCTTGGTTGGTACACTTATGAACATTTAACATATACCTAAGACCTCCAAATTCCTATCACACCCATGACCCTCAAGTTAAGAGTCTCATGCTCTACCAAGTGAGCTATCCCAGCAGATTGTCGTTGAGATAATAGAATCGTAGCATTGTCACGTTGAAAGGGGTCATCAAACCCAACCCTAGCGACTGGACATTCCATTGTGGAGACCATAACCCAGGTTTAAGGTGCAATTTGGCACCTAGCTTATACATCTGGGTTTCTAACACTGCTGCCAGGGTGCTTGCACCCAGTGACGGAGGACCCCGGAGCAGGACGAACCGCCTGGTGGCGCACATGCGACGTCTGTATGGACTGCGCATGCACGGCATCCCTTATGGAGTGCGCATGCGCAGCAGCCCGTGCGGTCGTCATGCGAGAGGCAGCCCATATGGACGCCATGTGCCCTCGGTTGCTCTACAGCTGGGGGGAGGCAGGGGCCCTCTTGTCACGCCCCCCCGAGTGGCATACGGGGTGGCCCGCCCCCTCTGTCTCCCACTTCGTACGCCCCTGCTTGCACCACACCAAACTTGTCGCTGCCCTGTCAGGTTAGCAGTGCGGATGAGGTCAGGTGAGTGCCGTAATCCCATTGTTCATCAGGCTACCCACTCCCAATAATAACTCTTTTTCATGGTCAGTCACCACCAGTACAGACCACATGAGCATACATGCAAAGTTGGGATGTGGGTGGCGCTGTGATCTAAACCACTCAGCCTCTTGGCTTGCCGATCAAATAGATGGCCATTCGAATCCCTGTGACAGAGTCAGCTCCTGTTTCTCTGTCCCAGCTCCTGCCAACCTAGCAGTTCAAAAGCACACCATTACAAGTAGATAAATAGTTACCGCTGCAGCGGGTAGGTAAATGGCGTTTCCGTGCGCTCTGGTTTCCATCATGGTGTTCCATTGCACCAGAAGCGGTTTAGTCCTGCTGGTTGCATGACTTGGAAAGCTGTCTGTGGACAAATGCTGGCTCCCTTGGCCTGAAAGCAAGATGAGCGCCGCAACCCCAGAGTCGCCTTTGACTGGACTTAACCATCCAGGTCCTTTGCCTTTTTTTGTGTGTTTACATGTAAAGTGAGTTGGGTATTTTGTCCCAATCACTTTGCCCTTGCTTGCATTTTTGTCCGCCCTGGACAGGAGCCACACCAGGGCAAATTCAGAACCGCTTTCGACGAAGGCGTAGCGAGGCAAATACTTCAAAATTCTTGCTCTGCGTTAAACCACAGGCTTTGGAGTTAGCGCTGCAGCTGCCTGCCACTTGTCAGTTTGTTTGCCTTTTTGTGTCGTAAGGTCTAGCCGTGCGCACTTAGCTGCTGAGCAACCAGCACGAACCAATAAAGCGACAATAGTGACAGCTTCTCCTTACTGACTTCTGCCTGGTGAACCACCTGGAAGTACATTGCTGATCACTGTTTTGAGAATCACTTGCAATTTTTAATCAGTGGTGCAGCTCACTTGGTGTACCACTTTGCCTTTTCTAGATTTGATACTTGAGAACAGTTGATCATGGATCTGAACACAGGTGAAGTGATCTTAAGGGACTCTCAGGATCTGGTGCCAGATGTAAATGTTGTTGAACCAAATGCAGATAGTGACCATAGTGCTATCAAATTCAATATATATATATAAACAGGCAATTGCCAAGAAAGTCCAGCATATTTACATTTTACTTCAAAGGAAGAAACATCCCCAAGAAATTTGGGGAACTGGTAAAAGAGGAAGTTGAAAAGAGGAGTCAAAAGTGGTTAAATCTCTCCATAATGCTTGTGGTTATTGAAAGCCACAATATTAGAAGCCTGGCTAAAATATACACTGTATATCATTTGTTTGCTGCCTTTCCAAAGTTAAAAACCATGCTCAGGACAGGACTGCTTCCAACATGAAAATACACATAACTGAAACATAACAAAACTACTCATAAGCAATATTTGTTGTTGTTTAGTTGTTTAGTCATGTCCGACTCTTCATGACTCCCTGGACCAGAGCATGCCAGGCACTCCTGTCTTCCACTGCCTCCCGCAGTTTGGTCAGACTCATGTTTGTAGCTTTGAGGACACTGTCCAACCATCTTGTCCTCTGTCGTCCCCTTCTCCTTGTGCCCTCCATCTTTCCCAACATCAGGGTCTTTTCCAGGGAGTCTTCTCTTCTCATGAGGTGGCCAAAGTCTTGGAGCCTCAGCTTTACGATCTGTCCTTCCAGTGAGCACTCAGGGCTGATTTCCTTCAGAATGGATTGGTTTGATCTTCTTGCAGTCCATGGGACTCTCAAGAGTCTCCTCCAGCACCATAATTCAAAAGCATTGATTCTTCAGCGATCAGCCTTCTTGATGGTCCAGCTCTCACTTCCATATATCACTACTGGGAAAACCATAGCTTTAACAATACGGACCTTTGTTGGCAAGGTGATGTCTCTGCTTTTCAAGATGCTGTCTAGGTTTGTCATTGCTTTTCTCCCAAGAAGCAGGCTTTTTTTAATTTCGTGGCTGCTGTCACCATCTGCAGTGATCATGGAGCCCAAGAAAGTGAAATCTCTCACTGCCTCCATTTCTTCCCCTTCGATTTGCCAGGAGGTGATGGGACCAGTGGCCATGATCTACGTTTTTTTGATGTTGAGCTTCAGACCATATTTTGCGCTCTCCTCTTTCACCCTCAATAAAAGGTTCTTTAATTCCTCCTCACTTTCTGCCATCACATAAGCAATATAGAAAACATTAAAACCTAAATGAATAATTTCCACAGTGGATAGTTTTGTGCCAAAGGATTTGTGCAAAAGAGACAAGTGTGTCCGTCTGCCTTGAAAGTGGCGGAATAAAGCCTGACTCTGCCCCCCCTTGTATCCACTTGCACTGTGTGCAATCACAAATGTGAATTAAATTAGACCTCTTTTCTCCGCTGCCAATGTTGATGGAGGAACTAGCAGATGCTTTCCGAACAATTGATTCCATTTGGGGCTCGGCACATGATTCCAGACCTCATTAGAGACACTGATGGCAGAAGCAAACCTTGTTGCCTCTTGTACGTCACTCTTCTTGTAAATACCATTTTGGCAGGAAAGTGGAGTGAAGAAAGGCTGCAATTTCGACCAGGTGTCTCTTAAAGCCTTTTATTGCCTCTGAATGATCTGCCGTGTCTTCAACTTGTTTAAACTGTCAATACATTGGGGGAAAGTGCCTTAATTTGACTCTCATGAAAAGTAAACTTGCCAAAGCTCTTTTTTTATTTTTCAGAATTTTTTTAAAAAAATGTTGGCACAATTTTCTGTTTTCTTTTTCACAGCTAAGCTGTGAAAAAAATATGAGGGGGAACAAGAAAGGAGTAAAAAGTTGTAACCAATAATATTTTCTTTTGAAGGCAAGTTTCGTTCTGCAGTGTTTATGTTTATAGCTATAAGACCTCCTTGCAAGCTCTGTTGATGAAGCAGAGAATGGGGAAAACGTAGGGTGCCCCCCCTTTCGATGGGAAGTTACTTTGATGCGAATAGTCATAGTACAGTGTTGCCCCGCAAGACGAATGCCTCGCAAGACGAAAAACCTGCTAGACGAAAGGGTTTTCCGTTTTTCGAGGCACTTTGGAAGACGAATTTCCCTATGGGCTTGCTTTGCAAGACGAAAACGTCTTGCGAGTCTTGCGAATTTTTTCCTTTCCCCCCCCTTTTTCCAAGCCGCTAATAGCCGCTAAGCCGCTAATAGCGCTAATCCGCTAAGCCGCTAATAGGGATGCTTCGCAAGATGAAAAAACCGCTAGATGAAGAGACTCGCAGAACGGATTATTTTTGTCTTGCGAGGCACCACTGTACCACCCTATTCTACCATGGTCAGACCCCACCTGGAATACTGTATCCCGTTCTGGGCGCCACAGTTTAAGAAGGATGTTGACAGGCTGGAATATGTGCAGAGGAGGGAGACCAAGATGAACAAGGGTCTGGAAACCAATTTTTATGAGGAGCCCTTGAAGGAGTTGTGTATGTTTAGCCTGGAAAAGAGGAGATGGACAGGAGACAGGATAGCTATCTTCAAATATCTGAAGAGCTGTCCAGCGGTGGAGCAAGCCGATCGGGCGCCTGGGGCAGTGCACGTGCCAGCCATGGAAGATGGAAGGACCTAACCCGATAGATTCAACTTAGATGAAAGGCGATTCCAACTGAACATCAGGAAGAACTTTCTGACAACTGGTGCTGTTGAATGGTTGAACAGACTCCCCCTAAAGGTGGTGGACTCTCCTTCCTTGGAGCTTTTAAAACAGAGGTTTGGTGGTCATCCATCATACAGTTATCAAATCACCCTCAGTTGTCTTTTCTCCAGGGTGAATGTATATTATCATCCTTCTTAAACTGCTGTGCCTGTTGGGATTTCATTCCTCCCGTTGCAGGGTGTGTGATTGTTTTCATCACATGTCTGTGTTGACATCCCATACTGTTGGAGTCATGAGAACGGAAGTTCAGTTACACTGTTCTGTTGTACTATTGCTTTTCTGTTCTCTCTCGGAGATGAAGGAGGAGAGAGGAGCCATGATTTCTTTTGTTCTGTTTGGTACGTAATAAAGTACCGTATTTTTCGCTCTATAACACACACCAGACCATAACACGCACGTAGTTTTTAGAGGAGGAAAACAAGAAAAAAAATATTCTAAACGAAATAGTGATATATGATTTTTGTGGTTCATGCTGTGGCCACAGACATGTGATCTGACAGTGAGTTTGGAGTAGCCCAATGCAAAAATCCTGAGGATCCATGTGGATCCATGCTTTGTAACCATGGAGGAGGGAAGGAAGGGGAACCATGGATCCTCTGCTCCCAACTGCAGCAGATCCCCCCCGCCACCCGCAGGCATTCGCTCCATAACACGCACAGACATTTCCCCTTACTTTCTAGGAGGAAAAAAGTGAGTGCTATGGTGCAAAAAATACGGTAGCTTAGAAATCCACACCACCAATGCCTAGCTACTGCTTGGACTCTGCCATTGTACTGTGTGCACATATCTTTGGATATGTGTCACAGAAGCGCATTGGGAAAGAAGAGTGATGAATCATCCCGAGGGTCGTTTGTGGGGGAGAACGTAGTTGCCTGGCATTCTCCAGTTGGTGCAAGAAGCCCAGTGAGGTCCAGTTCCGTGTACCTATGCACCAACAGTGCCCACAGCTAAACACGGGCAAAATGGACCAACTGCCTCTTTTTTTTTTATAAATATTTATTAAGGTTTTTAAATATAAATGCACACATAATAAACAATCTTACTTCTTTCACAACAATTTCATCACTTCTTTGGGCTCCCTCACGTCTCCCGCTCCCATTTACATCGTTAAAAAAAAATTTCCAAACAAATTATCAACTTGTTTACAATCTCATGTCCACTCACACATATAATCTAGCGCTTCTTCCAAAAAGTTTTATATTTTCTTTAGTCTCACTTATCATCAAATTTAAATCTAGTTTAGTGGTGACCAGTTTTTTATAATCTAGCATCCTTCTTAACATTCAACCAAATTACAATGTTTTTGTAAATACATCTTGAATTTCTCCCAGTCTTCCTCCAACTTCTCTTCTCCCAGATCACGGATTCTGCCGGTCATCTCGGCCAGGACCAACTGCCTCTTTTATTATGTTCTTAAGACACCAAAGGATGCCTGTTGCACTTGCTTGAAAATCCAATGCTCCGTTGGAGAAAATGTTCCAGCTAACATTTGTTAAAAAACCTGAAGCATTTTTGTTAGGGATTGTAGGGAAAGATCTGCCAAAAAAGCTGAAAAACATCTTCATGTATGCGACCACGGCCGCGAGAGTCCTAATAGCGCAAGGATGGAAGACTGAAGAAACCCCAACTAAAGAATCATGGCAAGAAAAATTGATGGACTATGCAGAACTGGCAAAATTGACACATAAGCTACGAGACAAGGATAACTGTGACTTTAAAGATGAATGGGAACCCTTTACAAAGTATTTGAAGAGGCAACAAAGCAAATTGGACTCCTTGGCAGGTTTTGAATAAACATTCACAAACTTTTTATCGACAATAATCAGTTAAATAATTTAAGGATTTATACAACTTTGTAACAGCATTCACAGAGAAACCAAAGACTGGAACTGACGGAGGTCAGGGGGGTGGGGGTGGGTGGGTTTCGTGTGGGAGCGTGGGGGGAGGGAGGAAACGGGGGGGGGGAATTAAGGATGACATGTTTTTTGGATAATATGTTTTGTTTAAATCTTTAATAAAAATTATACAAAAAAAGAAAAAAGAAAATCCAATGCTCCCACGGGCATTGAAAGGTTAATGACTCTTGCCAGTTATGTGAATGTTCCACCCACCCATTCATTGTACTTCTGAAGTGGCCTTTTTCCAGGTCAGGGAAACTTAAAGAGTCCCATCCACAGAGGGCAGAGATGATGGGAGGTGAGAAGGCAAGAGTCAGGGGTTTTGAGGAGAGCCCTTTGGCGGCACATGGGTTTGCCTAGGCGCACATGCACCCAGTCTGAGCCCCTATAAGCATTGCTGGCTCATGTTCCGGCTCTGGCCTTTGAAGCAACTTAGTAAAATCCTCGTGGTTTTGATTATTCCGGCTGTGGCTGGAGACTGCAAATGCACCAGAGACCCAGCCATCCTAGCCGTTTTGTGTCTTCTGTTAACCTGCCCTAAAGGCTGTAAAGGCAGGCTCTTCATCTTTTCCTTTTCGCTCGCCTCCCGAGCAACATTAAAGCCATGCAAATAGTTCCTATAGCAACAGGCTCTTTTACCTCTGACGCAAAGGCTCCAAATCATGGGCGATTCTCTTCCCTTCCTATTCAGATTTTATCTTCTCCCAACTGTTGCGATCCTCTCTTTCATCCAACGTCACGTCTGCCGATGGGGAGTTTGCACTCCACACGTGCTCTAAACGCCCCAGCGGCGCATGCATTTATATTTGTTGTAGGCAAATGCATTTCAGGGGGTTGGACTGAATGACCTTTGGAGTCCCTCCCAAAACATCACACAGAAGTTAAATTCTATTGAGTTCGGTGGGGCCTTGTTGTGCTTTTACCTGGGAGTAAGTCCTGTTGGACTTGATAATAATAATAAATTAATAAATTTTATTTATACCCCACCCTCGCCGGCCAGAGCCGGGCTCAGGGTGGCTAACACCAGTAAAATTATAGTAAAAACATAATACAAAAATGATCTGCAAGAATAATAATAATTGAATAATAATTGACCTGCGTCTGCGGGTCACGATTCGCCACTTCTGCACATGCATGTGACATCATTTTGAGTGTCTGCGCATGTGCAAGTGGAGAAACCCAGAAGTAACCCTTTCCGGTACTTCCGGGTCGCCGCGGGACGCAACCTGAAAAGACATAACCTGAACCGAACATATCAAGAGGTATGACTGTGGTTCTAAATCTCCTTGGCATCTGATGGGAGGGCATTCTGCAGGGAGGGCACCACTGCCGAGAAGGCTCTCTGCCCGTTGTTGTTGCTTCCAACTGTGGAAGCAGAGCATAGTCAAAACGGCTAGTACCCACCATCATTGCCTCCTGTGGCAGAGAGTTCCACAGATTAACTCTGCCCACTGCATGAAGACACCTTTTATTTATCTGTCCCGAATCTTCCAACGGCGAAGGTCCTGTTTGAGTGCCTAGAGGCTGTTGGAGGATGGATGGCGGCTAACAGATTGAGGTTGAATCCTGACAAGACAGAAGTACTGTTTTGGGGGGACAAGGGGCGGGCGGGTGTGGGGGATTCCCTGGTCCTGAATGGGGTAACTGTGCCCCTGAAGGACCAGGTGCGCAGCCTGGGAGTCATTCTGGACTCACAACCGTCCATGGAGGTGCAGGTTAATTCTGTGTCCAGGGCGGCTGTCTACCAGCTCCACCTGGTGCACAGGCGGAGACCCTACCTGCCCGCAGACTGTCTCGCCAGAGTGGTGCATGCTCTAGTTATCTCCCGCTTGGACTACTGCAATGCACTCTATGTGGGGCTACCTTTGAAGGTGACCCGGAAACTGCAACTAATCCAGAATGTGGCTGCTAGACTGGTGACTGAGAGTGGCCGCCGAGACCACATAACACTGGTCCTGAGAGATCTGCATTGGCTCCCAGTACGTTTCCGAGCACAATTCAAAGTGTTGGTGCTGACCTTTAAAGCCCTAAACGGCCTCGGTCCAGTATATCTGAAGGAGCATCTCCACCCACATTGTTCAGCCCCGACACTGAGGTCCAGTGCCGAGGGCCTTCTGGCGGTTCCCTTATTGCGAGAAGCCATGTTACAGGGAATCAGGCAGAGGGCCTTCTCGGTAGTGGCTCCCGCCCTGTGGAACACCCTCCCTTCAGATGTGAAGGAAATAAGCAGTTATCCTATCTTTAAAATACATCTGAAGGCAGCCCTGTTTAGGGAAGTTTTTAATATCTAATGCTGTATTGTTTTTAACATTTGATTGGGAGCTGCCCAGAGTGGCTGGGGAGACTCAGCCAGATGGGCGGGGTATAAATAATAAATTATTATTATTATTATTCCAACATTCTGCTTCATTTGCTGCCCACGAGCCCTGGTCTTAGGAGCAAAACTTTTCTCCACCCACTCACTCTGGAGACCTTTGAAGTCCCTATCAGTCACGCAGCCGGATCTGATGGACGGGAGTTGTGATGCACAACGTTTGGAGGGCACCAGGTTGGCAAAGGTTGTCTTGCGGGAAGAGAGTTGGCCAGAGGCAAACGTAATCTGCCCTCCCTGCCCTCCCCCCCCGCCTTCTCCAGACACTTCCTGGTGATGGACATGACAGAGGAGCCGAGAGCAGCTCCATCCCTGGTCGCCAGGGTTACCTGCCTCCATCTGGCTGCGCACAGGAAATTAAAACCACCCGCGATAGCATATCACTATCAGCCCTAAATGGCAGCTCCAAGCATCGGTGGCCGTGTTTGCGAGGGGTGTCTGTGCGTCTGTGTTTGTGTCACAGGAAGCTGTAAAAGAAAAGGCGTCTAGCACAGCTGTAGGTTTTTTTATATTAGCTTTTGAGTCACTGGGAGACGGGGCGGGGAGTTTTCGATGGGCTTCGAGGGTGGGGACCGCTGCCCGAAAGCCCTTTTGTTCTTATTCAGATTGGCTCTTGCACAGGAACTGTGTAAAAAGTACAAGATGAAGTCCAGCTACGCCTTTATGCACAGACTTCCTTTCCTTCCCTCCTTCCTGAGGGCAGGTAACCCAGAGGGGGGAAATTCCAGACGGCAGAAAATGTGCGATTCTGGTGCCCTCTCTTTCAACTTTCCCCATCTGCTTTACGGTTTGTTTGTTTGTTTGTTTGTTTGTTTGTTTGTTTGTTTGCTTTCACAATAGTCGTGGAAGGGAGGCAGCTGCTGTACCCATTTTACAGATGGAGAACTGAAACAAAGTTGTTGCTCGGTGAGGTCATGGCAGCCTCATTGCAAAAGGGATGCTTTTTAGAGCATCTACCTTTGTATGCCTTTTGAATAATGGTGCTGGAGGAGACTCTTGAGAGTCCCATGGACTGCAAGAAGATCAAACGTATCCATTCTTCTTCAGGAAATCAGCCCTGAGTGCTCACTGGAAGGACAGATCCTGAAGCTGAAGCTCCAAGACTTTGGCCACCTCATGAGAAGAGAAGACTCCCTGGAAAAGACCCTGATGTTGGGAAAGATGGAGGGCACAAGGAGAAGGGGACGACAGAGGACGAGATGGTGGGACAGTGTTCTCGAAGCTACCAGCATGAGTTTGACCAAACTGCGGGAGGCAGTGGAAGACAGGAGTGCCTGGCGTGCTCTGGTCCATGGGGTCACGAAGAGGCGGACACGACTCAACGACTAAACAACAACAACCTTTGTATGCCAGGTCCCAGGTGCAATCGCTGCCATTTCCCAGGAAGGACTTAGGAGAGAGCCCTGTCTGAAATAATAATAAATTATTATTATTATTATTATTATTATTATTATTATTATTATTATTATTAATTTATACCCCACTCATCTGGCTGGGTTTCCCCAGCCACTCTGGGCGGCTTCCAGCAAAATATTAAAATAAAAAAAATCATCAAATATTAATAGCTTTCCTAAACAGGGCTGCCTTCAGGTGTCTTCTAAAAGTCACATAGGTGTTTATTTCCTTGACGTCTGTATCGTTCCAATTTTAGTATATGTGCTGCCGAAGTGAGCACAGTTATTTCCTTGACATCTGATGGGAGGGTGTTCCACAGGGCAGGCGCCACCACCAAGAAGGCCCTCTGCCTGGTTTCCTGTAACATCACTTCCCGCAGGGAGGGAACCGCCAGAAGGCCCTCAGCGCTGGACCTCAGTGTCTGGCCTGAACGATGGGGGTGGAGATGCTCCTTCAGGTATAGTGGGCAGGGTTGCTGCCAGTCAGGGTCGATAAGACTGACCTAGGTGGGTCTGTGGACTGACTCTGTATAAGGCAGCATCCTATGCTCCTAAGTTGAGACACAAACTAAAATCTCACAGATCCAAGGCTAACGGGGCTCCTGGATCCTTTGCTGTCGCTCGAGGCTCAGGTATTCTTGGTGGCCCTGAGTGCCTTCTATCAGCTTTAGCTGGTGGCCCAGCTACACTCCTATCTGGACAGCGATAGCCTAACTACTCTTGTCTGTGCTCTGGTAACCTCAAGGTTGTGGTTGTTGTTGTTTAGTCGTTTAGTCGTGTCCGACTCTTCATGACCCCCTGGACCAGAGCACGCCAGGCCCTCCTGTCTTCCACTGCCTCCCGCAGTTTGGTCAAACTCGTGCTGGTAGCTTCGAGGACACTGTCCAACCATCTCGTCCTCTGTCGTCCCCTTCTCCTTGTGCCCTCCATCTTTCCCAACATCAGGGTCTTTTCCAGGGAGTCTTCTCTTCTCAGGAAGTGGCCAAAGTCTTGGAGCCTCAGCTTCAGGATCTGTCCTTCCAGTGAGCACTCAGGGATGATTTCCTTCAGAATAGATAGGTTTGTTCTTCTTGCAGTCCACGGGACTCTCCAGAGTCTCCTCTAGCACCAGAATTCAAAAGCATCAATTCTTCGGCCATCAGCCTTCTTTATGGTCCAGCTCTCACTTCCATACATCACTACTGGGAAAACCATAGCTTTTACTATACAGACCTTTGTTGGCAAGGTGATGTCTCTGCTTTTTAAGATGCTGTCTAGGTTTGCCATCGCCTTTCTCCCAAGAAGCAGGCGTCTTTTAATTTCGTGACTGCTGTCACCATCTAAACTCAAGGCTAGATTACTGCAATGCATTAAACGTAGGGCTGCCCCTGAAGACTGCTTGGAAATTTTGGCTGGTGCAGAATTTGGCAGTCAGGTTGCTCACCGGTGCAAGATGGAGTGAGAATTTATCACCGATTCTGGTTGCCAATTAGTTTCCAGGCCCAATTCAAAGTGCTGGTCATGGCCTATAAAGCCTCAGGACCTCAATTCCTCAAGGACCACCTCTCTCCATAGGAATAGATCCAGACCCTGCAATTATCGTCTGAGGCCCTTCTTTGTGTGCCTCCTCCTTGAGAAGTCCAGAGGTTTGCAACACAAGAAAGAGCCTTTTCTGTGGTGGCCCCCTTTTTGTGGAATGCTGTCCCCAGAGAGGCTCACAGTGCTATCATTACATGTCTTTAGGTGGAAACATTCCTCTTTACCCAGGCCTTTGGCCATTAAATAATCTATGGCCTGTTAAATGGGGGTGGTGGGGGGGGGGGAGGACTGTTATTATTTAAGATGAATTTTAAGCCATATTTTAATTAATTTTTAATATTTTAATTTAATTTTAATTAATTAATTAATTAATTAGAGAGCCAGTGTGGTGTAGTGGTTAAGAGCGGTAGTCTCCTAATCTGGGGAACCAGGTTCGCGTCTCCGCTCCTCCACATGCAGCTGCTGGGTGACCTTGGGCCAGTCACACTTCTCTGAAGTCTCTCAGCCCCACTCACCCCACAGAGTGTTTGTTGTGGGGGAGGAAGGGAAAGGAGATTGTTAGCCGCTTTGAGACTCCTTAAAGGTAAAGGGACCCCTGACCATTAGGTCCAGTTGTGGCCAACTCTGGGGTTGCGGCGCTCATCTCGCTTTACTGGCTGAGGGAGCCGGCATACAGCTTCCGGGTCATGTGGCCAGCATGACTAAGCCGCTTCTGGCGAACCAGAGCAGCGCACGGAAATGCCGTTTATCTTCCTGCCGGAGCGGTACCTAGGGTAGTGATAAAGCGGGATATCAAATCCAAACTCCTCCTCCTCCTCCTCCTCCTCTTCTTCTCCTTCTACCTCTTAATGTGCTTTGTTTAATTTCAGATGTACTAAACGATGCCATATTTGATGAAGATCATGATGAAATGGTGATCGTGAAGGACATAGACATGTTCTCGATGTGCGAGCACCACCTGGTTCCATTTGTGGGAAAGGTAATTTTTGACTTCCATCCCCCTTTCTCACTTTTTGCTTTTTTAAAAAACCAACCACACAGAGAGAATGAGCAGGGATATGAATCTGAATGTTTGGTTCACCAAAGCCTTTAGGGATTCCATCAGCAAGTTATTGCAGAATCGTAGAATTGAAGAGCCAAAATTTACCCGCAGGGGTCATCTCTTCCATCTCTCCCCTGTCATGAAGGGATCTCAGCTAAAGCAGCCGTATCAGATGGATGAAAAGAAGTGGAAAAAAGGAAAAGTAACATAGGCAACGTCTACGTTTCTGGGTAGACTAGTCTGAACAAAAATGTTTTAAGTGGACGCCTGTTTGATGCACGTTTGTTGTGAGATTAGTTGTGTGAGGATTATTGTCATTGTCTCATTGATCTTTAATAGTAGAAGTAGTAGTAGTAGTAATAATAATAATAATTAATAATAATAATAAATTTTCTTTATACCCCGCCCTCCCCGGCCAAAGCCGGGCTCAGGGCGGCTAACACCAGTAAAAACATAATAGGGGGGAAAACCAATTTAAAATACAGGTTAAAATGCCATTTAAAATGCAGTCTCATTTTAAAAGTCAAAACCATAAGAGGAGGGAAACATAAGGGTGAGACTGAGTCCAAACCAAGGCCAGGTGGAACAGCTCTGTCTTGCAGGCCCTGCACAAAGATGTCAAGTCCCGCAGGGCCCTAGTCTCTTGTGACAGAGCGTTCCACCAAGTCAGGGCCAGTACTGAAAAGGCCCTGGCCCTAGTTGAGACTCCTTGAGGCTCGGGACCTCCAAAGTGTTGTTATTTGTGGACCTGAAGGTCCTCCACGGGGCATACCTGGAGAGGCAGTCCCGTAGGTATGTGGGTCCTAGGCCGCATAGGGCTTTAAAGGTCAAAACCAGCACCTTGAACCTGACCCTGTACTCCACCGGGAGCCAGTGCAGTTGGTAAAGCACTGGGTGAATGTGATCCTGCAGTGAGGACCCCGTAAGGAGCCTCACAGCGGCATTCTGCACCCGCTGGAGTTTCTGGGTCAGCTTCAAGGGCAGCCCCGCGTAGAGCGAGTTACAATAATCAAGGCTGGAGGTGACCGTCACATGGATCACTGTGGCCAAATCAGGGTGAGAGAGGTAAGGGACCAACTGCTTGATTCGGCAGAGATGGAAAGAGGCCACCTTTGCTGGGGCTGCAACCTGCACCTCCGTGGAAAGGGAGGCGTCGAAGGTTACACCCAAGCTCTTGACAGAAGGCGTTGGCACTGATTGAGCCCCCGCATGATTGATTTGCATGTAAATCCCACCTTTTCCCTCCCAGGAGCTCAAGGAGACATACATGGCAGTGGCGTAGTGTGGGGGGTGCAGGGGGGGCCGGCCGCACCGGGCGCAACATCTGGGGGTTAGGGTTAGGGGGCGCAAATCCACGGGTTAGGGGGCGCAAATCCACGGGTTAGGGGGTGCAAATTACTTGCCTTGCCCCGGGTGCTGACAACCCACGCTACGCCACTGATACATGGTTCTCCCTCTCCCCATTCAATCCATACAACAACCCTGTGAGGTAGGCTAGGCTGAGAGGAGGCCGTGACCAGGCCCAAAGTCACATCTAGTGAGCTTCATGGCCGTGGGGGGATTTGAACCCTGGTCTCTCCCAGGTTCCAGTCTGAAACTCTTAACTCAGTGTTTCCCAAACATGAGTCTTCTGCTGGTTTGGACTACAACTCCCATCATCCCTAGCTAGCGGGACCAGTGGTCAGGGTTGATGGGGGTTGTAGTCCAAAAAAACCTGGAGAAACAGCTTGGGTAACCCTGCTCTAACCACTACAACACAGGGCTGTCTTTCTACTCCTCATGGATCGGGATACCTGGGTAGTGTTTGGTATTATGCAAGAAGCCAGTGTTGACCTTAGCCACATGGGGGCAAGCCAAGGGCTTCATTGCCTGTTAGTTTTGCCTGTGGCTCTGTTTCACCTGCGGGGCTTGCTGATCAGAAGGTTGGCGGTTTGAATCCCCGCGACGGGGTGAGCTCCCATTGCTTGGTCCCTGCTCCTGCCAACCTAGCAGTTCAAAAGCACATCAAAGTGCAAGTAGATGAATAGGTACCACTCCAGCGGGAAGGTAAACGGCGTTTCCGTGCACTGCTCTGGTTCGCCAGAAGCGGCTTAGTCATGCTGGCCACATGACCCGGAAGCCAGCCAATAAAGCGAGATGAGCGCCACAACCTCAGAGTTGGCCACGACTGGACTTAATGGTCAGGGGTCCTGTTTCACCTGCGGCTGAATTTTCTGCAAATTTTAAGTCACTGCTGCCAAATTTGCTGCCCAGAATTGCCACCCGGAACCGAGCGAATGCTGGTGCAGAGCTCAGCACTGATCTAGCTGGCAACTGGGTCATAGCTGTCAACATTTCCCTTTTTTAAAGGG
The DNA here is from genome assembly GCF_964252035.2 of Podarcis erhardii. Lineage (NCBI taxonomy): Eukaryota > Metazoa > Chordata > Lepidosauria > Squamata > Lacertidae > Podarcis > Podarcis erhardii. The sequence goes on along the minus strand of NC_138497.1, from coordinate 5,949,022 downwards.
AAATTCCCTTATTCTGAATAGGATTCCTCGCAAGAAAGGGGAAAAGTTGACAGCTATGGTCTGGGTGGGTGGGGCTCAGTGTTGGCAGACAGCTGGATTCAGAAACCCAGACTCAGGAGCCAAGGAAACCCGAACTGCGTAAAAGAGGATAAATGGCACGAGTTGAAATTGCGTCTCTTCGCTCATTTAGTACAATTTGTTTTGCTTCAAAGCGAGTTTTGCAAGGAAGGGGGTGGTGGTAAACAGAGGAGGGCTCAGACGAGCCGTTTCCAGGACGTGAAAGCGTAACTTGCTTGTTGCACATTCAAGATCCAGGTTTTTAGAGAACGGGTGGTGTGTGTGTGGAGAGAAAGAGAGAGCGTCTCTCTGATGTCTCCCTGCAAATCCTCCCAGTGCTGTTTCTGGAGACCTTTCCTTGCCAAAGTCCTTGCCAACTTCCCTCTGCAAAGGTTGCCCCCACTCTCTTTGCACAGGTCTCGCCTCCTTCATCATAGCTTCTGACATTTCATTTCAAAGCCCTTCGTACCAGCAGCCTTCCTCGAGGGCAGACGTCTGTGCATTAAACCTGATTGCCCTGGACATAAGCTCTGATCTCTTCCAGGTCACACGAACCGTCAGTTAAAAAGGCAGCATCGCAGGAGCACAGAACCTGCTGGGAGCAATAAACTTCTACTTTATCCCCCCCCCACTCTGCTTTTTTATATTTTTTAAAAAGAGAAGCTTTTTCCAAAAGATTCAAAATATGGATGCTGGAAGTTCAGAATCTAATCTGTGCTCAGATTTATTATTATTATTATTTATTATTAGTAGTAGTAGTACTACTACTACTACACAATAAGGAAAGAGCTGGGGGAGCAAAAGGACTCTTCTCCCATCGCTGTGAGAGGAAAGACAGGCAGAGAGGAAGCAGGATAGTGTCCCAAATCCTTGCGCCTTCTAGCATGATTATGGTTTAATTAGTGTATACCAGCTCCACCTGGTACGCAGGCTGAGACCCTCCCTGCCCGCAGACTGTCTCGCCAGAGTGGTGCATGCTCTGGTTATCTCTCGCTTGGACTACTACAATGCGCTCTATGTGGGGCTACCTTTGAAGGTGACCCGGAAACTGCAACTAATCCAGAATGCGGCAGCTAGACTGGTGACTGGAAGCGGCCGCCGAGACCACATAACACCAGTCTTGAAAGACCTGCATTGGCTCCCAGTACATTTCTAAGCACAATTCAAAGTGTTGGTGCTGACCTTTAAAGCCCTAAACGGCCTTGGTCCAGGATACCTGAAGGAGTGTCTCCACCTCCATCGTTCAGCCCAGACACTGAGGTCCAGCGCCAAGGGCCTTGTGGTGGTTCCCTCACTGTGAGAAGCCAAGTGACAGGGAAGCAGGTAGAGGGCCTTCTCAGTGGTGGCGCCCGCACTATGGAACGCCTTCCAATCAGCTGTCAAGGAAATAAAAAACTAGCTGACTTTTAGAAGACGTCTGAAGGCAGTCCTGCTTAGGGAAGTTTTTAATGTTTGATGTTTTATCGTGCTTTTAATATTCTGTTGGGAGCCGATCAGAGTGGCTCAAAATAAATTATTATTATCATTATTATTATTATTATTATTATTATTATTATTATTATTATTATTGCATTGTAGCCAATAAGCGGGGCAGGTCCATGCCTCAATGAACTTAACAATCCAAAATGAAACACTCTGGGACCGGGACCAAGAGGACCAGAGATACAAGAACAATTGGAATAAATTTATTGAATATATAAAGGAGAACAACAAAAATATCAAGACACTAGCAGGACCGGAATAACACCTCCAATGTAAAACAGTAGAGTTATGACAATAATATACGCAAAAAGTATGTGATGTATATACCAGCGGTTGTGAGGGAGGGAAGTCAGGATTCGGCAGAGTCAGAGGGATTATAATGTGACAAAAAGGATTGTTGGAAAAAGAATTACATGTTGAAAACAATAAAAAAATATTTGCAAAATGAAACACTCTGGAAACAAGGCAGAGATAAACAGGGAATCAACATGCAAAGTGGCTTTTTTTGTTTTTAGAAGATCACTTTTGTGCACAGGCTTAGTTATGGTCAGGCGTGAGAAACAAGGGTAGGGGTTGTATATCTGGCCCCATCTGCATCCCACATTAGAAGCAGTTTAGTACCACTTTAAACAGTCGTGGCTTCCCTCAAAGTCTGAAACTCCAGAGAGCTGCTGCCAGTCTGTGCCAACAATACTGAGGAAAATGGGCCAGTAGTCTGACTCTGTTTAAGGCAGCTTCTTGCATCTCTCAGGCTACAGCCAGGAAATCCTCAATGGCAACCACGATTGTGGATTTCTTTCTGGGGCCTGGTGGCAGCTGACTTCTGCTCTGGAGAAGAAGAGTTTTTCTCGGGTATTTACTTTCTGTGCTCCAACCAGAAAAGCTCCCAAACTTGGGCTCTGACGCTTGTTCTTTGCTCTTTTTCTCCCTCGTTAAAATGATGGCACTGCGGCGCCCGTAAGATTATTCTCCTCTCCAGAAAAAGTACATTCTGTGGCTTTCCTAATTGCGATTGTTATTTTTTTTCCTTTCTAAGCAGTTCCAGCTAATTTGGCAGGGGACAATTTGTCCCTTCTGGCAGCTCCATGTTCAGTGGGGCTCTTCCTGATGCTTTGATCACGCAGACACAACCACTCCCCATAGCTGTCAACGGTCCCTTATTTGGCGGGAAAGTCCCTTATCCCAGCGCCATGTCCCGCTGCTGTCCCTTATTGATGACGTTCCTTAAATTTCCCGGGTTACAAAGGAAGCAGCTCCTCTCCCTCCCTCCCTCCCTCCCTGCCGGCCAGGGAGGAGGGAGGCTCCAACTGTGTTGCTTGGCTGCGTTGCTCACCCAATAAGGAGTCTAAGAACGACTGGGGGGTGGACCTTGCATGCCTTGTGCCAATCAAATTGGCCGCGCTGCCTGGGGACTCGCCTTTGCTCAGCGCTTCCCAGCGGAGAGGTGACGGTGGTTTTCCTTGCTGCATCCCCTTTGCCGGGTTGCTGCGCTGTGGGAACCACCGCTTGAGGCTTTGTTTGGCTGCTGGCTGGGCTTTCTGCCTTTGGCACAGAGGGGCTCAGAAGTTGAACATACCTGTGCTCTGAAAATCCCTTTTGGCTGCTGATCCCTTATTTTCGAGGCTGCTGGTCCCTTATTTTCAAATCTGTAAGTTGACAGCTATGCCCCCCCCTCTGGGTACCAGTTACTGGGAGCCATTGCAAGTAGAGGGGACCGTCTTTTGAACTCGGGTCCTGCTTGTGAGCATCTGACTGGCCACTGTGAGAAGCCTGAATGAGACGGCCTTTGGGTCTGATCCAGCAGCCCAGCTCTTCTTAGAGTCGTGAAGAAGCCTTGGCCTTTACATTTGGAAATAAAATAACATTAATAATGATAATCTACTTTAATAGCTCTTCTCTCTCTCCAGGAAACATAGGGGAAACGATTTACGTAATGGTGAAACTTACCGGAAGCATCAGAAATCAAGATAACAAACTTTTTATAAAAGAATGGAAATGGTTTACTGAATATTTACAGATAAATTGTGAAGAGATAAAAACATTAGCAGGATTAATGAAATAACCTACCATTTTATAAGAGTATATATTTACAGTAGATATATGTAAATATATAGGTGAGAGCTGTTTCCTAGTTCTGCTGGATCTCTCAGCGGCGTTTGATACCACCGACCATAACATCCTTTTGGACCGTCTAGAGGGGCTGGGAGCTGGGGGCACTGTCATACAGTGGTTCCGCTCCTTCCTCCTGGGCCGTGTTCAGAAAGTGGTGGTGGGGGATGAGTGTTCAGACCCCTGGGCTCTCACTTGTGGGCCTCAGGGTTCTGTCCTCTCCCCCATGCTTTTCAACATTTACATGCAGCCGCTGGGAGAGATCATCAGGAGGTTTGGGCTGGGTGTTCATCAGTATGCGGATGATACCCAGCTCTACCTCTCTTTTAAATCAGAACCGGTGAAGGTCCTGTGTGAGTGTCTGGAGGCGGTTGGAGGATGGATGGCGGCTAACAGATTGAGGTTGAATCCTGACAAGACAGAAGTACTGTTTTTGGGGGACAGGAGGCGGGCAGGTGTGGAGGATTCCCTGGTCCTGAATGGGATAACTGTGCCCCTGAAGGACCAGGTGCGCAGCCTGGGAATCATTTTGGACTCACAGCTGTCCATGGAGGCACAGGTCAAATCTGTGTCCAGGGCAGCTGTTTACCAGCTCCATCTGGTACGTAGGCTGAGACCCTATCTGCCTGCGGACTGTCTCGCCAGAGTGGTGCATGCTCTGGTTATCTCCTGCTTGGACTACTGCAATGCACTCTACGTGGGGCTACCTTTGAAGGTGACTCGGAAACTACAACTAATCCAGAATGCAGCAGCTAGACTGGTGACTGGGGGCGGCCGCCGAGACCATATAACACCGGTCTTGAAAGACCTACATTGGCTCCCAGTACGTTTCCGAGCACAATTCAAAGTGTTGGTGCTGACCTTTAAAGCCCTAAACGGCCTCGGTCCAGTATACCTGAAGGAGCGTCTCCACCCCCATCATTCTGCCCGGACGCTGAGGTCCAGCGCCGAGGGCCTTCTGGCGGTTCCCTCATTGCGAGAAGCAAAGCTACAGGGAACCAGGCAGAGGGCCTTCTCGGTGGTGGCGCCCGCCCTGTGGAACGCCCTTCCAGCAGATGTCAAAGCGATAAACAACTACCTGACATTCAGAAGACATCTTAAGGCAGACCTGCTTAGGGAAGTTTTTAACGTGTGATATTTTACTGTATTTTTGCTTTCTATGGAAGCCGCCCAGAGTGGCTGGGGAGGCCCAGCCAGATGGGCGGGGTATAAATAATAAATTATTATTATTATTATTATTATTATTATTATTATTATTATTATTATATAAGTGAGCAAGTTAAATGAACTTGAGTATGCAGAAGACATAAAAAAATTAATTTAAGGAACCACAGGAAGAGGGGGAAGGAAGTCAAAATTTGGAAATGTTTAGTAAAACTAATGAAATGTATAGAGTTGAAAAATATAAATAAAAAACCGAAAGAAAGAAAGAAAGAAAGAAAGAAAGAAAGAAAGAAAGAAAGAAAGAAAGAAATTATGTAGTTCTGTGTAGGTATGAGATTTGCAGAGATTTTTTTTTAATCATTTTTTATTAAAGTTTTTCTTGCGTAACATTTACAGAGAATCTGCACACCTTTGGGAAGAAGGTTCTTGCAATCCTTTGCAGTAAGCTGTGACTGTTCAGCATAAGCACAGAAAGGCACAGAACCTTCTGCCTTATTCCACCCCCTTTTTTAAAAGAGAAGCTTTTTCCAAAGGATGCAAAAGTTCTGGAGGCTGGGACTATCAATGGCTCTGAGTCCTGATGGCCAGGATCTGCCCTCCAGAACTGGAGGCAGCAATGATTCTGAAGACCAGTTTCTGCAAATCGCAGGAGGGGAGAGACGCTCTTGTGTTCGAATCCTGGTTGTGGCTGTCCCACGGGCATCTGGTTGGCCACTGTGAGAATAGGATGCTGGACCAGGTAGACTCCTGGCCTGACCCAGCAGTCTTTTATGTTCTTATGACCCATTGAAGTCCTCAGCTTTTAAAAAATCAGCTGCATGCACCAGCGTGTCAAATGGATTTGTGTCACCATTCTTAGACCTCCAAGTACAGTGGATGCTCAGGCTGTGAACCTAATCCGTGCGGGAAGCACGTTCGCAACCCGCAGCGGCGCGTCTGCGCACGCACGAGTTGCGATTTGGCACTTCTGCGCATGTGCAAAGCACAATTCAGTGCTTCTGCGCATGCGCGACCGCCGAAACCCAGACGTACCGTATTTTTCGCTCTATAAGATGCACTTTTCCCCTTCTAAAAAGTAAGGGGAAATGTGTGTGCGTCTTATGGAGCGAATGCAGGCTGTGCAGCTATCCCAGAAGCCAGAACAGTGAGAGGGATTGCTGCTTAGCGCTCCCTCTCACTGTTCTAGCTTCTGGCTTAGCCGTGCGAAGCATCTTCCGGGCAGGGAGAGCCTTCATCCCGCTGCCCTGAAGAGGCTTTGTGCGGCTATCCCAGAAGCCAGAACAGCTGCGCAGCGATCCCTCTTGCTGTTCTGGCTTCTGGGATTCAGAATATTTTTTTTCTTGTTTTCCTTCTCCAAGAACTAGGTGCGTCTTAAAGTCTGGTGCATTTTATAGAGCGAAAAATACGGTAACCCATTCCGGTACTTCCGGGTTTTGGTGGTCCGGAACCCAAACAAACCTGAAACGTTTGGAACCTGAGGTATGACTGAAATCTTCTCGGCTTTTTTGGAAGCGCAATTTGAATGGTTTTTGGTTGCCCCTTCCCTTCTTTACAGGAATGAGAGACAAACGGGAAGTGAGTTCACCAAGCATGTTGACTTTTCTGTTCTTTCTCGGCCTCCTAACGCAACTCGCATGGCCATTATTTGCTCTTCCTTGCACAGGGTAAAAAGCGCACTCCTGGTTCATGTTTGATCTGGCATGGATGCACATGCACGAACCCCCCAGGTCTTGCCCGACAGCCGTGCACCTGTGTGATCTTTTTCATGACTCCCCCCCCCCATTCTTCCTTCCTCCCTCTCTTAGGTGCACATAGGCTACCTCCCTAACAAACAGGTGCTGGGACTCAGCAAGCTGGCAAGGTAAGAACTTCCAGGTAATTAAAGCAATGCTGTTTGCTAAATTGGATTGCCTTGAGCAGAGCGTGTTTAGCTGCATAATCTGACCCTTTTCTAAGAGCCAGGAAGCTGTGCTGTTGTGTGTTAGCCTCTTAGTCTGGGGCAAGACTCACCTGCGAAAAGGATGCTTGCAGCTGTGAGTCTCTGTGCAGAACACATCAGTTCATGACGGACGGATGCCCTGACAGACCGATTGTGTTAGTGCTACGCTGAATTCCTCCCTGTGCAATTTTGATAGCTGTGTTGTTGTTGTTTAGTCGTTTAGTCGTGTCCAACTCTTCGTGACCCCCTGAACCAGAGCACGCCAGGCACTTCTGTCTTCCACTGTCTCCCGCAGTTTGGTCAAACTCATGTTCGTAGCTTCGAGAACACTGTCCCACCATCTCGTCCTCTGTCGTCCCCTTCTCCTTGTGCCCTCCAACATCAGGGTCTTTTCCAGGGAGTCTTTCCCAGGGAGTCTTTTCCAGGGAGTCTTTTCCAGGGAGAATTCTGGTGCTGGAGGAGACTCTTGAGAGTCCCATGGACTGCAAGAAGATCAAACGTATCCATTCAGAAGGAAATCAGCCCTGAGTGCTCACTGGAAGGACAGATCCTGAAGCTGAGGCTCCAATACTTTGGCCACCTCATGAGAAGAGAAGGCTCCCTGGAAAAGACCCTGATGTTGGGAAAGATGGAGGGCGCAAGGAGAAGGGGATGACAGAGGATGAGATGGTTGGACAGTGTTCTTGAAGCTACCAGCATGAGTTTGACCAAACTGCAGGAGGCAGTGGAAGACAGGAGTGCCTGGCATGCTCTGGTCCATGGGGTCATGAAGAGGAGGACATGACTAAACGACTAAACAACAACAAGAAGGATAGTGATAAAGCGGGATTTCAGATCCAAACTCCGCCTCCTCCTCCTCCTCCTCCTCCTCCTCTTCTTCTCCAAACTCCGCCTCCTCCTCCTCCTCCCCTTCTTCTTCTTCTTCTTCTTCTTCTTCTTCTTCTTCTTCTTCTTCTTCTTCTTCTTCTTCTTCTTTTTCCTAGCCTCAATTTCTTTATTTTCGTAGCTTGCTACTGACATCAGTGTGGACTTTCTGGCCTTGTGGCATTTGGTGATTCACTTCCCCCTCGGCTTTTGGCTTTTCAGGTGTGGAAACTCTGGAGGGCAGCCTGCATAATTGCTGGCTTTTGTCCGTCTCCGGGTGAGCAAATGCTGAAATTACCCTCCAGCGTCTCGCCTGCCTTGTGGCGCTTGTCTTCATCCTCAAGCGTAGGGAGGGATTCGCTTCAGATGCATTTATCGGTCCTCTGCTACAGGCCGATCGATGGCTTTGCATCACTCCACAATTATCCCCAAATTGCACAATCACTGAAAGGACTTTTGGGCGAGAACGGTCTCTCGCGTCTGATGCTAATAACGGCCCTGAAAACATGTCATTTCCTGCACGTCTCCCAGCAGTCAATAAATCGCTAAATAATGTACACCAGCTTGATTCCTGGCCGGTGTCAGTGATGTCGTGACATGACTGAGCTTCAGGGCCAGAGTTTAAATCTTGCTCCGGCCATTTACTCACTGGGTGGCCTTAGGGAAACAGCTATGCCATTCCCCAAATCTGTAATATGTAGAGGAAACAACCCACACACACAACAGCCCTGTGAGGTATGTCAAAGCTTAGAGCAGTGGTTTTCAAAGCGTGTGGCATGCCATACTGGTATAGCAGGAGAAAATGGTGGGACGGTTCAAGCACAATCAAAAACAGATTTAAACATTTCAGTATGGTATCAGTTTTATTATTATTTGCAGACTATGGATGAATATCTTTTCAAAACAAAAGCAAGAGCGATAACTAGTTGCATTTTCCAATATATTTCTATTTTAAAATTGGTGTAGTGCAAACAAATTTTTATTCTCAAAGGGTGGCCCAGAAAAAAAAAAGTTTGGGAAACACTGGCTCAGAGAAACTGGCCTGAATACTCTCAATGCTTTGTGGCTTGGCAGGGACTTGAACCCAGGTGTCCCCATTTTATTTTATTAAAATTTTTAATTTTTAAAAATCTTTATTGTACATAAACTTAAACAGTACAATACAATACTGTACATACAATACATTTCATACCATTCCATACATACCCACAAAACATACATTACCTATGTAAAATCCCAATGCAGACACATCATCAGCGTTTGACTTCCAACTCTTCTCATTGTGCTATTTTACAATTTATTAATCTGTACGCATTTCATTTTTATTGTTCTGTTTTCTAGACTAGTTTTGCTATACATTTCGTCTATTTTCTAGATTCAGTGTATGTCTGTCAGGAAATCCACCTTATCTGTATAATTTTTAAGATATTCTTCGAAAACCATCCATTCCTTATGTTTCCTCTTACTCTCCCTGTTAACTTTGCAATACAGTCTACTTACATATCCCTCTGGATACAGAATCTTCGGGATACTTCCGGGTTTCGCCGTGCGTGCGTGCGCAGAAGCACTCAATCGCGCTGCGTGTGTGTGCAAAAGCGTGCCTCTATTTATGTTATTTTCAGGGTGCGAACGGACCCCCGGAACGAATTAAGTTTGTATCCGGAGGGCCCACTGTAAGTAAATATTTAATCATTTTCGCTAACCAGTCTGTGAGCTGGTTATTTTAACTCGGACACTCTCTCCATCCGCTATGCTGGCACAGAGGACTTAGGAGTCTTCTGGGGACGCAGGATGCTGCCTTATACCGAGTCACCTGTCTCAGTGCTGCCTACACTGACTGGCAGCTGCTCCCTAGAAATTCAGAGATTTCCCCATCCCTGTCGGAGGCCTGCCTGCCCCTGCCGTGCACAGAAGCATCACATACAGACCAGGCCTCTGAATCTCGCTTGCTGGGAACTGGAGCCGAAAGAGGGGTTTATTGCCTTCCGATGGGCTCTGCAGCTTGCCTCTTGATCTGATCCAGTAGGCCTCTTACTTTGCTTTTCTGCTCATTCACGCAGAGCACTGATATTATCTATTCCTCAGTGGGCACGTGAATGGCAGATGCCAGGCTCTGTGATATGGCTGGACGTTTGTGCTGACAGCTGCCCTTTGGGGCTTTCTCCTTTTCCTTGGAAACTGAACTGCATTAATTCACGGATGTGCTGCTTTGGATCGAAAGGCCTCTTGCGCCACGGCCACACCCTCGCACACACCGCCATTCCCTTCGTACGCATGCAACACACAACTCGGTCTCGCTATTGAGAGCTGCTTCTTTCGTTATGCTCTGTTGGCAACTCCGTCTGATTCCTGGCCTAGTGTCATTAAAAAAACAAAAACAAAAAACTGAGTAATCTTGGGAGGAAAGCAACGACAAACCTAGATAGCATCTTAAAAAGCAGAGGCATCACGTTGCCAACAAAGGTCCGTATAGTTAAAGCTATGGTTTTCCCATTAGTGGTGTATGGAAGTGAGAGCTGGACCATCAAGAAGGCTGATCGCTGAAGAATTGATGCTTTTGAATTCTGGTGCTGGAGGAGACTCTTGAGAGTCCCATGGACTGCAAGAAGATCAAACCTCTCCATTCTGAAGGAAATCAGCCCTGAGTGGTCACTGGAAGGACAGATCCTGAAGCTGAGGCTCCAATAATTTGGCCACCTCATGAGAAGAGAAGACTCCCTGGAAAAGACCCTGATGTTGGGAAAGATTTAAGGCACAAGGAGAAGGGGACGGCAGAGGACGAGATGGTGGGACAGTGTTCTCGAAGCTACCAGCATGAGTTTGACCAAACTGCGGGAGGCAGTGGAAGACAGGAGTGCCTGGCGTGCTCTGGTCCAGGGGGTCACGAAGAGTTGGACACGACTAAACGACTAAACAACAACAAAGTCTTCACCAAACTGCTGCTCTGCACTACAACTCCCATTAGCCCCAGCCAGCAGGGGCCGTATGATGCTCAAGCTGACGGGAGTTGTAGTTCTGCAGGGCGCCAACTTGGCAAAGGCTGGAATATTGCCTGGTGCCTCTGGAGTGGAAGCAAGGGTTAGGAACGCTTTGTTTTGACATAGCGTTGTGTGAACCCCAATCACTGAGTGGCGGGAGACTTGGGGTTCTGGCACTTATCCATCTTTTGCTTTCCTTGGAATGAAAGTCAATGGAGACTGAAGTGTCTTTAGGATATATGGTTTCATTTAAACATCTATGTAACCTAAGCATAGGGTGGAAAGGTACATGGCATCACATGCCAAAGTATCTTGGAATCAGAATATTTGAGTTGGAAGGGACCCCAAGCTCATCTAGTCCAACCCCCTGCAATGCAGGAATCTCAGCTAAAGCATCCATGACAGATGGCTGTCCGATCTCTGTTTAAAAGTCTCCAAGGAAGGAGAGTCCACCACCTCTTGTGGGAGTCTGTTCCACTGCTGAACAGCTCTTACTGTCAGAAAGTATTTCCGAATCTTTAGTTGGAATCTTCTTTCTTGTAACTTGAAGCCATGGGTTCGAGTCCTACCCTCCAGAACAGAACATCTTGCCTCCCATTAGGTTTCCAGGGGAGCCTCAAGGCACAGTTTTGGGTTCAGCACAGATCAAGACAAGTCTCTGTTGCTCCAGCTCCCAACATTAGCCACAACCATCCTCCCTCCCCATTTCTCCCTCCCCCCCAGCTGTCCCTTCTGCCTATTTTCTTAATCTTTGCCAGATGAGGTGGGAAAAGTCTCACCCATTTGTCTCCATGGCAACAAAGCAACCTCTTGGGACATGTGAATGGAAGCCCTTAACTGGCCAGCTAAGGCCATCGCCTTAACAAAGGAACTGGTTGGGCCAGTTCATAATAAATAAATAATAAATAATATTTTTTTATTTATACCCGCCCTTCCTGGTTCAGAAAACTGGGCTCAGGACAGCTAACAACAAATTTAAAACACTTAA